>NC_051187.1:41891124-43358624 GCF_015220075.1 Falco rusticolus
AGCAAGACCTGGACAGGCTGGAGAGCTGGGTGGAGAGGAACCTGATGAAGTTTCATTCAAAACCTGCCTGGACACGACCCTGTGCAGCCAGCTGCAGGGGAGCCTGCTTTAGCAGGGGGCAGGGCTAGGTGATCTCCAGAGGTCCCTTCCAACCCCAACTATTTTGTGGTTCTGTGGTTCTTTTTCCAATCATACAATTAGTGGCCTGTCATTAGCGACATCTATACCTGTTGCTTGCTGTTTTGAAATCCTTTATGTCAGAGGCCAGAAGGGAGTGGGAGAGACTCCTGCTGATCCTATGCACAGGAGTTAGCACAGCCATGCGTTGAGGCACCTGATTTTGATGGGAGAGGGGTGTCTGGCCCTCATCTCCATTGCTCTGCTGCATTTTCTGCTGCTGCCTCTAGACTGATAGGCAGAGATAACATTATGGAAAGAACAAAGCAGATTCATCTTTTCTGCATTCTTCCCTGCTTTATTGGATTTGGAAGAGTTTTTCTGCCATCCACCCAATCGTTTTTAAAAGGGTTAGTCTGATAAATGTAATCTCATGTTAGTAATGTAAGTGGCTTATCCTGATTTTGTGGGTCACATTGACTCCTTAAGTATGTGCCTGAGTGTGGCTTGCAGACTCTATGAGTTGGCAGTCTGAATCCTGTACTGCATTGTCCTGAGTCTCTCTCAGTTGTTTCTTGTCTCCCACAGAAAAAAAAAATAAAAAAAAATCTCCTTTGAATCTGGGATGCAGTTCTCTAAATGCCATGCAAAAGAAGGGGCAAAACCAAACATATGATCCTGCTAAGGAAATATTTTAAAGCCAAAAAGGTACTTAACAACCTGAGCTGAAATCATTGTACCGCCCCTGGGCTGCTGCACTTCCATGCTTCTGTGGAGGCCTTTGGTAACTTGTGGGACTGGGCTTTGACAATAGAAGTACTGATGAATTCAAATGTCATTTTTTGTAGAAGAATCCAAATCAAACTAGTTTAACTCTCTTTGACTTACCTCCAAATGAAGTGCTGTGACACCTTGTCTTTTGGTCAGTTATGCTCTTATTTTACATTGTTTTGTGATGGTTTGTTTGGAGTAAGTAGCTCATCACCAATACTCAGTTCCACTGAACGTGCGTGCTTTTTTATTGATGTGGGAGGGGTGAAAAGAAGAGAAAGCAAGCAGTATGTGACCTCGTCTAAGTAATGTGGCGTCTGTGTACATGAAAGAAATATTTTGGCTGCATTCAAGTACAGGGAAATTGCTGTCTTCTTACAGAAGTGATCAGAAAATGTATGATAGTTCAGATTGAGGCAATGAAGACTGAAAATGGAGGTTGAATTAATTTCATAACTTGTTCCTTTCTGTTGGCCTACACAAGAAAATACATGGTAACAAACTAAAGATAAGATAACAAACAAAGTATAAGGTAACAAATTTGAAACCACAAAGGAACAATTGCCTTTTAACCAACAACAAAAGAAAAGTGACAAAAGATCAGTGTTCAAATCCTACTCTTTCTGTGGATCACAGCAAACCACCATTCCCTTAAAGATACATGCGAAAGCTCTGCAAAATCTTCAAAGCTTATTTCAAGGGGAAACACAGTTACAAAGGGATGAACCAGCAGCTGTTTCTAATACTACTTTGAGAAGTGCTTTCCATCCTTATGTAAGTCTGCTACCTCTTTGGATCAGTTTCTCTGTAAATTGATAGCAACTTCAGGCTACCTTGGTCAGAAATGAATGTTTTCACTAAAGCTTTTTACTTTCCTGAAACACTTTGGGATGTAGCTTCTCTTGAAAGCACATTGATGTTTTAAAGCCTTTTGAAATGATGGCACATTTCCTGCAGTTCACTGCTTTTGCACCATCTGGCAATGGAAACCTTCTTATCACCAAAGGGGTTTTAGAAGGCATAATGCAGCCACGCTTGTCATTCAGACTAGGTCCAATGGGGTCAGTCCTAAGGAAACAAGATTAAAACCTTTGAGTAACCCTCAGGTTCATTCAGTCCCTGGTGTGTAGTTTGCCCTTTAGGCCTTGTCAGCGGGAGCAGGTATTTAATTGCTACCAGTTATCCTGATTGTGTCACCCTTATGCAACCATTTAGTCACTCTTGGTGATAGTGTCTCTCAACACTTGTCCATTGCAAAATGAACTGACAATCTCCAGGCCTCAGAACAAGTGTTCGGTAAAATTTAGTGTTGTTAAACTCTGGTATAGTTTCACAAAGGTAATAATTCATGTGCTGTTGCTCTGTGAAGTATCCCATACCAAGCTTCAGCCTTTTCCGTGTGCAGCAGCGATCCATATCTGACCCCGCTGTGCTGTGCTCTGGGCTGCCAGCTCGCTGGGTGCCTGCCCTCAGGATTGGAGAACTGCGCTGGGCAGACTGCAAAGCAGCACCTGGGATTACTGGATGGCTGTAAAACATTTTGCTGTTTTTATTGTTCTCAGGGTGGAACCTGCACTTACCCGGATCAAAGAAGATCGAAAGCGGATCATCTTACCAGCAATTGACAATATCAAGTACAACACTTTTGAAGTGCAGCAATACGCCAATGCAGCCCACGGCTATAACTGGGGCCTCTGGTGCATGTACATAATCCCGCCGCAGGACTGGCTTGATAAAGGGGATGAGTCAGCTCCCATCAGGTAAATCTCCCATGCGCTGTCACTGTGGTACTAGCAATGTTTCCGTCTCAGCTGTCTGCCGAGGGGGATTTCAAGTGAAGCAAGGCTACAGGCTCTGTACCAATAGTCAAATGAAAAATGAAAGTGAAGAAAACAGATGGCTTTACAAAGCTGGGGACGTATGTGTCGCATCTCGGAGCTGCGCCACAGTGGGAGCAGAAGTGCATGTGCTCTAGTTGTGAATGTGTGGTTCAAGTTTGCATCGTAGCCCTTAGTAGGGTAGCAGGATCTTTTTCATCTATGCTTCTATTTTCCAGCGGACTCTAGCGTGAATAATAAACCAGTGAAACATGTGCATGAGAAACAAAGATAGTTTGTGTGTGATTACAAAGACACTGGCTTCACTTGTGGTCTGTAGGCAGCACTCTTGGCCATCAGCCCAAACCAGAGTTTCCCAGCAGCACTAGTAGGATTAGCCTTGCCTTGTTCAAGAGTTGCACTTTTTTTTGAGATTTGCACATGTTCTGAGTTTTCCGACTGGATTAATTTTAAAATGAAGCTGGACCACATAGAGTCTCATTTTATTTTTCTCTATAAGGGAATGTTTTACCTTACAGAAATGGAATTTTCTAAGGAAATACTGTTTCAGGATTGTAATAGTGTTTTTGAGAATTGTTACAGTGGGAAAACAGGAACTGATAAGAAGTGGGCTTTCTTTCCCCTTAATTTAAAAATTCACATCTCCAGTAGAGGTGCTTGTCTAACCACTCCTCTGAGATGTACTGTGCTGAGTGAAGGATACCATTGTTAGCAACTCATGAAATAAATGCTAAAAAATATGAAGCCCAGGCATGCACTTTGGGTTGCTGTGCCCTATTTTTGAGATTTCTTAGGAAGAACACAAATTACCACTTTGCAGTCATCTTCTTTTGATGTGTATCAGCTTCATCCTAAATTAAGCTAAAACTCTATGGTATGTTTCCAATGTGGGCTCTGGCAGAAAAGTTGATGTCCTTCCCTTCCAGTGTAGAGCTTGGGTTGTCTGGTCCTGAGAATTCTGTCCAAGCACTTCAAACAATGTACCTAACTGAAAGGATGCTGGTGGTCTTTTGGAAGTGAAAGAACACAGACGAACTGATGGTGTTTCCAAGTGATTGGGTGGATGGGGCCATCTCACAGGATCCATCCCTCGTACAGGGAACAGTGTTGCAATCCGTATTTGAGCAAGTGTTGCAAGTTGCACTTAGGTTCATTCTCATACCTTGCGACTGGAAATGAGCTATACAGCAACATTAACCTTATTTACTACAAGACAGCACAGTCCTTCATCACTGACCCTTTGCTCAGCTTGAAACCTCAATAAGCAGGAAAGTAATTACTTAGGAAATCAGTTTTCCTGGATAACGTGCCCTGCTGTCTTCACATTGTTTTAAAAGTGCAGGTGTTTTATATCTGTTTCACTCAGCCCTGAGAAATAGTTTATTGATGAAGGAAAATTAATCAGCCAAAGCTTTCATTTCTGAAATCAGGGTTTCATTCTTTTATTCCTGAAAGGTTTTGCACACTTCATTACTTCTAGTTTATATGTGAAATCACTGTAATAATTTCCACATGATTTTTTGAGTATCTTCTGTTCTGGAGACAATGATCACATATCAGATAAGATTGAACTAGGAGGTTAAACCTCAGCAAGTTCTTATACGTGACTTTCAGTGGTGGTGGCTTGTGTACTCCCTAAACTATGGAAGCTGCATCTGCAAAACACTTCTGGAAATTCAGCTACAGATCTTTTTAATCAAGAATAAGGAATCTCATCCCTGTAATGCTGGGAGAAGAGGATTTTTTCAGCAATACAGGGTCTGATTTATCATGGGATTTCCTCAGGTTTATGTTCAAGCTCTTGCACTGAGCTGGACTAATACAGAAGTGAATAAGGTCCAAACTTAAGCACTGAGTAGTGTTGAAATCTGACGCATGGCTCCTGAGAGGAGCAATTTTATTCTGAACCCAAGTGAAGAAACCCTCCAATTCAACAGTGCATAAACTGCCCAGAGACAGATGAGACAAGCAGCACAAGGAGGAGCACGCCCAACTCTTGCTGACAAATACCAGGAGCACTCAGCTCTTGTGCTTACCTAAGTATCTCTCCTGCAAATTATGAATTACATGTCCTAAAATGCAGAGGCATCAGTGTTGAACCATGAACACTTACCTCTCTCCCTGGGAACACATGCTTTAGCAGAGCATCCACTTCGTAGCCACACTGCACTGATTTCTGATGGGTCTCCAGAGCAGTAGCACCTGGATGGATTTGCAAAAGCATTTGGCTGTGCTGTTGGTGCTGTTGTGTTACGCCTGCCGATAGAAATACAATGCAATTTTGTGGCTTTTAAGTGATATGCCAGTGTAATTATGGTAATGGAAAGAGTGAGCATGCAGGTGATTGATGAAAAGGATCAGGAAGTCCATACTTAGAACGGAGATTTGAAAGCACCCATGATGGGAACTTAGCAGCTGTAGAAAATCTAAGGTGTATTTTCAAAAGGAAGGGGAAGTCAGACTAGTGAGCAAACTTTTTCAAAAATCTCTGTTGGTTTGGTACAGATTCTGGGTTTGCAGCCAGCTTTCCAAACCATGTACTGCAACTACGATTTCTGTTTCAGTCTGGTTTGCAAGGCATGCAAACTAGTCCTCATTGATGGTGTTTGGATCCATGTGTCTCTTCAGTGCACTCATTGCAGGACTGTTCGTCAACACAAAAACTGCAAGTTCATGTAATCCTTGCTGACGCTGTCCCTCTTAAGGCTTCCTTAGACACTGTCTTCAGTAAATAGTGGATTTCTTTTGTGTCTCGCTGTATGTTTTGTATAAGAAAAGGCTAATAACCCCATGACAGGCTTCATTGTTGGTATAGCTGAATACTTTCTCCCAGATCTCCAAAGGGATTAAAAATTTTCAGTGTTAAAAAAATGCATACCCTGGTGTCAGTGAGGATCAGAGCCCTGGCATTTCTGATATTTGCATTGTATTAATAAATATCATCGATCTGCAGAATTGGGTGAGACATTTAGAAAGTAGAGTCCATTTCTTGTCTTCTTCTGGGATTACACGATGTATGTGCTTGCTTCTTTTCTCAGGAGTTTTTTTATTTGAAGCCTGATCCTCTACTTTCTTGGACACTTAAGTGGTATGATCCTACTCAGAACGCTGCTGGGAAGGAGCAGGAACTGTCCCTCAAGTCAGTGGGGCACCGTACAGGCAGTCATGTCAGGTGCACACCATAAAATGTCAGATCAGCTGTTGTGGTCCAAGTGGCAAAGGGCATGTGGCCTTGAAGTGCAAACAGAGGTAAAGAAATAGCAAGAACAAAGTGTCAGATTTTGTAAAGATACAGTTTAAAGTTGGTTCTTTTCTTTTTTCCCTGCATTAATACTCTGAAATTCAGAACAATTGATGTTCCCCGAATCAGTTTCTGCAGGCAATCCATTTTGCATGTTTGACATTTGAGATGCAAGATGTCTACAACGTGAAGATTTAAATGAGAGTGGTTATTTTGACATGCTGTGTCCATCACGTTGTTTTCCATTTGTGTTCCTGAGAACACACTGCCCAAAATCATCCTTATCATCTGGCAACAAACTGTGTAACAAAGGATCCTATTTCAGAGGGTTTCTAATGAATTTGACTATGCATTGAAACAAGCTGGTTTTTTTCTGTATGCAGAAGATACTACTGGGTTTTGGAACAGCAAAGAAGGTTTATGGTATCCTGGGCTCTGGCTCATCTTCCCTCACCTGCCGTGATTATGATGGACTGCTCTGTGTTTGATTTCTTGATCAGCAGCCACTAACATTAGAGTCATTAGTCAGCCTCAGTCAGCCAAGCGCTGCACAGCTTTCCATTTTATCTTCCTCCAGCAGCAGTGGTGCATTTCATTGCTGCATATGTTCTCACTTACTGCTGTAATATGCTGGAGCTTGGTACCAGTAGGAATGGGTATGTGCGTGCACTGAGTCAGCTGCCCTACACAGCAGGTGTGCCTCGCTCAGGTATGGGAACTGTCGTCTGACAGACCACAGTGAAGTGACTTGTGCTGCCGGCTCCAGCTGGGAGCGTGCGTGCCCATCTCGTGCAGTCAGGCCCTGCGCTGGTCTGTCACAGCGGTGGCGATGCAGCCATGGCGGGTCCGCACTGCTCTGGGGAGAAATCCAGCTGCGTACCTGAGCTTAGGAAGGGGCTCATCTGTAACGTCTTTTGGGATAAACCGTACTGTCATGTGATAATAAAACTGGTGACTGTTTATTGATTGGTTGTGGCCATCTTTTCAGCTGCTGGTTCACAGGAGTCTGTAACAGAACAGTTTCTTTTTTATTTGCCCAAGTTCTGGTGGGTATCCTGCCTGTTCCGAAAAATATACTTCTATGCGTCATCAGAGAGATATTCTGCATCCCTATTGCCCTGCCTTTCCTAGCCAAGCATTCTGGGTTGCTTTTTTTCACATGCTGTAGCTCTCCAAAGGGGTTAACAAACCTTCCCATCATTAAGCTTGTCAGTTTTTTTCCTGTTGCTACTAAGCAGCAAATCTGTCCTTGAGTTCTGTTCCCACAGCCTGGTGTGACTCTTTCTTGCAGAAGACATGAGTTGTAAGAAAAAATAAATGCTTATGCAGGTACCATGCAGGTTTCCCCACTCACCTGTCAGGCCAGGGGTGAGGTGCTGCTTAGGAACCTGAATCAAAGAAACACTCTATCAAGGAAGGTGGAAACCCCAAAGATATGGGAAGTGATGTGTCATTTGAGTCGTCTTCTCCCTCTCCTTATCCCTGTTTATATACATTTATGTTTATACATTTTTAAACAGTTAATATTTGTGTTTGTATGTATGTATTTGTGTGTGAGTATAGGTCAGTTGTCCTGGAAATTGGACTTGTGTGCTCTGAAAACTGTTTCAAGTGTGACCTGCTTGCATGTATACTGACCTTAAGGCAAGGGGAGAAAGATGCCTGAGGGAGAGGAAGACTTACTGTGTCACGTGCAGTATGTCAGTTCAGCGCTCATCCCTTTCTCCTTCACTTGGTGTTGACAACCCCCCAGGCAGCACCCGTCATTGTGAAGGGAAGGAGGGGGATGCACCTGGCTGGAGAAATGGATGTTGGTGCCTGCTGGAGTTTTGCTGACAGAGCTGTGCTCCTGGAGACCTAAAATGAAATAGTCATGACTCAGACCTACAGCAAGCAGCTTTCATTTCTGTCCAAGGTGTCCTCTGCTTCTGGTACCCCACCCCATAGCAGGCACTGCCCTTTTCCATGCGGTGCATCTCTTCCCTCATAACCACCTGCACTGGACCTGCTGCAGCAGCAGGCAGGGAAGGAGGGGGTGTTCACCATCATGAACTGCTGCTCTCTCTGCTTCCTCCCTTTCCCCAGGGTATTACCCAGAGTAATGTCTCTCTCATCTCCCTTGCTACAGCCATGCCATCAAGTAACTTCCACAAATTTACTATGCTGTACCTTTCTGCAGTGCAGAATCAATGCTATTCTATGTTGCATTTAAAGGTTTTAGCTGCAAAAAACATGTTGCTGTGTTTCCCACATTATCCCTTGAGTGCTGCTGTTGATTGTAATTAATGCTTATAACATCCTCAGTTGTGCCAAAGAATATTCCACAGATCAATGAAGTTGCCCAGCACCTTTGGGGTGTTGGTAAAAAACAGCATACTTCTATTTTGTGATGCCTTCCTTCTAAAAAGTGTTTTACTGAATAGTGCATGATTTAAGGAAAAGGGTCCCTCTATATAAAGCAGATGTGGTTTAGATTAACATATTTTACTCTGAAGCTGTGAAGTGCTAGAGGCATGCCCCGTCTCATTTGCTGGCCCCTGGCTAGTGAGCAGTGTTTAAGATGTACTAATACGGTTCCTTTTGCTTATGTATCCATTTCTAACTTTCAAGGGAAGTCTTTGCTGCACTGTACTAAAAGTAGTAGACATAATGGGAGTTTTTAAAGTACTGGAAAAACTCACTGATAGCAGCCAAGTGAGGGTCACATGTTTTTTTCAGGAGCAGGTTTTTTTTAAAAGTGTTTTCACTATGTCAATGTAACGCTGTAGTCCACTATAAAATTACCCACCATATAATCTTAAAGCACTTTTAGAAGTGAATCTTAGGCTTTCAAGCTGCTGAAGCAGTTCTCAGACTTTCACCCAGTATTATTCCATGTGCTTCACAAATGGAGAAACAGAGGCAGAGGGAGGTGGCTCAGATGAATGGCAGAGCTGGGAATAGAGTCAGGGTCCCCCAGCTCACGGGGCTGTGCAGTTGCATTACACTTAGTTTACAGTTGGGTCAGTCAAAGCGCAGGGAAGTTAAGAGCCTGGGCTTGACAAGGACTGAATGCCCAAAACTCTGGTTGAACCTGATGGACATGTTGAACACACATTGTGCATCATAGGCAGGTTCTTCCATTGCTTCAGGATGCAGCCAGGGCAGAGCCGCAGGCTTCCCAGCTCAGCTTCTGGGTTTGCAGCCATGCTGCAGTGCCGAAGAGCAGCGGCTGCAGACAGCCAAATTCAGGTGAAGGCACTGACAGTGGCAATTTTTGACTGGCTTCTCTGAAAAGCTGGATGTGGTTCCTTCTGCCTTTGCTTTTGTGGCTTATTCCTGAAAACACTTTTTTTCTGAATAAGCCATGAAAGCTTGTGAAGTCTGTATCTGAATACATCTAATGAGAAGAAATAAAACCTAGAAAAGAGAGAGGGAGTTGCAGAGGCAGTCCTCAGTGGCATTCGTCTGTGAGTGATGATTATGTAGTTGCATCTAAAATGTATTTCCCACCCCCATTCAATTAACAAGTCAGTGTTTTAATGGACAGAACCGACAGCTGCAAAAATCCATCCCCCAGAGAGAGAGATTCCAGCACCTGAGAGCAGTCTGCAAAGCCTAGTGGTGCTGTTTCTCATTAGGAAGGAAGGAGAAATGTCCTCATGGGAGCACCCTACTGCTGTAAAGAGCTGCTTCCAGAGGATTGGGGTGGGAGGTAGGGGCTGAAAAGAGAATGAGTCTAAGTCCAGATCAGCAGCTCAGTTTTGCAAAGCAGTGATGCTCTAGTCTTCATCCAGTGAAGCCTGTGTTTAGCTTTAAATACATAAAAATGGAAAGAAAGAAAATGGTATGTGTTTCTTCCCCCCTACCTTCTTCCCTTTTTTATACCACCTCAAAGGCTTATTTCATTCTAGAGCTATTGAATTCCCTTTCCTTGGGCATGTCCTTTCATTTCAGTTTCTAGACCAAATGCAGGATACATTGTACAAATACATATACAAATAGGTACAAATGCAGGGCATGTCTGGTACTGCGTCCAGGAGAGTTCTCAGACTTTGTAGGCAAGTCTCTCTTCAGGTATGGCTCTAGGAACTCTAAGCAGGAAGATGCATTTCACCACATAACTTGAATTTATAAATGTCATCCATCTTGCAAAGATGCTGCTGTAAGAGTATATGCATCAACAGCAGATGGGTGTGTCCAGCCAGGAGTACCCAGGACCATGTGGGGTTTTCATAGAGCTCTGAGACCACTTCTAACTAGAGACTGACTCAACAGAATGTCTTCACAAAGAGCATCGCCAAACAGAGAAGTGCTGGAATTTCTTGCACACACAAAGGGCGACTGTGAGATGTGGGAGAGGTCCAAGCACTGAGGGTGCTGGTAGCGACCCTGCTGCAGTTTCTTTGTAGGGTTTGTGACATCTGGCCTCAGTTCCCTCCAGCCTTTTTAACTGAATGGGTGCAGGGATCTGGCTGAGAGCCCCACTTCAGTCCAAAGTCATCTGTAAAAGCCAGATGTTTGCCTTTGTAACCACTATCGAATCTTGTCCCCCCAGCTCATGATCCAGCTCATGATCCACTCTGTGAGGGTGGAACATGAGAGTTAATCAAGCTATTTCAACTTCTTTGTCAGAAACAGTGCCGATCAAATGTGTTTCTATCAACAGCTGCCTTTTTCAATTACACAGAGAAAACATGAGAGGGATAGTATGCACTGCAGTATAGGATTGTAATGATCTGAGAGGTTGCAATGGCTTTCAGGCTGAGAAAAAGTGCAAGAGAGAGATGCTGAAGTGGTACCAGTAATGCAAGTGGTACAGCAGAGTCCATTACAGATAAGTAAAAGCAGCGCTTCAGCAAATGAACATTTTCAAGGGTACCAAATAGTTCCTGCCATAGGTTGAACTGTGTTCTGCTATGTTGGAGTATGCATTAAGCCTGGGAGCAAAGAATTATTTTGTCTGACCATATCTTGGATGTTTGTTTAAAGCCTTTTTCACCTCCTGCTGTAGAAATGGTGAACTGTTGATGAGAAAAAGGACCTGATGTGATAACACTGTTCCAGCTACCGGTTGTTGCTACCGGTGGGATCCACCAATACATAGGTAGAAAATGTGTTGGTTTTCCCGACCAGGGCAGGTTTTGACATGTGTATGAAACTGCCTCATGGATATGTTTCTCAGATGTCATGGGCAAATACCTTGTGAATAGCTTTCTGTACAAATTGAAGAAACATGCAGGTATTTGGGACAACAGAGACATCGTAGTCACAGTATAACATTAGTGCATTAGAAAGGGGACTTATTAAAATAGGGTTTAGGCCTTTTCCATCATCACTGTTTCTATAGGGCATTTTCATGGTGTGTATATATATATATATAAAAGCTTGGGCCATAGACAGAGCATTCTCTGTTCTACTAGGAGATAGAAAATTGGCATAAGCTAGGATTTTCCTGATGTCTTTTTACAGTAGCACCGTTAGGAATGATGCTGTATCTGCCAGATGGTCCAAAATCACTTTTTTGTTGGAAGAGGGAGCACAGCTCATTCTTCTAGGTCAGCTCCAAAAGTGTTCAGTTTCTCCTCTTTCGACAGTCTGGTCTGTTGGGATACCACTGAAATGGGGAGGTGGGGTGGGTGGGGGTGGTGTCTGTCCCCCAGGCCTGGGCACGTCCTGCAGATCACACTGCAGGTGACTACCAATGATCTTGCAGTAGGCACTGTGCAGCCTGCAGCTGAATTGCGAGTTGAACGTGGAGCTGCAGGCTCTTGTTGGTTTTCCACCTTAAAACTAGTCAAATTTACATTTTTAAATTGGGGGCTATAGTAGCAAATCCTAGCTCCTAGCTTAAAATTTAGAGGCAGGCATTGTGACCAGTACAGAGATGCAGAGAAAGCATGGACAAATGAAACTGGAAAATATCACTAGCTTGTAGTGCATTGAAATAATATCTGTGTTCATATGGTAAATGATCTCAAAATGTGTTGTCATGTAGTGCTGCTCAGTGAAAGGTTTCAGATTGCTTTGTAGAGGAGAGCAGAAACATAGTTTTACACATAAAGAAAGTGATGCTCAAAGAAGGGAAATGATTTATCTGAAGTCACCCACTTGGTCAGTGGCAGATCTGAGGGCAGAGTCTTTTCATCTGAGAATTTTCCCTTTTCTAAAGACTGCCCTCAGCAAACATAGAAATGTTAATCATGTAACAGCTTCACAGAGACTGAAATTTATCTCCTAAAGTCAACTCTGGGAAGTCCCTTGCCAGACTTCACACCATGATTGATCCGTGGTTCTTGACATGCCCTTACTTCTAGTATGTGGGTAAGGGGACTCCTCATTTCTGACAAAGCTTATGGGTTTTTTGTGAGTCAGTCTTCAAATAAAGTGTTGTCTAGTTCTTGTGCTACTCAGTATAGTGGTGAGCTTCAGCTCCAGCACAGAGGTTGTGTCTATAAGATAAAGGAAAAACAGCCTGATGCTTGACTTATATGCATGGAGTAATTGACTTACCTCTTGTGCCTGTCTCACAAGCAGCTGGTGCAAGTGTGTGTGGCAGTGAGTTAGTTATTCAGGTGCTCTGGTCCCACAAGGTCCTTTGTCCATGGACGGAAGAAGTGCAATGTGATTGCACGCCCAAAAATAAATTTAAAATGTAAACTTGAAGGCTAAGAACTGTTTTGTCTCTATAAATTTGTTATGAGGTGGGTTCTGTAGTAGCTAATAAGCAACTTAATTTTTTGCTTTAATCTCTCTGTGCAGGACACCAGCCATGATTGGATGCTCGTTTGTAGTGGACCGAGAGTATTTTGGTGAGATTGGCTTGCTTGACCCTGGTATGGAGGTCTATGGAGGAGAAAACATTGAATTAGGCATGAGGGTGAGTAATAAAGAAGAGACTTTGTGCCATGTCCATTCGCAAAGAAAGACGGGGAGCCTGTGGCCCAACAGAATTGCTGTCTGAGTGATAGGCTATTACACTGAAGTAATTGATATTGCAACACTATCTGGAACTGACAGCCCCAGTAAATGAATATTCCTGGCCTTACTGGCCTTGAGAGAACTGATAGCAGTCAGAAATATGGTTTATTGGTTCATTCTGTCAGTCTCTGAACGCAGTGAGACAGATTTTCCCCTTTCCTAGTAGTTCTGCTTGTGCAAACAGCTTCACTAAGTCTCCATGTGCTCCTTGCACCAAGATGACGGTGAGTGCTTGTTGCCTGGCAAATGGAGTACCAACAGAAAGCTGAGGCCAGGCTGGTAGAAGTCAATTTTAAGTTCTGCGTACCATGCACGATGAATGTTGTGGTATTTTAAAACTTTAGGGGTCCTCCTTATAGTATAAGAACTACAGTGTACAGGTATTCAATCCTGACAGATCGGTCAGTGCAAAGTGTAGACAGGTGACTTTGGGACAGCATCAGTCCACCCTGTACTTCTAGACCTATAGGAGGTTTGATTTTGGTGATCCTTTGCCCTTGTTTTCAGGGTGGTGTTTCCCAGCAAGTCCTTCTGAAGCCCAAGGAACATGTCTTTGCTTATCACTTGAAAATTAGGCCACTTAATGTTGCATGAACACAGTTTCCTCATTATAAAGCTGACTGTTTAATTATTTTCCCCTTACTCCTTATTCCCTGCGTCATAGTAACACGTCCCTGGTGCATGTAATGCGCTCATTAAAGCATATATTCTGCTCATGGTGAAACACTGAAGATCAAATTAGTCCATTCTTTATCTGACTCTTTTTTTCTAAAATGGCTACAAACTCCTTCACACCAGTGGGCTGAGGAAGAAGGTCATTGCAGCAAGAGTTTATTTTCACATATGGGTGTTTATTTATTATTCCAGCATCACGAGAGGGATAAGGTTTGTAATGGGACTGTGTGAATACACTGCTTATACTTTAAGGTTCAGAATTCACATAGGGGACAGAAAAACTGCTACCACAAATCATCCAATTTTCCTTAAGAGGGTCAGGCTATTACCAGGATTGTGTGAGCTTTCCTTTATCATTGTGCAGGGCTTTGAGCTGTTTGAAACTTTTTCCACATGGCTGCTCCCAGAATAGATTGAATGCTCTGGCAAAACTCTGGCGTAGCTGATGAATAAGCCTCCTAAGAAATCTGAAAGCTGTCGCTCTTCCTTAGATGAGAAGAACTTGCTGAGTATGATTAGGGCTCCTGGTAAACAGAGGCAAAGGTTTTAATAGGATTATGAAATGGCACTTGCTTGAAGAGGCAAGGATTTGAAGTGAGCAAGGACAGGTTTTCAGGGGTAGAGAACCTGTTAAAGCCTGCGGAAGCCTGGGATCCAGAAACCAGCTCTCATTCTTTGGGTTTTGGGTGTTTGGGAGGGGTGTGTGTGTGTGTTTCGTTTGGGGTTTTTTGCCCTGTAAAGAATAATTAACCCTACTGTTTGAAAAAGGCTTTATGAAAGTACAGGCATATGAGTGATTTCACTCTGCAATAAGCTGTATGCCCATAGCACAGATCTGTTACTCTCTGTTTTCAGCCCGGATCTAGCACGGTAAGTAATACACAGTGTCTGCCTCCTAATTTGCAACTCCTACATGTGATCCCCTCCTGTGTGTCTTTCAGAGCTGTCAGAAACTAACAGCATGAAAACGCACAGGAACCTTCTCCCTTCCCTCTAGGATATTTATAAAATCACTGTGAATTTACAAAGTTGGTTTTTAAACTCCAGAATCTCAAAATAAGTTGCAAAAATCACTCCTTTCCCAAGGCGTGGTGCACTGACCCATGTGGGGGTATTTGGCATATCCCCCACACCTGCACAGAGGGATGCTGTTGCCCATGTATGACTCTGCTTGTGTGGATCAATGGAAGACAGAAAAAGGAAGGAAGAAATGATTGAATAAGTAAAGAGCAAGAAATAATATAATAATAAATAATAAATTTGTGGGGAAGTGGCATTTGGCTGAAGACAGTCCCTATTTAAAATAGCTGTAACAATAATCCTTTGAAGTTTTTGCAAACTATTATCATGTTACTGCTAAAAGAAAAGGAATTAGGCTTGGAGTGTCTGAATTAGATTACATTGCATCTAATCAACCTTCATTTAAGTTGTTTTAATAACGTGAAATAGCGAAAGTCAGTGAAACAAATTAGCTGATTTGGGAGGATACTGTTTGATAACCCAGCTAATCCCCCTTAAATCTATTCTTTATAAAAAAAAAAACAACCACAAAACCACAACATCATCTTGGATATTCCACTATTGGCTTTTCCTTTTTCTAAATTCTTTAGTTGGAAATGTTTAAATAATTAACCAGAGTGATCTTCAGTATAAACTGACTGGGGCTACCACATCTATTGAAAATGTTTGGGGCTCTGCAGCTCTTTTTGTAAACTCTCTTTTTGTATAAACTTGCATATTGGTTAGAGCTGAGACATTATCCTAGCGGAGTAGCCTTGCAGCAAAGCCAATGTCTGTTTGCCAAGCTAGGGAGATTCTGGTTTGGTTGAGAAAAAGCACCAGCTGTTCTGGGAAATGGAAGAGAGATGGACATGATTGCAGGCTTGTGATAGTAAAGAAAAAGATGGACACTTACATAATGTCATCTTGTTCTTTGTTTTTCAAAGATGACAGTTTCAGCACAAGATGGATAAACACAGGACTGAATTCTGTAATGGATAAATGGTGCTATTCAATGAGTGTTCACCAACCAGCTACTGAAGCTGATGGGAATTGTCTGTGAGCACCTAAAAGCTGATTTTGGCCAGGAATTTACAAAGTCAGATGGTAGCTGGCTCCTGTGTGGATGAGGTACCCTTCACAAGGACGGTGAGCTTGGCTTGTCAGCTGCGTTCAGGCAAGCACCAGACTGCTGCTCTGCCTCCTTGTACCCACGTGGAGCCCGGGCGCAGTAGGTAGCCCAGGTTCCATTTCAGCTGTGCTTCAGCTGTCCCTTTCCCAACCTGAAGGCAGAGATAAAGAAAAATAATGGTACTTTCTCCTGCAGCAAAGCTGTGAATGTGCCTGTACTTGAAGAAGACACACTAAACTCAGGGTAGATTGTACCTGTAGTACAGAGAGATAACCCAGTAGTAAGAGAAATTCAAGCAGTGCTTGAATGTAAAGGAAGATGGAGCCTTTTAAGTGAGACCCTGTAAAAAACTGCATGGTTTGCAGTTGTCATGTAAATTCCCTTCCCAGTGGGAGCTACAGACACACTTAATTATTTAGAAAGGGAGCCCATAAACATTAAAAGCCTAGTTTATGATTTGACCTAATACAAGCAGTTTATGATGCATCTTTCTGTAGCAAGTCATTAATCATTGCACTTAGATCTCTCTCTTCCTCTGGTGCTCCAGTGATAAGGTGAATGAATTGCTGTTCTTATTTTGTACCTATCAACTCTAACAGTGGGTGGGAAGAGCTCAAGCATTTATTTTAAAGAATGGTCTAGTACAAATTATATTCTTCTTCCACCATAAAGAATCCAAACTAATTAAATAAAAAATATGTTGCCATATTGACAAGTGAAAGCAAAACCTTTTCATTTTTATGGCCAGCGTCAACTGGCCATATTCTTTATTCTCGATAGCACTGTGATGTACTTCAAAGGAGGGAATCTGCATCAGCTGGTGAATTCTTAGAGGTGCTAACTCAGAGATTTGGGAGTAAAAAACAACCAACACACACAACGCACAACTGCCCCCCCAAACTAATGACTTACCCAATATGAGATATCTTAAATAAACCTACTGTTTAAGAGGTCCTGGCCAGAGAAATAAATTAAGAGATGTCCCTAGGTACCAGTGTAACAAATTAACTCTATTGTGAATTCAAGTGATGGCTTAGTTCTGCAGCATAGCTTAGCTGGATGCTTCAGGTTAGTTGTGAGCTCAGCTCCTGCAGATGTGTCACAGGTAACTTGGGCCGCTTCTGGCACGCGGCAGTGGCACGGTCCTGGGAACATACAGTTCATTGTGATTGAAAAGAACTGTCTGAAAACAGGATAAAAGCTCAGATCATTTGCGCGCTCTGCTGTTGTGATTACAATGCTAATGGTGGGCAAGCTGCCTAGCTGAAATCAAGCGTGGGTTCTGTATATAGAAATGCAATTCCACCTCTGGGCTTTGCAGGAATACTGTGTGTACTGTAAAAAAATCATGATGCAGATTCACTGAAATCTCTTTGTGAGGAAATAAAACTCATTATGTAATGGACTTTTACACACAAGTAAATCATTAGACTTTCCAAACTTATGCTATGTGGCCCAGCTTTACTTTCTTTAAAAACAGATGAACTACATCTTCTCTGAACAGAAATGCTAATGGTAGATTGTCAAGCAGTGAATTCTTGACCTGATTTTATTCCCTTTTGCTAAGGAGATTTAGATTCCTTTGAGCAGTCAGTGGTTTAAATGCAGATTCTAGGCTGGTATGCTGTAATAAAAATGTCACAAGGTTTATGTATAGCAAACTTTAATTCTGATTCTGGACAGTGCTTTTTATCCAGTGTGATTCATGAGACCAAGCCCCTAGTCTTAGAGCTAAGAGGTAAGTAGGAACTCTGTTCTGGAGATTTTATCAAAATGTCAGGGTGTTTTTTCCACATGCTGTGGTAAAATACAAGTGAAAATTGTCCAAAAATACAGGTTAATCAAAATGTCTTATTCCAGTAAGTTCAAAAATACTTCCTATTTATTTTGACCTTTCCCAAGCTGTAATTTTTAGTATAAATTAGTTCAGTTTCAAATGGAAAGTTTAAAAGAAAGCCTTTCAGTTTGAAGATATTTAATCATTTAAATGATGTTAACAAAAATTCACAATTGCTGGCATCTGAAAATGTAGTGCACTCTTTCCTTAGACTTGCCTGTTCACACTGCAGTGCAATAAATCAGCATTTCCAGCATGAGGTTAAATGCTATTAAAATGCTATTTCTGACCAGTTCTGCTTAAGCAAACTTCTACCAGTTCTGCACTGCCTAAGCAAAATCCTAATAAGTGATGTAATCTACTGTTATTGGAAGTTGCCCTGTTGCATAGGTTGCAAAGATCTCTGTGATAAATTCCCTGGATCTCACCCTCCAGTTAAACTGTGTAAGTAAAGGTGTTCTCTTTTCCTTCTCCAGTTCAACTTAGCATTTTTATAGGCATTTCCTAAGGTAAAAGAATGTTAAGCTTGTAAAGTCAAGCATTAAGAAATCATGAAAAGATTGAGTTCATAGTGCCTGGATTACATTAATTCGCAGCTCCTTTCCCTCTTCAAAATAGGGATTGGAATAGCCTTTTCTGTGGTGATGTGCATATATGATGAGCCAGGTCCTCTGCCCATCTAAATGTGCAGCATCTTTTAATTCCAGCTGAGTTTCATTGATTCAAACAGGATGAGATTAGGCTTGACATTTGTATATAGCAATAATGCGTTCTGTCTGGAAAAGGAGACAGGCTGACTTAGTTGTCAGTGAAGATGCTCATGCAGGCATTAAATCCCAGGCTGCTGATGTCACCACAAATCACCACTGTCCCATTGCCGAAGCGTGCAACTGCTAGTCCCAACGGGCTACGCGGGGCAACAACTGTATTAACAGCCCAGAGAAAGCTGTTAGCAGCCCGGGTTACTCTGTGGTTATATCCTCCCCATAACTGGTGCTCGTGCCTCCGTGCAGTGAACCAAAGAGATGCAGTGCTGTCAGCAAACAAGAAAACATGAAAAAAGCAGATGAGGACAGGCTGAATTCCAGTGTGACAGCCAGCGCCTGGTGCCAGGTTTCAAATGTCTGACAACAACCATGTTTCAAACTGGAAGATTTTCCGTGTAAATGGTCTTCCCACACATGAAAGAGAAGAATGTGAAAACAGTGTAAAACAAAGCCAAAGACCTAAAAGATGGCCCTTGGCCTGTTTCGACTAAGAGTGCTTGGGTTTTTCCTCTGACCAGATTATTTATATAGTCTCATTTGTACTCTAAGTGGGATGCATGATCTTGTATCTGGGGAGACAATCCAACTCCCTACCTGTCTGCAATTTCTTTGAACCACAGTGTGCTTTTTTCCCTTCTTTTTTCTTTTCTTTTTTTTTTTTTTTTTTTTTTTTTTATTGATGATAACTGTAACCTTGAATGGAAAACAATGTTTTCATCAGAACATAGCGCAATGGTGCCCTAGCATGAAATTGCCAGCAAACTACAGGACTAGAGCTTGTGAATACCGTTAAAAAACACTCTCTAAAGTGGGAGCATTGGAAATAGCTCACAAAAGAGCATCTGGCCATTTGGCTTCAATATCACATCATGCTCCATCGAGTGTAACATTTTATGTTACAAACTCTTTCATGTACTAGGACATTATAAAAGCCAAGGCTAGAAATTTCAGAAAGAGATCAACAGTGAAAGAACTAAGGAAAGGAAATGCTTCCTTAGTCTTTGCTGCTTTTTTCTCAGTCACTTTCTTGCAGATTTAATCTAAATCTGACACAGGTTCCTCTGCAGTGGTGTGAACTGAATGAGAGAGAGGGGAAAAATGCCGAGAAGTTGAGCATGCTAATAGTGTTGAGATTGAAATAGGTTTCACTTGCCTAATGAGGAGACTCAACCAAAAGCCTAGAGATGAGCTACAGCTGGTCAGAAACTTTCTGATATAACATATTTTCTATTACAAAATAACAGTTCATCCAGAACTCCAAATGTTCTGTAGAACTCTAAATTTTGATGTTGATTACTGGAAGCCTGGCTTGGGCTGTTGCATGCCCAGCTGTTAGTCCTTAGTCAGCTCCCAGCACACCTGGCAAAAGGTTTCTTGGAGATTTTTGGAACCATTTTGATTCTTTTTCAGAACCCTTTTAAAAAAAAGTTATCAGTGCTGTGGAAAACATCATTATTCCACTTGAAAAATGAAATGCAGAAGTGTTTCAGGATACCAGCTGTTTCCAGAGCAGGGAGATGCCCATTTTCTAATTGACCTTTTGATTAATTCCCCAGGTGGTTCTTGTTTGTCTGGTGATGAGAGGTTTAATCTGACCCTCCAGGAAACATAGAGAGCTCTTAGGATGGCAAGAGTCCTTTCAGCTGGAGCAAATTCTTGGTTTGGGTTTGTGTCCCGAGGGGAGGTTCCTGACCCAGACCAGCAGCTGGGACGTGAGACCTGCAGCCCAGACTGCTTGCTGTGGCCGGGACTCCTACATGTGGCCATGTTGCTGGAGGATTTTCCCAGGTACCATCTTCCAGGCAAACCATGTCATTTGGGAAAATATGCTTCAGCCTTGGAGGTGAGTTGTCAGATCCTCCAGCCTTGAGCACAGGGTCTGGAGGTGGTATTGTAGGTGTTGAAATGTATAACTTGTGATCTGTTGCTGAGGTGTTACCCTTGCAGGAAAATTCAAGTTGCTGTTATTTATGATGTTAAACTGAGGCATATAAATCCTTACTGCTGGTAGGCAAAGCATTCGTGTCGTGTGTGCATGAGGAAAACAGCTGATCTTTGATGAGTTGTGGGTTTGGAGGGGGAAAGTGTTACGGGATTTAGGTTAGTTTGGCTTTGTTTTAATTCTGCCTAGAAAACTTTGGGAGGTAATGTGATATTTTTTACTGTCTGCTAAAGAAATGTCTGACTGGCTAATAATTATCCTTGCAATAGCGTTGCCTGAATAGAGTGAAGCATGTTGAGCTGACCTGTGTGACAGATACTTCTGAGCTGAGGAGCAGGAGCAGAGAAGGAATAATGCACGTACTTGTGTTGTTGAATAGAAGTTTGCTCCTCGGTGCCAAAAAATTATAACATTATCTGTTTTCTGGGTAATACACAAAAAAGAAGCAACTTAACACTGTGCACGAAGCAGACAAACTACTTTCTGTTGAAGGCAGCAGATTAGCCACCAGTGAGAAATTTCTAATGCAAAACTTTGGTAGATTTGGTTTTACTGTCTTGCTTAGCGCAATGGGAATATTCCCAACAAAGGCACCTCTGGACAAGGCAGCTGTGTTGTGTAGCAGGCCAAGGACTTGACTGGGGAATACTTACCAGTTGCATGATCTTGAGGAGTCTGTTTCCTACCCTTTCTATTCAATCTGCCCATCCACAAGTAGCAGTGATGATGGTCACTGTATAGTGGGCAAAACAGCACAGGGAACGGTAAAGTTGTCATCTCTACAGTGGCAGAAAATGTCCTCTGAAAGCAGTGCATTTGCTTTGCAGTTACCATTTCAGAATGGCACTACTGGACAGGCATCTTGCAGGAAGGTGGCAGGGAGAGACAGTCTCTCCCACCGATTGCTCACAGAGGAATGAAGCCCAGCACAGGGGGGCTGGCATGGGGCACAGAGCAGGGAAACAGATCCCTGTTCAGCTGAGCACAGAGAGTGCACACATGTGAGTGTCTGCAAGTGTGATGGCAGTCCTTGGCTTGGAGTCAAATCAGCAAAGCAGGCAAGTTCATCTGTTGCCACCTAATCTTCCTTCTGCAAGTAAACCCTAAAATATTTTCCCCAGCTTCCTTCAGTTTTATGATCTCTTCCTTTTTGGTACTGGTGGCAGTGAGCATTTGCTTGCAGCCATGTTGTAGGAGGATACCAGTCATGGATTGTCCAAACAAAAAAAACTTGCTCATCTTGCAGAGGCACATCATTTCCTACAATCTGGTGTCCTTTAAAAGCTTTGGGGGAACATTTCATGACAGTATTTTGGGACATGATGCGTGCAGTAATGTACCTTTAGATCATGTTTGCTACCAGGATTTGGGACCTTGATGATTGTTCTGTACCTGTTTTCATCTTTATTGTGGAGCTGAATTCCTGCTTTATTCCTGCACAAATTAAGTCATTTCAGTAGACAAGGAAGGAAATGGGGAGAAAAAAATCCAATAAAATATTTAAAGTCTTCCTTTAAAAGTTCCAAGATTCTTTCTCAAATCTTGTTTTGTACATAGGAAAAATAAGGAAACAGGTTGGCTGGAACGTTTTATTAGCACATTTATTGTAACTTACATAGCTCCTTGTGTAGTTTCACTGCTTGCATACTGCATCTGGTCTAGATCCATACAGATTACTTTGCATCCCCATAGGTCACTGTTTCTTTTCCATCAGATTAGATTGCATGGCAATATTAGACATATATATATAACATGCACAAATGCATTGGTCAAAATGCCAGTTGCTTTTCATTGGTAGCTTTGTTCCAACGTAATGGAAAGGTGTTAGCTATTTAAAAGAAATGAAAAATGAACACAAAATGGCATATCTGTCATTTCTATTGTATTCCAAGCTTGGAAAAGCAGATCTCACTGAAAAATCATATTTAGTATAACATACAGGATTTATAGTGTAGAAAAGCAGCCAAGAAGAATCCAGAGGTGCATCAAAATAAGTCTGAAAAATCTGTGTTGGGTGCAACTGCGAAGTGTTTTGACTGTAATAAAATAATCTATCTGCATGTTTCAGTAAAACTGGCTGCATTACTTCCTCCTAAATGCCACTTAGATGTCCTCTGTGTCTCTAATAGCATGTAATCTACACAAATATCTTCCTGTCAGCAGAAACCCAAACAATTTGGTACCTTCAACGTGTCCCGCCTGTAGTTCCTAGCATGCTCTGGGGGAGCAGGTAAATGAGCATGCCTCCATTTAACAAGGGGAAAATGAGGCAGAAGGCTCTAACAATGTCCTCACAGGACGTTTGAGAGTCATTAAGTAGCAGAGCCCAGGCTGAAACTATTTTAAATAGACTATTGTATGTCCCTGCTAATTGTTCTGAATTCAAAGCCTGAAGTGATCCCTGGAGGTTACAGCACACGCATGAGGTAGAGGAACCATGCTTAAAATGCCTGTGTTCCTTTAGGGCATGACTGAGTGGGGAGAGGACAAGGCTGATGGGCTCCAGGAGGAACAAGCCAGTTCTAAAGCCCGTTCCTGAGTGGGAGTGTGAGAGCACGTTCAAAGCAGTTCTCTTGAGTTCTATGATTCTGGTTCCTGCTCCCAGCTGATCTGGCCATGTTGTGCTGGCGGTACGTGGTGGGTTGCCCGTGTATCTTCTGCATTGCCCTTGGTGGCTGGGTCACTGGGCCCTCCCTGGGAGGGAAGGTGGTGGCTTCTGTCCCTGCCCCGCTGTGACTCACCATCAGTGCCCGCGCGGGGCCGGTCTGGCAGCAGTCCACAGAGGACAGCGTAGGGTGTCCTGCTGTGCTTCGATCCTTTCCCTCACCCTTTTTACCCTCGACAAGGAATCCATTGACTGCTGAGCAGCTGTACTGCGGGAACATGCAGGCACACGCTGCAGCAGTGCATGGGCTGGATCAGCTGGTGGGTCTGTGACCACTGTGGTGTTAACGGTGCCGTTTCCCTGCCTCTGTCAGTGGCTCAGCCTTTCCTGCTCGTGGTCTGAGCATTTGTTGCCCTGACATTGTGCCTTCAGCCCGGAAGTGCCAATCTGCCAGACCCAGTGAGCCTCAGAGAGCTGCTGACGAGTTCAGCTCCAGTTAGCTCCAGTTCAAGGTCAAATGGGACTTTAAAATACGAATAAATGTCAGGGTTTGCTGGCACATCGATCTCAGTCTTTTTGATTACTGCCAGATCGCATGAATAAATTAGCCTTGACAGGTGCGATAAATTGTATAGGCTACTGATCTCAAACAGTAAATGTTAAAGAAGGACGTGGGAGGCCTGGAGGGGAAAGTACCCTCTGCAGATGCTTGTATTAAATGAGGTGAGTTTTGATACAGCGCTCTGGGGGTGATCTTCAGGCAGGAGGAGGCCTTTTGTTCATTTCAGATCCTGTGCCAAGCTGGGGCACGTCTCCTGCTGCAGCATTGATTTCCTTTGTCAGAAGGAGTTGGGGTGACCGTGCATATGGAGCGAGAGCGCTTTGGCTGCCTTTTCCACCAGCTGCCCTGCCTGTCCCGCAGGGCTGCCGAACAGCTCAGCTCGGGCCTTCTGCTTCCCAGGGGTGAACACAGGCAAACAGGTCCCTAACTAAAATAAATCAAAAGTAGAGGGCGTTGGAAGTAGCCCTGCCTGTGCTGTGATCCTACCCTGAACGCTGTCATGGGTCTGCATGTCAGATGTTTGCCGGGACTTCTTGCTTGGCAAGCAGCACAGACAGTCAGAGAAACCCGCCTGACTCCCAGTGCGTGCTCTCTTCTCTGTGATTCCGTGTAACGTAACTGAGACTCTTCATTTCCCTCCTATGCATAAACATCAGCAATATCAACCACTGCTTAATTATTTCATTTTTTTTTAGATAAGGAATTGTTATCTTTTGTTGATTCCTAAACGAGCACGTGAGAAGAATTTGAGGATAGGGTGGGTTTTTTACTGATGCTACTTCATGTGTCTCTAAACTTTCAGTTTTCTTGAATGTAGAATCCAATATTGCAATGCTGTCCAACATAAAACAAATCAGAAAACCAGACTTCTTGTCACAAACATGCAGACTTGCTCTTTTCCATGTACTCTTACCCCTTAATTAAGCATGCCCTCTTTCTGCAGCATCATATCATACATTCTGTCTTCCCATCTTGATAACTCATCTCTGTGTGTGTGTATATAGGTCTGTGTATACGTATTTATATGTATGTAAAGGTCATGGACTGCTGCTCATTTTGGGCCATTCCTCCTCTCAGAGCTTCTGTGAAATACTTGGATTTATGCCGAAACACTGAACTTCATAGTGTGGTTAATCAAAAATGCACAGTTTAAATACAGAAGCATTTTTTCTGCAAAAGCAGAAATGCATGGAAGTGCTATATTTTGTAGCAAATTAATTAAAAGTAGAAACTTTATTTTGGCTTCAATCAATTTTGCGAAAGGAAAGCAGAACAGAATCTTTAAATTAGGTGGATTTAAAATTTTCATTGTGACTATTCTGCATAGCTCCAATTGTCTTTACTATAAATATGCAGCCATCACTGTTGCACATAAATGGTCCCATTAATATACATAATCAGTAGCATATGTATAATTTAAAAGGGACAATTAAATCTGTTGTTTATTTGCCAAACTGTTTGGGTGCTGTGATGAACTGACACATGCTCAATGTATGTGTAGTGTTAGGATGGAAGGGGTTACAAAAAAGGACTTTTACTTCTATAGAAATGCCTTCATGTAGAAATAGGGTAATGTAAACAGAGTGAGAGAAGGCTGGGAAAGAGAAAGGGCTTTTCCTATTACAAGAGCTTCACCAGATGGGTGGTATCCACCACACACCGTGCATGTGGTGAGGGTGTTAAGAACAGTAATGAGAAAACCAAGGTAAAATGGTGTTGAGAGAAAGGAGGGTCAGCCACAGCGCTGAGTTGTAGGAAGCAAATCTCCTAATAAGAAGGATTTTGAGAATGGTGTAGAAGCTCTTGAAAGATTAGCCAATGCAGGCAGGTGCCTCCAAGCCTCAGAATGTGTGGTTTTCTGATTACTGGAATTATAGGGGGGAAAAATATGTTTACAAAGCAGTTGGGAAGAGGATGAAGATTATATTTTGAAGGCCAGGAAAGTATTGTGCTAGATTTAGGAGTCAGGCAAGAAGCTGTTAAAGTAAATAGATAAGAGAAAAGCATTAGTATTTCTAGAACTGGGGCTGCTTGAACACGTGCCAGATGAAACGAGGAGGTATTTGCTCATAAGAGTCAAAGCATTTTCAGTCAAAAACGCTGCACAGGTTACTATGGATATTTTTTTGCATGCCTACAAAAGCGCTTCTCGGTGTTTCTGCTCACAATGTCTGTTGTTTTCAAATCTTGTAAACATTAATTCTCAAATGGTAAACCTTTAAAGCTTCAGAGTAAGCCAAGAGATGAAACCTCAGGGACTTTTTTGTGCTGTACAGAGTACTATTGTGAGAATGGATTCACATGATAAATTACAGCTGTATGATTTGTAGATACTGCACTGCTCTGCTCCCTCCCCAGTAATCCACCTGTCCAAACAAAATGCTACTTTCTCAGTAAATTCAGATTTAACTTAATTTTTGCCTTCTGAAACATTTTGACAATTGTTGTTCTGTGGCATTTGGGATGAGGCTGGGACTGCAAATCTTACTGCAATCCAAAACAACAAAACAAATTTTTAGCATAGTGACAAATTCTTTAAAACATCCACAAAAAGAATACATCCTTACCCTCATTGCTGATGCTTTTTTTTTCCTTACTCCTTTATAGTAAATGTAAAGAGATCAGAATTTATTACTTAAAAAAGGCACACCAGTCTGAAAATGGTTACATCCATCAAAGGAGGAACCAGACCAGGAAAGACAACTGAGTTTTTCTTTCAGCTTGCTTATTATCTACCTTGTACAGAAACTTGATCACCTAAACATTTCTTCCCATACAACAGAGACATTAGTGATTAATGCATATCTGTTAGGTACATGATGATCCTCTATGGATTTTTATTAAAATGCCACCTTCAGTAACTAATTCCTCTAAAGACCTGGGTCTAATTGCATCAGCTGACATATAGTTTGTGTGGTCAGGTGTCAGTTTTCTAATAGACACATGCAAAATCTGTCAGCTGTTTGTTCTTAAAGAACTACTTTGACCTAGCAATTAGAAATTGGCTAGATATAGTAAGTCTTGAAATTTTATTTAAAATTGGATTCCAAATTTCCAAGGCAAAATGCTCTTAAGCAGGAGCAATACCCCGAGAAAACAACATGTGGGAATGGAAAATCAGAAAGCAAATCAGGTTGTTTTATACTCAACCACTTGTTACAAGGCATCACAGCCCTAAGTTCTAGCATTAATCCATGTTTGGAAAGATGTGCACTTGCTTTAAGATGTGCTATGTGTAGAGCTGGATATAGCACCCCACCTCCAGAGCCATCACTTTGAGAACAGGCTGTGGATTTTGAACGTCTTTCGTTGTTAGACTGAAATCTTACCTGGTGCCTGGAGTTCTGTCTTTGGGGGTCAGTGGGTCCAGCAACTGGCCAATAAGGCATTTATTTTCTCAGTCAACTGTGGTAAACTGTTGTGTATTGAAATAATAGTTCAATATTATTCAAACTGCCTCCATCACCTTAGAAATTTTGTTAGCTGATTATTCAGTTCACTGTGTATGCTGCTTTCCCTTGTGTCGCCTCTCTTCATGTCTGTGACGTGAATTACGAGGGGTGGAAAAAAGCATAGTCAGGCTTAACCTATAAAAAAGGAAAATAAAATGCTTGATGGGGATCTTAAAAAAAAAACAAAAACAAACAACAAAACAAAACCAAAAAAAACACACCAAAAAAAACCCCCAACTAAACCACCACCAAAAAACCACCACCAAAACTCTAGATGAGAAGCCATGGGAGAAGTGAGTGAGATAAGGCAAACAAGAAACAAGCATTTGGAGGTAGGGATTAACACAGGTAGCTGTGGGCTGTGAAATGTGGGCATTTTGCAAATAGCCAGAAGGCAGCTTAATGATCTCCAGGGCACTGTAATTAATAATTTTTGCAGAGAGGCATGCAGAATGGGACACGTTGAACCAAGTTTTGACAGGCATGTCCTGAAAGAAGAGGACAGGTCTTGGTAGAGTCAGTTTTGAAAGCACCTATGGTTGTACTAGCTGCTTCAAATGACCCTGACCTGCCCCTGGAGGGCAAGGAGGTATGGATAACAGATCATGGAGCCAAGCCCTGAGTACTCTGCACTGAGCACCCGAAATGTTAGGCCAAACCCAGTATAAACTGAGTGAGTCCATTAACTGCTGTACCTTGCCATGCAAGCCACATAAGGGTTCTTCTGTCTTCTCCTTCTAAGGATGGATTTTTTTTTTGTCAATGCATGTTGTTTCTAGAGTCACGCTGAGGTATTCTCTGGGTTGCAGCAGAAGTGATGCTGCAATGGAGAGACGGGACGCTGCTTGATGCAAGCAAATGTTGATTTATTGTACACATCGCAAGTTTATATATGTCTTCAAAAGCTGCGCGCTTTAAACAGATTGGTTCTTTAAGCTAAGCATTACATACTAGGCAATCCCTGATTGGTGGTTAACTACAAACAAAGGACACTTTAAGTAAGTGTTTACAGTCATCAATTAACAGCAAGGTGTTACCTCTCCTTGGCCGATCCATCCCCCACTCCCCTGTGCTCTCTCAGCATGACTCATCATGTTAATTGTTATCTATTCACACTCCTTGTCCTCCCAGGGTTCGTGACCTACAAGCTCGAGCACATTCTCCTCAGTTAACTGATTGCCACGCATGGTCCTGATTTCCAGGCCCCCTCCTGCAAAGGGAGTTTAGAAAGCAGAATTTGGACGCAGGTTTGTGCCATCCTGTGCTCGGCAGCAGCTCTTGGCATTGTACGTGCTTTCGTTTATGCAGGTTACTCACAGTTGTCTTCAGCAGGAAGCACAGCAAAAATAATGACTATGGAAAATGCGGTTCATTTTTCTTCTTCCTCATTAATCCGTATTCAGTACATCTTCAGGAGGATATAGTGATGTGCAAATGTGGTGTTAGTTACTTTCTCTCCCTTTCCATTCCCTCTGCCTGTTTTAATTAAGCATAGCCTATATTGTCCATCTTACTGAAGCAACATTTCCTGTCATGTCAAATGTCAAAGGCAGTTTCTACATGAAAAAACAACAAATTCCAGCACTTATTAAGATGTTTCTTAGACCTTCACACAAAACTCTTTTATTCTGCATACCTTGCGGGGCACTGATTTTTATTTTTTTTAGCAAAGAAATCGGATAGGGAAGGATAGTGCAATCTAGCATTTTAAGTTTGAAGTTTAGCAATGAGTCAAGACACAGATAAAGAAAGAAACTGAGGCAAATGTGACAGCAAGAGAAAGGAGGAGTGATAATATGGTGACCTGGGTGAATTGCATTTCAAAAGGTAGTTTAAAGATCCTGTAATCTTTTCCTTAGCCCTTTGATGAGTAAAGACAGGGGAAAATTCTTTCTGTGGCATGAGCTGAATGTCCACACCCCCTGAGATATGATGAAAGTGCTGTGATTTTGCAAAACAGAAACCCCATATGTAACAAACTGGGGTCGATGAGCCTGCTAGAGATTGCATGCTAAATCTTTCAGCCTGCTGCATATTGACTTTAAATTGCAATATACAACAAAATGCCGTGCAGTCTGAAATGTGTCTGCACCTTCCTGGTGCGTGGGGTGAGCATGGGGCGGACTTCTGCTCTAAGTGCAGAGGCACGGCAGCCACTGATTTTAATTTATTGTACATCTGAATGGCACTTATTTTCAAAACAACTCTGGTAAATCCAGTGCTGTTCTGCACTTGTTACCACATTAATAAAGATCTGACAAACTAAGTTCTCCCTTTCATGCATTAATTTCTGCACTGTTTCTGCTTCTGTCGCTGTAAGGGCTTCATGCAACATTCCCCCATTAGCACAGACCCACTAGATCTTCAGTAAAGACTACTTGTATCCTCTTTTTTTGCCATTGGTGCTGGTATCCCCTGCCCCAAGCAGGTGATGAAGGGCATGAGGAGCCTAAATGTGAACGGCTGACTGTTAACCTCATCCCTATTTTTCTCTAGATGCTTTCACAACAGCCTCTGGGGTAAACAACAGACCTGCTGTCAGTTTTGCCTGGGAGTGTTCTGATGTACGGAACCAAACCAGGAGTAAGGAAGGTGTAAATGTAACCGCCCTGGTTGTAGGTCAGGCTCCAGGATAAGAAGCATGAATACAAGATGCAAGAGGTACGTGTTTTACTTTGTTCAGTTCTCAGCCCAGGCAGGCAGGTTGGTGTGTGAGCAGCACTCGTGGCACCCCACATGTGTAGTCTTTGGGTTTTGGGCATCTTTTGCCCTCTGTGCTTGGAGCTGGCAGCAAAGTGTTCTGTGGGGACGGTGGAGATGAGCTGCTACTCAAGTGGTGAGACAGATGGACAGGACCAATTCATCTTGGGCGGTGCAGGGGGGAGGCTGAAAATTCAGAAAATTTTACCACCTTGGTTCTGCTTTTCTTTCAGTCCTAAATCCTTTCTTTCTGGCAAATCTTTAGACCTTTTCTCCACCTTCTGTTTTCTGCTCTTGCCAATATGTCTTACTTCTTTTTCATCACTCCTCTATCCCTCCACCTTTCCTGGCTCAGCTCCACCAGACCTTAATGTTCCACACTGTCATCTAGCTGTGCCAGTGACTTACGAGCTCAGTGCTGCTGGGGACACCAGACCTCTTAAGTACCTAAGCTCCCAGGAACCTCCCAGGAAAGCTCATAAATGTCTTTCGCAATGGATATTCAGAGAAGTGTTAGAGGTTTGAGAAGTTTCTTGCTTAAGGGAGAGGCCTAGACTAGATGAGAAGGAGAAAACCTACTACTCAGGTTATGGAGAGAGAAAAAAAAAAAAAGCGTCTTTTAATAGCAAGAACAATTATCCAGGGGTCCTATCTGTGACATGAAACGATACTGTAAGGGAGATGTCTTAGGCTGCTCAGAAATTAATTCAGAGGAAAAGCAGAAGAGGCTTATGTTTTGTGGGGAAATCAGCCTTTGATCATGGACCTTTCTTTTAACTTCGACTGTAGAAAGATGATGGAGTAAAGACTTCTAGAAATGCTGTACATGTGAAAGGAAAATTTGAAATGGTGACCTCGGGAAGTAAACCCAGAGGTGGATGCAAACACAATCAGATTAGTGGGTGAAAGGAGGGCCAGGCTCGGATGCATATGAAGAAGTCTTTAAAATCCACAAGGTCTCAAGAGCTAATCCTGTTCTGAGGTTTGCCTACCATGTCCCTCATTCCTCTGTTATCTCTTGCCTGATTGACTCTTCTGCTTCTTTGGTCTCTTTTTCTCTGTGTGTTCACTTGTTTTCAATGCTGCCATCTTTCTTTTCACCCATTCATCCCCCTAGGTCAGGGGTCCTCAAACTACAGCCTCTGGGCCAGATCCGGCCCCCCAGGGTCCTCAATCTGGCCCCCAGTATTTACAGACCCCCCCTGCCGAGGGTTTGGGGGGGAAACCAAGCAGCCACAGATGACTGCCTGCCACTTCATCCCTGCGCCAGCCCCCTGTTTACACGGTTTGAGGACCCCTGCCCTAGGTAGTTGGACAAAGTAGCTAGAAATTCTCTTGTGCTAATGAGAATCCAATGTTGCCTTTCACCAGCCTGATGAAAATAGACCTTGAGGCCCCACACTACAATGGCCGTAGTTTTAGTATAAAAACAACTGTAAGCTGTAGAAGTGGAACAGAAAACAATATTTAAAATTCTTACAGCACCCTTGTATGTATCCATAAATCCAGGATATTGTCAGAGATGGGCTAGGTGAGTCCCTTTTCATATCCATTACTGCCAAATTGTTTAGGAATGGTTTTAAGGCTATTAACTGCTTGATAATATAGACAGGTTGATTTGGTTGATTAATGTGGATGTTTCAGCTTACATGTCATGAGTATTCCCAAACTAGTCAGATTTTTTTCAACTTGACTGTGGTGGCATCAAGCTGTGGCTGACTGTGCCAACTTGTATTTTCTCATCCAGTCAGTCTTTTCTCTAACTTTGAACTGAAACTTTAAAGTATCTTTTTTTTTTTTTTTTTTAAGCAATCACTTATGAGTTTGTACTGTTTTGCATCAGTGCAATGTTACAGAAGAGTCTTAGTGACCGGTTCCTGTGGGTGTTCAGTGTGACGGGGTTTGAACACCTTAACAAATACTGTGCACAGCCTGATTGCCGGCATGCAAAGCTGTGTTTTCACTGAATGGTCATGGTTGTGGTTAAATGAGTGAGTCCCTGCGCACACTGTGATACTGCTGACATTCAGTGGTTCTCTTTGCTTATGTGAAGAATTTCATCCAGCTGATCAAGCAGTAGATGCAGTTCTGTACGACTTTGGCCAATATCAAACAAAAAATTAGTCACAGTCATATGTTAACAATAAATAGCCAGAAACTTAATTATCAGCAATGTGTGAATTTGTGAAAATGCTGCTCAATTTGTGAACTACTTGTAAATTGAAAAACAGCCAAATCTATTCTAAATGATTGGTATAATCACTCTGAGACACATTGTCTAATATCTGCAGCTATCTTTTTGATTCCTGTCTATTTAAGGGGTGACTCTTGTGGGGGTGTACATCTTAACAGACCTTGGTTTCCAGAGAACATAACCCTTGCCTTTCAGGGGGAATTTAACTCTCTAACCTTTGCTGCCCAATGATAGGAGGACTCTGTCACCAGTGTTTCTTTGTGATTGACAGTCAGTAAGGCACTCTAGAGTGACAGCTTAATACTTTTCTACATATCTTTTGGCTAGGTTCGAGTGACATCTATGTATTGGCTTTTGATGCCAAACACTCCAGAAAGTCATGTATAAGACTCTGTCTAAATCTCAGACTAGTGCAGATGAAGCGTTAGATGTCATTAACCAGGACAACGCGGTATCTAGATTTCCAGCCCAGATCTTAGACTTATATGAAGTGTACATTCTGCTCTATGTGGGCATCGGCAGTCAAGGAGCCTGATAAATTGCTGTTGGGGTTCATTTTCAGAGTAGTATCTAGCAATGTAGCTGGGCAGTTCTCATTAATATTAATAGGAATTTAGCAGATAAATCTCCTTGAATAACTTTTAGAAAATTTACCCTTAATGTGCCTTACACTTAACAGGCCGAGCTGTGTTTTGAAATTCCATTTAAGAAGGGCAATGTGATAGATACAGTAACAAGGGATTTGGAAAAACCAGTTGGATGCATATTTCTACATGACACTGGAGGCTTACAGTACTATTAAATCAGAGCATCCTAGAATACTATTAATGAAATCCCCTTTAACCTTAAGGGGTATTTTTTTCTAAGCGATCCACAGGGGATTTGGCTGTTAAATTTCCATTAACAGTAATGCGATTCACACTATTACAAAGCAAGTTTCCCACTAGCTGTGCTGAAAATCTACCCCCTGCAGCAATTAATCATGCCCATTGGGCTCATTAATGGAAATATGAAGCAAATTATCTGGCTAATCATGATATGTGATCAATTGGCTCTCCTGCAGTAGTTGACTGCAGGCTAGTTAAAGCCAACTCAGTTTTAGGACGTTAGAGCTGAGTGACAAAAGACGAGGTGTCCCTGTCATGATTGTAAATGTCAAGGCATCTGCAGCTCGTAGGCAGAGTGTACCAAGGTTTGCAAGTGGGAGGTTCTCTGTGTATTTTCCTGACTTCCATCTCTGGGTGTTACATTTTTCCAGTTTCCCTCTGACTTGCATCCCTCATATCAGGTTCTGCAGGGGCTTCCCAGAAGGAGCATTCTTCCCTCATTGCCTTTACCAGGGTGTCACTGGTGTCCTGCTGGAGTATTCTGCATTTTGTCATTCTGCTAAAGCCAGGGACTTGTGTTTTATTCTACTCCTCTAGGAATCTGCGTTTTCAAGCTGTGTTGTGAGAATGGATAAGCTAGCCTGAATGTTGTGGTTGTGCTGGAATGTATTCCCAGAAGCCTTGGCTCTGTCCTTTTATCTATTACTCTACTACCTGATAGCAAGAACTCGTATCCCATTTTGCTTGACCTGTTTTGCAAGAAGAACTCTCTGAGGTTGTGGGCTTGTTGGGTGAAGCGTGCCAAGGTCATCCCTCAAACTACGGGAAAGAGAACCATCACCTTAGCATAGAAGCTAGAGAGTTCAAACTTCACCGTTGCACTGCTTAAATGTTAAAGACGGGAAGCTACAAAATACACCCCTTTTTTTAATGCTTGGTTAAATCTAAGCCACTTAGTATTTGGTTTGGGGGCTTTTTTGTTCTCACAGGCATTCTGTGAAGTCCTAACATAGTGCCAAAATGCAGCCCTAGTTAGGCTGCAGTCTCAACTCTTGAGAATATTCTTTGATGTACATTGTAGTATTATGGTTAAGCTAACTGGCAAACATGCAAATCCAGGAGCACCATGCAAAATCAGTAGCATTTCTTCAGGCAGAACACCAATTTATAGCCACACTGCATGACTCTGTCATTTTCCTAATGAATTCTCTAGTGTGCAGAGGTGCACTAAACAACAAAGATAAATACTGGTGTGTAGAGGAGCATAATACAGATTTATAGCCATAACAGAACACAGAGTACAGATGTTTTGCATATAACCAAGATTGGTTTATGGGCTTTTGCAAGCAGGGGTATCTGTATTCTAACTAAGGACTGTTTTATAATGGAACTTGAAATGAATAAAGCAACAGGAGACTTTTTCAAATACATTTTGGTACCATCTGAACAGCAGTGTCTTCTGTGTACCCCACTATGTGTGTTCCAGCTCTTACTGAGAGCTGTCTGATGGCATAGGTTGGGTGCTGAAAAGGAAGACTCTTCAAGATCACCTGAGCAACCTTGAAGCAGAGATGTCATAGAAAAGAGGACACTTACAAGAGCACTTAAGCAATTTTTTAAATCCGTTCCAGAATGTGTATTGAGTTAGCCAGGCACCAACATATAGAATATAGCTTTTCATTGCCTTACTCTGTCATTTGGCATGGAAACATTTAGTGCCTTGTTATTAATTTTCATATATTCAGAAGCTTATTTCTGCAGAAATCTTGATTTATTTATTTTTTCTTACTGGGGAAAATAAAACAAACTGCTTCTATTACTCTATGTTTCCATGGGGAACCTTACTAATGTACATAATATACAACAGCTGATGGCAAGTGATGATAAGTTGCTTATACCACTGGGAGCTCTGGAATGAGTGGTTTACAAAGCTGGGTAAGTAATGAAAGTCCATAAACAAGACACTCCACAGAGCAGCAGACTGACAGAATTTTGGCTCCAAGTTTGAGGTTGTTTGGCTGGTATTGGAAATCCATATAACATGCTTCCCTCCTGGCATCTGCTAATTTGAGAAGGTTCAGTTCATTACAATAACAGATTTCAGCTAAGCATGACTGTAGTCTGTGGCCTGTTGGATGGATGGCCTCACTGGGAGCATCTCCTAACTTGTTCTCACACTATTGGGTGCTACAAGACAAGTCCTCCGTGGTCATTTGTCATTCCCTGACTCTAGGCAGGTACATGTGCTGATTTGTAGTTAATGCAGGTGATCTTTGTAGCCTTTCTGATCAATCTAACCTAATAAAAGGAGTAATTCTCTGGGTTTAGGGCCAATTTACTTTTCCAAGATGGTACGCATGCCTGCAGCTCAACTATTAATGAGGTAACATCTTGGAGCCCATTAAGTGAAAATGAATCAGTAGAGCCCATTAGACTTAATAAAGTTCAACAAGAGATGGAGCAGGTGAATTTTTCCTTGTTACAAACTCCTGTGTTTTATGGAAAGTTAGAAAACTCACAGCAGCTTTTCACACAAGAATGTCAGGCTCTGTGTTCCTGAAAGCTGTCCATCTCCTTTAGTTTCAGCCAGCATACTGATGGTTTCCTAAAACAGAGTTGTACTACTAAAAGGTTACAGATTCAAAATGGCCTATATGTAATATTTTTCTGGATGTTATTTTAGTGAATGTTCTTGCAGATCAGCCCTCATCTATGAAAGGTTTCTATTAATAAAACCAGCTGTGGAACAGGAAGACAGAATGGTGTCATTAGTAACTGCAAAACCCTTTCAAAGCACTATTCATCATCCAAATAATTTACTAAATGGTTTCTGAGAAGAACTATTAATTAACTGGCCAGAATGAGCCACATTAACATTTGTTTATCACACTATGTTTGTTGGCCTTGTGGGCTTGGACCAGAAGAGAAGTTATTGGAAGAAACACAGAGGGGAAAACTGTAGCTGTCCCACCGTGGACAGAATATTGCCATTATTTGCACGGTGAAAGCTGATCTGCATCAAGGCCAGGTGCAAAGGTGCAGTGCAGTAGCTGTTTGAGACAGAGTTCTGCCCTCCTGTTGTCCCAGCTAAGCCCTACTCCACCAAGCAGAAATCCCTTCAGTACAGCTTCTCTTCCACACCCAGAGCAGGGGTGAGCTCCGCCGTGCTGAGCGAAGGGGCTTCTCCCTGGCATGCCACGGGCTGCCTCCGCTGTGGCTTGGCCAGGGAAGGCACACGGTCATTCATGGGTCTCAAGTACTGCTGGTTTTGTTGTACCCAGTATGCAGCTTTGGTCCTTCCAGTGCTGCCCAGAGCTTCAGGTGCCACCACCTGAGGCCAGCAACGGGATGCTCTGTATCAACCACACACACGTGGCAGCAAGAGCCCACTGAGCTCAGTAGGGGGCTTTTCCTTTCCTAAGGTTTGTTGGGAGATCCAGGTGTCCAGACATGTGAGACCACAAGCTCCTCATCTCTGATACACAAATGCAGATTCCCCAGCTGAGGCTTAAATTTGGAGTGATTATCGTGGTTTGGCTTCCCCCCTTAAGTTCTTAGCATTCACCCATTTTACACTGTTTAGCTTTTGTTTCTAATTTGTTGTTTTAAATGTATCTGACAATATTTTTCTGCATCCAAGAAGCAAATTGTTCTTGTAAATAGTGAACCGCGGGAGCTGCTGCTGCTTCACTAGAGGTGCAGGTAGACAAACTGCTTCTGGCAAGGGCTCAGGCCATTAGTACTATTCTTGCAGAATGAATTTGCACAAAGGCTTGTTATTTATGACTAAACTCCATGGAACCAGAATGTAGCATAAAATCTGGAATTGCTGTGTAATGGAAAACGTAAGGACACTGAGCTCTGCCAGGTGATTACAGAGGATTTTTTCCTCTTACCTGACTGGAATCGCCGTGTGCGTCCTGGCTTAGGCTGCACGTGCCTTGCAGCAGCTTAGGAAAGCCGTTCCCGAGAGGCTTGTCCTGTGAAATGTCTGCTGCATCCTTTCCCCTCCTGACAGTTAAACTAACAGAATCGGATTTGATAGCCCAGTGTGAGTAACTCAACACCAGAAATTAGCATCTCAGCAACCCCTCCGTAAGAAGACGTTCTCTTGCTCTCCAGGCCCGGGTCCCAGCTTTCCCTTTAGATAGGTGAGGAGTTTTCCTTCCCACAGCCCTGACAGGTCCAATGAGAAACAATTCAGTGGTTGTATTTTAATTAGATATTTAATACTGTGCAAATCAATTTGATGAGAAGGAAAAAGGCATTGTCGGTGTAATTTAAGATGTATTTGCTTTTTCTTTTGAAATGGGACGGTTTTGAAGCATTGATTCAACAATTTGGGTTTTCTCTACTGAAAAGTGCATTTCAATAATCACTGTGATGACAAAAAAAATCAGTATTTTTCCAATCTTTCTGTCTTCTTTGTTCCATTCACTTGTATCTGTTCTTCCATTGCATCTTTAGTTTTGTGTGTGTTTCATTAGGGTTCATTTGTTCAAAGGTAGCATGACATGTGCTAGTATCAGAGGAAACACATTGATGTTGGAGGCAAAGCGTCATGTGAGAAGTCCCTGTAACAAAGCTTTATACAAATCGGGGCAGCTAACAGCAGCCACCAGCGCTTGCTGTATGCACCAGCTGACTCTGTAGCACAAGCGCAGGACAGACAGGACAGGGAGGTTTTACTGGGTGGACTTAGATGCCCTTGCAAGGCAAGACCTGAAGCTGTGTCAGTACGCAGGACAAGTGCAGTTAAAAGCTGAAGTGAAAAGTTCTATTAAGAATGACCAGAAAATAATTACATAACATTAGTAATGCAGCTGACATCTCAAGCTCAAAACCAGAGGAAGCTGAGGTAGGATCCTTTTCTTACCTTTTGGCATCCATCAATGCATGTTCTCAGCTCTGTTTCCTCACTGGCAGAAGCAAAATGCATCTCATTTCCCTTTAGTCTGTTTCAACTGATGGCAGCAGGGTTGCAGAGGCGTATCTGAGGACAGTATTTGGCACAAAGCATTGTGTATTTATTTTGTTCCACTGTTTATGTAAAGCTTTGGTTTGTTCTTGCATCCGGGTCATCACTAGAACAAGATGAAGCAACCTGCTTTTCAGTTTCCCATATGGAGTGAGGAGGAGTTTCATATTCCCATATGAGGAGGGATTAAAGAAGGAAAAGTATATTGTGTTTACCTGCATACTAAACAGACCCTGACTGCACAGTTGACAGCCAAAACCCAGCCAGTTTGGCGAGGGTTAGTAAGGCTATGGGTGAGTTTGAAAAGGCTGTTCAGAACATTGATGTTAGCATATAACGTAAACCCTGGGCTCATTCCATTAAATCTTCTAATGTGAGATATCCATAAAGTCATTAGATTGGTTTTCTCAGCACATTCTAAGTGATCTGCATTGTTCTTTTTTCACAAAGGGAAAAAACGTAATTGAATAATTCAGGTATGTGAATAGAGCTGGTAATCATGAGTGTCTTGGGCTTCCTCATCATGTGCAAATGGGAGAAGATGCCTATACAGGTGATATGCTTATTAAATAGATCTATGACATTAGTTTCAATGATGAGATCTAAATCAGAATGGCGTGTTAGTTTACAGGTTAATTTTTCATTAATTTATTACACACCTACTGTAAGCAGGTGCTCTGGACAATTCCAGCCTAGCTCTCAGGACATCTGAGCAGCAATGATCAGTGCTGCAGTCATGTTTGCAGAGTTGTGGGCTTTTTAATTTTATTTTTTAAAACAAATCCTGGATGGGATACAGCAGGTTGGCAAACTGCAAGAGAGTTTTACATGCACTTGTTCCAAGTGTCCTTAGTGAAGTTGTTTTACCTTCTTGTCTTTTTTTCTCTGTAAGTTTACCAGCTCCAGTTACAGATTGCTTCTCCACCTGACATAAATGCATTTCACCACCTGGTGTTTCACTTCAGTGTTTCAAAAAGGTAGCAGTAAACTATTTACTCTTGTCATAGAACCATTTAGGTTGGAAAAGACCTTTGAGATCATCAGGTCCAACTGCTAACCCAGCACTGCCAAGCCCACGGCTGAGCCGTGGCCCTGAGTACCACATCTACAGGCTTGTTAAGAGCCCCCAGGGATGGGGACGGGATGGGGACTCCACCACCTCCCTGGGCAGCCTGTGCCAGTGCCTGACCGCCCTTTCCATGAAGAAATTCTTCCTAATATCCAATCTAAACCTCCCTGGTGTAACTTGAGGCTGCTTCCTCTTGTCCTGTCACTTGTTACCTGGGAGCAGAGACCGACCTCCCCCTCCTCCAGCCCCTGTCAGGTGTTTGTAGGGAGCGATCAGGTGCCCCCTGAGCCCCCTCCTCTCTGGGCTGAACAGCCCCAGCTCCTTCAGTTGCTTCTTGTAAGACTTGTGACGCTAAAGGCTAAATCACTTCTCTGTTACATGTCTGTGAAAAATTTCAAAGTGTTTTCAGAATTTGACACGGCCTGTCAGTGAAGATGTTAAAGAAACTGATGTTTTGCTGGTTTGATTCAGAAAGAGTGAATCAATTCAAAGTGTGAAGTTAGCACTTGTGTGCAAAGTGGCCTTAGATTGCTAAATCAAAATCTTCAATGTAAAGACACTTCCATCTGAATTACAGCTTTCACAGTAGTCCAGTATGTTTAATTATATCCATTCACTTTGACATCTTTTAATTAATCAGTCTTAATTATCTTTGTGCTGAAAACCCCTGAAATATCTGGATTGAAAGGAAAAGTGTTAAGATTGCATCCTGCACCACTGAAACCCTGAAGTGGATTTTCTGTTACGCTAGGGCCATGTGGGGGGCTGGTGAGAGTGAATTGAGCTCAGTGACTTTTGTCCATGGATGAAATTATATACCAGACATCACAAGGACATCTGAGGGTTCTAGAATATTGGTCTGGTAGTGAAGAACAAGACATTTTTTTCCAGAACAAAGAATTCACATAAGACTTAAAAACTTAAATTTAAAAAAAAAAATATTCTTATCTCTATCTCCCAAGGTCCTAAACTACTACTCATTCTGCTTTTTGGCAACCTCAGACTTTGTTAAAAACTTCCAAGCATCTGTGAGAACAAGAAATATGTTAGCCTAACCTCTGGAGACGAGTTTCCATCTAGCACAAGAATCAACTCAAAGTTCTGGACTATAAATTTAATTCTTGCCTTTAAAGCTAAGAACCCCCACCTGAAGATGGACCAAGAAAGAATAACAGTCAGGCTTTAGAAAAATTACCTCTGATTTACAGTGGTGACGCAAAACTAAGTATTGAGTTATCAGCACATTCATCACCAGATTTAGTGCAGTGTGTCAAGATAACGTTTTTGAATGGTGTTACTGTCTGATTTTGGTGAAGCAATCTGATGTTTCTTTTTCATGCACCTCAACTACCCCTTTTTGCAAGTTATTACACATCACTCCTGTTAGCCTTTTATTTATCTGCCCTGTGTAAACCTACTGATATTGCATTTTTCTAATTCCTGAAATATATCCTAAAACTCAGTTATGGCCAGTGATGAAGGGGTTATGCCTGATTCTCAGTTGAGGGATGAGCGTGGCTTCCTTGAAATTGGTAGTGGAATGCTAGTCCACGCCAGTCCACACCAGTCCAAGGTATAAACCAGGAAGCTGTACTGGATCCAGATTCACGTTCCCCTTAACATATTTGGAAAATAAACAAATTTTAAAACGTCTTGTGTGAAGTGTTTCTGCCTTAGCAAGTTGAAATGTGTTGATTTTCTAGATGTAGTCCTTTTAGAACTGTAGTGGTGAAGAAGGCTGAAGGGTGCCAGGCTGGCTATTTCTGTGTTCGTGTACCAGTGAATCGGAGCAGCCTGGCTTTAGTGCTGGGCTCTTGGACAGCTTGGAAATGCCTCAAGCCGTTGGAGCTCATGCCTCATGCATGTGCTTCACTCCTTCACCTGCTCAGAGGACAAACCTCTCTAGTTCATACCTTGTTCCCTCTGACATGAGAAGTAGGGTCTTGTAATATTATTTTCTTCTCCTGTCTGCCTATTTTTCCTCATACTTTTGCCTGTAGATTACCGTAATGGCATCTTCCATGTTGCTGACTTGTGGGTTTTATTTTCAAATTAAGCCTCCTAGTCAGAGTGATGTCTCTTTCCCTGTTTAAAGACCAGACTCGTGCTGGGTTTTGTGAAGGGCTGTGTGGTCCAGGGCAGGAGTCCCTGGGCTCTGGAACTCAGTGCCCAAGTCTATGGCTTAAGGAGAAAATTGGCTATTCTGGAGAAAATAAAATCTTTATGACTTCCATCAAAATTCCAAGGGGCTATTTTCCAGGGTCAACTTTCCCAGAAAGGCCAGACTTCTTGATCCTTATTTTGCGGGGTCTCATAATAGCAGTGTGGGACATTAGGGGCCTTAGTAGTGTGTGAATTTACTTGCGGACACAAGTAAAGCCGCAGCAGTTAAAAACTTGTATTAAAGTAGATATGGAGGAGGAATTGAGAGGGCAAGGAAAGAGGAGTTGGTATTTGGGGACCGAAAAGCCACTTCAAAGGAAAGTGACTTCAGGAAAGAATCTGAAGCTGCAACATTACATATTTTTTTTGTGTGTCCCTGCATTATCCCTCAGCTTTTTAGAACATCCTCAAGTATTGCAGCGGCTGAAACTGCTGGAAGGGAACAACGTGAAAAATAATAGAAAAATAATCTTTTTATGAGAAGTGGGGGCTAATACTCTGAGGCGTCTCGACAGCAAACAAATAACAAATCACTTACACAAAAGAGAGATACTCAAACATGGCAGAGTGCCTGCACGGCACCAAAGCCTGCTGAACAAAGCTGCTCTTGTAAGCCCTGCCCACTTGCTTGCAGTAGATAAATGCCACTAAACCTTTCCAAAAGAAGCTTGACAAAACCCAACAACCCAAAACGGAAGTCAAAACAAAACACAAAAACCACCAAACAAACAAAAAAATGTCCATGAACCTGCAATCTTGGCTCCTTGCGCTGTCAAATGCCCAAGACGTATTTTGACATGCAGCCAGCAGACAATTCAGAAAAGACGTGAAGACCAGTTCCTCTGCTAGTGTAAATCTGTCTAGCTTGATTGCTAGCCCAAAAAATCAGGTGGAGAGGAAACCAGAAGGTAATTTCAATATTAGATGCCATCCTGGCCTGTGATTCAGTGCCCCTCCCTTCCTCTCCTCCTTCCCAAGCTCCTGTGGTCACACACATCTGTTTCTTTGTAATGCCAGGTGTGCATCTGATTTAAGGGAAGATCAGTAAAAGGGGTGAAACATTCCAGGTGATGCTCAGCAACCTGGATGTCGAAATCCCACTGAATTTGTGCTTGAAAATTTCACTGGTAAAACTTTTGACTGCAGTTCTGTCAGATCCTCTCTGCAGGGAGCCTGCAGTACTGTAGCACACCGCAAACGTAATTTCATACTTGTGGTGTTGCTTTTGCGGAGGTGTTTGTTCAAATGGAATAATCTGGAAGTTAGCACTGTGGTACTTCCCCTCAAACAAAAACTTTGTGAAAGGATGCTGAGAGTTGCCTATACACAAGTATACCCTAACATAATACATGTGTATAAGGAATTCTAATATTTTGTTTCCAGATATATATAGCCACACATCATCTTAACGAGTGACAGCAAAACATGCTCCCCAAATTTAAATGGTCTGTTGCAGCACCTGCAGGCTGCTTGCCTTTTTGATGATTCACACACAGTAATAACACTATTCACATGCAAAAATAACAGTAGAGAAATTATTTTTAAAAAATCCTTTATATTAAAATTTCCAAACCAGATTTGCTGGGCAGAAGAATGCAGTGCTTTGATGTGTACATTGTGTTTTCTTCAAACAGCTCAGAGAAGCTTCGGAAAATGCACCCAGACATACTCCCTAGGTGTCAGTCAGATGATCTGAGCAGCCCCAAAGTTTTGCTGAATTTCTCTTTGGGGCTTTGCCATCAGCACAACTTACTCTGAGTACAAGTTATAAGGTAAGTTATATCCAGTCCCTAGAGGTGCTAACTTAGATGTTGTATGATTACCTGCATTGGGGGGGGGAGGGGGGGGCGGGAGAGCAAGTAAAAGCAAGTAGGTATTATTGTGTTTAGGAAGGCACACGCGATTATAAAAATAATTCAAAATGTAAGTTGAAACTTTTCACATCAAAGTCTTCAATCAATATTAGGGCCCAATTCAGCAAAGTCCTGAAATACCTCCTTGGTGGAAGGCAATTGTGTAAGTCCCCTTGATGTCAACAGGAATCGAGTGTCTGGTTAAAATTTAAAAATAAGCACATGCTTAAGGGCTTTGACGCCTGGAGATGAGTGCAGGCATGCTGCGAGGAGTCCTGGCTTAGCTTGCAAAATGAATGCCTTAAACCAGACAGTAAGTGACACTTGAAAAATGTTGTAGCATTGTTCTTTGCAAGGATACCACGAAGAAGTTTGTGAGAAAGCAGCAGGGAAGTGTTCAAACCAGCATGGTCCTCCACTGAAAATGAAGGATACAGCAACTAGGAAAGGATAAAAGTGAGGAAGGGCATGCCATTTGTGAGGCAGGAAGAAATACCAAATCCATTTTTCAGATTAGGAAGTGGTATTAAATAGGAACACCGACTTCACTGCTGTGTCTTTCCTTAGATGAAAATTGAGCTTTCCTACCTTTGTTTCTTTTATTTACTTCATCTGTCTGTGAAGACAGGGAGTACTTTGAGGTAGGAGCTGGTTTTCTTTCAGTGTGTTTACAGTGCAATGATGCCCTCGTGTGATGCTGCACTGCCAGGAGTGACAATGTGAACAGCCATGCACCTGAGGAGTAGAACAATTAGAGCTTGTGCTTCTCAAGGTGACTGGAATCGCCAAATGCCTGCCTCTGGTTTGTTTCTTCTGAGTGATTGGGAGGAGATGCAAGAGCCCTGTCCAAATGCTAATGGATTTTATGCTGGCTGGCTGGTGCCACCCATCTTCTGACTTAGTGGTGCTGCCTTCCTTAGGAGTTCAACTATGATGAGAAAGGTCGCAGTCATTTTAAGGAACAGGTTTGTGAGACATATCTCCTTCTGTTATGGAAACACGCCTGAGAAACAGGATTGTTCATATTTTATTCTCATATCTTATGCTATTGGAACTGCTGAACACTAAGGAGGATGCTGATGAGTCAATCAGATTTGACCTCTGAAGAATTTCACAACAGCTGAAATTATTTTTTTTTCCTAATGCAACATTATTTTTCACTAGATGGGCTGAGCAGGGCTGTGTTTTGACTTCTGTCAGGCAAAATTCTTGTCAGTTTGTGGCTTATCTCCAAGTAGCATTTTCTTGCTCTGTTTTCTTTAAAAGATAAAGTTTGTTCTTGAGGCATTGAAGTAGTTCACCCACGTGGCTACAGCCACTCCTTGTGGAGTTTGCCACTCTCTTTTGAAGCATTCTGTAGGTTATAGCTGAACAATAAGAAATTTGGGGTGTTTCTAGGTTTTCCAGCTACAATTTTTGTTTTAAATTCCTGTGTTTCGCCTTTGCTGTGCACTAGGCAGAGCCAGGAGACTGGCTGGCTTCCCACTTGCGTGGTTTATGTCTACGTGTGCATTGCAGTGTCATGCTGCAGTGTCAAGATGTGTGACTGGCCGAAAGGAGACAGTATCTGCCAGGATCTTTGTAAGTGCCAAGTACAAAGGTGTGGGGATCCAAGACTTGATTTCCAAAGTACTACAATGGAAGAAGGAAACAGTAGTCGTGAAATAGATAGGGAATGATGTACTCAATAGCTGAAGTCACAGACATAATATGTTTTATTAGTTGACATACATACACAGAAGAAGTAGGAAATTTTTGAGTTCAGAGACGTTTCTTCCATTTATTTTATCTCTAAACCATCGTGGTTACAACATCACTATGGCTCAGTCTTGTAGCAGGGGTGGAACTTGGTTTGTGTCATTTAGCTGAAGAAAAGTAAAAAGATGTTTTCTATGAAATTTCACAGCCTGGGGCTGCTTTCAAAGAATGTAAATAGAAATATCAGATCTTGTTTTCCTGAATCCGTTACATATTTGAGTTTTGAAGAACAGCTTGCAGGAGCACCGGTACCATAGCATGGCATGGCTGAGGTACAGAATGTGGTCGTCAGAGAAGGTGGCACTTGGTGAGAAGTGTCGGTACCCCCGGGACAGTGGGTTTGAGCAGGCTGGTTTCTTTCTCAGCAGCAAGCAGTGACACGTGGTCTGATGTCCCATGCTGTCATCCCTGCAACTGCTAATTACACTCAACAGGCTCACTAACCACTACTTGTCAGTGCCGAAAATTTGTTCGACGGAAGTATGATTGCCACATTGATGTTTTAGTGTGTTAAGAGCACTGTAAGGCTTTCAGAAAAAAAAAAAATAGAGCAGTGTCAGGTAAGTACTCCATTTTCAGTACCTTTTGATCCTCACTTTAAAATTTCATAGCTGACAAATGATGCTGCCCATGTTTTCAGCAAATACAGTATGTTGTTCTTAGAAGGGCTTTTATCATTTTAAAGCTGTGATATTTCTCTCACTTCTTCCTGCTCTTTCACCTTCACAAAGCAGATGCTTTATGGTTACAGATCCAGTTTCTGTATTTCAGCTGATGAAAATGTATTTTGTTTCTTTCTGTCTGAGTGCAATAGTTGCCTGAAAGTGTGCCAGTGCTACTAATCACCTTGCTAATGGGACAGCCAAGCACTTCCAGTGCTTCTGTCTTTGTAGATATGTTTTCCCGCACCAAGAAATGGGCCAGCATAATACAACTTGGAGCAAACTGTGAGTGCTCAAACCTGCCCCAGGCACTAATTTTTGCCTAAGGGACCACCTAGCAGCTTGGGGGGTAAATGCTTTGGTTATCTTCAGGTTTGCAAAGAGGCAAGGGAAGCTGATGACTGAGTGATTTCTCCTCCAAACTTGAGCGAATTTCCTCTTGTACCTACTTGAGAGTCAAATCTTGCTCTCCCAGAACCTAATTCCACTTTTCTTTTTGATATAGGGAAACACTGAGAAAGCAGTGTTGTTTATTACCCAGGGGAGGGGAGTTCAGGGAGGATCACCCTGATGATAACCTGGTGCAGGCAGGGCCTGTTCTGTGGCTGAAGATGACTGAAAATTATGAAAGCCATATACACTGTAATGTTCCCTGTATATAAATGGTTTAAATTGCAGTCCTCGAAGATCAGAGGCTTAAAGAAATACAATCTGCTTCATTCTTGGTGTAGGTATCATCCATTGCTGATATAAAATACTGGTTTGTTCTAATACGTGTCTTGTTCAAATTGTTGGGAGCAGTAACCATTTCATAGAATGGCACCTCAGCCAAGGCAGAATTGTATTTATTGGCATGTGCCTTTATACTTGTGATGATCCATCTAACAAAAAGCAGTGGTTACAACGTGATATGCTGCACAGCATGTCAAAGTGTGCAGTAGCAGAAATAACTGCAGGTGGATGAGAAGAGATGCACTTATTGACTGTCTTTAAGGAGTCCCAAACTGGCCATCTGCAAATTGAGGCACCCCAATAATCAGTGATGTCTGATGTACCCTCACTCGAAGTCAACACCAAGTTCTGCCTACTTATCTGGATGCAGATTGTATTTTAAAACACCTGTGCTGTTGTTTTAAAAACAAAAACGGTATTTGATTTCTGTATATTTTTCCAGTTTCTAATTCTCCTCTGTTTTTTATGGAAGGCAGTTTTATTATCTGCCCTTTACATATGAGTACACTGAGGTGTGAGGTGTCTTACTCAAGTATTCTGCTTTTGGCAGAACCGAGAATTCAAGCCAGCCCTCCTCAAATTTATAAAAATGTCTTACCCACAAGGTTATGCCGTCTTCTTACATATATATATTATGCATAGTTGATACCCATGAAATCAGCACCTGAATTTTCTACAGTCTCTTTATTGTCCCAAGACATGTTGGGGTTTTTTTTCAGCTTCTTGCTTTAGAAAACACATTTTATTTTGACTTCACTCATAGTTTTTGTTGGAAATAGTCATGGTTTGATATTAATGTTTGCAGTGCTTTTGACAGTCTAACACATGAATATCTGAAACTAGCTCTGCTTTCTATATATTGTCAGCAGTTTAATATAATTTCTCTTGCTGAGCAAGTGAATTTGTCCAGAATACAAAACTGTAAATTCTTTTAAAAACTGCCTCCTTTGTAGCAACTTGTAGATGTGAAATATTAGAGAAATGAAACAAGACAGGGTTGGAATTTTTTTCCATTTGTCAGTTACTAGAGTTTTTGCTAACTTAGCCCACTTGTGCTAAGCTCAACACTTTGGAGAAAATTGTTCAAAACATATTGCATTTATCAAATATTGTTTATGTTTCCTTTGGTGGTTGGGGTGGGGAGGGGGGGTTCTGGTCAGATTCAGAATGTCTTCGATGATTAAATGCCACTTCTGCATAACAAATGAACCACATCGAGAACTCAGGATTCATCAAAACAAAAGGTGAAGACTGTTACTTGTCATTTGAAATTGTGTAATCAGAGCTGTGCTGAGTTGTGTTTTGATTAAGTGGGAGATGATTAGAGATCCACCCCACAAAAATGTGTACTAAAACATAAAACTGTACATGTTAAAGGAATGTTACGGACTATTGTCTGAAGAATCAGTTGCAGCTCATGTGCTACTGGCAGAAGCAGGTAGTCAGGTATTTTGGGTTCGGGCAGACTTCCCATTTCAGTCATAAGGCCCCAGGCATATGATTTATTCACCTGATTTGTTATACCACAGTCATAATTGGCATGATTTCCCACACTGCACATCCATGATAATATGTACAGTAGCCCTGAAATGAGTGGAAGTAAAAAATTACCTGTGGCATGTGCGGTTCTCCATGGGTACAAGAGGCTGTGCAAAGGTTCACATAATTTTTATCTTCATTTTTCTTTTGCAACTGGAGAAATGGATGATGGAGCAGGATAAGGACAGGAGGGGAAATGTGCAAGTTCTGTTACATTTAACCAGGACTGCATGTCTCATGGCCACAAGTTGGTTTCTTCCAGTTGCAGTATCGAGTGTGATCCAGGTATCGGAGTGGTATCCAGTGAAGAGCCAGGGCTGGCATCTTCCACTTTGTTCTGGATAACATCTCTCATGGGCTGCTGTTTGCATCCATCTTTTGAAGCTTGTCAGAGGTTACAGTTGAAGTGGTTTTCTATCTGGAATAAGGTCTCCCAGAGGTGCCTACTTCTGTACAGTCATTACATCAAGGAGGGCTTTGTCTTCAATGCCTAAAGGTGTCAGTTAAGTTGAGAAACTGAGAAATGGAGTTAGTCTATTATTTGTACTGTTTCCCTTACAGCACAGAATCATCCTCTATAATACAACTTCTCCATAAGATAAAAATAGCATAAGATTTCATTTTTGAAGCTCATTTTGTATAAGATAAGTTTAAAAATGTGAAATCTCTCACTACAAAGCTGAGGTCTATAAGACAAACTGCAGAAATATACTACTGGTTTTGTTACCAGTGGGCTTTTTTTTTTCCTTGCATATGCTGAAAACACAGAGGATTACTGGGTTCAGTTGTGAAAAAACAAATCAGGTGAGAGCAGAGGAGCACATCTGTAATGTACAAAAACTGTTCTTGTGGCCAGCTGCTGCCTTTAGGCTGCTATATGTTCAGACTCGCTTCCCTTGAGTCAGTGACTTGATTGTAGATTTACAACAGCCATGCTGAAAAGTACAGTTTAGTCTTGTTGTATGAGATGTATTACAGGACAAAAGAGAAGGAAATAGGGGATGTAAGTAAGCTGTATACCAATGATGCATTGTAGAGCATGCTTCCTACAAAGCATCAGAAGGGGAGTGTTAAGCACTTAGGCAGCTTTAAATGTAGAGGCATCGATGATTGAAGCATGGGCATTTTCACAGGCAAGGAAGCCTTTTACTTTCTGTGGCTCTTGAAGTTTTCTTGGAAACGTTCCTTATGGTTTTGTGAAGAGAAACTAATTGTTACAGTGCACCAGACTTAGGTGAATAATGGAAGATTTTGCTTGCACAAAAGTCTCATAATTCACTCATGGCTGGGGTATTTGTGAGTTATTGGGCTTTCAGATGCAAGAAATAACCCTTGTAAGTCATTGCTGCTGTTGTGACCCACCCTCTTTTCATTCACGTTCACAGTTTTTCTTCCTTACCCTTCAAGTTAAAAATTACTACGATTGTTTGATATGTTACAAGCTGCTCTGAGGAGCGAAAGGATGAGATTCTGTTCTCCAAACCAGAGATATGTTTTCAAGAATGCTGATTTCATCTTGGGGGTGGTTTACACTATTCTCAGTTAAAATGAAACCCAGAAATCTTCTCTTTCCAGAACATCAGAGTGCTCTAGAAAGCTCTTACAAAACTAACTTCGATTTTCACACACCAGTATTTTCAGGCTTCAGCTGAACTAGAAAGGTGAGAGACTGTGTCTGCTTTTCCCAGCTTCACTGTTCTGAGGAAGAGCAGTCTGTGCCTTTGGGAAGTTCATCCAAACCAAACCTGTCAATCGGACAATTGCAGGAGCTCTGCTTGCCTCTTCACTTTAGTTCAGGGTGTTTTGACTCTTACGCCTTATCTACAGTAGTACGCTTCAGTGCGTTCTGTCTGTTGTGAAAGGATTAGTCATTCTTCGCTGACAGACCCACTGCGGTAGCTTCGCCAGATCTGGCTGGGTGATCAGGTTGTGCTGGCTGGCCGTGTGACATCTCCGATGTCCACCCTGGCCACTGGCACGTACCCAAGGCTGCTACTCAGCCATGGAGCTTTTCTTCCTCAAGCATCTTTGCTTTGATTTCATTACCAAGAGGCACTGCTTAGAAATGTGCCACTTTCTTCATAAAGTTTATTAGGTATTAAATTGTTTTATTAGGTATAAAATTGTTTCAGAGCATTACATTCCAGGCTACTGTAGCTATAAAGATTTCAGTGGCAATTCATGAGATTCATGGAAAATTAGAGACAGCAAGACATCCTAGGTTATCAGAAAAGAGAAAACCCACCCACGTTGTATGTACTGCCTGAGGTGATGACTGCTAATGAGATAAGTGTGATGTACAGTTCTGTTATGAAAATTGTGTAAGTAGGAAAGATAGCAGGTTCTTCAGTGTAGGTCTTCTCATGGGTGTTTTCAGAATCGCATCTACTTGTTCAGCTTGGAGTTAAAAGGAGGTTTTAAATTCCAATTAACACCAGAGAACTGCTACAAGTGAGAAAGAGTGACAGTCTAAGCGGGTTGAGGTATTGGCGGTGAATTGTTAACAAGCCAAAAACCTGCAAGGCACTTAAATAGGCATTTAATTTTAGCTGTGTGAGTGGTCCTGCTATAGTAGATGGAATAACACAGAGCAGTGTAGTTAAGCAAGCAGTCAAGTGCTTGGCTGGATCTGGAACTACAGGCAACTGTAGATTGCATTTCTGCCCTCACTAATGCCATGCTGCATCAGCAGCGAAGGCAAGGAGTGATTTCCTAACAATCTTGAAGGACAGAAAAGAGATTTCTAGTTGTGGAGTTCTCTTTATGTCAGCAGACAACGGCAAAGTGCAATGTAATGGTTAAAAACGGAAAGTAGTTTGGAAGTAAAGGCCCAAGCTGGGATAATCCACCCAGGGGTACAAGGAGAGTCTGTGGCTCTGGGGCTGCCTGGGAGCTGCCCGCCACGGTTCCTGCTGGGGCTGACGGACCTGCTGGATGCTGGGCCCCGGGACCTGCTGGCTCCCACCGCTCATGGGACAGCTCCACCGGGATCTGCATTTGGAGCCCAGCAGAGCATGTGAGGCAGGTGGAGCGGGAGGGGGCTCAGCCGGCCCCCAGGACACCGCAGAGCTCCTGGGGGCCCTGTGCGCTCCCCCGCCGGCAGGGAGACAGCTTTGTCCGCTGGTCAGAGCGAGCGGATGGTGGAGCAACCTGCCTCACCTGGCCTGTTCCACCAACTGCTGCTTCCCCTTGGTTTATTTTTTTCTGTAGCATTGTATGATGACTGTCCTCAAGGACTAGCTTAAAGATAAAGTTTTCGCTTTCTATTTGAGGAAGACATTTACAGAACATTTGCTTCTGAGGTGTTGTCACATAGCATGCTTAGTTCTGGCCATGGCACCTGTTTAGTAGTAGCTGTTGCTTCCTGCCTGCTCTGGAGTTTATTAGTACAAACCCATGACTGTACCGCTCTCGCGTGCATTAGGTTTGTTCTGCTTGATAACTTCGGCTCACTGTGCATCCTTAGTGATTACAGGCAGAGGAAGACATTGCTCTATTATGTCTTGGGTTACCAGAAGATGCTGCCCTCTGTGTGTGGCTTTTCCCCTTGTGAAGGAGTTATTAACCTCCACCTGTGTCTCTTGCTCTGTAGTTACAATAATTGAAGCTTGAGAAGTTTAAGGGAAGAAATATTATTTGAAGAAATTTTGATTTTGTGTCAAAGGATTGTTAGGCTGGATTAAACGCAGTCTAGAAAGCTTGCCTGATTAATTTCTAATACATAAAAGTTTCATATAACTTACAAAAATTGGAGAAGTGGAGTTTGCGCATTGTCAGGCTTTCTTTTGAGCCATGGTATTTTCTTCCTCCACAACTCCGAGGCAGTTTGATCTGCAAGGTTAAATCCCCCACCTTCTAGCAGGTTTCTTTCAACTGCCTGACGGAGGGCCAAGATCCTGACTCAGCAGCTTGCACTGATACCCCATAATTTCTGGGTTTTGGTAGGTTTTGAAAATTCCTAGCCTCACTGCAAAAAGCTTACACTAGTAGAGAAATTGCCAGTAAGCTGTTCCATGTTTAATTATCTTTGTTGATTAAAAACCCCAATTAATTCTGCAATCAGAATTTCTTTATCATTAGCTACCAATGATTAGATTTCATTATGCCTTTTTCTGCCACATTAAAGAGCTAGGACCAGGAACTTCTTCCCATGCAGCTAGTTATCAAACAGTCTCTTGGACTTCTCTCAGAAAATAGATTGGGCTTGTTAAGTCTTACAGTATGGCATATTTCTGAGATTTAAAAACACACTCTAGAGGGAACACTGGTGAAATACAGTTAATTTGTCAGAGGAAGAGAAGTACTTTCTCTTGGGCCATTTGCACAAACTGTTCCACCTGAAGACTGGAAACTTGACAAGTGCAGCTATGGGGCAGGTTTACCTGCAGAGTTTTCTAGTGATTACTGGCCACCACCTTGAGATGCTCCACTGAGTTGTGTTGCATGTCTGTGTGCACATGAATGCAGGTAGACGTTGGATATACGTGACATTCCCTCAAGGGAGCAGGTGCTTCCACTGAGCCCTTACCAAGGCGTTTTGACATGAGTTGTTGCAGATATTGGGAGACAGTATTTAGATATCTTTAAGAACAGTGTCTTTATATTTTCATAACTTGTATGTAACTGTCAGCCTGTGAATTTATTAGCCTGTTTTCTGGGGACCATCAGTAACACTGAATCTAATCAGGAAGGAGGATTCCAGTTAAACTACACTGGGGAAAAAAATTAGGAGGTTATTTCTTAATTGGAAGGCAATGATTCATTACATTCATCTTATTCCACACAGACTATTTGATTTGGCTTCTCTGAATTTGCCCAGTCTCTCACCAGATCATGTTCCTCAGCAGCCCACCGGTGCAGGGCTCTGGAGCCCAGGGGCTCCCTGGGCAGCTCCTGGTGTGTTCACCGGAGTGCTGCCCTTGCTCGCGTGTCTTGCTGCACCTGGGGCTGCCAGGGCTCCTCAGCTCACATTCCTAGCAAAGCACCAAGGAGGATTTCAGTTCAAAAAAATAAAGGTGAGAAAAACTGGGTTGAACACAAATTTTGAAATACTGAGTAGAAGTGATGTTTCCTGGCCAGAAAGGTTGCAGAGATCTGCTAACAAGTAAAAACTCTGAATGTTCTGTGCAGAGCCCATAGACTGACCTTAGCAGGTTGTGTTAGGATGATCTTTCAGCTAAGGCACTCGCCCCAAAGTTGGAAAACCTGAGTTCGTTTTTGTCTCTGCCATAGGTTCAGCTGTGAGTTTGAAAAAGTTTTAGTTCTATGGCAGATGGGAGGAAATGCTTCATTCTGTCCATGTCGATCTTTCAGGGGATCTCTGAAATGCTTCTGGTGTTTCAGTATGTGCATGTGTACGTCTGGGTATGACTGAGGCTTCCATAGCTGCTGTCACTTTAACAGCCACAGTACTCCTCTTCTAAAAAACTGAAATTCACCCTTTAACAGGTCCATGCTAGCATAAATTACAGTCAGGCATTTTGTTTCTGGCAAAGCTAGTGAAAAATACATTGCCTTCCCTGTGTCTTCATCCTGAAACGGAGATTACCATACCCTTAAACCTCAGCTGCACACTTAATCTTCCCAAATCTGCCAAAATGATACAGGGTTGCAGCTCCTATTATTAAGTGTTTAAACTAGGCTGTATCATTTTGAATTATAACTTACCCAGATTACAGGGTATTTGCGTAACCAGCTCAAGGAGTTGTAATCTCTTGGGGATGGGGGTGGGGGGGGGCAGGAAGAATGAACCAGGACTGGCACAAAGACCTCTGGGACAAGGTCGTCGCCTGAGCCAGCCAGATCAAACCATGCAGTCTGCCCTTTAGTTTCAGCAACAGGACATAAGCAGCCACAAAGCTCTTTCCCCTGTGGTGTTACAGGGTACTTGAATCATTTTTTAAAAAAATACGGCATCCTTCATACAGTAATGGAAATTCCCAGCACGGTTCGGTTGTAGAGCAGAGGCTGTGACCAGAGTTGGTTGGCACAGGGTGACAGTGACAGGAGAAATGGGGAAAGGAAACAGTTGTTGCCATCGCCTGACAAATCAGATGATGAGGCAGGAATTCCTCTGAAAATGTGAGTGGTAGAAGCAGCAGAGCATGTAAACGTTGATACAGGGCAACAAGGCAGGATTTTGATACAGTGGACACTGTAGTTAGAGCTAGTGAGGAAATCCCTGGGGGCCTTGGCTGTGGTTATTGCTTTTGTCTTATTTCATCTCTGTAGAGGTATTATGCTGCTTGTGACAGCCTGGCTCTGAGAGAAGATGGAAAGAGATTATTTAGGGGCAATGGGACAGACAAGTGGATTGTACTCCATGTTACTCACAGTGAAGATGCTCTAGGGCAAAATTAAATGAACTGGAAGTCTGGAAAAGTGCCTTCATAAAAATGATGTAGAGCTGTATTTTTTTCAAATTTTCTTACAGATGATAGGCAAAGCAATGCAACCCCTGTAGTTGTTTGGGTGGGGTTTTTTAATCATTCATCCTGTTTTACCAGGAAAGGTTTCTTAACAGAGAATTGTATTTAGGCTGAAAAAGAAAAGTAAGAAAGACTTTATTATTTCTTTGGCAGCCCAGAATGTTTACAACAAAGGCTCCACAAACAAATAGATAAAACCTGGGGCTTGGTAAATGAAGAGCAGTTGTGACCCAGCAGGGATAAAACACACCAGCCATGTGATGAAAGGACTACTTAATCCTGTGCCACTGTCCCTTTTAGTTCTTGGAAATTCAGACTTTCATGGAGCAAAGTACTATTTAGTCATTACTACTATTCTCCAGAAATAAAAAATTATTGGACTAACTGAGGAGCGGGTTTTATTTATTTATTTTAGTCAAGCTGTAGTTGAAGTGTATATTTTCGAGTAAAACTACAGCAATTGTCTGAGAAGATAAAATGCCATGGGTCATTAAGTAAACTCTGTACTTATTCTAATGCAGTACTTTTCTGGTCACATCTGACATCCTTTTGAGGTCAGTTTTGTGCTGATACCTGTATTTCGTGACTGTGCTATATATAACTAGCTCTGGCTTGCTCAGTTCATCAGGAGTCAAGCGGTGCCGTGTTCGTGAGTGCACATTTGCACTGTAATCCCTTCCAACATTTAGCTGTGTGTGGGATGCAGAGAGGCGGCGCTGTGCAGGGCTAGGGGAGGGTAACGAGGGACAGGATGGAGGGGGAGGCATGAGCACACTGTATAAACTAGTTGTCTAAGTGTTCTCTGAAATCTTCGTCCAATGTACCCTGGTTGTTCTAACCCTTTCCATGCTAAGTAGCTCATGGGGGCAAAGGAGTTTTGTAAGGACAGAGTCACTGCGAGGTGATACGAAAAACAGCTGTTTTCATTTGCTAGTTTGTGAGATCGGGATATTGTTCTCCCTGCTCACCGAGGGTGTCTGCAAACCGCTCTCAGGTGCCGGGATGAAAGTCCTTGGATAAGAGCAAGGAAGGATGATACAGAACCATTTCTAACCTCTGCTGAGCTCTGCCTTGCAGCTGTCCCCAGGCAGCGAGCTGCTGCGGATTCCAGGGTGATAATGTCACCACGTGGATCAGCATGAGGCTGTCGGGCATAGGGCAGCAGTACGAGAGATTAATTTAGGTGAAATTCTATTAGCTGTAGGTTACCTTCCTCTTTGGCTTTGCACAAAGCGGTAAATCCAAGGTGGAGGACCTGGACTGGGCTTGGAGCACGGGGCTTTCTTCTCCACAGTTTGTTTTCAAGACTGTCCCTAGATTGAAGGGTGTCATGTGTAGGTTCCCAGCCTATGACTGAAGAATGATGATTAATGACTTCATTAAGGAAGCCTTAAAAAGGCAAAAGGTAAATGTCAATGTTTTCTATGTCATCAACTAATGATATTTCTGTTTATAATGGGACAGTAATATTCCAAATATTTTAAAAAAATATTTTATATCTAAATACATCTGTTGAGAAAAAGAATTCATTAAATTATGTTCTCAAAATAGGGTATTTTCAGATGTTGTTGAAACAACATAGTTTGCTTGATCTGAAATGAACTTTCTTTCCATGTTTCGAGTTGCCAAAGACCTTGAAATGCCAAGCACATTTTTGGATCAATTTGAAACCATATCTGTATCTATATATATTTAACTTCTAAAATCTCTTGCAAACAAAGAACATCCCTTATTTGTTCAGTACTTTAATAATACAGGACACTATCTTCCCAATAAACTGAAGCTAATATTTACAGTGTTTGATTGTGAGGACACTTTTAGCTCTTGGGGGAAAAATACTGCCAAATGTTTATGTGTATTTTCATATTGTTATGCTAGATGGAATATGTCCTATCTGGTTTAAAGAATAAAAACATGCCTAGCAAACTTTTATACGTCACCATCAATACATTTCTGTTGGTTTCATTATACAACAGGAAAAAAAATTAAAAATTCCTCCAAACAAAAGGATTTGTCAACTAAAGCAAGCCTTAGTCTAAATCTTTGTAGATGGGAATAGCGGGTCCTGAAGAAATGAAATGAAAAGAACCAGTACAAGGCTGTCTTTGGTGATAGACCTCACTTCAGATTTCCCTGGAGAGGCAACAAATCTACAAATTTGACAGCCTGCTTTGCAGTCCTAGGATTTGGAGATTCTTTAGGGACTTGTCCATCAAAATCACAAACAGCCTTTTTCTTTTGTGTTTTGCCCAAATTGCATCCCTTTACCAGCTCTTTAGGTGACTATACTAAGCTGTCTGTTCATACAAAACAGCTTAGTTTGTCAGTTACTTCACAGCCTGTGATTAATGTTATTACCTGTCCGTTAATAGTAGCAATAAAGCATTTAAGCAGAGTGAATGACTAGGACGTAACAGCACTTCCTTCTGTTAAAGTTCCTCTTCTCTGCCTTTGTGCGTTTCCTCTAAAGTATCCAAAAATCGTTCCAGACACGTGCTCGTGCTGTCCTCCAGTCAGAAAGGTGAAGTCAAAGCATGTTGTAACAGACTCGCCAGAGATACTTTGGATTTTTCCCACATTCTCTTCGCAGCTCGGTAGCTGCCAAGGGAGCTGTGCCTGGGCGAGAAGGCAGTGCGGTGGAAGTGTGTGTTTCAGACTTCAGAGACATGTTTCAGGCAGCTTATTGCAGTCGTCTGTGGCAGCTCCCCTCCTTCAGCACCTTCCTATAGCACTGGTTGTTTTCCCTGGGAGGAGAACCTTCATCATGGGTTTGTCATCTGACCGAAATAAGTGTTCCCTGTGAAAGCCATGCTCACGCACAACTGCATCTTAGGTTTATTAAGGATTCGATGCTTATTGTGTAAACAGGACGTCATCTGAATTCAGTAATAATGTGTTGGTTTAGTGAGTGACCAGGTGCTTATTCCCACCAGATCAACTTGTCCAGTATAAGCAGGTGGTGATTTGGGTTTTTTTTAAATATACGTTGCATGTTTAGTTTGCTGGTCTGATTTGGAATGGGTGTGTGGGAAAGGATGTCTGGAATTACTATAATGATTTGTTAGTGCTTCTGCTAGCGAACTATTTTTTTTCCTTGATGCTCACCTCTGGTATTTTATTAATTATCTTCCGAGAGAGGGGTTTTCGGCATAAATTCTACCTCCAGCTTGAGTTCTGCTAATCAGAATACAAGAGAGAATGCTTTAATATAGTGCTACTAGACTGGCTGGTTTCTGTACTCAGGAGAGATGGGTTCACACTATTCCTTACAGCAGCGTTATCTCTGCTGCACACTTAAAGCACTAAGACTTAGTGAGATTTATAGAACTATTAAGAATGAGCTATCAGGTATATCTCCTGGATGATAATTTTCATCGTCCTGTGTTCATACAACCGCTCCTTTGGGAAGGTCATAGAGGAGGAACAAGACAGAATTAATGCTTTGAAAAACAAGAATGCACCTCACATCATCAACACCCTCTGCAAGTCACAGCTGCCAAACGTGAATTTAAAGAGTGCTCCCAAGAGATGGAAACTGTCACAGCACCCTGAGTGCTGAACAGCCAGCATCAGAACTCAAGTGAGTTGTTTCTGCTCACTTCTGCCATTTTTTCCAGCTACATTTCCCTTGCTTTCTCTTTTTTCATCAGCACTACCTTGGAAATGATTGTAGAATTATAGAACCATTCAGGTTGGAAAAGACCTTTGAGATCATCAGGTCCAACCGTTAACCCAGCACTGCCAAGCCCACGGCTGAGCCATGGCCCTGAGCACCACATCTACAGGCTTGTTAAGAGCCCCCAGGGATGGGGATGGGATGGGGACTCCACCACCTCCCTGGGCAACCTGTGCCAGTGCCTGACCGCCCTTTCCGTGAAGAAATTCTTCCTAATATCCAATCTAAACCTCCCTGGTGTAACTTGAGGCTGTTTCCTCTTGTCCTGTCACTTGTTACCTGGGAGCAGAGACCGACCTCCCCCTCCTCCAGCCCCTGTCAGGTGTTTGTAGAGAGCGATCAGGTGCCCCCTGAGCCCCCTCCTCTCTGGGCTGAACACCCCCAGCCCCCCTCCCCCCCCAGCCACTCCTCATAGCACTTGTGCCCCAGCCCTGCGGCCCATCACTGGACACGCTCCAGCACCCCAATGTCACGTAGCAGGGCTGTGGAGAGCTCGCACCTCCTGTCTGGTGTAGCTTCCTTAGAGGTCTTGGTGAGCAAACATCTCTGCTGGTGAGGCCTCTTCATGCCTCAATGCTTCAGGTGCCGCTGCCTGAATGAATCAAGTCTTTCGTATGCCAGCCACCAAGAAGCCAGGTGACAATCGCACCTCATTTCTGATGGCTTTGTAATGTGGCCTCTGAGCTCCGTGACCGTCCTTGGTGCTGCTTTGTACCCATAACACTGAGTCCTTGTGGCTGCTTGTAACCGTGTTCAAAGCTGAATTTAAGCTGAGACACCAGATGTCTTCATGGTCTAAAATATTAGTAATTAATCTGAGTTTTTAGCATTTCTGCATTAGAAGAAGCTTTTACTTTAATAGCCTTTATTTGAAAGTGTTATTCTAAGTAGATCAGCATGCTAAAATTTGCATTGTAAAAGATTGTTTTGGAACAAAGCAGGATCTAATGAGCATATAGTAAATCCCTTGGCTCTGCAGCAGAGTCACAATAAGCATAATAGCTCTCACTGAATGAATCCCTCCCAGCCTAAAAGCTTTGTTCTTTAAAATGAAGTAACAGCCCTGCAGGATTTAGTGCAGACAATACACAAAGATCATTTTAAGGGGCTGTTGTGGAAAGAGAAAACAAATGAGGACGACGGCACTTAAGGTCCTTTGAAAAGACCCTTTGTGATCACTTCATTAGACAGTCTGTTTCAATATTTTCTTATTCAGGAAAGACTTTATTCTAATGGAAGCATCAATAAATTCCAGTCTTTATTCTTCCTCCCTGTGGTCTCAGCTAAAATTCCAGGAAGCGTTTTATCATTTTTCAGCCTTCTTACTGAAGGTTGAACATGCAGTAAAGTATTATTTCTTTAGCAAAAGGCTGAAAGTGTGGACTAATAGTATTACACAAGGAAGATGAGAACTCGCTTTGGGGAATAAAAAAGAAAAATTTGAACAACAACATTTTTGCCTTGTACCTTCACCCTGGCTTAGCGTAGGTAACAACTGAAGGGAGATGCAGGTAGAGGTTCTGGCTGGTTCTAGGCTAATGTGTTTGCCCGCCTGTTAGAAGAGGTGCCCTTGAGTTACACGCTTGCTGTCTGCCCATTCTGCAAAGTATTTTATCTCCCAGCCATGCCAGGATAGGCACCCTAAATAGGATGAAAACCATTTCATTTGCCATTTTTAAGAAAGTTAATTGAAATCAGACTGTTGAGACAATGTTGAGAGGTTGCCCAGAGAGTCTTCTTCACTGGAGATATTCAAAAGCCACTGGAACGTGGTCCTGGGCAAGTTGACTCTACGTGGCCCTGCTTGAGGGGGGGGGTTGGACCAGGTGACTTACAGAGGTCCCTTCCAACTTCAGCCGTTCTGTGATTTTGTAATTCAGCTGCTACATGCACTGGTGTATATGACTCCAGACTGGCAGTTTAATTTTTTTCCCTTGTTTTCTTTCAGAATGCAGAAAGTTTAAATTTGAAATTTGGTGCTATGAATAGAACAACTCAAGTGTGGGTGTTTTTAATTCTAGGACCTGGCTTTGGCAAAGGCTTTTAGTTTTGCTTCTGGGTTGGAGGTCCAATTTTTGCTTAAATTTATTCAGAGGAAATAATCCCTGTTCACTTGAGATACCAAATCAAATGGAAGAGGTTTGAAACATGGAACAATTCTTCCCCTCAGAAGCTCAAAGGCTGTCCTCATTTGATCACAGATCCAAAGCCCAATCCTGAACCTAAACCAGGGGCATACAAACTCCATTTAAATAGGACCATCTTTGGCTTTAGCTCTCAGATGTGTTTAAACTAGTTCATGTGATGGGTTCTAATGAAATCTAGTCCTCTGTACTGACCAGGGTGGTTTTTTCCCCACTAAGGAGATGAGTTTCTTGAAGAAAAATTGATTTCTGAAGGAGCTGTTGCTTTGTGAACAGTGTCCGTAGGTGATGGCCCTGGCTAAGGTAAGGGTGGAACAGGTCAAAAGCACAGTGCCCTGCTACATTACCTGAAGGACTGATTTGTTGTTACTACAGAGTCTTGTAAACATCACTGGAATTAAACTAATGGGCCAAAGGTATAAAACAACTAAGTACCAGTTTCTGGTTTTAGGTAAGACTTTCCAATAGGAGGTCAAAGGTTTAGAAAGTCATGGTTTACAGATTGAATGCCTCTCAGTTTGTTCAGCCAGTGATTGAGTAGGTGAATGACTGAGGAATATACTAACCTTGGTGTATTAGTGGAAATTGAGGCAGCATTGGCAAGTGTGGTCAATGCAGTTATTTTATCAGTGATGTTTTTTAGAAAGCACCCCAGTTCTGTTCTTTGTGAGTTGGTTTTGTATTCTTCAAGAGAATTTTATGGAAGTGTCATGTGAACACGTACACATGTCAAGCAAGGCGTCCCTGCTCTGACCTTCATTACTCTCGCTAATCTCCCCCTGGCATCTCACAATGCGCTTCGACCTGGTTTGGACTGCTGCTGTGCTTGGCTGTTCTAGTCCTGAGCCTCTTTAGTAGTGCCCAAGTGAGCACTGGACTGTGGCAGCTAGTCTACTGCTTCTTGTGTTTCAGGAGAAGCTTCTGAATTGACTAGTCAGCATTATTTGGTGGTTTGGTGCAGGTGAATAAAGCTCAGAGTCTGGCAAAACAGGTATTTTCCTAAGAACGTAAATGTTTCAGGAGCTCAGCTGCAGGTTTTCTGATACAAGCTCTATGTGCATATGCCTTTATCCCTCACTGAGGCTTTGAATTTAGAGGGAGATTTTCTCTATGGTCTTTTGGGATAAGTGGAAAAGAAGCAACCTAGAGCAACTGGATGAATGAGGAGTGAGGAATGAGGGTGATGGGCTGGTCTTTAATGCTGTGTCATGTATCCCATGTGGATTGCATTTTTCCAAAGCTGATGTGTTGAATTTTAACAGTTACAGTACAAACAGTGTCTGTGCAGATGGATTTGCAGAAATGACTGACAGCAGTTCTATTGATTCGGGGAACAGTTGAGTAAATTTGTAAGACAGAAAATTATTCTTGTGAAATGCGTTCTTAAAGAATGTGTTATGAGAAGCATTTGTCTGGGACAATTACCAAACTAAATTAGAGATACCAAATTGCATTTACTTTTATTCAAGGAAAAATGATTGGGGCTTGCAAAACCCAGCATGCCTCTAGACCAGGAGAAGATATCTGCAGCCTCTTTCAGACTTGAGAATTCAGAGAGAGTAATCTCTAGTCTGTGAAGTTTAAGGGTATGCCTCAAAGCAGTCTCTTTTCTGTGCCTGTAGCTTACATGATAGTAGCTGTTAACATCTCCTGGAGCATTTTGAGGTGCCAATATTCATTCATTTGCTAAGAAAAACAGGTCTTTGAAAATGAAAAGCTTGTCCTTAGATGGGCTGTCTTTTCTCCCTGTCACCATTCCTGGATGCTTCCACTCCTGGCAGACCCTCATGCCATCCCTAAGCAATGATGTGAATGAGTTTGATGGTAGAGAAAGGGTGCTTGTCTGCACCCAAGGTCAGCGATATAGACCATACCAGCCTTGCCTGTACACCGTGCTTGCCTGCTTTGCAGCCATGTGAGTGCTAGGAGCTCGGGACTGGGAATGAGGAGCAGGCTCCAGAGCCCAGTGATGGAAGTCTGGTATCTGCATAAGCTCTTGTACAATTTGAGTTAAAACCTGGCTGTGTTTTGCCATCATTTCAGCCTCATGCTTGACTCCTGCTGTGTTATGCTTGGCTGTGAAGCCTTCTCACCAGCTCCTCAGGAAACAGTCTTACCAGAGTGGGTGGGCATTGACCAGTATCACTGCAGTTATAGATGAGCTTTCCTAGCGGCAAACAAGAATTCCTGACTACCTCGGTTTGGAGTGACATTTTAGTCTTTCCATCCCAGTTAATGCACATTTGAAACCCACAGGTCACACACGGCCGATGCGGTATTGCACAGCGCAGCTAGCCTAGGCGCCACCAGCTTGCTCTTCTTTCTCTGAAGGTTTCATCCCCCATCACCAAGGCGTTTCAGAGAGTCTGGAATTTTCCTTGCAGAAAGGAACACACAAAATAATGACCTTCTTCCCTAGACATGCTTTTTTCAAAGGTGCAATAGCATTTGTAGAAAATCTTGCAAAATACAGGTTTATGGAGATCGGATTAGTGGTTAAAGTCTGTGGGACATTTTTAATATTTTAAATCCAATCTTCTCCCTCCCGTAGCACCTAGTCTATTCATTTATTGGACTCAGTTCTTTACACACAAAGTTTATCTTTACAGCAAGATAGCAGTTGCTGAGTGAGTTTCTCTAGAACATGTTTCAATTTCTTCACACTTATCTCGTTTCTTCTGCTAAGAGGGTTAACAGGAGAGTTTTATCTTCTCACTATTGTCACATCTGAGATCTTAGCTAGCTTGGGGTTCTTTGTAACCTCTAAGAAATATGTGAAGGGCAACCTTCACATTTTCTACTGAAGAGTCACCAGAGAAATTTAAAAAACATGTATCAATTGAGTGTCTCATTGCAAGAACATTATGGCCCCACTGCCTTTTTTGTCTGAAAGCAATTAATCCGTAAATATTAGAAAACCCCAAGGGAACAAAACTAAGAGGTCAAACTCCAATCAATTCTAACATATTTTAAGGGCTAATAAAGTATCTATGAAATTGTTTTAAAGGTGCCATTTTGAATCTGCCTGGAAACTTTACACTGGAGGACCACTAGAGGATCTAACAATACGCCCTTGTGTAGTAGTTTTGGGAAAAGCACCTAGCTTCCAAGTATTCATTGCTGGGGCAACAGAAATATTAATAATAGGTAATACCAGTGCCAAACATATACTAAAGATTCATATGACTGTCTGCTCTATCCTCCATATCTATGATTCTGTCCTCAAATTAAGTTCATGCTGCATCAGATGGAAAAAAATCCATGAGGAGAGCCCCAGGTGAAATTCAGCCCTCCAAATTCAATAGTCCATGAACACAGCATGTGTTCCCAGCCCCACAGGGCAGCAAGACTAGGAGGGGCTAGGAATTTACACACCTACGTTAGTAAGACTATCCCAGTGTCAGAATTGGCATTTACGTGTGAGATTGTGGCATGCTCCCTATATATCTGCTATTAGCAGATTATTTATAAACTGCTGTTAGCGGAGTTGAAACCACAATGGCAGGGATGGGGACAGAGATAGTGTCATCAGTCAAGCAGGGACCCTGTTGGGTCCCGTAACTTGCAGGCATTGGTCAGCTAGTTATCCTGAAATCATCAACAAACATATGATCTGTGGGTCTGGAGATGTGATTTCTTCCTTTTTTTCAAATCTTTTCTTGGCAGCTAAAAGTCTTTCTGATGTAGGCTGTTTTGTCCCAGCATGGAAAGATTTTTGCACTCTGTAAGTGCACCATTAAATAGCACAGGCTATTTTGAGAAATAAGAGTTAGGACTTTTTTAAACCATAATTATGGTTGCCTTTAAAGCTGATGATAAAAATGTAGTTGATGAACAAAATGAGACCACGTGATTGATTTTTCCATATGATGTGTTTGATTATGACAGCTCCCTAGTTTCTAACAGCTTCCTATGCGAAGTGAAAAGCAGAAGAGAGTGCTTTCTCTAGCACATCTGATTACATGTGACTCTCTAGTCAGCACAGAGACTGTGTGGAAGAAAGAATACCCATAAAACCCCATTAGAAAGAAAGGATATGTCAGGCTATAAATTACTTTGAAAAATCAGTTTTCAGTGAACTATGTAAGCTGTCAATATTGGAGATGCAAGAACCGTAAGTGTGCTACATTCATGCAAATTTTTTGCTTCTAGAGTGGGCACCGTTAGAGTTCCACACCCATTAAGGACTGGGGGGTAACTGGAGAGCTCCTGTGTTTCGGATGGGAAAGGATCCTTTCATGTTTCAAATTTACCTGGAAGAATCCCTTCTGATTCAGACCTTGTTGGTCCGTGGCTGGCTGGAAGGAGAGGCTGAAACTACAGCATTGTCTTCCATGCATGTTTTTAATGTTAAGAGTTCTCCTCGTGTTTGATTTTCTGCATAGGAATTTTCCTGTAACTTTGCTGTAGGCATGGACTTTATTTTGCACAGTGGTGTTAAAAGAGCTGAGAAGGGCCCAGTGGTGCCTGCTGTGGTGAATTTACTGCCTGGGTTCTGTGTCGTCCTGCCCTTCAGGTGTTGCACCTTTTGCCAGAAAGTACTTAGACCTTTTTCACCTTGAGGAAACACCGTTTAATCACCCTGTCAGATCCCATCATTTGGATGGTCTGTTGCAGTAATTTACGACGCCTTTATCTCAGGCCATGTGCACTCTGTGCAGGGCTGTGAGCCCACTGCCCCCTTACAGAGTGAGGGGCAGGGGCTTGAGGCTTTTGCAGCTGATAAATTAAAACAAAAAGACTTCTGTGGAAAAGGCTGTGCTTTGGTAAAATTTCTAAATGAGAACTAATAACTTTTTTGAGGTTGTTAAAAGATAGTATTTTGCTGGTTTTGTGACAAAGGTTTGGGGTTTCAGTTTTAACTGACTTTTCAGACTGAAATATGCTTATGTTAAAAAAGCTTTTAACACCAAACAGATCTTCTGAAAATCATCAGTGATTCAGTTTAAGCAAAACACTTTGGGGGTAACTTTTTGGGGGGAGAACAATAGAGGTGACAAAAAGCTGTGTTTCAACTAGTAAAAACATTTAAGATTGATGTTATTCTTGACAATTTAGGTCAGGAAAAATTCTGAAACAGTTGGAAACCCTTTCATGATAGGAGAATCTTTTCCAGTCCTGCCGTAGGTGTGTGTGGGTAGTCCAGAAGACATCTGTCTTTGGTAGACTTTGCTTTGAAAATCGAAGAAAACCAGAGATCCCTGAATTTTAAGAATTCCCATGCTGGGACATCATAAAGCAGGGATATCTGAACTGCTTTAAAAACTCCTCCGTCTCTTCTGTTGCCTTTGCACAGAGAAGAAAGTCTGAAATCTGAAAGGCTACTTCTATGAAGTGCTGCTTATATGGAGTTCAGAACTGTTTTTATAAAACATCAGAGCCCAGTTTTAGCAAAAGAGTTTTGTTTCAGAATGTGCTAAACATCCACCTCCGAAGTGCTGCCTCTGGCAGAAGCCGCTGCAGAAATGCCAGGTAACGTGCTCTGCTGGGCACATTGGAAATGAGGGAACCCTGCTGCCACACGCGTGTTTTGAAGCTGATTCTTCCTGCTTTCTTACTGCTGGAAGTTGTAGACAGCGATTATTCCTGTCAGCAAAGGACCACTGAAATTTCCCCCAGTTCTTGGGAAGAGCTACTAAGCACGAAGCTGCTGCGACACAACTGCAGGTTGTACAGTAACAGTCCCTGCTGGCACCAACTCCAGAGAACTTCTAATTATGAAAAATGGGCCCCAAATCTCAAATTACTGCAAATTTCATTAATGGCTTGATTTTTCTGTTTTCTTAGAGAGCAGGACTAATCCCACCTCTCTTTTGGAAAAGTGGCCCAGTGGTTACTCAGCCGGTTTTAAGAGGTGGAGGCCAATGTGTTGCAAATGCCTGGTTCGCTCAGTGTGGGAGCTGCTTTGGCATCCGTGAACTTGCAGTGTTGAGGCCAACGGACAGAACTGAGTGTCTGTTAAAAGAGGCTGTGAAATTGTTAGCAAAGGGTAATTATTTGGAAGCAAATCACACACACAGAGAAGTCTCCTTTCTGCTATTTGTGGTCTTGATTATCTCATCTCTCCAACTGTTTGAACCAAATGTATTTAATGGAAAAAATAGTTGCAACAGAGAGTCTGAAACTCTTATTTTTCTCTCTCACTGAGCACTGAGGTGTTTAAACTGTGAAATTCACAGCAGGATACAAAGCTCTTAAGGATCATGATCTTTCTTTCCCATCTAAGTTTTCCAAGTTGAGTTAACTGTCTCCTCAGCTGTGCCTTCATACCAAAGCCTTTTTTATTTTTACGTACAGGTTTTGTTTTTACTGAGATCATATGTACCAAATTAAATAACCCTGTACAGTCGACTTAGTGTACGCAATAATGACATACATTAACTTATGAAGCTTTGTGTTTGGAGTTTTTGACTGAATGAATATAATGATGAAAAATCTCTAGTATTAGTGACTTGTAGACTGCAGGCAACCCCTTCACTCACATGCCTAAAACATGGAAAAGAATGGCCACACAATGCTGGAATTTCATTACCATTTTTGGCATGAATCTCTCAACTCATTAGTCAATAAACATATATTTTGGAAAAAAACAGAAGGCTGGCGGTAATGTGGGTGCTTTTCCATTTACAGAGCACAGAGTCTATGGAGTGCAGAGCGCTGCTGGTGACAGCGTGAGCCCCGTGGGAGCTGCAGCTACCCCACTGCAAAAGGCTCGCCTGGGTGTTAAATCCCATGATGGTTTTTGAGCTCTGACATTCGCTCAGCAGGACATGATGCTATTGGAAATAAGTCTTACCTGCAGAGCTGGAGACCATGTCAGCAATGTTCTCTCTATATATATTGCCATGACTTGGGAATTTATTAGCCCAGCAGTCCAGCCAGCATTACATCCTGCTTCAGCAGTCACCAGGCTTGTTGTTTAACTTTTTTTCTTTAAGATAAGAAACTGTTCTTTCACCAAAAGGGCCAATTGGATTGATGGCATTTTTCATTTCACTTTGCTTTGCCTCCTTTCCTCTCTCCCAAAATGCCTGGATTTTGATCACAAGTGTTGTTTTTTTTCTTTTTGAAACTGTACTTCCAAATAATTTCATTCAAAAAAGACAGTTCTCTTAAAACCTGTTCTGGATCTTTTTTAGGAAACAAATATTTTTAAAAAAATCCTACTAAAAATGGTAGCTTGTACCTTCAGCAACAAGTACCTGTGGGAAAATGTGTTTCCCCAGAAAATTTCTTTGTGCTTGGCAAGAGTTAAAGCATAGTAGTTTATTAGCCTTTCTCAGTCACGTACCCAAGCTGTATTGCGAGAACTTTGGGGATGCACAGTTTAGATTGTGGTGGACAAAACACTGTTGCGTCTCAGTTTTCCTTTGATGCCTAGAATATAATGTTTGATTGACTACTGTGTAACAAATGGTAAACGCTTTTCTGCAGGTCAGCCATATCTTAGGTGTACAGAAATAGCTAATAATTAGTGCCAGTAAATCATTGTAGCGCAAACCGTGAACATTACCATTCAGTTTGTAATTTACCACTGATGTGGGTACTTGTTCTTCTGTAATACTGGATATGTCTGCTTATAGAAAAGTTGATTGAGATAATTAGCAGTAAAAATGCTAAGGTAAGACAGCTATGGTAACATTTATATTGCTATAAATTTTGTTTATAGCAGCCTAAAGAGCAACAGTGAAATTATAAATTAACTACAATTAGCAAATAAATTGAGTGTCTCTTGGAATTACTTGATCACGTCTAAAATGTTGCACAGTGTGACGCTTGCGGAGGCAAAGCCAAGTGGCTGGGCTGTGGCAGCTGCACCCAGCTGAGGCACGCACGGATCTGAAGCCTGTTTGCTTCTCTGCTGCTGCTCACAGGCTGGAGCTACCCCATGCCCAGCCCCGGGCATCCTTGCAGCCCATACCCACCTTGCCTTCAGGGGGGCTGGGCTGTTGCCCCACCATACAGGTTTGATGAATGCATGCTGTGATGCCAGCAACAAGGTTTGCTACTGGGGATTCTCCTCTCCATGGGGAAAAGAAGGCTGTGTGTGCTTTTTCAGCGACGTACACCCTTGTAGGGAGAAGCTCGGAGAGACTGTTCCGCTTCCACGTTCTCAGTAAATGAACCTTGAAACGCACATTTAATATTGGCAACTCAGTCTGAGAGGAGTAACTTGGGCTGGAAATGTGTTGTTATCCCGGAAGATGAGTCATAGATATCAAAGTAATTTTCCTCTGAGTGCCTGAAATGCGTCAGTTTGGAGGGACCTGGGCATCATTTTATGCTTACAGGCAGTAATAGTTTACTTCCCATAGTAAGGCCTTTTCAGAACTCTTGCTTGATAAATGCTATACAGATGCCTGTAATTATTTTTCTGATACAGTTTCATAGCGCGATATAGAAAGAAATGGGTTGTTTACTACTGTTAAGAAGAGTCATTAAATATAGGGTTTTGGCTGAAAAGAGGAGGAGCATCAGCCAGTTTCAGGAGCAGCCACTGACTCACCTCTGTCTGTTCCATGCAGTTAAATTTTCCTCATTCTTTCAGCCTTTGTTGTGTTTCAGAGACTTCTCCTAGTTGGAGGCAGACAGGCAACGTTTTTCTGAATCCCGCGTGTCTTCTTCCAGTTCTGTGTCCAGCAGGGAGAAGGTGCTGCTGAACCTTCCCATCCTCTTCACTCAGACACAAGTCTTGAGTATTCACCTAAACCTCACGACCGCTCTTACCTAGCGGGACCTTGGCTAGTTTGAGGTGCACCTGTGTGGTTGTACTAGTGAAATGCTTTCGTTTTGTGTAAGTTTAAGTAATCATTGGGGTGGAAAAGGGAGAGGACAAGAGTTTCACTCAGGTACTTGGCAGTGCACTGAAAAGGTGTGGGGATACAGAGTCGTGTCTGTGCTCCACCGAGCAGTAACTGATCCTTACGAAGTGAAACAAGCCTTGTCTGGCCTGAAAAGTGACCTGTAGTCAAGCAGCAGTGGCATTTATTTGGGATACGGAGAAGTGGTGGCGTGCTGATGTACGCCATGGCTATCTAACTGCCTCCTCGCCCCATGCGCTGTATGTCCAGCTCTGGGGCTGGAAATCCCATCCTTATCCTGGGAAACATCCCTCACTGGTGTTGAAAGTTATGTATTCCCAGAAAAACAAGTAATCTGGGGTAAATCGGCATCTTACTAGGAAGAACTATTTCCTTTCCTCCTTCCCCTGCATTTTTTTCTCTCTGAAGGGCAAAATGGGGCTGGGGGGTAGGGGAAGAGGGGCCGCTGTAGGTGAGGCAGCCTGGCTGGCTGCAGGGGCACTCACACCACGGCACAAGTTTGCGCTGGCGCTGAGCACCACCGGTCCTGGCTCCCGAGGCTGCTGCTGCCTGGCTTTGTTGGGTTTGCTTCGTAGGCAGGTGTCTGAGTTCCCTGCAGATTTCATCTGGGGAGAATTTATCACTGACAAATAACTGTTTGTGTTGAATTATCAGATGGGCTAAACTGTTTTCTTTAATGTTGCAGTTTAGTAGCTCTTTCTTTTCGGGTTTGCATGAGCACTGGCATTTGACGGAAATAAATCTGTCACTCAAAGAATGTATTTGCCCCTGCTACCAAAATATATAAATAAAAATTACAAGGTCATTAGCCATATCAAGAGAAACGAAAATGTGCTCTGCATTAAATAGCTGACTTCCAGAATGGGTTGGGCAAACAGCAGTATACTAAAGTGTGTATACTAAAGCAGTATACTAAAGTGTACTATTCATTTCCCCTTCTTATCATGAAAATCAATTGATTCCTTTCTTTTCTGTAGCACTTCCCCTTTGCACTGGAAACCCTCAGCATATGTCTGTCCAAATTTACAAGCAGCCTGTTTTTCAGTGTATCTCATTTGTCAAATGTAAATTCCAGTGGCCAGTGATTTACTACAGAACTGTTTGGAAAGCAGCAAATAAATATTACCTTAAAAAGTATTAAAAAAAAAAAAAAAGCCAGACTGGAGGAGAAGACTTTATCTGCCACTTCCCAAGCAATTTATCTTTGTCCCTGAGAAGGCAGGTTAGGTGGAGAACTGCCCCAGTATTGTTCTGGAGTACATCTTGTCTAGAAAATGAGCTCTTATGCTCAGTAAAAGGCAACCTTGGAAAGCAATGGATTATTGCTTACATTGTAATAACTTTTCTTTTTTTCAGCTATAGTACTAGGTGCAGACCTGAAGGAACTTAAACTCATAAGCTTCACTCCCCCTGCGTCACTCCAAATCTCAGTGATTCAGAGAGACAAGTTCTCTATTTCCCACCACGGAGTTCAGACAGTAAATGATCAACAGGAAAAAAATTGCACAGTATGGGTACAGAGGTGTTGGGGAAGGCTGGGTGATACAGTCTCCACTCGGACCCTTTTATCCACTTTCATCACCTCGGGGGTGGAGAAGTAAGTGGTCATTTCTTGCTTCTTATGTGACTGAGCTGCAGGTAAAGGTATATGAATAGTTGCACCAGAGGTTCCTCCTTTCCTCGCTGCCTGGCAGGTATTCAGCTGCGAGGACATAGGAGCACTGGGGAGAAATGCATCTGCCGTGCTCACAGCCACTGCCGAGTGTAGCAGTAACCCCCGCCACTAAAAAAGCACACCCTTTGTTAATGGCCAGACTCACCGAGACATCCTGTGCTAATACTTGTGTCTTTATTCCTGGGTAACATTTCCGTGGGATGTCCTGTACTGACCAGGTAAGTCACTGCTTGTTTCTTACTGATGAAGTAAGGTGTGTTTGTGAAGGGGAGAATTTGCTGCGCTGAAAATCAGTGAAGCCTGTGGAGGCTAGATTAGGAAAAGAAAAGAATAATTGACTGACTTACAATCAAAGTCTAAGTTTCCATAATGAGAAAATAAATGTGTTTCCATACCTTTTGTTCTGTTGGTGTTGTGCATGTGGGTAATTTTGTTTCCTTCTATTTCCCAAAGGCAATGTTCAAATCCCCACATAAAAGGCTCTGGTGCGGAATAGGTCATCTGAGATGCTTACGTACAGTAAACTTGGATCATAATTTTCTGGCAGTCACATTTAAGCTATTAAAAGTTTCTTAGCTGATTTGGAGAGCTGATGCAGCAGGCTTCATGTATACATGCCAAACACAGCCAGATGATACGATTGATTTTTGTTGAGGCTTCAGTAACAAGCACTAGGTTGAATTAGTCTCTGTGATAGAGGTTACCACCTTATAATTTGTCTTCTCCCTAATGGTTCCAAGAATAGTGATGTTATGGGGAAGGACTTGCATATTTATGGCATCTAAACTTAGGTACCTTACACAGCCAGCTGCATTAACCTCAGGCTCATCTAGAGTCAATGTACAGAGAGAGGGTGTCACCCCCAGAGCAGGTACATTGCACGGCAGTTCTCCGTTGTTCGACAGTACCCATCTCTGACTAGGGAACATTCTTCCTACAACGTCTGAAAAGAAGCAGTTTGATCACCTTAAAAGGAAAAGAAAAAAAAATATGATGGCATTGTTTTTCCCCCAACTCTCCCAGGTCTGGCAGTGTGGAGGAAGCATGGAGGTGTTGCCCTGCTCTCGCGTGGCACATATCGAACGCACAAAGAAACCCTACAACAACGACATCGATTACTATGCAAAGCGCAATGCCCTGCGGGCCGCTGAGGTCTGGATGGATGACTTCAAGTCACATGTTTACATGGCATGGAACATCCCCATGGCAGTAAGTGTGGGTCATGCTCTCCTGAACAGAGGCAGAAACATGGATGGCTGTTCCTGGTTAGCTCTTTGAGATGGAAGGTGTCCCTACAGTTGTACAAAGTGGGCTAAGCTCGTGGAGAAGGGTGCTTTGGGCTGGCGCATGCTTAGTACGGAGGGTTCTGCCATATAAACTTGCTTCCTCAGTGGAAGTTTTGTTGCGCACTCAGGAGCGGTGACACAGATTTATAATGTAACTGGAGCACAATGTTTCAGGTTTATGTACTTCCTCAGAAGAAGTTGTTAATTTGGGATGCCATTAAACTTTGAGGAGTTCATATGCTACAGTGGTAAGGACTACAGAAATGGCCATAAATAAGTATCATCATGAGACTCAGTAGACCTCACCAGCATAAAACCCAAAGTATACGATAAAAGAACCATGCATTAACTGGCTTTATTGTCTACAGGCTGAGTGTTGCCATGTGGACATGTTCTGCTTCTTACTGTGCATAGGAATTGCAGATGGCATGTGGGGGTCTCTAGGAATGCATGTAATATAAATATTAGATAAACTGTGGGTTCAATTTATCGCTTTATTCTGTAAGGATATCGCATGCTACATCTCCACTGAGCATAATTCTTGGAGAGAGGAGATGTATGTTATATCCCAGTCAGGTGGAGGCTGACTGCTGCTGTGTTCTTTAGTGGTATTTACATCCAAATGATTCCTGTGAAGGGGCACAGGGAGAGCAGCTGAGGGGAAATGTACTCCAATGTAGGTAATGATGGTTTAGTTAACCCTTATACGCAGGGGTTGTCCAGAACTGGTTGAAGCAAATGGAAACAGGAATGTTGCTATCATAATGGGAAAATATGCCAGCCCAGCAGTATCTTTGTGAATATTCAGGTATGACCTAGGTCCTTTAAAGTCAAGGGAGTCTTGTCAAAGACTTCGTCAGATTTAGACTGAGTCCTAAACACCTGCTTGTACTTTGATACCTCAGTAATGTATCAAAACCCATTTTTGTTCATTCCTGTTGTATTTTTGAAAATGCATATACCTAAAGGAGCAATATTTCATTCTTCTCCATGTGATGTCTGAATGTCAGATGTTCGCGCATGTCTGAATCTCACCTAGTGCTGTTCAGTATTGGACACTCTGTGCAAGGTCCCCATGAAGATGTGTTTTGGTCACTTCTTTTGGCATGAGAGGTAATTGCAGAGAACTATTTTGCCTTAACCAAAGGCAATACTGCATAACTTTTCCCACACAAGATTTCCATGGTAGCAGGAGGAAGACAAAGCAGTGCCCATCTAAGTTTCTAGGGGCATTTTAGCCCTGTCTGCATCCGTTTGATAAAATCGTCAGTTTCACACAGGAGATGAAAAAGTAACCTTGGTAAATTTGTTTGCTTGATGCTGTCTGCAAATGAATTCTGAGAAAAGACAAGATATTTAAATAAGCACTTACACCAAAACATGATTTCCCTTAATCTCTCTGAGATTACTTATTGATGTAGTTTTCCACACTGAGCTATACAGCAGTACTTTATAAAAAGCAGGCACATCTACATTAAGAGACATAAAATCAGCAGAAGTACTGAACATTGAAATTTTCTTTCCGTAAAATAAATTGATTGATAAAATGTGCATCATAAAAATAACCCCATTAGCTGTCAGGAGAAGGAAGCTACTGTTAGTGTTCGCAGACTGACTCCGCTGTAGTATTCAGCTAAGTACTGTACTGTTACAAGCCGTAAGGAAAACCTTCTCCAGAGATCTAGAAACCTTGCTGCCTGGTCAAAAAGAGTATGTCCACAGTCTAAATTCTGTGGACACCTCATCCTTGTACGATCACCTGTAACCCACCCATGATGACCGCAGCTAATACAGAAGCAAGCACAGCATTTTCATAGCTGCTCAATTTGCTGCTCTTGCATTCAGTGGGAATGGCACAGCAACAGGCACTGTATTGCTTCATTTTAGAACAGGGAAGAGAGGAGGTAAGTAAAATATGTGTTTTCTCCCTCACCAAAACCTGTCCAATTTAGCCCTTTCATAACTCACACCGTGTTTTTCACAACTCACTCCTGAGTTACTGAGGGTCTGTGCATAACATATATCTCTATCAGCAGATGATCTGCAGACACATCTGCAAGAACATACTCCTATAACCTCCAGCAGTAGGTCAGCATAGATCTGTGTTAGCAACCAAATATTTGGTATGCCCCTGCTTATGATCTACTCCTCAACAATTTTGGTGATAAAGGAATCATACATTGAATGATTTATTGTACTGAGTGCCTCTGAAAATTGCTCTCCTTCCATGCAGCCTGAAGTAGTACGTAAATTAACGTTTATTTGAATGGCTGCTGCATAGAGAGCTCGTGACAGTGAGCATCAGCAAGCAACAGTGAGCACAGCAAACTCAGTGGCAAGCAGAAAAACCTGTTCAGTATTACACTTGTGTTCTCTCCACAGCTGTCTGTTGGGGATTCTAATAAACCCTGAGCTAAGTTTTCCTGCAGCCCTGTAACCTTGCTTTAGGCGTAATTTGTAAAATGCACAGAAACCTTTCTGGGGGAAACGTACAAGGCACTTAAGACAGCTCCATGCAGTAATCTCTCCAGTTTCAGTCCATTTGATTCATACAGTGTCAGAAAAGATTTTTAGATGAGGTAACTCTTGCTGTCTTAATGTTGAACTGTGGTGATTTATAATGGTTTAAATCAACAGACACTAACTCAGGACCTGGTGTTTTTTGAGTGACTGGGTTTGAGCATATTGATTTGAATCTTCCGGCCTGTGTTTTTTATGGGATTTGTATTCAAACATGAACTAAATTCTGAAGTAGAATTATAAAGAAGGTTTTGAGTGTAACTGCATTTTATAGCTCAAATCTGCAAATGAGCTCCAGTTCCAGGAAAAACTGAATGTTGGTCTATGCAAATGTTTAATGGAGCTTAATGACTTTTTAAGCAGCTCTGCTTTGAGGTTTTAACAGATCTGTTCTGATCTCATTTACATTAGTGAATACCCAAGGCTGTTGCTAGAGTAAACCATGCTCAAGCTGCCATATCTTAGATAAGAATTACCACCTAAACTCCTAACAAATCTGAAAGCAAAGGAGATCAGGTTTGATTGCAAACATTTAGAATTGCTGTAAGTAGCAACATTCTTATTGAATTCTTATTATTTTGATTTATGATTGTGTTTTGCTTGTTATCCTTCTTTTTCCACTGACTTTCATTAATATTTATTGTCTGCTCCCAATAGCAGCTGTTTGATGAGCTGCTACTTACAAAAGAGAAAGAAGAGAGGGAAATACAGCTTGGTATACAAAATGGACTCCAATTTGATTTCCACAAAGAAAACAACCATAAAGTCAATGCAGTGAGATTTCATTGTTCTTTTTCTGCTTTGTAGAACCCTGGAGTTGACTTTGGAGATGTTTCTGAAAGAATAGCTCTACGACAGCGACTGCAGTGCCGGAGTTTTAAGTGGTACTTGGAGAACGTCTATCCTGAAATGAGGATTTATAATAATACAGTCACTTATGGAGAGGTACTGTACCTCTTTGAAAATATATCATGGCTGCATTAGATCAGCCCTTTCATCTTAGCGGTGGGTATCGGGGTGTACAGAGCAATTTCAAGTCAGCACAGCAGTAGCAACATAAATGTCCTCCCCTGCTTTTAACCAACACTGAGAAGCGTGGCTTTGAGAAGCACTGTCCCTCTTACTGGAATATATCAGAGGAAATAATTCTCATTAATGATGATACTCAACCTTCTTGGCTTTCATTTTAAAATGGAACAGCTCTAAGAACATAAATTTGAGGCAATTGTTTTCACAAATAGGATGCCACAGGGGTCATTAAGAAAACATTAGTAGTCAAGAGAGATAAGATAATTACAGTTAATGAGAACAGTTGAGTTAGAATCATTTTTAGGTAAAGAACCGCCCTGTTTTTTGGTGCTTTGCCGAACTATTTGAAGGATTATGTTTACTTTATTAATTCAGTTTTGCAGTCCTCCTTGTTCAGGATAAAAAGCAACATATCCTTGTTCAGATTATGAGGCGAGGCTACCATTTGGCAGGTCTTTATCTCAGCTGAAAGAGAGGAAAAACAATATTGCTGCTTTGTGCTTAATTCTGTATTTTCATTCTCACTTGTGTACCAGTATTGAGTAAGACCCTGGAACACCTACTCGGAGACAGCTGACTGGAGAGGTTACTTAACCCTAATAAAACGCTGGATCTAAATGTGTTAGAAATGTGTGGATGTTTTGGTTCACCTCAGCTATCTGGATCATTTCTTTCTCTTCTGTGAACCAATCAAAACTCCCACATGTGCCTGACCCCGCTCTTCAAAGAAGTCAGCCACCCTTATGTAACTCTAAATCTATATCATGTGCCTGTAATATAAGGACGGCTGCCACTTATGACTGTGAACTGGGGCCAAGTTCTAGGAGCTCTCCTGCTGCATAATGTTTTTAAGATTCTGTTTTAATTGTCTACTTGAACTACAATTACATCCAAAGGCAATATATTTTCACACAAGACAACTAAATGGACATTCTTCCTTTCTGTTCTATTTGATTGACTTCATATAAAAATAAGTCAGGCACTTCAGAAGTTGATACAAAGTGCAAGTTTTATTGCGCAATATCACTTTGCATCCTAATATAACTATCCCTGGCAGTGACTGAGGAAAGACATTTAGTAAATTCAACGGGAGCTATTAGTAACTGTCAGCTCTGAGAAGGCTGTTAACCGCAAAGAACGTTGGCAGAACTGCCAGTGTTGTGTCAATTATACCAGACAGTTAGCAAGCTGGGCTCCAAAAAGAAGTTTGTTTCTGTTGAGTGGTTGCATGGAAGGTTCTTCAGTCAAAGAAGAAGTTTAATGGTGTAAGTATCCAATTCATTAAAATTTATAATAAAATGGAGCCACTCAAGCTATTTAGCTATATAAACTGGCATAGTTCCTTTTCAGTCTTACATGCCCATAATGAAAAAACTAGAGGCTTCATCCTAAATGACATCAAGCTTGTTATTAAATACTTACTCTTCTGGTTATTTTCCTGGAGGAAAAGATGTCTGGAGTTTAGTGAGTTTAAAGGAAAATAAATGTATTGAGTAGATGTGAAACAGATTGAAACAGTAGTAAAAATATATTTCCTAGTGACTCAATTCATGTTTTTTAAAGCCATGTCATAAAGCTGTCTTAGTCTTCTTCAGCCTTTATAGTACCCAAGTCATAAAATGAGCCTCCTGAAATGTAACTGTTGGTGAGCCCCCTTATCCGATCGGATTCCCTGTTGTGCTCATACACTATGCTATGAAGGATTATTTACTGGTGTTTCTGACACATGGTGGAGCAGCTATTTCTATATTATAGGGGTGGCCAGACAAATATTTCACAGTCTAAACCAAAACTGACCTGCTGACTGTTTCAAGATGTCCCTTTAAAAAACTTCCTGTTTAAGATACCTGTAAAATTGGTCTATGTCCAAAATGTGTGTAAGGCTTCTAGCCTGAAGAGAAAGGCAGGCCTGAAATCTCAGACGAGCTCCAGCCCAGCGTCATAGACTTGCAAAGTCATCTTGTCTGGGGAGGCACGTGAATGTTTTATTTCACTGGATCTATGAATCCACACTTTAAATATTTCAAAAGCCCTCCAACACTGCTTATCATTGCTGTATCCTTTCACAATGATGTGCCGCACGTCACCTCTGTACATAACTATATATTATATTCTCAATTCAGATAATTTTTCACATGCTTTTTTTCTTTTATATAAGCAATAGGAGTAAACAAAAGGGTGCCACGTCCAACACCAATCCTGGGTAGTTCCTATACCGTTTGTTAAGGTCAACATTCTCAACATATAGGGTCAAAATTTATATTTACAAAAGGGTAATTTGGAGTAAAATTTGGCCTGGGTTTCTTATTGTGGATTTCATGGAATTTTGATCTTTAAGTAATTGCTGAAAATAGAACTCTGACCCAAGGTCTGTAAAGACAGCAGGTTGTCCAAATAATGTCTTTTCCTGGAGCATATTCACTATAGGCATTGTGTCATATCTGGAGAACAAGCATGTGTTTCTCAGGGGATGGTTTTGCATGCTGGTTGTTTCAGTAGCTGTAGTGCAGCTAAGATTTAGCTAGATTGGCCATGCATCATACTGGTTAACTTCTAATATAACTGGTTTCTTTCCGATGCGACTATAGGTGCGTAACAGCAAAGCTAGCGGCTACTGCCTGGATCAGGGAGCCGAAGAGGATGACAAAGCAATCCTTTACCCATGCCATGGAATGTCCTCTCAGGTAAATGGTTAAAATCCCATAATTAATGAGAAACCTTTAACGTAAAGAATTTTCAGAAGAAACAAAGAGTCATTTGGTGCATTTGAGTTGTTTAGCAGTATATTCCTGAGTTGCAAAGGAAAACATCTGGCTTTACTCTGGTCTTTTTGGGTGCCTTTTCCAAGGCTGTTCAGTACATGAATCTATACATTGAAGATGCCAGTTAGGGAAACAAAAGAATCGTGGTAACTTCTTTTAATAACAGAGAAATCCACTGAAGATTAACGAATTTCTACACTTTGCATAAGTGAGCAGCTCTTCTCGTTATGACTTGAATTACTGTAGGAATAGCACCTCTTTAAATTAACTTTTCATTGCTCCAGTAGGCTCCTATGCAGAAATGATTTAGCAAGATGCTGATGTGATTCCCCAAGTAGGCAAAAAGTTAAGCACATATTTAACATCAACTTCAAAGGGAATTAAGAATCTTTTAAGTTAATAATTTTCTAAAATATAAGATTTCTTTTTTGTCAGTCTCTGTGCATATTATTATTTTCTTACAGATATCTGAAGATTGTTAAATGACTTTTTTTTCCCTTCCATGCTCATAGTGATGTTACTTGTTTTTTAAATATGAGTTAGATATTATTTAAATCCAGGACTTGAGCTTCTTCTGAAATGTAATTCTAGTCTCTTTTGAAGTACCATCTGAATCAAAACTCTGTTAATGAACATTCTCATGCGTAAATAAACTCTGACCTTATCACAGGCCTCAGATAATTAAGTTCAGTCATACGCACATTGATTTGGAGTTCTGGCTCATACATCACCATGGAGGCATAACAAAGTGTCGCAAAATATAAATATTACCTGTTGTGCCTAATTGCAAGCTGGTGAAGAGTCATACCTTATTAGCGCAAAGTGAGATAGACAGTAATTCATAGTGACAAAACGTCCACCTTTGGCAGGATCATTGTGGAACATTTGAGTGACACTTTCCTAGCAGAGGCAGAAGCAACAGCCTTTGAGTAAAGTAACAAAATAGTGTTGCTTAATTACATGTAAATGAGCTTTTTGGAAGACTCTAGTTAGAGATGTCAAGGCGCTTAGGGAGAGTTCAGTCTCTTGCTCCATTCTAATTCTGACCAGAAAGTTGCATATTTAAGTCCTTCCAAACAGTCCCTTTGCAACACCTAGTCTTCTAGCATTGTGCTAGCATTGAGAAGAATAATGAAATAAATGGTTCTGGCTGTAATTTATTTTGCAGTTTAAGTCCTTAACTTCTTGTTTGCCTCCTTGACTCCTGTTCCATAGAATATACTTTGACTTCCAGAAGAACAGAACAGGTGAAGGGTGTAAGTTACTGTGAATTTGTTTGAAGGGAAGCACAATGTGCCCAGCTTCTCCAGACTGACGTAACTTTTGGGGCATGAGGTAGCTCACCTCTCAGCATCAGCTCTGACCAATTTTTTCCTTTAAGGAACAGGTCATGTTGCTTTTAGTAAGATGCACATACATTCCCTAGTAGATGATGCCTTTTGAATTGTGGGCCCTAGACTAGACACTGGGCAGCTCTTCTCAGGTGTAAATAACAATGTGCAAAGTATTTACTGCCCAAGAGGTTGAAGCTGGATAGTGACCAGTTAAATCTCTTCTGTCTCACTTCTGCTACAGGTCTTCAGTATCTCATCTACTTGAATTTTCTGGAAAAGACTGAAAAGCTGTTTTTAGACTTTAAGTTACAGCCACAAGCTAGACCCCTTTTGTTACTAGCACTGTAGAAACACATAAAAAGAGAAAGTTGCTCTTCTCAAACTCTTAAAATCCAAAGCAGCCCCTCTGTGTGAGAATTATAAAAGTATGGGAAAGGCAAAAATTAATCTACCAAATCATCATGCAGTACTTTCCATTTCCCTTTTTTTCTTAAAAAAAAAAAGGGGGGGGGGGGGGCGGAACAAGCAGAAGGCAGAGGTGATGTTTTATCTAAGCCAAGTATTTCATAGACAAGCATGGGTTGGATCCACTCAAATGCAGCCAAGTTAATTAATGATTACACAGCTGGAAAACTTCTACCATCTCACCACAATTTACAAAATTAATTCAGTATGAGGACCACAGCTGCACAAACGCTAATCAAGGATATTCAAGCACATAGCATGAAAGGTGTTGACAGCAAGTGTTTTAATATATTAAATAAACACTTTTAAAGCCCCTCTTCTAATCAGCCTGGGTGAGTATAGTTGTCTGTTATGTTTAGCTTGCAGTTTCTGACATTTTTCATCTCGAGCATAGGGCATAAAATACCCCTACTGAGCTGATATTTGGGTTAGTTGTACGTGCCTACTGAATATAAATGAGTATAAACATGGATGTGCCCTGCTGGTGTGAAAGCCTCTTGCTATTCAGCTACAGCCTTGTTTGGTTTTCATACTTTGCTATTCTGACAAGAAAATCACCAGTGGTTTTAGTGTACATGTGGTTCCACTGAAACCAACAAAAGTCAGTCAAGTGTTTAAAGAAAGCAGAGTTAAGGGTAAAATCACTGTTCATCTGTGATAAAATGTTCTTTTCCTCTACTTCTTACCCTTCTATTTCTCTTACACATTGCACAACTCTGAATGGTGTTGTCCTGCATGACCAGTGAAAAATAAAACCGCTCCACTTGTTAATGATCCATGAACAAAATGCCTTTCCCTACGTGTGTTCTCAAGATCAGTTTTTAGCATGATAAATCACATTTTCAGTGACATCACCGTTCAAATTTCTTTATTCAAACAGGGACAAGCTCTTTTACAGGTGCTCCGGAATGCATTCAGCCTGAGTTTACATCAGTTTAGCTTATTGAATTTGACTTGAGCTAAGTCAGGGTAAGCTAACAGTCAGGAATATCCAGACAAGGTTTTGCATCAGTCTAAGTCGATTTCAAAACTCGTTTCACAGAAAAGCAGTGTGCTTTGCATGTCTTCGTTGGCTCTGAAGTTTGCATCTAATCCCTTTCAGGAAAAAAGGTTTGCAAATACTGCTGGGAGGAACAGTCCCAGGGCTAGAGACAATTCAGAAACAAAGGAATAGACGGGGGTCTTGAACAGCCTTGCCTCTTTGTGTGGCCTCTCTTGTTCAATCACCTGTAAAGGCCATTGGCTATATATAGTAGTACATAATACTCTTTTGTTGTAAAACAAATTTTAAAAATGGGTGGGATGGGAATGGATACAGCCTGCCAAAAGTGGTATGTGTTGTGCTTCTTAGAATGGTTGCAGGACACGCAGGTTTTGAGCTGTCTGTGAGCACTTAACACAGCCTCAGTGGAAATATTCGCTGTCTCAGTGTCTGTCTTGAATGCTGAGATGTGGAGCTGATTATATGGTATGTGAAAGCAGAGGAGAACTTAATAAAATGGCACCCTGGGATAGAAAGGCCCCAGAAAACAGCTTCCTTCTCCACCTGCCTTTCTTCCCTTTCACACCGAGAGAAAGAGGAGGTGCTGCAGCTGGGAAAGGAGAACTCCCTTCGCCTTGAGATCAAGCAGAAAGAAGCGAGATCTCAACGTTTGGATTCCTGGAGCTTGCAGCTAGGCAAACAGATGGCGTAAGAAGAGATGAAAGGCTTTTCTTAAACTGTTCCTTGAGTGCAGATACTTAACGTTTTCCTTGGAAGAGCTATGGCTTTCCAGAGTTGCACACCAGGTAGCAGGTCTGATTGCTCAGAGCAGGGAGGATGAAAAGGTAGTTTGTTCTCCTGCAGGAAGCAGTGGGTGAGATTCTGTTAACAAATCTGGAAGTTTGGTAACTTGTGATCCGTTTGTCTTGCGGTGACAAGTGTTCTGGGGGCTTAAGGTGTTTTGGATTCCCATATAGCTTGCTGTTTCAGTCTCTGTGTCGGCTGACAGCTTACCTTAACCTGCAGGGCTGAAGGATTATTAAAGATTTCCTTTTGCTTGGAGAACAAGAGTGAGTGAGAGGGATTAAATTTAGTGTGGAAAGCTACCAGACCCATCTGTGTAACTGTTTTCTACAAACAGTTATCTGTTGTTACTTTGTGGGGTTTTTTTGCAGTTGACTTGAAATTAGCAGGAATGGATTTTCTGAAGTCAAACCCTTCAGTTAAAAGCTGGCATTTACTTATCACATTGCTGCTGCTGGAGGATCACCTCCCATAGGCAGCACCGCTCACTGTTCTTGAACCAGATATGGTGGCTTTGATAAACAACCTTTGACATCTTTTCCATTCTGCTCAGATTTCTGAATGTTGACGGGAAAACTATCCTGTGTTACCATAGGTACAGCAGATAGTATCAGGATTAGATCTTGGAGTATTTAATGGAGCACTTAGCTTCAGTGTCATTTATGTGGATCCTGCAGCTCTTCTCAGATAAAAGAGAAAAGCTGAGCAAAGGTCCATCCTCATGTGATGTGTAAAACCGTGTTTGTGTTCTGCAGCTTGCAGTGGGAGTATGTGGGTACCTAAGCCTCTCAGCCCATCAAGACTTGCACAGACTTTTTTAATGAATGGGTTTGAACACTCCTTAATAAAGGGAACTTTGTCACTTGATTTTGGCTGGCTGACCCTGGGAATGGATTTGGCATGGTGTGTAATGCCCACAGTTCTAATGCAAATTCAGAGGTTGTTTCTTTTTTGGTATGGTAGTGGCACTTAAGATACAGCAGGTATATTTTTTCACTATTCCATTGACTCTGTATCCCAGTTCCTGGTTTCTAGTCTACAGTAATAAGCAACTTATTTAATGCTTATTTTATTTTCATAGTTTATGTTGTCTCTAGGAAGTTATCATATGAAGTCTTTGGAGGAAGATGTTATTAATCATGTAGTAGTTTCTTGAACCTTAACTTCTGGCCTGATTTTGCAGAAGCAAGCACTAAAGCTTTACTGTGTAGTGTGGTCTGAACTGAGATAATTTCTTGTTATTGGGGGTTTTTTTTGGAATTTAATTTCATTGTAGGATAAGCCTAAGCTTTTATGACTGTTGGAACTCTTGAGAGAAAGTAGATTCAGGAAAACTAAGCCCATGATGTTCCATTTGTTTCATCATTGTAGAGATAGCAGTTCCCTGCACCAAGCTGTGTCTGACTGAGCTGTCACACAACCACCACGTTCAGTATTGGAGGTAGTTTATAACAGAAGCAGAAGATATACTAACTCTAAGGCCTAAGCAGAAATGGTACTTTCTGCTTTGACAGGCTTCTATATAACAAGGTCTTTCCCAAGCGCACAGCTACTGTTAGATGCAGAGCATGTGCAATTCTGGCTATTGGTGTTCTAAAGACAAAGAGTATTTTAGACCATTCTAATATTGGCGCAGAAAATGTTACTCATCTTAAACCGCAGGGAAAATTGATCCTATACTACAGAGCAGGTAGCCTCCTATAAATAGCCCCTTATAAACAGGGGTTCTGATTATCTAGATAAGGCAAAACTAACCAGATTGCTAAGGTGGTATTTTGGGACCTGGAGAGATATGACAAGAACTGCAAGATAAACACATTTCTCAGTCAGTGTAAGGTTCAGCTGTGCCTGCAGTTCACCTGAACTATGCTGAGTGCCCATTGGATTTGAGAAGTGTGAAATACAGAAGATTTACTGTAAAAAAAAAAAAAAAAACAAAAAAAAAAACCAACCAAAACCAACCCAAAACCAACAAAAACCAAAACAAAAAAACCACAGAAGAGTGTGTTTGGGTTCCGTTCCCCTCCCTCCTCCTCCTTTATGTAGGGGCGGGGGAAAGGAAGTTAATTTGTTTGAGCTGGCAATCCATTTATATTTTGAATCACTTTGCTTGCTTGACCTTCTTTTGCATATGTCCCCCATACCCTTATAGTGAAAGGAGAAAAAAAAGTCTTGATTTGGTGTGTGCAGACAGTGCCTCGATGATGATATTGCTCATACCAAGCTGCATCCTCATGTGGCTATCCCTCTGCTCGCTCTGATGTAGGCTCTGTCCTAACTCTGTGCTTCACATGGTTGCTCTGAACAGAAGTGGCAGGTGGGAAAATGAACACACATTTTGTTAAAGGGTGTCTGGTCTGGGACTGAGTAGACCATGCTCTCTTTACCACCAGCAAGATATATTTATTTACAGTATGATTCTTCTGAGTTTAAAAGGGATGATGGTAGAAAGCTAGACTTTAATTCAAGGGGTTTTGATTGACTCTTAACGGTATCTCATGCACTGGTCAGTAGCATCCAATAAGTGGCAGGCACTTCTGACCTTCCTTCCCTCCCTTGTTAAGTAATTTCAGCCATATAACAGCGATAAGACCAGACAGGCAGTGAATTCCCTGGGTTATAATTGCATTTCTTTGGTGGCTCAGATCTTCACCCTGCAGCACCCAAGCCATGTAGCTGACTCCATTTTGCAGTCTCTTGGCACCTGGGTGCTGCACTCGACTACTTCTAGGGTAAGAGGGGCAAAATGCTATGCTGGTGTCATGACTGTAGATTTAAACACAGAAGTGAGAAGTAGATACATCTGATTTGACTTATTGGCCTGCTGCCAAATTAACATCGTGCACTTTTGCTTTAATGTGCATTGACATTAGCCTCAATAGGCTCTCCCTCAACTGTGCAGGAAGTAGCAGTAATTAAGAGGATTACTTACTAATTTTTGCAACTTATAAATGAGGACTCCATTGCTATCATAGTTGTCTCAGCGCAATGTGATATAGAGTGAGCTGACAGAGCCTCTTCTCCCTCTAAATGAGCATCCTAAGGCCACCCTTAAGGCTTTGAGGCTTTATTTGAATACAGATTGAAACAGATCACGGTAGAGGAAAAACAGATCTGGAAAAGGCAGAATAAAGAGTTTGAGATCGACGTTCTTTCCTCAAGACTCTGTTCTTCAGGCCTGCTGTCATCCAGGCAGTGGCTTCTTGGGTTGCAAGAAACCTTTCAAGGTCCCCAGTGCATCCCCAGGAAAAGCTTTTTTCCCCTCCAGCGTGCCAGGACGAAGGCTGGTGCCTGCTGCCTGCTCTCCCGGGAGCCCGCGGGCTCAGTGCTGGCTGTTTGCCCTCCACGCGTGCTGTGCGGGAGGCCGTGCCGTGCCATGCCAGCCAGCTCCCAGCGCTCCCGGAAGCAGTGGCAGCCTCCTCCCCGACACAACGCCTAGCAATGTGAGAAGGCAACCGGGCAGCCGCCTTCTGCTTGCAGCAAAAGGCTGCGAACACAGCAAAAGTTCTCTTCATCACAGATTTGTATTCTGATTTTGTAATTCTGACAATTAATCTTGACCAACAAGAGCCATCCACAGATATTCTTTATCTCGTTAAATATTTTCTCTTGGTCCAATATTAATGTAATAAAATATATTCTGGCACACTGAGATTACAAGAGGCCAATTTCTTTCCCTCACCTTCTACATGAGGATTTTTTTTCTTTGAGGGCCATTTTATTGTGAATGACTTGAGGCAAGTGAAATCACCACTTAGAACAGAAGAAACGCTAAAAAAAAAAATTACACTCCTGTAAAAATCAACATGAATAGTTGTGCCTGCTTAAGTATATTTTTTTAAATTAATAAATCCTCTAAAATAATGGGCCCTCACCTGAAGCCTCTAATTACAGCCAGTAGCATTTACCACATCACTAAACTGCAGAACAGCTAAGCCTCACACAAAACTGAAACATCCAAGTGTGATTCTTTGTTATGTAAGCCTGAAGCATGTGTTAGCAAATTTGCTGCTATTTCCTTCGTGATTTCCTTTTTCCTCTCGTATTTTTGGGTACTGGTTGCATGGTTGGATTTTTTCAGTAACATTTATTTACAAAACCTAATTAGACTTGTTGCTATCAGTAGCCTCTAACAGAGCTCTAAGAACACACTGCGCGGCAAATTGACATTGTGTCCTTGTTAAATTAACTCCTGCTGAGTGGGTATGATTTACATATTGATTATTTCACTTTCTTGATTGCCCTTTTGCAGTGAAATAGAGGGTAGGGAATGGTGGGGAGCAGAGGTGTGAAAAAGGGAATATTGTGTCCTGCGAGTTTCCCAAGCTTCGCCCTTGATCAGCATGTGCCAGAGCGGGAAGGTCCCAGTGCGCAGCGGGACGAAGGGCTCCTCGCCCACGCCAGGGCAGAAGCTGGCAGGGAAGGCAGCTGCCGGGGGGCCTTGTGCCCACCGCCAGGGCCTGCAGCCGCCGTCACAGCCCTCCCTCTCCTTCCATTCCCCAGCTCGTCCGCTACAGCTCCGAGGGTGTCCTGCAGCTGGGGCCGCTGGGCTCCACCGCCTTCCTGCCTGACTCCAAATGCCTCGTTGACGACGGAAAGGGCAGGACGCCAACTCTGAAGAAGTGTGAGGATGTCCTGAGGCCAGCACAGAGGTTCTGGGATTTCACACAGGTATGGAAGAGCTCAGAGAGCCTTGCAGAGATAACTCGGAGAGGAATGCTGCTCTAGAGGATGTTTAATGAAAAAACAGGAGACCTGGAGAGGACTATTCTAGGAATCCCCTCTTGTGCCTTCTAGGAATAGTCAGATGTGTTTTCCTTAGGTCATGTGCTATCCAGGAATTTTCCTATGTTATTACTAGGAATTTTGGGGTATGCTTTTAGTTATCCTTTCTTGGAACATTCTCAATTTCTGTAGTGATTGTCAAGAACATCCTTGCCAATTTTTTTCAGTGTCTAGGAGCTTTTGTTTCTAGAAATTTTCTAGTATTTTTCTATTTCTTTTTTTTCTAATCCTTTCTATGAATTTTTAGATCCAGAGCTTTCAAATAACTTTTAGGATTTTTGAAGACATCCTTACAGTTTCTGGGATTTCCTGTTTCTTGCGGTCTGTATGGATTCTCTGGTGCTTTTTAGAGTTTTTCTAATGATTTCCAGGAAATATTCTAGCAATTCCTAAATCTAGAATTATCAAGGAATTGTTTTGGCACTTTGTATAGACTAACTTCTAGGAATTTCTAGCACTTTCTAGGGCCTTTTATCACTTGATACATACAGAACTTCCTGGGCATTTTACAGTGCTTTCTAGGGATTTACAGATCTAGCTTTATTTTCCTTCTAGTCTTTTCACCTTTTCTATTCCTTCTTCTAAATCTTTTTTTCTTTTTTGTTTCTTCTTTTCTTTTTCTTTTTTCTCAGAATGGTCCAATCATCAGCAGAGACACTGGCCGTTGCCTAGAAGTGGAAATGTCAAAGGATGCAAATTTTGGGCTCAGATTAGTCGTACAAAGGTGCTCGGGGCAAAAATGGATGATCAGAAACTGGATAAAACATGGCCGACATTGATTGCTGGGGCCGAGCAGCTGCTTCTCCTGCCCTTGTCCATTGCTCAGTGTGCCATATCTTGCAAGGCATTTGTCTTAAAGCAAATTAGTTTGAACAGGTCTTGGCTCTCAAGAATCCTCCATAGTTGGGCATTCAAAGAAACAAAGAAACAAACAAACAGACGCACCCACGAGGCACATACATGCCCTATTTGACATTCCCTGGAAAAGGAGTTTTCTGTTGATTTGGAAATCTGCTGAAGATGAGAACACAACAGAAGAGTGGGTTCCTTCAGCTCTCCTAGAGGAATTATAGACAGATGTTTCTATGATGAGTTCAAAGGAGAGATCCTAATACTGCCTCATAAAGAGAGTTCTCTGATGGGTAGCGTTCTAGCTTTAAGTTATTGACTGGTGCACAACTCCTGTGGTGAATAATCATGTGCCTTTTTTATTGTACTTCGTATATAAGGGGACTGGAAAAATCCTACCTTTTCAGCATGTCTGGTCCATTGTACTAAACAAGGTGATCTGTAAATAGCACTGGAAATATAATATAATGTACGATAAATTTCAAGGCTGATGGTTTAGGAGTCTCTATTTCTACAAAGAGACTGTTCTGCAAATGTTTACAGGTGGTTCTCAACCTTCAAGCTGCTAAAAAGCAGCATGAGAGACCTCTTCTAGTTAGACACAGGTAAATGCTGAATAGGTAAAATAGCCACATGCTCCATTATGTAGCCACATTTCACATTTCTTGGCTATAAAGGCATCACAATATAGCACTTGCCTATTTAACTTTTGAGGCAGTAAACATCCTAGTAGATGGGTGGATTTCTAGAGGCCTCAGCTGGCCCGCAAAGTTCCTATCCTGCAGCGCTGTGCCACAAACTGCCTGGAAGCTGCATCCTCGTCACTTCTGAAAATAAGTTGACAGACTTAGGCACCATCTGTGGAATTTAACAACTTGAATCTTCCATTTTGTTACCCATCCTGTGAAAATGTCAAATGTGAGCAAATACGCTTTGTGAGCACTGTCTAGACAGATTTCCTGAATAAACCAACAAAGTCTTTTCAGTATTTGAAAAACAAACATAAACTAGTGATAAGAGGACAAATTAGAGCACGAACTAGGCAGCATATATAAATACTGTTACTTTGAAATATAAATATTTTACTGTAGTTGACCCATTGACAGCATCTTTGTGAACCTGAATTTAAGAATGTAGCCAGTGGTTCAAGCAGTGTCTGTGCACAGGGAGGCGGAGCAATGGCAAGACCTTATCCAAAAGGCTGTCTGAGCTGATGACCGCTGCCAGCGTCAGCGGGCTTTGGACGTGGGGCCATGGCAGACAGTTTTTCATTGCAGAAGATTCAGTCATACTGAAGGAGAGACAGAGATGGTGTGTTAACTTCACTATTTACTATTTTATAGTAATTAAAAAAAAAAAATATCTTCTTTTACTAAGTCAGGAAAATAGGTAATTGCAGACACTGTGGTACCATGAATCTTGGTGATCTGTTTCTTGAAGAGCTTTTGCCATTGCTATTTCAAGGCATGCTGAACAAAACAGAATGGAAACAGTTAATTTTTCAAGGGCATGACATGTAATAAAATATTTACTTTTAACATGCAAAATCTATCCGTTCTTGTCAACTCTTGGTTGGTATCTGGAGAGCATATTGCTAGATTTTGCCCCAATTTTATTTTTGAAACAGAGTGTGCAAGATGTAATACAAAGCCAATTCTTCTGTAGTTTATTTGTGGCTAATTGCTGATCTTTGTCATGTGGATCAGGTTATACATGAATACAAAATTCTGGTTGAGAGTCTAAACATAAAAATGTTTTAAATGCTGTGTTTATGGTTAGCTGGACACAGCCTCTTGAATGGTGTAGTAAGAGCTGCAGGGGCAGGTAGCATCTTTAAGAAATCAGACAATACAGTAAAAAATCATGGACAAACTCAGTATTCAAGCCTTCCTGGAAGTCTCAATCAGGCAGGAAGTTTCGGGGTAAATACGGATCAGGAGCAAATGCCCGTTGCCCTGCATTTAACCTCCGCGTGTTAACCTGTTAGAGAACTTAAAAGGATAGTTACCCTCTGAGGAGCAGGTGTTGAATGCTTTGTACAGGAGCTCTATTTGCAAGTGACTTTTCATCTACTCTCCAGATAGAGTCTTCCCTTTTAATTTGCATGAAAGCTGTATTCTTTTGTTTACTCTGACAGAGTTTTACTCCTTGAAATATTTGGTCGAGGGAGGTGAGAAGGCAAAAGAAGGGAAGGACTGTTTTACCATGTGAGCTTTTTGGCGAGTAACACAACAGGTCATTTAGACCATCTGTAGTCTTTCTAATGAGTAAGTGCTAACTATTTTATATGAAGATGGCTGGAAGTTGAAAGTAATTATATATCAGGGTGACTACTACATACCTAACTATTAGAATATAAAGTTATTATACTGAACAGAAGCAAACATGCCACATGCTTCCCACCCCCACCCACCCTTTTTTTTTCTCCTTGTCTTGAATTGACAATCTACGTTTGGTCCTTGATTAGCAGTAGGGCAGCAAGCCTTTCAAATCCTTGGTAAATGAAAAAGGAAGGCTGAATATTTGGAAGAATACCAGATTTTAAATTTACTATCCTAAAAGGAGTTTAGCATTTGCAGTTTAGGAGCTTGGAAGCTGAGAGGACCAGGTAGATCTATGTTTACTGGCAAAGTTTTCAAGCAAGCGTGACAGCCCTCCGCTCTGATGCCACCATAAGGAATGTGAATTGGTTGTCTTGGAATTTTGCCTCTGCACGTTTTCAGTGCCCGATGCAAAACATGTGAATGTGGCCACACTGTCTAACTGAGTGTGGTCAGTCCTGGCAAGCTTTGAGTGCTGAAGCCACAGGCTACAGAAGGCTTGCAAGAACCAGACTTTCAGTGTAAGAAGGAAAGCAGGTTTTTGTTCATAGGTAAATGGCTCTGAGATGTACAGAATAATGTAAAAGAATTCAATTAACTCTTAAAAGTGGAGTTGGTATTTTCTGTGATTGTCATTTTTTTAAGATTTACTGAGACAATTTCTTATATTTGGAAAACACATCTGTTGGATTATTTTTACTTTAGTCATTTTATCTGTATGAACCACAGCTTTGGCTGTGGTATTAACATGGTGACTCTGCATGTGAGAGGGTCTTAAATATTCTCTCATAAAAGGAATAATAATAAAAAAAGCCTTGAGTATTATCTGTTTTAACCAAAGTCTATGGGTCTTTTGTTAGCATTTCACCCCTTAGTATGATCTGAACTCCTGCTTAATGTTGTTTTAAATTTTCAGTCTTGTTTCCCACAGTGCAGCAGTCCAGATATTATGAAAAGTATTTAATACAGTGTACTATGCCTTGTAGAGAAAACTCAGATCAAAATCTTCAATTGTAATTTTGTTTGATTTAGGAGATTATGGAGTTAAATACTAGATCCTAGGACAGAAGAATAGGAAGTAAGAAAGAACATCAGATCCAGTACACTGCTGTCAAAGGTAAACCAGGAAAAAAAAAAACTTTTGTAAGCATGTCAAGATGCCTAAAAATTAATTTGAGTCCTGGGAGTGTGTGTGGGGGTGTGTGTGTGATAAGCCCTTTCTCCTTGGAGAGCTATAAACTATTTTCCAAGCTTAATTCATTCTTAACTTGATTAAAGCCATTTGTTTGTCAGCCAAAATTGTCCTCTAGCTTTATTGGCGTATTGGTTCCTAAGGCATGCTAACCTCCAGTGCAAAGCAACAAAGAGAAAGAAGAGTTTAAAAAGGTGGTGTTGAAGGACCCAGCTGGGTTCTCCTGCAATTACGTAAAGATCTATATTGTGTGTATCCATGAGGCATGAATGTTCTTCCGGATTGTGTTCCACAACCAAAAAGCTAAACTCGGGTTCCATAGAACTAAGACAAAAATGTAGAAACTAACAACAGGTCTTTGTACGTATTCTGAAACTGCTGAACAATCTTATTTCATTTCAGTGAGTAATTTGGGGCTTGGTGTGTCTGAAGATCAGGCCTTCACAGTCCTTTGTTTATATTCCATCGGCCCGTGCCTTTTTAAAAACTGTGGTGTAGTCGATGAAAACCTCACTTGCCATGTGACAAGGGGTGTAATCTATCTGACACAGGACAGCTGCAATTTTAAGTACTTAAGCCAGAGCTAATAAGATTTAATTAAATAGCACCAGTCCTAATCTGTTCTTTAGATCAATTACACAGCATGTAATTCCTTCAGTATCCAGTATTCATTTGAAATGGTTCATTAACAGCCATACTAAAGCACATTATGGCCTATTTTGGGACCTAGTGATTTGGGTTGTAAGGAGAACTTTAACAGAAGTTGGAGTTCAGAGGGAGTTCGACATTATTGTTATTCAGTTAGGACACAAATACCTTTGATTTTTTCATGAAAGGCTTTGGGAAGGGGGCCAACTGTCAGAATTCACTTAATTGAAGGTGTTTCTAGCAATGATGTTCCATTTTTGACTGCTGCTATTTTGACTGCTTTCTTCTTACTGCTAAAGTCAATCATGGGGTCATGCCACAGATAATAGATGATATTGCAAATTAGAAGAACCATCTAACAAGCTGCTTAGAAACCAAGGAATGATCAGGTCTTCACATGTCTCTAGATCCAAATGCTACCAAAGTAAACATAATATTCTGTTTTCTCTGGAAAGAATCCCAAACTTAACACATTTTTGTATTGCTTCATCAGGAACACCGATTCAAGAGACCAGTGTAGTGTGTGTACCTCTAAATCATATTTTGCAGATACAATTTGATTTTGTGTGTGTGTGACATTAGTGGACTTAAGGTGAGAGCTGCAGTTACTGAGTTAATAGAAAATACATTAATTGGCACTGTGGTCTACTGAAGTATGTGCATCATGCATTTATAGCTTCCTGTGTCGTGACGGGGATATTCTTGAAATATTAATGCATCGAGTGCATTGTCCTAGAGATGGAGTCTGCTTACCTAGTGAAATAACAGAACTCAAGGAGTGAATAATGAAATTACATAGCTAATAATTCTCAGTGAATTTGGCAATAAAGTGTGTCAATATTTACATCTTCTAAAAATGTAATGAATTAGCTTCAGGTTCTCTCTTTACAATCTCCCTCTCTTACTTTGATAACTGTTGAATATACCTCATCCCTATAAACATCTGGGATGCTTATGCTGTGTGAAGACTTTAGCTGTGTCTTCACAATGCCCCAGCCATCAAGGGCATTAGAAAAAAGAGATATATAGTGACCTCTTTATACGTTGTAATGGATTTTAGAACGGTTTCACAAAATACATTACATTATGAAAGCGTTAATGATATATAACTGAAGGTACTGAGTTCATGGGTTGCCCTAAGTAAAAACTATGGGGTTTTTGGCCAAGAATACAGACTTATAAATACCCTAGTGCAGCAATATATGGTAACCTGATTTTGAAGAACGGAATTTCTGAATCAAGAGCATTCTTCAAAGGCTTGAAGAAATGCTTACTACTTTTCATAGGTTTACAGTTCTCTATTGGCCATCAACAAGTATTGCATAGTTTTCAAACTCTTTGTAGTAAGTTTAATTTAAAAAAAAAAATTAAGGCAGCAACTAGAATGCAAGTTGTGACTGCAAATATTTTTTCATTATGTGGCACATCATCAAATCAACTTGTATTTACACTTGAAAAGTTAATAAATTACTATGCATTTTACTGCTGACATGAGCTGCATTTTTTAACATTGTACATTTGGACACCTTGTATTAAAATTTGAAGTTGTTACAAAGGAAAACTAGAAAAGCAAACTATACATGCACTTTAAAATTTAAATTGCATGTAGTCTGCTCTGAAAGGTAGCCAGCCCATTTTTGAGGTGAGCACAGCACACTTTGCAGCAGACTGCAAGCTGTTCTAAAGCGGATGAGCTCTGTGCATGTCGGAGGAGATGCATCACCACACACTCATTAGAGACTGAGCCCCTGAGCGTGCGCATCCAAGACTAGACTGATAATAGTATAGACTGTGATTGCCTCGTGACTGGCAAACCTGAGGGGATGCTTGACTTACTGTCCGAGTACAAAGACATACTTGTGTAATGCTTGCAGGTACCAATCCACACAGCAGTACAAGCTCTGCTCTTGAATGGTCCTGTGGGGACTAGTTAAATGCTCCACAAGAAGCATTCAAACATGGATTAAAAAAATCCCCATAAAAAAAAATTCTGACCTTGCAATCACCATTCCTGTGAAATCATTGGGGACCATGGGGAAAAATACGTTATTGAGCTGCAGCCAGGAAGCTGGTGATGAAAGTGTTCTCTTTCTAGGAGTTGTGCATTGGAGCTATGTTTTAGCAATTCAGATGTGTAAGAGCACAATTGATCTGTCATTGATGTGTTACTGTTCTAAAGAACATGACCAAAGAAACAGAAAAACTTAAGCTTCCCAAATTGCCTAGTTAATACAGAGGACTGAAGGATATCCCACACCCTGTGACCTAATCTCCTACATCAACCGAGAGGCCAGTTTGCAGATGGTGTAAAATGTCATTGTTCTGCTGCAGCCAAGGAAGTTGTGGCTACTATAGTAATTTTTACCATCTGTAGAGCTGGTCTGTTGCAACTGATGATGTTGCTATTGATTTGCCTTTTTTTTTCTGCTTCTGAAGTCACTTTTAGCTGCCCAAAGGCAATAGAAAGGAGATATGAATTGCTTATGAACTCCCTTCTATACTGTCATACTTCTACCAGAAATCTACATAGCCCATCACCTCATCATTGAAAACAGCCGATAATTGATGTTCAGAAGAGTGAAACAGGAGACAGGGAAAATGTAGAATGATCCTTTCATAATATATCTCCCTCTAATTTCAAAAGGGAAGGATTCCCCAAGCCAGAGGCTATACACAATGATCCAACCATTAGATTTAATAATACTGTGGGCCTGTACATATTTAATCTAGTGTTATCTCTGGATGTCACAGCCTCCTGTTGTAATAAATAGCACTATTGCTGCGAGTCAGTATGTCTGCTTTTCATTCCATAGGATGCCCTGTAGTTCTCTTATGGCAAAAAAACTGTGAATAACGGCTGCCAACTCTTTTTTTAACACCCTTCTTAGTTTGACCTCTGTCATCCTCTTTTAAAATATATTTCAGAACTGGTTGAGTGACATGCGTTTTTTTGTACTGCTAGCAAACATCGTGAAAGCGCAAGCAGATGCTCTGTGTCATATATTGGATTGGGTGATAGCACGGTGAGAACTGATCGGGTTCTTGAGCCGCTCAGCAGTACCAAACATAAATTACTGGGTTTAACATTGATTTTGAATCTCAGCCAGACTGTTCCTCCTCTGTTAGTGTGTATGGACAAAGTTTGCAATTTGTGATCAAAGTGCACAGAGCATCAGAGAAGGTATCTGATGCCTTCTTTCATTCTGCTAGAAAGAACTCCCTGCCCCGCTCCTCCTGCTAGGAGGCTGTAGGGCCCACCCATGGGTTACAGTTGTGTGACAGGACTGAACGTGCTTCTGCGTTCCTGACTCTCCTGCATGCCTCTGGCTCAGCTGAATTAACTGAGTGAGACTTGAATGCTGCATAAGCCTTCTCCTTCCTGATTTCTGCAGACAGTGACTGGCTGAGTCGAAGGGCAGCTAGCTGTTAAGTGGTTCCCTGACTTACCCAGAGGAGGTAGGGTTGCCTGTGGTCTTCAGGTGGGCAACACCACAGCCGGCCTCAGAAGGAGTAGCCTGACACAGCCTTGGCAAATTTAACCCCGTCTCCAGGATCAGTCTTTTTAGGGCAAGGCATTTCTTCGTAAATCCACACTGGGGACTCTGTAGAACTGTTGCTCTGTTGCTAGCTGAGGCATTCTGTGGACTTAATTTCCAGTTATAATCAAGCCAGCATTTCTTGGAAGGAGAAATACCACCTTTAAAGGTACCATATGCTTGCTAGAATGAGTGTTTTGTGAATAATATCCAGCAAAATTAGGTTCACATAAATATTTTGTCAGCAGTTCTGCATCTGACAGCATTTGTACGGCTGAAATTACCCTAATTCTCAGATATTTCACTGTGAAGAATGTATATTATGAATGTAGCCACCCCTCTTCTTTTTTTGATCAATTAATCTTCATGAATCAATTGCGAATCATGAATATGTGCCTATAACTGAGCATTAAGTAGCAGCGATAATGACTTTCCAGCCTGTACATTGCTTGGTTATTTTTTTGTTTAGTTTTCTTCTGGCTGTTGTTACTGTAATGTAGCTGAGTACCTGTATTCGCCCTTGTATTAGCCCTTGCATCTGGACTGGTTATCTGGAATTTAAAACAAGAAAATAAGGACTGAGGTATTTTCCTGTCTGTATCGTTGAGGTAAAAGCAAACAACCCCTATTCATGCTAGATTTATGAAATGTTTCTAACCTGCGAACAAATCAGAGAACTTACTTCAGTGCCAAAAACTAATGATAATCCTAAGCACCAGCAAACAACTCTGCCCTTTTCATGCAAATTTAGCACAACATATTTCTGGACTGTGTTCTTCTTATCATAAGCTTATCTCTACTGCTTAACAGTTCTCCAACTTGCCTTTCAGGTTGTTCTCACCTTCTTCTATTATCTTATTTCCTTAATGTAATTATGTAACTTATTTTCAGGTATGTTACTAATGTAGACGACCTGCATGAGCAAAAGGAGCCTTCTACAAAAATAATTCTGTCGTTTGCAGAACTTAGAGGTAAGGGCATGATCAGCGAAGTGATGTGACGTTCATTAGACCATATGTACAATTTTTAAGAGTCTATTATTTGTTTTCGAAAAGCCAGGCAGAACTTCCGAACTGCCTTTACCTTGCTGACAGTGGTGGCTGTAACGTGACTCCTTGGGAGGGCTCAGCTGGCAGAAAAAGTTACCAGGGAAAAGATTGTGGTTTAGCGTTGTAACCTGGAGTTGTGGAAATGGGATGATAAGGGAAGGGCAAGGCATATCAGGATTACCTTGAATTGGAAAAGTGGGAGTTAACGGGAGAGGCTGAGCTGCGCTGCCAATCTGGAAAGTGCGAACTGACATACAGCAATTCACTGAGTGATAAGGCCCTGGGTTCTTGACATGAATAACTGAGCTTTAACAAAGAGATTTTAATCAGAATTCAGGAAAGACTTTTCTGCTTTTACAGTTTATTATAGTGAAAGCTGCCTAATCTGTTGATAGAGCTCCAAAACACACACAGGTTGATGCTGTCGTGTGTTAGCAGTGCAACATTTGCCAAAGCCTATTGAAATTCTCAATGTACTTCAAGTGTTGGTGTTCTGTGCAGAACATGGTGCCACCTATCAGCAAGAAGGAGGAAATTAAACAGCAAAATGATTTATTGAAACTGAAGAAACTGCTATTTCCGTTGCAAGGCTGAGGTTTTGTATTAAAAACCAGTTAGCAAGATGTTTGGCCTGTTCAGGATGGTATGGGTAAACAAGGAGCTGGCCTGGCTGGCTGCTGTCTTCAAGAGGAGGTCCAGGCTGGACAAACACTGGATGCTCTCGTCTTGCTGACCAAATGGCAGAGAGTTACGAGAACAGAATCTGCTTCAAGGGTGCAAAATGCAAGTCAAGCAGATCAGCTGAGGTCCAGCTCACTAAAGGTAAGTAGTTAAATATTTTTGTGAATCTGACCCTACATAACTTCAGGTCCAGTTTTTCTCTTTTTACATGGTATTTTGAGTCACTCTTGAGAGCAGAGTGTAGGCTTATTGAAGTGACATAGGTATTTTTAAAATGTTTTTACTTGTTCTTTGGAAGGGTACATGTTGGATTATTCTGTTGGAGTTTTTATTTGAAGTTCTCTGAATACATCCTAGCATGTCCAAGCCATGCCCTCAGTCTCAAGCTATCACAATACTGAGGCCCAGAATACTGCATTGTGCTGCTGCCTTTTTCTGAACAGAAGCAAAGTTCAAAGCTTCAGTGGGCTCCTAGGGGCAGTTGAGGGATTTGTGTTGTGTTCAGCCTTATCAGAAAAAAGTCAGGACACTTTTCATCTCTTGGGAGCCTGCTTTATATTTTGATCCTGGAGCCAAAGCTCTTTCCTTAAGTCTGAACCCATTTCAGAAACCCTTTTTGCGATCCATCAGGCTGGAGTGACACAAGGCTCTTCTTGTTCTTTATACCAGTGCTTCACTCGGTTTAGTAGAAGGGGACTCCGTGTAACTATTAAACCTATTTAAAACCTTATAATTCTAAAGTTTTTGAAGAACTTTCTTCTTTGCATGAGCGCAAGGCAAAATGCTGGACTTTTAGGGGTTTTTTTCTTCCTTTTCCTTTTGAAATGCACTGATAAATGCAGCCAAAAATTTAGTCTGAGGTGAATGTAAACAGCGTCACCCTGTCTTACGGATTTGTTCTTTTGCACATCAGCAAAGGATTCATCCCAAACAAGTAGAAGAACCTGGCTACTTAGAAAAATAAGGCCCTAATTAGTTAATTTGTGCTTGGCCTGAGGACTTCGTGAAAATTTGGAGGCCTAACATGCTTATTGTGGTCACAAGGACCAGAAGATACCAAGCAAATTTGGCTCACAGCACCAAAGGAAAAGGTAAAATACAGGTTTCAGGATTTGTTTTGGTTTTGTAAGCTTAAGAATCAAAGAGCTGTTGAAGTGGCAAGCATAGAAAGTAAGCTGGTGCTCTTAATTTCTGTTTTGAAATGTATACTCCAGTTCCTTCAAGCATTTCATAGTGAGAATCGAAATCCAAAGAGAGCGGCACAAAAGTAAACTATCAGAAGCCTATCACAGCATCTGCAGAAATTTCTAAGCACTGATGTGACTCTCGTTATTATATATCTGAGTGTGTCACAGACACTAACGAACCTGGTTTTGCAGTATCTTTGTAAGGTATCTTCCAGCTCACAAAGAGGAGTTGCAGTACAGGGAGGATGAGGACTGAATTTGTCCTAGCTCATTTTAAACACTTAACCAAGGAGAATGTCAGGCTCCTCATCATTCATGGGTCTGTCTGGAGGGAAAAGAGGCCCCAGGAGCAAAGAGCTCTCTTCCTTTTCCTCTTTCCATTTACCTCTCCAGAAATTCTCAGGTTCTAAAAGCCACTAAGGCAAAAAGCCTCGCTGAAGTGGTTCACCAGTGGAAGTCAGTACAAAGCAGGGTGAATACCATGTTTCTTGAATGAAGCAATGACAAGATGTGCTTCCTCCATTACTCATACACACAGGGAAAAGTGGCTCATGATCTTCAGTGGAGTTTTGGCTTTAATGCTGAGCAGATACGGTTAAGCTATGAGGAAATTAGATGTAATTGAATGCAATATGGTGGGTGAGAATGTGCCCCCTCAGACCCACAGTTAAGCACAATGGTAACTTTCTGGCCTTCAGAATAGCTAGTGCACATTTACACAGTACATTTATCCTAGGTCTTTTCTACTTCAGTGGTGTTCTTCTTCAAGCAGCACATTACCAAACCCCTTCAAATCCTCTTCCAAAGAGAAGTGTCACCTAGAGGGAGTGGGTTTTTCAGGAGCAGCTTCGGTTGTGTCTTGAGGTGGAAGTCAGCACATGTTTCGTTGGGTGCTGGTTCTGAATTAGTTTTTATGATTCTGTTTCTGGCATCATTACTCCAGATTTCCAGTCTTGCTTTTCACCATCCATAGCAGTTTCTCTGTTCTAAAATAAATTCAAATCACACTCTTTATTTCCGGCCCTCCAATCCTAACTGCTCAAGATTAAAACATCACAAAGCAGATCAGCACTGGAATTTAAACAAAGGAGAGAAAAAAAGCCACCAACAGGAGGGAGGTTTCTGATCTACTTAATGATTTATTTTTTCCATCCCTGTGAGCATGCAACTCTTACAGGTAAGAAGATGTGTCTAAGTCAGTCCATGATGCTGAATGTGGAAAAAGTTTGTCCTAAAAGGAAGCTCTGTGCACTGACATGGTTTATGGAAAGACAAGGGGAAGGAGCTAAACTATAAACATATATGTTATTTTATTGTCTGGAGAAATTTCCCACTGAAATTCTCCTGCTTTCTCTTCATGCTTGCCCTGTTTCTACTGCACGCTGAGCTTGGCTGAGCTGGTATCCTGCTGCTTTGTGGGTCTGGCAGCCGGGTGCTCGAAAGGTATGGTGCCAGATTCCTAACAAGGGTGACCCAGGCTGCACCGCTGAGCTTTCCCAGAGGTGAAAGTGAGCTGGTGGATGGTGGGGAGTGTGATGAACACGATACATTCCACAGGAGAAAATGCTCAAGGGAATATACACATAGAGTAGGGCCCAAGGCATTTTAGTCAATTTATTGGAAAGAATACTAAGTATGATCATGGTGTAGAAGTAGAAGCATATAAGGGTTGAATTTTTCATGGGGTTTGTGCTTGTTTGTATTAATAATAGTACTGTTTGTGTTAATACAAGACATTATGAAAAATCTTCCTCCTCCTCTTGTTAACATGCTGATGAAATCTGATTAATATAAGGTTTTTATTTACTCAGTGTGTATATATCAGTGTGTCATACAGCATGGAGCTTTCATGTCACAAAAGTGTATAGGAGCCAAACAGTAGAAGAGCATCAGCACAATCTGCACCACTGCCGCCCCCCTCTCCCCTTTCCCCAGGGTGAGACTCCTGCTGCCAGAACTAAGAAGTTGTATTCTAGTGATGTTTTGTTGTACCTTATCACATAAACCAAACTTTTTCCCAAAAGCTTTCTTACATGAAGGCAATGAAGTAACTCTAATCTCTAACATGTAGACCAGGCTTACAGAAGGACAAAGAGGACTTACTTGAGCTTGGATGGCATTTATGGTCTGCAAGCAGCTCATGGATAGGAAAAGGCAGCGTGCTGTTCTCTGTAGGGTATACAATCTGAAACAACTTTATCAGAACTGCTAGATAGAAATCTTAATAAGCTGGAGTTAAACAACTGGGTGTTTTTATCTTGGAGGCAAAAAAAATAAAAGAAATAGTACATTTAGAATTCACCATATGCACAGTAACTTGCAGTTGGTAATTAAATTCTCACAACATCCTTTCACAGTGCCAGGCACAGCATATTGGCTTAGGTTGGCCTGGTTGTCGAGTGTGAACCAAAATGATTTCTAACAGCAATCAAATACATTTTGAAACATGCTCATAAAAATGCTAGCTCAGAGGCTCGGAGCAATAATGATTCATGTATTAGCAAATGAACCTGTCCTCTGCAAGCTAGCCCCTGAAATGTAATAAGGGATCAGTTCAAGGAATGAAAGAAGTGTATTTATTAAGATGCTGAGAGGTAGTATTTTGTGATGGTAGTTTGGGTGACATGTAGCCAACATCTGTGGAACAGCTATGGACTGAGGTGTTGAACTGGACACTGGAAGCCAGGCTCTGTCAAGGATGCCTTTGTCAAATCTATATCCACAGAGGAATTTAAGTAACGTAATTGCCAGAATTCCCTGTGCTTTGGTGGCACCCAAGATAGGCTCTTTAGGCCATGTACAGGTGTAGAGGAATTATAGAGGAATGAAGGCAGGTTAATTAGCATTGATAATATACGGCTGGCTTCAGGGGCGGTGGGCTGGCTGATGGGGATAAGGTGCAGCTGTGGCTGGTTCCTGCTAAGTAGTTAAATAGCTCTGAGGGGTATGGAAGAGAGGCAGCCAGTGAAGAGAGACCTGGAAGAAGCAGAGCGGGGAGAGAGAGTGCCCTGGAGGTAGGAGAGACAAGGAGAAGGATGCAGCAGAGGGACTGGCCTAAAGAGTATGAAGAAACAGCACAAACAGTAGTTGAACCTTTGAAATCTTGTGGAGGGTTGGTGGCCATGCCGGGGTAAGGCGCAGGAACTACTTACTGAAGTTAACCTGGAGATAGGATGGTAAAAGCATCCGGTTGCAGCCAGCCAGTTTTGATAGTGCTGCGATGATTTACAGGCCAGGCGGGGTGAGAGCGGTTGTGCCGTCTCCTGTGGTGAGGGTGTGCCAGCGGAGCCGCTCGGTGGGCCAGGCAGGGCAGGGGCTGGCTGCCAGGCCCCGCCATCGGCAGGGAAGTAACAAGGCCACCTTCCACTGCAACTCCGGACGTGTCCAAAAAGCCCTCTGACGAGACTGTGAAATAAGATAAACCAAAAAATCTCCGAGGAGCCTAACAGCATGAGTAGCAGCCAGACACCTTTCTTTCTTGTGAGCCGGGGTTGGATTCCCTCCTCGGGTGCCCGTCGTGCTGGTTCTGGCTGGGGGCTGCGGGCCAGGGGCTCTGGCGCCCAGTGAGCTGCCAGGACCTGGGCTCTGGGGGGGCCCTGGGCTCTGCCACCACCTGTCCCTGTGCGCTCAGCCACAGCACCGGCAGCGGGAGAATGGGAACAGACCGGGGAGAAGCAGCGTGGAGAGAAATTCAGTAAGGTACTGTATGGGAGTGGAAAAATCTTACACAAGTATCTGTACAGAATCCCCACTCTGTGAATCAGAGATTATGGTCCATTTTATGCCACTGGTTTTAATTTGTTGCCAGAGGCTGCTCAGCTAACTGGCATTTAGTGAACTGAGGGGTGAAGGGGACGACAATATGCCTCGCAGACTTCAGCGAGCTGTGACCTTTCCCAGCACACTGTATAAAATCTGCCGATCTTGCTTAGAACGAGCGGCCGAATCTGGGCGCCGCTGGCAGAAAACAGCAACCCTGCCGCTGCCACCATCTGCAAAACCAATACCTCATTAACCCCAGCTGCTGCCGGCGGCTGAGGAACTGGGCGTACTGCCATGCTGGGGGGCCGCGGCCAGCACCCCACTCAGGGCAGCACTCAGGAGCCTGGCCTGCACCTTACGGCCCCAGCGTGGGCTGCTGGGTGCTGCACGGCCCCTCTGCCCCCATCCCGCCTGGGGAAGCTGCTTTAACAGAGGGGAGAGCCCCGGCCTCCCTCAGGGGAGTGGGGAAAAGGATGAGAACCCCAGCATGCGCCCCCCGAATGGGGCCGTGTCGCTGAGCCTGCAGCTGAGGCATGCGGCTGACCCCAGTGGCCGCCAGTGTCCTGAGGCAGGCCTGTGCGGCCTAGCTCCCGGCAGGCAGGCCCGGCGCAGCGGCAGCACCACAAACACCTTCAGTTGGTGCAGGACACGCTCTTGCGAGGTGGCGGGCACCGCGGTGTAGGGGGCAGAAAGCCTGGGCAAACCAAATGGGTGGGCCGTAATGGCGCCTGCATATTCATGGCGTGTGGGCTGGAGCAGCCTTAACACACTTAATATGCTGAATTCACTTTTCCTTCTCTAGCAGGCAGATAATGTTTATTTTCCTTTCCGAAGCCTGTGCGTGTCTCGGTTCATAACACTATTTTAATGCCTCAAGTGTAATATCCCTTTTGTTCCCCTGAAGCCGCATCCATGTTCTCACAGGTGCTCTGGATGCAAAGCAATGCTTAGTCAAAACTTCAGGAGAAAGGAAAAAACAATTATAAACTCTTCCTCAAAAAAGAAAACCCCAGAACACACAACGGTTTCAAACTGGCAGACAGCAACCTGATACTGGCAGGGCCTGGAATTTTCTCACATGAGATGCTGCTGCAAGATCTGAGGTAGAGGTTTAATCAGGGCTAGGGGCAGCTATCAGAGCAGGCTGTCATGCCTAGAAAAACTCAAATTGTGCGCTAATTATCCACCTACACTGCCAGGGAATAAATAACTAATGACTCCAGCTTACTGTGCTAAAGATGATTTGAGTTGTAACAAATATGCAGGCTGCAGGTTTTTTGGGGATGCATTGGAGGTGCAGGAATTAATTAGCAGTGGTGTTGCTTAGTGGCTGGGTGGGCTCTGAGTCCCACAGCCTCTGGAGAAGCGGAGCTGAAGCTTGAGGTGGTCACCTCGGGGGAAGCATTTTTTGGTTATTGCCTGCCTCCCAAAAGGGCACTATAATGATGTGCGGCCAGATACCTACTCCTTTCTGCACCCCTTTCTTGCTGTGTAGCATTGCATTCAATCACAGGAAAGGAAAACAGTTTCAGGGAAACAGGCTTTGTCCTCACCTTGTCCTTGCAAACAAAGGAAAATGCTGACAAGAAGATCCTTTTTGAGTCAAGGTGTTAGAAACTGTAAATTTATGGAGCTGTGATGACACTGCATTATGCTAATGGATGTGAGTGAAAAATAATGCCACAAAATGTTTTAAAATGGATTGATTTATTTTTCAGACCGCCTTAGAGGAATGGGCTGTTAAAAAAACAAATCCAGACATTTTGGCTCCAAAGGATTTTCTTTTCAGAGAAGAGGGTTTGACCCTATATCCTTCAAGTAGGCTCTGTTTTTACTGCCTATGACACTAAGATCTCTCATAGCCTTAGTTACACCTAGCTAAAATACCAAGAAGAAATAAGAGGCTTTTCCCATGTTGAAGCCAGCTGGCCCTTACTGGTATGGCTGTTGCATTTTTTAATAGTAATTCTTTTTTCTGTAAAAATACTATTTTCAATGGTAAAAATGGTTTTTAAAGGGGGGGGGGGGGGTAATTTGTACAGATACCATTTTTAATTGCATTTCTCCTCCATCAAAGGAAGTCAGGGCTCAGAGCCTAGGAAGCAGTGAAGGCATCTGAGAAGTGGCTGCCACACCTGCGCAGCAAAGAGGAGGGAGCACAGCCTGGGTTCTTTGCTAGTTATTCCTGCTGCATCAGTACACGGCACTACCTTCCCGTGTTCCGTTGTCTAACCCCATCAACTGTCATCTTCCACCACTCAAAGACAGAGGTTAAATCCCAGATTGGATGTGGGAGCCCACATGAAATCAATTCTTACCCTTTTCAGTCTGAGCAGTAATCCTTGGAGACCTGGGAAAAGCGAATAGCAGCGTTATCCCCTTGTTCCTGAGGGCCAAAACCGTTCCTGTTACTGGTTCAGCAATTGCTCTCAGTGAGTTTATGATGATGACAGACTTTCATAATCAACTGTAATTACATACTCAGTCTGAGCTTGGGAGCTCTTTATTTTTTAATAATACCTTCCTTTTTATAAATACACTTGAGGTACCATATTACTGCACGATGTTGAATTGCTTGTGTTAGTAATCACTTTCTTCTTCTGAGACTGCAAACTAAACCCAAGTCAGGATTAGCATGTCCAGAGATGATTTTTAATTAAATAATTGAGATGAATTTAGTCTCTCTTGTCTCTAGCTTTAAATGGAGACTTGTTTATAAATAATTTGAGAAGGGGGTGAGTATAGGTAGCTATGATGTTACAGCTTTGAGTGGATGCAGAGATATTTTTGTTGTTGCTAATTTTTGCGTTTATAAGAATTGGTCTCTAAGTATTTAGCATGTCAATAAAACTAGATTTGTATCAAAGTTGGGTTTTTTAATTTAAAAACTTACAAGCTTTTAACTTAAAAAAAAAAAGAGGTTCTTGAAGCTAAACATGCAAAGCCCATGGAAAGATGCAGTACTTGGTTGGTGGATGGGGGGAAGGCCAAAACATCACTAACTTAAGTCTTTCAGAAATACGGAAAAAAAAAAGTCGGGTTAGAATGTCCAACAAAAATGATACTCATCTATGAAATGTCTTTGTATGCTTGAATCTGGGGTGGGGTGGGGTGTCCTTTCTCTGGTGGGAGAAAGCAGTGGCAAAATTTCACTTATTTCTTGGGTTTGTAAAGATATTTTTCTTGAACAAAATGATCTTGGCAATACTTCTGAAATTAACTTCTAGTTGTGTATATATATACTTTATATTTGGATAGGACACTTCAGTGATTGAACAGTTTGACATGTGAAGACATTACCAGCTACGTGTTTTGAAAAATATTTTACAGAAGGCCTGCAGTACCTTTTTCTTTGAACTCTGAGCACACACTGGGCTGCCCTGTGCTCTTGTGTGGCTGATGACATTAAAGCTCAGCTGAACAGTGTGTATTGGTAATGTTAGCACTACTGGTGCCCTTCAGTGATGGTGACCTTTGGCTTCTATCAGAGAAGGTCCTCTTACATCAATCAGAATCTTATTGATGATGGCATATGTGCAAAGATAGAATATTTGAGCAAAAGGAGGGAAAAAATGTATTATTTCAGCTGGGGTATGCACCTTTTATCTGGTATTAAGGGCAAGAATGCTAATGACAAGCAAAGTACCACTGTGTTCCTGTGTACCAGAATGCCATGGCCAAAGCAGCTGGTAGGCGGGGGTTGCAAAGAAGAGAGGTAGCCCTGATTTTGCATACATGTAAGATAAGCAAGGAATGCACCAAAGAGACTTGATATACATCGGGTTTTGCTCATTAGCTGAGCAAAGAGAAAGATGTGATGTCCTTGTTTTCAGTAGGTCTTAGGCCTCCAACACAGGAGATAGATAACCTGTCAGAAGTGAAACTTGAAGGCATAAACCTCATGTTGTGACTGCAGTGCTTAAATGGATAGGCGCCGTTTAATTGCTTGCCTGAAGACTGAGGGGAAGATGCCTCAGTTTATCCAGCAGTAAAATATTTCTACAGGGGCGAAATGCAGTACCTGCAATGCTTGCATCGTGCTGTGCAACTGTTCTTCATCTGGAAAGCCCAGGTTTCTGTGGATAACCCATTACTGAATCTGTGGCCTTATCTGGAATGGTTGCTTCTGTATGATAATTTCTGCAGTCAATGATTTTGTTGCCTTAGCTGTACAGAGATGAGTACGTGAGGAATCTAAATGGCCTCCATCTCTTGCATGACAATGTGGTCTCTCATTTAATCACTGAAGTATAGTGTTTTCCCACTATGAGTGGAACACTCACTCATCAAAGTAACTTTTTGGTTTAATTAAGAGACCTACATCTATCCCTCGTTATCTTTCTTACAGCTTTCAAAATAAGGAGCCCTTCTCTATAGGATTCTATACAGGCCACTGAGAGTTATATGAGATTGTGTTTTGTGTGTAAACGTGGTTTGCTTCTCCTCAGGCTCAGAGGCAAAAGGCTGAAATCAGTCAAAATCATAAAAGCGTGAGCCCAAGGGACTGTGGTGTAATCAGTGTGGCCCAGCTGGCTGTATGGGTGTACTAGACTTTTCTCTGCATCACTTTTTTTTTTTTTAATTTAATAATTCAAAATGAGAGTTTGCTTGCTTGCTTCTTTTTTACAAGTAGAAAAAGTAGCAGTTTTCCATTCTGGGAGTTGTGTGTTTGCTTTGCTCCAGTGCAAGGGCTGCTGGCAACAATGGAAAGTATGAAAAGAACTGTGAAATTAATTAAATTGACACTTCAAGAAAATATCTATATTGTTGCAATCCTCAAAGCAGCAGCATAAAGCAAAGTTATGACATTTTGCCAAATGTTATTTTTTCATGAGTAAAGGAAACACAGAGGTTTCACTAAAGGTTGAAACCTGGGGGTTTAGTTTGATACCTATATTAGGGGCAACAGTGTGTGTTTTTTGAACTGCATGCAGCTTGGACATATTTCTCCTTTCCTGTAGCTATCAAAAAATAAACTGCTCCTGGGTGGCATTTTTATTAATGAGTTATCATTAAGACTTGAATTCAAAATCTGAGTAGTTTGTTTGTTTGATTTCTTTTGAAAAATACAGCACCTACTATAAAACCCATACAAATCAATTCCAGTTCGTTAATGATCCGAGGTATTATCAATTCAATGTGAAGGGTATTTAGCTCTTATAGTCTCTGTTTAGGTATCTTCATATCCTTTCCTAAATCTTCCTTCCCCCTGTTTTTGGTTTGGAATAATTAGCTGTAGCTGGTGAAATTTGTTAGCACCAAGAATAAATCTATCTGGATTTGAGGAAGGGAAGTAGGGAAAGAATGAGAAACAGAAGGTAAACAGATTGATGTATCTAAGTAAAGACTGACTATTCCTAACTTGCAAGTCGCGGCTGAGGTAAGGTTTTTGTTGTTTAGGTTTGTGTGTGTTTGGGGGTTGGTTTTTTTTTTAACACTAGCTATTGAACATTATTGTCTTTTCCTACATGAGCAGTCTTAATAGTGAAATTTAGAAGCCTGTACTCTACTGTTGCTTGGGAGTGAACAGTATCTGTTGGCCAAAACTCGCTCCTGTGCAGAGGAATTAGTGCAAAAAATCAGACCTCCAAAGCAGGGCAGTAGAAGAAGATGGGTCTTAACACTGGCCTTGCATGAAGGGGTGAATTTCATCCATGCTTCATGTATTTGGAGACCTGGATTTGTCCTATAAAGTAATGAGAAAAATGGCCCACATGGGAAAACATTATTGATTGCTTCCTCTGCCCTCCAGTGATAAATATTGCATGACTATCTGCTTATCCTTTGAGTTAAAGGAACAATCCAATATCCATTTTGGTTGTCTACGCTGTGTGCTGGTATGACAGGCTCTTTCCTAGTCTTCATAAAAAGCAAAATCCAGAGAGGTTTCTTCTGAATGCTGGGTGGCAAATAAGAGAGTAATGTCTTCCCCAGGAAATCTCTTGTGTCTGGCTGCAGTATATACTGTTTGGATTTCCTGTTTAATTTGATAGTGGAGAACATTTCAAAGCCATTAATGTAAGGCATAATTTTATACTTTGAACGTGTTCTCACCATTAGGACCCCCAGATCAGCTCCTGAAAAACACTTGGAAAAGTTTATTTTGTCTGCTTGCACATTTGCAAGCAAAGGCGCAAAATCCTTACCTATAGACATGCTTTCTTAGAGCTTTTCAGAAATATATTCACAGAGCAAAAGCAGAAGTCATGCTTCCAAACCACAGTTGTAAGCTATGAGTAGTTTTTATCTTTTAGAAATATCTAAAGGATCTTGATGATCTCATTGAGAAAAATCAATATAATTAAAGTTAGAGATTTTTTTCTTCCCCAGAATATAGGCCAGCTGCTTAACCTTAAACCAAGTTATTTTTCTTCCACAGCCCCTCTCTGTATTCCCACAAATCAGTCTGAACAATCCAGATTTTAAACAATGTGCCACAAGATTTATCAATTGTTTCCACACCTTGAAGTTCAAACAGCTGAAAATAAATAGGGCACTGACAGGTTTTTGTTGAAACCCACCATCTCATGATTTCACCTGCTTACTATGCTGTATTTGAAATGTCCTTGTAAATTTTCATTAGTGGGCTCCTTTGGGCAAGGGACCTGTTTGACCTCGGAGGGGACCAGATCTGATATTCAGCTGTGACCCCCATATATCTTCCATCTCCTGAGTTGCACTGCATGTTATTATACCATTCTGGCTAGGTTCTTCATACCATCTATATTGATTTCTAGGAAATAAATGTCAAACATGGTTCATCTGTCAGTGATGTAGCACTTCTCCACTAGCTGGTTAGCTCAGATGAGCAAGACTCCTGCAACAGAGCTGCGGAAGAGCATGATAGCCCCATTTCTGTGGCCTGCTCTTTCCCTAGAGACGACAGTGGTGCATGTGAACGATCACACCCTATACAGAGAATTTAGAAAGAGTTTAAATGGGTGTGGGTTGATGGAAGGCTATGGAGGAGCCGTGGGTGGGTGGTACCATTTATACTCACATGAGGCAGAGAGTTGCTCACCCAGGGCCTGCTGGACTTCACTGTGGTCTGTTTGTGCAGGTCCAGCTGATGAGAGCTGATTTATTTCTTGCAAATCAGCCCAAAGAGAAAGGAGCCCAGAATGTATTTGGTGCATCAGTCTTCCTTTATGCAGCTCATTATAGCAGAGTTTTAATAAAGCAAAAATATTCAGAGTCCCTTTCCCCACTGTTATAAATTTGCTGCCTTGGAGGTGCTGATTTACTGCAGGTGTGACTCCAGTCCCTTCTTCATGAAATACAGCAGCTGATAGAAGCTAAGCATACATTGTGCTGGTATAGGTGTTCTGTTTTACAGCAACTGCACACTATGTTCTAATTTCATGTCCACTCATCGGCATTTGTTTGTTGAACCAGATTCAACCATTGTTGAACCAGACTGGGGCTCACGTTACAGGATCCAGTCCAAGCTCCTGTAGAAAACTCCTCCATAACCTTTGGCCTGCTGCTTTTTCCTGGTGTCTGTCAACAGTAAAGTGGAAAAAATGCATATACTTTGTTAAGCAATTTCAAGACTTCAGAATAAAAATGAGAAAGCTAAACCAAATCCACATAAAATGCTGTGCTGTGCACTTCTGGAGGCTAGGGGAAAGCATGCCATATATTCATCGTATATATGTTCTTTCATTTCATAATTAGAAGACAAATATCCAGAGATAATAGCAAGGGAAAATATTTCAGCTGTGTTAAATCCCAATGTGGTTTTTGGTAAGGACAAGGACTCAGCATCACCAGATGAATTTTTCACAACAAAATATCATTTTAGGAAATGTTAGTTGAAAGAGAGGACTGTAATATTAATCTTTTTTAGTTGTATTTTTTTATCTTGTCCAGAGTGTATAAGGAAGAAAATACTGTGCTTCCTTATTATGCCATGGAAAAATATATAATTTAGAAACTTAAAAATAAATTTTATTTCACTTAACATAAATACTTCTTTTCTCCTGAAACTGTTTTGCAGAGTACAGCATTACTGAGCAGAACCTCTGTTCTGGTTTTTGCATCTCTGATGCAAAATTTTGTCTTGTTTTGGAATTGTTTTAAAAGGAAGTAGCATGGGTGCTATTAAAGTAACCATTGCTCACCCTAGTTAGGTTTGGTATTTTTCTTTTTCTTTCAAGGTCGGAGGTTCATTATGCAACTCTATTTTAATTATTACCTTTAAAATTATTAAGCTATGGAGTTGTGACTGAAAGAATTTGAGTATTTCTTTGTTTTGTTTCGGTGTTTGTTTTAGGGGTGCTTCAAATGTTTCATGTTTTTCTTTGCAGTCCTTGTATCCAGTAAATAACGGAATAAATCTGCCTTATAAAATACTCAAGGGATTCTAGTCTTGCCAAAAGGCACAATTCACTGCAATGTTTTCTGGAAGAGAAAAATTGGATTATTTAATCTAAATTAATGCACCTAATGTGTGCCATACAAACCCTTGCCAAAATTCAGCATAATCATTTAATGTACAAGATGTGAGACAGAGGACCTGGTTATTAAGTAAGAATTTGTCTATAGCTTCAAAGTTTTCAGCATTTTTTTTGTCATACTACTTGTGCATGAATACACCTTAGTTTGAGAAGAGATTATTTGTTGTGGCTTTTAGTATCTTTGACATCAGTTTAAAAATAGTAAGAGGAATGCAGAAAACATTGTCCCCTGAAATGTTCTTCTGTTTCCTCAAAACTTAAGGTTCTGGAGCAAACAGACTTAAATCAAGACTTGCCTTAAGCCAGCAAAAATACACCAGCTCGATATCCTCTGCTCTCTGTAGCACTTTGGGGAGGGGGGAAAAAAAAAAGAAAAAGAAAAAAACCACTAATAATTGAGTTATGGTTCCTGTATCCCTATCAACACTGTTGAAGGGCAGAGCTCAGATGATAGGAGAACTGTAGGATTTTTCCACTCTAAAGAATTATATTAATTAGAAGGTACAACCTCATATTCAAGCCAAATATGTGGAAGTGATTATATTCAGACAGTCTATCACTTTATCAGTCATTCCCAAGATGGATATTCCAGGATAGATTTTTTTACCTAAGCTCTGCTCCTGAGAGAAAAGGAGTATGAAGAACCAGAAACTGAGAAGAACTTGGGGAAGAAAGTGAGGATTCCACATTAATGACAACAGAAGATTGGACCTTGCCTCCACCTGTGGCAGTAACTGTTAGGCTCCAAGCTGCCTGGTCAGTGGTTTGTTACCTTTATTTACTACTTCTATCAATAAAGCACTTGCAGTCACTGTTTTGTTTAAATTGTTCTACGCAAGTGTTTAGGAAGGACTGAGACCAGGACATATGTATGAATATTTTTCTGAGTAATCAAACTTTGCATGCTTGTTACAATGGGGAGCCATTCCCAGTTCTCCAAACCCATGCGTCATCGTTGTCGTATGCTACACAAATAGTAGCGTTTGGGCTGTATTCTTTCCCATTACCACAGCAGTTGCCCATAGGGCCATAAGCACACAGATTTCTGTAGCAGTACATCAAAAGCAGTCCCTGACTACTGTATTGGCTGTTGCATTTGCCCTTCTAAACAGCAAGAAGCATTTATGGTTAATAATTGTATTTTATTGTAAGACTAGCAGTTACAAAGACAGTTTCTCCAATACTGCCAATTCTGTTCCATCTAATGAGAATGTATTGCCATGGCAACAATGGCATTAGTATTTCTTTTTTTAAAAGTAATTAAACTCTAAATCAATTTGTCCTTACTTGTCAGATTAGGAAATAGAATGTTGTTTATTGCTTTCTACTGAAGCAATGAGGTGTAGCTAGGAGGGCCAGCAGGACTGGAGCTACCTGAGGAGATACCAACTGTGTAAGCCTTTTTGTTAATAAATTATTCTTTTTCTAATATATGGCAGATGTGGGAATGCTCAATGACAACTAAGGAATACTTGCATTCCAAGCGGATTGGTAGGGTGTTTGCTAAATGGGGACATATGGTTAAATATGAAGGCTTCGCTTTGTGACTAGGTGAACATACAGAAGACCAGGGTGCTCAGATGCTGTTGAGATGTGTATGTGTGAGTATGATATGGCAAACAATGTCTTTGCCAGAACTGTTAGTGGAATGCAGCAGACATCCCTGATTCAAGCTCTGCTTTGGTGCTGTCACATTTATTTACTAGCCCTCGAATGCTGTACAACATGAGGTCTGTTTTCAAGACACATAACGCTCTAAGAATGTAATGGAGGGAAGGGACCAAGCCTGGTCAACTCTTGCAAAAACAGGGATCTGAAAAGTACCCAGTTCCCTTTTCTGTAGCATAATGCACAAAAACTGTTGGCCACTCAGAGCGTTCTGTGCCTGGAGCCAGCTTTGGGGATACCCAGAACATATGGGCCAGCCACACTGTGGGATGGAAGAGGCCTGTTCCATGCTGCCTTTGATTTTTCCTTTATTTTCCTTGAAGTCACTGTATACTTTTGCCCATCTCTGTCAAACCACATCTTAAAAACTACAGCTGTCAGCCATCACATCCTAAGAAGTTTATTCTAGCTATATTTTGCTTGTGCCCTTTAGCTCAAGAAGGAATGAGTCTCCAGCAGGAAAGGGAGAAAAATGCCTCTTAAGTGCTTTCTTTTTTAACTGTGAGCTTTTAACTTGAGCATCAGAGACAGAAGCAACAACCCAAGAAGCTGCAGAAAGTTTAAAGCATTTGCTTTTTATCAGTCCTGCTCTTTGCTATTCCATTGAATTAACATACAAGCAGGTATAAAGAGATCTTTGTAGAACATTTGATACCTTGTCTTCTCTAGCACAACAGGGGAGCCGTGCAAATAACTGGTTTTATGGTTGGTGGCTGAAACTGGAAACAAATTTCCTTACAGATTTGTCTGAATGCCAATTTTCAGTTTTTCATACCTAAATGAAGTTGGAGCAAATAGTCTTGGTTTAGAAGGGATTTTGTTGTTGTGATTTCTTAATATAATTCTGAACTTAACTTTTAAAATTACAAAGTCTGCTTATTTTTTCTTGAGGAGCAAATTTTTCCTGCTACTTAATGAATAACTTCAACCTGTCCATGTTTTGTGATGTTTTTGTTTTCAGTGACTATGTTAGGAAAAAACTCCTCTTGTATTTGGGGGGATTGAGGGAGGAGCCTAGAAATGCACTTCTGAGTTCTTCATGTTTGTATTGAGTTCCTGTCATATTGTATGTCTGAAGGTTTATCTGTGTGTCCCCAGCCTACGCCAGTTATTTCCTTCCCCCCTCTTCACATTTCCTGATACATGATACCTGACAGGGCTCTTCCCAGTATTTATTGTCTTTGGACTGGTCTCTGTCCTGAGCGGCTCTCTGGATGTCTCACTTGAAACCATTAGAAATGTGTGAAAGCATAATTAGGAAAATCTGCCATTGCAGGTGCCTTTTTAATTCACTGTTGTGAACATGGAGCATTTTCACAACTATGTTCCCTTTGAGAAATCAGAACTTACAAATTGTCTTCCAAGCATGCGTTTGCTGGCTTCCTGAGCAATGAGTAATGAAGCAGGAGAGTAGCCTGCCACCACATTTTATTTTCTTCCTTCTCTCAAAAGCCTGGTTAGCTGATAAGAAAGCAAGAGGGCATTTTTCATGTAGGCTTTTGTTTTGCAAAGTGAAGCAGCTCACCTCTACACCTGCTCAAAACCTTCGGGGAGGTAGGGATGGGGGGAAGGCTCTGGCAGTTTAGTCATGCTTGTGCTTGTGGCAAGATTGGGAGAAAGGATCATGAAAACAGCCTTGTATATCCCTCAGCTATTAAAACAGGCAAAAATAGAAGAAAAAAAGCAATAAAAATAGGAGCCATGGATATAAAAAGACAAACTAGAAGGAGTGAAATGTAGCGTAATTTGACAGCAATGAGGAAAATACTGAGAAATCTATCACATCTATGCTTGTGGTGTTAGGCAGGCAGAGAGCTGTTAGGAGGGCACAGAGCGTGAACTCTTTAAGTACTTTTATACAAAAGCTACAGTAATGAATTCCAGTCTGGCCTGAGAGCAATTTTTAAAGTAAGTACAAAGGAGAGTTTGGGGTATTGATTATTTTTTTTAAAAGACAATAAATTGGACGGAGCTGTTAAAAATCAGTGCTGCCTGGAACAGTTCACATTAAGTCAGCGCACAAGTAAAGAGGGGCAGGCTCAAGGGGGAGTATATCAGGATTGAATTTTAGATCTTGGAATCACTACTCAGTAGGGTCACTCCTCCTTCCATTCAGTTCCCTTTCCCCTGCCTCCTTCATTTTAGTAACCCCTGTGGATAAAGCTCCAATTAATAAAACCTACCTTTATGTATGCATTATCATAATAGAAAGGCTCGAGGGGCACACAATCCCTTCATGCCTGAGCAAATTTAAAACTCATGATTCTCCTGGGATGCTTGCTGGAAAATAGAGAAAGGGAATAAAGGGCATTCTAACATTTCTGCTGAATGATGGCTACTCTTTGCAAAGTGCCGCAAAGCTTGTTAGATTCTGAACATTTATGGGAACCTTATTGCTATTTGATCCTGTGAAATGATTGTAATTAAAAATGCTGGTCTTTTTTACATGGAAGATCTGCACTGCATGTTAAATAATTTTCTTGGAAGAGCCAGGGAGAAATTAGAAATGTGATTGGTAGAGTAAAAGCAAATGTCCAGAAATATTTAAATCGCCAGTATCTTTTGGTGGAAAATACTGTGAATGCCAGGTTTAAATATACATATACACTGTCCCATGTTTTATCCCAGGGACACAACTGCATGCTAATAATTACTGTTATAAATGATTCTGCTTTTTAATTATTTGGTCTGTTGTGTGCCTAAACGGTTCAGGCCCATCATAGCTTGTGCTGTACAGAGCATTTATAGAAAGGCAGCCGCCCCAAAAAACTGTTAAAATCTCTAAGAGATGTAATGACAGTCAGTCAAAGAGATGGGGTGAGGGAGGAGTTAGCAGCCCAGTAATGCAATTATGGCAGAGTTATAATTAGTGATCAAAACGCTACAGCTTCCTAACCATTGCCAAGTGGTCTCCACCATGCCAAAAAGAACAACTGTAAGCCAAGATCTGAACAATAACTTAGCCGCGTTGGAGGATTTTTGCATGTGCACATACCGTACATGCACATTCAATGCAAGTTGTTGTCCATTAACCAGATTTAATAACACTTTGCAGAACTGTGGTTTTCATGAACAATCACACTGGAGTGCCAAAAGGGACAAATGACAGGATGAGCTCAATAAATAGATTTTTACAGTTTGGCCTTCTGAATGTAGAATATAGTAGCTTCCAACTTACATTTCTCCTAGAGCGAGCACAGTTGAGTAATGTTCAGGGCCTGGGAAGAGCCTAAAGGAGCATGAGTTGCTTAGTCGCAATGCTGAGTATCTGACCTCAAGGAAATTCTCTTTTGCCAAAGAGGGACCTGTAATCATGCCTCACTAAATACTTATTGACTAAGGCAGGTTTGCAACAGAGAGAGCATGAAGTAGTTGCCTGAAGACTTTTCACTTTGATCTAAATCTTTGCACATGAACAAGGCATCAGTTCCTCACTTGTAATCACATGTTGAGCGAGAAACCAGCCACAGATTCATGGTTCAGGTTTTATTTTGTTCTGTGTTTGATCCAGTTTGAATGAATTTATTTATAAAAATCCCAAGTGAGAGTGTGGGGATATTTCCTCTTGGTTCTACAACCTGGCTTCATGAGAGATTTTTGTCTCAATGAAAGCTTGTAAAAGGTCTCCCTTCCCCATCCCAGAACATTCCTAGAAATGCAAGGTCATTCCTTAGTGACTTCACATAAACGGTTGCTTTTAGCAACACCAGATAAATTCCCATAGGGACAAATGTAATTAAACTGACAATCTTGGTAAGTCATGTAGCTACTAGCTAGTAAATAAATAAAATGAACTCAGACTTATTTGTTATTTGTTCTCAGTCTTTAATCAGCCAATAGTAATTCCATAATTGAAGTACTTAACCATTCTAATGCAAATTGACTGGCTTATAGTTCTTCAATGAGTAAAGCACTGCAAATCAGGTACCTATGATATCAACATTATTCACTTACAGTTAATTTATCTTCATAATTGAGCTAATTTTATTTTGTTGTTGTTGTGAAGGTTGAAAATTAAAAACTTGGATGACTTCATAAAAGTAAATGCAATTTCATTTTCTTTTTTTACTTAAAAAAAAAAATCAGACAAGAAGAAAGAGAATGCAGAAAGGATACAGATCATAGCAGCAGGCCAGCTCCCACTGCAGTTTTAAAAAAGTGCGAACAAGTGAACTGTAGACAAGAATTGCTATCTGAGAAGGAAAATAAGTGTCCTTATCAAAGTATGCAATCTGTTAACTCCTTTGTAATGGTTTAAAAGGAGGGAAGAGCTTGCCTACAAAGAGGAATTGTCCTCAATATGAAGGCATTTTAATTAGAACAACTACTTCTACTTATATTTTAACAGAATATGGTAGCAAGCCTGCGTGCCGCTTCAAAAATACATTTATTTCACTTCTAAAACACTAACCAGGAAGAATTTACTAGAGAAGCTGTATGCAGATGAGTCAACGGCTGCACATAGCAAACACTGTGTCATGAATCTAAAAAGTCAGGCAGGCAGGAGTTATCTTCCAACAGGTCAACTTCATTGCTTGTTAGAACAAGGTGATTGGACAAGCTGCAAGTGCCAGGGATTTTGATCTGAAACAGGTGAAAATGTAGCTTCTCATAATTGATGGCTAATCAACTGCAATTAGCATTTGGCCAACAGGTGCCCTTAGCCATACAAAAAGAGGTGAGGGAGGAGCTGCACTTTTGCTGCTGTGTGGTTTTAGGACTAAGAGCTTAAAGAAGTCTTCTGAAATTACAGAGAAAGGTAATTTGATTTTTTTCAGTTCTTGTTGTACTTAAGAGCTCTCCTGTCTTTGTCTCACAAGTAAAATAATGTGATATGAAGTACGTCTTTGAATGAAAATATTGAAAGTTGCTGACTGCTTTTGAGGGAATTTTGTCAGCTACTGAGAGGGGTAAATTATAGTCCTAATATAGCCAAAGTTGTACTGATAAATGCATTTGTAAGGGCAGTAACTACTTTTTTCTCTTATATTTGTTTTGCTTAGTCTTTTGCTTTGTTTGTTTTACTTTTTATTGGTTTGGTTTCAGGATTCATGTTGTTAGTATTTGGTGCAGAATTAGGTCCTAATCAGGTGTGTTTGGCTGCGGGGTATCTAGCTATAGATACGTGAGGGGTGGGGGGAGAAAGAGCTGATCCATTCTCTAAGGATCACTAAGTCTTATGATAAAACAAGCTTGATGGAAGGCTAAGGATTATTTTACGTGGTAATAACAAAGTACAGATGCTCCTACTGCTTCATTTGAATCAAAGTAATAGGTAACCTCTAGTATGAATTCAAAGCCTCAAGTTGAAATTAAGATACCGGGGTGGGAGGTACATGGTATTTGCGCACTGTAGTATGCTTTAAAACTTATGTCTGGTTATAGGGTACTCTTTGATCCGTTGAGTGTTGTATGTGATCATTGATGTGTGGAGCCCTTCAGAAAAAAGTAGTACGAAGCTTTGTAGATCCCAGTATCTGTTGTCTGTCTAGTCTCTCATTTTCACTACCTTATAGGCTTCAGAAAAGCTTGCCTGCAGGTTGGTGTAACTAAGAGGAGTCAGATCTGAATTTCTAAAGGAGTTAAGCAGAAATTGCTTTCACTATTTTTGAGATAAGTCAGTTGAGTTTTCTTGTTAGAAGGAGACAATGGCTTAACATCTTCCTTCCTTTATAGTCTTACAGCTACATGTTGTAAGTTTCTGCTAAGTGGCTTGGATAAAATAATTTGAGGCTCTAGAGCACGAGCTTGCCAGTCTGCCAGTTGTCTGACTGGCAGAGGTGAGCCGCTGATGTGAGATGACGTGGTGCTTTTTTGCTCCCTTGCTGGGATGACTCAATCTTCCTAGCTTGCTTCTGCTCTTTCTTGGGTGTCTCAATTCATAACAGACTCTTCCCTAACAAAAATCCCCGTCATATGATTGCTCAATTATACTTGTCTGTACTAAGTCTACAGCGACTAATCTCATAGAAGCTTGAAATGGGATCATGAATGCTTCTGCAGTTATTAGTTGCATTTATACCCTTACCTTTTAAGTTTCAGGGTTAAAATATGTTCATTTCTGGCATTTTTTGACAGTGACAAATAAATACCAGGCACAGTGGGAGCTCAGAGCACAAAGTGTCTTACTTGAAAGTGTTTTACCCAAGGTTAGAAATTAAGGTTGCCATCAAAGGCAGCTAACTGGATTACGGGCTTGTTTCCTGTTTAAGAAACATCAGATGTGCAAATCCTCCCATTGTTATGCTTCCCACGTACCAACAATTAAAGCTTTTGCCCAAAAACACCAGACAGTTGTATGCATATGAAAGGGAGAGAGGAGAAATCTTTCCTTTTGTGGTATACTGGAGAGAAAAATGATGGCTGATACCTGATTAGGGTAACAAATGTACAGGGGCTGTAAAACTCAGCTTCTACTTTGTCTGGATATTCTAAATGAAGGGTTTAATTTTAAAACATTATTACAAATCTGGCTGGACTCTAACTCTCACTAACCTCTGCCTCCTTGATTTTCTGCTAATGAGGTGCTATTTATCAACTCTGCTATGAGCTATATGTTTTTTAAATAGTTCTGTTGTCAATGTGATTGATTGATTCCAAAACTGTTACCTTTGCAATCTCCGATCATTAGAATTATCCTTTTGTCAGTTGCTTTCGCTTTGCAGTTAAAATATAATTTGTCTTGACAATGCATATGTGTTGGCTTAACCCAGAATGCCCTAACCAACAATTCCTTGAGTGTACACTCTCTATTTTATCCTATATAAGAATGAAACATATCTCAAACCTATTCTTATATGTCTAAGCTGGGAATTTTCCTTACCTTACTTACTTTCCGTACCTTACTCTAAAGTACCAGCAACTTGTAAAGTGGGATGTTGGGAAGTGGGTGTTAAGCATCTCCCAGAAATGTGGGATATTGGTTGTTAAATACTTTCTTCTGTTATTTTAGCACATCTGTAATATAGTAAAGATCGGTGTGGTGGAGGCACTGGGATTTATTAATTCCCAGTGCTTCTGTTAATAAGGTACAGCAAATGGGGGGGGCGGGGGTGTGTGTGCAGGGGGCATAACCATTAGAGGAATGAGGCTCTGAACCAGCCTCAGCACCTACAGTGGGGCAAGTGCTCATAAAGTACCTAGATTTGTACGAGAAATTTTTCTGATGTGTTTGCAATAATAGCATAGGCTTAGACTTGTTTCAGGAGGCTGCCTGCGTACAGCTGTTAGGTCCCTGTTGTTTAGCCCCATTCTGCCTACAGTGTGGGGTAAGCAGAAAGGTGAAGTGAGTCAATGAAGCCCAGACAACTGTTACTGAAGAGGGTAAATTAGAGCCTGACCTGCTATTTGTGCTCCACTCGCAGGCTCATGAGAGCTGAGCCAGGTGCCATAAGCTTGGAGTGTCGCAGCTCCCGTTTTCCTGCACAGGAGTAGTAAAACAGCCAGTGGGTTTTCCTAGTGTTGCATGGGATTGCCCTCTTAGCCCATGGTGTGTCTTTTGGTTTCACGTGTCTTTCATGCTTTATGGTGAAACGGTAGAAATCGGGGAAAGCATCAGTATTTTATAGTAAGGAAAGAGAAGCAATTACAAACAGAAAACAATTGCTTAAGTCTGTTACCACATGCGATTGTCAGCCACGGGGTTTGTTTCTGCAGCTGCGCTAGGCTGATAAACCACCATCGTTTTCATCCTTGTCAATGCAAAAAAATTGAACTGGAATGGAGGGACTTGATATCTTCAAGTACCACAGCCTGTTCTGCAGTGAATGTATCACTGTGACCTTAGCACCAGTGTCCCAAAAGTATTGTTTCGTCATGCACATAGTCTGAACTGTAGGCAGATTTTAAAAAAAAATAAAATTAAAACCACAACCTCATGCTGATGGAGCTAGAATGATTTAGGAAGTTGCTGTCTCTTACTCTTTGTTATTATCTTCCAGCTGAAGGTTGTGGTTTGTGGGAGAGCTGTTTGGCTGTTCCCTGTTATGCGAAGCTAGGTTAGTTTTGGTCTCTGAAGCTAATCCGTGGCATTTCTTTTCATTTCTGTGATATCACTATCTCTGCAAATTGGAATTGTGGGCACTGTCCTTGAGGCATGCTGCTGGCACCACTGGCATCTTGTAAGACACTGCTTCCCAGGGTAAAAGGCAAGCTGCTGGAGCTCAGCGCAGTTTGGAAGGGAAGCAGGCTGAGGTCACTTGGCTGCCCTTTCTGCACTGTGTCTGTAGGCAAAAGTCCCTATTCAAGGCTAGAAGAGGTTTGAAACTCTTACACTGAGAAGTGCGTGTTGAGGCAAGTCTTAGTATCTGTCCCTTTGCTCATTATCGTCACGCTTTCCTCAGTAATAACCAGTGTGATGCTAATGGTGATACCACGCACTACTGTGACTGTAGCGTAGCATGACTGAGAATAATGGTAACTTGATAATGGTCTCGTACTGCAGCTCCGTCTCTAGGCAGTGGGAGTAGGATGGTAATTCCTTGTCAGTTAATGGTGGTGGGGAGTGGGGGGGAAGTTGCTTGGGATCTGCAAAGGGAAGGGCAAGGAGTCTAGGAACAGTTGTAAAATGTTGCTGAAAAATCAGACACAATATGTTTTGGGGAGCAGTAAAGACAGCTGTATTTAAGCAAGCATTAGCACGATCTGTGAAAAAACATATGTTCTCCCTCAAGGACAATGATGAAGCAGGTAGAGATGGGTTGAAACAAAGAATGGAAACCTGCTGCTACTGGATCCTGTTTTTGGTAGACCTGATTTATTGTAGCTAACTGTGGAAAACAAGTTCTAATGAAGATGAACCTTGAAACTAGGCAGGTAAATGTATTGTTCTATGGTCCGACATGATATGTTGAATTTACACCATATTGGAAATTAAGCTTGATATGAAACGCAGTTGTAATGAGCAGTTTGCCCTGTGATTTCAATGAAAGCACCCGATGGTGATAACTGCCTTACAAATGCCAAGGATATTTACCCCTGTTTAGAGCAAATGACTTCCTGGGCCACATCAGTTACAGCATGATGGAGGTGCAGCTGTATCAATGAAAATGAATAAATTCAAGTAGGTGATTAAATGTCGCTGCCTGTGGTAACTGCAAAGCATAATTGCCTTAAAATAGAATAAGTCAATTTGTAGTTGGGTTTTCCTAGCTTGAAAAAGGCAATCAGTAGAGGCAGAGGGTACTCACTCCTCTGGACTTAAGCACAAGAAGCAGTGGGCAGTGTGTGTGTGTATACAAATAAACATTGAAAGGTGGCACTCAGAGCAGAGTAACTACAACTTTCTGGTAACCTGTGGTGATGCAAGTTGAGGCGGACTTAAAAGAAACACTATGTCTGCGTGGCTGGGTTCGGACAAAATGGCCTTTATTGTTTATACAAACTATTTATATATCTTAGACAGTGCAGGTGTTAGACCCTGATAGGTTTTTGTGTCCTCCTTCTTGCTTGCTATTTGCCGTTGCTGTAGGTGCCCGTACGCTGCGGTTCTATGTTCTGATTCTTCACATCCCGTTTACATGCCTGACATTTTTGTAGATGTCTTAAAGGTACGCGACTAAGCCTTCAAAGTCAACTAACTCATTAGCAGACCGACTGCAGACCCCAACAATTCCCCTATTTTGTTTTTGAACAGCTAGTACCAGGTTTGTCAAGTTCTGCAGGGCCCTTGCAAACATGACGGCAACCAAGGCAATAGCAAACAAACAATACTGCCAATTGAGTGAATTGATGCCAAAATGGCTGACATTTTCTCAGACTTTGGTAACATGTTGATGCAATGGGGCGCCTAAAATGCATGCAGCACATAACATCAAAATCCTCACAGCCATGTTCTTGAGCCAACAACAAAAAAATAGTTGCTCTGTTTTGTATATAATGGTGGCAAATTTGACTCACATTCTTAACTGCCTAACAAACAAGGTACCGACATTCAAAGTGCAAACAATATTGACTTCTTTTGGGTTAACATTATACAGAGGTAATCAATTATCGAAAATATCAAGACTTTCAGTAAGATTCTTCATTCCCTGCATACATTCACTTCTTCGCAACAATGTCTGCACGTCAGTTTCAAGGAAGGGCACACCAAACAAGGACTGGTTCAGTAAGGAGGCCACACATCAGTGGTTGGGTCGACTGGTGGCAGCAGCACTCCGACGATCCGGCACGCTAAGCTCAGGCTGTACACAGTGAGCAGGCATCCATCGCAGACCTTCATCTGTAGAAACACAAGCACAACCTCTCCCCCAAGTTAACAATTCATGCGGTCCCGACCAATGCCTGGTACGAGGGTCTTCCATGCATACTAAGACACCTTCATGCTTTCTGTAATCGTGCTTCTGGGCTCATTCCCTTCATTCCCCCCTCCCCCCCCCCTTTTTTTTTTTTTCAGTTAGTGCCACTTTATTAATAGACTCACACTAATGTGTACCCCCAGCTAAAAATACACGTGCTATGCATACTTTGTTATTTACAAGGTGATAGGTTAAAACTACTCGTTCACGCTTCCATCTCATCCTAGTCTCTACTCTTACTCCCTTAAAGTTATTTAACTCTTTACTGCAGGATCTCAGCTGCACATCATTCAAAGCAAGGCCAAAACTGCACATTATCAATGTCAAAACAACCCACTGTCTCTGTTCTGTACAATTCTACAATTCCTTTTTTTAAACAGTAAAATACATTTCAACACTGTAATACAGTAGATTATAGACAGCTTTTCCGTGTGACAGAACACAGTCACCCTGTACTGCGAAACAGTTTTTTGCAACTCCTGTACTACTTTCCAAGCAAATGGTGTGTGAACGTGAGGATTACCAGCAGCCGCATCTCCCAGTACAATAGGATATGCGTGCGGTGCATCGGTGGAAGGAGTAGGAAGATCAAGGAGCGGTCCGCCTATCAGTTCTACTAAATTCCAGTTCCTGTCTTTTAATGCCCCACCTCTTATAGTCTGCCAAAATCTGCGAGGGTCGCGTGTCATTACTGTACCACTGGAAACTAGATTTTTACCACCTCCACCTTCTTCATTGCCTGTGACTGATAACATTGTCGTAGCTGGACCTGAATCCAGGTTTTTGGCATTTCCACCCTGCACAGGCAGGGCCGGAGCAGACGGGGGAAGGCGTGTGGGCTGGGGGGAGTCGGGGGGCTGGGATCGGTCCACAGAGGCTTCTGCTTGTCGTCCTCGTCCTTGGAATGGGTATCAAATATAAGTCGATGCAGTTGGAGAGATTTAGGGGATTCGGGGCATTGGGGAGTGGCGTCTGGTAAGGGACGCAGACTCTCCCCCTCCCCCACCCCCTCATTCTCTTGTCTGTATTCTGGAGGGGGATACAGGGGAGGTTTGAACAATGTACCCTCATTCGCATTTTGCTGACTTTTTAAGCTCACACTCGCTTCTTGTGGACTTTGCAAGCTCCCACTTGTGACTTGTGGACTCTGCAAATCTCCACTCGCATTTTGCTGATTTTGCAAGCCCCCATTTGCGTCTTGCGGATTTTTGAAGCCCCCTACAACATGTCTAAGCAGTCCCCATGTAGGCGAAAACCCGGACGCCTCTTTGTCCCCTTTTTCCAGAGCTTCTGACAGTGTTGATCTTAGTGTGTGGACCTGGGACAATTTAGGAACAGTCGTGGGGGACATTTCCACTCCATGTGTTTTGGCCCACAATAATATATCTTTTAACCAAAGCCCATGTAAAGTAATTCCACACTTCTTTAATACTAATTTCCACATTGATAGCACGATGGTATCTTCTTTAGATAACTTACTCCCCGTGTTGTCCCTGGTGGCTCACCTTACTGGTGTCACGTTCTCCCGGGATCTTGCATCTGCTTGCTGTGCTACTCCACTTCACCAGGCTCCGCCTCCCCAGCAACCCGCTGGTCACAGTTTCAGGATCGCTCCTGACACCCCTTACCAGGGTCTACATCGGCACAGTCTCAGAAACTCTTTTTGATACCCTTTACTGGGATCATACAGGCACATCGGGGTCACCAAATGTGGTGATGCAAGTTGAGGCGGACTTAAAAGAAACACTGTGTCTGCGTGGCTGGGTTCGGACAAAATGGCCTTTATTGTTTATACAAACTATTTATACATCTTAGGCAGTGCAGGTATTAGACCCTGATAAGTTTTTGTGTCCTTCTTGCTTGCTATTTGCCGTAGCTGTAGGTGCCCGTACGCTGCGGTTCTAAGTTCTGATTCTTCACATCCTGTTCACATACCTGACAATTTGTGGCTGTCTTAAAGGTACACGGCTAAGTCTTTGAGGTCAACTAACTCGTCTGCAGACCCCAACAGTAACCAAGGCAAGATACAAAAATATAGGAAATATGAATTAGTCTTTAAAAGCTTTTCATCTCTTTAATTAGTATACAGTCTCCAAATCTGTCTATGCTGTCATGGTTGATGTTTAAAACAATTGCCAATTTGCTTAATTGCATGCTCGAGCTATTATTGTCTCGCTAGGAAGCACAACTGAAAGTCCGAGCTTTTTCTGTACTCCTGTTGTTCCCTGGCACAGTGCTGTGATACTCAGACATAAGCAATATTTTTGGACCTCGGAAGTGGCATAGGTGTGTTACCACGCTGCTCTGCTGGTGCCCAGGTGTGCTGCGGTGCGGTTACCGGGCCTGGCTGTTCCTGCAGGTGTACTGCTGCCCTGCCGCAGGGACTGTGGTACATGGGTGTGCATACTCAAAAAGCTGACTTCCTTCATTGTCTGACAACCTCACTGTTTAACATAAACTATATTGTTTAAAATGCATGTTAACAAGGAAATTCTGAAGACCCTGTGAAGGAATTAAGTATCAGCTGTGCCCTGGGAAATGTGCACATGCTGAATGTAGCGGGAGCTTTGTGCGGTTAAGGATGGTTGTGCAGAATCGAAACAGTATAGGGTTCTATTTCCTATTCTTAAAAAAAAGGGGAGGGGAATTAAATGGAATACAAATCAGTAATTAGAAATGAAGTTACATCTTAGAGGAAGGAGGGAAAAATACAATTGTTCTGAAAGCAGAACAGATAATAGAAAGACAATAGCAGTATTTATTTCTCCTTTACTTGTGCAGTTAGGGCAAAAAAGCATAAATAATAATAGCAGCTGATTGAGAGTCTTCTGGTTAGTCATTCTATTATGCTTACCACAGTCATCTAATTAAGCTATTTAATACTCAAGCCAGAGTACAGCAGCAGTTAGACATGTCAAAATTGTTTTATTTGCTTTTTAATCTTTAAGAGAAGCACTTGCCTCCCTCACTTTTGTTCATGAAAACTTGTTTTCTGCACACTTTGCATATCTGATAAGTAGCCACTCATTTACCAACTGATTTAGTCATGAAATAAAATCATATGGAGCAGTTATTTCATGGAATCTACTTGCTTTTATAGGTATGAAGATCAGAGAGTATTTTCTCCCTTACAAAGTCATCTTTCCCAGGGAAAACTGGGGTCCTCTGGGGATATGTGTGTAAGGTTTCAATGGGTAGGTGATCTGGTGTGCTAAACGGTGTAACTAACAGCAAAAGGTTAAAGGCTGAAGAAATACAGGCATTGACCATGCAACTGGAACTATTGGCAAAGTTGATTTCAAGGGGACGAGGGTCATGTATTGATTGGATTATAATGAAGACTGAATGTGAATAAACTGAGAAAGTAATAATCTGTTCTTTAACAGAATAGGTAATACTGGTGTGAAGGGAAGAGAATTAAATTCTGCTTAAAAGATTGCAATTTCCTGTTTTCTGGGATTCAAGACAGTTGAGTATATCATGGTCCTCCCACTGGCATTGGAGGATGTTTATGTAGCAAGCTTTCCATACCTGTAATAACTCTAAGGGTACTTAAAATTCTTCGGGCACAAGCACTCTGCTTCCTCCGAGTCTGTGTGCTTCAGGTTGCAATGCAAGATGCACATGAGCTGCATCAGCTGGCAGAACTCAGACCTGAACTGCCTTGCTCTGGAGACCCTTCAAAGCTGCTAGGAACAAGTGACCTCAGTACAGAGGAAGTGTGTGCTTGTCTGTATGGCAGGCACTGAGCTGAATATCAGGCTGATCTATTTTCTCAGAGATAAAGCTTCAGACTTATACTCAAACAAAATTTTCTCCTCAAAACATGAAAAATTGCTCTTGTCCAAATCAGCAGCTCTTTCAGAAGAAGGTGGACTGAATCCTCCCTGCCAATAGTACAAATCTATTGATTGATTTCTAGGTGGTTGAAAATAGATTGATGTTATTTCAGCTGCCAGTGAGTTATTCACAGGAATTTCTGAGCTCAGCTCAGTGCTATACTAGCTGCCTGGTCTCTGCTTCTAGTCCGTGCGTGCTCCCATTGCATCAGAGCTTAGTTTTTGTATGGTTTTAGAAGAAGGAAGAGTGCCGCTGGAACCACTGCTACCCCTCTGAATGGCCCTGGGTGAGGCTATGCTGAACTTGCTGCTGGAGACAAAAGCTGAGGAAAAAAATGAAGAGTAATTTTAAATACCATTTTTAACTTACAGCAGTGCAGCTTACAAATGGACATCTCTGGCTCTCTGGGCTACACTTGTGCACGTCTTCTTCTACTCCTTTCTCTCCCACTGCTCCTGTGCTATTGCATACTGATTGCACCAGGTCACAGATCTACTTGAGAGGGGCCAGAATCCCCTTGCTGGGGACTCTTACAGGATGCTGAGATCCCAGGGGGAATTTGATAATTCATTAAAACAGGGTAAGACAAGAAGACTGAGGCAGGTAAGGAAAGAATAACTGAAGATGACAGTTGTCAGACAGAATAGTTTGCTTGCCTGCATATCTGCCTTGATGTGCTGTGGTATATTCCTCAAATAAAAGCTGACACTGCAACAATGGGTTGGTCATTCCTAGAGATAAACAATAGTCCTTGGTTGAACAGCTGTCAAGAAAATGCTGTTCTTCCTCAAAACCTTTTGATGAGTATTTACACTTCACAAAATAGGATTGTGGAATTGGGCTTGGCTATCATCTTTAGCTTTTCCTATGGAGAAAGTTAGAGATAATCTACCTCTGAAATAGCTTCAGCCCTGGGGGAACAGCATTTTCTTTGCTGTTTCCTGGATAAATATAAACCTTAATTTAAGTTAAGTAAACCCATTACTGCTGATGAAACTGATTTTTTTTTTTTTCAGTTGACACTTCTGTGAATCTTACAGCCCTGTCTGAGTGTCAGCCAGCTGCAAAGGTTGCCTTAGCTGGCACGGCAAGTTGTTCCTGATTTAGGACTGCCAGTTATGTTTTGAGAGACGTGTGATTTGGATGGAAGCAAGATGGCAAGGCTTGAGATGGGAGCAGCCAAAAGCTGGAACATAAGCATTTTTTAGTAAACAAGGATAGTTCTTCCTAGAATGTCTTGTTTGAGAGCAGCATTCTGTATGGGATGAGGAGCTGTCCGGCCACTGCTCAAGAGGTGGATTTACTCCCAAGTCTGCCATTTCTGAGGCAGATGGTGCAGTGGCATCTCTAGACCATATGTTCTTTGTTTGCTTAGTTGGTTCTTCCTTTGTCTGGTTTTGTAATTCTGCATTGGTTCCTCCACCTGCTCATTTGTGAAAGATGAATGGTCTCTTTGCTGAATCTTTATTTCCCCTGACCGCACTTTTAAATGTCACTTTCTTGTTTCTTGGAATTGTCAAGCAGTGACTTCTTGAGTACGAGTCAAAAAGACATGACCAAAGCAGCATAAGGTATTAAGGATGCACAGTCCAAGCAGTGGCAGGGTAGTACTTTCAGATTTCTGAATAGTACATGTTTTCACTTGTGCTGGTTTAATTTCAGTGACTTTGCTCTAAGCGTTCCCAGTTTGTCAGTTGTTAATGTTTCAAGTCTTAACTGCTGATAGATTGAAAAGAATTGATTGTAATTGTTTTGGGTAGCATTTTGCTTAGCTACTGTAAGTTGAGTCTGCCCAACTTGGGCATCGTTAAGAAAAAATCATATGTTCCATAAATATTTTTATTAAAGCTTTATTCCCCAGCTGGAAGACAGAATTACCATTCTAGGATAACTGACAAGCATAGTGCTAAATCAACATTACACTGTCAGGATATGGAGATAAATTTAGTCAAAATAGGCTTGTTAGTACTAAAACACTTCCTTCCATTCTATAACACAAAGTAATGCATATTCCTAGTAGTGTTGAGTGAGCTCTTAAGCGAGTAATTTCTTTTAAAATTCCAATTAGAGTACATTGTTGCTAATAAAGATGCCCTGTTTTATCCTGTAGCTGACAAGCCATAGAGACATATTTATCAGTATAATGGAAGCAAGCCCCTAAGATGGAGCAGCATGTTTCTGGTGGCCTGTAAGATTCCCTAGTGCCCCTTTATTTCTTCTTTTCTGTTATGTGGTATTAAAACTCCTGCACTCCTGCCACAAGCAAGTCATTCCTAAACATCCTATTGATTTATACAGAGAAGTACATGTGAGAATTAGCTGAGGAAGGTATGTAAAACCTGAATCTGTTTACTGCATGCAGTGGCTTCTCTCCAGCACTGGTAGTACCAGCTGCTTTGGTACCTGCAGCCCTCGCAGCAGCGCGTGGACTGCAGAAGTTAAACTCCGAGCTCTGTTAGGGGTTGGCTGCTGGTCTGTACAGTATTAAACATCTTGACTAGTTTTTTTTAGGTGCTTTAATCACTGCTGGATTTGGACTTGTGCATTTGTCTCACTGGCATATCCTTGTTACTGAATGTGTCCTGCTACAGAGAAAAGTACTTCATCAAATGCCACTAGTCTCAACAACATCTCCCTTTTGGCTTTGTTGTGTGTCCTCATGCAGGCATAAAAAGGTCGTGTTAGCAAACCTCTCCAAATGCAGCCAGAGCTGGCTGCTACAAATGTGCTTTCTGCCTCTGCCAAGCTGTAGGCAACCAGGGACATGAACCAGCAAAGAGAAATAGAGTAAAGCAAGTAACTGACTGGCCATGAGTCATCTTTTCCCTTCAGTTTACTTAGGTGCGTGACAGATGTTTACCTACAAAGATTTACGAGTAGGTTTATTTGGAGAGATTTGATCTGGCATTTGAAACACATTCAGAATTAGGAATGTTTCAGATGAGAAGCCAATGAATAGGCCTATTTGTTGAGGCAAGTAGACTGAAAAGTAGTTTTAAGATGCAGAAGATTCTCCTAGAAAAAGGAATTACAAATGTAAGAGAGAAATACCTATTTGAGCTAGAGAACAATGTTGGCACAAAACAAAATCATGTATAAACTGGCTTTGTATAAATTTAGATTTGAATTTGAAGACTTGGTATTACATTATGCTTTAAATTGAATGTTTTAGTTTAGCAGTTTCTTTGACAAAACTGAATTTTGGAGAAAGATGGCTGAAATCGGTCCTGTTTGACACAGGACAGTTCATGCGATACACCAAAGAACAGGCTTCTGTTCTTTCAAGCAAGTCCTCCAAAACTTGCAGGACTGTCTCAAAACTCATCGGAAGATGCTGTTAAAACCAAAATCTTAATGAAAATCTGTTGAGAGTACTGAAGATATCAACACTGATATCTCCTAGTATACCCTATAATTTAATCAAATCATGTTTGTGTTGAGACAAGCACTACTTCCTCTGTAGTTCCAAGGTTTCTTTAAGCTTACAGATCAAAACCTGATGTTTGCTGAACTTCATTCCCAATCCAATGAAGTTTAGAAAGCTCTGTTTTATTGATTTCGACCATTTCAAAGTATCTCTGTTTTGCATTTTCATATTGTCAAAACTAATGTGAAATCGTGTCTTTCTAAATTTCCCTTGTATGCTAAAATGAGTTTCCTAATAATTACAAAGTTCTAACTGGAGACTTTTATGGTAAAGAAAACCTTTGCTCTGAAAAATGTCAGTTTTCCACATTTTCCATTTAGGGGAGTGGAGGCAGAAAATGTCAAAAAACTGCCAGACAGTTCTCCCATACTGTCACATGAATGAAAAACGATGGAGAAAATGAACCTGATTCTACCAACCCTTATGTACGGTGTGCAAGGTTAGGGCAAGTGTTTTCCAATTCTTCACTTGAGATTTGTTTTTCTAACCTTCATCCATCACCCCAAAAGATAAGAAACAAATAAAGGCCAAGTTACAAATATCAAAATAATGTCAAGAGGATGTTCTTGCAAAGCAGTCCAAGGGAGGCTTGAATACTTTCCATGTAGATGATGATATATGTTGATTAATCCATATCAATTCACTCACAGATGTGCAGAAATTCCATCAGATGCTTTATTGCCTTCAGAGGGAGTTGCAGTTAGAGTTCACCTGTCGTCTTTTCAAAATTTATTTAAAGAGGGAAAACAACAACACTTCCCTAAAGAGCTGCAAAAGTTGAAGCCTGTTCTGCTTTCCCTTTCATTATAGGGAGCAGTCAGTCCCCTACTGATCATTAGTGTCCTTTAAGCACAATGACATTCTCTCATGTTTTTTTAAGAAACTTCAATTTCCAAGATACCAGGTACTGAATGGGCTGTGGGAATGAGTGTCACGCTTGCTGGAGAAGAGATTTCCTACGGACCAGAAGGTGGAGTAAGGAGCAAATTTAGATGCTGGTGGGGAGAAAAGTGAACACAGGGCAGGGAATTCTGCAGTGGGAGGGAGAATGGAGGTGTACAAGAAGCAGGGAGGAGCTCTGCAAGTTCGTATAGGTCTTCTGGGCCACACGCTGCACTGCACTGCACCGATGAATAAAACAATACAAGTTGTGTGCAAATATAAAACCAGAAGAAAGACACTCAGGTTACGAATGGACTTTCAGAGCCATCTGGGTTCACTTTGTGAAGAACTGATTAGTTTGGAAGAGGGTTTGGGCTATTCCAGAATTAAGTTAATTTTCTGTGGAACAAGGTCTAAAATAATTTTCATTGCTTTGCAATAAGAAAAATAATAATCAAGGATTCAACTTTTCGTAACCCATTCTACTTTTGTTGTAGAAACTAGCCCAGCTATCTTTCATTTAGCTAGACAATTAATGCCCAAAAATGTGTAGGAAGTACAGCTCCTTGAACAGCCCAATGTTGTTTTCCACTGTGCCTTCCTACAGCTGAACATACAGGTCTTGCCTAGTGGAAAGTCAGACTGGGCGCCCTGGGACCTTCCAACAAACTGCAGGGCACTCCGAGAAGTTGCTATGGACTTCAGGATTAATGACTGAGAACAGAAAAAAAAAAAATAACCCTGTAAATTAATATTACTAGCCTCAGTGTGCAGGGTATGGCTGCCATGCTGAACTTGTACATTTTTCACTTTCTCTACTCTCCTCTTTTCTGAAAAAGTGACTTTTCTAAGTGTAATTGTCATGAAGGTGAATGTCTGAACTGGCAGCTTCCATTATAAACTCTTTTTCAGAAGATTTGGTTCTTGTAAAAATGGGGGATCTATAAAGGTATTTTATGTAGGATGAGCACCTCTGGCTGATGGTTTCTACAAGAACAAAATAACCAACTTGTTAGTTGATGATCCCATTCCAGAGGGAAATAGCCACAGATTATTACACTATAGTGAGGAAGAAACAAGGCATGGTTCCCTGACACCTGCAAGTGGATAACCCAAAGAACCTGGTATTGCAATGCAAACACAAGTCTTTTTCTCAGCTGAAACTTTCTCTGTGCTCTTAGACCTGCGGGTGAGGTGGGGAGTTGTGTGGTTTGGGTGGGTTTTGCAGTATTTTTCGATCTTACAAAGGCTACGCTTATTCCTTGTAGGTTAGAGAGAACTAAGTTATTGTTCACAAATAATTTTCTTGTCATGGAGTCTCTAATGACCTCAAGTGGTCAAGGGCTTCATTTATATTCTGTAAGAGTGTCTACCCCAAAGCTAACTTCAGAATTAAAATAATTATCATAAATTAAAAACTATGCAGCAAAGACAAAATATCAGGTGAGGGGGGGAAAGGGCAGCATGAAAAAACTGTGTGTAAATAAATGGCTTGACATAGATATAAATAACAAGAAATTATTCTCTTGCCAGCAGGGCAAGGAATTACTGAAGCTGCAGATATTTCTGCTCCTTGTTCTCACACAAGGATTTATGTGAATGTGGGTATGCATATGTATTTAAGCAGCTAAATTTATAGACTGCCTTCATATGGAAATTGGAGGATTAAATGATAGTTGCTCCAGTTGAAGTAGTGTTTGGCAGAGAGTTGGTCAGCCTTCCAGCCTGTTTGATTTGCTAGGGGTTTTGTATTTGTTTCCTCTCCTCCTCCATCTCCATCTATGAGGTCAGCTGCATCCACCCTTTAGTTTAAATTTTAACCTCTTGAGGAAATATGAATTGGTCAGGTTGCTTGCTGTGGGACATGGTGTTAAAATACCGCTGCTTTCTGCAACCTCGCTTCTGCTATTTGCTGTTCCCAGCCCTCATGGTGATGTTAGAATAATAGCCTGGGAGTGTCAGACTGGGCTACCCGGCGAAGTGATGGACGTGTCCCCAACTGGTCCAAGGCCAGCTGAGTTTCCTGACCAACTTGTTCGCAGTGCAATCACTCAATGGCCTTGCCAGCGCAACTGCTGGTCACGGCTGCGTCCAGGTGCAGCAGGGGAAGGCAAGAATCCTGAGGCAGGAATTGCTACCACAGGCTTCAGACCTCCTGTGGTACCCTTTTCCTGCAGCCCAGCATGTGTATTTGGGTAATTAGAGATATGGCATCACATGGTTAGAAGCTTCTCTTTTCATGTCCCTGCTGTATATTGCAACAGCATCAGCAGTTACGCTGTGGGTGTGCAGTTAGCTTAAGTTCCTCTGAGCGTGCTCCCTGTAGTAATGAGAGCTAGTATTTCATTCTTTCCTTTGGAGTAAATCCTGAGCCCCACCACTATTTTTAATTTGTATTTTCCTGAACTGGTGTCTTATCTCCCTTTGGGACTGTGGCACCTCATCCACACAGCTATCTCCCCAAGTGCATCCTCTTCCCATCATTTTCCGCTGTAACTGTAATTACAGCAGGGAAACAGGCCACAGAACCACACAAGGCTGCTTGGAGTCATGCCCTCAGTTACAGTTCAAGGCACGCACAGAAGTGCATTGCTGTCATCTAGTGATGAACAATGACAGGTTTGCCAGTTGCAAATTAATTGTATGGATCACAAGCATAGCTCATGCAGCTGTTACCAGGTTTACCAGCCAAATCTGTTACGAGAAGAGCAGTAGCAAGATCTCCAACAGATGCTTGGGTCTGGATTGTATCCAGTCCTGCAAGAAAGAAGCCCACCAACCTTTCCTCTCCTGTGACCTTTCAGTTGGACAAGAGTCTATAAAAGTGCCTGGGGGAAAGGAGGGAAGAGACCTCATCACCAGGGTTCACAGCTTCGCTTTAGCGCAAGCCATCAGAATGGGCAGTCCCCAGACAGGGTTGTGGAAGCCTGCAGCAGACACTGGGGGCTCTTGTGCCGTGTATGGTAAGGCAGTGACCGTACTTAGATACCTGCCTACCACACAGGGGAACGCAGAGCATGGGCTGGACCTTTGCCTGTTTCACAGCAGCTAGTACATACCAGCAACAAGGTCACAGTGCATTAACAACAAGAACCCGTGGGAATTACTTGTGGATGTGGCAATTGCCAGCTTCATCCTGCTAGTAACCTAACTGTCAGACTAGTATCCTGGCCTGTAACAAAGTACTCCAGAATAAAATTCCTTCATGCACTAGGAGGCAGAGTAACCTATGCTGCCTCTTCCCTGCCAAAGCTTTTGTCCTAATGTCTAGCCATAAAAAAATTGGCTTAGGACCAGGAATTAGAGATTTGGTGGCCCTTTGAAGTGTTAGGGTCATCTGCACTTACTACACAACTGTCTGATGTCCACTCCCTCTTCCACTTTGATGGTTTCAGCCTTAATGAGCACCCAGTGGCCAGTGAGTTCTAAGCTTAATGATAGGCTGTCAGAGTGCCTGCATGTAGGTTTTTTAGATATTTTTTTTTTAAATCTGCCATTTTGTAGCTCTGATAAATGTTGGCTACCACCACTTGCTATAGGACTGATGTTGATGTATGCCTGCTGAAGTCTCAAATGCAGAGGAGTCTCTTTTGCTCCCCCCTATATACCCAGTTTCTGGGAATACAGTTAGGCTGATGCAATGCATGGGCTCTCGGGGAAAGCCAACCTGTCTTGGATCCTAACTGCAGGAAAGCACACGGTACCTTCAGGTTTATGGTAGTCAGACCTTCATAACCTAGATATCAACAGTGCAATACAAATCACATCCAGGAGCTCTGGAAAAGCTCTTCTTCAATTAATAACCTGATGTCTGCTGGCATTCTGTTTGATGGGGGAGGGGGGGGTTATCCTTTTGTGAACGTACACTTATGATAGCTCTACCTTGTCTACTAGCACCATGTCCCAAAGTGGGGGGAAGAGACCTATATCAATTCTTTCATCTTTCCTTCCAGCATTATTGATTATCATTTTCACAGGTGCTTTCCGAGATTTGCCTTCTATGTAAGGTGACCCTCACAAAGAACGAAGAAAAACTTGGTGAGATTCTAATGCTGAGCAATGCCTGTGCTGCTTACTAGCTGCCTGTCACTATTTGGGGTTTACTTCTTGATACAGCCAAGGAGAGGCTGGCGTTTTTCATGGTTCCTCTCTTTCTTTGTGATCATATACCATTTTGGTGTTCACTGAAAAAATGTGGGTATGTTTCTCCTCAATTAGTAGATTGTAGATCTATCTGTCTAGTGATTAGATCTATCCATTTAATCCATGCACCAAAATCTTAAAAATGAGCCCTTACAACAAATGCTGAATGTTACTAGAAGGACTAGTATTTTCTGCTTTTTGACCCATGGCTCAAATGATTGGTTGGCAGTCTAGATTGCAATAAACTGTTTCTTAAGAATAAATACTTTTTTTCTTTTTGCAACCCAGTTATTTGTATCAAGTTTAATGGTCTAGATACTGGCTCTATGAAATAGGTTTCAGTGCATTCTGCTGTGTTGTCCATTGCTCATTTTAAAGATACCTTCCATTTTCCTATTTTTATCTATCTTCTTTTTTTTTTTTTTTTTAATTTTGTAGCTGACAGTATCTCCTAACCAAGTAACTTCAACTGCACACTACCTTCTGTGGCTTGCGATTTATAGGCTGGGAGTGGAGTCTGAGGGAGGGAATTGATTATAGTACAGCTATATAAAAATAAATTTTAAAAAGCTACAAACATGAATCTGTCAGAGAAGAAAATAATAATCTTCTTCCATCTTCTTGTGTGGAATCTTATGTTCTTTATTGAAATGAACAAAATATGCTCTGCTTCAAGGTCTTCTGTTTGATAACTTACCCTCTATGTGCTGTTACCTCTTTTATCTTGTTTAAGCTTTCTTTTTATTCCCTGTTTTCTGAATTGTACACCAAGTTCTCTTTGTTTGTTTAACATGGAGGCCTCAGTGCGTCCCCTTGATCATTCTTAAAATTTCCTCTGCTGCATTTTAATGGAGACAGCTACCTATCTGCTGAAAATATCTTCCCTGTGATAAAATAATTTGGGGCAGTGTGAAAGGAAGGGGTAGAACATCTTGTCTCATCTGCTTCCCATTTTTATCTTTAATTATTGAGTTTGAGAAAGAAAAGATTGACATTACTTAAAATAACTGTTGCAATGACCTCCTTCTAGGGTATGTGATGAAGCCAAATATCCACAGTGCACAACAAATTTGGAAAAAACAGGACACTAGCAGTGAAGCTAAGTGTATGCCTTAAAGAACTCCTACAACATATCACCAAATGCAACTTCAATCCTGCAAAAAACTCTGATGTTCTGAAACTTTCTTCTGTCACAGATCAAGATGTCAAGATGGAAATGTGCTTTTTTAAAAAAAACTTTGTAACTGATTTTTTGAAAATGTCAGGGGTCTCTATGCAAGCAAAAGTTTTCCGTGTTTCAAAACTACCACAATTTGTTTGACAAGACCCAAACATTTTCTTGAATTTTCCCATTTGAAAAAGTCTATCCAAGTTGTTACACCTTTAAAAAATACTACAGACTGCATTTTCTGATGGAAAAACTTATTTGTATTTGTGGTCAACTTAATATTTAATAGATTAATAATACCAGCCCATAGAAACATGACAGTGTGTTTATTTCAGGATTTCTCTCATTGAGAGACAATACATAAATAGAAGACAGAGCTTATGGTTTGTGTTTACAGAATCTCAGTTCTGTTGGGAGGAGAACATGCTTCCATATGCTGTTGATTTAGACACGACATCCAATAGGGACTCAAGTCACTAGCTGTTTATCTGAAGATAGGTGCTATCCACTTGAAGTTTCAGGTATAGCTGCTTCTGAATTCATCAGATGATAATCCCACAACATTCAGGTCTCTATTTTTACAGTACAACAGGATTTAATGTTTCATAATAAATTTCCTGAATTTTTTTGGATCACCAAATGAAGTAAGATCTTTGCAATTGTTCATACCCTGGAAGTTTTTAAAAGATGAGCAATGTCAATTGAAATATTTCCATTTTAAGAAAAGCAAATGTTTCATTCTCATTTCAAGGATTGTAATTGGACTTTGGAAAAAAAAAAAGGATTATAAGAGTTCAAATGAAAAGTAATTTTATAAAAAGATTAAAAGGAAACATCAAAATTGGCATTCAAGGCCAACATCTGTGTCTGTGCCTAGCTTCAATGAGGTGAGCACAAAAGCAAAAGCTGTGATAAGTCTTGAGAAAATTGGACCATCCAGGTAAATAATAGGATCAGAGGACAGAAAATTTAATACTTTGAGGTCTAGAAGGGGAGAGAACTTTTCAACTGAGACTTGAAAAGAAAGGTTAAAAAAAAAAAAAAAAAAAAAAAGTCTTGCCCTGAAAGTTTGGTACTAAATGAAGGATGATAGTGTGGAAAATGGAGGAGGACTGACACCGCATGATGCTTAGTGGAAGAGCCCCTCCAATGCTTTTGGAAGTAAAACAGTTTCAGGCTTTAGCTCTTGGTAGAATAGGAAGCCAGTATGTGTGGTGCAGTGGCTATGTTGTGTAGGGGCAGGAAAGTGAGGCTTAAATCTTTGAGGAAATTTTCTCTGAAGCGCTCGTTGCAGGTGAAGTTATCTCAGCCAGCTGCTTTAATATCTGCTATAAACTACACTTGTCACTAATCAGCCTTTTCTTTCCCAGGGTACTGCATGTTTACAGAACGTGTTTATCCTTTTCAAGGTGAAAGGCAGAAGCAGGGTGAGTGGTGCGAGCTAACAATGAAGATTGATTTGGCAATGAAAATCTGCTGCCCCAGCACAAAGAGAAGGCATCTAAAAAACCTAAAACCTTTCATTACTGTTTTCAGAAGTTTCCTGTATTGATCTCTTCTGTTTAACAGCAGGTACCTATGCAGCATATCAGCTCTGTGGGAAGCCCTAATCAATAGCTCAGTGCAATGGCCTGACAGTTATTTACTCATCAGCTCATTAGGGTGGGCAGAGTAGATTACACTTCTCATAATTTCACTATTGACTGGCACACTGCACTATGGTTTTGTTGTTGTTTTCTTTAAAGTACCCTGTAATGAAGATGCTTGAAGAAGGGAAGAAAAACCGCAAGCTTTTATGAGAGATTCTTGTTGAAGTGGAGGAGACTTACTCGTGCCAAGACAAAAAACTTTGGCCATCTGAAAGTACAAACAGGAGAAGGGAGGAGCATTGGCAGCTCAGCCCTGGGTAAAACTAAGTTACTTGTGTGCATCAATGAGGTGAACAGGACTGGAAGCTGCCTGGCTGTGCACACCAGCATCCCTTGCTGTGGTGAGTGCCCAGCCAGTGCTGTTGGCTGAGTGGGAAGAAGTGAGTTTAGTTTGTGAGTTTGAAGCCAACTGTTGGCACTGACTAGCAGGCTTGGAAGGGCTCCAGCATGGCAAAGGTACTCTAGGAAGTCTTACTAAGCAAATGCATTGCTTGCAGTTCCATCATGAGTTTTATAAACTGCTGGTGACTATAAAAAAAGTGAACAAGACCACTTTCATTTCCCAGGGGTGACCCACTGTTATGATCTCTCAAGAATGGATACCAAAAACTTTAAAACTTTCCTAGCTTTTGGATTAATTTCACTCACTCCAAGTGAATTTGAAATGCCCAGGAGCTGAAATCTAAATAAAATTGTGTACGCTTTTATTTTAAAAGATGAGCATAAACACCAAATAGAACAAGCTGCTAAGTAATAGGTGGCGACTTCCTCTCTCTTCAAGCCTTTGAGACCCTGCAGCCAGTGTGGACAGTTTTGGTTTAGATTTAAGTGAGCACAAGTCATTTGGACTCTAAAGGGGTAACTGAATCAAATTCTGTGCCTGTGTTCTACTAGTAATTGGACAAAATAATGCCTTCTGGAATTGAACTCTATTTCCGCCACACCATTTTTCAGGGAAGCTGACACATTTTTATTGGAATTTTGTCACTCTCTGCCCATGTAGAACTGGGGGAGGACTGGTAGGTGCGCCTTCTCTGGGTGAACGTGTCCTCATCAGCTGTCAAATATAAGTGGTGCAGCAGCATCTCTTTCCCAGAAACAGTGTGATTCCTTCATTAATTCATGACCTGGGAAGGGAAGTTTTGACATCAGCTTTGACATCTCTGGTTCTGTGACCTAGGAGTTGTTAGTAGAGGAACAGAACAAGTACAACTGATAATGTGACATTTCTGAGGCTACCAACTAACAAATTTGCTCTAAATGTTGAGCTTTTGATGTAATCCCTATTAATGATCAATAAAGTTGGAACCCCTACCCAAAGAGTGTTGTTCAACTCCTTGGCACCCTTGTGACACAAAACATGTAAGCAAGGGATGCATCCCGTTGGAAACCATGGGATTTATGCACGCATTTATGTACTCTGTGGAATAGGAGCCTCGTTCTTCTGCTGAGCCAGCTCAAGCAGATCTATAAACCAGGACTGCAGTTCTTTGGATTGCTTGCCAAGTTGCTGCTTTTTCAGCTGCCTATAGGGAGTGTTTTTATCATTTTGTACCTTTATGACATGAGGCATTAATATTTGAGACTGACTCTCCTTGATTTGATATGATCTTGCATTTTTTAATTTGCTTTCTATATAACTCTTCTTGGGATGAGCAAGTACATTATCTTCTGGGGAGAGACTGGAATGTTGGATCCAGGCACTTCTAAATCTTTTGTGAAGGGAAGCACTCCAAGAATCTAAAGAATTAATTTATGAGAGCCTTTCAGAAAAGCAAAAGTGTCAGGAGAAGTGTTCAGCCCTTGCATTGATTTTCTGTAGCTTCTTGCGTTCCGAACCAGTGCTTATATTCATTGCCTGAAAAACTGTCTCCTTCACAACTCTCCTCCAAGGATGTATTTTGTATTTTTGATTATAGGCTTCTAAGATCTTTTTCTTTTCTGTTTTTCACTGCCAGGAAAGAGCCAATTTTGCCGTTGTAAGAACTAAATGGCACTATGGGCTTTTTGTAAAGGCATTAACTACGAGTTTTACTCACTGGATATTGTGAAATATTGAGGTTGGCTGATTATTGCTTGTCTCAAAAGCAATTTTCCAAAATTAGACAGTAGGCTATATAAATGGGCAGGCTTATTGCTAAAATACTTGAAATTGACCCAGTAAAAAGAAGCTGTCAGTAGAAACTTTTCCATTCATTTCGGTAAGCCCTAATCAGGCTAGTGGAATAAAATAGCACTTCTGAAAGACAGTACTTCAGGAGCAGGTATAACTCATTTGTGGAGAACTGGATAGCAAAGAATAATAAAAAGAGTTAATCCATTAATTATTTCTACAACCACATCTGTAAAACAGCATTGTTTCCATTCAGTGCCATTGCATGTGGGAATTTTTGTCTGTGGATGCACTATGTTCATCTGGTAATTAAAAAATAAAAGAAGTAAAAATTCCAAGCTCTGTAGCTTTCCAAAGGGAGAATGTGATGGCACATTGTCTTGATGGACAGTTTTATTTTTCAGTGAAATAAGTCCTGTATCAGAGCGTGTGAGCTAGTGCTGAAAGCATAACAGCTATTACAGGGCTGCTGCATTACAGTAATGTTGCAAGCAGCTCTGGAAATACTGGACTCAGCAAGGTCTGTGTTGATCAATTAGCACTGACCGGTAGAACATTATTTCCCAGACTCTCGCTGCTCCCTGCAGTGGTTACAGCACGGCTGACTCTGCCTCCACAGAACGCTTTGTATAGCCTATGCCCTTTGCGATTAACTGAGAGGGAAAAGACTGACAGTTTTATTTTATACAAAGAGAGTCAGTGAGGACCTTTAAAAAGCAGGCAACTTCAGGTTAAGCACTCAAAGTCATGTTTTAGCACTTAAAATGGAGCCAAGCTTACTGGCTAGGACTGACTTTAACCAGAGGGAGGTTCGGGTTTGCAGCTGAGGTGTGTGGGCATGGCTTCGGCATGCTGGGGTTCCTAGTTCCGCTGGGGCCCGGGGAAAACTGCAGCACTGCAAGCATTTGCGTGGGGTAAAATACACAGAGAAGACTCCTGCCAGAACATCATGCTAATGAATGACAAAGACAGACTGTGTCTCATAGTGGCGTCTATCATTTCTACTTGTTGTCGTTTAACACGTCGAAATGCAAAACATCACTCTTCTTCATAGAACCCTTCAGGAGTGTCCTGATTGACAGCACAACTTAAAAGCCAAATCCTTGGACTAGTGACATCTTAACAGCGACGCTGAGGAAGCACAATCAATGGTTAATAAATAATAAACCTATTTTATGAGTCCTATCCTAATTACTTTTTCACCCCAAGATCATCTTGCCAAGACTTGTTTAAGGCAAATAGAGCTTGAAAAGTGAATACAAATGGTGAGTGAAGTTACATCTTTTGGAGACTATGCGAAGGGAATGATTGAGAGCATGAGGTACCAAAAGGAGCAACGGGGGGGCTGACGGCAGCGTGATTGTTTGTGTGGTTTGATCACCCTGTTGTACCTTGTCAATTTTTTAAAAACTATCACTCTCCCTACTTACCTTTTCTGCTTCCCTCTTCCAACAACTAAATGGAAATGGATGCCTGGAGCTTGCTGCTGAGCTGCTCTGCTTGGGGACGGTAGCATTCACTAGGGGGAACAGGAGCACAGAAGTAAGCAGTCTTCAGAAGAAGAGTCCTTTTTGTGGTGGACAGAACACTGGTCTCTGCACCACTTTCCCACATGTTATCTTTACTTGTTTTTCTTATTTAGTTCATAATGACCTTTAGTTTAAATTAATATAGTGTAATACTTTCTAGGGGAAATGTCTTGTGAGCTTCAGTGCGGTAGCAAATACAGTAGTTTCTCTGGGAAGGTTTCATAATTTAAGATCATCTTTGGTAACATCAGACACTTTAATTTTTCATGGGTTCTTTATCTCTTTTCTGGATACAAATATGAGATAATGACTGTAAATGCTCTGGGGTAAAATCTTGGAAAATGCCTGGAAAATTTAAATTAGCCAGATAATTGCAGTCAGCTTGTCTGGGATGCCACAATAATCTTCGCACAGTCCTTTGGAGGAATAGGTGATAGAATTGACTAGTATCACGGAAACTGGGCTAAGTGGTTGTGAACAAAAAATGGCAGTGAGCCAGGTCAAAAAAGGAAAAGAGTATAACCCAAGAAGGATGAACCTCTTGCCAACAGCCAGGAGCGAGCTGCTTTTACTGAATACATTCACCTAAGTATGTAGGAGCTGCAAAATCTGTTTGGAGATGGAGGAAATTAAATTAACAATCTAATCTAGATGTTGCTGCACTGCCTGTCTTAGCTCAGAATAGCTGCTGTAGTGCTAGCTCACAGAAACCTGCGGCCATACATTCAACTCCGCTGGTGGCAATACCTGTCAAGTTCAGTTTATGAGCTAGACTTCTGCCCACCTGTTTTATCCTGGGATAAGGCATTTCTATAGCAAATGTGATCATATTCTTAAAAACTTCTGATCAATTCCTGTTCATACGTTATTTCTGTCATTTTCCCTTAAATATGACTGTTTGAAATAGGAAGTGATAATTTAGCACCAGTCAGGTGGACAGAATTGCTCAAGAAGTTGGGTTTTATCAGCTGTAAAGCAGATAAAAAACAAGTTGTGCTCCTTGTTGAGACTACGTGAAAGGAAATATAAATGCATGTTTCCGTAACTCTTCTTTTTGCTGTGGATGTACAAACCTAATGCTTGCAGAGCTAAAGTGTTTGAATTGTTCCCAGCCTGCTGATGAAGTCAGAAGCAGTTCATTTCCGTGACCTTTGAAAGTGGCTGATAAGCACGTTCACTAGAGGTCTACAACTCTGTTGCATTTATCATTGTGTGCAGTCTCTAATGAAATTATTTCTGTTAGCCTTTTAAGGGAGAACAGGCAGTCAACGTAGGCAGCATGCTGGTCAAATAAGCAACACTTGCCCCAAAGCTGTTTCCCTGAAGCAAATATTACCTCTTTATCATCTCTCAGATTTGAAAAAAGAGCTCAACTTCTCCAGTCAGACCTCAATTTGTAATTTCTATTCAGGACTTTCAACAATTTAGATTAAAATTCTAGTGACACACTGAGAATGGGATAGAGGCTTCTGCTTTGTGAACATGCAGCACTTAACCGTTTTCATACGAGTTATTTACTACCTTGGGGGAAAAACGTAAATCAGGGTTATTCTGAGTCTTTTACACAAATGCAGTCCAAAGTGAAGCTGTGCTTTAACTTAAATTTCTTTGTCCTCACATAACCTGGAATCACTTTGTCTAAATAGATTTGAAGAAGCTAGCACAAATGTGGAGGACGTGGTAGCCCTTAAAGGTTTTCTTTGGAAAGCTGATGACACCAAATGAAGAGAAGCGGATCGTTTGCCCGAGGGAGGGCAAAGAAAGAGTTATAAGCAAAGCAAATTTTTAAGTAGCTGCTAAACACTTCTTTTAAAAAGGAAAAGCTCATCCTTTGGGCAGAGCAGTGTACTCACATTTAGAATGGGGGCAAGGGGTTGCAAAGAATCTGCTAATTCCGCATCTTTTGCTGTCCACATGCTATAGACAGAGGTACAGAGGCACTGGTTGCGTCCAGCGAGCTGCAGTCTGTCTCCGGAGCACCTGCTCGTAGGCACCGCTTGCCTTCTGCATCTTCCCAGCGACTCAATGCTTCAAGTGCAGCTGACAGCGAGCACTGCGAGAGGGCTTGGGAACAATTTCAAGCCGTGGCTGGACGTGATGTTTCTTTCCCGTTTCAGGTGTAACTTGCACAAGACAAAGGACAGTTTAGTTTAAGGAAATGTGAAAACAGAGGCCCCAAAACACGACCCCTCTTGCATTTGATGGTACAAAGGGAACAAAACCCAATTAATCCTGAAGCAGTTTTTACCTGAGGACACTGGACTTTCAGCACTTCTGGCTGGTAAGCATGAAGAGAATTACATCAGCAGGTGGCAAGGCTGCAGCTTCACAGGCGGTGTGCCTCTGTGCCACCATCACGGCAGCTATAGAAAAACGCGGTTGAAGTTCACAACCCTCCTAATTCCCTTGGCTCTTGACCAGCTCCAGGGAACCATGTTCCTCTGCCCCCTAAGCACACCCAGGTGCTGCTGGAGGGGGGTGTGCATGGCTCCAGCACCAGGCCCCTTTCACCCTTCACACCTCTCCACGTTCCTAGCCCAGATCTGTCCTGTTAGTCCTCAGTTGCGTGATCATCCTGTGCCCTCACTCCTCCCTACGGCCCAGTATGGTCAGTGACTGGTTAGCCCAGAAGCTGTTGGCTTTTTGTCCTCACACAGAGCAGTTCCTCTGGCTCCCAGACCTAATGGCACTATAAGAAAAAAATGCTAGCTTTAATTCCAAATCCGTGATACTCTGATACACGTGAGCAGACTGGGGCTGAAAGGCAGATCGAAGTGCTGTCATTCAGGACTGACTTTAGCTCATCTCTTTGTGAGATGGATGTAGGTCAGCACCTTACCACTTACTACTATTACTGATGCCTGCCAAGGGCAAATGCTTGCTTCTTCATTGCCCTCTCGGGAACAATTTTGGATTGTATCTTGCTGGTGCCAGCAATGCTGCTGGGTAACAGAAGGATAAGGCTGAGCAGCAGTAGGATTTATTAATGGACAATTACCAGGATGTAAAAAGTAGGACAATCTGTTCTGATTTAGTGAAATGAAGTGTTAGGTTGGGGAATTGCAAGTGTTGAAGAGATTATTCTTTTTTAATGCAGTTGGGAAGCAGTGGTGTAAGTAAAGCTCATGCTGACCTCACCAGGGGAGGTAGGAGCTACCTGTGCTCCAGCTTCCGAGTTTGTATTTCTAGGAAGAGAAGAATGGGACTGGAAGAGCAAATTGGGCAAACTATGAAAGGGTTAGCCCAGACTGAAACAGGTTATAAATAGGGGAAGTTGTCTCCAGACCCTGTGCAATATAATATTTAAGAGGAGAGCTTATTAAACTTGCCTGATAGGTCAGTGGTGAGCCACGCTGGGGCTCATTTCACTATTGGTATTAAAGCAGTTGAGAGAAGGGCATCAAATCTTCACCGGCAAAGTATCCTAAACACCTTCAGTCTTGCAGGGTAAACTTAATCTCTGACCTGTGAAACATTTGCAGAATTTGCCCACAAAGAAACACTGTGTATTAAAATAGAGTCCAAAAGTGGAGTTTTTTTTCAATATCAAAGAGCCAATAGGTTTTTTTCTTTTTTAACCTAGTAGGACCTTAAACTTAAGGTACTCAGGAGAAAAAATTACAGAATGGAAGTTATGTGCACTCAGAAGCTTATAAAAAATAAATAGAATTTATTAGATTAGAATTCATTAGATTTTTTTTTAATGTAACTGGCTGGAGTTCTTATATGCAGGTGTAGAAACTATAATATTAGGGTAACAGCATCTTGCAACCACATTGAGGATTTCTGCTGTGCCTATTCATGCTGCTGTCTTGTTCCACAGGGTTGCTTTTCCTTCCTAAGAAAAACCAAAGTGTTGGTCTTCTGCTCCTCAGGGCCAGAGAAGGGTGATGAAAGCGGCAGCGGAGCGCCTAGCCTGCTAGCACTAGCCAAGAGACGCGTGTACTCAATTACTTCTGGTCAAAGGTCACTGCCTTTTTGGTGCAGACCATTATGACTAATTGACATGAGGTCATATCCAGCTGTGCACAAGCAAGTGTTTTCCTAGTTAAACTTTGCTTAATTATTTTTTTTACTGGAAGAGTTTCACTTGTTTCAGTGAAACATGAAAATACATAGTTTTTATTGTAATATACTCTTGTTGATGATAAAGGATCCGTTAAAGGAATCCACGGTGTTCCCTGCTGCTTGCAATGAGTGTGCGAGCAAAGAAATTAATCTCTTTTAGGAGGTACTTGAAAAGTTACTGGCTTGGCAGAGTTCACGTGGCAAAGAAGCCAGAGGCGTCTGCTTGCAGGTGTTATAAATAATATAAATATATAAACTTGTGATGCCAGTAAGGTTTTATCTGTGAACCTCAGGGAAGAAAAACATGTTCTGTGGTCTTCCAGGTGAGTCTATTCTTACACTGAGAATGGTGCAAACAGGATTAGTCGTCAATGTGCTCCACTGCAGAGCTTGGACAGGTGCAGCCTGTGCAAGTGCACAACCCTCTTATCTGTGGCATTGATGATACAGCCTGTCTTACGTTTGCACTCTCATTGAAATGCCAAATCCCTCTTCAGTTACATAGAAATCTGGTTTGGTGCAATACAGATTATCAGGCTCCTGGACAAAAAAAGAAGCTTTAATGGGGTTAGAAAGTACTCTAGTTGTCTACTGTGGAGTGTCTCTGGTTTTCTTTGGAGCATCTGTTTGTGGTTGTTGATTGACACCCTATATAAGATTAACTTGAATGTATGTGTAATGAGAGATGATAATTGCCTTTTTCTACACACACACAACCCCGATCAGAACAGTGGGTGCTTTTGAGAATAAATGGTTTATGCACTTTAATAGTCTATAATAAAATCCAAAATTAAGGCTGCTTTGCAAAGCCTCAAGATCTTCATTCTGCTTTATAGCTGTTACCAAAAAGAACTTTGGTAGCGTAAATGCCATAAAAGTGAGTTTGGACCCAATATTCAATTATTTTCTCTCCTTGCTCCTATACACAGCTTTGTATGCTTTGGCCACCTTTTTGTCTAATATGGCCAAGATCTGTGGCTGTTTCTGTGCAGTGTGAGGTGTGTATGCTTTTGTTGCTTCATGTCCCTTCACAGAAATGCAGAGTTAGTATCAGGTATAATACATCACAAAAAGTGCAGCTGTCTGCTGGTCCTCCCTGCCCTTCCTCTCTTGCCCCGTGGCTACTGTTGTACCTGATTCTTTCCGTTCTTGAACATTGGACTTCACAAATCATCACCACAAAGGAACAAAAGTCTTGCTGGTTTTGCTCCCTCTGTTGTAAATAATTATGACACCAGTGGATGAAGTGTTGCAAAGTTTTAACATAGTGGTTATACAAAGTGTGCTTGAGTATAGCAAACGCAGGCAGCTCAGGGCATTAAAGAACCTGGACATCACAGGGCCAGGCTTCTAAAGATACTTACTGAGGAACTTAACTCCTATCAGAGTGTGCAGCCTCATAATTCATCATTCTTTTAAAGGTATCTTGAGAAAGAAACTTCTCTTGTTTAATGTGGGAGGTGATTCACATTCAAAACTAATCCATGTTGTATAAAAATGTGTATTGTTTGCATTTTGTGACAGCATAAACCGATTAAAAAAACTAGCTAAATGGATTTTTCAGATCAAACATTACATTTTGCATCTGAACCAGTAGAAAATCAATCACTGTAGCTGCCAGGGAAGATGTGATTTGCAAATGTAGTCTGCAGAGTGAGAGTGGAAGAAAACATGGCTTTAAACTATGCAAAGACCCATTTTGCAGGTGTAGCCTGCTTCGTCATGGGAGGCGTATCCAAAAATCGCAACTCAAGCCAAAACTCTGTGCGGGAAGTGAAGTTTTTAGGAGAAAAGTTATGGAAATAGACCTCAATACAGGAGGTCAGAACCAACCCACCTGCCAAAGTGCATTGTTTCTGGATTATCTCATGGACAGAGATCACGCAGACAGATGCTTTTAAATGTGCTAAAAATCATGTGTTATAAGTAATGGGATCCAGTGACTTCCTTGCTCTTGGATAGGACAGCATGGTTTTGGGGTTAGATGAGGGTCTAGTTCATACCAAGGTCATCCTTCCTTCCTAATGCTCTGCTGTCTCCAAACCACTTTTACAGTTCTGAAACTCTTTCAGTGACCGGCTTCTGTCAGGCTTGTGGTCTCATGAGGCTTCCTGACCCGTTGCATGGGAGCAGCGCCCTGGATTGCGTTCCTTGGAAAGTGAAACTTTCCCCAAGTTCTATGTGTTTTTCTACAGAGTTCTCTTGTCAAATACTACTGCTGTTCCATTTTCTAAATCAAAGCACAAACAGCAGACGTTTTTCCAAATTATGGAGCCAAGTGTGTCAGAAAACTCCTTGGTTTACAGGAGATAACTAGTAATCAACCCGCTGTACAAAGTATGCAGCAAACAGAAATAGCAGGTAGCTAGCAGGTCAGACTGCCAGCTCCGTTACCTGCTACTGCACACAGCTGCAGTCCCTGGAGTTATTTGAAATGAAGAGCTCCTTGGAATGCAGCATGGTATGTGCTTTCCCCTATTCTTTGATATCAAACTGAAATTTTACAAATCGTTAGTCCTCAGAGGACTTTTATGATCCTGAAAGCAAAAATCAGAAAGGTTTCATGCGTTGGATCTCAGAAAATAGAGGATGTTTATGCACAGACAGCTTGTCTTGTGTAAGTATTTTATAACATTGAACTGCTTCAACCTGATAGACTGAAAAGTTTATTAAAGATAAATAACCCATGCACTAAATAGTTTCTTATCTACTAATGAGCACAGCGCACACTAAGGGCTTCTGCAGTAGTTTATTTGCAACAGGGAAAGTTCATGGTGTGAGTTTCTCCTGAGGGAAATGGGGGGGGGGGGGGGGGGGGGCTTTGAAACTTTGTATGGGATTTTTTTTTTTGGTTCTGGAAGTATAGTTTTAGAAGAAAGTAGCCACCAAAGTAATAATAGATGAATAAATGAATAGACTTATAGGCTCACTGACAGTAAACGGTTAAACAGCCAATGCTTAAAGGAAAGACCTAATTTAAAGGAATCGGTATTAAGCATTATTTGGCAAAGGGCCAGATTTTTCTACCCCACTAAGTTCATTTGTCATTCGAAGCTTAAATTGTCTGTGAGCGGTAACACTAGAACTGGCTCTTGCACTAGGAGCTCACCGCACACGTTTCACAATTACCTATGTTCTCTCTTATGCCAGGGCCAGGATTGTGTGGAACATGACTCCGACTCTTCCGCTACCTTCCATTTCCTTGCCACAAACAGATGGTAATTAACCCTGTGCCAAGTTCAAGTGGTAGCAGTTTATTGAAGAGAACCACCTCTCTTCTATGCCTAAACAAAATATGAAGTGAAACTGCTAATCTTGCCCTGTGTGTTTGGCTAGAGGTGTGCAACCTCGTGCCTCTCAGGGACGGCTCTTTGCAATGGAGAATGGGGACAGGATGGGAATTGTAATTGGGGTTTTGGTTTGGCTGTGGTTGGTGTTTGGGGGTTTTTTAGATCATAGTCATTATATGCTTCGTGTAGTTTGATGCCTGGCTCTTGTTTTGATGTCTAACATTTTATTGTGAACGATTTGAATAGTCCGGCTTCTCACAGCTGGAAAATACCACCATGTAGTACATCAGAAGCAAGAAACCATTACACCAGTCATTACCTGGATGTAATGTAAGGCTGCTTGAATATTATCTTTCTGCTGTTCACTGACTAAGTAGATGCCTTTTTAACCAGCCTCATGTGCACAATCAAAATGTTCCTGACACACTCCATCGCTGTTTTATGGATGCGATAGCGGGGACTTTGCGAAGTCTCCAAACACATGGAGGGATTTGAGCTGTATGGTATATCATCTTCTCCTTCCACCTGTTCATGCACTGCATTCCATTTTATTTTAATTAAAACCTAGCAGGTGTTTCATTAGGGTTGATCCTAACAAGGATGCCAGTTTGTCAGCAAAACAAAAACAAAGTAAACCGCAACATCTTGTGCTCTTATCTCCTGATCCTGAAGGTAGTATTTTTGTCCATATCACAGACTACTTTGCTACGTATCTAGAAACTGGTAGATGGCAGAGATTTTGTTCGTGACAGCTGGTTAATGCCTGATGACTAACTACCCATAACCATTAACAGAGCAGCAGAATGTTCACCTCTCTGCTGAATAGTCCCAGCAAAGCTTGTAGGCATACCGTTAGCTCTGTTAAATCACTCTTCATCACAGAACCAAATTCTTCCCTGCATCTTTATTAAGCCTGATCTGAGAAATAAATAATTCAGGGGACAGTGCTGAGCTTGTGAGGTCTGAGGTTGGAACTGCAGGCTTTGTTCTGGTGCACAGCACTGCATGTGACATGAGTGTATTGAAGCACATCAGGCCATCTGCTACACACGGCTGCCTTTTCAACTGGCAACACTTGAGACAGAAGAGCCAAATAGAGATGGTGCTATCAGACAGGGTCCTGGATTGTTCTACTACCTGCCTGGCTCTTAAGTGAAAGGGCTCAGTGCTGGTGTCTTGACAAAGGAAGCAAACGGTCACTTCCAGTACCAGTTAGCCAGACAGGAAAAAAGATGAATAAGCTAAAACTTCCATTTTGTTTCTGCATGTGCATGTTCTCGCTTGTTTTAGGGAAGCAAAATTACATAGCAGAAGTTTTACAGACAGAAAAAGCATTTTCCACCTGCTGCAATCACCAACAGCTGCTAAAAGATAATGAGGGGTGGGATGTTTTTTTAAAATCTTCCACCAAATGCATGAAAAGGCTGTTTAGTGACTGCCTTTAGTTAATATTTTGTAGGTTGGCTGTGGTTTTTTTAAAGTATCCAGCAAAGTCAGGGGAAGCTTCAAGCAAGTCTAAGCATGGTTCCAGAGACAGGCTGGTTTTCAACTGTCCTGTACTTACTTTAACTGTGTACTGGTGAGATGTGGTACTTGGCCATTGTAAGGATGTTTGCGTAGGAGACTGCCCACTGGGACAGGCAAAGAAGAATCTGACCTAGAGATTTCCTATCTGAGGTGCGAAGCAAATCAGCGTACTATTTAATATTCAGCTGTAACAAAGAAAAACTCACAGAAGTTGTACAGATTCCCGCTGGATCTCTGTATGCTGGAACAGGACTCTGAAACATCAGCTGAAATTGAATTGTAAGCTTGCTACCACCTCTGCTGCAAAGGGTTCTCTAATTCATGAACTCTTGAAAATTCAGTTCAGATACAGCATCTGGTTCTCATTATCAAGTTCTTCTATTAGTCTGGTTTTCTGGTACGGTTACTCAATGGTCAAGTGACTTCTCCAAGGTCAAGTAGAAAGCAAATCTTTCACTCCGGCTTCTGTCCCAGAAGACTGAGTTTGACACAGCAGGTATGTCAGGGATATTTGCCATATCTAGGGGTTTTTTCCAAAATAAGCAATAGCAAAGCCTAGAGCACCATATCAGCACATCTCTGGACAGACTCACTACTACTGCTAATGACCACACACTGGGTTTAGTCATCTAATAACGAATTCTGCACGTTTACCCTTTGTTGTGCTACATTTTTAAAGCCCCTGTATTTCAGTATGTAGTTTCAGAAGGAGGAATGGATTTAAAAAAATGGTCACAAATTTTCTTTGGTATCTGATGCACAATAAAAGACTGCTGCCTGTACTCATCAGTAACGGCAGAAGTCAAACTGGTAGCCACACACAGCTGGAGAAGAGTGTTAAATGAGTCTTCGGAGCCGAACGCTGCTAGCTAGTTGTTATTCATCAGAAGTAGTCCTAGAGTGGGACTTAAGCAGCCATGTATTTTTAATGTTTGGTTTCAAGCATGATTTTTTTTTTCTGAGGTCTTTGTGGATCTGTTTTCTCTGTCATGATAGGATACACTTTCAGAGATTTCTCCAGTCCCAACTCTGCCTTTGTTCAACCAGTTCACAACCTCTCTTAATTCTGAATGATTACAAGTAAATTCTGGATGCACTACACATTCCTGGTTTGGAAAAAAAATACATATCTTTCAGAAACCTGATAGCCTCCTCATTTTCACATTATACAGCTAAGTAAATCTTTCTTTTCAGCCAGCTGAATTTTGCAGACTAGAAGCTTAGGTCTAAAGCCACTCATAGAGTGGAAACCCACGTTTATAGGACCTGAAGAGCGCTTTTCACTGGCTTTCTGACAGCAGTTGGAAGCAGTGAACAAGCATAATTGAGATGGTAATCTGTCATTTTCATCAGCTTTGGAGAATTGTTTTCACACCAAGGTTACTTTTCCCTCTTAGAAAATTTACCATATAAAGGACAAGTCCTAATAGCAATACTCTGACATTTTTGTTGTATTTCCACCAAGACCAAGTAGACAAAAATCAACACGTGCTAACGAGGAAGTCATCCGTTTACCATTCATGAAGTAATGTCTTCTCCACTGACAAAGGATGGATAGTGCTTTTTGCCAGTGTTTGAGGTTGTTCCCACTATTCCGTTCCATGCCTAATCATCAGCTTCTGGGATCTGTCAGTGCAGCTTCTCTTTGGCTGCCAATTGGAATGATTCCCACCCAGGTGATGCTGATATCTATCTAATTTGACAAGAAGCATTAGAAAATCTCAGAATTAGACAAGTGTTTCCAGAGGCTTAAAATGTGGCAATACCAACAAACTGTAATTTTTCCACATGCTGTTAAAGAATGATGAAATGGGGTTGTGAGTTGGACACTAAAATACTGGATTATAGGTACTGGAAGTGTTATACGTGAGTTGACAGAGCTTCAGGTGAAAGAGATTATATGCTTATGTGATCTCTCCTATTACAAAGAACAGGATGAAGAATTTCAGACTAGCTGTCCTGTGCTGAACACAATAGCTTGGTCTAGGCTATAGCATGTGTTATAGAAGGATGAGCAAGTTTGATTTGAAGGCAATGAGATAGAGAATTAGCCGCTTTTCTTCGTAGCATGTTTCAAAGGTTAATCACCAATTCATAGCTGAACATTCTGAAAAATGACTGCATGTTGATTCATCTGTTTCCGTCTGTACCAAATCATCAGCTATTCCAGGTTTAGATGACCTTGCAAAATATCTAAACCACAATTCTTATTTAATAATTGCATCAGTTTCACCTTTGCCATCTCCACAAACAGTAAGAGACAAAAAGAAAAAGAACACTACCGCAGTATATATTGCGGATATGTAAGGAAGGGATAAAAATCTTCATTTCAAGTTTAAGTTTGAGGGTTTTTTCTGCAGTGTATTCCGACACTGACGTTCTGATGTACTAAGACTGTGAACTTTTAATCGCTTTTTTTCATATGCATAAGCTTATCCAGGAAACTGGAGTCTGGGTGTGCCATTGTGATCTCCCACTTTTCTAAGGAAAATAGGATGAAAGTAATGGAAAGGAAAGAAGTTGTATCACACTGAAATAAATGCTTCCATGGCAAAGAGAGGATTTCATCCAAAGTGAGATGTTTTTACTTAGGTGAGCATTCTTGCTGCTTACTGGTATGGGTAATCCACACTGGGATATAGGAGAGATTTATAACCTGAAGACACAAGTTCAATTCACTTTCAGGGATGGTCTCTCTTGATCTGTGTCTGCTCAGTGCTGAATGCAAAGGAACCTGTTAAAAATTTCAAAATGGGAAAAATATATTCATACTACTTAAAGCACTATTCTGGTGGTAAGGGCTGAATTAAAGGGACAGGGGCTGAGACATTGTAGTGTTCCTAGTGTTTAGGGTTGTTTGGATCTTGTAAAAGACATCTTTTCCTTTGTTTTCTTGGCTTTATTTGTCTTAGTTTTGAAATTCTTTGGGCATTTTGAGATGTCTTTCTTCTAAAATTGGTTATATACCTGTGTGATTGAGTGATGCTATGCAGTGGAGAAAGTGAAAATACAGCTTCATGTAACTTCAGACTGGGGACTTGAGCTTCAGCTTCTTTAACTGAAGACTGACTTGAGCAAGATATAGTATACTGTAAAATAATATTCTGCATATAAGGCTAGTAATTATAACACCTGGAAGCAATATGAAACATAAGCTGGGGGGTTTAACAGCAGAGAATTAAAAAGCCCCCACATTTACATGACTAGATGACGGCAGATTGAAATTCTGTTCATTAATGACTGCAGTACTTCTTAAAATGCTCAGCATACACCTAACAAAACAACACACATCCTGGAATGTGGTGAGCTGCAGCTACTTTTATTCAGAGCAAGGTTATCAGAGCACAGAGACTGAGCCAAGACAGCCCTACTGAGACAGGAACAAGGATTAGATTTTTGTCAAAGTAAACACAGAGATAGCTAAACTGTAATTTCACAACAGAGCTGTTCTTGGCTGATTGTGTGCACTGTGCACGCACCATTTTGTAAGTCTTTTAGATGATTTTTCACATGCTGAAATGTAGCTTGGGCGGGGGAGTTTCCTAACATTAATGTTCAAGTGAAAAGAGAATCACTACAAATGGCTGGATGTTCCCACAAATCAGACGTTGCAGCCAAGATAAAAACAAATGGTTGAAACACAAAGACTTCTAGACATATCCTTGGGTTTCTTGCTCTGTCTTCCAGTCTTCAAGCTCTGTCTCAAATTTTCCTTCCTCCAGGTTGGGTGATTCCCCTTCTTTATTCTTATGTTATATTTGAGGAATATGTAGCTTAACTAAAAAGTAAGGAGCACCCAATAAGAGATAAGGGGAACTGGAGTGAAACTGTATTTCTTGAGATCCTCTGAGATGGAAAAGAACTTGAATGTGTTCTGTAAAGCTACTCTACCATATGAGGCTGGTGTCCTGTACCAGTGAGAAGGGTGGTTTATTTTTTTGACCTAAGGATCAGTCACTGGCAGTATTGGCGTGGTTACGCTATTCAGTATTGTATATTCAAAAGCTGTTGTGCATAGGAAAGCATCTCGGTTTATGTTCTCCTTTTTCTGCTCTATGTGAAGCAGAACTGTGCCTAGGGTCACTGTATTCTTCCTGATGTCATACACTGCAAAACTGGCAAACGCAGCAGCCTGGCCCTCGAACGCGGGTTTAGTAGAGGTCCCTGGAAATTGCACTGGCCAGAGCAGGTCGCAGGTCATGGACCTACTGAAACAGAAGATGCTTTTGTAAGGCTCTGGGCAACCAAGTTAGGCGTCTCACAAAGCAGGCTTTGCTCCCAGGAACTCAGTTGCTTCTGCATGGAAAAAGCAAGTTCAGATGCACAATATCACAGTGCAGAATTTCACTCAAAGTGAAGTACTGTCATTTTGAAAAACAAACAATTCTTTGCAGTTTTAAAATGGACTGGGGTGACAAGGTTCTTGAGATTTGTGCAAACAGAATGTGTGACCTTCAGAAAGTTACAACAGGTCATACAACCTCCTCTTGCCCCTGAGCTCCTCAGGTTGGACATCATCTGTTACAAACCTTTTCCAGCCATTCTGCTTCAGCACAACAGCGGTTCTCCTGCAGCAAGCGTACAGGGCGTCTGGGCCCACGCTGCGCTTGAACCAGCAAGGAGCCAGCACCATTCTTCCTGGCAGGAGCCAGGTCAGCTGTCTTGAAGGCACTTATTTATTTATTTATTCATTTTTCTTCAGATTGTGCTGGGGGAGAAAAAACCTGAGCAGAGCTTATGGATGTTTGAAATGCAAATATTAATCAGATCACTTGATATTGTAGTAAAAAGCCAACTGTCTGGGGGGTGGTTGCCCTGCTGTGCCCTCTGCCAGCCAGGATCAGATGTGGTCCATGCCATCACACTTCCCTATTGACTGGCTGCAGAAAGACCCCTTTATCCCAGTGAACTTGGAGGCACAAGGGGAAGCGGATTACAAAGTAGCACTAGTGTGCAGCATAGGAATCACGTTCAGGATCGAATTATTCCCTTTGCTGTTCATTACCTCTTGCTTGCTGAGAAGTACGAGAACGCGTGCAAGCCATTTCCTCGCCTAAGCTGGCGGGCAAGAGCCGTGTCATGTGCTGAAGCCTGTAGTGAGCTTCCTTCTGCAAGTCTTTTGGGACCAGCTGGTGGAATTTCTTCTGTCAAAGCAGCACAAAGGAGTTCCATAGTTTCAGGGATAATGCATTTGGGACAGGATAATGCATTTGGGACAGCTCAATCTGCTGAGACCTACAGAGCTGCATTGTATGGAATAAAATAATGTAAATATTCCTAGAGGCAAAAGCATTATGCCGAGGAGCCATATGAAAGAGTTGGGACTTTCACAGACATAGTAGTACACTATTATGTAAATTACTACTTTGTTTGACGACTGAATTGTATTAAAACTGTCTGGAAGTTTATTGCTTGAAGCAGAGGATCCTAAGAGCTACATTTGACATCATTTAAATTACAATGATGCTGTGCGGTATGTAAAATAACTGTCTTTGTTCAGAAAGGTGTGTGCTCCTCTGGTTGTCTCCTCTCTCCTCGCAGTGATTTCAAACCCAGGCAAGATATTTTCCCATAAAATTCAGTGTTGAGCAGACAGGGAACTATTACAGAATTTTCAAAGGAAGTTGATAACAACACAAACAGCCTCTGTGAAGAGCTACATGGCAGCTGGCTTTACCTGCCTCGGGAGGAAGCTTAAAGCTGTGCTCTGTGAGAGATATCGTATGGAGGAAGCATGTTAATGAAGCCTGTTAACTGAACCTCAGCAGGAGACTGGTGCCAGAGCCAGGCACTACAGTACTGGGCCAGGTCGTGGTCCGCCTGGATGCGACAAGCTCCTGGGAGTCTGGCACACTTGATTCTTCCTGCAGCTGCCTCCATGGTATAGCTCTGGACCAGCAAGTGGGGGATCAGACCCGAGGTGTCCCACTTATCAGCTCCCCTCATGGGAGCAGACAACTTGTATACAGTTATATGTATACTTGTGTGTGTGTATATATATACACACACACACTGTATACAACTTGTGTACAGTTACAATATACTCTGGTATTTTCTTATCCAGCATCCTGGTGTCAACCATGCGTCGCTCAGTGGCAGGGCAGCACAGCCTCCCAAGGGCAGCCCCGTGCTGGCTCAGGAGGGTGCTTTTTCTTCCTAATTCGTGTTAAGAACATGTAGGGTTGAGAACCAGTCACATCCTCGCCTGCACCTTAGAAATCCTGCTGTTCCTGGAGCTTCTAGAAACCATCTGGCTCTGCATTTTCCTCAGACCACATTTATCTTTCTCTTAAAGAGAACTGATGAGAATTCAGTGCAATTGTCAGGTCTAGGACCCTGGGGATGGCTTCCTAGGCTAGGACAGATGGTGCAAGCCGTTTGGTATTGGGGGATAGGAGGAGAATGGGGCCAATGGCTTAGCTTTTGCTGTTATATTTCCACCATGCGAGCTCTGACCCTCTAAAAATCCTCAGGGCTGGGCCTTGGGACCTTGTGGTCAGCTCTTTACCCAGGAAGATTTCATTCTTTGCTGCCATGGGGTTCATGCCAGGTTACGGTTTCTGAGCTTTGCAGAGGGACCGCTATATTTTGTTCTCAGAGCACCCACGCTGGTAGGTAATATGCAGTTAAGGTTACCTCCAGCTAGGGAAGTCTGACAGAGGCAACAGTAGTGACAAATGAGTGACCTGGAAATGCTGCCCTCCATTCAGTATGGAAATGAGAGCTCTGACCTTGAGTACCAGAAGCACATTATCTCTGCACACACAGCATGGAGATGGTGGGAGGATGTTTAGAGGGAAGCTTGGGGGCACACAGTAACATCTTGAAGGAAAATATACGTCAGATTCATGATTCAGTGCGAGTATACTTTGTAGAAAAAGACAGGTGTCTATCAAAATCTTCAAAGACACAGACGAGTGCAGCAGTTCCTTGGTTCTCGCAGTGGCTGCCCAGACTCTGCCATGCTCCATCTGTTGGCAAACTGGAGATGCAAAACCAGCGTTTAAAGCAGTCTGCTGTCAAAACTCCGAGGCAAAGAATAAGATCCTGCCTTATTCCCACAGGTGCTTTTGCAGTCATCTTGTTGGCCCATCGCTTGCTACAGAAAGAGCTTCAGAGAAAGGCCATGTTGGCAAGCTTGTGAAAGCCTCCACCCTGGTGTGTGGCTAAGGCTTGATGTGAAGAATCTTGAGTTTTCTCAGGAGTCCAGTTCCAGTGCTCCTGTAGGAAAAGCTGGTTCAGGTTCTTGGTTGCTTCCCAGCTGAGAAGCTATGTGACTAGCAGGTTCAAAAGGGGAAGCTTGGCAGCCATCTTCTTGGAAATAGCTTTATATAAACCTTGTAACTTTTGCAGAGTGCCCCAAAAGCACACCACTGGGCAACCAGGGACTGTATGAAATATTCAGTCTTTCCATTCTCCTGCAGCTTTTCCTGCTTGCTTGGCATATGGAAGCACTAGATACGCTTGCCAATAAAGAACTCCCCTGGAAGAAATCATTTAACAAGGGATGAAAATGTGATAAATGATTTATAACCAAGGTCCCATAAGCAAAAGTGAGCGTGAGGCAGCTCTTACCCATCTGAGTGGGAACTGGCTGGAAGTTTTAATAGTCACTTGGCACTAGATCCCTCTGGGCTTTGATGTGGACAGACTTTTTCTAGCAGGCTCATTTTTACAGGCATTCATCTCTGCTGCAGCTGTTTCTGCTGTAATTTATACAGATGCTATTATTCATATGCAGTCCTGTCCCCAATATTTTTGATGTTAAAATCTTTTTGTTGTCGCTGTGTTCCAAATCAAAGGATCTATTTCTGCAAAGTATAGGTAATTCATGCAGTTTCACTTACCTGCATGCTGATGTTAAGGATCTAATTAGATGATGCCTCATCTAATTAAAAAGCTGTTATCAAAAGTCTCTTCACCCCACAGACAGCAGATAAAGTTGGTTTACCGGCTTCATTTCTAAAGTGAGGGGTAATGAATATAATTTTACTGATGAGGGATTTCTGTGTGATTCCCCATGTGAACTGCACATATAATCTAATGGAGAACTAGCTGAGCTTGCGGTGACAGTCAAGTCATTTTTCATAGCAGGGCAAGACAATATCTTTTAAATCAAATTGTTACTCTCTATTAATTGCTGCAACATATTTATCTGAAACACGGTAGCTGGAGTGACAGTACTTATTAACAGCTAAGCACTTGTAAGTACGGTGGAAAAATCATAAATGAGAATTGCGAGGAACACTAGTGAGAGACAGGGGGATATTCAGTGCAGCAAGGACTTCCAGTGCCCAGGTACCTGGCTGCTGATGCTAACATCTGGCCATAGACCGTATCGGCTCTCAGTGCATCTATGGCAGCAATACATTAAGGAGGCAACCACAGCACAGACTTTTAACTTGCCTTCTCATCCACCGATGCTTGGGGCGGGACTGGTGAAGACATTTTCCTGCTTTCAGAAAAGAAAAAGATTTAAGCAGACGTGCAGCAGCTGGTGGGGGTTGTGTGTGCCAGCATGTGCACAGGGCTGTGCTCGCTTTCAGCGACTGGTTGCAGGGCAGAGCGTGTTGCCTGTGGAGATGCGGTACGCTTACTGCTCTGACCTTAGGGGAAGGAGCAAGCCACTTCTATGTAATGATAACTAGATGAAAACTTGGCTTGGGACGTGACATGAACAGAAATAGCAGACTTGGTTTTTTCGCTAGAAGAAACTTGAGGCTCATAGAAAGATGTTTTCTCCCCAGTACTCGGAAGAGCAGAACCATCAGCGAGGCCTGCCAGCTTTACTGTCATTCTAGGAAAGGCTTTCATTTTGGAAAAAATGTTTTGAGGAGGGGAAAAAATATGTCCATAGTGCTTCTCAATCTTGCAGTGCATCACAGCTCTCCCAGTGCTTCATTATTCAAAGATCAACCTAAATCTAATCACCTAACCCACTTTCTCCACTTTCTAATCAGAAAATCAGCTTGGTCATGAGCTCCTAATCTGCTCCTTATTTACTTCCCCTGGCTAATGTCCACAGAAATTGTTACTGCTGCTGAAAAGTCGGCAGACTTATCTGCACCAGAGTTTGTTCCCTTACTGCATCTGTTAAATATCTTGGATGAAGGAAGAAAATATTATTCCCTCTCTCAGCAGTTAAATGCTGCACTGCATGGCTATTCGGCCAAGTCATGGAGACCAGAATAAGTTTTCAAAAACCAGATGGTTACAAACCTCTGTAAAATCTGCATGTGTTCAAATGACAAAGGCAGCACCCTTCTGAAAAGTCAAGTTAATTAATACCTGTGATTTTGTAGGAAATTAAATGCAGGAAGCATTCCCTTATACCTTGCTCCTGACTGGATGGCTGGAGCTGCAGTAATTGCCTTGTATCAGGAATGTCATTTTTCATTTCTAGCAGGTCTTGTTTAACCAGACAGGTTCTTAAATTACTGTTCATTGTCTGCTTTGTAGTGAAGCAAACCTTTCGGTATGGTTTTTCATACATGGAAGTATGAATTCAGGCAGTGGCCAACACGTACTTTGCAAAGGCAGTGCTGTGCAAAGCTCCTGCAGGCTGTGTAGCTCCACCAAAGGGCTGTTGTCCAGAAGCAGGGGGCTGCTCTTTGTTTTTCTGACTCATCTCAGCAGAAGGAACATGAAAATCATCTCACCGTTTAACGGACTTCAAAGATGTTTGCAGTTCTGTTTTGACCCGTTGCTTGGGTCCGTGAATAATTTTGTGATTGGGTAAAGAGGGGAGAAATCACTAATATTCACCTTTAACTCTTGATTATATCTCTGGGGGTTTGGTTCTGGTTCCCCAGAACCAGGATTATTCAGCTGTTGCTGACTAATAAGGGATATTTTTCAGGGGCCCAAAATTGTCAGGAAACATATCCAGAGAGACTGAGGAAAGAACAAAACAGGCCGGATTCCAAGGCCAGGAAAATTCCTTGGCGACAATGGAGTTGCGTTTTCCTGAAAAGCAGATCTTAAATTTCTATTTCAGCTGAACCCAGCACTACCCAAATGACCAGATACACCCAGCTTTAGGCATACAGGATTTTCATGGGACTTTAAATGAGGTGTGAGCTGGTCTCCCAGAAGAAAAATTACTTCTTCCCCTCTTTCCAATCTGAATAAGTCCAGTGTATTTCCCTGTGCATACTTTTTATTAGTTCTCCTTCCTTGATCCTTATATTCTTTGTATCTTGTGGATGGATTGTAGGCCATCTATGTATTTCTTCACCGTTACAGATGTAAATTCTGCTGTATAGTTCATACATTTTAAACTCCTTAACCTGTGTACAAAACATGTCCCCTTATTCCCTGCATATGTTCCATGCAGGCAAGGTTGGGGTTTTATTTATTACTGTTAAAGTCTAACATAATTCTCATGAAAATTTAAAAAATCTGCTAATGCAGATGACTAGTGTGTGACAGATTTTCATCAAATATGCTTTATTCATTTACAGATGTTTAAAGGAGCGATGTGCTAAGAGCACTGAACTGATTCAATCCAGTGCTAAGCCCTCTGACAACAATGTGAATGTGTAATTCTTGTGGCGAGGGCTCCACAGAAGTGTTCCCATTAATATCTCGTCCCTGGCATCAGTGGGGCTTAAGTAATAGGAAACTGGCATATTTATTCACCACCTAAATTTTTAAATAGCAAACATTTTTAAAGCACTTGCTGAAATATTTAAGCCAGGCAAATAGATGATGGATGACAGGGAGAAAAAATGCCTTGATTTATTGAAGAAAAGGGAATTTAAGAGCTCAGTGTGAAGAACTTTCTAGTTAAACTGACAAGTGATAATCCTCTAATTGAATTGTTCATGCCAGGTTATTGAATTTGCAAATCTTTAAAGGAGTTCCAGCCCAAGGTTGTAATCTGAGCCGTCTAACCCTTGCAAATGTCATTCACTGGCAGAGGTCAGTCTAGAAAGGTTTACAGAGCTGTCTGCAAGTTCACTCAAAACAGCTTCTTGGCAAGGATGGATTAAGAGGCTCTAATGTGCTAACGCGGCAGCCTACCATCGCCTTCGTTTTCTGCTGGCAGTGGGAGAGAGAAGTCAGGTTTCAGGCTCATGAGCTGTCAGACTCCACGTTCTCTATCCAAAAGGAGTTCAGAACCTGTATTTCTGATTTAAAGCTCTTCATTCACATTCACTCTCCCCACCCCCACCCCCCCTTTTTGACAAGAAGGCGCCACCTGAAGGGCATCCTTACCCAGAAAGGATAGGAAGGAAAAAGAGAGTAGCAGATGTACAGCTCTTAACAAACATTCACTGTTTCTTGGCATTTATGGGCTTCGTCATTTTAACAGCTGGATATATGGTCCTTTATTTGCAGTTGATCTCTTAAAGTACTACTTGTTCAGTGACTTCTATGAACCTCAGCCTTTAGACGTCTATGCATCTTTTGAACAAAAGGTGGAAATTAATAAACTACGTCAGTCCTCCTTAGAAGTTTGCAAGCTTCCTTGCTCCAAGTTTGTTTGCATTTCAGAGCAATAGCTCCAAGGTTTTGTTGGTGGAGGACAGAACCATGGAATCATTTAGGTTGAAAAAGACCTTTGAGATCATCAAATCCGACCATTAACCCAGTACTGCCAAGCCCACTGCTAAACCATGTCCCTGAGCACCACATCTACATGGCACACCTGCACGGCAGCCTGTTGCAGTGCTTGACCACCCTTCCAGTGAATATTTTTTTTCCTAATATCCAATCTAAAACTCTCCTGGCATAACTTGAGGTCGTTTCCTCTTGGATGCTGTGGCTTTTCTGAAGGCAGTGTGAAAGGAGCAGGTTATGCTGATTTCCCTTCTGGTTTCTTGTCCCATGCAGGCTAAACTGAGAGATGCGCTGGTGATTTTCCTGCCAGCAGTAGAGCTATTAATGGAGCTTGCTCTCATTTCACCTTGCAACCCTAGTGCTTGCTGCGAGCAGAGGGCATAGGATACTAATTCGTTGCATCTGTGGCAGGAGCTGGAAACCAGTGAGACACAAACCTGAAACACTTTACAAACTTAACTTACCCTTTATATTTCTCTTTGTATCCAGGAAAAGCTAGCAGATGCTAGCTTAAGATAAACAAGTGCATTGAATTCTCCTGGGAGGGAAGAGTACATCTAGTTGTCAGGAACCCCAAGGAGCAGGACTCTAAGCAACACTGAAACAATTAGATTTAGCCTACTCTCTACTGTTTAGCGTCACATTGCAGCTGATGAGAAGGAGGTTTTAGTGAATTTGGGAATAACCCAGCAAAATTCAGGTTGATTCTTTATGCTGCAATGTCAAGCTGTGATTGGAATAGGTCATAAGGCTGGTGGCAAGTTAGTGGTACTCCAGGATCTAGTCACAGAGCTAGCTCAGATGAACTGTGAAAGAACTGGAAGACAATGGAAATCTTACTTCAGTGATTTGGAAATAATTAGGCATGTGACTTGGTATCTTTGTGACACACTGTAACATCATATCCTTACATGAGCATCCACATAAAGGTGAGGGGGCTTTTTGCTTCATGACCTGTCTCAGCCATTTATATTTGGGAGGAGAGGATAAATTAGAAATAACATGGTATTTCTTAGGCTGTGAGCCAGCAGTTTTGTTTCTAAATGCAAATTATATTATCATGTGTTCACTTTAGAGACTTAGAAAAATCTCACTACCAGAGTTACGAAAAGGCCTCTTTTGCAATGAGACTCAGAAGTCGGTGTGTTCATTGTCGACTTCCCCATAAGACACGTTCCGGTAAACGAGCAAATGGAGGAGCTCACCAACCAAGAGCGTAACATCTGAAAGGTTTAGTACTTCTCAGTTGTGACCCTGAATATCACTGGGTTGTTCTTTCAAGTGCCTGACTGCGCTAACCTTGCTGTGTCAGGGAATTCTGTGTCCAATCCTGTAATGCATAAAGATGTCCTGGCAGGAGAAAGGCAGTAGAGTTTCTGTGCTGAACTCCAAGTGCAGTCTGTCATTATTTAATTAAGTATTTATAAAGTAGCTGAAAATTCAACCATTCTTGACACTTGCACCTCTCCTAGCCTTATGTGTGCATGTGGTAAACAGTCATATGCAGAGGAAGACATTACCAGACACTTCTGAAGGAGCTGAAATAATACCAATTTTCTTATTGAGGAAGGGCATTGCTTTGTGTTCCTGCTTAAAAGGCGGCCAATGTGGCCAATTCCCCTAATGCTTGCAGGCCTTCATTCAGCTGCCTGAAAAGGGAGAGTCCCAGCAGAAATCTCAGGAGCAAGCTGTAATTAATTGAAGCAAGCAGATGGCTCCAACTTCTTGTGCCTTAGCAATGTGACAGCATCTCATGGAGGAGCTGTGACAGCATAGGACGCGTGTAGGAGAGGGGGTGGATGAAGCTCTCAGCGTGCATCTGCAGCAGGCTCAAGCGGTGTCTTTATCCAGGCAAATGTTATCTCACTGCTTATTGAATTATCTGTCTTGAACGGCCTTGGATAAGGCTGTAAGGGAAGGAGAAAGAGGTGAACCAAGGAATACACTTGTACTCAAGAAAGTGTAGAATAAGATGCAAAGTTGGAATGTCAAGCCATTTAACTCATCCTAATTGACTCTGTGGGTGGTTGCTCTTATTTTGGAAGAGGAATGCCTTTTCTGAGTAAACCTCTCTTCTAACTGGATTAAGCAAATTCAATTAAAAATTTGAAAATACTATTCAAGGATGAGCACAATCATATATAGAATCAGAGTCCAAAGTAACTTCTGGCATAAATATGACCTTACAAGGGTAAGCAAGTACTTTTGTTTCTCTTATGTTTCACATAGTTTAATTTAGTATACACATTCCTAATGTTAGAAGTCAAATACTACTTTCGATTTTCATTACTCATAAATGAACTTATGTAGGAAGAGTTTCTCATTCTCTGAGAATTTTCCAGATCTTAAAATTGTCATGGGAAAAAAAATCAGAATTTTCTTTTTTTTTTCAAGCCAGCAAAATTAAGAGAGTAAGATAGAGGAAGTTTGGGTGAACTAAAACATTTCTGGTTTTCACCTTTGGGATAAACTTAACTATTACTAACAGAAATAATTTAGACTTAGTTTTTAAATACAAAACCAGAAGATTTTTCACAACTGTGAATCAGTAAAATAGCAATACCAGGCCCTTTCTCATTACAAATTCGGTCTCTAAACCAATTTAAGAAAACTGAGCCAGAAAGTAACTTGCCAGTAAGTTCCACTCATGTGCCTAAAGTGAAGCACATAAAGCAGAGATTTGGTGAGTGTGTGTCTGTGCCTTAGGCTGACCATCTGAACCTCCAGCTTCCTTACTGTGATACATTAATATTTATTTGTGAAACACTCTGTGATTCCCCATATGAAACACCTTTCACAAGCGTAAAGTCTTAGTCTCCTTTGAGGCTAGAAATCACACCAAAATCCCTAGGTGAAGTGCCTCTCCAAGCAGCATTCTGCCTGAAGTGAATATTTAAAACACTGCACACAAAAAAACCTGTTGGGAAATATAAAATTTTATTTCTAAGCTACATGATTTAAACAGTGGAAGTAGGACATCAATTGCCGCCTTATCTGAAGGGTGTGTTTGGTATTTAAGTCAGGGCTGGCATGGTGGGTTTGAGCATAGAAATTCAAGGGTATCTTTTCTTTAGGAGACTTCTTAAGGACACATAAAGTGTGGCAGATGGGGAAACTTGCTGAATCTTGGATAAATTACTGAGACATTGCAGAGTTGCTGTAAATATTGTAGGACCTCATGACAGCCAAAGGAGATAAAAAAAGACATCTACAGAGAAGGGATGCAACGTGTTTGTAGGGTTCCAACTTTTAAGAAGGAATGAGTATCAATCTGCCTGCAGTTTTGGGTCCTTAGATCACAGTCCTCTAGGGAGAGTTGTGGTGAAATAGGTCTACCACAACACCACTCTGCATCAGTGCCTAGAGAAGGACCCTACAGTGTTTCATGTACATTATTTGCTGACGGTTCAGACTCATCCAAGCCATTTCCCAGATGTCATAAGTACCGTGTCGTGTTTGCTTCTGAGGGAAAATCAGACTCTGACCTCACTTTTGTACTTGCAGGTGACGGCAATGGTTCAGTTTTTGCTTTAGTTACATCCTCTGTTTCTTGCTTTTGTTTGTACATATCAAATGTACATATCAAATTTAGACATAAGCTTAGCGCCAGTTTCTCACTAGTATTCTGAATCCACAATTAGGGACAGATTTTTCTTTTCAAGATCTTTATGCACTGCAGTCAGCCGAATTTTCTTTAAATCCTTATATCTTATTTAACCTAATGAGTTAAAAAGATTCTATTCATTATCTTAAGTATTAATTATCTTATTATACTCTACAGCTTGACATGCCAGCTTTTTTGCCGCAATTTCTGGTTGTGAGGACAGGTTGCCATATGTAAAGACTGTCTGCAGAGCAGCTCCTGATACTGGGTGGTTTTGTACAGCTTTCGCTCAGGCCAAGTCCCAGACGTGGCAGGACCAGACCTCCTGTTCAGAGGGTGCTGGTAATTCCAGCTGAACTCTTCCATCTAAACTTCTTCTGACCTCAGCATGGACAACCGATGCAGTCAGAAATGGTTCCCTGCTAGCACTGAATTAATGCTCATCTCTTCTGACTCCAAAGAGATGGCTGGATGAATCTTATGTGTCCCTTGGTCCAAATATTTCCCAACTTTTTCTCCTGCATATTTTCTATTTTTGTACCTGCGTACACTTTTTAAGGAAAAACTTGCTTATGTACCAAAAAAATTCTATTGTTGCTTTTTCTTTGTTCCATGGTTTCTCCATTTAAATTGCCTCACATCAGTTCCTTTTTATTCACTTGTGGTTATCAATTTTGAACAATTTCCAATTACCATATTAATTTCTAAAATGTGCAGAAGTAATGTTGCTGATAGAAGTGCTATATTTATTTACTGCATTGCTTCTAGTCTACCTGAAAAAACACAAGTGTGCTGTTTACAAAGATGTATCACTTTGAGTCAACAGTGATCCAGGCTGAATTGTTACACCCCGGCATCTTCATGATTTCAGCAACCTAAAGGTCTTAGTATCAAATACCTGCAGGGGCATGTTCTTAATTTTCAGTATGTTCTTATCATCTCATCCAGGTTCTGCACTCGTGGTTATAAAGCACAGTATCTCCAGCTGTAAGAAATCATTTGAAATTGTGGAAAATTCGACCTGCGTGTAGTTTTCCTTTCAAACTTTCCTTAATTTTAAAAAGGTCAGACTAGTTGGAACAATAATTAGCAGAACAAACACTACTGTCCTTAGAGGAGACCTTGTCTGCCAAGCTACTGACTCAAGAACGGTTACAGCTGAGTTACAGCCCAGCCCTCCTTCCTGCCCTGGGAAGCAGACCTGAGGTAGGCTGGAAATTGCTGACAGACCCTGAACTTCAGCTGTGCAGGTGAGTGTCATGCTGCAATAAAGCACGCCTCAGTCAAGCATATAAAAACAGGATTTAATTCAGAATCTGATGCTTAACTCTGCATCATTGATCTTCCTTCTCTATATTAATTGCACCAAAATACATACTGTTTGCATCTGTTAATACTCCAGAGTCTGTTTGACAACTGAATGCAGCTGAAATCTCTTAACTCTTGATTTGTAGCCTGTCTTTTTTGGGGGGTTGGGCTTTTTCTTTTAGCACATGGCAGTTGATGCAGCAGAGCTGAGTGCAAAGAGCTGGCCTTTCCTCCACTGAAGTTTGCTCAAAACAGAAAAACAATTTGGAAGAGCAGGCTTTACTCAAGAGCCTGTTAAATAAAATTTCATTGGATTGACAATTATTTGTTGAGGCTGGTGTCTGTTAAAAAAAAATACCCTCAGTGAGTATCTAGGAAACACTAGCTTTTGATAAACAAGGAAATTGGAAATATTATACAGATTTTAATGACTGGGACTTCAGCTCTGTCAGAATCAGTCAAATTCATCCCTACTGTGTAATGCCTAATATTTTACAAAACAGTAAGATCTCTTGACCCTTTCTAGATGAGAAATCAGTTGAGCACTGCAGCCCTGCTGTTTTTACTGGAGGTGTGCTGATTCACACCAGCTGTCAATCTTGTCCTGTTGCAGTCCAGAAAAGGGGGGCGGGGGGGATGATAAATGGAAAAGTACGCAATGATGGGAGGGCTGAAGGTTCAAATCTGATCACAAAACCAGGCAGCAAATGCATGCATTGGCCAAAGCCAGCCTTCACGTGGGCTTCAAGGTACCTTCACCCTGACTGTTTTGTGCAAGACCACTGGGAAATTGCAGACTTGTTAGCACTGCAAATGCTGACAACGCAGTTCTGTTCTGTCCCCTTGTACCTTCTGCACTTTTCTAGGCAATGCTTGTTGAACACCTCAGGTTTTGCCAAGATTGCAAGGTTCCGGGTCTCAGCCTTCTGCATTTCTCCATTAGCTCGCTCAGCGTTGCTGCAGCTGTGCTGGAGGTGGGACTATGACCTGAGATTTGGGCTGAGAGCGATACTGTAATTCACCCCAGCCTGGCAAGCAGGGATTTTAGGAAGTGTCAGCTGGGGAAAGAGAGAAACAAATTGAAGACACAGCAGGAAAGAGGGTTTGTCTGGCACAGCCACTGTGGTAGCTGATTTCCATGGTTCCTCTGGCAAATGCAAAACCCTATGGACAATTAGGAAGCACAAGAGTGCTGTGTTCCCATAAAAAAGTGGGTTTCCGTAAAAAATAATCTGGCAGTTCTGCACAGCACAGAAGGTTTTCTCAGCTGTAAAATTCCTTTGTTTCCCTTACAGTGGGTTCCCTTCCAGCTGAATTCAATGGGCAAACCAAGGGCTCTGCCTGTCTTTGGGGGTTCCTGTGCTTCACCTGATGCTAAATCATAAGGTTGGTTTTTAGACTGAAACGCTGCAGCCTTCAGAAGTGCTCTCTGATGGCTGCTGGGGGAGGCAGAGCACCCAGCTGGAGGGACCCGTGGTGCAGCGCAGGTCATTTCTTCAGCAGTGCCTGCTCTGTTAAATGTAGCTGGAGCGCTCCCGTTTGAGACCACAGCTTGAGCAGAAATCCCATTTGTGCACTGCAGGACCGTGCAATGGGTAAGAAAATCTAGTTATGCTAAAATTTCTCTTGCTATCTGTCTTTTGACCTTTTGCAGTATCTGCTAGCTCATTTGTCTTGCAGCACTAACGGAAATATGAGTAAGGAAGCAAAAGAGAAGCTGAATGTTCACAAAATTGAACACGGATTCAGATGAGACTAGCAAACCTGTTTTTTTCTTGCAAAGATGTCCCTTATCACTCTTTTACTCACCAAGGTAGGTCAAAACATTTCAAACTGGGAAAAATTTTGTATTGTCTGTTGAACCCAATCAAGCCACGATTTAATTAACTGGATTGAGAGAGAGAGATGCCAGTGAGTTATCTGTGCACCTGGCAGTGTGTGCAGAATACTAATAGCCTGGGTAATGTTCTCCAAATTCTTGATCGGCAGCAGCTGGAGCAAATTTTTGACTTTGATGAGTAGGGAAAAAGAAGAAATCTATTTCAGCGCAGTGACAGTAGTATATTTACATTACAAACACGGCAATTGCTAAGCATTACTGGAATTCTGCTGCCACAATAAAGGCAGTGGCATTCATTTAGTTTCATTTCCAATTATAAGAGATCCTGCTGGTTTTTCTCCATAATAAAAACTTTGCAAACCGAGCTTCATTACACAACTACATGGGCTGCTACCCATCTTGTCTGACTACGGATGTCATCGTCTGTCATCCCAAGCATTTTGAACTCGTTCAGGTTTGGAGAGAGGAAAAGCAGTCTTTGGTCCTGTGATTACTGTGAAACGTCTTTTATTTCATAGCTGAGCATGGAAACGGGCAGCCTGGTGCTGGGAAGGGTGTCTGTCCCTGGTAAATGGAGGACATCCCTCATCCCTTTGTTCACCATGGGAGCTGAATCTTTGGCAAGCAGCTCCTCTTACTAGAGTAAACGGTGACATTTGTTAAGTGCTTCCAAACTGGCGCTTTGTGAATTTTCAATACACCTATCTGGCATCTGATCCAATTGTCACTGCAGCAAAGTCAGTGGGAGTCTTTCCACTAACTTCAGAGCCACAAAGAAAGTCTCCTGCTGTATGGTTTGTACAAGCAGGAGGCAGGGGAGGGAGGGAGGGAGGATAATTTACTGGTAGTTGGGGAATTTCTTACAGCGACAGCATTGCAGGGAAGGCGAGTGAGGTCAGAGGTTGTAGGACATTAGTGGCCTAGGACAGCAATTCGGTCTGGTCGGTACATCGCCTGCAGCTCCCATTTCAAGGCAGGTGACCCGGTAATAAACATTATTCAAGGAAATTTGATGGGAACAGATAGTTAAAAAAAATGAGGCATGTTGGAACAAATCCTGCTGCCAGCCCAAAAGTGATGTTACTGAAAGAACAGGGTGGAGTGAATATTTCTTTTAAAGTTCTGCCTCAGAAAGGTTACTGAGGCTTTCCCTTTCCTTCCACACACAAGGAGCAGTCCCCCCAAACCCTGCCTGAGACCCCAGCCCTTTGACTTGCCTGTAGAGGCTTTGGGAAGCAAGGGAAACTGAGGCACTGCAGTAGGCACAGTGCCTAAAGTCTCCTGTATGGGGCCTGTCTAGTGGCTCCTCAGCTCCCAGCAGGAGCAAAACATGTCAGCTGTGACACGGAGCTTCTCATGGCTGTGAGCGGAGCAATGCATGGGTTGGATCCGATTCATTAATGAACTTGTGTATGTGGTAGCTCTATTGCTTCTTCAGGCTTTTGCTACTATACAATGAAGTACATGATTAAAACCAGCAGAAGTCAGCTCAGGATCAATCTGGTGTGAGTAGGTCCTTTTAAATACAAGGTACTTTAGTGGCATTTTCAGTTGGAGTTGCCACTTGCTGAACATTTGGAGGGTATTGGTTAGGTTACAGTTCTCAGGAAACATTAATTCTCTTCAGACCTAGTGCAAGCAAATTTTATTGTGCATGCAGCTGTTCAAGATTAAGTAATTATGTGATGAACCTTTGGAGGTGATGAATTTTAGATGAAGCATGTACACATTTTTATTATGCGTACTTTTTTCTTCATCTATTTTCTCTTCATTTGGTCACTCGTTTATGTGGAAGCAATGAGCAAAATCAGCATATTTCACTCTTTAGAAAGAAAATTTCCATTTACATAGCCTTAATGCCTTCAGCCCACACATCCTTCAGTGAATTTTCAAAAACCCACTGATGTATTACACTCCACATAGCAACTTCAATAAACAGGTCATCTGAAAAAGACCAAGGTTAGACCCTCAGCTGGGCTCAGCAGTCTTTTCTCTCTTGGGCTCTTTTTGAGCTCACCTAGAACCGTTTCACCTTGGGCTGAGCAGGGGTGGCTTGTAGGGGATCAAGACCCAGGTCTCATCAGGAGATGTTTTACATGCTGCTTTGTTGTTTGGAAAAGGTTACAAATCATAAGTTTCTTCTCTTTACTTTGTTCTTTGCAGGCAGCTAAAAGATCACTCTGCTAAAACGGGTTTCTGAAAAGCACCAAAAAAAGACGAAAGAGAGAAAAGCAATTCTGAAACAGTGAGTAAAAGGGTATTTTCAAGAAAGGCAAGATGATCAGTTTTTAAGCCTTTTAAATACTTTGAGTCCCTATTACCTAAAGTGTATGTATGTAACGGTCCAACCTTAGCAAAGCCAGCAGCAGCTTTGGGTTTCAGGCCAGATCCATTCTCAAAGCAGAACACCATGATTTTGGCTCCAGATCACGAATAACTTTTCCTGCCACCTTGACACTCTCCTGCCCCGCTGCTTAGACCAGAGACTTTGCCCTGGGGCAATACGTTCTGGAACTGTTCCAGCAAAGGCTGAAGATGTTATTCTCTGGCCATTATACCAGATCCATGCATTTACAGGACCACCTAGCAACACAGATTGGAACCAAATCAGGCATGGATATGCAATTGCATTAACCAAAATATATGAGGAGCATATGTTTATTTTCTGGTAGCTGAAGATGGTATGGGATCTCGGAAAATGTTCAAGTGCTTCAGACAGATGGTACGTGATCCAGCATAAAGCCTGCCAGTGAAAAGTTAACCTGTCAACGTTTTCTTTTTTTTTTAACAAATCTGAATCAGCAGAGCAAATTTATACTGGATCGGTGCTTTGTGTCTCACAGCTGCAGCAGATTTATCTAAGATGGATTTATTATATTATTGGACCATGATGAAAGTGTGCAGAAGATGTGAATACAGCTGAAGGAACTGTATTTCTGTCAGGAAAACAGACCCCGTAAGATACCTCACCCTGAAGCTGTTTGTCTCTGGCTACATTGCTTTTAAGCCTACGCCTGAGAGCCTTTTTCCTTGATTGCCTTTCCTTCATGCTGAGCTTCCACAGCACAGTGCCGTGGTGCAGTACACAGAAATATTAGCACTCTCAAAGAGGTTATACAGCAAGAAAGAACAGTATATTGATGTAGATAGAGGTATTTATAAACAAACACAGGTACAAAGCTGTATGAAAGATCTCTGCTGCTTCCTTTCACAATAGCCCACGTGATGCCAGCACACCCAGCTGTTCCTGGCTGTCCTTCAAGGGGATATTCTCTTTCCTGCTGTCCCTTGAAGGTACAAGAATGGGCTGAGGTATTCAGTTGTGCTCGTAAAACCCTTCTCATCCTCCCAGTGCCCTGTCCGAGCCTGCACATGCTGCAACACCCCAGAGGTGCTACCAGGAGGAAAGCAGCTCAGTAATTTGCTGTTTTGCACAGGCATGTTGGAGAAGCTGGGGTACAGAAAGGCGTTTGTTGGGCTGCTCTGGATCAGGGTGGGTGCTGCTGCGTGGGGGGCTGCCTCCTGCTGCGGGCGCCTTGGGGCAGAGCCCTGCACCCTCACGGGCCATGACCTCTTTGAAGTTCATTTGATCAGGTCTGGTTTGTTTGTCTACATTTATTTAAGAGGAGAGGACTACTGAGTTTGCTACTTGTCCGATTTGTTTTCTGTGTGTATACAAAAGCCCCAGATCTTGATTATAGGTGGAATCTTCCCACAAGTTTCTGTTTGGTGAGTAGCACTTTGACCAATAAGCAAAGTCTCCATTGTCTTTACTTTCTCTCTCAAACAACTAAAGCAAGTTTCATAAGCCTAAATCAGGTATATATTGAGGAAGAGCCTGTATTTTAGTGTGACCTCTCCAAGCCTACTAGGATCTGCGTGATCGATCAGTGTTAAGACCTCAGCTGACTTTCTATCAAACTCAGTCTGGAGTAGGAGCACAGTTACATTCATTCAAGACTCCTACTGTATCTCTTTGATTTAATACAGCAGTAGGTATGATCGACCAGTATCATGGAGCACTTTTTTGGATGCAGTTAATGTTGTTCTGTAGACAACAGGACAAATGGGATGAAGCTCCATATATAGGTTTGTTTTCCCCTCTACAGGATGATAATGAGATTTAGGAATAAATGTACGCAGCTGAGGCATTCAGACACTGTTAAATACCCTCTTTATGCCAGAGGAAAAGAGATTGGTTTTGGAAAAGGCTAAAGAGGAGAATGAAAGTCAAAATGCTGGGGAAGATCCTGCTAGATTTATGTCAAAAGCACAACCAGGTTGGGATCCAAATTTGCCTCTCAGAAGAGCAATGATAAAACAATATCAACAACTTATTTTGTATGGGATAAAATATGGAGTTCCAAAGCAAAGAAATGTCTCTAAGTTATACAGTTTAAAACAAGGCAAACAAAAATCCTTCTCCATTTCCTGAAAAATTGTGTGAAACTGCACAAGAATATGCTGATTTAGACTCAAAAGCAGAAGACAATAAAACTATGTTTAATATGTTATTTATCATACAGTCAGCCCCAGATATTCAGAAAAAACTACAGGAAGTGGATGGAGCAGGAGGAATGTCTATTCTCAATTAATAGAAATTGTCTATAAAGTTTACAACAATAGAGATGATGAGGAAAAAGAGGAAAGACAAAGGGTGAAACAAAAAGGCTCAAGCTGCTTTACTTGCTGCTGCTATTATGGAAACATGTATCAAGGACAAGGTAGAGGAAAAAGTGCCCGGGGAGGAGGAGGAGGCCTGTGTGCTTCTAATCGTCAAGTAGTAAATTCTGATCCCGTAGGTCCAAATCAGTGTACTTATTGCAGGGAAAAAGGACATTGGAAATATGAGTGTCCGAAATTAGAGCAGAGGACCGTTCAAACACCTCAGAGGCAGGTGCCTGAGGCAGATTCGTTGATGATGGGAACTTACGATTCGGAGTAAAGGGGACTGGAGGATCGAACAGATACCTCCCCAGCAGATCCCCTGGTTCCAGCTCAGCTGGAGAATGAGGCTATAAATGTTCAGTAGATACAGGAGCAACATACTCAGCAGTAACAAGTTGTAAAGGACCATTAAGTAAATTCCATATGTCAGTGATTTGGGCCACAAGAAAGTGAGCAGTAAAACCTTTCTTACTTCCTATGAAATGTAAAATTGGAAATAGAATTTTAACACATAAATTTTTATATATGCCAGAATGTCCCATGACACTGCTAGGTCAAGACTTATTAAGTAAATTGGGAGCTCAAATAACCTTTGTCAAAAATTAGATTCAAATTCACATTCCACAAGATAATGTTGGAAAGCACAGTTATATTTACTACAGGGTGCTGACAGTGAGATGAACAAAGAAATACTGCCTCTAGAATTTCCTTGGGTGGTTCCCATGGTATGGGCCACCCAACAACCTGGAACTGCTAAGGGTGTAACTCTAGCTAAGGTAGAGCTGAAGCCTAATTCAAAACCAGTAAGGAAAAACCAGTGTCCTATAAAACTTGAAGTGAGAATTGTTCTTGAACCATTGATAAATAATTTCTTATGATATGAATAGTTACACAAATGTAGTTCCAAATATAATATCCCAGTCCTTCCAGTGAATAAGCCTCATTTGCAGGAATATAGGTTGATTCAAGATTTATGGAGCGATCAACCACATAGGTTGTGGATGTACACCCGGTGGTTCCTAATCCATATACGTTGTTGCTAATGTCTCTGAAAAGGATTTTATTTTACAGTTTTGGATCTGAAAGGTGCTTGCTTCCATATCCCATTGGAAACTAAGACCCAAGAACTGTTTGCCTTTGAGTGGGAAAGTCCAGCTACTAGAAGGAAGGTGCAGGTGTGCTGGACCGTGTTGCCTCAAGGATTCAAGAATAGTCCAACACTAATTGGTAATGCCTTAGCCAAAGGATTAGAAGTACTGGCAAGGTAAGAATCCCTCAATTATTTTGTTACAAACATTGCCTGAGGAAATTGAAGGACAGATGAAACAGTCAAACAAGTATCACTTAAGATTATTATTAGGCGCTGCCTTAGCCCAAGTATTCAGCAAAGGAAGCTAAATTGGCCAAACTATTGGAGTGCAAGAAGAATAAAGCTGGTTGGTTCTGGTAGTAGAAGTGCTGATTATGAGAGAATAATTACGATGATTACATGGAGACACTCATATGGGAGCAGATGCATTGGTTCTGAACATCAAAAGATATGCCATAGGACCAAGAAGGCAATAGGTTGCTGAAGAACTTGTCGAACAATGTTCAATTTGTCTTAAAAATAATAAAAAAAATTGGGAAAAGACCCCCATCTGGAGAGGTTGTTTTCCTGGGGAATGCTGGCAAAGAGATTTTTCTGAATTACCCAAGACTTATGGGTATAGGTATCTTTTTGTAATGGTAGATACCTTTTCAGGTTGGCCTGAAGCTTTCCCTTGTTGCAGCAGCAAATCTAAGGAGGTAGTAAGAATAGTGCTGAAAGTAATTCCTAGATTTGGAGTTCTGGAGGGAATATCGTCAGATAGAGGCCCTCATTTTGTAGCTGAAATAGTTCCTTGGGTCTCTGCCTTTCTTGAAATAAATGGGAACTCCATATTCCATGGAGACCACAGTCTAGTGGAAAAGTAGAAAGAATGAATCAGATGTTAAAAAGACAACTTGCTAAATTACGTCAAGAAACCCAAGAAAAATGGGTAGACCTACCCCCATAGCTTTAATCCTGTGCTGTAGTGAATGTATCTATACAGCAATGTGGCTCGTATTCTTTGACTTTGCACACTGGGTAACAAATACACTTTTGCGGTGACAGTCCCTCTTTTCATATGCAGGAAAAACATATGAATAGGTGGAGATTTTTTATTTGCAGCCCTTGTGAAAGAGGGGGGGTGGGGGTGCGGAAAGGAAAGAATGTTGGTTTTGTGAACAAGGGTCATAGGGTCATAAAAACTAAAACTGGAAAGGCTAGCAGAAATCAGGACAGAACTATTTCGTTTCAGCTTTTGGCATCTTATTAAAAAAACACCTTTTGATGAAAAATTGTTCTGCATGAGAAAACAAAATATCGCAGTGAATGTTTTGACTCCTTTTCATGGCTTTTTTAATGAACTTAAATAAAGTCCAGAAAGTTGTACAAAATAGTACCGTGATGTCCCCATGCCACTCTTTCTCCTTCTGCTTGCTCCAAAAGCACACTATGAAAAAAATCCTCTGGCTTTCCTCTGAGGTTTCCAGTTTAGGACCAAAGTACACGCTTCAGCTTTGTCTCTGTTGCCCAGACTGGCATGAGCTGCTGCTATGTAGTCCTGACACGCCGAATTTGTCCTCACTGACACATCAGGGCGTGAGGCTGCGCTGGCTGGCAGCATGCGTGGTATTTACAGAGATGCTGCCTTGTAGAGCCATGTTCCGGTGTGCTTGTGCTCATCACCTGTGTGTGCAGCTGTAGTAGGGTAAGGCCACGACTGCAGGGACTTCGGTGGCAGAGCTTTTAAGGGAGACCAGTCAAAGCTTTTGTTTTATAAGATCCAAACCTTCTAATTTCTTACTAACAAAGCCTCTGCTTTTATCTATGAGGTGAGCGTGAAAGAAAACTTTAGAACAATGACTCCTATGGCATCTGCCAATATTTTCATTTTAGCTTAATGGGGGATTTAAATTATTATTGAGTCCTATTTTAAGAGAGGAAAGAAAGCAAATGCATAGAAATTTGATTATATTGAGCCTCTAACTGCATAAACACAGTACTAGCCTCAGTGGACTAATTCCATTAAGACTTGAACTATCTGTCTTGAAGTTGCTCGTGAATACAAACTGCCAGAACTGCTGCCATTGCTGGGTTTGCACAACAACTTGTACATTTTTGTGTCAGACAATAAAGCCAGATTTATTTAGAGAGATATTAAAATAAACAGGTTTAATAATATATTTAAAAACTTCATTGTTACTCGTATGTTGTTTCTCTTTGCTTGAATAATATTCTTTATTATAGCTGTATATTACCTTCAAAATGCCTCTTGCTCTGAACCTTGCAAGCGCTGAATCTGTAAATATGTGATCTGTAGCACAGGGAGGTGGAGAATTTTAATTCGCACAGCAGAAAGGTCCGTTTCAGTATTTTACCTATCCAAACTGTGCTCTAGATTGCCGTTTTTTTAATTCTACCTATCTTTTAGGTAACTCTTTTCTATCTAACATATTGCTGCTGAGGTTTGGGAGCCATTAGGGAAGATCTGCCCAATTAGCATGTTAATTAGGACCTACCCAATTCAGGGATAGGGAGGTGATTGTTTTATTAGCATTCTGTGAGATGAAAGAAAGATTAATGACTGTGTCTGCACCTCTTGAGGGGTATAAAAGTAACACTTGTTATGTGAGATATCTGCGTGTGAGAGGAGGTATTTGAAATGGCTGGGCTTACTGAGGGAGTTGCCTGCTGCCTAGCTACGCCTGAAGCAGAGAAAAGTATAATTGAGTTTCTTTCTTAGTGAGGGGGAAATGATAATACAAAGCAAACATAACAGAGCTGTTACAAGTAAGTGAAGTCCCATTAACAGATTGGTATCAACTAAAGCTTTGGTCCCTTCAGCTGGGCAAGCTTAGCAGTGGGCTGGCAGGACAAGATTCACGGCTGTTACATGCACTCGTATATATATGTAGCTACGTAGATGCCGCACTGCTGTGAATGGATAAGGTTGGTTTGTAACCAGCGAAGTTGTACCTCTCTTCCAGATGCTGTGCTTTCCCATGGCCACATACTCCCGTATAGCCACGGAGTCTGACCCATGGATATGTTGAACAGATTATGCCCAGGGTGTAAAAATTCAAAGGGCCTAAAATAAAGCCTTGGGGGAGGGGGCAGCCTGCAAAAAAAAAAAAAAAATGAGGTCATGTACACAGATGTGAAAAAGTGATGGTCTTTTCAGTCCTGCTCTGAAGCACTGTGTGCTGCTCTTCCAACCTCGCCATGGAAGTTCCTGGTCCCAGGATCCAGCCCATCAGCGAGGAGGGTGGGAGACTGAAAGCTGCAATGGGTATGAAGTATTCCAAGGCCTAAAGAAGGGCAGGAAGAAACAGCTCTGACTAAATCTTTGTAATGTCCTGAAATCTCTCTGTGAACCTGATTTTGTGTATGATGTATGGTTGCCTAAATAACCATCATACCATTTCTGGGACTTGAGCTGTAAAGATGTTCTTTGTTCTGTAGTTATAGCTTAAACTTGGATTTTAAGTAAAGCTGTATGTGATAGTGTGTGATAATACCAATGAATCCAGAGGGAGGATTACTTCCCAGAAGCTCCTCTGGGCTCTTTCAGTCTGAACTGGTGGTCAGGATAAATTCATATTGTTTTGTCTAGACATGTACCACTACTTGTTTTCAGTTATTCTTAAATCAGAAAAGTTTGTTTATTTAAAAAAAATAGTCAGGTCTTCTCTCACTGGATCCTCCAGATATTAAGCTTAATAACTACTGTGGGAAGCTGATACCATGAAGCTGGGCACCAGGAACCTCGGAGGATATGTTCTGGTTTGAATGACAACGGGTACCGTACAGATTTGCTCCTCTTCTCTGCATACGGCGGGGAAACCGATGCATTCCAAGATTCTCTGGCAAACACAACTCATGTCTGTCATTTTGTTGCAAAACTCCAGCACCAATTTATTCTAGGGCCCTCAAATATTCCAGTACCCAAGGGAAACACCAAAATGTGGGTTTCTTTGCTTCTTCTGAGTTTTGCATAGACAACAGCTATTTTAATGCAGTTCGTTCTTCTTTTTGTTCTTCATTCCTTCTGTTGACTTCTTGAGTAAACAGTACCAGCTTCTCAAAATTTAGAGGGTTGTCAATGTGGTCTTGTCCACAGATGCACAGAAAATTGTTGTCTTTGCTTTGGGATTTGAGCAGATATTTCTTGTAGAGCAAAGGCTACCTTCTTCCCAAGAGCATCCTCAGCAGCATGGAGGAGACAAAAAAAGATCCCCATGGACATGGAGGAGACCAAGAAAGATCCCCATGGACATGGTTAGTTTACCGTAGGTTGATCTTGTTACAAATGCAGGCCATTCTTTAAACTTTTCTTCTACTGTTTTGTCTGGTGCTCACACGCACATTTCCATGCATGTGTTATGCCAGTCATAAAAATTTCTGTTATAAATTGATGCAGTTCCAGGTAGATTTGCAAAAAATTATTCTGTTCTATTTCTCTATGTTTCTGTTGTCCCTGGATGTCTCCACCATTCAATGACCATAATGTACCATTGGATGCAGTAAATTCCTGATGAGTTCCCATTGCCCAAGCACAGACCTTATGCTTTCAACACTTCGCTTTAATGATAGGATTTTTTTGATGGGGTAAAGCTGGGGTGAATTGCTTTATTCACAGATTATTTTTTTTTCTTTTGTTGTGCTGTGTCATCCTTATCCATGTGAATGTTTCTGGATCTGGATTGTAAATTAATCTCTTGCTGAATTTTAAGCCAGGATATGAGCAGCTCATTCATCTCGCTGAGAATGCAGAGAACTGTGAGGTGTGTGTCTCTGCTCATGTGAGTTACAGCCAGACTGTTCAATAAAAAGCTACATACAGCGATAGCATACAATAATGATGTGGTTTTTAAAGTCACCCTGAGATGGAGTTTGCTATTTATCAAACAAAAGCTTTTTGATAGTGGTAAAAAGTGTATATATTATCTTTTGATACAACCAATGGTACATGTGGGAGAGCGCAGTTCTGTACAAAACAATTGATTCTACTGATATAAGCAAATTAGGTTTTCATGACACAGGGAGGAGTTTTCCTTTTAGTCTGGAATGCTCCCCATTGAGAACTCCCACCAGGTGTACTGTGCTTTCTGAAGTCATTAATGTAGATCAGAGAATAATTAGGCTTTGGCAAGCATAAGGGGGTTTGATTAATCAGACTGAACAGCATTCTTTTATCTCATAATACCAACAGCCTTGAATCAGCATGGTGTGGCCACATTTTAAGAAAGTACTTTCACAATTACTTTCCTCTTGTACAAAAGCATGGCGTTGAGACCAAGCAGAATCCATCCCCCAAACTGAGGAATAAGAACAAGTGTTTATAGCAAATAGCAGATCCTGTGTGGAAATAGCAAAAAACTGTCACAAATTAGAAGCCTTTTTTTACTGGTGGCTGACATGTTGCTGTTCTCCAGGAGGTATAGCAGGGTTTTTTCTTGATTTTTCAGAGGCTGGCAGCTGACTCGTGACAAATCCTGAACAATAGTGGAGTCGAACACATGAATCTGGCAGATGCCAAATCTTTGCACATATGGGATGGAATCACCAAGACTTTCACAATCCTTATGTCCCCATTCCGCATTGGGGTTCAGGTAAGCAGAAAATTTAAGCAGCCTTTTTTTTCATGTGATCCAGTACTTTGCGAGAAGGAAATTCAGTAAATCTTCTGAATCGTTCACTCCACCAGTATGGTATTTCTTGGAATGGAGTCCAACTGTTAACCTAGTACTGCCAAGTCCATTTTTCCGAAGATTCCCATACTCCTTGCTGACACCTATGCCATAGCTTTATGAAAAGGGCATGCCCTGCTCCCTCCACTCACAGGTGACCTATCAATTCCTGGGATATAAGTGTTTATTTCAGATGAATGAAGGGCAGAAAGTCAATGCTGTTAACGTGGCCTTGTATCTGTAGAGCACTAGTAAGACTGGTATAAATACAGTCAGGGTTTGGCATACAGAGACCTCCTCCAGCTTAATCACCTGGCAAAACCCTAGAAAATTACTATCAGCATTTTGAAGTACATTGATTAGACAAGAGGACAAGAATCAAATCAGAATTTTTTTTAACTAAGTTTGCATGCTTCTGTTAAATACTAGCATACAGTCCTTCAGGGAGCAAGCAACTGCTCAGGGCTGATCTGTTGTGCAGCTCTGGAGAGAGAAGGGAAGAACAGGGTTTGTTGTTAAAACTTGACTGTAATGGCCATTCTAACATCTCATTTTTAAGAGATCCCACAGGGAGGGGATGCTATAAGTGGGGGAAAGACAGGGGGTTTGGCTGACCAGCAGTCTGTATTCTGAGCACAGCTGACTGCCCAGGCTGCTTTTCTCTTCTCTTTCTGCCACTGCAAAGTGGCAGCACCCATGGGCATCTGTTGTGCAGGTGTGTTACGGTGCAGGTGATCTCAAGAGCAGCTGAAAAGCAGAGGAGGAGAAGGGGGAGCAGAGCAGGTTTCGCAGGGGCCATTTCAGCAAGTGCAGAAGCAATGGCTGGGACTGGCTGCAGGTGCTGGATACAGTGAGGTACAGCAACAGTATGAATTTTCACCTTCTTCCCGGAAATTGTAATATAAGAGTATGAAACACCAGTAATGTCATTGCTGCATAAAAGCAGGCACCTGGCATGTGTCTAAGGTGTGCTGAGAGAAGTCCTGAGGAAATAATTGGATCAGGACATGCTGGGCTGTGTCCCTCCCCAGGAATAAGGAGTGCTGACGTGGGGAATGGGACTTGGTAGAAGACTGATAATGAACTGCTTTACTCTAGAAGTTCAACAGGAAATAGTACAGAAGGTTTATCCATGTCACATTGCGTTTCCATAGGAAATACATCCAGGTTTTTCCTGTTTGTTGGCGTGGGAAAAATAGAGTATTATAAAATAAACTTTGTTGATTTATGATGATAATACAATTTTCAGCTTCGCTGGAAATGCACACTTTTGGGTTTTTTGTTTGGGGTGGGTTTGTTCACCACCACTCCCCCAGTTGTAGATACCATCATCTTTCTGATAAACTCAGAGTGTTACAAGACCTGCAAGGTCAGCTGTTCGTGACTAGAAATGGCAAGGTTCTAGGGATGTGGGAGCTGAGGAGCCACTGCAGGGTCAGGGCCTCAGCCTTGTTTCAATTACAAGTTAATGGAATTTACTGAGACTAAAAATTTTCAGAGGATTTTTAAGGTTTTCAGAAGTTTCTAGAGGGTTTTGTGTCTGTTTTCTATGGGAAAGGAGAGGATTTCCTTGCAGCTGTGGAGCCCATGAGCTCAGGAAATATTTGTACCCAGGCAAAGACTGATCTTGCAGTATGATCAGATGGAAAAAATACCAGAAACCTTTGTAAAGGGAATATTGTTGAACTGGTCTCAGAAGAAAAACATCCACATTTGTTGCTGTCTCTAAAAGCAGCCTCAAAATTGTTCAATTCCTCACTGGTTTCCATCAGCTGCAGCTCCCATGCAAGGCCAGTTAGTGTCACGGCACCCGCCCTTCAGTGCACCGCAAGCACTGGCTCCCTTTCAGCTCTCAGGGTGGTTGTGAGTTGAAATATAAATGCTAGGAATGATTCTTGAGTGCGAAGATGCTTTTACGCAGGGAATGACACCAGGTGATGTAGCTGGATGTGCACAGCTTTGCTTGCTGGACGTGGCTGCAGGAGCTCCGCCACCTTTGCAAAACGGAGGGCACTGGGCCTCGCGCAGGGCAGAGGCCTGGCCGCTGCCCTCAGCGCAGAGCAGAGCCACGGGTGGACGGGAGCCGCTTCTTGATGTTCTATCCCTTCCACGTGCTAGGAACAGAAATTTTCTTCATAGACTGGGCAAGGAGAAAGAGGAAAGACTCTTCTTCTGTGCTTTCTTCTGAGGTGGCTGCTCCTGGCAAGGCCAGGGGGTGCGGGCTGGCCGCTCCTGCCCAGCAGGCCTCCGCCACGCTGCTCTCTGCTCCCTCCTGATGGGGGAAAGGAATGGTTACAGCAAGTCGGCAACATTTTCCTAGCAACATATATATCGTTTGTCGTCTTCACTTACATCAATATTTCAGTGAGGAAACAACAAAGTGTTTCCTTCCACCAAGCAGCAAAAGATACCTCAAATTAAACAGGAGAAGTCATGCTTTTATTGCCAAAGTATCTGTGGAACAAAGTGCTTCCTTTCTCCTGTTTATTTCTAAATCATATTCACGCTAACTGTTGCATCCATTTTATGCCTCTCTGTTTGTATGAAAGAACTTGGGGAGAAATTACCTCAATAACGTCTTTCTAATCTTCCTTGTTTACAGCATACTTGTGTTCAAAGTCGTTATGACAGTCATGGAAGGTTCTGAGTATGATGCAGTTATTGAATTTTAAATGAAAACTAAATTGGCTGTGTAGAGGGGAAAAATATTTCATAACACAGTAATTTTTCCTCAGGTACAGTTGCTACATTTTATTAGAAATAAGCAATTTTCCTCGTGTCTCCAAAACGTATAGAGCAGATAAACGTGAGATATTAATCTGAGGAAAAAAGGCTTTTACAAGTATTTAACACCAAATGGTGGTTTAAAGTTTGCATGTTTTTTGCATTTTCTGGTGTGCCGGAGAAGCTATTTACGTCGTTTTACTGAGTAAAACACAGCTTTCTGCATCGGTCAAAAGCCTCCCGTGGTGTCAGTTAGGTGGGATTTAATTGAGTTGTTTGGAGGTGTTTTTCTGCTTGATTTGTGCATTTGGGAAGCGAGGAACGTTATCTGTATGTGAAAGGTATTAAGGTGCCCGTGTGGCTGCTAAACAAACCCGTCTGCTGAGCAGGCAGCGCCCGGCTCCATCGCGACCCTCGGCAGCTCCCACCTCCCTGGCACAGCCACCAGGAATGGATTTCCACGGCCGCCCAAGCTGCTCCAGCAGGCATAACTTCAGCCAATTCCTTCCTAAGCGATGCGGCACTGATGCCCTGGTTTATGTTCATTAGATTTGCTTCATTTCCTTCAGCAGCTCTCAGGCTCTAGTTAGGCTGCAAAGAGAGTAATATTCAAATCAGTGTTAGTGAATCTCATTAACCAGTATTAGTTCTGTTCAGCTTGGCTCCAATACAGTTTGTCAGACTGGAAGTAGATATGAATGAATTGTAGCAGAGGATGAGGTGTATTTTATGTATTTGCAAAGTATACAAATTAGCATGGAAAATGCATCCGCACATGGTTAGTGGAGTCTGTAGGGTCATGGTTTCACTCGGCTCAGTTCAGAGCTGCAGCTGTCACCAGCCCGTAATGTTGACATCGTTCCCATCCTTCACATACGGCTACCTTTCAGCTATGGCTCTGCGATGGAGGAGCCAAACACTGTGCAGCCCCTGCCATGCTAACGAGCACTAGGCTTTCTCTGATGGCTCTTACCCACCAAAATGTGGATGGGAACACAGCCCCTGTAAGCACTCACTTCCTGAGCAGCCCCACATAGCTGTGCCTTTCTGCTCCCCACCAGGGCACATTCCTGCGTGCCCCTGCCGGTGGCTGCTGTGGGCTTTGCTGATGGTGGTTCCCTGGTCATGTCTCCTGTTTGTTTTGCAGCTGTAGAACACATTGCAAATCTAAATGCCCGGAGCGTGCAGAGCTGGGTAAATGCTGCAAGCAGGCAGGAAGGGGCTCTGTTTGAGCAGAGCCTGTAGGCTTGCAATGGCATGCAGTTATGGTTGGCTTGGCCTCAGGTTGCTTTGCCCTTTGGGAAGCAAAACCTGCATGGTGCCGAATGTGAAATGAGGGTTAGAGGTGCCTTCAGAAGATGTGGACACAGGATCTTGTTGGTTCCTCACAAACTGGTGATATTTTCAGAAAATCTGGTCTGGGGTTGGATTTTTCACGCTTTTGCCAGGATGCTAAAATAGAAATTCAGGGGAGATTTACAAGCCAGCTCCCAGCAAGCCTTACGCTAAGTAAGCTAATTCAATTTATCAGTACTTATCAGATGCTGGGATGAGAGACCATTTAAAATGGAATGTTAATGTAAGCCTCTCTCCAGATTAATCACAAGCAGTTATATTTTTATGATTTAGCAGTGTTGTTTATGATGAACATTTACGGAAGATTACTAGTAGATTTTCAATAAAAGCTTTTCAGCTAAACTAAGATTATTACAGTTTTAGAGATAATTGGGCAACCATTGAATTCAGAAGCTGATAAATATAGGGAGTTTTTCAAAACTGTATATTGCATGGTGACATAATGGCAGGTTAGAATTCCAGATGCACCGCTATATAATGAATGTATAGCTTCCTAAGGATAATGTGGTTGTTCATGGGTTGAAATATGTTGCAGCCTGTAAGCAAATGAAAGGAGTCTCGTCTTGTCTCCCCCCCCCATTTCAAATTAAATCAGTTGTGAAAAGCATTTTCTAATTAACAAGTCTCTCATTTAGAGCAAATAGCAAAATCTGTCATAGTATATTTTTCCCTCTTCTGTTTTTTCCTCTTTATAATTATGTCAGCATGTTGTCATCAGTTGCTTTGCTTCTCATGTAGTCTGTGTGGGCTTCACAAACTGAAACAGGACAGAGATGTATATTAAGAAAACATGATTACAAAAACTTGAAGGACGTTCACATGTAATTTCTGAAAATAACATTTCTTCGTCCTTTCATGCTCACCTGTGATACACAGGTGCCAGTGTCGCTTGGAGGCCATGGACTCACCATTGTAAGGGATCGGATTATCTCAGCGAAATGAGTGGCTGGGTAGCAGCAAGGCTAAAGCATCCAGGAGCTGGATTTACCCGGCTACACAGCGTAACTGTTGCCTCGCAATGAATCCAGAGATGTGATCTGTGAACTCTCGGCAAAGGATAGAAGAAAGGTAAGCTTAAGTAGTTTTACAGCAATCTACATCAGCCTTGAAAAAACTTTATAGTAAACAAGTCAAAAAATACTGAAAATCTCTGGTTTAGGGGAAAACGTTATCCCCTCTCCCCCCCAGACTGGAATTTTATTTTGCTATCAGGATTGCCATAAAAGCCCTTGAATGTTAGTACAACTGCTGTCTCCATTAACTTTCCACACAAACACACTCTTCTGAATTTTTCTACATGTGTATGGATGCATCTTTGCTCAGACAGTGTTGTGTAAGACTGTCCTCCATTTAATGATATTTTAATTAACTGTTTCGTGGATTTCAGCTTTGTATCGGCTGCCACCCATTCAATATTAGTTTTATAGTTTGGACAAACCTTGCTGTAAATAGCATTTCGATGTCTACGCAAGGAATGTAAATGTTGTTCTAATTTCCAGCATCATTCAAATGCCCACATAACAGTTATCCTTGTGAAAGCAAATTGAATCTGTCACATCATCTTCTATGGAAGTCTAATTCTTGGTAACAAAAGATATTGCAGCTGACAGATGGAGCTGCACACTACATAATTAAGTCTCCAGTGTGTGTCAACTGTAGCCTTTCAGACACAATTAAGAGTCTGCCCAGTTCACCCATTTAGGTGCTTTAAAAAAATATATATATTTCCCTTGGGTGGATGCAGGGATTTCTGTGAAAAATGAACTCCAAAATGAGCTAAACAGAAGAAAATCGCCAAACCTTCCAGTGATAAAATTTGATACAGGTCTTTAAATCCTCACTTTACCTCCTTTTCTTTCACATTTATTATGTCCTGAGTGTAGCTCAGCATAAACCCTTCTCAGTAGGGAGGATTATAGACACAGTGGATGGAAAATACATTTTCTTTAGAAAACTAGCTTTGGGAACCCCCAGCTGTGCAGGAGATACAATTGTGTTAGGTTTGTAACAGTAGATTGTAAAACTTGGGAAAAACTACAAAACATCAGAAAACTTTAGGAAAATGTGCTTAGTGGTGTGTGATGCGTCCAGAGTTAAAGATAAGCCTGATGCGATCTGGGTCTCAGTACCTGCCATGCTCAGGGATCTCTGTGTTTAGGGTTTTTCTTTGTAGTCACAAAGGTAAACACAGAAGAGGTTTTAGGCAATCTGTTCCACTGCTCTCCTGAGAAACGGTTAGCTGTCTCACAGCAATCAGCTCTGAATACGTGAGGTGTACTGGTCTATAAGAATACCTGAGCAATACCAGGTCTCAAGTTATTCCTGTTAAACTTGTACTCTTAACTTTCAAAGTTGATTGCATTATTTCTGACACACACACCCTTTGTTGAGTCTTTCTTCCCTCACTAGAACACAAGGCAGCAGTTGCCCGATAGTCATAATGATGCATCAATAGCAGTAAAAGCAGAGTACAACTGTTTTTTCACGTTCCTCTTTGCTTTTTAGATACGCTTTGTTTCATTAAAGAGAAGTTCCATGCTGCTTTTATTACTCTGGCTACTAATGAAGGATAGGCTTATTAATTCAGAAGTTTTAATTAAATCACTTTCAGAGGGACCTGCTTGGCCTGAAAATATATTCAGTGTCTGTACAGGGACCCCGGTGATACAGCCTTCCCCACTGACCGTTCACGTTGGACCACCTAGATTCCAAACTGGCATCGGCGAGGAGGTTGGGGTCAGGAGGCACCGGGACAGCATGCACAGAGCAGCGCTCCCCAGGCGCAGGCTGCAGCCACCGGGCCAGTCTTGTACCTTCCTGTAAGCACGCTGGCAGACATCTCGGATGTGAACGCCTGTCCAGAAGTGGAATGGGACCACAGCCAGCATTTGCACGCGTACTGCTGGTGCGTGTCCCGCAGCGGCATGCAGGAGGTAGGCACCCACACACACAGCAGCTTCCCTGGTCATGCGGAAGGGTGGGCTAGAGCAAGTCTAAATTCAGTGGAGAAAAACGGGGTGCCAAGAAGCAAGTCAGACAACTTTTCCTATACAACTAGCTTAAAATGGGATGGACCGCCTCATGGCTGACCCTATTGAATGACTAGTTCAGGCTGGGAAGTCACTTCTAGCAGTTTAAATTAGGACTGGAGTGGGATTTATCTGCTTTTCTCGAGAAAGAAATCTCTACAAGGCATATACACTTCTGTAGCAGATCTGCATTCAGAAGAAAGTGAGCTAGGTCCCAGAACTTGGTTTAGCTCTCTGGCTTATATCGGATGGGTGTCATTTTAGGAAATAAACCATTCCCTAGGAAAAAAAAAAAAAAAGAAGTATTAATATGTCTAAGTCTGGGAACTCTACATGACAGTGAATTTGGCCTATGACCTGCTTTTTTCATGCTGCCTACCCCAATCTCTGGGTTTAAATAAAAAAAAGATATTTAAAGACTCAGCTTTCTCATCCCATTTCCATGCTCTCCCCCAAAATAACCAAGTTACGGTGCTTTCCTCAGGCAAAATGCATTAACGAGAATGTCATTACTCAATAAACCACAGGTGGGGTCAGGCAGGAAATACTTGTCCTCAAAGTCATCTAAAGAAGAGGGAAAGATGGAGAAAGTGTCTTGATTTAATCTACCAGACTGCATGCAGCTCACTCCGCTTCTGGCCCATGCTTTTCTGATCTGTGCCAGAGTCGCTGAAGTCCTGGCCCTGACGGGGCTGCAGTGCCAGGAAGGTCTGACTTGGATCTCACACGCTGGTGTAAGGCAGGAGAAACCCCAGGGACAGGACCTTGCCACTGCAAACCCGACTAAAAGCCATAATAGCTGCGATACCTCAGGTAGAAGACCTGGAGAGAGCAAGTGCTCTTATCTCAAACACTGAATTTACAGTAATTAACAATTGTAAATGCAATTGCACTATTTTACAGGCCGTCCTTCCTACGATTGCGGGGAACGGAAACTAATGGAAATACACTTGATAATACTTGTTGGCTGAAGAGCTTACATTAGCTGATCTAGTACCTCCAAATGCACACTTAGGTAATAATGTAGCAGATGAATCAGGGGGGAATGAGATGATTGGTTTTTTTTAGAAATAATAAACATGTTTCTCTCTCACTAGGCTCAGCTAGGGTATTACTGCTGCTCATATAGCCAAGTGTTTTGTTGGAGAGATGAAGTGCTGCGTATAAACTTGTTCATTACCAGAAACCTGACAAATGCCAAGCTAATATCATGTCAACAATAAGCCGTGGATAATGCATTTCCTCTCCTAATAGATTTTTCCTTACATATAATCATAAGTAATACTAAAAAATTACAATGGGAAAAAAGCAGCTGCTGGAAGATGTCTGTTCTCTGTGATACGCCGTTCTTCTGATTTGAAGTATCAGGGGCAGAGAGGATGAAAATAATTTGTTTGGGGATTATCTACATGCAGAAAGAAACTTGATAATCACTCGAGCGAGTAGCTGCTGCATTTGTTTGCTACCCTCTTGCCTAGTGATCATAGTTCGGTTCAGCGAAATTATTGTTTCCAGGGGCGGGGAGTGCAGGAGAGTTCATTAAAGTGCCTGGGCTCCCCTATCGCAGAGGCGTTAGCAGCCACTTAGCAGGACTTGCACACTCACAGGCATCTTACTGGGATCTACAATTTCACTGACCAATTAATGTTTGGTTTCTTTCCTTAGGGGAACACAAACACCTTAACGCAAACAGGAAGGTTTAATACACAGACTAGCTGAGTCCTCAGAAAAAGCTTAGTGCATCCTCAACACATCATAGCACTTAACGGCACGTGTATAATTATGTTTTATAAAGATTTTATAAGAATGGCCAGAATAATATTAATGATGTGTGAACATAGGTGGCAAGACTAGATTTATCTTTCAGGCAATTACATTTTACAAGCTGCAGTAGAGAACAGAGGTAATTAACAAGAATAATGAAAGCTCTACCTTGCCATAAATCACTGTTAAAAAAGAGTAAATAATAGAAGACAAAGGGATTATGAGTCAAGTTCAGTCATTATTCATCAATTTTAGAGCAGAAGGGTGGGTTTAATTAGTGAAATGGCATAGCACTTGTTTTCTGCTTTTCAAATAATCTTGATGCTATTCTATCAGGGGGAACAAACATCTGATTGAATGCAAATGACAGCCATTGCCTTTGCCACATTTCTAATCAGTGCAGGAAATTTCATTTTGCCCTCCTTTTAATGAAGCAAAGGGAGTGATAAGCAGGCATGCTGGACTGGGGAATTTTGCAGTCCTGATTGCCCATCAGGGTAACGCTCTCCCTTATTTGTGAAGGAAAAAAGCTCCCACTTCTCCAGCAGTTTCAGTTGTCTATGAATTGTTTAGTTTCAGTTTTTAATCTGCGATGCTTTGTGGATCAGAAAGCAAATCAGCCTCCACTGGGAAGACCCTTATCTATTAATTACTTTTTCCTCTTCTTATCCTAGGAGAAGATTTTTCTCATGCTGAGCCACGGAAAGTTGGTGCTGAATTGCAGTAACAGCAGATGTTACCAGGACAGTCTCAAAAGTCTGAGGAGAATGAGCTCTTTGTGACGGCTGGGGTTAACCCCAGCGTCTTCTCCACATGTTTTCCTTGCAGGCCTTGAGGCAGCAGCTCACCTTCAGCTGAGTTTACCCTTTCTTGTTCTGTTTAATCTTGCGAGACAAGTAGCTGTATCTCCACCCTGCAGAGCAGAAATGATTGACCTTTGCGATGTATGAGATCGTAGAGACGACACGTGGGTAAGGTAACGCCTCTAGTGTGTGCTCGGTGAGGGCTTGAGTTCGCTGCTGCCCTTTGTGTGAATCACCTAGTTCAGTCCTGACAGTAATGAACTGTCCAGGATCCTCAAAGGCTGCCAAAACCTTGGGCTGGCTCTGTGCTACATGGTCTTGGCTCTCAGAGCAATATCGTGGTAGTTTTTCTTCTTTCTTTACATATGGGATTCATCCTCAGCACCTGCCACAGGGAGGTGTAAGATTCTTCCTTTGCCTGTTGTTTGTAGCTTGTATTTGCACGTGATGCCCTTTGTGCAGGTCGGTGTTAATTTGCTGTTAGAAGCCTCTGTTGTGTGAAAACCTTGTTGCGCATCGGCTGCTGTGAGTGTTGGCTGCGAGCATGTGGGTACCATGCCAACAAGTGCCTGCCCAGAAAGCAGAGCCGGCACTGGGAGCAGGCTGGCCATTGAACACAGGCACAACAGTATAAAGGGAGGGGCTCAGCCCTCCCAGCCAGGGGCAGAACTTTCCCAAACTACGGCATACCACTGACTTCCAGCATCGTGCCTCCCCTGCTGAACAACGAAATTGTAAGAGCTGATGTCAAGTATCCCCCAGCAAATTCTCCTTTACCCCCAGTGTTACAGGAGAGAAAAGGCACTGTTTCCCTCTGAACCTTTGTGGTATATGTTGTGGTGAAAAAAAAACCACTGTGGCAGATGCTTGCTCAGCCTGGGGAGGATGGAGGTGGCTATGCCCATCCTGTCATTACCCAGGTCAAAACTTAACAGTGTGTATCTGGGGTCTAAGCCCCCCACTCCCAGAAATGTGAAGGTTGGCAGAAAGATCCCAGGGGAAGCCACGTGCCACAGTGTAAATATGGATTTTCCCATGGAAAAACAAAATATTTAGCAAAGTTTCTAAACATCTTAATATTTTAGCTGATAAAAAGACTGTTTCTTTGGGAGTTTTCTTGTGTTCTAATTGTTCTTCTCAGGGCTGCGTGAATGTGGGCTGAAAACATGACTGGCTGGAGAGAGGGCTTTTTCATCCTGATCAGCTTGGGCTGGGATTTTGACTGACTTTACAGACTAGGGGATAAGGCAGTTGCTACTTATAGACGCATCTGATCGTTCATTGCCAAGAGGGTGTGCTGCCATTCGGATAAGGAAGAGTAAGGCTGAGTTGTTTCTCCACTCACAGAACACAAATCCGTTTTTGCAAGCGGTTTGCCGGACCGATATAAATCAGGATAGCCTCTCTGCTAATCCCCAGTTGAGGGCCATCTCATTCACGTTTGGTATCTGTGCAGTCTAGTCTGAGGGGAGTGGGGATTTCTTTGCACTGCTGAGGGTTTGCTACAAGGCATCATGAGAGATGGCTGTTTTACTGTTGGGTAAAAAACCCTAAACATATGCAATATGTTTTCTAGAGCATTAAGGCATCCTTTGAGTGAAAAGTAATGAGAAATGGGCTATTAACTGCTACACATTATTGCATATGCAAAGTTTGTGAGCCAAGTTTAATTAATTTCAATAAAGACATATGCAATAAAAATGAACAATCAGCAGCAGTGTGAAGGATTCTGATCTGAGTCTGTGAAGACTTTCTTTGCTCCTATAGCATAGCGGGAAATAAGAAGACTGCGTAATGTCAACGCTGACACATATAGAAAGGAAAAGCTCTATGTTGCCCATATTGCAGGTGGATAAATTCAGTTCACCTGCATTTGTCCTTGATTACACACTGCTTTCTTCTCTGCCTGTACGCCTCGGCATAAATGTCCAGCCTCTGGAGTCACCCCCAGATACTGACAAAATGCTCTGTGTCACACAGTGCACCTAGTAAATATAAAATGTTGCGATGCAAGTCTAATGAATACTTATGTTAATTGTATAAAGAGCAGTTAGTGACTGGCCAGTATTGCAGTCCACTCCACCCTGCACACCGCAGGGTGAGTGATAAATAACACTGAGGAAAAAGGTGCTCATTCAGTGCTGCAGATTCCCTGTGCCCTCGCTTCATCTCTCATGGTGCTAGGGTAAGAGTAATGGCGTAGATCTGTTGTGAACAGGCTTGACATTTCCTTGCGCACTCAGTCCAGGAAAAATCTCTGTGGTTCAGAAGCCGCATCGGCAGATCAGAATCGCATTGCAGCCCTTCAGGTTGGAGGCCTCAAGAAACTGGACTTTCCAAACCTTTCTAGAACTAACTGAATCAGAAACTTAGCCTGAAAAAAAAATATTTTGTGATGGCTGAAAGAAAAACAAAACCAAACAAGAAAAGAGAAATTGTTCCCATCATTACCAAACGTTAAATCAAACTCTGCCTAACCGTAACACTTCATGGCCCAAAACCCAGATACAAGTTTTGCTCTTGGGCTTCCTCCACATCCTAAACTGGCATACGGTGCCATATTAAACAGGAAAATATAGAAGCTTAGCTGTGCTTCCTAGAGTCTTGTTTGGAACAGGGATTTTTGTGAGCTCAGTTTTTCTTGCAAAGGAATGAGTGCATCTCTGCTGGCACTGCAGGTAGCATCTGTCCTGCAACTTGCATAAACTGACAGAAACTTGGTGCAAGCCCTAACAGCTTCAGATGTGTGCTGCCAGCGTGATGATACCAAGTCATAGCTCAATAAACCAAACCAGCTTCTTTTGGTGTCCTGCCTGCCCTAGTGCATCACTAGAGCTGATCAAAAACTGGCCAAGAGAAACAGTTCCTCTGGCAAAATTCTGGCTCATTGAAAGCAAAGCACATTACAAAAATGCCTGTTTTGAAGAAGCAGGGTGATAACTTTCAATTCTGAGCTTCTTGGAGAGTAACACTACGATATTTTTTCTTTGGAAAAAAAAAACATTGTCTTTAATACTTGCACTTACACAATATGTGTAACTAAAGTGCACAGTGTACAAGAGTTGTCCAATTTCAATGACAGTTTTTTTCTTGATTGAAACCCAATGTTTCAGTTGTCTGAAAATAAGTCTGAAGTATTTTAACTTGTGGCAAATATATTTATTTTAAAATCCTAGAGCAGAAGAAGATGGAAAAGTGGCAGTTTCATGTAAAACAGAAAATGTGATTTCAGTTCAGCTTAACAGACAGCACTGCCCGTATATCTGTGGCTTCAGAAGGTATCTTCATTTGAAAAATACTCATGCAGAACCGATGTTGTTGCACTCCTGTCTCCGAAGATCTGAATCTCTGGATATAGGTGCATTGAATGCTTTGAATTTCAAACCTAATGGATAAAGACATAATAAGTTTTCTTGTCAATCCCTGGAGTTTTGGGATTGACAGTTTGTGGGGGGCACGTTCTTATTCCTTGTGTTCACCTCCCTGTCTTTGTCTGTATCTAGGCTTGGTGAGCAAAGCAGAGGTACCTTTTAAGGATGCTGTTAAAAATCAGAGGGGAAAAGAATCTTCAGAGGCTGGTTGTGGGTGTGTGGAGGGAGGGGGGATTTTTAATGGTTTTAATGGAGCTGGAAGCTGGGCTGTTTAAGACTGGTGCAAAGATCCTTTGTATTGACAATTCACTGTATGAGCCGTAAACTCTTCACTCGGTGCATATAAAAGATGAAAGGACCAATTACTTATTGAGGCATTAAACACCCAGGGGACAAAGATGTCTGTCTAGCAATAGTAAACATATTGACTGAAACCTATTTGAATTTCAAATTGCCAAATGTCCCAATTTTTGAAAAGCTTCCTATGATAACCAAGGTCTGGAAAGTCAATTGAAACTTAATTCTTCTGGATATCTCATGGGGGAAAAGTACATGAATCTGGACAGATTCAATTATTTAATTTTAATAAAAAAATAGATAGCTACTTTATAATTTCTTTATAGAGAGCTAGATGGGAATTCAGCTGCTTTTTCTAAGATGCTCTCCTAAGATAAATGACAATAGAGGTCTGCCAAACATGGGCTGCCAAGAGGTTTATGTCCAAGGATTTTCTGCTTCTTCTTGTCCCTAGATCATCTTTTTTCCTCCATCTGGGATCAGGTCTTTCTGACATGCCAGCCAAGCCTAGACTAGCATTTTCCTTTCCGTCCAAAGGTAGTGCAGATGGTATTTATAAAGCATTACACAGGGGATCTGTTACGGGGTGCTGTATGTCCACACGTTGCAGAAGGACATGTTTACTGTCTTGTCTGTTAGAAGGACTCTCATGGAGCAAAGCGGCCACAGGTCGTGCTGCTGCTGTCAGCGCTGGTAAGACACCCCGTGGCTGCTCTGAGGACAGAGTCCTCAGAGCAACTGGGGGGAAAAAAGCTGCTCCAGTCTGCCCAATATCCTTGCTCTGACCATCTTCTTAGGGTGCTTGAAATCCACAGCCCCCACCCCACATCAAATGCTCCCGGGTGAGCCAGGAACTTGCCATGCTCTCAGGACCCATGAGCTGTTTGCTGTGAGGTGGCTGGGCAGAGCTCCAGTTGAATGAAAAGTTATAACTGACTCTCCCTGACTTGTGCTACTCTCCCCATATTCATTAGTAGAAGAGTTCATTGTGACTAATGCCATTACTCTGAATACTAATGGAATTAATTATTTCCTCTGTATTGGACAGCATTGCCCAAAACGTTGACTTCACGTAAAAGCATGAAAGCGATTAGTGCAGTGTAATCATGGCCATTTGTTGTTGAATTTATTTTCCTTTTGTTTGTACTGTAATGTCATATACAGAGCAAAGGTAAGCAGCAGCAGGGTTGTTAACAAAACCTCAGAGGAGTTTGTCCTCCCCTTTATGTGCTCTGCACACGTAGAGGAGGCATCCATAATCACAACAGTTGGCTGCAAGTGTACTGCCGGGCAGAAGAGACACCTACTGCTGCACAGCTGTCCTTGACCTTGGCATAACAAGGCTTTTATCAGATACAGCCAACAAGAACACCACTCTGAGTAAAACCGGTATTTGTTGTTGCTTTTGTTCTAATAGATCCTTGTTAAAGGAGGATGACTTGCTGCATATCAGCTGCCTTCAGCTGATTGTGAGGGAGATTTCCTATCGCTGCCTTTGTCCCTTTGTCTCGGGTGGTTTCTGTTGGGATTCCTGTCATGCAGTAATTTTTCTGTATTCCATTTTCTCTCTGTCTTGGTGTACAGTCATAAATGAAGGCAGGCATTTATCACTACAGCAGCTTTAAATATCAAATGCTTGATGAATTTACTCTCAGCTGGCCGGAAGCAATACTGTGATTGCAGCATTTTATAATCATCAAGACTTGTTTCTCTAAGCTGAATTAATTTGCATGAGCAATGCGTTATTAGCAAAGTTGCTAGTAACTAGCTTGTACAAGCAAATTGGGGGAGCAGACTCTTGCTGTCTGTGCTTTCCTTGGGGAAACTCAACTTTGTGAGGTGCTTTAAATGGGTGGGTGAAGAATTGTGTCTGAGGGCAAAGGTTTGAAATGGGTGCAAGGAATCCATCCCCATGGCAGGGAGATCCTGCAGAGCCAGGCCCTGTCTCTGGTCATACAGGGCATTCCCATGTTTCTGTCAACTCTTATCTCCAGCTGTGGCCTTACAGTACAATAAATCCAGTGCTAGGGTTTGTAATGCGAAGTCAAAAATACAAGGAGAAATATTTTTCTTGTATAAACTCAACTCATCATTCAGGTGTGCTCAGGAATTCTTGATGAGTTAATTGTGTACCAGCAGGTTAAGTATTGCCTGCCTTTAAGCAGCCAGAATAAAGCCTACTGATGCTCTATATCGTGCATGCTGGCTAAAGCAATAGGAGTAAACTCCATGCTTGCTCTTCTCTAAACCTAGTATTTACATCTAGGTGGGCTGGTAGCATACGGACCTGGAAGGATGATTGGGCTACTGTTTGTTCTGACTCCCTTGGGTGACTTCTTTTTAAGATAGTCGAAGGCTTCTCGATCATGATTGGGGATGATCTTTTGTGTCTGCAGCAGGAGCTTCAAATACTCCTCTCCGTGAAGGTCCTTAAATGCTTCTGACAATTATTTTAAGTGGAAGGCAGTGTTTTGTTTACACTTCCCAACCTCAATGAGGTTTCTACATCTCATTGTGGTATTTATTGCTGTATTAATTGCACAAGTACAAAAGCTTGTGGTGGTGTTCAAAATGCTAATAACAGAGCCTAAGACTGTGCACCTCCCTCTCCTCCGGGCTGTGCCTTATTGATGTTTTCATTAAACTGTCCAAACAGCGAACCTGGATGCACGTATCAAAATGTTTCCTCTTCATCAGAGAAAAAGACAGATCCTAAAAGAAATTGGTGGTTGCAGGATGCCAGACAACTAGCTCCAAAGGATGAACAAAAGCTCTCTGAATATCATGTAAGAGCTGACAGTCGGGAGGGGTGGCAGAGAGAGAGGCTGTGCCTCCGCAGAGCTCGCAGGGAGGCAGGTGCTGGTAGGACATTAAGAGGCAATTGTTTGTCATTTTGAGAAATTTGTCTGAAAATCGGTCCTGATCTCGTAGGGCTGCTAGAGTCATTCATATGGCAATGGAGCATATTGCGTTTGGGGGAAAATGCACATGGAAAAATCTAGTTCTTTAGATGCTTGTGTGCAATTTTAAAGGACTACAACGCGCACAGAAGCTGATTTACCTATACTGATGTACATCCCGTTGCCAAGGGAGGGAGACACTGGACAATAGGAGCCACTACTAGAATTTCCAGGAAATTTTTCCTTAAGTGTGCTGAGAGGAAGGTACAGAGAAAAGCCTCTGGGCAGCTTTGAGAGCATCCTTGAAAGATAATTGGATGACCTGTTAATTTGAAGGCTCTTGTAGTCTTTCTAAAATAATTTACAAGTCCCATTATACCACATCCACTGCTGTGGGGATCTTAAATAATTCTGAAGATGCCGGGGAAGCTCTGAGAGGGAGAGGCGTCAGAGATCGGAAGCTTTTGTGGCAAGATAGAGAGATACAGCAAGGCACAAGCATGTGCATCCAAGACAGGTGAGACTTCCCACAGCCTGGAACAGCAATCCCTGAGTTGCTTTTGCTGCTATATGTGGTCCATGGCTTTCTCCTACCCACTGCTGCTGCCTCTTGAGGTGGGGGAGACATCACGAGACGTTGGTCAGACCCTGATGTAGTCACGGCTGATCAACCAGGACTTTCAGCCTGTACGTGGCTGCCAGTGGCAGAATTTTGTAGTTCCACATGGAGAGAGAGCTGGTAGCTTGAGGGCTGAACCAGGCAGGGTAGCTGGTAGAGAATGGAGATTTAAAGATGAAGTTAGAAGTAGAGTCATCAGCCTTGTTATCTCTAACAATGGGAAGAGCTCATGCCAATCATAGATCTGCTGCCAGGAGAGAGAACCCATTTTATTTCAGCAGAGGATCAGACCAGGAATTGAATGCCACTGAGAACAAAGCCAAGCCTTCCAGTGAGATGTAGAGAACTGGCCTCAGCTTCTAAAAGTCCGAGGTTGTTAAAGTCTCAAGTTGCAAACATAAAATGAAGCAATTTTAGGTCCATTTTAGTGGTTCCTCATATGCATGATTTTTATTTTTTATTTTTTTTTAGGTCTGTGCATTTTGACTTGTCTTGCGAAGGGAACTTGGCTGTGTTGGTGGAAAGATATGAAAGGTAGTGCCATTGGGCCCTGATTTCCTTCTGAAGTATTCTGAATAGAGAGACGATGTGGTGGAATGCAAGTGGTGTTGGAATTCACTTGGAACAGCCTGCATAACTCGCAGTGCTTCCATCCAAAACTGGCGGTATTGTCACAGCTTTATCACATACCTGTTTTCTCTTCTATATATACCTAGAAGGTATATATATACATTTGTCTATATATTTGCATACACGTTAATTTATCCTTTGTTAATGCTGCCTTTTAGAAAACAGCATAGTTCCTTTGTCTCCTAAACTGAGGGCTCCACCACCCTCTGGGGATATTGTATGTAAAAAGGTGCAATAACTCTTTGTTCATCATGCTTTTCTTCTCACCTTATGAATTTTGTCAGATATTAGTTCAGATGTGTGTCTTTTATTGAAGTCACAAATTACATTCGACCTTTGTTTGTCTGTTCATCAGATCCCCCTCTTATTTTGTTACTCCTTTGAGAAGAATACAGCATGAATTTGAATTTATGAACTAACAGTGTCTCCCACGCTGACTGAATGTTCTAGGTGTTCATGTATTTAAACATTTTCTGTGGTTTGATCTTGATCTAGTGATCAGAAATTGTTTCTTTTTTTCAGGCAGAATACCTGGAGGTGTTGCTTTTGCAGCTGGTCCGAGCTCTGTGTTACAAAGCCCCCTCGCTGCCTGCACAGAACTGCACCAGACCTGATGGGTGAGCACGAGTACTAACTTGCATTTTGTAGGGCTTTTAATCACTGACATTTCAAAGCTCCTTACAATGGAAGTATCATAACCTCCATATACCAAAGGAGAAATCGAGGCACAAAGCTATTCAGCAGATGTAAAAAGCATCCAGGTCTCCCAGGAATTCCCACCAGTGCTTTGCTAACTACCTTCACTGTGGACCTTAACCTGTGTCTTGCTGTTATTCCCCCTTTCTCTCTTCAGTCTAGGGAGGTACTGGGGACAAGGCAGCGATGTTGTATCTGCTTCATCAGTGTCATTAAAACATATAGCAGACATAACTTTGTAAAACAACAGTATTTTTTTTAATTCCTAATATGAGTTTACCTTAGAGCTCTGGAGAAATAATTGATTAAGTTTCAATTTATACTCAGAATAATAACTGACATGGTAGTAAATGTGTTCATTGATATCTAATTTGCTGTGGCTAATTTCCTCGATGCCAGCTAAATGCCTGGGCATTTCTTATTGCCTTAATGTATTATCTAAATCTTGTTGCGCATTTGTTCGGTGCTTGTGTAACGATGACTTAATTACATGGCAACGGAGTTTATACCCTGGTATGGCAGGATTGCTCCTCAGACAGTTTCCTCAGATAAACAGTAGATAATTGCCATGTTCCTGCTTTAATTAATGTAAATTACAGGATTATTTGAATAATCTTGAGTCCAGCTTTGGTAAGGCGCAAATCACTTCTCAAGTCCTGCTGAGCTCCCGCAGTGCCCGCTGAAGTCAGTGCTGTCCGTCAGCGCAGGCTTTCCTCCAGCTGTACGGCAGTTAGGACTTTTGCCTATGAAACCCTGTCCTGCGGTGTGATGGAGTGGCACGTACCTAACGCCACTTAAACTTGTGCTCATCATGGCAGGCATTGCCTATCACACGCCTCGGAGAAGGACGTGCAACATGTTCTTGCGCTGTGTGACCTACTTAAAGCAAGTGGGAGTCAATAGCTATTAACTTCTCTCTGTTCTGTCAGTCAATACTTTGTCCTTAAAGCAGTTGTTTTCCTCTCCCTGCCGCACAGTTCATGATCACAGGGAAAAAGGAACTTTCCTCACGTCCATCCCCCAGCGCTGTTTCCCATTAATAGAGTCAAGTGAGGGCTGATTTCCAAACCTTGAGCCAAGAGAGACTGGTGCCGGGGGGGGCACCGCAGCTCTCTCCGTGCTCTCGCCTGCTGGGTGAACAACTCTGACTTTCACGTGTTTATCTCCTCTTCTCCCAGGGCACTGGGCAGGGGGGTGCAGACAGCGTGTCAGGATTGAGCCTATAGGTGTGCCGTACAGCCTGCAAGCACCGAGAGGGACAGAAAGGGCCGCTGTGCAGCGCGATTCCTGAAACAACGGAGGGAACACACGTGTGGAACTGGAGATGCTAGGAAAAAAAAGGAGTGATCCTTCAAGGTACTTAAATAATGTTTCATGACTCAAGTGAAATGCTCTCGTTAGGCCCTCTGGAGGAGAATTTGACATTTTCTGTGCCACCTGCAAGATTAAAAGAAAATGCTGTTGGCTTCTGCATTGTCTCCTGAAAAGCACAGGGGCTGACAGAAATGTAATTAAATTACCTGCAGCATTCATCTGTTGTCATAGCAGCCCTTGCAATAAGTATAAGAATAATTTCATCTACAGCTTAGCTTGATGCAGCTTTGCCTAAACCAGCCAGAAAGCAATTTTCTATCCCGTATCTGGCAGAGAGAGAGTTCAAGGGTTCTCATTTCAGTTTCACCAACAGTGGTCTACAACAGGGTAAAACGGCAGATTATGCCTTTGCTGGGTTCCTCCAACATCAGACAGCACCCATTACCTGTGGGTGATCCCGTGTAATTCAGGAGGTCAGATCAGACGATTATATTTTCTTCTAGCCTTAAAAATCCCAGAATCGCTGCATCAACATATATGCAGATAATAAAAGCAGAGTGCAGCGTTTTTCCCATCTTGACCAAGTTCCCCAGAACGCTGTGGCTGTGCTGTAAGAGCATGCCTTATGTTTTGCTAGAGCTAGGCCTGGGTTTGGATGTGTGGAGCACAGTGTGGACACAGCAGTTCTGGCACTGATGGAGAGCACAACAGAGTGAGCGGAATTTGGTTTTGTTGTCTTTTTTTTTTTTTTTTTAACTTACCAAGTAGTATTTTTTCAAGCTGAAATGTTATTGATGGACCCAGGTGGCTCAAAGCATCTCGTGACTATCCTTTGGTAAATGTGGAATGAGCTCCCTGGCGCAGCTCAGTATCCCGTAGGTAACTGGTACCTCTCACTGTTATTTCCGGTCTGACACAGAAATGAGGTTGGTTGTGAAGGAGTAAAATAAAGGCAGAAGTTTAAAGATCTAACAGTAAATATGCTGAAGGTCATGGGACATAATAAACTCAACTCAACAATTTAATTCAACACAAAGAATGCATCTGTATGCACTGAATAGTAGGTAAGAATTTGACATGACGAGATGGGAAGGCTTTGTTATCCTCATGTCTTGCCGGGATTTGCTTCAATTATGCCAAAGAATGTTACTTCATTCTTGCCCTAATAACACTGTAGAGGAAATTAAATTACTCATATATAACAAAAGTGAACTGATTTTGACATCTCTTCTGGGCAAACCTCCTGCTGTATTAGCTCCTGAGCACATTCTCCCTCACTTAAGGTCTCATGCATATGTATGATTATCACTCATAGTAAATATAAGCACTTTGTGAGAACGCAAATTAACTGCAGGATGTAATGGAGGTCGCCAAGGGTATTTTTTATTGTTGACTGGCACATGAAATCTACAGTACGGGTGCAATAATGAATGAGGCATGTGAGAAATAATCCCATCAAAGGGTGCTCTGACATCAGGAACCACAACAGCAAACCTGATGTCACTGGAACCTTGAGCTGCTTTTATTGTGCATAAATTTTATTTAATTGTAAAAGGAGCTTTGGTTTAGCTTGAAAATGTTCTTTATAAACTCATCGATTGGTGAAAACTGTTAAAGGCTGTAGAGCTAAAAAAGAATTATTTTTATTTTTTAAGGCCAAGAGACCTTAGCCTTTCGTTTTAGCTAGATTAATAACGGTGGGTTGTCTCTGATGCGATGGCTCTTTCTTAACGTTTGATTGCTTTTTCATTACATTAGCTAGGTTTTGGAAAGTTTTTATAGTAAATTTAGCCTCCAGCAGTAAACCTCATAACCTTGAAACTAACGTTGAACCCCGCATGGCACAGACTGTTGCCTCAGTGATCTGCTCTTGCAGGCTTTCAGTAGGAGGAAGCTAACTCGCTCCAGACAACGCAGCATTTAAAACAATGGAGCTTTATTTTTAAAACCCATCACTTTTCCCAGCCCGTTCCCAATGCAGGTCTCAACCTTTGTTCTTTCCAGAAAACTGCCTCTTATTTGACCTTTAATTCGGCCACAGCCCAGCAGCTCGGTGAGAGCTGGTTTTGAGGTGGATGTTGCTGCAGTGTTTTCTTTCTTGAGCCTCAGGTTCTTCCTGTGAAGGGGGGATGGACTTTCAGGGGCGTTGCGATGCTTTTTGCTTTAATCTCGGTGAAAGAACCAAGAAAGGCTGTGAGGAGAGCAGGGGCTGGTAATTAGCAGGGGGGTAGGGAACAGCTCTGCCTGCCTTTTCCCAAGGATCACAGCTCTGCTGTTGCTGGGAGCAGGAGACAAGTCCTCTTTGGCCCATGATGGATCTCCCTGCACAGAGAGCTACGCTGCCGTATCCGAGGCGTGTCATCATTATAAAGGAATGGATCAAAGAAAAGCAGGCAGCATATATATTGCAGGCATGGGAGGGGGAAGAGGAGGAAGGGAGTTGAACTTCCATTGGAAATGGCAATGTCCTCTCCATCCATGATAGAGTAGATGAGAAAAACGGGAGAAAAATGGAGACAGATGTCCCTAGGTTAACTGTAACCTCACTTTGCTGCGTTCAGCATCGTCCCTGCAAAGCACACGCAGGCCAGCTGCCCTGAGGTGGCAGAGAGTGACTGTCAAGGCGCCGTGTGTGGAGCCTGCAAGCGGGTCAGCCTGCTGCACCCCGGCCGCCACACATCCGGGGCTAAACCCTTCTGATGCAGCTTACAAAGAGTAACTCAAATGCCAAGCATTCTAGAAGACGTTTACAAAATAAATGAAATATAGAAACTAATAGAGAATGAAATTTCTGCTCATTTTACCCCTCATCTTTCTTGTTTCTAAAGCAAAACGAGTCTGGCACGCAGCTGATGGGAAACACAGTGTTTTAATGACACTTATAGCATCCCAGAGGACCATTCAAAGCAACAAAAAAACCTGGTGATGTCCTTTAAGACGGCAGATGGTTTCTTCAAGGTGAATAATTTTATTGTTTATTGCCTGCTCTGTATACTGCAAGGAATGACATTTAAGAAACTGCTCAAAGATGTTTTTTCAAAGCACAAATAAAACATTGAGGAGCCAAGTTATCTATACCAGTGACTGTGTCATCACCAGAGCCTGCAGTCTGGCTTAGAGGCAAGTACGGATTTGGGACAGTGAACTTGCAGAAAACATGGAATAGAGGTCAGGTTTGTGTTTCTACCAACTTCACCATCTTTGCGATGACCTCCTGAAGGGATTCAAAATCTGGGGAGGAGGGGAAAGAGAACCACCCCCACCCCCCAGCCTGAAATCTGTATTTCAGCAGCGGTGTCGGGCACTTTGGTGCCGCTGCCCGTGCTGCAGCCACAGCAGTAGTTTGACCGTGATGGCATGCAGCTTAGCTGAACCAGCGTGCTAGAAGGCTAAAAGCACAGGAAATACCAAACATAAGGTCTCTGGCAAGGAGGTAGTGGCTTCGCTGTGTTTCATGGCTGAGGGTTTTGTGACAATGCGTTTGTTAACAGAGGGACGGTGCTGACTTTGTCTGCTACAGTGGCCTCTGCTGGGACGCGTGCAATGGGGTGGGATGCTTCTTCCCAGCTGCTGGAATGTGGCGGCGTCCTCCAAAATGGAGCCAGGTAAGGCCTTCACCTGCGTTTAGATGGAAATGGGGCCTGAGATTCAGGTAATGATAAAAAAAGCACCAAATGTTCAGTGACAAATCTTGGAACCAGAATGTTTTTATATGACATATGAATATACAGCTTGTGAGAAAAAAATGCTGTTATAAAAGCAGTCAATCTTAAGACGCTTTGATTTATGTGGCTTTTTCATTTTTATCAGGAGAATGAGATATCATTCAAAAGCTTTCCTTTTCCAAGATACTTCAAAGTTTCCAGACCTGGCCAAAAAAAATAGTATAGACCTGCAGTAACACCTGGAAACTGCCCTTAAATCTCCTGTAAGCTTCTGTTCAAAATTTCACCAGTACTGAAGAATTTAATGCATTCATATTTGGCCAAATCTTCCACTTCATTTTCAGGGTTGGTTTGGTTTTTTTGTTTCATTTTTCCTCTTCATATTTATATTCCCCCTTCAATTCCTGTCCCATCAGGTATGTGTCTCTTCTCCAGGGAAGTATTACTCCAAATAGAAATTCAAGTGTGAGCCTTTTCCACAGGTAAAAACCTTACTGCTCACTAGTGCAAATTGTTTGAGCCTGTACCTCCCGATGCTCTGTCCACAGCACTCTGCTGCCAACAGCTTTGACCATTTTGTTCTGATTCTGCCATCAGATTTGAAGCCTGTAAAGGCAGGCGTGTGCTTTTGCTGGGGGGAAAAAACCAACTCACTCTCTGAAGGTAGAAGAAAGAAAATATCTGTTTATAACTTTTTGTTTGGCTTTAGTTGATTTTTTTCTTTTTGTTCCCTTCTTGGTTTTTTTCAGATTTTCTTCTGGAAGGATAGCGAAAAGGTCACAGCAGAATGACAGGAGAAAGGTGCCCATAGATCAGCCATACAAGCTGCTTTCAAAGCCACTTTTTGGCACAAAAAGATAAAACATAATCAAAGACAGCAACTTTTTTTTCCTTTTACCTGAAAGCCATGTAAAATTTCAGCCTCGAGAAGGATGGAGGGAGACAGCCTCTTCAACCAGGCAAAGCATCACTCACCAGCTGCAGCTCAGGCGCCACGTGGCTCCAGACCCCTCACCTGGGCAGAGTGAGTGTATGATTTGTTACGTTTGGAGATTACGGGTTTTGAAATGAAATCCCTCAGGGAGCCCATCCTACATGGGTGTCAGGGGCCACCACAAAAATCTAACCTTGCCTTTTTGTTTTTCTGATACAAAGATAGAGCTGCTCTTGGAGCATAAAGTCTGGGGCAAATTAATGGGCGTGTGCTGAGAGAAACCTGTGAGTTGCTAAATGAAAAAGCAGCACCAGGAAGGGAGAGAAAATGTGGGCTTTGGGGTTATTGCTTTCATTTTTACTGCTTATGCAGGAGGCCTGGAGTAGGGAGGGAGCAGCTGGAAATGAGTAAAGCAGAAGCCAGCCCTGTACAGCTTGCTAGTGAAAATTAGTTGGGGAAACACTCCCCGTTAAATCCAGTAAGCATACACACGAAATCTGAACTAGAAGTATCTCACCGTAAGGGTTACGTGCAAATTAAACGACAGCGAAGAGAGGGACCTTTGTACTTCAAGTCAAGCAACATCACTGGGAATGGTCGCCTTCCCTTGGCACAGCCAGAGCCGGGATGGCTGGGGTACTGTCGCAAGGGTGGGCTTGGGGAGTGCTCCCTGCAGCGTGGGGCACGGCCACACCTGCCAAGACATAGTTCATGATGTGGTTGGCTGTTTTTTTCAGAATTGTAAATTTTGTGGCTTTAGCAGTGAGAAAGAAAGTAGCTGCAAACACTGTTTAGAAATACTAAAATGCCAAAGAGAGAAAAAACTCCTCCCGCATAGTAAGAAGCTGCTATAACTAGGACTTGTGCAATAATTAAGGATAAGACGACATTAGTCTGAGTGCCTGACTGGTGTGATTTACCAGGCTGCAGAAGAAGTAGCCATGGAAGCTAGCAGAATCCCCCTGGCTTACAGGGGAATGGTGTGATGGTGCTCTCATCTCCCATCTGTCGCCCAAGTTTGGGGTCGTGGGCGTGGGAAGGCAGCAGCTTCCCTTTGTGGCTCACCTTTGAGATGTAAACGCTGGTCCTCAGCAAGCCTGCCAAGCCAGAGCTCCCATCACCGAGCACCTATAGCCTGGAAAAAGCACACATTGCCTTTACTTTCTTTAAACCATTAAAGCTTTTTTTAATTGTTTTACAACTCTTGTAGCATAAGAGTTTTAATACTGTGAGTAAAGACGTATGATTAGATAAGCAGTTTTAAAGCTCAGAGCGCCGATACATTACATTTATTAATTGTGCTTGTTCATTTATCTTTGTGCCTTATTTATTATGATACAGTCCTTGAAACCTTTGTAAAATTGATTCACAAAGAAAAGCTCATTACCTGGAAAAAAAAGTACATCATTCTCTTAATTAGTGCAGTTCATGTGACCCCGCATGGAGGGTTTGTGCTGCAACACAGGTGTGGTGCAGGGGTCCAGAGCCGTCTGCATGCACCGAAGGCTGCAGGGCTGAGCCCCTCGGGAAGAAGCACACCTGTCTTTTCTCCTCTGACAAGGGATCCTCTCAGAGAGGATCACAGGTATAACTGGATAATTTAAACTGGCAATTTAAACCATTAAATCTCAGTAGTTAAAATATTTTAGACCAGTTTCTAGTCTAAAAACACTAAAAAACCCATCCCACTAAAACAACCTAGTCTAAAGCAGAAGCACGGCCCTCTGCCTTTAAATGCGATGAATCTTAATGTCCTTCTGCCTGAAGGGGAGGGTGAGGGGTTGTGCTCTGTTTTGTTCCCCTGACTGAGAAGAGATCACACTGAACTGTAAAGAAGGACTGAGGTTTTACCCTTGTGTATACATTTTTTAAAGAAGTGGCAAATTAGAAGTAATGACTTGGGCAGTGTGTGTTTGCACTTTCAGCTGGCCATAATAAATCCTTACACTGAACTGCTGCAAGTATTAAATCACTGCAGAGAAGCTTGTCCTTGTTCTTCACTGCAGAGACAATAGGATTTTAATAAACAATGGCTTTGATTAGGTTCAGCAGAAAAGCCAAGGATAACTAAGTATTTGTACCTGTCAGGGATTCAGCAAGAAGCCTTGTAATTCACCTTGACTGCAAAAGCTCCTCCAAACGCACGTGAGACTTGCCCATAGGTTTTGGGTGTGGATGAGATGGGGTTCCTCGAGTACTCAACAGTACGTCTGTACTGCTGGAAACTTGCCTGCATAGTGACAAAGACTTTTTTGATTTTTTTTCCTAGTACATTGTAGAAAATACAGAAATATTAATATCCCACCCAAAGTTTGTGGTCTGTAAAAATAATGGCAGCCCGACATCAGTGCATTAAAGCAAAAGCAGTGTAAGTGATGCCCGTAATTCACAGCGTCACCCAGAGAGCTGTTACCCACCAGGGAGAGGCTGTTGGAGGACTGCAGGCTGGAGGACCTGCTGCCTGCTGACCTCAAGGACGCGGTTTGCTCTCACAACACAAACCCAGCAGGCCAGCTCATGCTAATGTCACGTAATGACCAAAAAATAAAAAGAGGTGGCAGATAGCACAGAAGACCTTACCCTGCTTAAAATGCAGCAATGTGGTCCTGGCCAGGGCTGCAGACTAGCACTGATCTGGTGCCCAGGAGCTGCTGCTGAAGCAGAAACGCCTCCTGACTTCTACAAATATGGCACTGCAGCTTTTCAGCACTATTAAAAATGGGACTATTTAGGCCAGCTCACACGGACTCGGTTTCAGGCTGGCTTCCCACTGGACTCTTAAGGTGGCAAAAGCCTCAAGCAGTTGATGTGAGTCAGGCTGCATCTTGCAAAATACTGGGCTTGTGGCAGCACAGGCTGGATCCAGGGCTATGAAGCCCTCTCCCAGCTGTGCGGGACAGTGCTGTCTGCAGCACCCGGTGCTCACAACGCACGGGTTTTCCTCCTACCTGGCCAGCCCCACAACGTCCCTCTGTAGCTCCGTGCAACTGTAGAAGTTAGCTGGTGATTGAAGCCATAGATGCCACGTGTTGCTGTATTCAAAGCCTCTGGCTGTCTGGTCCAGAGTCTGACTTCCAAGGCCTGTGTGCAGATGTGAGATACTGGAGTACACCATGTACAGCAGTGCCAGCCCCTTTTGAAAAAAAAGAAATTTTGCCTAAATACAATGGCTTGTAATGGCCTGGGTAGAGATTACGATGCTAATAAATGCTTATTATGATAAATGGAGTCATGTTCCTCAAAGAAGCAACAACTCATGGAAAAACAGCCAAGGAAAATGACACTTGGTGGGCTGAACCGGCTTGGTGACCAGTAATGATATATAGCCACAAAAACAGATCTGCAAAATTCACTTTGACTTAATTTTGAAGTCGCTTAATATTCTCATGATATCTGTAAAAGTTTCCAAGACAGATTTTACACTGCTTTAAACAAATTATTATTTATGTTCCAGCCACAGAGAAAAAGGGCTGGAGTATGTGGCCAGTACTTAAAATGAAAGAAATGCTCAAAATGAAAGCAGGCAAAGAAAACTGAGAGCTTTTGTTTCAGAATAATGACTGTCCCAATGGGATAATTAATTTCCCTTAGAGCAGCCTGCTATTTTTCAAAGATATTATACTTATGCAGATTTAACTGTATAAATATTATATTGTTGTAATTTCTCCAGTGTGATGCAGCTCTAATTACTCACTGCTCAGAGCATGAAAAGGAAATAAAAGATGAACAGCAAGTTAATGTTTATTTTAAAAACTAAGAAGAAAGGTAAGCTTTAAAAGAAGAAAAACAGACTATTGTGTATCAAACTGGGAGCACAGATACATTACATGGAAAGAGGAGCTCTGTAAGTCCAGTGGTCCCAGGAGGATGTTGCCAAAGGTGAGCTACAGCCTGGAAAGAGGCTTGAGGTTATTTACACCAGCTACGGCAGGATGAAAGCAGCACACCCTGAAATACACACCAAGTACACAAGCTAATGCACTGTGCTTCTCTCACCTGTTTCTTTGGATTTACCTTTAATCTGGCTATATACATCCGTTTTAACAAATCTCCAACACCAAGGCTGCCGTGGTGCCTGCGGGGCTGTTTGGCTTAAGGCTGCTGGACCAAGCGTGCTCCCAGGACAGCCTCCCTCAGGCACCCGGACAGCAAACCTGTGGCCACTGGCTGCGGCTGTCGCACCTCTGCTTTGTGCCTAGGGCTTAGCTGTACCCTTTAAGTAATCCAGTCATTTTCCTCAGACTACGAAAACCCTTTTCTGCCCCATTTTTCCTTGCCTTTCCAAGGCCTTATGCAATAAAGTGCTGAACACTGTCAGTACCTGCAGACATGTGAAGCTCCCGATTCCTCTGCAGGTGGGAGCAATAGTGCTCAGTGCAAATTCCTGAGAGCTGCAATGCAGCTGGTGAGCAGCTCAGATGTTGCCTCCTGCCAAAAGCATAAGCCCTAATGCATTGGTGTGTGGGCATGGAGCAGAGGGCAAAGCTCTGTATCATCTACGTGATGCTGGAGCCAGTTTGCCCCACTGGGCTTGCAGCACGTTGCTCGCACCCTGCAGCAAACCCCTGGAGTGGAAGGAGCAAATCCACCTGGTCTCACCCCCGAAAATGCCCTTGCCCATCACTGGAACAGGCCTGTGATGACCATGGTTCGAATCAGCTCTGAAGCTCCAGCCCACGAGTCAGTGCTGGCAGCTGCTGAGGCAGCAGTTGCAGAGGGTCACTGGAGCACGGCCATCGAGGTGCCACGGGACGCTGACAGGTTCCCGCTGTGATGGGAAGTCCCAGCTGTCTGACTGGCCAGACCCTGGAAATGAGTTGCACTTGGTGCCAGGATTTCCAGCCACAGTGCCGGCACCTACTGATCCTCAAACCACTGTTTGTGGAAATAGGTGTTTTTCTCTCAGCCACACAACCCTTAAAAATACTCTTGATGCCAGCGGAGCTTTGCCTCGGAACTTGCACACTTTTCCCCTCCCTGTCTTCTGGTGTCCTGCACTTAGCTCTTGGGTGCAGGCATCAAGGACGTTGGACTGAATGGTAACGGACCAGCAAGCTCTTCCACCTGCTAACCTCATTTCTGACCTGTCATTTCTACCCCTCCACCACCAAAAAGGAAGGTTAAATCGCTGCCCAGTTCCTTTGCTGCGTGTCTCACAGACCTGCCACCCACCATCACAAGCCCATGTTGCTTCCATCACCTGCCTGAACTTTAGATTCAAACTTCTCCAACTCCAAGAAGGAAAGGTTGCTTTGTCAAGAGCAAGCCTTTATCTGTAGGGAGCTGAAAGAGATTTTGTTAGGTATTTTAGGCACGATTGCAAGATTTAAGAGTTTGATTCAAAATGTTATTGTTTTCCATAAATAAGCCACAGCTGCCACATGACAGGAAAAAGCCTTTACCAGAAACATGAAAGCTGGTACCACACAAGCCTCCTTTCCCTCTTCCTTCCTCTAGCAGATATCTCATCTTTAGCAAAAATAATTCATTTTAATTAAGTTGAGGAATACCTTTAAACGGGGCATGAGAACTGAAGCTTATTCCTGATGTACAGGACTGGAACTTAACTTGTTCATCCATGCAACATAGCATGCAGCAGGAGGAGAACCTGTAAGAATACACAGATTTGACATTTAAAGCCACCAACGAGGCCATGTGGAAGTTAATCCCAGTGCAGGGTATCCCAGCCATACTGGGCACTGCAGCCCCCTCCAGCAGTCGCCAAATGATGCACCACATTGCCCAGCAGCGCTCAGTGGCCACTCAACTGTCACCAGTCACACAGCCCCACCGGGGCTACGCCAGGTCTGCTACTGCCCAGCTCAAGGGGTGATCACTTCGCTGTGACCACATCTCGTGTGTTCACGCCCATCGGCAGCACGCGGCCGGAGGAGGGGCACGCCGTTGTGTGCCAGCTGCCCTGAATTAGCTGCTGCCTCTCGGGCTCCACACGCACAGCCCGCGCCTGCCCCACAGCCTGCGCTCAGCTGGGTGCTCTCACCAGCCGGCAAACACCCAGTTATCGCCCAGCAATCTCTCCTAGCTCACCCCAGCCCTGCGACGGTGACCCTGCCAAGGCTGCACGCCCGCGAAAGGCAGGCTTCCCAGCGAACTGCTGCACAGAGCTTGTTGATTGAAGTGCCACAAATAGGTCAAGGACGTGGCCCCTGTACAAAGGCAGCTAACTAAATGTAAAAATCCAATAAAAATAATTATGCCACTTCAATATGCAGGTCCTGCTGTTCCCAAAGGCAATGGGATGTGAGTCAGTTGCTGTAGCTACCACAGTAATGGCAAAGAAACCCTGGCTAGCCAGGTATCATCGCCAGCTAGTCCTGCTCCGACCCACGCCGCAGCCGGCTCCCCCAGGCTGCTGTCTTGGCTCTGGCTTTATGGGTTGCGTGAAGACAAGCAGCACTTCTCTGGCCATTAACTTTTACCTTATTTCTGTATTGCTTTGCCTTCAGTACTATTTCATTCAGTGACTGGTGGCTTTGTTCTGGAGGTGCTGAGGGGTTCACTCTATGGAAGAACTGATCCCCCCCCCCCCCAGTATTGTGTTGCCCTCGCTTCTGTTAATCTCACTTACAAATGAGAAGTGAATGGAGCATTGCAGACCTGGACAGGGATCTGCAGAGCACCCAGCCCCAGCCTGCCTGGGGAGGGGAAGAAGGCAGCCATGGATTCTATCTGCTACACTGAGAGTCAATATGGAGAAAAAAGCTCATCAGTTGGGCTTTTGCCATTCATGGCATTACTGTACATAGCAAGCAATAAAAAAAAAACCCACACCAAAGTGGCAACTCCGCATCAAACAAAGATTCTCAAACCGAAGGGCTAAAAATGCCACAAATCAACGTCTGGCTTTCTAACACTGTACCCCGAGCTGTACTGAGTGAGGTGCTTAAGGGAAAGAGCAAAAGCCTCAGCCTGATGGCAAAGCCAGGGATGCAGCAGCAAGGAGTAGTGCTTTAAAGTGCCTCCTCAACGACCAAAGCAACATGCGCTGCAAACACGTCCTGCTCCTGCTTTCCAAATTCCAAGTTTGGGTGGATTGACACAAACTACTGCCCCAATTTCATTTTTTTTTGAAACAAACACAATTCTGTAAATGACCCTTTACTATTGTATAGCAAAGCTGACTTACCAGGCAGTAGTTGAGGTGTTGTGCAAAGCTGGCAGTACAGATGGTGCTCCAGATGTTCTGGCATTTAGTGTGGTCACTTGGATGCCTGTGAGCCAAGAATAGCTCCAGCACTCATCAGCAAGCTCGCAGGGAAGCAAAGGCTGCTTCTGCCCTGTCAGTTATTCAGAGCCTCAGACAAAATTTAAATAAATAAATAAATAAGCAAACACTTTCAAAAAGGAGACAAGTACAGAGGTTGCCTCTGGGCAAGGATGATGCTACAGAACGTTGGTGCACGTTGGCACAAATCGAAGGTCTTTGCCATTCCCTCCCGCCTTGCAGGCCGGCTCAGCCGTTTCCAGCTACAGGTTAGTGAGCTCGGGTACAGCACCGAGCTTGGGTACAGCACCAAGTCTGGCCAGCACAGCCCTGCTGGAGAGCACTGGCAGCCCATCTCGGCTGCGGGCTGCAGCCGCACGCCCACCCCAGCAGTGCCTGCACGTTCTGCCCAGCTGCATGTGTGCGCAGGGATCAGGGCTACATCGCTGGTGCTGCAGCACTCCATCAGCCCTCTTAAACGGCAGGCACACCTGTATGGATTTCTGGCTCCTGGCCAGATGCCGGCACTGCTGGCTGCACCCTTTGCCGTGTGACCCGCTCCTGCAGCACCCACGCTGCTGCCAGCACCCGCCCCCATCACAGCCCCCAGCCCGTCCCACACATTGGCCAAGAGCCTTGCCGTGCCGCCGGGTGCAGTGTGTGCTGGCGATGGCAGCGCCCATGGGTACGTACCCACCTCCCCATCGCCAAAGCCACCGTGGGTCTGGTGCTGTGGGAGGGAGGGTGCTGGTGCTGAGCTGGTACATCATTTGGGTACAACTGGGGACAACCGATGCCACAGCACTGGGACTGATGGGCTCACTCCTCAGACCTTCTCTCTGCCTCTTGCCTGTAATAAACATAAAATAAAGCTATGCTTGAGTTTTTAAGACTAATTAATACAAGTGTCCAATAAACAAGTAAATGCCTGAGCGGTTTGTATAAAACCTTCCCAGGCTTTCTGCTCCGCCTGGAAGCCGGAGGGACCCATAAATCAGCGGGGTGCTGAGGCTGCTGCGGCTGCAGGCACAGTGCCCCCAGGGCAGCCAGGCAGTGCCATGCCCCGTGCCCTGCTCCCAGGCTCAGCTGCCCCCCTCAGCCCCGGCTGGGGCTGCCCTGTGAACCCCCCCGGGCCAGGCGGGCGGTGGGGTAAGGTACTGCATTAAAAGCACATTTACGGTTCTCAAAATAAAGTACCTGAATTCTCCGGTTGTTCACTTTGCCATCGCAGTAATGCCACCAAATCCAGCTTGAGGGGAAAGAAACCCACCAACCACCCAACAAAACTAACCAGCCAGCCCAAAAACGGCAAAACAATACACACACCCCCCAGGTTGTCTAGAAAAGCCTGGAAAGGTACAATTAGGTGCCAAGTATTCACGTTTACAGCAATTGTATCACGTGTAGGGCATGAAATCCAGCACATCCACAGCACGGACAAAAATTAAACAGCAAATTGAATGCCGTGATTCAATTCTCACTTAACAACGGCTGTAACAAGGGTAGGAAATGGAATTCCTTGACACAGTTGTCATGACAATACTCTTGAAAAATATCTGCCACAGGATAAACCCTCGCTGCCTCCACGTGACTACAGAGTGCCTGGGGCTGCTCGTCGTCCCCCATTAATGCAGCACTTTCCCTGTGATCGATTCCAGGACCGAACAATGACGCTCAGCTGCTGGATGCGAAGGCAGCAGATACCAATGGTTCCATTTACAATGCAGTTGCTATAATTAGTTTCTGAAACTAGCACTGCATTGGGAACTCCTCAAGCTGTATCATTATACATATAACGGGCTAATTGCAACGTGGTCACATTTTATTTCTTTTTTTATACACATTTTTCATTGCTAATGTGCTTATTAAATAGTGACAAGTACAAACGTTTATTGTCGAAAAATTAAATGCAAATGCTATTACCATGCTAACAAAAAAAAGCCACAGAAAACAACAAAAAACCAAACACATAACCAACCTACCATATAATTTTTTTGTTACCACTACTTCGGTGCTGGTCTTCAGAATTACACTTCTAGGATGAAAATGCAGCATGTTCCTTGGAATATGAACTGTGATTAGACAAAGACAATAGTTTTACCCTTATCCTTACAAGTTGCATCATACATAGTTAACAAGTATAAATTATATATTCTCTACAGTATTTAATTATATATAACATAAAAGGAAGGCAGGAGAAGAAAGAAATCTGCTGTCTCTGCTGTTCAGTGTCAGCTTTAGAGAAATTTAAGAGCTAACTGGGCAGCAAGGAAAAAAAAAAAAAAAGATACACGCTTTCATCCATGAGATGTCCTGCTAATTTACTTCCCCTCATTGACTCCATGACAAATATGTTTCTAATAGCTCTTCCAAAATAGTGATAAACTTTACTGGTGTGTGATTTAGCTAGCACTGGTACATTTATTTGTGAAAACAAATAAAGGGGGGGAAAGAGAGGAGAAAAGCAAACCAGAAACACGAGAAAGGGCCCCACTGGGTGATGGGTTTGCCCCAAGAAGAAGAGGAATGAGTCACCAAGAGCAGAGCTCGGCCCAGAGTGTAACAGGCACAGTATCCCCTTGAATCAGCGCTTCAAGGGCAAAATGAGGCAGAAAGCCTCGCTCAGTTCAGTTCTGCAATAGCAATTCCAGTTAATCTGAGACAAAGCAGTGGCTTTAACATAGAGATCCCCAAATCATGCTCAAAACAGTCCATTATCCTTCCCAGAAGATGCCCTCGCCCTGCCTGGCTCAGCCCAGGGGTCACCTTTCCCGCTGTACCCTCACCGAGCAAACACACAAATGGCTTTAGCAAAGGGCTGCATTTGCATTCCCACTCAAGCGGTGCGCAGGAGCCGGTCCCAGCACAGCAGGCACACACACAGGGCTGGGAAGCTTGCCCTCACTGCCCTCACCCTGCTGCATGCACTGGTGGGCTCTGCCCTGCTGCGGGCTGCACGGAGCTTTAGGCAGAAGCCTTGGGTGATGGGGCCAGAATAAAGCACGGGCTGTCTGCATGGTGAAGCAGGATGCTCAAGAGACGTGACAGGGGCTGCACTATGCAACCGCTGGATTAGTTGCAGAGATCAGTGTGTGCATGACAGACAGTTTCGGGCTGGCCTCAGGGCAGCAGCTGAACGGCCCATCTTCACCAGGAATCGCTCCCCTGGACAAACTCCTGTGTGCCCATCACCAGGGCTTTGGGGCTGCTCACCCCTGAATACAGCACTGGGGAGCAGGTACCACGCACCACAAGACAGGTCCAGCCCTTTTCGCTTTAGGGCTCGGTTCAGGCAGCTTTAGCGCCTAGCAGCAATCTGAAAACACCTTCCAACCGACCCTGCACTCACCGACACTCCCCATCGACTTTGTACTCACACACGAAGCTGGGAACCCAGCTGGCTCAGCCCCGCGGCAGGGAGGGGATGCTGGGGGGCAGAAGCACATCGCACCGCAGCTGGGTCCGGCCTGGTGACAAAAGCTGCCGCTGAATCGCCTTGGACAAGAGAGAGTTACCATCCGATTTTCACCATATAAAGTCAGCTAGAAGAAAAAAGTGCTTCTTTTTGCCACTGCTTTTGATGCTCCTTAGGGAAAGGCACGACCAGACCCTGTAAGTTAACCTGTCTCAGGCACTTATAGACAAGTACATTTTCTTCTAAAGCTAATGCCAAATTATTTTTTCTTCTAATAGTTGTAATTATTTTTAACACCAGATTTGTTTACGCTTCCTTCTCCCCCGTCAAATCTCTTTCCCAACCCCTTCGTCATGTCACAGTCATTTTTCCTCCCCCTCCGCCATGCCTTTCCAAAGGCCAGGGGCTGCTCTCTGGTGGTTGCAGTTACTTGCAGCACCAGCAGCCTTAGGAGCCAGGGTCCTCCTCACCTCACACCCCTCTGCTTGCTTGGCAGAAAGCAGCTCCGCAGCAGCCCTGCACGAACAGCTACAGTGCCTCTTCTAAACCAGTCCAGCGCAGTAAGGGGAGGGGGGTTAGAAACCCCACAGCCCCTATTTCCTGAGCTCCTTTGTGCAAGGAGGGTTTGATTCACTGTTACAGTCCTTAACATGGGGCGAACGGGGCACTGGCTGCTGGCCGCCACCGTCTCCTCCTCCTCTTGCACAGGAATAAACACTTCAGCTACAAGGAAGCAAGGGAGGAGCAATATTAACTGCTCCAGGTTTCCACCGACGTGCAAGAAGCGTGGATCCTAGAGCTGAGGGAACTCATGAGCAGTCTCTGCACATCACCCGGTTGCCCACACCTTCTGTAGAGGCTGGCAAAACCATCATTGTGTATCACTGGAAAAGGCATTGGCTCTCGCAGCGGCTCAACACCTTTCAGCACGGTGCCATTGCACACAGGCAGATGGATGTGTGGGTTACAGGTGCAGGTACACGGGAAGCTTTTGAAGGAGTCCCAGCAGGTGAATTACCATTTGCATGGGACTAGATTGAAGCAACTGTTGGACAAGACAAATTACATATTCAGGCAACAGGACACCGTGCTTTTTCTATCTCGAAACCTGGGGCACGTAATTCCTGCTTAAGCCAGACCCAGTCCCTGACAGCTCTCCAACAGTGTACTTTGAAGTTAAGAGCAGATATTTATCTCATACATATAAATACCTCAGATGCTCAAAAAATGTTCCATACAGTAAGCTGAAAGTTCAATATAAAAATTAAACCAGGACTTCAACAACAAAAAATCCCCTAAAAAACAATCTTGTGCTTTCCTCAGACAATCTGAAACAACCTAGAGGAAAAATTATACTGTCCAGAGGCACAGTGTCGGGTACTGCGAGGATGTTCTCATGGCTTGGCAATGCCCCATGTTTTTCTTGTTATAAATGAGTTGGCAAGACCTGCAATCAGAGAGCAAAGCCTTTGCTGCAGACCTAACCAGGATGGGGTTAACGTGGGAACGCTTTCCAAAGATAAGGAAAACCCACCAGGTTACAACTGTTCCTCCAAGAAGCCTCTGGTTGGGCTAAGCACAAATTACAAGATGTGTGAGGTGACTGAGGGGAGATGCTGGAGCAGGGTGGGAGGGCTGCAACCAAAAATCAAAGTGTCAGCTCAACAACGCACACCAGGCAATAAGGGCAGCATCTCCGAGGCGGTGACCTGCAGGTGGGCTCCTGCTCCTCCTCCTCAAGGTCTGAAGGCTTCTTGTCAGCTTGGGGCAGGGAGGGGCTGCTCTCAACACGTCACCTTTAGTGAGCCCATTTCAAGGTCACCAGCATGGTGTTCAGACAGAGCACGAGCTGGCCCAACAGCACTCTTGGTATTAAAAGGACACAATCCATTAAACACACCTCTTGTTGTCCTCCCATCCTTGCCGGGGATGCGAGCTCACCTCTGGCAGCTCAGGGCATTAGTCATCAGCGTGGCATAATGTGACCTATGAGTCGGCGGCAGGGAAAGCAGGTACCTGCAAGCCTGCAATTTGGTAGCCATCAAAAGATGTGGATGGCTTGGCAGATCCAAAATTACAGTGCAAGTAGGAACTGAAGGTTTTACAGGGGAAATTATTATTGTCAGGGTTTTATGGAGAAAATAACCCCATAGAATGTATTTTAAGGTAGTAGTTTAGACAGGAGCATGATAACATCATAAACCATACGAAGAAAACTTGGGGCATTTAAAAACATCAGAGGAAAAACGAGAGTGAATTACTACTGTCTCGCCTTTCCTAGTTATTTGCTGTCTTAAATGATATGTGTGTGCCTGCGTGTGCATTTGTAAATATCTTTCTTTAATTCTTTTCAGATAGATTTTACAAATGGAAGAGCTCACAGTGTTGCTGTATTAAAGAGAAAAAATAAAAATCTGTGAGTGTTTACAAGCACTAGCCAGAGAGTATAAGTAACCGCATCGCTACAGAAGATGAAGGATGCTATCACAGAGCAGCCCCTCCATCTGGCTGCAGCCAGCAGGGCCAGCAAAGCTCCCTTTGAAAACCTCCCACCTCTCCTCCCTTGGATTTCAGAAGCCAACAGAGCCCTGCCTGAGCAGGCACATGCCCCCACGATAAGTAGGTTTGATTTGTTATGGGGATCTTCTCAGTGGGCCTTTATGCCTCAAAACCTGTGAGCGCTGCATCAGCACTGCCTCAAGGGCAAGGGGCAGGTGCCTGGGTACTGCTGAGGGCGTATGGCGAGGCCAGGAGGACACACCAGCGTGGTGCCCTGCTGCCTCTGCGCAGCAAACAAAGCACTGCAGGGTGCACGCAGGCACAGCCTCAATTCCACCCTAAAGCGCACTACCCAGTGCTGTCCCACACTGGGATGAGCCTTTGCTCTAACCCAGCACTGACCGCGTCTCCCTCCCAGACCAGCTTTCCTAGAAGGTGGAAGAGGCAGACAGCGCTAAGCAGGGCTGTAAGCCACTCATCCACATGCATTTCAGCAGGAAGGCAGTCCTGTGTTCCGCAGCGCTGAGGTGGGCTACGCTCCATGTCTGCCATTTATCAGAATTAAATGCCATAAACACGTGTCCTTCAGCCAGCCTGGGAGAGGGACTGAACCGTCAGCGTTTCCTGAGCCTCGTTAACCAGACACACCATGCCAAGGGCTTCTGAAGGAAAGCAGAAGGTCTCTAACTGCACGGAGAAAGGCAGAGGGAACCCACCTCATCTTTCTGAGGGAGGAGGCTGGAAGGTGGCAGAAGAGCCTATTTTGGGAGCTCAGCTCCCTGGCTCTGCATACTGGCACATCACCAAAAGCTCGTGTCTGACAAAAGAAGACATGAATGAAAAGTCTAAAACATATTTAAGCAACTTTCTAGGAAGGGTTTTCTCTCCCTTTCAAAAATACAATTAGGATCCAGCACTGTTTTGAGACTGATCCAACATTTTAACTGCAAATCACTAAGCGGGAAGGTGATGAATGGAAGTGTCTGGCTAACACAGAGAGAGACAAAGGGATTTCACCCTTCATTGAACTTTAGCACCTTCCCAAGGTTTCTCTCTCAAAGTTCAGCTTTGTAACTTCTGCTGAAGTTTTGGATTACCAAGTCTTGCTTCTCAGTGCAGGATATGAGGACAAGGCAGAGCCAGGCATCTCCCGAGCATGTGAAGAGCTGTCCCCCATGGGTGGGCTGGCTGTGTAGGATGCTCTGCCTGCATCCCGTCCTTCAGCCTATCTGTCCCTCAGCCTATCCAGCTGTGGGCAGCCAAACCTGCAGGGTACAAGGTGCCAGCCTGGGAGGGTGTCGTGGCTTAACCCCGGCTGGTAACTAAGCACCACGCAGCCACTTGCTCACTCCCCCTCACCCAGAGGGGCGGGAAGGAGAATCGGGAAGGAGTGTAAAACTTGAGGGTTGAGATAAGAACAATTTAGTAATTGAACCAAAATAAAACAAAACCACTAATAATAACAATAACAACAGTAATAATTAAAAGGAGGGAGAAGAGGGAAGGAATTAAATTCAAAGGGAAGGGAGAAAAGAAACCAGGTGATGCACAATACAACCTCTCACCCCTGCTGAGCGATGCCCAGCTGGTCCCCGAGCAGCGATCGGCGGCTCCCAGCCATCCCCCAGTTTATGTACCGAGCATGAGGCTCTGTGGTGTGCAATGTCCCTGTGGCTAGTTCGGGTCAGCTGTCCTGGCTGTGTCCCCTCCCGATTTCTTGTGCCCCTCCAGCTTTCCCACTGGCGGGGCCTGAGAAACTGAAAAGGCCTTGACTGAGCATAAACATCACCCAGCAACAACCAAAAACACCCCTGTGGTAGCAACACTGTTCTCACACCAAACCCAAAACACAGCACTGAACCGGCTACTGAGAAGAAAACAAACTCTGTCCCAGCTGAAACCAGGACAGCCGGCAAAGCTGGAAAAGCTGCAGAGGCTCCCAGGGCAGCTCACCACCCTCCTCCTCAGCCGCCCAGCAAGCCCACAGCTCGTGGGCTCAGCAAAGTGCTGCACGGCTTTTGTGGTGTGGCCCCTTTGGAACTGGGCAGCAAACCCAGCCAGCACCCCCTGGGCTGCCTGCGGCGCCCAAACAAACACAGCGCAGGCAACTGCCAACGCAGTGTGAGCACAGGCGTCCCTAGGTGTCCGGGCAAAACAGTTTCTCCCCAGCAAACAGATTCCTAGGTGGTGTAAGCCAGCCTGGATGCTGATGTCAGTGGGGCCATGCCAATTTCTATCATTTAAAGATCTACTCCAGACTATTTAAAGAACAGGCAGGTCTCTGTCAGAGCAACTCCCAGCACATCTCCGTCAGCACAACACACCCTTTCCTAGGAAACTTGTCAGCCAGCAGTATGAGTTATTTCAATGGCTACATCACTTCAGCCAAAACCTCACCATCTGCTCTACCCTCTAATTACCAATGCAGAAAACATAATTCACAATCAAATCACATAAAAAAGGAAAGAAAATGAGCAATTAAAATGCACATTCTGCCAAGCAAATCAACCTTCTCTTCCCAGCCACACTGTACCCACTACTGCTGTTGCCTCTTACAGGCAGGGTCAGAATTAGTCCCAGACTACTGGAGACTTCAGCCCTGCTGCTTTCTCTGACAACAGCCCTCCAGGCTTGATCTCCTCATCTACCAGGGACTCTCTTCAGCTGGAGTGTGCTGTTTTATCTACTGATGACTTGCTAATCCTTGGGATAATTTTTTCCGAGGGAGCAACCTACCTTTCCAATGTACAGACGTATCTCCGTTATTTCCTGCTCCCTGCCTCTCTTCTGGGATACTCCTGGCTCACGAGTCAACAAAAACTTGAAGGTTTGGGGGGAACAAGCAAGGCCTGAGGGTGGTGCATTTGCCAGCAAACACCCCAGGCTGAATCCATCTTTGGTGCGACGTCATTGCACTTAGTGAAGTTACCATCTACTCTGTAACGTGCATATTGAAACATACATTAACGTTCAGGCATCATGTATACAATGTAAGTAACTCTAGCCTACAGGGACAATTCTTTGCACATTCAAAATTCAGGGCCTCCTTTGCTAACAACAGCTGATTTGGAAGGGCTGAAATCCAGCTCTAAGGCCAGAGTGAAGGAGGGTCCTTGGAGAGGGATGTTCTGCTGGGGAGAAACATTTGACCACTGTGCCTTACCCCCACGTACCTGACCCGTGAGTCCCTGGCTGGATCACACTGCTAAGTAATTTCATCTTTTTCTTTTAAAAGCCTGCTCCAGTAACCTTCCTCCCCTGCTTACCTTCAAAGCTGCTCCATGAGGTGCTCCTTGGCAAGGAGAGCGTGAGGCTTATATTCTTTCAGAAATGTTTTAGGGCTTCACAATAGTTTTACAATACCTTGCAGCAAAGTGGCAGGTGGGATTCTGGACTAATCGATACACTAAGCAGAGCCAAGCGCCGGATCACTGATCTGAACTGAAAGAATAAATGGTAAATCAAAAGAACACAAAAGTACCATCAGTTCTTCAAAGCAAGAAGTTCTGTAACTTGTTCTGCAAGTAGTTTGGTTCCCAGATTTGCAGGCCTGTACTGCGAGCTCAGCACAATAAAAGGAGGAAGCATTTGTCTTGCTGCACCAGATGCTGTGCCTGAGGAGGAACTGCAGTCCCCATCGCTGCTGTGGGTGATCACAGCTGCAGCTCTTGCCCAGCTGAACACAGGCAGCCTGAGCCAAGCCTGGGGCTTGGGCAGCTCTCCCCAGCCCAGTTCCCAGCGCTGCGTTTGCCTCCCCTGGCCTGGGTCTGCCCTTCACAAACCAGAACCGTGTGATGTTACACGAGGGGTACTGGATGCATGCAGCAGCCCAAGGTCCCTGCAGCTGGCTGGTGGTGCATCACGTCAAAGGCAGCCGTGCAGCCTCCTCCCTCAGGAAGCAGCACTTGCCATCAGGCACGCAGCAGGCTTCTCTGGCGATCAGCAATGGGGCCGAGATGAGTCACAGCTCTCAAGTGGCCTCAGAACCATGACAAGGCCTCAACCAAAAGCCAAGGGTCACATCATCATTGCTGGCAGATGGGAGTGGTGGCCAGGAGGTTGATTGGGCCATTAGGCAGCTTGCCATTAAGGGACCAATGACCAGCTGCCTGGCTGTAAAACCTGTGATACGCCGCTCCATGTGTGGGAGACGAGGCAAAGGGGAGGCCAGCAGCCCCAGCGGTGGGCACCAGCTATCCTGGCTGCTCAGGAAGCGCATTGTGAGCCCCTACTCTTCTCTCCTTTACAGCTACAATCTTAAATCAGGACTTGCAGGGGCATCCTGCCGACCCAAGTAAACCAAAGAGTTCTCATCACGGAAGAAGGGACCTGCCCTTCCCATTTTCTTAACAGCCCCTGTTGTGTCAAGGCAATACCCATCACCTATTACCACACAAGTCTTTTTTTTTTTTTTGCTACTCAGAGATTATAAAAGCCAAACAAAAGACATGCAACAAGTTATAAATTCAGAGGAGATCTCTTTACGTGCTAAACTACAGCTGAACTGTAGTAACGGTTGTTATACAGAAACAGCCATAAAGCTATAATGTGGATCAACACATTTTATCACAGCCATTCAACAAAATACTGAATCCATGCAGCTTAGCTATTACCTTTCTACAGCTATGAAAGATTTACCATAGCTTCAGCTTAATCTAGAATTTTATTATGTAGTTATTTTAATCTCACTTTATTTTATCACTGCTTGGAGTCCTATTATCAAACTAAGATCGCGTTTGGATATAGCAGTAATGAATAATGTTGGAAACGGCTAAAACAGACAGAATCCTGCTCTGTTTTGCCACGCGGTAGAAAACCATCAAGCGAGCCTTTACAATGAATTATAGAGTGATAAAGGGGTAGCTCCTGCTGGGGGGCTGGGATGAGTGTTTACCTGGGTGCTGCCGGCTCCTCGATATCTAGTGCTTGAGCATCTCGTCCACCATCAGGCTGAAGGGCAGGAGAGACCACAAGACTCTTCTCTAGGCCCATGGTGGGATGCTGGGCACTGGCCTGATGTTCAGCTGCTCTCGCCCACGTTTGCTGAGGTGAAGCCCTTGTTTGGGCGGACGGACAGACCCGCGCCAGATGGTCCCTCTCCCCTCCTTGCCAGTCCCGCTGCAGGCAGGCTGGGACGCTCACCTGCAGACAGCTTGACAGGGCTCCCACAGACTGGCGGAGACACCTGATGGGGATCTGACCCCGCAGGCCGGGGCCCGAGGTGTGCCCGGGCTGAAGGAGCCCCCAAGCACCGGCCGGACCCCGGGGCTGCGCCGCTGCCCGTGGGGGTCCTGCCGAGGCCTCCGGGGGAGCGCCCCCCCCCCCCCCCTCAGCCCGCGCCCCCAGCCCGCTCCCCTCAGCCCGCGCCCCCGGCCCCACGCGCCGCCCCTCACCTGCCGCCGCCGGGTTTCCGCACCAGCCGGGCCGGGCCGCGCCGGGCCCAGCGGCGTCAGGCCGGGCCTTGTGGGCACGAGGGCGAAAGGCTCCACCAGCGGGCAAAGCCACCGCCGGACGGGCTGTCACCGCCGCGGGCACACGCCGGCTCCCGGGCCACGGCCCGGCGGGCGCAGCGCTGGGGGGAGCAGCCGGCCCCGGCCCCACGGGCCAGCCCCAGGGCAAGGGCAGCGCCAGCCACGCCGCGAGTGTCCCGGGAGCCGTGCCGTGCGCCCAGGCCCCCCAGCCCCTGCAGCGCGTGCGGGGCGCTGCCCCCGCCGGCAGCCGCCCCCTGCCCCCAGCAGCCGCGGGCCGGGGCCTGGCCCTGCTGCCCCGCACCAGCAGCGGCACCATCCCGCGGGCCCCGAAGAGCGGATTCTATCGGGTTTCTCTCTTTTGTCTCTGCCCACGTGCTCCAGTTCTCTTTTTAGAGATGCAAGCATAGCCCAGGGACAGGGCTAAGAAACTGCAGAAAAGCAATTCTTTTTATGCACAGACATTTCCTTCATAAACTACACCGAGATAGACTCTTGGCTTATTAATAGCAGTAAATCTCCAAGTCCAATAGACTTCAGTTAATGAATATTGATTACGATAGTGCTGGAGAAGGCTGGTGTCAGTCGAACCGAGATCCTGTAGCCCTCTTTGCCTGAGCTGTAAATTACCCGACAGCTCATTTGTTTTTCAAATCTAAGTAGTAGAAAACACAGGGGTTATGGCTGCATTGCAGTGTTCACTGTCTTAGGGCTGGGAAACCACCTTGATGCTAACAGCAGCTGGTCAGCGGGGCTAAGCGCTTTTACTGGGTTTTTTGTAAGCACTTGGAAGCCTGTAGACCTGGTCCCTTTGGAGCTACAACAGGATTTATCAGCTCCCTCAGTGTCCAGCTCCGGTACGCTGGGAGCAGCTTACATGCAAACCAAAGGGGCAGAGGGGGGCTCCCAGGTGGTTAAGACTTCCAAATACCCCCTTGAGATACCCAAATGTATGGTGTGAAAAGTGAGTTATTTTACACAAACAAGCTTAATTTCTTGGAGGACACCAGCCTGCAACCAAGCATACTTTTGTCCCACTGTGCTGGAAGAGGACAGACACTGACCCTGCCCCAGGACAGAGCTCCCCTTACCTGGGGCAGGCCTGCCCTGGCCCCTGGCTGCCATTTGCACTTTTCCATCCATTTACAGATGTAAATGTACACTTCCCTCCATTCCCCCATGAGCAGTTTAAAGTAAGAATCTAAGCTGATTAACACAAACAGCATGATCACCAGGACCTTTGACTCACAAGATAAAGTTCATCATGCTCTTGATGAGTGGCTCTGCCTTTTACCTTCAAGCTGGGATGACTTTTAAACGACTTTAAATGAACGAAAGCTCAGGAAAATAAACCAAGGGCAGTCCACTGCAACACAGGCAGACCTTATCTTCTGGCGGGGGAAGGAGCCGGTGATGGGTGGGGAGGCTGGGGGACTATGCCAGTGTTTTCATAAAACTATCTTTTATGCTCACTGAAATAACACAACAACAACAAAACCCCAGAATAGCTGTCTCCCCCCCTCCAAATCTGATAAAAATCAAATAATAACAGGAGTGACTTATGCGCTCTCTGCCTGGTACTTCAATCTGGCCTTCCAGTTAATACACACTATGATTAAAGCATCTATAATCTCCAGTCTGTGGAGACCTGTAGAGCAGTAGCAGCAGCAGGTGTGCAGCCTGATAAGGGTTGTTCACTCAGTGCAGATGAAACTTTTAATATTTATAACTGTGGGGTTTTTTTTTCCCTGATGCTTCCTATGGAGGGGAGAGGGGTGAAAGATTAAAGTTTGATGAAAGACCAGGTGGAATGTTTTCCCAAGGACAGGCAGGGACTTAAAGCTGAGAGCTGGTTTAAGAACGCCACTTAAGACAAGTGCAGCAAATGCAGCGTCAGAGAGGGGGGATGAAGCCTCTGGAAGACCTTCAAGGCTTGTCTAAGGTGCACCCAGGCTATAAGCTGCAAGCTTCACTGAGCTGCCTGCGGTTTGTCTTCTCTGCACCCAGCACAGTGGGGCTGTGCCTGAGACTGCAAAGCATCACCACGAAAGAATTAAGTCACACCAGGTCACCTGCACATCTTCAAGTAAAGTGCTTACAGCATTCCCAGCTCAGCACTGAAATATGCCCAGATCTGAAAACACACTTGTGTCGGCCTGACCCTCCATCTCAACATCAGTGGGAGCTGCAACAGCCCATACACAGGGCGCTGGGAATGCACCCAAAAAAATAAATTGTATCTCGCTCCAATCAAGTCACCATTAATTGCAGTACAGTATTTAGGATCCATGGCTGGTGAAACACTGAAGATGCTGGTGTCTTCACAGCCTTCCTTGTGCGAAAAACAAAAAAAATGCCATTCCCAGCAGCATCCGTTTTCCGGGTGCATGGATCATTTTAGTCTGTGGCCGCCTGGTCTCGGAGGCACAAGGCTCTGCCCACAAGGCAGCAGCAGGCCCTAGCAGAAGGCAGAAGCTGCTGCTTTCCACTACTCCACACCAACGCAGTCTGCCCCATGTGTAGGATACCCTTGCCTGGTGCCAGCAGACCCCAGGACGACAGAGGCACACAGCCTACGCAGCCCTTCGGGTGCCTTGTTGACACAAAGACACCAATCACCCTCTGCCCAGACCGAAGAACCCAACCACACTCCCTCATTTTCAACCCCATGAGATCTGGACTTGCCCCATGCCCAAATGGTTTAATATTTGTGCATTAAAAAAGAACCCAAATGCTCCTGAGTATCAATGTGATGAAAGATAAGAATGACACTGCCCATAAGTAATTTCAGACAGATATAACCCGGCCAACCCAAGTAAAACCAATATATATATTCATTCATTTTGATAGTCATTCATTTCACCTGAAAGATGGATGATACACTTACGTACTTCTTTCAAAGGTAGCTATGTGGTCCTCATGACTATAGCATCAAAGCACTCCAAAATGTTTAGCAAACACATACATACAACCTACATGTGATACAGGGAGATATATTTCAGAGCTGAAATATAAGGCTTGGGTGGCCCTGAACTGAGGTGTCTCAAGTTGCACATTACCATCTCAAGAAAAAAAGAAAAGCAGGCTGGCCAGGGAGGAGACAGTTTTTTCACCAGAGAACAACAAAGATTGAGACCTTTTTTTTTTTTTTTTTCCTGGGGGGGCGGGGGGAAGGAAAAAAAATGAATTCTGAAGAACACCCCACCTGAATTAAAGAGCATCAGAGGAAAGGAAGAAAGGAAAGAAAAAAAAAAAAAAAAAAAGAGGTAGAGCCAGTAGAGCTCTATACTCTGAGGACATGACCACTGTTTGGAAAGCATGGAAAAAACCTAACACTTAGCATCTCCAAGACACCTGCAGTTTTTCTTGAGTTAAACAGACTTGCCTGCCAGAAATCAGATTTCTTGGCCTCCACTTTCTTGACTGTATTTTTCTCCTCCACAAAATATAATTTCAAAATATGCAAGTAGAGTTAAAGTCTAATGAGGTAACATTAAATGGTTGAAAATGATCACAAAAAAAAAAAGTCTAGAGTTTATCTGCAGTCTTAATAAGGAGTTTCTCTCAAACTTACAACCTCAGGAGGAAACTGACCTCCACCACCACCTTCTCAGGAATTTCTGCATGACTTCCGGAGCTATATGAAAAATCCAAATTAAGAAAAGCACCTAGTATCAGCAGACTAGTTAAAATATTAGCACCTGGACAGACATTGGCCAGAGCTCCTGTAACACTTGCAGGCTGCAAGCAAAACTACATCAAGCTGCTTATCATTCTGAAGCAAAAAAATCAAGGATTAGACATACATCCCACTGCGCATCAGTTGGCCTCCCCAGCTACAGCACTCACCAGGATTATGCTCATTTCCAAAGCTCACAAGCATTCTGACTCAAGCAACCTTACAGCATGAGATTGATATACATAAAGAAACATCAGCAGTACTTCATAGACGGGATTACTGAGCATCATCTACAAGTTGGTTTTGACAAACCACAGCTTTCGGTGCCTCAAGCATGGCAGTGTTAAGACAGCACATAGGAAGTTAAACATCCCCCTGAAAACATGAGTTTAAAATTGTATATAAAAAAATAGAGTATCATCAGGTGTTTACAGCTATGTATTGAAATCACTTGCTACAAACAGGTTGTCAGGTCCAGTATAAAAGTAACACATCTGAAAAATAACAGCAGTAGCCAGAGACCGCAGTCCCACCAAATGGCAGCAAGATGGTCTGTCCCAGCAGTCACTGATCACAGCCCACACCAGCAGGTTTGGAGAAAAGGCTGGAGTGCCAGCAACAAACAAGTTCAGAAAACCCTGCTCTGAGGAAAATCCCCCTAAAATTATTAGATGACAGTATGCAAGAGTGAGAAACAAAGGAGAAGCCCATCTGTGGGTAGTGGCAAAGGCTGCTGAAGAAGGCTGCACCTTTCTCAAGCAGTCCAGCTCTCTCACACAGGGGATACTTCAGAGGCAGAACTGCCGAGCACAACATGAGAGCTTTGTGCATGTCCCTAAGATCAGTCAGCTGTGCAGATGTGTTTGCAAGAGACAACATCAATCTAAAGTGAAGTGCTCTGCAAAAATATCATTTTTCTTCCCAAACAAACCTCGTACTTGCTCAAACTCCAGGGGCACATCAATAGCCTTTTTCTTTACTTCTTTATCAAAAAGCTACAAAGAAAAAAAAAAAAACAGAAGCTATTGGGAGAACTCAGTACAAGCTCTTCACCCTGACTGATACCACTGCTCACTCTAACTTCTTAAAAGATCCAGCAAATAAACCTTTCGATATAAAAGCCAGCCCTGTCACCACTGCTGCCTCACACACTTCAGCAGATACTCTTCTGTTTTTTCCCTGGCTCCGGGTAACCAAAAGCCAGTCTAGCTCCCTCCCTGGCAGCAAGGCTCATGAACAGGACACAGCTATTGTGACTAGGAACCAGCCTCCTTTCCTCTGGTTCCAATCATTCACAAAAGCAGAGCAACACTACCTCATAAGCCGAGAGCTCCAGAAGCCCCGATAGATCATCCTCGATCTCAGACAGCGAGTGGTTCAGGATAGCGGCTGCCTTGGCCACGTCTGGGTGATAATGGTTTTGTAGAGTCTGCAAAAGCAAGACAAACAGGAGACGGTCTAGTGAGCACACACATCCATCTGGATTCCCACGCAGGTATCTGCTTCTTTGTTGGTCAAATCTTCAGTGAACATCAAATTCTGTCAGCAGCAGGTCTGCTGTACTGTGCTACAGAGCTTCAAGAAATCCTGATTTCAGCCATCTCACAAACACATCAAAAGGCGCCTCTCACCTGGCTCACATCCAGCTCAAGACAGACCGACCCCTCTGCAGCCCATGCCTACAATGCCTAGCCCAGCCCCCCTACCTCCCATAGCTGTGATGCCACCTCTGAGCTCCTGCACATTCTTGTTGCCGCTTCAGCCTCCTTACACAAAACCCTTGTAGCATTTAAATGGAAAGCGGTAATTCTGGCACAACGGTTTTAGAACCATCAGAAGTAATTTAACCAATTTCAACCTTCATACAACATCCTACAAACAATCCAGGTGAAAGGCAAACATTACCATCTTCTCTAGCATGTTTAAACCCATTTCTGCAGGATGACCTGGCTGTGCCCAATTCATTTCCACCAGTGCTCAGCAAGGTCCTCTCTCCCCTCCAAAGCAAATAAAAAGCCTCACACATCCGCAGCTATTTAGTCTGTTTCAGCTGTTAATTGTATACTTTGCAGCTGCATGGTCAGGTGCATGCTCACAAGTCACCTACTGATTTCTCCAGTGTATGGAATCCTTTGTCTCTTATGCTAGGATAAAAAAGTATGCAGAGTAAAGATCAGCGAGAAACTCATTTGCAAGACATATGCCAGCAGGTTGTTCTAAGTGGGACTGCCCACTGCCAACATGCATCAAGGAAGCAGCAAGGGTGGAAGAAACCCATACCAGACGCAGATGTTCCTTTTTAGCTGACATACCTGAATCTCCCAGAGCGAGCTCTCCAAAGCCCTGCTTTGAGACGGCTGCTCCTCCTCCATAATATACGGGTCTTCTGACATACCTAAGGAGATAGAGATAGGGAGCTAATACCTCCTGCATGACGCACATAACCCCAAAGGGAACACAGAGACCCAGAGCAGAGCTGCAGCCAGAGCTGCTCCTTCCCAAGGCATTTAGGGTCCAGGGACAAGCTGACACGTCCCAGCACGAGCCAGTAGTCGCTGCTGGCAGCACTACAGAACTGTATGGCTTTTAAAGAGCACATGAAGTAGGGCACAAAGAACTGGAACAGCCTGATGCAAAGGGCGTCCCAGACAACTTTGAAAGGCCACTGCTGATGTTCAACACCAGTCAGATAAATCGGAGAGATGAAGTAAACAGTCAGGAGACTGCTGAGGCCCCAGTAGGGCCACCTACACAAACACATTACAGACAGAAATTGAGGTCTCTGGTTTCTGCATTTGGTTTCCTTTTTCTTTACAATCTTGAGGCGAACAAGACAAGCTCCGTGTCTGGTACAGCTCTCCCAGTCCTTCAACACTCGGAGGCAGCCTGGGTCAACATGCCAGGCTCAAAGCAACCTCCACCCAGGGAATCACAGAGGCAGCGGGGCCAAATGCAAGAGAGGAGCAGTGCAGGCAGTCAGAGAACCTGCAGGAGCAGCCTGCTGGCTTTCCACAATCTCAAGGGACAGAGGGATCCTTCTAAAACTCACAACTGGCACCTCCCCTCCTCCTTTACAGGAATCCTGCGTGTTTTGTTGTCTAAAGGCACCACACAAAACCCCGCTGGCCGCCTCCCCTCTCACCTGCCGGCCCATTCGGTCTGTGCACTAGCACGCTGCACGCAGGGTGTCTCCGGAAGAGATTACAGATGAAGGGAATGATCATGAGCAAAGCCTCGGGAGGAGCAGTGAGGGCAAGCCGGGAGAGACGCTTTATAAATGCTGCCACCAGGTACGCCGGCAAGTGACTGTTGGAAAGGAGACAGAAGAAAACAGCACATAAACATCCCAGCAAGCGAGCCAGTAGCCTCACCAGTCCAAATGCTGTGCCAGGATAAAGGTCGGCAGGGCTCTTTCAGATTTTTTGGGCTACGGAGCAAAGAGAAGCTCTAAGAATCCTGGTTTCAAGCAGTAACACAGGGTCTTGTGTGCTCTCTGGAACAAATGTGGGGGCACTTCCATTCCATGCATGAATAATCTCAAATCACGCCGCGACGCAATCCAGATGCATGGCCCCACTCCAGGCACTCGCCAAGCACGGCTCTTGTACATGGTCAGTCACACAGCAGTCTTTATACCGTCCTTTTGTAAACTTCTGAGTATTTGACCAAGCAACCTTAATTATATTCTTCTAACGTCGTTTTGAGGGTTTAATTAATACACAGGCCATGTTGTTAAATTTCCTTAATACCTCCAAGACTAAAGCAAGTACTGCAGCTGTTAATGGGAACATAAAGCTGCTGTAATGTAAATGTGCAGGATAGTTTGGGTTTTTTTACAGTAAAAATGCAAACTTTTAACAGCAATCAGCTTATCTAGGCACCTTCCTCAGGTCAGAAGTGCTGGGATGAAAGATGACAATTTTCAGCCCCTCAGCCTTCAGCCCTAGAGCTCGCTACACCTGCAAGGCTCAGCAAAGCCACCCCACAGGACACCACCTGTCAGACCTTGTTACTCTCTCCACAGTACACTATGAATACAAGGGGGTTGGTAGCTAGTGCTGAAATGTAAAGCGTTACTCTTGGGTTATTTTATAACATATGACGGCAACTATATGACCAGCTGCTTATCTAGTTTCTTCCTTGCGTACAATGAATTGACAGCATAAAGACAGACTGTCAAACACTTTTTATTTCAATGTTAGATGTCTGCAAAAGGTCATCAGTTTATGAACAGCTTTATGATCTATAAAAAGCCTGCAAATGTTACTTTTCCATATTCATAAAGGTAGACAAAAAAAATCATCACTTTCAGCCGAAGTAGAACACAGATCAAAATACATCCACAATCACTTGCAGATCAAACTCAAGATAACTAACCGCATTTTTACTTTCTGAAACTAGATGGCTGTGAGGCAAATCTTCAAAAAACATCACCTGAAAAATTACACAACACTACGATAACACTCTTGGATCCAGTTTTCTTGGTAAAAATTAATCTAATCCAGTAGGCACATCGAATACATTACATCCAGACATGTGGGGCACTGTTCAAGAACAGTCTCTGGCCAGCAGAAGAGCAAGAGGAAAATACATGAACATACATAATAAAGATGCTACTTACGATGAAGACAAAAACAGATCAGTCAAATGGAAAAAGCGGGCTCGGTACTTCACGTGATATATAGAAGGATCTAAAAGACTGTACAGCTTTTTGTAAAAGTCAGGATATTCCCTGTTAAAAAAGAAGAAGGAAAAAGACAACATCCATTAGTGGCGTACAATGGGACTACACTGTGTCTACACGTTTCTGTGCTTTCATTAGAGACCACCCCAGACCACTGCTGCGCTCTATTTAGCTTTCTTGGGCTTCTCTCTACAGCCACCACTTGAAAACAAGCTGTAACGTGAATTTATGGCTCTTGCAGTGGCCAGCCATTTTCAGGATGTGAAGCTACATTCACCGACTGCAAACGGTACAGTGAAAGGCACATCAAAGACTACAGCTTCACTATGTAATCAGATCAATGGAAATCGATTTTCAAGTGCTGAGCAACCACAGCCTGGAGAAGAGGACATTTAGGCTCAGCTGAAAAAAAAAAAAAAAAAAGGTCAGACTATCAAAAGAGCTCAGCATCCAAACAGCTGAGCCTCTTGTGCAGAGTTTGGCTTTCTCAGGGGGAAATTTTAAAGCCTAAAGGTGCAGAGAACCCATTTCAGTTCCTTCGCATAAAGATCTAAATGCAAAAACCCATGTTCCTTTAAACAATATGCTCTTTTTACTTACAGATTATGCTGATGAATCAGAATAAATAATCCATTTAAGGCTAGAAGACTGATTGCTCCACCTGTAAGAAAGCAGGCAGGTATCAACACAATAAACATTAAAAAAACCCCAAAACATAAAAATCAGCTTCTAGATGTTTCTATTATAAAACTTTCCCAGAAGGAACACAAAACTAATGAGTACCCGAAATCAGAGCCAGCATGATGGCTGTATCGCAATTTCATCTAAAACCTTCCAAAGGCTCACAAGTTTCTTACAAAGATTCAGCTGTGGTTTAGAACAACAGACTCCAAAAGACTGAGACACAAAAACATGCTGCTCTAATCACCCAAGAAAGCCACACTGGGGAGGCGCAGGTCTCCTCAGAAAGGCCATTTCTGTAAGGAATCCATGCATCCCGTGTCCAGATGCAGCCCAGGGATCAGCAGCGCTGCTGAGCTGTATATTTACACGAAATCCTTTCAATATTCCACTCTTCCTAAAGTCTTAAATATGATTTTCCTTACACACAAGGAACACCACCACTGATAAACGCAGGCAAAACCATCTCACAATGAAGCTCACCCTAGCTCCTTAGCTTCATCCCAGCCAAAAATACATCTGTTTCATCACTTGGGCTGTGGTTCTGCATCCAGCAGACTTCCCAAGTCGGTCTGCAGTGTGCCACAGGTACGCATCACAAAGGACACAAAGCCTGTTTTCACTCACCTATGCCATAGGCCACTGTCAAGAAGTCTGTCATGAGAGTGGGTTCATTCATGTAAGGCAGGATGGAGTCATGCATAATAACAAGAACTTTTTTGTAAAGGCCAGCGGGTAGCTGTGAAGGATGAAACAATACAGTGAAATAACCATTGCAGGGAGAATGCAGAGAGCAGCAGCAGCCCACAGCTGTTCCCAGTGTTCTCAAATGGGAGAGTTTACAAGTGACACCTGACAATCAAGTTCATTCAAAGTTCAAAGCAGCAGGTGCTCACAACTTGTCATCTTGGGGGGGGAAAGTCAACAGCAAAAAGGCTTGGGAACCTTCAGCTTATGAACAGAGGTGGTCACACTGCAAGTCACCAATCACGGGCTGACTTGTTTAAGGTGCAAAAAAAAGGCTGAGAGTAAGGAGAAGAAATAGACCATATATGAAGTCATGTTTCGTGGCAGAAGAATGATCCAGCAGAAATGGGGACTGGGCTGCTCCCATCCGACACTGAAAGCATAGCAGGGTCCTACCAGAAGCTCCAAGCAAGGGCAGCCATAGCCTCTAAGGATTAGTAATTGAACAGTGATACAGACTGGTGGCAGAAGTAACACTCACCTTGTGCTTCAAAAAACTGAGCCACATTTTTTCAAACGCCTGCTTGTGTGCCTTAAAACAGAATTGCAAATGGTGAATTAAAACAGGCTAGCATAGACATTTTAGATAGATACAATTTCAGCTCTGAAGTATCACATGAACAGTTACCTGCAGCTTCGACACTTTCAGTTCTTCCCAGTTATCTAAGAAGAAAGGGAAAACAGATACTGAACTTGAAACGGATGTTTAAAAACAATTAAGATGACCCTTTTATACTTAGTTCTTTGATACCCTAAAAATCTGGGCTGAAGTCCACGCCTTGATACAAGGCCATGACAGACCCCACTATAGATTGAGGAATGTAGATTTTGCAATAGTGTTTGGAATCACTGTGATCACAGCAGCTGACATTTTTTCATTAGAAAATAATAAAGTCTTCACACAGTAAGAATCTCAAACCTGATTTTCCTTTCCATACGTAGTTCATCACGTGGAGCTTACTAACCTTGCTTCACCAGAAATTTGACCATGTCACTCTCTTTGTTCGGCATGTTAATGGGCGAAATGAGGGAAAACACATTCTGCTGGTAAAATGGTAGCGGCCTCTGAGAAAAAAAGCATATAATCAAACATGAAGCAAGTTCGACAACAGATCGCAAAATGCTGGCCTTCAATATTGCCCTATTTCCCAAGCACTGAATATATTTAAGACAGAAAAAAACGCTGATAGCTAATCTACATACCGGTATATTCTCTATTGCTGCTTCAGCCTAGACTATTGTTTGCTTGCCTAACACAAAACTCATCTCCAAACTAACTGTGGTTTAACAAAACTGGTGGATCTGATTAAAACCAATTCTTCTTCTGCACCAGAGACAGAACAGCATTAGAAGCTCGGTGTGGGCTACCCAAGCTGCAGAGACTCGAGTAAAGCAGCAGCTACAGCCTAGACCAGAAGGATGTGCAATAACAACCGTATACGTCTTGAACCACTTCCTATTTCAGACTAAAGGCAGTCTTAGCGTAACCAACACACGCTGTCAGCAAGAAAAAGATTGAAGAAACAATTCCTTCAAGTGGGCACACTCCTTTCTGTTGCTTCCGAGGCCTTTCCATACACTGCCAGTCCCTCCCCACTTCACACACAAGATAGGTGTTTCAGAGCAGTTTATCCAGACCCGCCCCAACAGTAACAAGGTTACCTCTTTTGTCTTTTGCATGACTTGTGCGATACTCCCAGTGACCGCCTTTATGACAAAGTACCGAATGTCATCGTACTCCATGTATTCTTGAAAGCGAGAAATCAGGAGCGAAGCATCCTCGTTTATGGGAAGTAAACCATCAACAACTACCTAACAAAAGGTTTGTAAAGGAAAGCAACAGGTCAGTCTCTGACAATACTGGAGCAGTCAGCAAGCTGTGGGGGCTGAGGGCACCCCCCATCCCTCCAAAAGGCAGCTAGCCCGGCTGCATGTTGCTTGCCCCAGAGCAACGTTCACAAGCCATTGTGGCCGGCCCGCCTGACCTCCAGGATGAGCCCCTTCTAGCAGAGACAACGACGCGGTGGCTGAACCTGGGGCAGCGCTCTCCCTCTATCTCCCATCCCCTCCAAGTGAGGCTAGGCACCCCAAAACGCCGCCCCAGACCCAGTGCCCCACAAACGCTGGGGAACGCGGCTCGAACCTCTGCGGGGCAGCTGGTCCCACAGGTGTCCCCTCACCAGGGACAGGCGCTGCCGGTGCCCTCTCTGGAGCACAGCCCCCCTGCACCGAAGCCCTCCCAGACCTCAGCCCTGGAGCCGAGCAGGACGGCAGCCGCCCGGGGAGCCCTGCGGCCGCGCTCACCTTCAGCCGCTCCCGCGGGAAGGTCCGGCTCCCCTGCCGCTCCGCTGCCACCAGCGGGTGCTTCGCCTCCAGCTCCACAAACCTCATGAGAGTACAGAGCGCCAGTTCCTTTAAAACAGAATAAAAAAAAAAACAAACAACCTCCCGCCTCAAGGAGGGCAGCAGGGCTCACCCCGACGGGGGCAGCTTCTGGCGGCGGGAGGATGAGCGAAACGTCCTTCCCGGGGCGGCCCAGCACTGCCCCCCCGGCGGGGCAGGGCCCCCGGTAACCGCTGGGGCAGCGCAGGGCCCCGGGCAGGGCCGCCGCGGCGGCTCGGGCCTACCTTGAGGCGGAAGGCGCCGTGCCCCATCAGCTCGGCCAGGCCAGCCACGCACTCCTGGTAGCGGTGCCGCATCCACGCCTTGTACTTGTCCTCGGCGCTGCCGCTCCCTGCGGGGCGAAGGCAGGCGCGGCTAGAGGACGGCTCCAGCCAGGCCGCCCCCGCGGCACCCCCGGCACTCACCGGCGAGGCAGGCCTCCTCGGCGGGCAGCGGCCCGGCCAGCAGCTCCCCGCGCTCCAGCAGCGCCCCGAAGAGCCGGCCGCAGGCCCGGGCGGCGCACGCGGCATCCTCCTCGTCCTCCCCGCCCTGCGGGACAGGCGGCTGTGAGGGGCGCCGAGGGGCGCGCAGCGGCGGCCCCGCGGCCCCCGCCCCCCCCGGCCCGCACCAGCAGCTCCAGCAGCTCGAAGACGCGGTTGGCGCTGGCGCGGCTGCCCAGCACGGCCTGCACGCAGGCGGCCGCGGCCATGCTGCCGGCGTGGAGGGCGGCGCGCGGGGGGAGGGGGCCGCGGCAGCCCCGCCCACAGCCGCTCCGCTCCGCCCACAGCCGGGGCCCCCACGAGCGCTCCACCCGCGGCCGCCCCGCCCCCCCGGTGGCACCGAAGGCAGGGCGGGGCGGCAGCACCCTGGCAGGTGGGACACGCGCTCCTGCACGGCCTACCGCTTGCGCGTCAGGTACTACACATCGGAACTACTGCACACGGAACCATCGCCGCCCCACGCCCCGAGCGAGGCCGGCACAGCGGCGTGGCCGGCGCCTGGCCCCGCGCTCCCGCAAGTACGAGCCGACACCCCGCAGCGAGCCGGGGCGAAGGCAGCGAGACTGCGGGACCCCCGCCGCCCCCCCCAGCGCAGGCAGCAGCCCCCCGCAGCGCCCCGCCAGCGGCCAAGGCGAGGCGCAGGCAGCAGCCAAGCGGTATAAACCAGAATGAAACCCCAGCAACAAGCGAGGAAGGTGCTCCCAGCGTGAGCCCGCCGCAGGGGCCGCACCGTCCCGCCTAACGGACCGCACCGTCCCGCCTAACGGACGTACAGGGGCAGGAACGAGAGATACGCTCCCTTGCCTTGACACAGGCTCCCCTCCTAAAAGAGTCAAAAGATCACAGAATGGAAAAATTATTTTAAAACCATCTCAGCAAAGGAATGTTATAATTTTGTCGGAATTTTACACATGGTGCAGTTGTATGGCCAAAGTAAAATCAATCCATTCAAGCCACGGGGAGCTTTTTGATTCCTCACTCAGTGCTGTCTGCACACCAAGTCTGTTTTTCATTTTATGCAAGAAAACCAAAGAAAACGCCCACAGTTCTATGCAGCTTTTTGCTTGGCTTTTTGTTTGTTTTTTTTGTTTGTTTGTTTTGTTTGGTTTTTTTTCATAACAATAAGGCAAACTGATTTGGAGGAAGAGGCCACACTCTTTTCACATCCAAAATACCCACCTGAAGATACATTCATCATTAGCTTTAGTAAAAGAATAGTACAAAAGTTAGATCTTATTCTTTACACAGTTGAAGAATTAAGTCTTAGATTTAATTTCACTACTCTCCCCTTCCCCCAGTGCCCCCCACCCCACCCCGAAGCTGGAAGCTGAGGAGTAGAAAGTACTGAACATTTAAACATGTTGCAAGAGCAGAATGAAACCAAGAGATTAAATTTCATCAGTAGGAGATTTCCCTTGACAGGAGTCCCATAAGAAACAGCTACAGAACATTTGCTTAGCTGTATCCACCAAACAATTCTTTTACAAAATAATAATTAAAAAAAAAGCTACACTTTAATACACATCTACTATCAACACAGTATTTACTCAGTTCATGCCTAAAATATCCATTATCTTAAAGTGAAATATGAGAATGAGCGCACAGGTTGGGTAATTCAGTAAACTGTACACAAAACTACTAACAAACATTTTAAAAGGCTTACAAAAATGGAGAATGAAACTTCTTTTCCTTTTTAATTACATATACTTACAGGTTTTCACATTTATTGGCTAAATTTTGCAGAGAGAACTTCAATTGTTAAATCTTCCAGAGGTATTTACCTCAAGCGAGAACACCACGCAGCTTTTACGCACATGGAAAATACTTTGCTGTGTATCAACCACATTTGGTTCTTTGAATGGCTTCACTGTGACTACTGAGCGCACAACCAAACTACAGCAAAGAACTGCGTATTCCCATGGGCCACTTGCGGTACGCTAACACAGATGAATTTTACTGACATTTATGGCATATTGCCATTTTACTTTTATGAAGCTGGGCAGAATTTAAATGTAAGTAATGTTTGCTTTATCTGGTTTGAATAAGCACAGAGAACACTGGCAGAATGCATCTTGTACAGATTTTGAGTGCTGAACAGTTGATAATACGCTGAAGTTATATAAGAGCTTCCATGTTTAAATGTTCACCAGCAAAAAACCTTCTGCTAAAAAAAAATAAAAATAGAGGTGGTTTGTCTTCATTTGGATGTTTGCAGTAGCTTCTCACTTGGCTTAGCAAACAAGAAATGCTGTGTTTCCCTGTTATTGCATTTTCATCTTAGTTCAACTTGGTTTAGTGGGTGCCTTTAATCTGACAGTAGGCGTCCTCATTTGTACTTTTGCTTGCTGATTCTGGGCTTCAGAGGTTGCTGGTGTCTGGGCTGGATTCTGTACACCTGGAGCCTGAATCTGGGGAGATGCTGTTGTTACTACTTGCTGTTGTATCAGTTTCTGCTGGACAACCTGAGCAGTAGCAGTTGTTGCAGGAATCACCTGAACCTGCTGCTGACCTGCTGTCGTCTGAGAAAGCGTCACAGTTTGGGGTTGAGCTTGTACCTAGACATAAGGACGACAAGGCAATTACAAAAGAATAGTCTGGCATGAAACTGAACATTCATTACATTCCTGCTCTACAGAAGGCATCTTACTTACATAGACATTTGCCCTCTTGACTAACAAGCAGCTACTTCCTTGGACAAAGTAGGAAGGCTGGGAGGGATTCTGGGAACATAGGCTCTGTGGTTGCACTGAGAAACACTGTTCCGTCACATTTTCTAAAGCCTTATAAATCAGAACTAAGAGCCAAGATGCCTATAACTCAGATCTCTGCAGTGCAAATCCAAGGACATTCCCCCCGATCCTTCACAGAAGATACATGGAAGGTACAGAAACCTGTCTGGATAAACAGGAAAATTCCTCTACTGCAAAAGCAGAAGTGAGGCAACAGGAAAAAGAACCCAGGGATAGATGGAAGATCAAAAAGGTTAAATTGCTGACTCTGCACCCATATTGTGACAATAAATACAGTCACTGGGGCTTCCTACCAGTCTCTGACATCACCCTTTCAGACTCCAGCTGCCAGCCTCTATTGCCAATATAGGGTTGAATAGTTTGAACTCCATCCAGAAATCTAATTTTCATACCTCTACCCAGAGTGGAGGGGGGTCAAAAAAAATCAACATCATCTTGTTCAGAGAACAAGGTAATGAAAACTGAGCAGCTTCAGCTGCCTTTTTCAGATGCAGAAGCCAAATGAAGCTGCAAGGGCTTCTCCAGGGGGAAGTTAACTCTCAACTGATGCAAAAGGAATCCACTGGGAAACCCTAAAAATGCTGCTTAAAAGAATGCCACATACACATCAAGATGGCAGTCTTAAAAATACTTACCGTGGCCTAATCCTACTGCCACTGATGTTCCTGGTGTGTGGGGGAGGGGAGCTGTTGATTTGTCTTTTTACCACAGCCTTCAACAGTCCCAGAGTTATGCCAACATCAATGACTTCTGAAAATCGAGCTTTTAATGTCCCTTGAAAAACTGCCTAGGAGCTCTTACTGACTACAGAGGACAACTCAACTTGTGCTGACTGATAACATTTCTACTCCCTGCTGTCTACCTTGCCCTTGAAGCATTCCCATCTGAGGTGTTTATCAGTCAGCTTACACCACTTTATCATCGTTTTAAGATAAACAGCCACAGATTTTATTCTGCACTAAAACACTGCTCTATAAACTGTGACAGATTAAGAGCCAATTGGCTCAGATTTTTGTGCACCGAAGGCAGTAACTTCATCGACTGTCCAAAGTTAAATCACTCCTGCCATTCAACTGCTAAGTTATGCCTGTTGCCAGCAGTCTGAATGGCAGGCAGAACGTTCCAACCAGTGTTAAATAAACTGCCTGGTAGTTAGGGGAGGGGAAACGAAACCGCCTGACCTTCTCTTGCCCTAGTCCTGTCGCACCATGTTTAGAAGATACACCATACCATTCTGACTTTAAAAAGCACTTGACACAGCTTTATGAACTGGAACAAAACAACTTGTAACCCTCAATTTGTCCTAATTTTTGTACGACAAACTCAGATGGCACTCATTAGTTCAATTATTGCTATCTTGACTATACATCACAAGAAACCAACTTTAAAAAATTCTTTCAGCTCTGGAAATTAATTTTTAAACATCTGCTTTTCAGCTGATCTACAGTGATGAACAATGCGATGCTCCACCTACCTAAGTTTTAGACTAGGGAATATACAGCAGCTGACTCAGTATTCACGGTTCATTTTTATAGACGCGCACTTGCTATATCCTTCAGTAACACTGCCTGTGCCACACAAGGTGAAAGATACACATATTCCAAATAAATGAGCTTTCAGTAGGATCATGTTTCTAGTGCTTTATTTGATGAGCGCAAAGCCTACCTGTTGGGAAACTGAAACCATCTGCTGAATGTTGGCAACAGTAGCCTGTTGTTGGACCACTTGTGGAAGTTTTGCAACCTGTAGTGACATGAACGAAGAAAGATTTGGTCAAAATAAAAAACTGCTCACAGCAGCAAAACACCGCACCTATCAAAACTGCTACCAAGTGAAAACCTTTCCGAAGCCCTGTTCATGGTAAGATGCAACTTGGCATTCCCAGCGATAATGAACTTTTGTAAAACTTTTTAGATCAGTGTATTGAAGAACTTAGTGGGGAAACAAAAAGGAAAAGTTCTATGTTCAATTTTAACTGTAAAATACTTGTTTCCTCCTAACTATATATAAAATTGAAGGAAGCACAGAAGTTCCAATGGGCTACATTATCTTAGATATACTTTTGAAAGAGTAAGGCTTTCAATTCCTAATCCCTTTCTTTTTCCTTAGTTAGACTGATCCAGTTGTGCAGAGAAGAAAACTGAACTGACACTTACCCTTGGCTGCCAGAGATTAGGCTGGGAGCCAGCACCAGAAAACAGGAAGAACTCTGGCTGATTTTTCCTTAGTAAACACAGTATGGAATCCCTTGCTTAATAAAAAGGAGTCACTATTTTTTTCAAAGAGGAAAAGCAAACTTAGAGCTCAGGTAGCTCCTCTGACCTGCTATAAAGCCACATACTCAGCACCAATGAATTCTGAAGTCAATTTAAACAGACGTGTGACTAGAACCAATGTAAGTGGGTGCTAAAATGCTATATCGCCTGTGATCTTTACAATTCTCCAGCCACTGTAGAGTTTAAAAGTGTGAACCTGTGTTACCTGTACCTGAATCTGGGCCTGCACTTGCTGCGTTCCACCTGGTTTCTGGGTTTGGGAAATTGGAGTTGTTAAGAACTGTGTTTTAATGGCAGGCTGTGTAGTGTAAGTTACTTTTTGTTGCTGCGAAGTCTGCTGCTGGGTTTGGACCGTAACCTGTTGAGCATTTATCTGCAGAAGAGAAAAAAAGGCATCAATAACTACAAAATACATAACATGTATTTTAAAGAAGAGGTATGTAGCTAACAAAATTACATTTAATTACTGAAACAAAAATCACTTGAAGTGTTTACTGAAAAGTTCTCTCTTGTACATATACGCACACTTCATACAGTAACATTTCAAAAAACACATTGGTAGCTGATTGACATCAAAGGCAAATTTCAGGAAAAAGTATATTTTGCACAAATTATATTGTAAACAGTGAAAATCTTTGAGAAATTTCCACATTTGGTTATATTAGAAGTTGACTAAAAAGAATCTTTGTTACTTAAAGAAATTCCAGTTTGAAGCATGAGAAATCACAGCAAACAGCCGCCTTATTGAAAAAATTAAGCACCTGACATGGCACATCAGAAACCATTCTCTCTAGATATACTTAATATTCACCCCCAGAAACACTGACTTTCTAGGACTGTCCTTGTAATTCAAAGCTGAAGCTTTACAACCACAGAAGCATTACGCAACTCAATAGGAGAGTGAACAAGTACCTTCTGCTGCACAGTAGCTTGACTCTGCGCAACCTGAGGCTGGATAGCTTTCTGTTGCTGTGCTGCTTGATGATGCTTGAGTTTTAGAAGCTGCTGGACATGCAATGGCTGTGCAACTACTGTCTGGCCTCCTGAAAATTACAAAAATAATTAGAACTGTAAGTGTCTTCATTTTATTGATTTGTCCCAGTAATCGCAGCTTGCAAATACAGGTTGTGCTTTTTATAGACTTATACATCTGCATAGCTTTGGGCACTAATAACCCACTGATTTTAATGGGAATAAGACACATGATTTTGACAGCGGAGAAAAAAACCTCATTCTGTTATCTAATGGCACAAGCAAGCTAACGTGTTCTAACAATAATCTTGCTACAGGAAAATTCTGTCCATACTACAGGAGACTTATGAAATACAAGTCCTATTTCCATTTTGCATTTAAAAAAAATTATGAAATTACTGTGTCTTTATTTGAAAAACTGTATCTGCTCACCCACTCTCATGCACAGAATTAAAAAAAAAAGCCACCCACATCTGGCTAAAGAATCATGCTAACCTCCAGATTAAATGGAGCAAATGTAATTCTCTTACCTCATTTTTGGAACAAACGGGAATGCAACCTCTATCACTTCAGTTTTTAAAAAGTGTAGTGTCCCACAGAAGACATTACTTGAAACACCCTACCTTTAAAAAAGTGAGATTTAAAATTTTATTATGTTTTAGCAAGTCTGTTGACATACCTGCTGCTTTCTGCGGTTGCCCAATGGCAACACTAATGCCTGCAACAGTAACAGGGAGCGTAGTGACTCCTGCAGATGACACAACAGCAGCTGGAACAGACACCACCGGAGGCTTTGCCAAAGCAACCTGTGCTGCTTGCGGGGTCTGGGCCTGGATCTGTCCTTGCGCTTGAAGCTGGGAAGCAGGAACACGAGTCTAAGCAGTAAGGAATGAAGATTACTGTACTGGCACAAAAAATATTTGCTACATATAACAGGTCATTATAAAGTGATAGTTGCAAATGTTTCTAAATGTAATTGTCTCTTTACAGTAATACCTACTGATACCATCTCTGAATCATAAGTGCAATTTAAAGCTATTTATGTTCAGCTGTATCTTTTCTGCTGCCTAAGTAATGCAAAGGGCACTTGTGTGCGTAAATGACCAGCATCCAGTTCATTTAAACCAGCAAAGAGAATGAGGTATTTAAAACTGGTTTTGCAAAGTCAAAGGCAACTTACGAGACGAGCAACTTGCAAGTTTGTCACAGTAGTGCCTGTGAGAACTGCGCCAGGACGAGGTGCTGTAACAGCAGTGAGTTGTTGAGTTTGCTGTTGCTGCTGCACTTGTACTTGTGCTGTTTGCTGCTGTGCCCCTTGCTGTGCCTGCTGCGCTGCCTGCTGCTGGGGAAGCTGCAGTTTCTGCTTCTGCAACTTGATCAGCTGCTCCTGCAAAAATCAAGCACTTCCATAACTTCCAATATTTACATGACTACAGGAACAAAACAGAGATGAATCTGGAGCTTTAAAGGAGAAACATTCTATGACAGAGTTTAGTTAAGATCAAAGAGCTAAGAATGAAACTCCTTTACGCAATGGGTTGCCAGTGAGTAAGTAACAGTAAGCACTTTACATCCTGACCTGCTGCAGAAGTGGTGCTACTTGAAATGGCTATCACACTCACTGCCTTCATAGAATTTTAGTAGGATCAAATTTAAATGAGCTGCATTTCACTCTAGCCCCAGAAATCCGGATACAACACACACTGCTAATGATGCTTACAGCAACAACGACAGTAACATGCCACGTTACTTCAGAAGCGTTTCCTCACCTGTGACAATTTCCCCACAGTTTTTATTTGAGCTGGAGACTGGGCTTGTGCCTGAGCCTGAATCTGTGGGACCTGCACCTGAGCAGCCTGCTGCTGCTGTTGCCTCAGAAGCTGGAAGTGAGCAGGGGTGATTGTTTTGCCTGACAGCTGGACTGTTGGCGTAGCTGTGAATAAAGAAAAAACAAAAATGCTCTGAAGTAAGATTTTCAACATTTAGTTAAATGCAATAATATCACCTAAAAAGTCAGGCTGTTCAAATGCATATTTTCTGCTCCAGCAGTTTGTGGACTAACTACAAATAACACCACATTAGCACAAACATGATGTAAAAGCAGAGTAACTAATAAAATATATGCTACTTTCTTCATAACTCTTTTTAGTTGAAGCAGTCAATTCTAGTATTTTACTTCTAGATTACTAATAATCTTTTTTAATTGTAATGCTTAGGGGCCAAGCAGCTCTCTACTGCAACACTTTATCCAGAAGCGCTGCAGAAAAATGTAACCTGAGAACCAACAATAAAAGTTAAAAATCATAGCGCTGATCAGCTGTGCTGCCAACAAATCTGGACTTTCAATATTGTGGGGCTATGGTGGTCAAGCAACCTACAGAAATTCTGGGGCCCTTTATGTAGCCTCAGAAAAAAATCCCTAAAAACATGACTATTACCTGGCGTGACTTGCGTCACCAAAGATCTTGTCTGGGTCTGCACGGGTGTTAAGTTTGTAGTTACTACTGCTGATGCTGTCACTGATGTTACTGCACGAACTCCCTGGGTAGATGCTATGGTCACCAGTTCTGTGGAAGCAGCAGGTGCTGCCGCAGTTCGCTGCTGGGTATGTACCACTTGTGCAGTTGCAGTGCCTCCTGAAGTCTGAAAAGGAACACAGTCATTCTTTCTCACAGCTTTCATACCTCATATAAAGCTACAGAAACCTCTGGAAACGGCCGATGCAATTTTAGAAACATCCATCAAAAAATGCAAAAGCACTGCAAAAGCAAAGAAGGTCCCAATCTTTCTAACACATCTATCTGTTCAGACATGCTCATAATCAGCATGCAGTTAAATCTTTTTCAACCAAGCTGATCTCCAAACCCTTAACTACATTACAGAGGTTTGGTTTTACTACCTTTCAATTTTTTGCTTTATATTCCATAGTCTTAAACCATTAAAATAATAATAAAGATCATAATTAACAAAGCACAAAGCAATTACAGGCTGGAAATCATAATGACATGATACATTGCCTATGACAGCACTTTGTCTATGAACTATTTTTAACAGTAGTATCTATTAGGCACTTTCTTCTGATTAATTGTTCCAGTGTGTTCTGGTGTTTCAGTAGGGGAGAGGGTTTTGATACAGAATCACAATGCACATGAAATTTGCAAGAAGCAGAGTTTCTGATAGCATGGAAAGCTAAACAAGAAAGCAGACAGGCTGACAAACATGCAGCCAAGATCAGTCAAGGGACACAACTAGCGATGTAATGTACTTACAGTCAGCGTTCCAGGCATAACAGGTGAAGCCAGACGTTTATTGATGGGCTGAAAGGTAGCAGCAGGGACTCCCGCAACGGTGTTCACTATGACATTTCCACTCACTGTAGCTGGAAAGCAAGCCAGGATTAAATGTGAGATTCCAAAAATGAAAATTCGAATGTTCTAGCATCTCCAACATCTAGTTATAAAGTCTTCTTACCAGTCTGTATACTTGTCCCCGTAACCGCTGTTTTGATCGTGCCCGCCTATTTAGAAGACAATTGAGGTAACAGTTCAGAAAAACAGTAAAACTGAATATAGCTCTTACTCTACTGTTTAACTATTTAACACAGTGCTGCATTCCAGAAGTGACAAAATAAGAAAAACGCAATAAAATGCACAGATACTTCTACAGCTGTTCATTCACTCTACGTATCAACAACAATGGATGCATGTATTCGGATTCTGCCACACTAATGAGCAATGGGAGACCAGTCAAATGTTTGGTAAATACTGGTCATTTGACATCCTTGTTAGCAGAAGAAGGGAGCAGTATCTTACTCTGGCACGTCAGAGACAACTATTCACACATGAACATCACTGAGCAGTAGATACACAGCAATACTTATGGGTCAGAACCCATCCTCTGTCTCTTTCTGTAAAAGCTGTAGCATGTTTGCCCCTTCAACAGGCAAAATAAAATCACCACTGCCTGCACACAGTAGTATGCAAATTCGATTTGCTCTAAAAACAAAAGCCTCAGATCTGTCATCAGATTCATTAAAACACTCTAGATATATGGAAGGCATAAAAACTTTGCACAATTTGCAATAAGACAACCATGGTAGATCCTGTAGGATGCAACATTCCACTTGCCTTGCAAAGATTAATAAAGCTTTGGGGTTTAAGCTACTTTAACAAGAGTAGCTCTTACAGCTACATTCTCTTTATTATCCAAGTTGTCTGTATAAACACTGTTCACTGACTGTGTAAATGTATTTGCTCGGACTTGATTAAATTAAAGCCTAAATTCAAAAAAGCAAAACATCTTTGCAAAGGATATGGTGGTTTTCCACCTCAGAATACCGAGATCTATTGCTACAATGATATCAACACAGTCGTAATACATGAGCAAAAAAGAAAGAAAGAAATAGCTTTTATTTCGCTATACTGACCTAAAATTCTCACTTTCCAGAGAAAATAAAACACGGAAGGAAATAGGGTACACACAGAACTGAAGTTACTACATCAGAGGCACCAAGCCCTCCCTTTCTTACCAATACTGCCGTGTTGGCCACAGTAGTTACTGCAGTCTGCACGACTGCCTGGGGCTGCTGAACTACCTGTGCCTGAGCCTGCTGCTGAGGCTGGGCTTGTGCTTGCTGCACAGCTGGTTGCTGGGCTTGCTGCTGGCCAGCTTGCTGCTGCTGAGGCTGTGGACCTGTCTGTTGCTGTGCCCTCTGCTGTTCAGCCAAAGCCTAGGAAATCAAAGTGTGAGCTTCACAGTCCATGTGACAAGCAGGATGTATTTTTTTAAAAACAAAAACAACACACAAAACCCCTTTAATTCTAAGCATGTATTATATGTGTGTGTACAAAGACAGCATACTAACCTGTCTTCACTATAACTCTCTAACTCCAAGTTACACAACCTAACTACTTTCAAACTACAAGCTATATTCATGGTTATATGGCTTAGAGCACAGCACAAATGATTTACCATTAACGAGCAAGGACAAGTATCTCTTCCTGAATAATATATGAAAGAAGGCTACAGAATGGTCAAGAATAAAACAAGGTTTTTACATGTCTTTAATATATTTTCTAAAAAGATGCTTCTAAACAACAGCTATGAGTGTGACAATACAGGCCCAAGGAAGGTCCCACTTTGGACCTTGGATATCTAAACCCCAGTTTGTGAACAACTTGCAGCTGCTCATAGTATCTACTGTACGACTAAACTTCTCCCAGAAGGCAGCTTTTCTCATACTTCCTCTGTTGTCTAGTCTTTCAGTTACTGCAGTCATACGTATAGCTGAGATGGAGACCATACCTTTTTCTCTTTTGCAATACGTTCTGCTCGGAGCGATGCAACTTGAATTGGAGGAAGTGGCTTATCATAGTTGATTCCACTAGAAACAATGATAAGACAAAGCACACAATCATTAAAAGTAAGTTAAAAAAGCTTAAAAAAGAAAAAAGTTCTTTTATGCAATTCGGAACTCCTTTAAGACAGAGAGCACCCACCTTTCTGCAAGCACTGATGCATGCTTTGGATTCTTCTGGAAAGGATTCATGCCAAGTCTGAAATTGAGCAAAACTGTATTACTGAAGACAAAAAACTTTAAAATAGTATTTAATTTCACATGTTTTAGCAGATGGCACTGCAGTTTTGGTGAAGTTTACATGATATTCCCACCAGTACTGGAGCCTGCATATAGACAGACATTTTAAGACAGACTCAAAGTAAATATTAAATGAGTAGAGAAGAAGTTACTGCAGGAATATACATAGAAAGCAACGTACTACTGAACAGCACAGACATCAAAATATCTACAATTCAGACAAATGGAAAGTGTAGTTCATAAACTAGACTAAAAAAGCCCAACAAAAATAACAGAGTGCTCTTCTGCTCTTAATCACACAAAACAAATTCACACAGTGAGTAACAGCTAACCCAAACACATGAACTATGAAGGTGTTCCAGTAACAGGAGGCCAGGACACAAGGGAAGAGATCAAGAACAGAGAAACAGAACAGCAGTTTGAAACAGAGTGTAAAATAACTGAGCCGCAAGTTCTGGAAACAGTTCCAGTTTCCAGAAGATCTGTGGAGACAGGGAGATTGCATGATCCCAGTTAAACTTACAGAGGTTTGATAGGCGGACTCCTTTTCCCTGCAATCATTTTCATCATCTCAAAGTGATTAGTATAAAGTTGCGTATGGGTTGCACCCTCATCTTGAGCGTATATCTGATTGGTACGAAGTGGGCGACTGTTTTTAGTCTAAAAAATGAAAACAAACCAACTTTCAATTGCGAACACACCCACACGGCATTCTGTCTAAACACATGGTGCGCTTGTAGGTTATTTAAAAACGTACTCCAACATAGCTATCACAGACTGGTTTCTGCCTTGTGCCACTGATAACTTACTGTTACACAAAACTATGGGAAATATATAAAGAAAGAGCAAAATAAGGAGCAGTTCTCACGGTCACACTGGCATCAGCACTTGGGGACATACAAAATAGCAAACTCTAATTTGAAAAAGAATCTTTGCTTTAGTTTAGATTTCGCAAGTTTAATTCAGTACCCAAACCAAGAGCCCATTAGTTTATAGTTATGCATAGCGCACATAATAAAATAAAACCATCACTGCACTGCTCTCCCAACAAAGCTATGTTAACATTCAGCACACCATGCCATTCTAACATTTGGCTTCTCCTAAGCAGAAACTGCCAGTCAGGGACAAACCTGCTTATTAGTCAGAGAATGGGACTACAGTCGGAAGTTCTAGATTGTCTAATCAGTTCTGCCATTAAATTGCTGTGTGGTTTGGAAGAAGTTGTTTATAATCATGGAATTTATTTTTGTTTCTGTAGCATACTATCATCCACATTTACTAAAAGGTGCTTCAAGCATTAAATTCACTATATATTTGTAATCCACTTAGACTCTAGCATGAAGTACATTCTTAAAGATCTTAAGTACCATCATAACAATCAAGATAAGTTACATGGTTGTTGTTAGGTGGAAAAATACCCACTACAGTTTAAGTGAAATCACAAACTTTGTGCATGACTTAAAATTTATCTATCAAATCCAAAAGCTGAAGTCTGGTGTCAATCCACTGTATCAACAAAGAAAGGAAAAATAAATTTGGAATTTTAATTAATGTTTCAGAACTCAAGTAACACTCGACATGGATCTCATATGAATTATCTGCCCACCTCCATTGCTGCTAAATACCACAGTGTCTAGATTTGATTTTGAAAGAATACCAATGCACACCTTATAAATACTTTTTGTCTTCTTTTTAGGATTAGCTTCGTACATTAGCTGTAAAATAAGAAGGAAAGTTAGATGATCTTTTGTGGAAGATTTCGTTCAGGTGCTTTTTCTTTTCACAGAAATCACATAAAATAAGTGGAAATCCTGATGAGGATAATTTTATAATCTTTTAAAAGTTATTTATTTACACTGTTGAAACATTTAACAAAAATCAAGTGTTTACAGAGATAAGGAAAAAAAACTCTACAAACTTAAGGTAAAAAAAAAGACGCATCATTCTATGTCAACTCACCTTTCCTTCTTCCCTTGGAATAATGACATTTTCATATCTGTTTCGGCATTGTTTTGGTGAGCGATAGACTCTGCTGCATGAATTAACAACATCACTAACAAGGTCCCAATTGGGAGTGTGTGCTGGCGATACAACAGCAAGATTTAAAGGAAGCTCCAGCAGCTGCTTCACTGCCTACAAAAGATAAAAGTACAAAAGCTTCAGATGACAAATCATTGCAATCTTCCAAACCTACCCTTATCTGCATGTGTCCACACACTGTTACTACAATGATACAGATAGCTTTGGGCTCAGGCTATGGGTTCACCTATGCTGACAGAGAATAAATGAGCATAAAATGCCATTACGCAGACTGACAGGCACAAAAACACTTGGAGATTGGTGAAAGAGGAACAGAGAGCTGCCATTCCACTACTGCTCTCTTCTCACAGGTGGGGAGAGCCTTAGCTGCGTTATCCACTGTCCAGCCAGCACAGCTAATCTGAGACACAACAGTAAGTGATCTCTACAACAAAAATGGGACTTAATTGTGCCTTTTGTAGTTTAACCTTTAATTTACCCTTAGAGGAGCACAAAGATAGGCAATCTGTTCTGAGTTATGTCAGCAAATGCCAAACTAGCCATTAAGAATTAGAAATAACCCTGAAGAGAGAGAAGTGCAGAAAAAGCCATTTCTGAAATTAGAAGCAAAAACACAATAAATCACAGCAGAAAGCGCAGGGATCATCTGACCTGCAGAAGTGCCCAGTCTTCACTTATCAACCACTCTGGATTATCCTGTCCAGCTTCAGCAGCTGGTTTGACAAGGGTTGGCAAAGGCTTTGCGAACTGTGTTTGTTGTTTTAACAAGATGTTTTTCTTTTGCTCTTTGCCCTCTCGGCGCATTTTCAACATTCCCGGAGTTGCTCTATCGAAAAGTGAACGAGGTGGAATAACTGCCTCTCCATGACGTTGCTTTTTCTTCCTACCTGCAGCTAAGACAAAAGAAAAAACACATTTTTTGGTAAAATTTTGGTAAAAGTTACTCCCATTCTTTGATTCCTCTGCTACTTACAGACACAAAATGCTCCTACTTGTGTACAGCGTATTCCCCACTGCCTCTTAAAAGCGTACTGTTGGTAACTCAACACAGCCTAGTATAAAGTAAGATCAGCCTTGTCCTAACTCATATAACAGAATGGCTGTTTTCTAAAGTTGTCCTTTCAAAAACACCCGTATATCTAAATAGAAAGACACACTGTAAGAACGGGGGCTTCCAGCGGTTGTATTGCTTCAAGACAGCAGTGAAACAGATTTTTCATCTCTTCAAACCTGCAAATTTGATCTTTACTGGACGAGACATGCAGGAAGTATGAAAAAAACAACTGATTTTTTCAGCTCAGCAATAAATCTCAGGACAGTTCTGAACAAACGCTTACCAGATGGATCGGTTTTGTGTCGTTTACGCTCCTTCCTGACATACACTGGAGGCAACTTTGATTCTGGAATAGGGGTGGTATCATACATCAGGCACATAACAGAATCTATGTAGATATCATTGTCATCCTGAGGGGGAGTGGGAGGAGTCCAAAGCTGCACAGAACAAAGTTTGTAGTTACTGCAGTTATCAACTTTCTACAGATTTTATGTTTAAAAAAAAAAAAAGTGCCTCTTTAGGCCATGTGGTGTTACTTTTACTTACTGGCATTATTTCAGTTTGTCCATCTGGGCCTTCATAGACATACTCCTACAGAGCAATAAGAGAATACAATTCAAATGATCCAACTGAACTCTGAAGGAAAAGATATTCTCAGAATATTGTAATGTATCTATTAAGAAAAACAATACTAATCAGAAATTACTTTGTTGTATGCATCCTCCCGAGTGTAGGTTAGAAGTTCCTCTTCATCCTCCCAAAGCATTTTTTGCTCTTTTTCCTTTAACTCCTTCATGTGCTGGACTTCCCATGCTTTCTTTGCAGTTTTCAATTCCATCTAGATGAAAGTCAAACTCCTTATAAACTTTATGCAATAACAGACACTGGATTAGAAGTTATCGATCTGTATTTTTATGGACAAACTCCTTGAACTTCGACATTTTCAGGCACAGAAATCTTACAACAATTTCTTAACAGACACTTTCACAATCATTTAGAACAGATTTTTTGGTCTCTGTTGAGGCTCTTTAAACCCTCAAATTAAAGCAAGCTCAGAATTTCAGTCAAACAATCCAGACAGCCAGAACACAGCTCCTTTACCCAAATAAGCAGGCTCACTGAAATGAAAGAATTTTTTTCCCCAGCTAACGATGGAGTACAACAAATATTTGCTGAGCTGTGCTGAAGAATGTCACTCCCATTTTATAGAAACAAAATTAAGAACTGACATCTGCTTAAACCAAGAGAATCCCAAAATAATAAGCTCTCTGTAAGGCATTCCGGTGTTCATAAAGTAGAGCAAGAGAAGATCACAGAAGTACCTATGATATATACCACGTCATTGGAAAAAACTTCCACTTCACACTGAAAATATAACCCTGCTTGTACATACTGTGACAGAACATGGAAAAGAAAGATGTGTTGTTTTACCTCATTCAATCGTGGCTCATTCTCATCAACTGAAACGTAGAAGAGCTCTAAATAATTCAAAGCATACTTCTCAATTGGAGTAAGCTGAGAAAACGTATCAAGGGAAAAAAAAGTTAATATTGAGGATAATAAAAGAAAACTGAAGGGGAGTGTATCAAAGTCCTCCTTAAAAATAAACACCCTAACATCTTAAGTCAGCAGGAGATCTGACATCCATTTAATTGGAGTATGAATCCCATAGACAAAAAGTTGTTCTAAGGCCAGACTGCAAAGAAATTGAACTATATTTGAACTAAATATTAATTTTTAGCTAAATGTTCATGGAAAGTCATGGTACCTGATCCACAACAGCAACTAGTTCCTGCAGCTGCGAAGGCTCTTCATTGTATTTTGTCTCACAGAGCTCCGAGATTAAAGGTTCCATGCTTGACTCGGATCCTATTTCTTGTATGCAATCATTTGACTCCTCATCCTCTTGTTCAATACTGTTGAGAGCCTTTCAGAAAGACATATTTTAAAAATAATGAAGACTTCAAAAGTATTGAAAGAAACCACATCAGAAGTTCACTGAAATCCCACACAAATTTCTGGCATAAGTCTCTGCTGAGGCAAGAGAAAGAGCTCCCAGAAAGCATATAACAAATCTCTGGGCTTTGGAAAGTTTTGTTACATGGAAAATAACATAAAACTACCACAAAGAGACTGACAGAATTTACCCAAATAAAAAAAGATAAGGCAGCTGTTTAATACTAATGTTGCACAGTCGTATCTTTAAGGCACGCATTAATAATTACCTCTATGAATGGTCTTGCAACTTTAGGTGAAATATTTTCTGCTGGAGATGGCTCTTGAGAAAGTACTACAAATTCTTCCGCTTTCACTCTAAATCCAGAATCCTCCATAGGAGAATGAACCTCAAATAACTCCTGAATTGTTTGCTTGGTAAGTAAAAGGAAAAAAAACAAATAATTACATTCAGCTTTCAGGATCATTCTATTGTTTTATTTAACTTTGAATTAGCTCAGGTTCAAGTGACCTTATAAACTATGGACTGACTAAAGAAGAAATAAACCTCTATCTGTCATTTCTGGAAAATTCTCCATTTTCTCTTCTGAACTTTCTGTTCTACTCTGTAGCCCTACAAGAAAGTGTTGAAAGTTCATTTATAGGGAAGTCAGAAATAGAAAGTCTCATCCTGCACCACCATACTGGGAGCTCCAGAAGGGAACGGACTAGCTTCATCACTGCAGTCGCTGTCTGGTGCATCTTCAGAAGAGCAACTGAGCGCCTAACTCATTAAATACCAAAACTTTATATTTCATGCTTTTGAAGTTGTTGAAACCTTCATCCTTAGAAGCTTTACAGAATTTTGCAGCAAGGTGCAAGAAATCAGAATATATTAAGTCACTTAGGTGATGCCTGTGCATCACTATGCAGATAACAGAACAAAAGCAGATGAAAAGCCTTTGAGAGAATGTGGCCCTAACACCTAGAGTTCAAGCAATCATGAAATTTAATATACCTACCTACCAATTCTAGCCCAAACAGATGGCTGCTGAACAGTTATTAAACTCTCCAACACAAATGCTTAAATTTATTAAACATTGCAATACAGGTATTTCAACATTTTGAATATTAACTTACTTGTGTTAAAAAGGCCATTGAATAGTCATTTCCCTGAGCAGCTACTTCTCTGATCAAGTCCTTTGTGCCATTTTTCAAAAGCTTCTCTTCCACAGAATTACCACTGACAAGCCTAAACAAAAAAAAAGAAAAAAAAAGAGAAAAGTAATAGAAATCTGATAAGTCATTTCCAAAACAGCTTTCAGAAACAAAAAAGGAAATTGCCCTTAGAAAGTAACAATGAACTCTTAAAATGTGGTGGTTTCTGGGGGGTTTTTTTAGTTCTGGTACAGGCCCAGAACACAACACATACTGCTACCACCTCTACTTACAAGCTTTCTTTTAACAATTAGTATAACTTAGAAATAAAATAAAATAGAAAAAAAAATCAAAAAACATCTCACTTAAAAAAACCCCATGTAAACTAACATAAAAAACCCCATGCAGGTATAATTCATTCATTACATCTGGTGTTAAGACAGAATACATTTTCATATGATAACCTGGCACCTTTTTATTGAAGTGAGATGAAGTTTTCAGCAGTTTCCACTTTATTTCAGATCATAGAGTAGCACCTTCTGGATTAACCTTACATTAAAGCATGTTAAAGAGCAGTTGGATCTGTAACCATCACCTGTATATATGGATATCTTTACATCTCCCAATTCTGTCACACCATTCCTGAGCTTTTGCATCCATCACTGGGTTTAGATCGTTGTCGTAGAACACAACAGTGTCTGCCTCAACAAGACTGACTCCAGTGGAACGACTGTGAGAGGAAAGGATGGCACAGAAGATGCGCTTGTCTCTGTTGAAAATTTTCATCAGCTCCTACAAAAACAAATCAGCAAGGAGTAAATAAACCACACACCAAGATAAAAATACCAAACCAAATTCACTACAGCCTAACAAAAACCAGACAAAAACAAGTTAGGTGTGTCAAAACAAGTAAGGAACAAGGCAAATTTCCTTCCCCTGCTGTAGCGCATAAAAGCCTGAGCAGCACATATTGCTGTACCAGTGGACAACTGTTAGGGCAGACTTACCTGCCGTTGTTCATGGTTAGCATATTCATCAATCCTCACAAATGTGAGGAAATGGAAATTCAGGAACAATTCCAGTATGTCCAACATCAGAATCATCTGTGACAAAATCAGCACACGGCGCCCTTCAGATTTCAACTTCTGAAGCAAGACAGCAAGAGCTTCTAATTTTCCTATATTTCAAAGACAAAAACCAATAATGTTTTTATACAGAAATCCCATTCCTGTGCAGCAGGAAATTACTGAAGTATTATCCCCAAATGTCCTCCTTTACCTGAGTCATACTGCACCAGCCGGAGGTCAGGGAACTGCAGCAAGTGAGGAGTTGTAATCTGTTGCAACTGATGCAAGTGCGGAGCTGCCTTCTGCCTAAGACTGTGCTTAAGGAGTTTCAGTCTGTGACTATATGAGGGGGGAGGATTTGCCACATACAAACATGGAGGAGCAGCAACTGCAGCTGGCAACACGAAGAGAGCCCTGTGAAAAGCATCAAAACAAGGGAATACCAGTTTAAAAAGTTACACACAAAATTATCATCTGCAGCAATAATTTTAAGCCTGACAACCTTCACACTATTACCCAACTACTTTAACAAAGTGACACAGTAAACACTGCACGCCTTCAAAGTGTTAATATTCTCTATCTCCCTTTGCTTTTTGGGGTTTTTTTTGTCTGCTTTGATGATAGCTTCTGTTAAGGTTTTTGCACTGTGACCACTGTATTCAGTCACTGGAGCTCAAACACAAGAAAACACCCATCATACCAAACTTAGTAAAAGCAACTCAAAAAAGTTCGAGTTCTTCCAGTTGCATTTCATGTTTCCAGAATACTGCAGTTATTGCTCTGCACAAAGTCCACTAAACATCAGGTTTAACCAAACTACCTTTTGCCTATATCTCTGTGTCTTATTAGTTGGGTCCAAAAGGTATAAATCAGAAGTAAATCCAAAGCATAACAATGTAAGCTGAAGTATGGTCAGCTGATTTTGGGCTTGAAATATTAGGAATGAGCACTGAAAACTCTTATTAAGAAGATCCTAAAAGAAACAGAAGTGACTGTTACTTTTTATGTTCATACTGCACATCATTTACTGCTAAATAAATCAGTCTGAATCTAACAAGCTCGTGAACAGAAGCTTTTTTGAAAAGGAGTGTTTAAAAATAACTAAATGTGGCAAAGACTTACAAGGCAGTCACACGTTACCTGTTAACAACATCCTTCAGAGATTCTTGTTGCTGAACCAAAGTCAGGATCATTTCTTGCAAGGGGTTACTTGGGCCTCCAGAGGCACTTGAAGAAAGGCAACAGTTCACAAAGCCAGCCCACCTCCAACTGTTGATTTCATGGGAAGACGGCTGAGAGGGCCTCCTTCCACCAGCCAAAGAACAAACACTCAGCAAGTCTCTGCCATACATCGGGGCCCGTGAACAACGGCGCTCATTGCCAGAAAATATTCTGTCCAGGCGCTCCTTCAAAAGCCGGCTCTTTTCTTCGTATGTTTCCTTCACCAAGAAAAGTTAAACAAAACATTTGCTGCTCATCACAATCACTTAGAAATCTGAGTTTCTTTATAATGAAGCTATCGGGATCAGAGTACTGTGTGCTTTATAGCACCGACATCCTAGATTATAGCAACTACTTAGACAAATCACAAAAGGTGTAAATTTCAGATAAAATTTGAACACTATACCTAAATTCAATTCATATTAAAGAGTCAATTCTATCTTGGTTTAGTGTCTTCTTCCTTTTTTAAAAGTATATTTTCATAGTTTTGGAAATAAAAATAAATCATTCATATCTGAGACCTTTCAATCAATATTGACAAGGTGCAGGTTCTTGCACAGTTTAACATATACTTGATGTTTCCCTATGCTTTATAGGTTGCTTGAGTTGTCTTATCTAAAAATTTGTTAAGATTATAAATCTACTAAAACTTGCCCAACTGCCTTTGTGTTCAAAACACAGAAAATCTTATGATTCTGTTATTTATGCATTACTACATAACTACAATATATTACGGTTACAAGAACCTGCTGCTACCCACAGCACAAGCAAGCTGTTAGCTCTTATATACAACAGAATTTATTTTAAACTACGGATTACAGATGAAAATACATCGGATCTGTCTAAACACTAACAAAATTTGGGGGGTTTACCTACTCTGTAATCATCTCAGTTCCTAATTTATGCCAGCTTTGTAAATTATAACTTCCAACTATTACACGGATTTAGTATCAATCCTAAAAAGTTGTGTTTCCGTAAGAAAATAAAAATTAAGTACCTGCGATTGTCCAAGTGTAGGTGCTGGTTTTAATGCTGATCCCATGTCACCAGATGACAAATTAGTAACTGCAGTTCTACCTGGAATACAAACTGAGGATAAACCTTGTGTTTACATATTTATTCTTCTGAAGACTGGTTTCATTTATTATTTTCAGTAAGTAGACATTTCATAGCTGTAACACATCATAATTGCAGACAAATTTTTAGTCTAAATGTCCACTTAGTATTGCAAATCTGTACTTTGTTACACAACATACATCTGACATTTACACTAACATTTTCACAAAAATCCAAGATAAACCAATGGAATTTTACTTTTACTTTGCACAAAGACCTGCTGCATTCAAAATGTCATGTATAGGGCAATAGGTATTAACATTTAGAAACTGCACTCTAAATCAGGAAAAGATTGTTCTAATTTGTCTTAAACAAATAATTTAAGATTTTTCAGAAGACACATGAATTCAGTGTATCTACAAACTGATGAAACTGTATGATGGAATCTCACAGAAGCATTCTTGCGAATTCAACCACTCACAGATGTTTTCCCAGACAGCTAACTAAACTGTAAGAACATTACACTCAAGTAAACTAATCGAAAAAACAGTAATACCATTCACGTACTAGCAGCCTAACTGTGCAGCAGTCACTCTCTTGACAGGATATATAGGTTCCTACCCCAGCCAGAATGCATCGCTCAGCAGCACTGATTATTTGTTCTAGAAAAGTAGCACAACCCTCCACTAGTCACTGAAACCGTACTTGGAGGCAAGTCAATGCACCCCCGAAGAACTGCATTCAAGTTATCCAGCAGGTGCCAGCCCTTACATTAAGAATAATAGACTCCAAGGGGTACAGACGTTTAAGCTTTGCCTTTCTGCATTCTAATTATAAACAAGCTCATACAGACAGCCACCATAAATCCAATTACACTACACAGCTATGCAAGAGCCCAGCAATTAGTTTACAATCACGCAAAGCAATGGAATTTATTTGGCATTTTATCCAAAATTCAGAAAGCCAAAATAAGTATTTTCAATATGCTTTACATCTTCCTCCAAAGATGAACAGCAAAAATAATAGTTTTCTTTTATCAATTGGAAACAGTACTTCAGTTATTATTGCTTTTAATGGAGCTCTCTTTTTACCATCATGAGATTAGTAAGATGCATGAGGTTTTGTAGAAATCTTACATCTATTTTCATCCTGAACTGTGGCCATATCAGGAGCACCTGAATGTAATCAGAGCTGGAGGGTGAAACATTTGAGCCACAGATCTTCCAAACTATGACAGAAATCCTTTACCTCTCAAGAACCAGGAGGCTGTTGAAGCTCCCTCTCCCCTTTTTATGATGAGATGTTTACTCTTCAGAAAGTCAAAATAGGAACTTCAAGGGCACATTAATACATCAAAAAGGAGCAGTAAATAGTCTGTTTTGAGGGAATGGTTTATATCCAGAGAAAAGTATAGCAGATGGCTATTTCCACAGAATGAATTCCTAGCATTGCATTTATCATCATTTAACAATCTGCTGTTCTGTTGTAAATGCATCCTAGACAGCAATTTCTGTATTGGTTTTTGATCAACATCTTGATTGTGGTTGTAAGCAAGGAACTGATCACATTTGCAGCAAGGCACCAAAAGCCTAGGCAGTACTTGCAGAAGGAAAGGGAAAAGTACTTGATTAGACAGAGAAGTAAAGAAAATTAGATAAGAGCAAAATCAATGTGGAAAAATGGAGAAAACTGTGGGACATTCTGTCAGTATAAGAAATAATCTCCCCGATCTTTCCTGTCAAAAAATAACAAAGTATTTCAAGCTCACTTCTTCCCACAAAAATCTGACCTAAGACCCAACTGGTAAAAAAATTCTATACATTGAATTCAGTTTCAAGCTCTCCCAAGTTTGTACTAAAAAATTATCTAAAATTCCAGTACACCTCATGCACAAATCAGAAGGATTTGCCTCATAGTTTTCCTCCTGCTGAACTCACCTTACAGAATTAAAGTCTACAACAATTTGGAGTTACATACCAGTTATTTTAGTAATTGAATGTTTAGATAGAGACAATTCTTCAGGCTAGAAAACCTACCTTGCTGCGTGACTGCTGTGGAAGTGGGGACACCTGCTTGATGCTGGTTTCCTAAAGCATTCAGAGCGTTCTGAACAGTTCCTGCTTGGGAAACCGTCTGCATGACTACTGGGCCCTGAGGTCTCAAATACTGCTGACCAGGTGCTGATACAATCTGAAGAACACTTCCTGCAAGGGAAGTTTTTAAAAAATGAAGTTGGACAGAGCAGGAAAGAATAACTAGTATTCTCTAGCAAAAGATACTACTGTTACAAACTGATCATTATGGTGTCAAACTGTGTTAAATTTTCCCAGACAAGTTCGTTAACGTCAATCTGATTTAAAGTTCCCTAATATCTGGCAGGAGGGAAACACCCAAGTCTTCACAGTTACAGAGGTATTTCACATTGTAAAGTTATCATTCTAAATCCAGGTATTTTATACGGAATTCAGATGAAGCCAAACCAAAAAAGTCCTCACTTAGCATTCCCTCTATTTTGTCACGATTTCCACGTCCTCCTGAATTTGGCAACACACACACCACCAGCAAGGGACATTTGGGGGCAAAACATACTGTCAGTAGAGTATTCAGGTCAGGGTAATACCTGAGCCAAAATTCAGAGGTACACCAATCCTGAAGTTTTATTTACACCATTTCAGAACAAACAAAAAACATCCTCAGTTTTGTCTGTTTCTGCCTATCAGGGAGTGCATCTGAAATACTGCCTCACCTTACTTTAGCTGTATTGTACATATGTGAAAACAAATGTGAAAAAAATGTGAAAAAAAGTAATAAAATCTTGAAACACAATACAGAAAAAGAAAGTAACCATGTCTTTCATTTGATAGGTATTTATATTTCAAAACAGAGCTACCTTATTACCCCTGTCTCACACTGAGAACAGGTAGAACAGAACAGCACGAGCAGTGGGGATGGAGAAACCTCCTTCACGTATAACAACACGGAACACGCTGCCCATATCAAAACATGAGCACTCTTAAATAACAGAAAACTCCCTTAACAAGTACCTTGTAACTGCAAGGGCTGCCCCGCAGTGAGCTGGCGAAGTTGACTATGTGATAAAGTGAACTTGTTCCCTTGGAACTGCAGTGTTACAGGGGTCTCTGGCTGAGTGATCCTGCCTTGTGCTCCTGCTATAGAAGCCAGCTGAGCTATTTTTACTACCTCACCACCTGTTAAGGAGGGAAACAGGCATTAAAAAAAAAAAAACAAAAAAACACACACAACAAAGTGGGAGGCAGGTTGTTCAATATTCACAATTCTAAGTTTTGGTTAGTACACTGGTGCTGAAGCGCCTTCCATGCATAATTACACTTAGTGCATCAAAAGTGTCATACAGAAGTTAAGCAGGTATTGCTTTCTGTATTTGTTGGACAAACTGGAAAAAAGCTGATTGTTTAAAGGTTAAGAACATCAACATTTTAGAAGTTACCACTTTCATTAGCAAAAAAGTTAAGAGCTACCTGAAAACTCATGTGACACTTTGTAACAGAACGAGTATAGACATCAAAGTGATTCTCACTGCCTTTTCAAGAGCAGGAAGGAAGGTTTAAGGAAGAGGCAAAAATGTTCACACCTGTGGCACTGTAAATACATGTTTGAAATGGCCTGAAATTTGCTGATGAGACATGATTTATATTCAGTGATCTGCACTTAGACAAACCAAAAAGCTTTAAAGTGGCAAGGACCAAGCTTTTTGTAATTTAAATGTAGAAAGGTTAGAGGCATTTAGGCATTACGCTTTAGGATATTGAGAAAATATCGGTGTGAAAATTTAGCTTTTGTAAAGGCAGTACGTTACCCCAGAGATAAAATTAATACATCAATGCTCAGTACTCTATACACATGCTAATAGGCAGTGCACATACAACCTTGAAGCAAAGCCTCATCGCTTTTCTCTGCCTAACAGTTGCGACACTCCTCTCTGCGAGAGAGGCCTTTAGCAGATGGATTAGTGTTTAACATGAAAGGAATAATTAGGACAGAGCTAAAACATTTGGTCTGAAGGAAGTCTTGCCAGCAGAAGAAACATGCAGAAACAGGAGATTAAGTTGACACCGCTAATGTATGTCCACAGCAATTCTATTGTTTCTTATCCAATTTTCGATTTTCCTTGGTCATAAACAACGTACTGAGCAAGGCTAATCAGAAGAGTGAAAAAAAAACAACGATTCTGTACACATTTTAGGGTGCCTAGTAACTTAACCTCGTTGTAGTACAAAGGTGGGAGAAACCTTGAAAGGGGAGGCCACTTACTAGGCAACCGTGCCTGGGCCTGGGAGGTGAGTACCAGCCTCTGAGGCAGCACACTCTGTTGGACGGGGTGCGGGGGGGCCTGCGGCTGGGCCTGGCCCAGCGGCTGCGCCTGCGCGGGCGTCTGGCCCCGCGGTTTCACAGGGTGGGCTGTGCTAGTTGCTGTGGTGAAGGTCGCTGCGGGCTGGTGTCTTGGAGCACTGGTGGAAGCCTGAGTTGTCTGAAACTGTGCTGCTGCGGCTGCAATCAATAAGGGTTGTTTGTGCAAGCTGTTAGAGGTTTTAACTCCACTCTTTTAAACAACCTGCATTAAAAAGAAACCTTCCAACAGGATATTAAAACAGCTACAGGAACAGTTTGTCCTTACAGACTGGGATTTTTAGCCACGCCTCTTACTCCACCCTACTTTACAGCATTACAGATTTGGAAAGCATCGATAAAAGGTTAAATAAATACACAATAGGACCGTACATCCCTGTCTTTGACAGAACATTACCCGCGATCGAGGTTTAAATACCAACTGTGCCATATTTACTCCGCAAGCTAACACTTAGGTTACATAAAGCTTAGTTTTGCATTATACCAGCAGATCATACTGTAGAAACTAGCCGGGCAATTTACTGGCAATTAGTCTGTTGGTATTTTTAAGCCATTAGTATTCTAGACGATTAAGCTGGAGGGAAAAGGAGTTCTATTAACAGGCTGGCTGTTATCCGCCTACACAGAGGTTCGGGTAACCAGCCTAGCACCAGCTCCCTTACCTTGACTGGAAGACACCGTAGATATGGGTGATCTTCCTCGGACCTGTCCCTGCTGAGTCACTGTCGCTGTGGTCACCGTGCGCTGTACTTGAGTGCTTGGGAAAACTACAGTCCTGCCCTCAGGTTTCTGACCGTACTGAACAGGTTGAAACAACCTGAAAAGAATATGAAAAGTTAAAGCCTACAGGAAGATAGCAGTTTTAGCCTTTAAAAATAATTTCTATCACCAGAGGAAAGTATAAACCAATCACATCAGATGCTAATCTTTCTATCGCAAATGGCTGAAGCTGCCAAGACCCATCACTTCAGCACAGTTCATGCATAGACATGCTACAAAGCCTGTGGTGACGCAGGTTGAGGCGGACTGAAAACACACTATGTGTGCGTGGCTGGGTTCGGGCAAAATGACAAAATGGCCTTTATTGTTTATACAAATTACTTATATATCTTAGACAGTACAGGTGTCAGACCCTGGTATGTTTTTGTGTCCTTCTTGCTTGCTATTTGCCGTAGCTGTAGGTGCCCGTACACTGCAGTTCTAAGTTCCGGTTCTTCACATCCTGTTCACATACCTGACATGTTTGTGGCTGTCTTAAAGGTACACGGCTAAGTCTTTGAAGTCAACTAACTCGTCTGCAAACCCATTGCAGACCCCAACAAAAGCTGTTTTGCTAAGTCCAAGAAAGAAGAAAGCTTCCATTGCTGTGCATCCAGTTTATGCAGGATGCACCAAAATGACAGCAAACAGCTTAAAGAGTCTAGCCCAGTATCTGGAAAAAGAATGGGACGCTCCTATCATTTTCAGAGAGCCATCAACATGCCAGCAGGTCATCAAGCAGCTCCTCTGCACCAGAAAAAACATTTCACGTTACTCTGAAATCACTATTTCACTAGGAGATAAATGCTCTTAAAAGATTTACTGCTATAAAACTTCCTATGTCCCTTATAACACTGCAAGTCCAGTTTACTCTTGAAGAATCATCTCCATGTTCATTTTGCAAAACAACGACACTCATTTGCCATAAACAAGGACCCCAAGAATAAAATTCATCTGCTGGTGAAATAAAAACTATGGGAAATTATTAAAAAAAAAACCTGAAGTGGAATTGTACACCTTAAAAAAACTATTAAAATAGATTCCCTATTTTCAAGGGTAAACAAGAAAGCAACAGAATAATAAAATACAAAGTCAAGCCTGAGGTTTTCTGTGAATCACATTACCAAAGATGCAGACAGAACTCTGTACACATAACAACAAAGCTATATATTCCTCCTGCACTTCTGTCTTAAAAGGAGGGTAGTTGTACATACCTGCTTGGTTTGAGTTTCACTGGGTTGGGCCTAGCCGGTGGCGGAGGGGAGCTGTAGATTTCTTCAATCAACTTTCTAGTAACCTTTTGTTTTGGCAACATTTGTGCTTCATAATGAGTCATTTTGTTTTCCATTCCAATGAGATCAAAGAGAGACAGGTCTGATTCCTAGGAACATTGTAAAATCAGGTTTATTTTATGTGATGACCCAAACAGTTAAGTCCTCTCTATGTTCTATACTGAATTCACTTTCTATATTTTGCTTTTCAACTTGAAATAAGTGCCAGAAGTTTAAAAAGTAAACTATTAATTATTAGCCAAAACTGTCTAGAAACTTTGGAAATATATCTTAAACCGATAGTCTCATTTTAAGCATCAGCAACAAAGAAAAGGACTTGAAATCATTAGCCAGTTATAGAATTCAAAGCAAGGCACATCTAACAATTCATCATACACCACAATTGCCAAAGAATTAAGTAGAACTCTTAGGTGTTTGTTGATTATCAAGCTCAAATGCCAAACAATAAAGGCTTGCATATAATTTAGAAGTAGAAAAATATGAAGGATACCAATAATAACCAAAAAGATCATCTTGCCCACTCCATTATTCATACTTCTCTCTACTGCAATTATTTCCTATGATTACCTCAAAATGGGGATTACTTCTTTAGTGGTAACACAAATAGCAGTATTCAAATGGAGTGACAGAAGCATACTGACTTAAGTCATTGAATCAGCATTTACTCTTATGTGAAAAAGAGGAAGTTTTGCTCTCCTTTAGGTACTGAAAGCAGAAAGAAAATTACTGAATGCCATAAATAAGCACTGCACTACCCAGAGTGGTTTCAGTGTTGCAAGACTCCTGCAAACAGAAGTACAATGAAATCAAAGCTCGTTTCTCTTTGACCAAGTAGTTAACGAAAAATTACTGATTACAAGCCACTTGAAAAGCTCAAACTACTATTACAAAAAAAGAGATGCAGCAAGTACGCACCTGGTAGGCACAGTTATGGAATAGTGAATTCCTTCTATTTATAAACTCCAGGTACACTTACAATGTGTATAAGAAAACAATATTAAGTACTGACATTCTACAAGGGCAGTAAGAGAGGAAAAAAAAGTTGACTTTTCTACCCACCTTCCAAATATCCCTTTCTAGGGCACTCAGTACCAGAGATGCAGTTCTGTATTCCAGTGTTTCTGATACGTAAGAGGTACTTGAAAGCCGGGGGTTTATCAGATCAGGGTGATTACAAATCCGTTGCAGCTGCATCAGGACATGCAGAACACTGATGAAGTGTCCACTTTTGAGGGCTTCTTGTGTTCTACCAAATAATTTATACAGAAATACATTGATTTAAGTACAGCTTTTATGGAGATGTCCCTAAATAAGCAGGGTGAGAACATGCAATGTAGTATGTCTTGCAAAAGTCTTAAAACAAGCTTTGATTTTACCTGGGTCTTTCTAGAGCATTTTAAGTAACACTGTACCAAATGTAAATTTGGAAACATGAAACTTAAGGACCAGTACTACCTTACAGTCAAATATGACCTAACCAGGTCCCTATCCTCTACTGGATTCCTTTCTTTTCTGTTCCATCTCTGCATCTATCAATAACCACCCGATATCACAGCACAGGGAAAAGGGTGGGTGTGAGAAGAAACACCCTGGACTTTAAGAAACGAAGAGCCACTCATTAGACAAATTTTAAAACAAAATAGGTGCAAAGCTGACCCTTACAACTTGATTTTTAATTTCCAGAGGTAAATGTATGTTTTTCATTAGGCCCACATCATCACTTGCCAGCAATTTTAGTTTACAACGTAATCATACTCTTTTCACTGGTCATAAAGGAAAAATTCAACAGAACACTAAAACACTTCCAACCATGACAATCATTTATCATCTCGCTTAAGTACCAAAGATAACAGCATTTTTTATTTACTGTTTTAACTCCTTACCCTGGTTGTAATATGACATCTTCATACATAGCTTTTTGTCGACTAGAAAGACGACACTTTAGCACATGTTCGTATTTCTTTGTTAGCTGCTTTTCAACATCTCTCTTTGATCTTCGCAAAATAAATGGCTGAATCATCTGAAACATTGCGTAATTGAGGGGGAAAAAATTCTCACTTCAAAGATGCAGTTTACAAGAGGAAGCTAAACCTATTCACACCTAACATATTTGACGTGATAAACCTCATATGCCATATATAATCATACTGCTATGCACACAGTTGTATAGGCATTAATTTGTTCTTTAATTTCTGCATGTTATGCTTCAAAATCTGAGCCTTGTATCATTTTTTAAAAGAAATCCCCATACTATTCTGGTAGCAGAAAGCCTTGCTTTCAGCAGGACTTTCTGTCTGAACTGAATAAAGTATTAAGGAAGGCCAGGAATTTTGAGTTGAACCACATCTTTTCATTTCTTCCCCTTCCCCACCCCCCCAAACAGCTTAACTACTGTAGTAGGACAGATGAGAAAAAAAGACAACATACTCTGTGTAACCTGATGACCAGTTTATGGCAATAATCCTGGTTCTCCTCATTAGCTGCTTTTACTGGAAAATCTAAATAAGGTCTGGAAATTCCCGGAATCAGAAAATGTACCATGGTCCACAACTCCATCAGCGTGTTATGCAGAGGAGTGTCTATCAGAAGCAAACGATGCTGGCTGTCAATAAGAAGAGAAGATTTTTAACCAATACAGCATTTAGCTAGTATCATTATGAAAAGGACACCAATATTCAAACACCATTTACTGTAGTTTTAGGTTTGTCAGATACACAGAAGAAATAAGTCATGCTAATAAAATTAAATCCAGGAAAAATTATCTTTTTAATTCTGAATATACTACCAAACTAGCTTCCTCATTGCAGAGTATCAGAACATACAAGGGGATCTGTCTGGGAGCAGAGTACCAGCAAAGAAGAGTTACAGTGTTATGACAGTGGCAAAAAGATCCAGAACATGTCTCTGAATCCTGATTGTTTCAGCTAAAGGCACCTCTGTACAGGCATGTTGCACAGGAATTTGGGCAGAGCAAATCAAGGTTTTTTAAGAGTTTTCTGTGAAGAAGAAAACGGTGTGACACAAAAAGACAAAACCCCACTGCCAGCAGGAAAACAATTCTCTGCTCCATACCTGCGGAGACTGAAAAGTGCCTCCCAGTGTTTCTCAGTCATGTTCTTTATTTGTTGCATCTCATCTACTACCAAGTATTTCCATCGCATTTTCATAAATGCTGGGTGGCCTTTGAACAGCTGTTTGTAGGAAGTGATGCACACATTGAAGCTGTTGGGTTCTGCCCATTCCTACAGAAAAGGAGACGATGAGACAGAAAAGCTAAGGCAGAACTCTCAAGTATCTTACAACCAGCTGTTTCTTCACTAAGGACAGAAAGATGCTATGAACAAAAGCATTCTAAAAAACAGTCTTGGACTTGGTCTTCAAACTATAGTCAATTCAGAAAGCAGGTTAAATAGTGCTCATATTGCTCAATACCAAGGAGCTACAAAAATACCTTTGAAAATCTAGAATCATTAGGTGTGAATCTCTTTGTAAACCAACTCGTAGCATTAAAAAGCCCTAATACCCCATCAGGGTGTAAGGAACATACAGGTAAGTTAAAGGTCTTGCCATCTAAAATGCTAAATACAACAGTGTAAGAGTTGCAAAATACAGTCATTACCTGTCTTTTTGCCCTAAGTTCCCTTTGGCTGCCAAAGTAGAGCAGTATTTTCAACCCCGGGCACCAGCGTTTCAATTCCAGCTCCCATTTCAGTATGTTACAGCTCCGTACAACAACAAGGTGAGGGCCCCAATTACCTACAGAAGGGGAAACACGGCAGTTAACAGCAGAAAGAGAATCCTGACAATTCATGTGGCTTATGTTCTCCCCTGACTTTTTAAGTGCAGTGCGCTAAATTCATCGTTAGAAGTGAAATCCAGTAACAAGTATTTTAATGACTAATCTATTATTATTTTTCAGAACTCAAGTACCCTTTGTGCACCTACTACCTATTTTTCTCTCAATTACATCAACTGCTTGAATAAGAGATACTACCTCCACAACAAGCTTTGCCTTACTTATAATCTTAAACCATCCTCAGTACAACAATACTATTGTTAACACCTGAGATGATATACAAAACATACTTGTCCAATTGTTCGCATATACTCCTCAAATTTACCTATCTGTGGCCATATGGTCACTAAACAATTTGTAAGGCTTTTTTATACTAATAAACTACGCTTCAGAAAAGTTTTGTCACCTAGAAAAAAAAATGTTGAGGAGAAAAACATGTGACCTTAGGCTACAATTAACAAAGATAATGCTGGACCGGTACCTGTCTAAAAATGTTAGGCAAATGAATTTACCTTCATTACAAGCCAAGTGGGCAAAAAAGGCGATAATTTGTACTGTTTTTCCAAGCCCAGCCTCATCTGCCAGAATGCCGTTTAGATTCTTCCTGTACAGCTTTGCCAGCCAGTCCAGCCCAATCTTCTGATACTCTCTGAGAGGCCCATATAGAAGCGATGGAGTATTGTATTTTACCTGTAATATGAATGATTTGATACCTTTTTTCTGAGTTAATTTCATGGAGCATGTCATAAAGCATAACCGTTCTATAGTTCAATAACTAGAAAACATTTATTGCAATCTGTTGCTAAAATCTGTGAAATTGTGAAAAAAGCATTATTTATGTAAAAGTAAGCACACACAGTAGCAGAAAATAGGGAGTCTTACCGCTGTTGTTATCCTAGAGCTGCCTTTAGGTAACAGCATTTCTGCTGCGGCAGCAACTTCTGCTATGTCTCGCATATGCTTCTTTGGAGGACTTGACCTGTCTATACCCTTGTACTGGTCAATGCTGAGAAGGGAGTCTATCAGGACCACTTCTTTCTGAGGACTTTCCCTATCAGAGATATGGTCTTCCATTTCTACGAGAGAAAAATTACACTGGCATTTAAAATAAATGTAAGTGGCAGTTACACAAAGGAACTGTGATACCTAGAATCCAGACAGGGGTCTAAAAGGCGGCAGCTAACTTTTCTAAAAACAGTTCTATGGTTTTCAGGCTAGTCAAGCTAAAATGACAATAGCTTAAGCTCAGGATCACATACATGTTCTGGACATTCACACTAGCTAGGTTATCATGACCATTATCTTTTCAGAACTTCTAGGGAGGTCCTCCCATACTACTCAAAACCTATTTTCAAATATGTAATTCTGTCATCACATTAGTACAGCACAGATGGCAACTGTGTAATAATAGCTAGCTATGAAGTGTGCTGTTTAATTCAGTGCAGAGAGGCTCTTCTATGGCTATTTGTTCCTAAGAATCTCACACATTGACTTTTAAGACAGACAAACACTACCTTCTTTTCATAAACTGAGAAATGGGGGGGAAAAAACAACTTCACAGACCATTAAACAAACATATTTAGTAATAACAGGAATAAATCTAATTTTTTCTCATGATCATTCCACTTAGTGAGAAAGCCACTGTACTTTGTATTCATTCTTGTATACCACATTCTTCTTCACTTAAAAAATAAAACACATTTTAAATGTGATTCATTCAATATTTGTTTTACCTTAGTATAAAATGTCTTTTAACAGAGACCTGAAGAGTCAATCAACTTCTCCTTGTAAGTCAACACAACTTCTTCTAAACAAAAAGTAATTTACCTTCCTCACTGCTATCCTCCTCACTGTCAGGCTTCGGCTGGGGCCAGTAAAAATTTTCTGCAAAGGCACCTTCATACATCTTTAGCAAATCTTCCAGAGGCAATTCAGCTGAAGGTCATTAAAGGATATAAGTTTAAAAATATCAAAACTTCTATCAATAAATCTATCAATAAATACCATTGTTTTTAATCTCATTACATTCTTCACAACTGTATAAAGCCAGTTCACCTTTCAGAAGTTAATTAAGAGGTAATTATTAGGTGGATGATGGCAATATTAATTTAATAAATAATAAACCTTGAGACTACAGAGAACACTTGGCATTACATCAAGCAGTCTGCTCACCCAGCTCGATTTTTACTATATTTCAAACCCACAGTAAACCACTTGTTGGGGAGGTAGGGGCATCAAACCCAGCCAAACGGAAAACAATTCCCAGCTGGAAAACAATTCAAGACTTCAAAGTTTCAGAACTGAGCTGTACCTCAACCCCACTAAACAGTTTCTCCGTGATGCCTTGTCTGATCTGTTGAAGCAGGAATGTGCATGCTGGCGGTGGCCAGTCCATCAGGAAACATCCTCATTAGGAACCTGGCTGACTGGCCAAGAGTTATAATCCCTCCAACTGGCCAGCTGGCTGCAGCAGCTAAGCTGCCAAACAGACCAAACACGCAGATTTGGAAACTGCATATTAATTGCCTGGAAGTCTTGGCTTAATGGGACACTTGCCTCTCAAAATCAGCAAGGTTTTTACCACAAGTGAAGTGATTCCTGTGGGACACTTTGCGTACATCAATCTCAGCATAGCAGTTATTGTTATGTAGCTAATGCAAGCAAGCTGCTAGCCAGAGCGTTGTCCCTTCAAGTATTTACACACCACCACCACCCAAGATGATCACTTCAGGGCCCATTCAGACCTATCAGGTGGGTCACAAACACTTGTGAGATACTCCAGACAGCTGATGATAAAATGCCCATGTCCAATCTGATACACTTCTGTTCTTAACTGTTTATCATGCACTCCTAGAGCTTAGGTTCAGAGTCTTTCGGTATGAGGTTTTAAAGAAATGCAGTGCTTCAGTAGAAAAAGCCACCCTGTGTGGTCACTAGTTAAGTATGCAGACCACTTTATGAAGTACAGATGCACATCATCATCCCATAAACAAACAGAAAAATTAGGGATTACACATGAATGAATGTCTGAATGCATCCAGTTTCTTGTCTATAACCCTATTTACAACCACAGTAACTGCTGTGTGTTTCCACCTGTTGTTTCAGAGCCCACCACGAAGAAGAATACACACCTACCTTCTTTGGCTAGATTAGATAATTCAGTTTGATGGTTTATGTTTCCTTCTTTAGCTTCTTGTTCTTCAATTGTTTCTTCTTCATCTTCAACTAAAATAAAAACAAATGCTAATCTTGGCACTCAAATCACACAATAATTCAGGACATCTGTAATTATATACTTCTGAAGCATACCAGCACAAAATATTTTCAGTTAGCAGCGTTCAAAAAGAATGAGATGTGTATGGAAAAACTACAGTTAGAATATAAAAGATAAAGTGAAAAGGAGAGAAGGACTTCTGCCTCAGGACAGAAGGCAGTCTTGAACTGTTAAGTGTTAGTTGGCAACTGCCACCAGAGACAGGTTATTCTGTAGCTTCAAACAGGGGACTTCCTTTGTCAGAAGCACAACAGATGTGATCACAAGAAAGGAACTAAAGTAGATGGGTTATTCAGTTTGAAATCCTCAAAAGAAGTTTAAGACCACTAGTAAGGTTTGAGGAATGAAAGAATGAGGACAGAAAGAATTTAAATCCACCAACAATGATGCCAGTGTTTTTTCAGGGAAAATTGTATTTCCAAATTTACACTGAAGCTCTGTTAAGGAAAATTTACTGTCTAATTGAGTACCTAATCTCTCTAAGAAATGGATGAAGGTTGGTATTTGGTTTGTGAAAAGCACTGCATCCATACAGTAACAGACTGAAAGCCTGTGGTTTCAGGGTTTCAATATACAACTTATGTACTATGCTATAGATGCACAGTTTTGAAGTGACTTACCTTCCTCATCAGTCAAAGATGTGCTTGCCTTTCTTTTCCTTCCAGTTGATGAACAACCCTAGCATTAAATAATTAAAATATTTAAAATCATAGAAAAAAAAGTTAGGGAGGGGTTTCGATTATTTTTTTAAAGAAAGTAAAAAGTGCCTTGCAATTACAACAGCATTTGCTAACAGAAATTTAACACCTATTAGCATTTTCCTGGTCATGGAAAAAAAGATACTCTGCTTCTGCACTGCAGGCAGCGTGCAAGCAGCCACTTCAGGTGTTTGTGGTTGGGATCACTCAGGTCCAGCTGTGGCACAGAGCCATAGCACTCCTTCCCTTAAAAACACTACTGAGGTACAAAGCTTTTTACCCAGGTTGCAATCAAGGACTAAATGTTCCCTAGTCAATAAAAAAGGGATATGGCAGTGTTCACTCTCAGCTGTCCAGCATACTCGGCAGCATGGTTTAGCCTGTGCAAGTTAACACTCGCAGACAGCGCTAGGCTGCAGTCTGCCTGGTGAGACACGCTGAAGCTTGGCTCTAACAGGAAATTCAGATGCAGGCGTTCTGCCTGGTGAAAGGGCAGCATTTCGGCACATGTGCATCAGCTGTGACATGCCAGATGGCTCAGGGTCTCAAGAACAATCCCTCGCCCATTTTTTTCCAGTTGCTTAGATGTAGCCAAGGATGTCCTAGCACACATTTCGTCTAGGGCAAAAGATAGTTCATTCAGTTTGATCGATTCTGTGATATACACCTACATCTCTCACAAGATAAATCACTGTTGAACAGCTGAAAACATGTTTTCAAGCCCCACAGAGTTTACCCCTGGTTACAGTAGACCAAACTCTTGCCCAAAACAAAGTCTGGCAATTAATTTGTACATTTTTTTGGTCTTGCAATCTTAGAATAAGTGATTCAAACCCACTGAGTAAGCATGAATTCTTCCTTTAAAAAACACGTATCAACTGCAATCCCCTTCCCCATTAAAAGTTGTGCTTTGTAACCAGAAAAAATGGTATTTGTGCTTATGACTATATGGTAAATTGACAGTAACTAGACAGATATCTGCTTATCACCATTGTATACGTAAGGAAAATATTTCTCATTTATCAAAACTTTTTCACGCAGGTAGTCATATTTAAAATAATTTTATGAGTTTTTTAAGAAACAGGAGGACCTACCATTTCACTTTCTTTTTCCAATAAAAGGTCTTCTGCAGGTTTTGTATCCTTACCTGGAAAATTATTATACTTGATGTATGCATTAGTCACTTAGCAACTTTATGTTTCTTACGTGAAGTTTTAAATGCATTCAACATAAACCACAGGAATATTAACAAAATCTAGCAGAAAACCAAAAAAACCACCCTGTAACTCATAGTTCAGGTCTGTTTACAACCTATTATTAGCATCTCGCAATTCTATCACCAACAAGATTAAACTTCACTCAGTGAAGTTATGTAAAACAACAGCATCAGAATTCATACTGGATTTCCTATGAAATTGAATATAATTACCTTTCCTTGAAATTCTCTTTAAATTCAAAGCTTTTTTCCTTTTCTCTTGAAATTCTATTTGCAGTTTGATTTCAACAACCTGAAATGTAAATCAAGTCTAATAAAGCACTTACATTTTATAAATAAATTCTGAAGATGAGAAAAACAGTATGACTTGCACAAATATTAGTAATTCAGCTTTTTACCTGTTCAATGTTAGACCAGAAGTATTCTATTTCTCTAGCAATTGATGCAGCAATTCGCCTTAATTTGTTTTGTTCTTCCCTTTTAGCTCGCTCTTCATTAAGTTTCTTTTCTTCATGATAACGAGCCACAGTTCTTACCATCTAAAATACCACGAGAGAATACCAAATTCAGTTACCTCAAAATACACATCATTGCATATCTTAAGATCATAGTGGTTATCAGCAGCCAGATGTTGACCTTAGGTTTACAACAGGGGTCCTCAAACTACGGCCCGTGGGCTGGATACGGCCCCCCAGGGTCATCAATCTGGCCCCCGGTATTTGCAGAACCCCCCCGGCCCCCCCCACTGGGGGTTGGGGGGGGGGGGAAACCAAGCAGCCACAGATGACTTCCTGCCACTTCATCCGTGCACCGGCCCCCTGGTTAAAAAGTTTGAGGACCCCTGGTTTACACACATAGCACTTACCTCCAATATTTCTATTTCTTATCATGCCAGTAAAACAGACATGAAACTCAAAGGAAAAAAAGAAAATACAAAAAACGTAACTAAGCAATCAAGTAGGAAACTCTTAATTCACTAGTCTCTCACAATACAAAAATTAGGGAAAAAAATCTACTAAAATTAGAAGCAAACACACAAAAGAAAACTTTTTTCAGACAGTACATATGAAGTCATAGAAATCACACCACAAAATGTCAGAGACCAAAGGTAAAATAGTTCCAAAAGCGTACATACATGAGTGAAAGATCAGTCAATGGCTGTTAAAGACTGACTTGATTGCAATCGTTAGCTCAGAAGTTTGGAGTGTACTGCCGGAGGAAGGATCATTTCACATCTGCCCTTCCTGTTTCTCCTACTCTTAAAAACCTACCATTGGCCACAAATGGAGTAAGTGCTTCAAATCCAGATGTAAATTATATTCAAAACACAGATCTTCGTTTTACAAAATGGTACACCTATTTCAGTGCTTTGCTTATAAGGAATAGAGTTCTGAGTTTCCATCATTTCAGAATATAAAATAGAATACAACATGGCAACTTAAACTAATGACCTGCAGGTGCTCTCTTCATTATCCCAAACTGGTCACAAATGTATCAAAGGAAGATGCAACATTGCTGGAACCCATAGAAAACTCTTGCTTATTATAAACAAACAGATTTTAAATATTTCATCTCATACCACCCCATTTTTCATTCCATCACTGCCTTAATTATTCCCACTGTTCTGCTCTCCTCCCCTATGGAAAGAGTTCTCTACCGTGTTTCCACTGCTGTCCTTAGAACTCCAGGTTTCTCCATCTTTTGCCGAGATTAAGAAAGAAGAATTAGACAGATGATCACATCCAATGGAAGTTTTTTTACAAAATTCTGTATTTACTCTCCATTGAGAGGGAATAACTGATCTGTGAGACAGGCATGACAGCTATACTTTTTAAATATGACACAGTCAACATATTGACTGGGTCCCCTAAACAAGCTATTTGATTTCCAGAGGAATAAAATCCACAAAAGTCAAAACTGTTATTTGCATCCACAATTCATACAATTACCTAGTTCATTTCAAATACTACAATATTCAAAGCTGACAGCATGACTTCTCATTTAAGTTAAAAATCAGTGCCTTATATACCCATCACTTCTATCTGTGGAAAAAGATTGTTTAAATAGCTTTGCTACCAAGCTGAGTGATACCAAGACTGATTGCTCTGAGTTCAAAAAATCTTTTCCAAATACCTTCTTAGCAGTTGCCATCTTCCACTTTCTCTCTTGGGCAAAATCAGTTGCCATCCACTGCATTTCTTCCAGCAAATAATCCCAGTGAGATTTTGATCTTGGAGCCTCCTGGAGTTTAGGCAGTCGCCTCAGGGACCATAAACCTTCCTTTCTCAGTTCTGCTATTCGCTGATGTATTTGATTTTCCTTAAAAATAAGTATGTACAGTTACAAGAAAGCTGCGGAATGCACATAAAATAGTAGCTAAACAGAAAAATAATAATTGCTCACACTTCATAAAAATAAATGATAGCAAACAAAAGGTGTAACACCATGACACATGCATAACAAGTATCAAACCTGAACACTGCATTAATGAAAAAATTACTGGACTAAATTAAACTTATACATAAAGAGAATCCTAGTACTTCCATCTGTATTACAAGACATACTTTGTTAAGTAACAGGACAAAAAAGGTTCACTGAGCACCACAAAAAACAAGTTACAAGACATATGCAAACTGTAATCAAATGATCCTTTTTTTTTTTTTTATAAATTAAAATTGCAGATGTATTTATCCACGGAACATAAATACATCTTCATTAATAATACTGCTTAATTTTATTGGGAAAAAACTAGTTCTTTACGATGTTTCTGTTAAATAAGCAAAACACCTCCAGTTAGCCATAAAAAATAACGTTGCAGTCACCTCGAATGAACAGATAGAATCAACAGAACGAACACAAGAACAGTATGAAGACCAGGAAGTCTTCTTCAACTCCCCTGAATGCCCACAAAAGCAAATCTCAGTATGTAAAGCAGACTAAAAAAACCCACCGAACACACCCCACACAAACACACAAAAAAAAAAAAAAAAAAGCGCGCCCAATTTCACAACTCAAACACATCGCACATATTAACTGTTACCTGTGTATTAACTATTCTTAAGTTCTGGGGAAAACAAAACAAAACAAAATAATCTTACCAGCTTTACTTGCTCAGCAAGCTTGTCTTGAGAATTGTCCTGTGGTAACACTGCAGCATTCTGAGCTGGACTTTGTGTTTTAGGTGCTGCCGCTACAGCTAAGCCTGGGGGTTTTGATGCAATAGGAGACAGGGACTTGTTAGTTGCTGGAGAGGTCCTGTTTGTTTGTACTGGATATGCAGAAGGTGGTGTTGTGCCTGAGATAGTTGCTGGCGCAACAGATGAGGTAGGTGGTAGCGTATTTGCCGTAAGACGCTGAGAAGGCTGAGCAGGATCTGCAGATGGTCGTGTCAGAGTTACAGTCTGCCCAAGAAACACATTCGTTAGCAACGAGTCTAGAATTCAGTGCTGTCTTCGTCTACACTACAGCAGAACATAATGCAGACTTAATAAAAATTGTACATCTGCATTTTTATAAGGAAAGGATTTAAGTGTCCAGTGGAATTAAAAAAAAGAACATTTTTCATGTATTTTCAGAAAGATAGTATTCTTAGATTTTACTGGGCACTGAAACAAATATTTTCACCTTAATAAAGTACACATACCTGTTGCTGTATTGTAGCCTGTGGCTGTGATGCTTGGTTTGACGTCTGTCCTTGCACATGGATTGCTGGTGGCACCTGCTGTTGAAGCGGTGCTGGAAGTGGAGCAGAAGTCAGGGGTACACTTTGAGGCTGGATCTTCACCTGAATCTGAGGCTGAGCTGGAGATTCCACTATCTGTGGCTGCTGCTGCGAAAGCTGCAGTGCAGCTGGGAGAGACGTCATGGGGACATTTGCAGGTTGCAGTCTCCCAGGCAGCTGTGGCGGAGGTGTATGCAGACTCGCTGCGTTCTGCACAGGAGGGCCTTTAGATGGGTCATATTGTTGTTGACTCTGTTTCTGCCCAGTCAGCTGTACGGTTTGAGGAGTGGGAGGCATTCCACCTATAAAGCAAGAGCAAACACAGCACAGATGAAATTAAAACATTCAGTGCTCTTTACTGATATCAAGAGGAGATCAACTGCAAATAGACTAATTTCTTACTTACTTTGCCACAAGACACCATCACTTGAAAACACCACATCACAATCACAAAATAAATCACCATTACAATAAACAACAAAGTATTTCATGCACAGAACTGCAACTAAAATTTGGAGCACAGCAACTATAAAAAACCATGTCGTTACGTGTCTTCTGAGTTTCTTCTACACGATATTTAGTTCTTAACACATTCACTCTAACACATATTCTAAAGCTTGGCACGACTAATGAATAAAAATTTGTCATGATGTTGCAAATTAGGAGGCTTCCTTTTCATAAAGCATTGGCTCAGTTCCAGAATTCTCAGATTAGCCATTTTGCATCAGCACCTGTGACGTATTTCCATGCCCACATGCACCTTTGGAGCCCGTCACTCAGCTCCTTAAACAAACCAGGCATTGCATACCAAGTATTAATTTACATGGAGAAGTGTGTGGTGGGGCTAGGATCTTAGAAAGCTGGAAGCCCAAGTTTCTAGTCCCATCACTAACATCTCCTTGTTAAATTAATGTGCAATTGGCATGTGGTGACACAGTACCTTGTGCTGTTGGCATTAGCTGTTGAAGAGGAACTCCTGAAGCCACACCCGGGTGCTGAAAAACCATCCCATGACGGCCCACTTCAATTCGTGGTCTCTTAGACGAATCTGTGATATTCAAATTCCATTTATGGCATGGTATAATGGAATGGGTTCAATTTTACAAAGAAAACTACTACACATGATTCCAACATCAGCTCAGAAAGCTACGACTACTACACATGTGTAGCATTTATGAAGAACATGCTCCAAGGGCAGAGTCCCTGTAACTTCAAGTTGGCCATCTCCAACCTTCTTAGCCAGAACAATCAACCTAACAATGTCTCCATGCCTGCCAAATCCAGTCCTACATATTGTGAGTGGAGCGTACCCGTCACATAGCACCATTCACAATAGATAGTCGCAAGGATCTGACAATTCCCAAGGTGAGGCAAAGCTGTATTTCAAGAGTTATAGAACAGTGGGCTCCATTCACTGCTGTTGGGGAGGAAAAAATAAAAAACAAAAAAAAAAAAGAACCAAAGTGAAATTCTGTCTGCGAAACATACCTGATGGTGCAAGTGCCTGCTGTCTCTTAAAAGCTTCAATTTCTATGGTGCTCACAGTCCCCGTTACTGGAGTCCCTGTATGCGTTTGCTATTGGAAAAAGAAAACAAATCACAAAAATTCAATCTGCAGATAGTCTAACACCAAGATATAATTTACAAACAGATCTAAAGAGGCCAGCTCAGAACAAATCCTTCACAATGAAGAAAACAAGTGTCATTCAGTATCTACCATAAAGTTTTAGATGTCTGTAAAGCACAGATGCTCTTCATTGAGTTTAACTTTTAAAACAGTAACTAAACTGATAAAGTTGGTTATACATAATACACATCTACATTTTTTAAAAAGTGGTACCAAACCCATGAAAATGAGATATGTAAAAATTAAAGTTGCCAAACTTTTTTTTTCAAAATAAATGGAAATTTTCATAAGTGTATTACCCTTCATCATTTGCATAATGCTGCAATGAAGTCAAAATGACATATTCATATAGTATATTGCTGCAATAAAAAGCTGACATGACAAAAACTAAACATTGTGACTTCATTACAGGATTAATTAGAAGGGAAATTAGATGAGGAAACAATTTACGCACAAACTGTGTCATAACTAACAAGACACAAAAGTAAGAAATGAGAGTCAATACATTTGTGAAAGCTAATCCTTTTCACTCCATATGAAACATAAGTTACACACTAATTAACTTTCATCCTGAAGACAGCTTAAGTTTACTTGAGTCTCCACCACCACCACTCTCAGGACAGAGCTCCATGAGACTTAGCCTTGAAATATTTCAGGAAAAACTGCTAAGAGTCAGAAGATGGAATAAAAGAAACTCAGCCAATTCCAGTTTTCCAGATGCTCGGCTTGTACTTGTTTGCACAGCTGGAAAAATGAGCATCATGAAGAAACTCAATGCGGAGAAACAGTATTGCCATCAGGCTAATGTGACATCAGAGCTCATCAGAAATTACTAGACATTTTGTCTGAGGATACACATCACACAACTATGAATTAACAAGCCTGGAAGAGCACTACTGATACTGAGATGTGAAAGAAATTACTGGGGTTTGGTTCAGCAAGTTAACAGTTTAGCATCAGTAATATTACACAGTGCGTTAAAACTTTATTTTAGAATTACTACATTTAATATTGGCAATAATGGCAGAAAATATATCCTAGATAATCCTTTCAGCATCAAACTCCGATGGCAAACTCACGTACAGGATTATTGAAGCAAACAAGTGTGGGTATATGATGATTTCCATGCCCTTTGGGCCCTCAGCACTATGGGCTAGCACTTACTCATGTCCATCAGTGTCTGTGCAAGCTCAATACCCTTCAGGGAGTTTCCAAGTTGTATTTTTTAGTTCTCCTTAAAATTTAGCCATGCTATACCCAATATTCTACTATGAAACTTAACATGAGAAAAATAAGGGCTATCCCAAAAAAGGTCTGAAGTGATTCTATCAGAATATACAAACACAGACTTTACATATGGCAGCCTCTATGTCCTAGAAAATGAACCAATTTAGTACTCAAGTTCTCAAAGTGTAATTTTCTGATGGTGACAGCCTTTGCCATATCAATGCACTGTAAGGGTTTGCAAATGTTGTGAAAATTTATTATGACAACATAGCAAAAACAGCAATTTCCCAAAAGAATCTTGTAGTTTATTCACAAGTCTTTTTCTTCTCAGACTTTTAACAGAAATTCTACCAAGGTAAATTAAGCCTAAGGAAGTAAATACAGGTCTATGTTGAAATGAACTGTAGCAGTCACAACCCTGCATCTTCAATGCTTATTTGAACACTATTAATCACAGCCAACATCACCTAAAATGACTGGGTTTCAAACACTCCTTTTTGTGCTGAATATACTTCACGCCACTCAGATTTTACCAATGGCTACAAATTAGTAACATTTAATCTCTTGGCTGCTGTGAGGGCATTTGTGGTCACTCTAGAGATATAGCTATACCGTCGAGATGTGAATTTTGGTTTCAAGGGGTTTCATCCCTAATGTCATGGTTCACTGCCATCTCACACTCAGTATGAATTAAGTTTTCAAATGTTTTTCTTCTCACTAGGCAGATAGGCAGCGTATTTCAAGCCCAACAGCCAGCATCTGGCAGAGCATCATACACTTAGGCATTTATAGAATTTTCAAAATCACACACAAAACCTTCTTCTGTACAATGCTACTGAATTAACAAATACAGCTTATGTCCCGTTTGCATCAAATGCTTTCTTGGACATCAGTTTAAGAAAGAACATTCTCCAAACGCCATTTCTTTCACCTGCACTCTTACTCTGGATGACAGCATAGTCACCATTTCAGGCTGCATCTCTACTTTAGGATTTTCAACTGATGTTTTCTTAAGCGTATGTCTCCCAGCAGTCTGCACTGTCACCATGTCATTTAGGCCAGACACTTCGAAGAGCAAAGACTTTATGTCTTTATAAATTAAAGTCACATAGCACTAATATTAGACTAAAACTGTCCTAACTTAATTAAAATAATGCAGTTCTCCAGAGGTCACAATTATGCAGTGAGCCCACAATAATCATTCTGAGTGCTGCACTTAGACACGCAAATTTGAATGATGTTGCTGATCAGGACATATTATTTCTCTAGAAACAGTTACAAAGAGAAAGGCTGATGGAAAGAGATGCTCCTTTCTGTTAACAGTTTGTGCTAAAAGTAATTACCAAATTACACAGACAGTTTTGTACATTTTAGCATGTACCTGCTAGTTTCTCTAAAACAGGTCTGAAACAGTATCACACTTTCAAAAGTACTTCATCACTGCTGCAGCTATAGCTTGATAACCCCAATTGCTATAATAAATAACCTGATATTACATATTTTAAACAGCTTAGATAAAGCCTGACTTCCTAAGGAGACTTCCAACACATGTCAGTGTTGACCATAAGGAAGAGCTCTCAGGGCAAGTCCCTTTACTATGCAACTCATCTGTAAAATACCACAGTGAACATCCTATTTGTAATATGCAGGAATACAAGCCATTTCATTTAACTCCCCCTTTTCCAAAACCCAAGACAAAGGCAGCGCAGACTATACGGCTTCCATGGTACAGCAGAGTAATTCACCCTGTAACAATGGCAAAGCATATATAATCGAGCTAAAAAGTAAACACTTCAGTTACAGAGGAATTAGGGTATATTACTTCCCAGGGTATACAAGCAATGGGTAATACAGAGTTCAAGGCTGCTACATAAAACCCACGCTAGCCTGAATGTAAAAGCTGCATCGTCACTGATCCACAAAAATTTTAACTGATTATCACATTTATTTCTTTACTTTGTTCAGTATTCCCTCATGCAAACAAACAAAAACTGTAAAAAAGAACTGTAATCATAAAAATAAGCACTTCAGTTTCTTCTTCCCAACATTTATGGTAGAGCTAATGGAAAGCGGTTACTAAAAAAAAATTGTCAGAGGGTTATCATTGTTTAAAACTTTTCAGGGAAGGCAAATCCAAAACCTTCTGTAGCCATACTCAAAACCTTTAACAGATGAGGAAAAAAAGAAAAGAAATTTAGAAGAAATCCACAATTACAATGCCATAGACAAAAGAATCCATATTATCACTATGCAGAATGCACAAATGAACCAAATGTATTAGGGAAACAAAAGACAAACAAACCAAAGTGAAAACATTCAAGCTGAAAGTTAATGAAATAAGCCAGCAACCTGGAGACAAAGATTTAACTTCCTCAAGGCTTCATTAATACTGATGCATTCAAAGACTGCAAGGTTTTGTTTTGTTTTATTTAGATGATAAGGGATGGGCTCTTGGGAAAATTCTAATTCACCTAGGAAATATCAAATCTGAATGAAGAAAAAAAATCTGGGATGAAACTACATTTTAGAACCATTGAAAAGTACCTGAAATGGTTGCTGCTGGGATGAAAAAGCAGCAGAAACATTTGGAGGAAGCTGGGTTGCTATAGCGACAGGAGTACCAGTCTGCCCATCCTTTCCTGTCACAACCTTTACCTGAGAGAAATATTTTGGGGAAAAAAAAAAGAAGGGAGAATCATTTTCTTTTAAAAAGTTTTTCCTCTTTTTTTTTTTTTTTTTAACTGTTCAACACACTTATTTGTACTGATGGTACCTCACTGAAGAGGGGATTATAACTAAACCACCATCAGTGCAGCTTGCTTTGAGCACAGGCTGGTTTTGAAGAGTTCTGTCTCACTTCTAATAGCAGAACAGAGTACAGCCTTGACTATTTATAGTGAGTGACTTCTCCTCACTGGAAATCTTTTCTTAGATCAGTTAACATAAAAGTGTGTTTTACATTTAATGATTGCTGCTCTTAACGGACAACAAATTAGCATGACAGACAGTTTGAACTTAAGAGAGCTCCAACATTCATTTAAGCAATGAGCACAGCCACCATTCGCTCTCCCCTTGAATTCCCAAAGCGATCAACCTTTCCAGGCAAGGGATGAAGTGCATTGCTTTAGCAGAAAGTGATAAAGAGGGGGGAGGGGGAAATAAAAGAGAAGACAAAAAAATACAAAGAAAGAACATACTCAAAAGATGTCTTAATCTTTCAAAAGGATTCATCATTTGAAAACACTTAAAAGACTTTTGTTAATGCACTTCACAAAATTCTCCAGCAGTTAAAACAGACAAGCAAAAGACGATCCATCACAAGAAATAAGTGAAGTACAGCAAACTAGAAACCCGAAAAACCAAGGGGTAGAACCTCAACTGATGTAAATTGTAGTAGCACCACTGACTTCAACGAACCTATACAATTTACACTTGCTCAAGATCTCTCACAATGCGCATACTGTCTTTAAAAATACCTGGTATTGCAGCTGACAAACACGCAACCCAACAAGAACACCTAAACAATTTGACAAAACACAAATCAGATGAAAAAATATATAAATTGAATATCCACTGACAATAAATTACAGTAACAGGCTATCTTTTATTTTTACATATACAAAAAGAAATTATTCCTTCAAAATTACCAATAACTATCACAAGCAGAAATAGATTTTTCCTAGTCAAGATGTTTAGGCCCCAGAGAAATGAGAAATTAAACTTCAACTGTTGTACTGTTCAAATTTTCCACAAATTCCAACTGAAGTTATGATCACTAATGATTCACACCTAAGAGAGTCATCAGCTTTCACTGAAGACACTCATTTCTAACAGATATTTCAAAGCAATACAAGTTTCTTTACATAACAGCTTTGGTTTGGTTCTTTACCAACAGACAACTATACACCCGTATGTATTTTTACAAATTTTAAAAGGCATTTATATGCGTGCCAAGCAATGCAGTGGCATCAGTTGTATCTACCCTGTTGCAAGCACTTGCCGGGCAAGCTTGCAGCAGGCTCTGCGCAAGGCAGGCACTGGTCAAGAGCTAACAAATAGGTACAAACGTGCAGGAAAAGTTGTATGGCATCTGTCTGCAGCAAGCTTATTTCAAGTCCTTTGCCATTAATAAACAGTGAATTCAAGTTAGTTAGCAATTTTAAACCCTTGCATAAATAACAGAGTTAACTGGTTAATGTCCAGTCTGTAAAGTGCTATTTGGTTAACCATTTAGACAGCAAGACATACACAGAGCTCTAAGACAGCCTAAGTAACCTAACTCATTACCACGGACCCATATACATCACGATTCACATGTTCCCTCCGAGTAATAAGATCAATTCAGGGTTTTTGCGGGCTACAGCAACACTGAACTTCAGTAACGCCTATGGTCAGAAATCACACAAGTCAAATAAAGGTTAACCTGTTATAAGACTTGCTCATTCTTTTCCGTTTTGTGTAAGTCTAGAAAGTGAAATTTAATCTACGATTCCTATCCATATTCATTCCAATCATTTAAAACAGCTTCCACACCAATGCCATCTTTATTTGTGTGCTGGCTGACACTGTAACTAGGTCAGTGAAAGCTCCCTTCACCTCTCTATTCTTTTCTTTCAAATACAAACATCTAACTGCACACTCAAACCAACCTGTCGAATCACCCCACTTAGCAGAACCACGCTCTCTTAGGCCAACTATTTAAAGAAAAATTGCCATACTTCATCAAGTAAAAATGATTTTTCAGGTACTATCACATTCTCTAATACTTAACAATCCAGGTGCCACAACTTCATCTACAATTTTATTCCAAAACATTAACCAACAGATTTCTTACCTCATCATTGATGACTTCAGATTGTTCTTCCTCCTCTTCCTCCTCCAGATCCAAGTCATTTTGCCTCAGGTATGCTTGCAGTGGAACACAATGTTTCTTCTTAAAAGCTAAAAAGTCCATCATATTCCCTTGAAGATGTTGCAGGAAAAACAGTTCGATCAAACATTCCTTAAAAGTTTCCTTAAGAATTTCCATTTGCTTGTGGTGATGATCCAAACATTGTTTTCTCATTTGAGCAGTCTCTTGGTTGGCAGGAGGAATCTCCTCCAGTTTTTTGGGTTGTTTTTTCACTGCTGTACTAACTGTAGGAGTAAGAGGAAGACTCGATAGCCCCTGCGGTACAGTGGCCCGTGAAGGACTTGTGGGAGGAGGTGGTGATGTCATTCCAAATGCACTAGGCCCTCCAACTCCTGCTATCAATCCACCAGAAGTCCTGTCATATCCAATGGGTCTACCCAGCTGCTGTCCTTGAAGCACTTGCTGCTGCTGTTGCATAAGCTGCCCTTGGATAATATTGCTGATTTGGGGCGGCAGGCTGGTCGTCGTAATATGGCCCGGGCTAGTCAAAGATTGCATATTGGCTCCGCTAGCTACTGGGCTTTGAGGACCGAGATGATGGATGGTGCCACCAGACTGCGAATGCGGCTGTGAAAGCCTGCGTTCTCTTACCGTGGCAGGTGTCCCAGAAGATGGAAGCTGTACTTGTGTGGCAGCTCCTTGAGCAATTTGTGCAATTCCTGGTCCTTCCTGATACACAAAGTGTCCACCGTTCGAAGGACTCAAGCTGATTTGTCTCACAAGCACACTAGCATCCACAAACCCTCTAGTAGGGCTCTGGCTGCACATACCCAAGCCGGGGCCCGGAGTGCCCGCCCGAACACTGGGCAGCGTCTGCACCGGCACAGGGTTAGGCTGCGTAGGGCTTTGAGACTGAACTTGTTGAGGCAGCGGTGAAGTAACTTGAATATACGATGGGGATCCATGCTCAAAGCGCCTCTGCTGGGGACTGAACTGAAAACTGGGTGACGTTGGGTTTGGAATTGGCAGTGGGGTAAGAGTTATCTGCTGGTTTCCTGAAGCCACTGGTCCAACATTTTGCAGAGTGATGTTCACATTCTGCCCAGCTACTGGACTTCGACTCATTATAAACTGTTGTATTTGGTAACTGGGGGACTGGGGTGCAGACGGACTTGCAGAAGGTGCAAAAGAAGCTGCAGGGGACTGGGGTAAATTTGCCTGTTGCTCTTCTCCCTCACTGCCTGTGAAGGACCTGGACCTCTGGAGCTGGCGCTGGGCATTCTGAGGACCGTTACCATGGTGCATTCTCACTGTTGTAGGGTTTTTTTTATAGTATACTCTAAAGAAATACACAAAAACAGAAATTCAGGGAAGGTACAAATATTTCTGTAACTAAAACTATTTAGTTACTATTCAAAAGACAACCTTACAGTAAGAACTCAGTTCTCCCGTCTTTGCAGCTACTTAAAATGCTTCTACATCCTCAGCCAAATCATCCAAAACCCTCAGCACCATAAAAGCTCACTGAAATCCCTCATACATTTCTCTAGCTAACAAAGTGCTGTTGAATAGTTTTACAAATTACGTTCCTCTGAGCTAGTTCAGATGGCTTCAAACAATTGAGAAAAAAATACCACCACACACAAAACTTTCTTCCTTTTCCATGGAACTTCACACATCATCAGTCTCTGCTGTCAAAACTATCTACTCTTTTTTGCGTTAGTTATGACCAGTGTTTCAGTGCTTTTAATACTTAACAGAATGTTCTCAAAAACACAACAGTTGCTTAAAAAGTACAGTATGTTTCCTCAACAGCAACTAAACCCACGGTAAAAGTGGATGGCGACTATTCAACTTTATCGTTCCAGCTAATGAGGGAGAAAAGCATAATAAAAAAATCTCACTCTGAAACATCTAGATGTTTGAGGAAATACTGTACCTGACACCTCACTCTACCTTCTCTTTACTTCAGAACGCTAACCCCTTAAAGGGGTGACGATTAATCCAAACCTGCTTCTCTTGGCTTCTTTACCGAGCCAAGCTATCCAAAAATCAAAAAACATCCTGCTCTTGTATTTCAGTCATAAAGAAACAAAAATTCCCCTGACGTGCACTGACAGGTAGATTCAGTGCTGGGTGTCACATAGCAGCAGCAAAAGAAAAATAGAACCTGGCGGGGGTTTCTCCCAAAAAAATCTCTCTCCTATTTTGAAAAAAGCAGTTTCATTTTCGGTATTTCGGTCAAAGCATCCCTCCAGCACGGTGCCGCTCGCCTGTGCCGCTAGCGGCGGGTGGGCCACACGGCACCGCCGGGCCACAGCCCCCGCCGGCCACAGCCCCCCCGCCCCCCCCAGCGCCACAGCGCAGCCCGCGCAGGCCCCGCGGCCGCAGGCGCCCCCCGGCCGCGCTGCACACGTGCTGCCGGGGGGCTGCAGCCCAGCGCCGGGCAGTGCAGGGGCAGCCCGGTCCCGGCCGGCACCGCTTCCCGAAGGGATAACAACGCCAGCGCCCCGCGGGACTGTGGCCTCTTCCACAGCGCTGGCACCAAATCATTAAGATTCAAATGATACCAACCACCGCCGGTAACGAGGCCTTATTATTTTAATTACCCGCACTCGCTAACGTTTGCGGCCCGAGTGGAAGCAGTTACCGCAGGACGCGCGGGTAAGGAAGCGCAGCAGCACGCCGCCGGCCTCCGCCTGCCCGCCCGGCCGGGATCGCCTTTTGTGTGCGAGCGCTCAACTCCGCCGCCGCGCCGGCCCCGCGCCCCGAGCTGGCGGCAGGCGCCCCACGGCGAGACCCGCGCCCCGAGACCCCCCCCGGCGGGACGCGGCCGGCCCGGCCAGGCACCCCCCACCCCGGGCGCCGCGCAGGGAAGGCCCGTTCCCCCGCCGCCGGGACCGGTGCCGCCGGGCCTCGGGCCTGAGGCCTGGGGCGGGGGGGAAGCGGGGAGGAGCGGGGCCCGGCCGCCCCCGCCCCGGCCCCCCGAACCCAGCGGGCCCCACTTACCGCGGGCGCCGGGGCCAGACTTTCCATTCGCTCCTCACTGGAAGCGGGGGCGGGGGGCGGCCGGAGCGGCAGCCGCTACCAGCGCCGGCAGGAGACAAACCGCGCCTCCTGCGCCGCGCTCCGCGCCTGCGCCGCCCCGCCGCGCTGCGCCTGCGCCGCCCCCGCGCATGCGCGCCCCGGGCCGCCTGTCGGGGCAGGGAGCGCGGCGGGTCAGGCGCGGGCGGGGGGGCGGCGGGGGCAGCGCCGGGCCTCGGCCCGCAGCCCGCGGAGGAAAGTGCCCCCGGGCCGCAGCGGCGGGGTTGGGCACACACCGACTCAGCGCCGCGCTCGGCGGCACCGAAGCGCAGCCTCAGCCCCTGAGCTCAGCCCTGCAGGAGACCGCACCGACGGCCGCGTTCCTCGCGCCTCCCGCCGCCACGGGCACCGGCACAGGCCTGAGCATCAGCACGCGGCTCCCGGCTCTTCTTAATAGATCTGAAATCTTTGGTGAATATCAGTTACTAGCTCAAAGTACAGCGATAAAGCTGAGACGGAACTGAAAATAAGTGAGAGTATACAAAGAGGGCGGCGTTTAAAAGTCTGTGTAATTAAAATTAATTGCACTTAAATAATACAGCATCTGGGGAGATACTATTTTCTGAAGCGTAAAAGACTTCCTGAAAGACTACTCCCATCATTTTTACTTAATAAACTTAATAACAGTAAGCAGTGCTATTTAATAGAGATTTGATAGTTTATTTTCAATACCAAAATATGAACTGAAAATAAAAAAGTAAAAGGTTATCTGATCTGAGCAGAGTCACCAAAAGCACCTGCACAGCTGTCAGAGTGATGGCTACTACTGATGCTGTCAAAATGCTTCCACTTGGGAAAATCCGGTGGGGGGCTGTGGGCTCCCACCGTGCTGGAGCAGCGGGCACCATGGACCCTCACTGTAACACGGATACAGCAGGGCAGCGCACGTCCCCAAGCCTGGAATCATAAGATACATGGTATTTTTAACATTGACAGGTGTTCTGAAGTGATCACAAAAGAGGGTATGAAGTCCTAAAAAATTCTTCCAATGACGGAGATAGACTTCTACTTTCTCAATGTATTTATTAGTACCATAAAACTACAATTGTTCCAGCCTATATATGGAATGTATTTCCAGCATCATAAAATCTACTCTGGGATGAAGCCCAAGATCCTGTATCTTTAGGAAAGAGCTTGTCTGTAATTATTCTCTGAATAGTGTTCTTGTATCCTTGAACAACAAGACTGTAGTTTTTAAGCAACATTTAAGTCCATCACCTCAGCTCAGATGAAATGAAATGCTCCTGTTACTCAATGTCCCAATCGTCCAGGCTTGCCGAGTCCTACACACAGCCTCAGCAAAGGCAAAACTGATGCCACAAGCACACATGAATCTGGGCTTATACATTCACTCAGCCAGGAGGAACGTATTTCTCTGCCTACAACTGCAGGAGTGAAATGAGCCCGCATACCACACGGCAATCATGGCTTTGTTTCTCACCTGTGCTTCCCCCTGTGGTTGACACTGGGTTTGGATTAGCTGCACTGTCCCTCCTCTTGATTCCAGCTAGGCTGTTTCTCCTGCAGTTGTGGAGCTATTTGTCCTGTCAGTGCCTACGACAACAGAAAAGGACAGAAGGGGTAGGGGTTATCACAGCGACAGGCTTCTTTTTAATTATTTTACTTCTGAGTAGAAAAAATCCATGACTGTTGCCATGAGGACACGTAAAGATTTTCCCCAAAATTAATTTCTAATTGTATCAATAATTGTGACAGAAGGTTCTCACTTGACAAAAAAATTATTATGTATCAGGGTTGCTTGCTCCTGACATTGCAAAAATGCTGAAAAATGAGACAACTTTGCAGAAGAGCGAAGGAATCTGGAATGGACAGATGATGCACTGGAAAGGGATTTGGCAGTCCAAACCCATACTGAACAATTTTCAGTCTTCCAAAAACTCTTGTTACTCTTCCTTATTCCCAGCCTCTGCAATCCCAGCCAAAAATAGTGTAAAATTATTGTTGAACTGTATCTTTCTAGATATTTTTATCTTCTGATTTTCTATGTGAGCTAACAATTCAGGATTTTTACTATTTTAACTGTGATCACATACCACCACCACCCCGAGAAGTCTGGAAATACATGTAAAACTAGACGATGTTTAAAATTCTGACTCTGATCTAATAAAGCACTTTTTTACATATCATTAAAGAACTGCTCACATTCTTAATGTTACACTACTTGAGTTAAAAAATGTGTTGAACAATGATCTCCCTGAGCAGCCACTTCTCAAATCAAATGTTTAGTACCTTTTTTCAACAGTCTCTCTTCTACAGAATTACTACTTACAAGCCTGTAAACCAAAAACTCATTAAATACTGTTCCCTAAAAAACAGTGACACTTTCTGAAACTCAGCTGTTTCCTCACCTATGGCAGTGAGCACCAACGCTTGTTCAGAGTCCGTCAGGTATTTTCAAAGGAAGTTTTCTACTCATTTTTTGGTTTCTTAAAGGAAAACTTTCTTTTTTACATCTGATTTCATATTTTCAAAACACCAGGTTCTTTTAAGAACTTATTTTCAAAAATGAACAATAAACAGTATTGTCTTCTATTGAACTGCATTTAAAAAAAAAATCCTTCCAATAGCAGTGCATTTGCTAACAGTGTCTATCTTGCACACCCCTGTGTACCTGGCCAGTGATGTGAGGTGAAAAAGAGCTCCCCTCCACTCTCAACACATCTTTCCAGGAAAAGAAACAGTCACTTGAGAGAAGCTTGCCAAGTACATCTTAGAACTACATGAACATCAGCATCTCACCACTAGTGGATTTGAAATCCAATGATAGACCATCAAGAAGGACATTTATTGTTTATCAAGAGCAGAAAACACCCAAAGATCTTAATGTTCGTTTTAACTGTCCCAACGCAGAAATTTAGATGGCTTGCAAGATGGAAGTGGGAGGGAAAGACAGGAACAGAAGATACGGTAAGGGAAAGGGCAGGGTTTTCATTTTGCCTTTATTCTGATGGGAAGAAGCATGTATGACTGATCTAATCTTTAAAGGGATTTTAAAAGACCAAATGAACTACTAAACTTAAAGGACAACCTCAACCATAAATCCTACTTTCACCTAAAAACATCTTCCCTCTATTTTTTATTTTTTAAAATCTATACTATTTCTTAGTGTAAAAGTCACCTGTATATGTGAATATCTCCATCTCTTGCAATTTTATCACATGATTCTTTAGCCTTTGTATCTATCAGCAGATCTAAATCAGTGTCATAGAAGACAATAGTATTCCCATCTGCATGGCTGACACCTGTGGTGTGGCAGAAGTGTGGGAAGAAAGGATAGCACAGAAGAATTGCTTGTCTTGGTTGAAGTTTTTTATGGATTCCTAAAATTCAACTTAATTACAAATTCACATTAATAAAGCATAAATCTCTAAAACTCTAATTTACAGAATGAGAAGATCAGAAAAATTGCTTTCTTATTTCTTCCTCAACCTACGTTAAGAGCGCAAACATTTTAAGTTATCTGCCTGCCCACATTACTGATCTACACAGTTCAAAATTAATTTGTGTAGCATTAGAACTATTAATTTATGGTGCAGTCAACCAGATAAAAATCTAAAGATCTATGACAGTAGTCACATTATGTCCTATGACTAAGCACACCTGACTGGGTTATTACATTCTGTGCATGCTTCATCATTTTTCTTGTCTATTGACTAGATTGAATCCCTTCTACTGTGCTGCCTTGTGTTGCTTTAAGGCAAAGTGCTGCTTTATGTTTTATACTGCATCGGACAGAAAGCATAACAACACAATCTGAAATAAAAAATAAGAAAAGAATAACTTAATTATATTGTTAATGTTTGCTCAAATTGTAGGCCCCAGAGGATACTGAAAATCTTACTGGGGAGGGAAATGAACATACTTTCAATTTACCCTCAGGCAATGCCAGGGCACTCCACAAAAAACAAAAGCCCCTGGAGTAAGGCTGAGGAAGTGCCAAACAGGAAAACAGCAACTACACATAAAGTACTAACAATGTAGATAGCTACAGATAATGAAAGCAAAAACAACTAATCAAAACGCTATTGTGAAATAAAACATCTGTATTTCAAGCACAAATTAGTCATAAATGTAGGACAACTAGTGGCATACCTCTTGGAAACACCCTGGATGCCTCATCAAATAGTAATATGACTGACAAATTCCATATATAATACATAGTTTGTGCTACAGCTACAAACATAATTTGCTTAAATAACTCATGACATTATGCAAACTAATTTTGCAAATGTATTAGACTTCGCTTTAGCATTTTCCCTTCCACTATGAGCATCTATTAACCATTATCTTGAGTAAGAGGTTCTCTTACCAGATAATGCCAACTGTGAGCACCGCTCTTATTAACTCTTACGTACATGAGAAAATGGAAGTTCAAGAAAAGCGCCAGTATATCGAGCATTGGAATCACCGTGTCAAAAACAACACACGATGTCCTCTTGCTGTCAGCTTCCAAAGCAAGACAGCTAGAGCTTCCATCTTGCCTTTTTATGAAATAAGAGCTTGAAGGTTCTGCAGGTAGCATTCAACAGCCAGAGAAAATGAGTAGCGAATGCTGTACCACTTATCTAGAGGATGACGCACCTATGTTTAGTTAAAGTCGGGTGATATCTAACCCTTATTGCAATATGATGGATGCACAAACTGCTAAGTCCTTGGGTTGGTTATCTTTAAAAGGGACATTTTGTCTTAGATTCCTGTTGTACATGCAACGTGGCAAAGATGGAGACTTTAAACATGACTGCTAAGGAATAGAGTCTGCACAGAGACAACTCCTCAAGGACATTGTCAAGGCACGAGATATGTTAATGTTGTTACCTTGAAGATATACTAGGTCCTTGAATGGAATGTGCTAATTGTCCAGGTGTGAGATATGTTAATGAGTTCCTGGAAAGTTAATGAATAGACATGAGTGACTTGTATAAAGAGGGGGCTGAAAGGTTCCCTCGGTGTGCATGACTTTGGTGGAGCGATCCCCCATGCACCCAGAGCTGCCGAATAAAGATAACTTCCACTCATTCCAATATTGGTAACTGATTCTTCAAATCAATTTGACGACCCAGATGGGACCTCCTCTGCTCGGCTGCGGGACCCATTGAGAGCGGGGACTCCCTAGGGTACCCCCGGGGATTTTCCCGGAGGGGTACTCATCTCATCTGGATCACCGCAGGAGCAGACAAGGACTCCATCTTACGGAGTGAAGGTACTATCTTTATTCAAATATTATATTAATTGTAAATATTATATTAATATTATATTTTAAACAGTACTGTTTTGGATTCTGTTCTGGGACCAGTCCATCTGTAAAGCTGTCTGTAAGGTGTAAGATCATTGTATACTTACGCAGGATGGCATATACCGGGTAGCTAGCATCCCAGGTATACATCTGATTCTGTTTTGGTACCTGTTCTGATATTAAGAAAATATCAGAACTCTGATTCTGTTCCGTTTTTGGTACCTGTTCTGAAATATCGGAACTCTGATTCTGTTCTGGTTTTGGTACTTGTTCTGATATTGAAGAACTCTGATTCTGTTTTGGTATTTGTTTTAATATTAAGGTAATATTGGAAATCCGTGTTTTAGTTGGAAGACTGAAACATTTGATAATTTGGAGTTAATCTGTGTATGTAAGATTAATAATTATAGGATTAATATTAAATATTATACTTATTTTATGTTGGAAGTGTGAGAACATTTCTGTTTAATAGGAATGTTGGTGTGTGAGTACTGTCTTGAGCATCCGAGGGGTGAGTGTAAACCTCTATATGTTTTAAAGCGCATATAGTGTAAAGAATTATTGAGTATATGGTGGGAGTTGCTGCTTAAAGACAAAATTCGTCTCTGAGCAGTTACTCTGTGCTGTTTGGGCATCAATTTGGTGAACCAGCCAGGAGAACTCTCCACCAGTGCTGGAATCCAGGGGCCTGGGGACCCGCAGGGCCCCCGACTGCATCTTCTGTTGGCAAGACTCCCCTACCCCTCGGCTTCTCACACAGGTGGACAAGGACTTCTGCACAGCATAAAAGGTATTTATATTTATTCTTTCTTTTGAATATTTGATTGTCTTAAGATTTGGTTTTACCCTATAAGACGAAAGACGGTATGCCGTCTCGCAGGGTTGAGAAGAAGGGACGCCTTCTGAAAAGGGTAATAGCCCTATTTGATTGTCTTAAGATTTGGGAAGCTAAAAACTTCCTTTAGGTTGTCTTAAGATTTGGGGAATTCCTAGAATGTAACAACTGAAATAGCGCTCTGTGTCTTGTTTGTTCTGTGTGTTGTCTTGTTACATGTTCAAAATTAGAGTTATGAAATGTATGTTGAAAAAAAAAAACAAATCTGGTAATTCTAGGCAAATAGCTGAAAACTTAACACTCTGCTTAAGGCCAGAAAAAAATTAGAATCTGTTTTTTGGCAATTGTTCATTGAAATGCGTACTTTGTGTGATAACGCGAACTGTCAGCGTTACTAGAGTTGTATGTAACTGCACGGTACCTTGTAACATACTGCCCGTGTGACTGAGGGCTGCCCGGAGAGTGTGATGTGTGTGAATGTCACTGCAAAGCGAGTGAGGAGTCATGATCTGCGTGTCCGTATTCCCCGCAAGGGGCCGGCCAGAGAGGGACGGAGCAATTGAAAAACCAATTTATGAAGTGTTAGAATGTATAATTAGAAAATAGAGCAGGAGACTGGACAAAACATTAGAGCTAACATCATTTGGAAAAAGCACGAATTAACCTCTGCCCTTAGTGTCGTAGGTGCTGTCTGTATACTCGAACAAAGGGTGGCAAGTGTCTAAGACATATTATCTCCTTTAAAAAAAAAAAAAAAAGACCAAGAAATAAGGCTAAATAGAGGTCTTGAACTGTGGTGTGTGTTCTGAGATAAGTATAGTGCCTCCAGTAATAACTAATACATTGTAGACAAATACCAGACTTATTAGGAAGATGGGGGGCAGACCGAGCCAAGAAATAAATACCAAAACACCCCTGGGATGTATTTTGAAGCATTGGAAAGAATTTGGCGGAATTCCCAGTGAAAATTTGAACAAAAAGACATTTTAAAAATATTGTCAGAATTGGTGGCCTTTGTATACATTAGGTGATGGTGAAAGATGGCCACTCGAAGGAAGTCTTATATTACAACACAATTTTACAGCTTATGCTGTTTCTTCGTAGAGAACAAAAGTGGGATGAAGTAATGTGTGCAGACATGTTTGTGTGACAGGAGTGCGGGATTGACACCACCTGATCTTTGATTATGGCTCTAGAAAAGGATAGGGAAAAAATGTGACCTAAACTAGAAAGATGTTCTTGTTGAAATTTTTGTATGTTTAAAAAAAAAAAAAAAAGGAGCTCAGGTTGTGGTTCCTTCTGTGGAGCAACCAGAATGAAACACGTTGTAAGATAAAAACTTGTACTAATGTATGTAAGATCTGAAGTGGGGGATGAGAGTGTGTGTGTAGAATCAAAGAGCCTGTGAAAGTGTTAAAGTATTGGGGTGAGTTTGTACAAACCCCCGTACCCCCTCGAAGGTGCGGCAGAGTCATGCTGGATGCATGGCAGGGTGTTTGCTGTTGCCTGCAAAGGCATGACATGTAAGAACACAGACTTAAAGCAACAAGGAGCAGATTGGCATTCAGGGTAAGAAAGAGTTAAAACAGAAGTGCTGTTGCAGAGGCAGGCTTGTGTAACCTGCAGAGCAGGAAGAGCATCTCCTGCCCTGAATCCTTCTGATGGTGAGGAGGAGGGGGTTGCTGTTGCTGACAATTGAGCAGAGGGACCTGACAATGTCACCCCAATTGCTGCAGCATTTGCAGCACAACAGGACAGGTAACGGTCCCTTTAGGGCAGGCTATGGGTCGGAGAATAAAGGTGCATCTTTGATGGGGAAATTTAGGAAAGTTGGTTATGAAAGACTTAAGAACTTATTTGGTGTTAAACTTCAGTGAAAAGAATTTGTTACAGTTGTGGGAGCTGCTGGCCACCAGGAAAACATCCTGAAACCTTTAAAGTACAAACTAAGAAAAAAAATAAGAACGCCAAATTCACCAAAATCTTTGTTGGGATGAGATTTATTAGAACATCTAGACATTTAAAGGAGAAATGAAACCAAAAGTTTAAAATGATCAAGTGATTGAAATATTGAGCTTATCTTTAATTCAACAGAAAAGTGGAAGAGAGGACCCCCCTGAAGTAAAAGAAATCTATAACCAGGTATATCTGGGAATAAATTCCAGGTAAGGCAAAAAATGCTTTACCTGCTACAGTGAAAATGATAAGGGGGAGGCCTGCCTAGTTCAGGTAAAACAATATCCCTTGGTCAGCAGGGCTGTGGGGGATATTGGCATAAAAACTGAGATAAAATACACTCTGTAGTAGTTCTACTAATGTGAATCTGTGTGTTTTGCTATGACAGTGACTTGTTATGGGATGCACAGATGAAACTCTGCATTGACAACAAATTACAAGGAATAAGGTTGGTCAGGTGCCTCCTACCATAGTCAAGGGCAAGACTGGGTTGGCCTCTGTGTTTGCCACCAAGAAGAATCTTGAGCTCTGCTGTTGGCTGCAACCCAGTAGGCATTGAGTGGTGGGAACATGTGCCATGCCAGACCTTGATGTGAGGAATGATCCCCTTTGTTCTAAGAGGGTCATCCAGGAAGGAAGAACATAAAATGACCCACTGAGGCACTGATTTGGAAATTGGAAACCGCCTGGCCGACCATGAGGCCAGATGAGTAGCAGAGGATGTGGGAAAGGAGGAATTATCCTTAATACCAGATTGTAAAATCCAAACTGTAAGTACAGATCAGCAAACAAACTATTCTAAAGAAGACCTAAAGCTAATTCAGGACATGAATGGTAAAATAAATTTAAATAAGTGGGCCTATTTGGCAGATGGCCGTATAGTGGCACCATCCAATTTAATATGGACCACAGCCCTAACAGAACATAATAAGACTCATTGGGGAGCTGATATGTTATATAAAAGTCTAAATCAGAAATTGATAGGGCAAAACTTATATACTGTAATAAAACAAGTGACTCAGCAATGCGAAGTGTGTTTACATAATAATCCCAATGTATCAAATAGAATAAAACTAGGGAACATTAGTAGAGGATATTATCCAGGACAACAGTGGCAAGTTGATTTTTCCAAACTCCCAAGTAAAGGGGGGTACTGATATTTATTAGTTATGACTGATACGTTTTCAGGTTGGCCAGAAACTTTCCCTTGTCGAACAAATAAAGTAAGAGGTAACGAAGGGATTGTAAAATGCTAAAAGTGATAAATGAGTTGCCTTGTTTTATTTCCTAGATACAGTTTGATTGGTATTTTGCATGTGTACTCATTTGATTTGACAATGTACAAACTTTGCAAAGGCTTCAACAATGCACAGGTATATTTTAAGCAGAATTTTTTTGGAAAACAACCACAGATTAAGAGATCTTTTCCTGCATGATTTGATTTTAGCAATGAAAGAAGTTCTTAGAACCATTAACACCACAAAAGAATAATTATCAGATATAATTTTCAGTCTCTCTTCATACACAATGCTTCCCATTCAACCATGCAAAAACTTATACTGTACACAGCTGAAATCAAAATGTAGAGAATTTAGAAAAGGCCTGAAAAAGAGTGTGCTTGAAACAACTGCACTACGGCCCCAACCATCTGAAAACAGTCTGTTCCAAAGGGCTGCATCATATAAAAAAGACTCAGTTAATAATGATCTTTAGTAGTGGCTCAGCAGAGACTCAGAGAATGGGACAGTGATGATGCCTACATCTGGGCAGTTAAGAATGATGTCTGTGAAAAGCTGTCTCACACACTGCAGGTCAGGTCTGACAAGAGTTTCGTTAAGATCTATAGCCAGAGACCAACACAGCTGCCAGCAAATTTTCCAGTGTTTGCACAATCGTATCATTCTGCTTGTAAAAGACAGACAGAGATAATAAGGAATTTTGTTTTGATTTTGTGAGTGAATTCCTGTTAGAAAACTGCTAATGGAACTTGATATTCAAATATATAATGCACAAATGTATTGAGTATGACCTCATTTCTTCCTCAAATTCAAGCAATATTAAAAAAAAAAAAAAAAAAAGGACAGCAAACCAGAAAGCAATGGTTTTTTTATATGTATAGCTCACCTTTCCTACACTGATTTTCTGAAGACATGGCAAGGGGTTGTCATCTTTGTATTTTCTCACGATATTCTGCTGTAACTCTTGCTGTGCCCACTGTCTGCTGCAACTGAGACCTTGAGAAGTCTCTAGTCCAACCTTTGGGTTTGTGTCCATACTGCACAGGTGTAAATAACCTACAAATTAACAAATTGCCTTTCTACACATACAAACCCATATATTAGAAGTTGTAATCCCTTCACCCTAATACAAAAATCAACTTAAAAAGCAAATAGTTATTTTTAGTCAGTAATCTGAGCTAGAAGAGGTATCCAGCTGCAGAGTATACAGCAGGAAGGATTCTGCTTCTCTCAACACACAAAAGAAACACAATATACTGTAAAATGCAAGTACATCAAATGCTCTGAGGCTCCGCTCTTCTCTGAAAGGTTAGATGGAGGAGTACAAGCATGACAGATCTCCCATATTCCTTAATCATCTTTGGAGTCTGGAGGCAGCAAGAAAACTCCCAAAAGATGCTAATAAGGATCGAACTTAACTTAGTTAAGAGCAAATCTTAACTATGGCTAGGTGCAATATAAGTCAAAAAAACAGGGCATCTCTACTTCCATGCATGTTCAGGCAGTCTGGTTTTAAAAATACACTGCAATCTTAAACGCTGATTTCACAATAACTGTGTGTACACTACTTCTGGGAATCTAAAGGTGTCTAAATGGCAAAAGAATGAGGGTTTTTTCTGCTTTACATACATATATATATATATATATATATTTTAGCTATCACTTCCAATTCTTAATGTCATTAACTGACAAAGCTCCCTTCTGGCAGAAGGGACAGAAGTAGTGCAGGACATCCTCCTCGTCACCTGCTACAGCCATGTGTTACACAAGCTGCCTTGGGCTTCAGAAACCACCTGCTTATTTTATCAGGTTAATTTATTGTAAAATGTTGAAGTCTGCATTGCTCCACAGCAGAAATACATTCGCCCCAAGACTCAAAAATAAACCCTCCCAACTGCTCTTCGGAGAGGAGTCAAAAGCAAAACTAAAAAGGTCAAAATTTAGCAGAACACCTATTTTTTCTTCCCCTCCTTCCCAATGCCCCCCCATTTCTTTAAGTTCTTTGCAGAAATACCATAGACTTTAAATTAACAAGAAGGAAAAGATTTAATTATTCTGCTTAGGAAACTCTACTGCAGAAGTCACTTCCACTGTTTGATCAAAACCACAACAGACTTCAACTCCATTGAGTTTGTCAGGAAAGATCACCCTTAAGCCTTTGTAAATGAAAAGAACTATTAAGTGGTAAAAAGCAGTCTGCTTTCCCTCAGAAGACTGGCATACAGCAGTGATCAGTCTGGAAACAAAAAACAGCGAGAAAAACAAATGCTTCTGACTGAACTCTCAGCCCTCACAATTATTAATAATTTTCACCTGTTAGTTAAAAGCAATCAGTCACTGGAACACTGCATACCTACCTGACTTGAGCTTCGCTGGTTCAAGTCTGGGTGTCAAAGGAGAACAGTAGATTTCTTCAATAAGCTTCCTAGTCACTTTCAGTTTTGGCAGTGTTTGTGCTTCATAGTGAGTAATTTTGTTTTCCATCTCAATCACATCAAAGAGAGACCATCTGCATGCTTAAGTTATAAAAAAAAAAATAGACAGGAAAAAAAAAAAAGGAAAAAAAACCCTAAAGAAATATTCTACTACAATTCAGTTGCAATAAAACATAAAAAACAGTAGCAATAATAACACATTATCTGAGCATGATTAAACAGCTTGCAGCTGATGCCAGAATGAAACCACAACGTGGAAGAGCCAAGTGTCATGTGATTTTGCAGAGAGCAGCTGCCGTTACTTTAAAAGGTTTCAGCAACCTACACCATGAAAATAACAGTATTACACTCTTGTTACCTAGAGTCAAAAACAGGACAGCACCCTCAAATTACAAGCTCTGCAGTTAAGTCAATGCATGTGATTAAAACATTTGTCTTCGTAGAACTGGCATTCCAGACTCATCCATTCCCACCTTGCTACATTAACCTTACTTCCTTCACAAGCCTTTGACACTCACCCTGTTCCTCCACCCCAAAATCATTTTTCCAGCAGGCATCAAGGAGTAACTAGATACATTTCCCAGGACACATAATGCTACTGTTTTAGCCTTGTCCTGTCTTTCTTCAGCCTCTAGTATTGCTGAAATCACTAGAAAAAAAACCAGATAAAATTCCCTTGCAATCTACCTTCAACAAACTATAGTTAAAGTTAACAGACTATAGTTGAAAAACTGTGGAATGCATTACAGCTTCTCATCTCCAGAACTGTACATACCTTAACTATGCCCTTCCTACTCCTCTGGACAGGACAAATACAGTTATGAATTATTTAACATTTCTTCAACAGGAAGACAGGCATCAGACACGGCTACAATGCAGAGCACTCAAAGAAAAAAGTAGCATGTACAAAACTGACCATGAATAGAAGTCATCCACATAAAGAGAGAGCTACTAAAGAATAACTCACATCAAAACTTCAACATCCACAGCGAGCCAACTGCATCAACTAGGATTAGTGAAGCACTTTCCTTCATGACATATAAGGCCTGAAATTATTCATGCAACCACAACATGAAGCTATCTTTACCAACAGATAATACTCACCACGTGGGCTGAGCAAAGCTCAGTTGTAAGATTCTCCTTGTTATGGTCCAATAGGTTTTTATTCAGTACCTCTTTAGACTTTTAATGTTTGGGGGTTTTTTTCATATTCACCTGTCTAATGGTGGACCAGAAATGTTCAATTTCCCTAGCAGTAAAAGCAGCAACTGCCCTCACTTGTTTCTCTTTTCTTGCATATTTCCTTAGGAAGTATCGTATCCTCATGATGATGAGCCACAATTAAAATCAACTTAATAAAACCATAAAATCATTTTAAGTTTTTATTCTGTTCTATCTAAAAAGTGTATTACTAAAGAATGAAAAAAATAAAATCCCTTTAGGAGTACTGCCCAAACTTTACTAACACAGTGGAAAGGCAAACAAAAACTCGCACACCTGCAGCAATTGTGTCCTAACAATGAAAATGCTGCCTATTCTCCCCCCACTTTTCTGGCTGAAAATATTGAATTCACATTACTCTCTTGGAAGTTGTCATCCTCCATCTTTTGTCCTCGAACAAAGTCAGTTGCCATCCACTACATATCTTCCAAAAGATGATCATGGTGTGGTTTGTGCCAGAGGGCCTCTTGGAATTTGGGTAGACATTTCAGAGACCACAAACCTTCTTTCCTCAGTGTTGTTATCTGCTGCAGAATTTAATTTTCCTTCAAGTAAACAAAATTAAAGTTACATTTCCTACTGCACAATGTAAAACCAAGACAGAGACACTGTGAACAATGTTAGCCGAACAAGCCATAGAAATGCTTATTCAGTCCTTGGAAACATTCTATGCTGTCTGAAGTTGCCCTTTATTAAATGACAATGAATAACACATCTTGTGCAGATTTATGTAAAGTCTCTCAAGGACTTTGGGATGCAGTAGTATTATGTAAATCAATAGGGAAGTTTGGGATGCAGTGGTACCCAGTCTTGGCAACTTTATTTTTACCTCCTAAAATACAGTACCTCTAGATCTCATCAGAAGAGCAGGGCTTTTCACAAAATTGGAATGCTCTTCCAGATGGCAGATGGACAGAATTCTCAAGAAAGTCCATATAAAAATGCATTTAGTTTGTGGCATTTTTATTAATACATGCAAGCATCCTGCAACTGCTGGCAAGTAAGCACAAGCAGCACAAATTTTCACTGGGATTCCTCCCCCCTTATTTTAAGTGTGCTGCATAAAAACTTAAAATAATTCATTCTGTTTAATTAAATCTCCTTCTAGAATTTCATTACAAGAACAAACCCTGCTTCTCTAGAGAATCTGCCCGATTCCTTCTCATTCCTTTTCTTTCTTCAGTAAAAATCACATGGCATGTCTGCATCACTAATTAAAATCAAAAGAGATACAGCTGTCTACAGAGCACTCTAAATTTAAATGAGCACAAAGTTTTGCTGTAAAGAAGGATTTATACCCAGCTGTGTGATACAATGGCTATCTGAAATCAGTTATTAGTGTCTGGTAAAGTCTTTTGCAAAACCTACTGAAATTGTTTCCTTGTTTCTCCCTAGGTTGAGGTAATAAATTCTGTCATCCACAAAGGCTTAATACAAAACACAAAGGACAACGCTGCCAGGACACAGTGTGAGGTTTGCACACTGTTCTCTTGCTGCATCTTCTCACATACTTACCTGCAACCTTCCACACATACATGAAATTTACTTTGAAGCATGGTATTGTTTTGATTCAATGAAAACAAAAATCCAGCACAAGAATATTTAAATTGAGAGTCTGGTAGTCATCACAAATGACATAAACAGATATGTTCTTCATAGAACTAAAATTTCAAGGGAAAGTAGCAGTGAAGTGCCCAAAGTTAATCTTGTCTAGACTTTCTTAACGAGATACGTTGCCACTCTGTTTCTGAGGATACTCTCTTCCCAGCATTCAGACAGACTATGTAACTGAGCAGAAACAGATGACAACAGCAATTACAATACACAAAAACCAGCTGTTCAAAGCCACATACAATATAATATGCAAATCTGATATCTGTTGCTCTATGGGAACCGGAGTTGGGACCAAAATCACATGCTTATTATTACAGTCTGCTGGTTGTACCTGCTGAGGAAAAGCTGGGCTCCTGCTGTGCGGAGCAGGTAAGGAACTATGCAAACCTGACAAGTTTGGTCCATTTTGCCATTGGTTTTGCTCCTGACTAATCTCTTGAACCATGTGAGGAACAGGAGGCACTCACCTGCAGAAAAACTTCTAAAAATTGCAATTTCAGTGATTAAAATAGTGGAATACAAAAAAGAACCAAAGAAAGTAGCAGTACAGACTGTGACCTAGTTGGTCAAATCAAGTTTCTGTCGTACTACGATACAACTGCACACCTAAGAGCTATAAAGATGCAAATTAATCAGCACGAGTCTAGGATGTACTTACCCACTCTGTAACCTGACAACACAAAGATCGCTTTTAACAGCATCCTTCGGAGAGGTGCTAGCTAGGGAATCAGTCCCTATCAGGGTATCAAAGGCCCGAAAAGGAAAAATTTCACGCAACATCAGTTAAGGAAAACAACAAATTAGGAACAGAGGGTATAAATTTAAGGCCGATGCATGAAAAATGAGATGTGCAGTGCTCGCTAAGATTTCTAAGATTTTCTCCAGAGGGTTTTTAAATCACATAATAATTGGTATTAGATATAATGTTACAATTACAGAAGAGCTCATTAAAGCAATTATCTTTAATTACAAAGCTTAAAACTCACATTTGACTGTAAATACTTTGTAATAAATCATTAATATCTGTACTAAATGTACCAGTGTTATTTTAAAGGTCATGACACTTTTTTTAAACTGCTATCAAAACTAATTACGAGTCTATATGTGAGGTACTATTTTGGAACTAAAATAAAGTTAACCTAATAAAGTAATCTCATTAACAATAAAATGGTGCATCGGTCTACCACTTCCAAAGCTCTGTCCACATTTACCTTTGATTTCACTTTTACATGCTCTTTATTTTGCTGTGAAATGTTTTTTGGGGTCACAGGACAGCCTCCTGCCCAAGGGGTGGAAGGAGGGTCACCCCCACGGCCACCGGCCTTCCAGCCCCGCGCAGCCGCCCCAGTTCGCCGTTCCAGGAGGTTTATCCAGTCACTTTATTTCTAGCAGCGAGACACAAGGGCTCCGGCGGCACCTGCCGAGTCCTGACTGCGTCCCTTTGGCCTTCGAACGCGCGGGGCGCGGGGGGGCGCCGGGCGGGCGCCGGGCACAGGCCGCCCCCCAGCTCGGCCCCGGGGCGCTGCCCCCAAGCGGCGGAGCGGCTCATCCCTTCGGGGTCCCGGCGCTGCCTTGCGAAGCCGGCCGGGGCCGCAGCGCCGCTGGCCGGGCTGTGAGGAGCCTTCGGCGCGGAGATAAAGTTCCCCCGGCAGAAGCGCGGCGGCAGCGCAGCGCCGAGCCCCGCGGCGGGGGACGGGCCCAGCGGCCGCATCGTGTCCTCAGGAATGCCGCCCGCCGGCGCACGGGGCCGCGCTACCCCAGGCAGGGAGGAGGCGCCTGGCCCAGCGCCTCGGCCGCCCCGGGGGGAGCAGAGCCGCAGCCTAACGCGCGGCTCACCGGCCCCGGCACGGCGCCTGGGCGCGCACAGCGGGGCGGGCGAGCGCCCCCTCAGCCGCCTCAGCGAGACAGCGCGGCCCCGGCCCCGGCCCCTCACGCACCCCGCCGGCGCAGTCACTACAGCGGCCCCCGCGGCCGGGCCGCCGCCCGGGCACCAAGTGGCACCGTCCCGTGAGATAGCGGGCGCTGGGGCTGGGGCGGGCGGACCGCACGGCCCCTTCGAGTTGTGGCGGGCGGCCACCCCCTGCGGCCGGGAGGGCCCGGGACGGACGCGGCCCCTCAGGCCCCGGCCCAGCCTGCGCCTCCCCCCCCCCGCCCCGTGAGCCGCGCCGCGCCCGCCCAGCGGGGCCCCCGCAGCGTTCACACCCCTCCCACCTTCCTTTTAGGTTTTCTTTTATTCAGCTCCTGCACTGAAACACCAAATTAATAATCCTCTTGAAATAAAACAGCACGCACGCCAAGAGGCAATAAATACACTGGGTTTTTTGAAAGTTATTTTGTTTTCCTTAAAGGCTATGAACAGTTCTCACGGAGTTCAGCTGAGGTACATGTCAGTTTGGGGGCCTTTATTATAAGAAAAAAGGTTGGTTTTTTGTCAGATGGAAAGGAATAGAAAGAGAGCGCTTTGGAGGGAGGACTAATGCAAACGAGTGCTCCAGCAAGGGACAGGAACGAAAAATCAAGGCAGGATCTCTCTCTCCAGCACATATATAGACACTTGCTCTCACAAAATAGACCAAACAGAGCAAGGCCTTCACAATAAAATAAAAAACTCCCAGCTAAACCCCAGATAAACAAGCACATCCCTTTTTAAAGGACAGCTGTACTCTAGGGGGAAAAAAACCAACCTAAAACCACACAAAAAACCCCCAAACAAAATTCTAGAAGCAGCAGTAAATTAGAGGCTTTGGCCAGAAACTACTGAATGAAGGAACCTAGAGCTGACTCCTTTTCTGTGGCTGCCACATCACAAAGCAAGCCTCGGTGCAGAGCCAGCTCAGGAACCGCGTCAGGCACCTGTACCAGCCCCGTGTGCTTGGGGAGCCTCGGCCGCCTCTGCCCCAGTGCTCTACGGGCAGGGAGGGCCCCAGGGCTGCTGCCTCCCCAGCTGCTTCTTCCACCACCTCCACCGAAGGCTGAAAACAGGAGCAAGTTGTCAAACCGGAGCTGGGGAAAGGAGAACAAGAACTCCAGAGTATGCAGGTCCCCAAAGCAAAATTAAAACTGGTTCCTAAAGGAAGACGGTCCTCAGACATGTGCCTCCCATATCATTGCACATTATTCTGAGCAGCTTGACGGGAATTAAGAGTTCACACACGGACAGCAAAGGCAGACTTGATTAAAGCCCAGAGGAAGTCAGCACCGTTCCTTTCACATGTGCTAGGTTGCTTCAACCCCAAATCTAGCAGATGGCTAGGTAGTTCCCACTAAAAACTAAAATACTAAACCTGCAGCAACACATTTAGCAATCCACCACAGGCAACGCTAGAACATCCATGGCTGCGCACTTTGAACTGCCGTTCTAACCATGAACCAACCGCTTCTCCTCATGCCTCAAACTCAGGTGTGTGAAACACCTCAGGCAGCAAAGGCCCCGTTACCCACAGAGCTGTGGATCTACGTTCTCCAGTCTGCCCAAGCATGTGGGTAATACTGGGGGGATGACACCTCCCAAAGAAAAGGTCACATCTTGAAATATATCATTCAGTCCATGTTCCAAAATTGAGACCTCTCACCAAGTAAGGAATTATTTCTTTCATACTTGCAAAGCTTTAGAAAATACAGAAAATTTGTTTCAATACCAAGAGTTCACAGCAGTCAGCATTATAATGAGTTCCTAACCCATGTGTGTTGTTTCACAGGAAAGTCACGGATGACATGGAAAATAAAAGCTTAAAGTGTTTAGAGATCAGGTTAAGTAAAGGCCAAGAAAATAACAACAAAAAAAATAATCAAAAGTTCATGGAGTCATAACTTCATAATAATATAATAAAAGAGTGTATTAAAATTATTTGCCCCATCTTTATGTAGAGATCATACATATTTAAAATACTATTTCCCAGGTAAACATGTAATAAAAATGTTATTCACATAGCAATTAAGATATCCTGCATTACAAGATTCTTTTAGAAAGCTTCTTTCTCATTACACTGTGTTCAAGTATATCAGTCAGGTGAATGAGTCAGTAGTATAAAAAGCTTCTTTTACTTTTTCTGCTGCAGCATCTTCCCCACCCAGTTTCTCCTGGGCATCCAGTTCATGTTCTGCAAGCACACAAACCCATTTACTGTATTCCTGGATTTAGAAAGGCCACTTTTTTGTAGACAAAGGGAACTGCAAGCAGCAAGGGCCCCACGTCCAGCCACTTACTGGCTCAGTCGGAATCATCATCACAACCATCACTGCCTTCCAGATCGCTGCTGTTCTGTAAAGTCAAATGAAAAATGGTTTGTCAATATTTCATTTATTTCTAGAGACCGACCCAAATCAAAGACATTGATTTTAAACTTCTCCAAAAGTGTAAGAAAATGGGGCTAGATCCCAACTTCATGTCTTAGACCTATCTATTATAACAAACTTCTGTGATGGTATACCAATAATGCTTCTTGTAGCAAAAAAAAACCCTGTACGTTGGATTACACTCAGCAGAGAAGAGATTTCTTCTCATTTATATTTACAACTGTATGATTACAACCTCCAGTATGTGGGTAACTTAAAAGTGTGATAATAGCATGAAATAGTGATGTTTAAAACAACACAGGTGAGACAAGTTAACAAGTGTTTTTTTTCATGCAAGACCCTCAAAAGCTACATTTGTTATATTGTCTAAAGCCAGATTTGAGAACTTTTGTCTGCTGCAAAGAATTTATGTCCAAACTCTACTAGAGATATGCAAGGGCTCATTAATACTTGTTTAAAAATTAAATCAGTCGTACAAAGTAGTATAGGGGAAACACTACAAATGTTAGCAACTTACAAGGAAAGCAAAGTCTGAGTTCTTAACTGGGAGCCACTCCTTCACAGGTGAGTCAATATGGTGTGATAAATTTGAGGGGGTTCTGTAATTTTTTCAAGTAAGTATTTTGACTGGTATGATTGGCATCAAAGGATTTTACAAAGAAAGGCTAACATAACAATATGTCTGTAGTTACTCTTTTTTCCTCACCCCTACTTGCTGAAAACATAAACCTCCAAATCCCATGAATTTAAAATTGACAATTTAATATCCTACTACAAAACACATTCTGAGACTGAGACAGTTGACTTTGTAACAGCAAGCACAGCTCATTGAAGTGCAAACAGCCTGCAGATTCTCAAAGGAGTCTGTCATATCATCCCTTATTTATCCTTCTCCACACAGCTTGTGCCAACTGTGATGCCCGGACTGTATTCGGTCAAGTTTATCTAAAGCAAGCAGACCTGCCTCCTGCTAGCAATACATCAGCGATTCGGAACCTGTCAGCAGTTAAGTCCTGTCAACATTACCATCAAGACCTCTGACTCTCTGCACCACATGGTCTCCTCAAGTCCCATTTAACCAAACTAATGTGGCATTTGTCATAACCTCCCGTCACAAATGTCCTCATACAGCACTATACCTCAGAAAAACAATTACCACAGGTACAAAAATAATCCTGAGAAATTTCTGCTATCTTGCTTGTACCATTCAACAAGGCTGTAAATTTTCTATGTTGAAACTCTTTCTCATACTCAAAACAAAAAAAAAGCAGAGTTGGGATTAAACCTAATGCTCTTCAGAGCAAGATCATTAGCTACACAAAATGAAAGTAATTTTAAGGACTCCATTAAGTGAAGAAAAGGTCATTATTTTCTTATGTGCTGCACTGCACAGAAGTTTTAGCCCTGCCCATGATTCGTCCTTCAAGAATTTGCCAGCCTTCTGACAAAACTGAATCACACACAGGACTGTGAGGTATTCCGCAACCGAAAAATTGTAGGCCAGCACTGCGGGTGTGGTGTGCCTAGTATGCTTAGATTTAGTGCGTGGTGGTTATTGATTTTTAAGTTCCACAGGGTCTTCTCATCTTATGGGTTTATTCCTGCTTTTGCACAGGAAGATCAATTTCACTGATTATCTGTAAGAGACAGTTAAGACCTCATTTAGCCATTCATACAGGTCTCTATTTATGGGACAATTGATTGCACTACCTTTGCACGGTTAGGATATCGCGGCTGTTGAACATGGTGTCACTGGGCAGGCATCACCTTCAATACTCGTTAGGCTGAAGGCTATGTTTTTGGTAAACAGTCGGGCCTTGTGTTTGCCGAGTTCCTTTTACAGATTTAAATCTTTCTAGTGAGCGCACCTGGGTTGGGTCAACAGAGCACGTTGGAATGCTCGATCTTGTTGTAGTTAGGGCATTAGTTTGTCTGTTAATGGTGCTTGGTGGTAAGACTCCAGCAGGACTTGCTTCAAAGTCAGATCAGATTGACGAGGGACTCGTCCAATCAAGCACTATTGTATTTTAAATCACTCCAGCAGTTGTTAATTTAAATAAATACTTTGTGATTTTAACTTCAGATTCCTCATGTGGTTTCCAACCTACTTGTAGCATGCCCCAAACATCTTTTTACTCTTTTTCTTGTGAGGTTATTCTACATCTCAACCAGAAAAAAAACCCTAACTTAAACTGACATTTTCTTTCTGTTGAAAACCTATTCTATGCCTTTGTTCTATTGCAACTTCCAGCTGACAGCAGTTCCTGTTGTCAGAAATAAGGTTCCACTACTTTATTCAGTAGGAGTTGCTCTGAGGACCTATTTTGAGCTCATGGCAGGTTTACCTGAAAAAAAACCCAACGGCCCTAAAATTTCCTCAGTTCCAAATCTTACCTAGTGAACAGTGCATTACACAAAAAGAATTAGCCCAAAATCAGAGTGGTTTTGGTATTTAATACCAGATAATAAATACCAGAGCTGGTATTTAAAGGCCGAAAACTAGTCTCTCAAACAGCTTCACAATAGCAAAGGCTGGTAAGGCGTCCACAGTTCCTGTTGCCAGTTTATAATTCTGCAAATTGGCCTGTGCTTTAAGGCATTCCTTCCTCCTGCCCTCAGCTGCCCCACGCAAAACCCTGCAAAAGTAACTTTGCATAGTTCATTCCACCATCATCAAGTGCTCAAAGATGGAAAAGATAACTACACATCATACTCCAGATGCCTGTCATCTTCCATGGCATATTCATGGAAAATAAAAACGTTACTAAGGGAAAAGCCACTTCAACTTGACGGTTTCCATTTGATAAAATAATGGCTTCAATCATTACCTTTGAACTTTTGTTGTCAGCTTGCATCCCAACAGCAGAAGAGTTGAAGTCATGAATGGGGAGGGTGTTTAGCCAGTTTGCCATGGATTTCTCCTCCCTTTCTGTGTTGATAATGGTAGGATAGATATACTGCTCTTTGAAAAGAGCAATCTTCTCCTCCTCCTCTGTCCACTCCAGTGGCTCATGCAGTCCATCATTTCCAAAACGCCTGTTGTATTTTTCAAAGTGTACTCTTTCCAAGACCAGCCCAAGTCCTGGGGCTTTGGGGACATCTACTTTCTCCTCTCCCCAGCTGCGCTCTATGATAGACTCGGCGGCATAACCTTTCATAACAGCTATCACCAGCCCAATCATCTTCCTTATTTGGTGCATCATGAAACTCTGACCTTTCACTTTGATCACTGCAAATTCTACATTTTCCCTCACAAACGGCTCCCCACAGTACATCTCCATTATGTACCGCTTGGCACTGGGGTCCCTGGGTCCCTTCTGAGATGTGAAGTTATGGAAGTTATGCGTTCCTTTATAGCATGCAAGCAGTTTATTGACTTTTTCAAGAGTCTCTTTGTCCAGTCGATAAACCTCTTCTTGCACATCATGGTCTTTATGGGCAAAGGCAAACGTTGGCAGCATGTAAGAGTACGTTCTGGCATCACATTTGTTCTTGGAGTTGAATCCCCCCGTCACTCTCTTCAGACCTTGTTTTAAAAGTGACATTAGGTTTTTGAATCAGTAGGTTACAACCCAATTGTGATCTCGCTCCTACCAACAAGAACATTTTTCAAATAAAATACAATCAAAAGATGTATTTATTTTATAGGACTCTAATTTCAAACTAACCAAAACATATGGATTTATATTAAAACTGCTTATGAGTAAAATTATAATGGTAAGGGAGAGACCTTGTGCAGGAGAAAGCTCTTCCTTGAAAACATTTTCTCTGCCCATTCCAGTATCCTTACCCAGAATTCTGATGTGAGAAGGAAGATGGTTATTGATCTTTTCTAAGATGTCATCTATTAGCCTGACCTTTAGCGACACAATCTGTCCAGCTGCAGACACCCCCTACAAGAACCACAGAACAAACAAACATGTAATTCTGTACCTTGGCAGCTCCGGGGTAGCACTTGCAGAACTGTAACAGCCAAAGAACAAATTTATCCTTTTTTCTCACTGGTCATTTCAGGCTGCAGCCAGGCGAAGGCAAGGCCACAGGGAGAAACCCAAGTCAGAGTACTCCTGGAAGACCTGATGGTGGTGTACAGCCATACAGCATCTCAGCAACATTCGACAGCAGAACACTGTGCTCCCTTCCATGACACCGCACTGTATTTGACTGCTATTAAGTAAACCACCAACTGAAAAGAAATTACTTATATGCAGTATCAGCCACAAACTCCAGTTCAGACATAGAACCCCACTGTGGCAGGCTTAAAAACAACAGAGATGCAGCTAAACTCTCAAGCACCGCATCAACCAGGCAGCAACAACAAGGAGCAGCAGCAGGCTGGCAGGCTGAAGCAGATGAAGGTGACAAACACAAACTTTAGGTATGAAGCACCAGCTTTACAAATACCATCTAATCAATATCCTGAGCTTTCTAAATGTTTGTTTGTACTCAAGTTTAGTAGTGGATGAAAGGAGAAGTTTCAAGCAACATTCCCTGCGAACAGTATTTGCTATTGGATCTCACTTCAGCCAACACTTTTACTAGTCAACCCAGTAGCAGCGGCGAGGGTACACCAGAGTTTATGAGCGCACAGGCCCTATCCAACGCACCTTATCCGTTCGAGCGCACCGCTGAAAAGACATCTTCTTCATATCTTCCCCGTGGTTTTCCGGGATGCAGCCTGACTGAACAAGGGCAGATACTAAGTCATCTTCAATTGTCCTGAACTGTGAAGATCCCACATTTCTCTAGAAGAGGATACACAGTAAAAATAAGAAATAAGACAAACAGTAATAATTACATAACTGAAAATGATAACTGAAAAATCTTGTTAATCAGACATTGTTGTGAAATTCTTTAAAAGCCTTCTCTTCACAGTCCTAAAACCACTGCCATTCTCTAACAAAACTAACCGTATTTTACCGGAGTGTTAATAAAATACCTACATTCCAACTTACCTTTTACCGTCGTTGCAAGCAACGGATTATTTCTAACTTCACCGTGCAATATTTCTGCAATAGAATTTTTTACCAATTCCTTCAACTGCATGGAACAGCACCAATGAAACGCTGTTCCAGTGCCTGCAAGTTAATAGCTGCTGCTCCAAACATAGCCTCTGCAAATTCTGCTTCTAGAAATTAGATTCGGTTCTTTTGCTCAGTTCACCCAAGCTGTTGTGTAACGCAGACTATGGTTTTCTCCAGTGACTTCTACACTCATCTCACAGATGAGCTGTAACAACAATGCACAACTCCGCTTTCATGCAAGGCTGCAAAGCACACACCCTTGACACACACCATTCAGTCAGGAAAGCAGCAAAGCCGATATGCTTATGGGCACATCCGTGCTAAGTGCCTCAGGCTTACTGCTGTTGAACAAATCTACTTTGTTGTACAAACATGAAAAATTCCCTTCTCTGTCTGTGTGCGATCTTATCAATTACCCCGTGGAGATTTTAAAGAACGCCTCGGGAGCGCGTGCGGAGCTTGCAGCGCGCCGAGAGGGGCAGCAGGTGGAGCAACATCCTCCTCTTGTTGCAACACTCCCTGGGGACGGGGCTGCTGCTGGGCACCGCTGGGATGCTGCTGCTACAACAAAGCAGCATCCCTTTCTTCCACACGCAAACACAAAAGTCTTGCAACAGTTTTCCTCTTTCTAAATTGCTACAGGCCACCCCACTAGAGCGCATCAGAAAAAGGAGTTTAAAATGCCTTCAAGTACAGATAACCTTTTTAAAAGTACAAGAGATGACAACATGGAAGCTAACCTCTTTCATTCAAATACACAGCTCAGTTGTCCCGAATCTGTGCCTAGTGGGACAACTTGAGGTCTAACCTAAGAGACCCTTGGCCCGACGGCTCTGAAGCGCAGTGCTCTGAGCAGAGGCGGGACGGGTCACCAGGCGATAGCCGGGCAGCGCCGCCGGTTCTGACACAGCAGCAGTGCCCGCGCTCCCATCTCCCTCCCCTGCTGCAGCTGGTTCTGACAGGTCTCCTGCCGATGCTCTGTGCTAAAGGCTGGCTCACTGGAGCCACCAGATACCAGAGATGTGCCACCGACGTGTCATTTGCGCTGCTGCCCAGCCGCCGCATCAGGGGCCCTGCCCCACTCCCCAGGCCGCGGGTGCGCCCCTGCTCAGTCCCCGTGCCTGGTTCGGGCCGTGCTCCGCCAGCCCACACACCTGCATGCCGTGGTAGCCTTTCCCGGAATACGCCATCAACAGCACGATCTTCCTTTTGGGTGACTTTTTATTCGGGTCCTCCGCACCTTCCCTGTCCGCACCGCCCTTCAGCCGCTTGTCCCGATGCCCGTTCTCCGCCGGCCGCGCCGCCGCCTCGCTGCTGCACCTCAGCCGCTTCGCCTGGGCGGCCGCCAAGCCCGGGGCCTGCGCCATGGAGCCAACCTGCGGGCACAGAGCAGCGGGGGGCTCAGCGCGGGACGGAGGGGACGGAGGGGACGGAGGGGACGGGGCCCTCGGCGGGTACGCACGTTGCGCAGCCGGCGCCAGGGCCCGCCGCACGCCGCGCTCCCGGCAGCGGAGAGGCCGCAGCTCACAGCCCGCAGCGCCCACCGCAGCATCGCTCCCGAGTGCCGGGCGGAGAAACCGGCGGGGAACCGGCGGGGGAACCCGCGGCCGTCACCCTTAGCCCGCCACCCTTAATCCCAGCCCCAGCCCCAGCCCGGCCCCGGCCCCTGCCCCTGCCGCCGCCGCCGCCGCCACTTACGCGGTCGCTGCGCAGCGACGCCACCACGCGGGCGCGGCGAGACACGTGCCGGCTACGGCGGCCGCGCGGGGACCAGGCGGGGCGGGGCGGGAGGGGCGGGGCAGGCCCGGGGGGCGGGAGGGGCGGGGCAGGCCCGGGGGGCGGGGCCAGCACCCCCACAGTGCGCGAACTGCCGTGGGCCCCTCCCGTCGGTGCTGGGGCCCGCCGCGCAGCGCTGCTGGTGGCGGTGCCCTGCGCGGGGGAGCAGCGGCCGCCCTTCCCCTTCCCTTCCCTTCCCCTTCCTTCCCCACCTGCCTGTCACTCCCCACCGGGGCACAGTGACCGTGCCCCTGCCAGCGCCCTCCCGCACCCAGTGGGCACCGAGAAGCTGTGGCCACAAGGCCCATGAGCCACAGCCCTGTGAGCCGCGAGCCCCGCGAGCCAGAGCCTGGTGAGCCACGAGCCCACCGAGCCACAGCCCCGCAGAACGCAGCCCTGTGCGGCAGGCCCGGCGGTGTCTCCGGGACCACTCCTGCAGCAGGGGGCCATGCTGTGACAGCCAGCTGCTTAGCGGGGGGACCCACGGCCAGGGACCGCCGGCACCCCCGGGCACCAGTCCGGGCTCGCAAAGGGCAATGTGAGCAGCTCGGTTACCCTCTGCCACGCCAAGGGAAGGAGCCTGTGTTTGACATGAGCTGCTGAGGCTCATCCTGAGAAGCACGTTACTTCATGTGTTTTCTGACAGCATTCAAACCCCTTGCCAGGTTTCAGCTCCCAAGGCAGGGGTGGTTCCGACTCTGTTGTCCCCAAAAATGCTGGGTTTGTAACAGAAACATCCCAGGGAAGTTTGTATCCCTGCAAGATGTGCTGTTCCTTGCCCAGAGAACGGCAGCCACCGTCAGTGCTACGTCAATGGTAACACACTGAAATCAACCCGGCCACCAGCGTCCGACTGGGGAGCACCAGCACCTGCCCTGCGGGGCCCGATGCGCTCCCTGCAGCACAGCCCTCGCCATCCTGCGGGCAGGGCTGGGTGCCACCGTGCCGGGGGACAACGGCGACGTCCAGCGAAACTCTGCAAAGCCACAATGTGCAGTGAAGGAGTTAACTCCTCGTGAAATAAAATGAGCTAGAAGCGGAGTAATTCATCTTCCCATCACCTTGGCTCAACACCCACCCACCCGCTTCCACTCCCTTGACGTCACTAACTCACCGCTGATCTTTCAGAGCTGAATGGGCACGTTTTTTGCTGACGTACTTACCGAGAACTATATATAAAACACAGGAACAAAGCCAAAAGCCCTGTAAGAATTGCTTGGGTTTGTTTTCTCCTAGAATCAAACAGCAGCATCACGTCACAGTCAATATCTAGAAAGTTGTGCAATTTCCACCGGTGCTTTCAAACTGTGCAGGCCCTGTGGTTCAGCACTTTCAGAAGAGACTGTCAACCTCTGTTCTGCCCCCCCTGCCAGCGCACCCCCCTTGGCGCTGCTGCCCATGGAAGAGCCCCACGGGCTCTGCTGTGTGCTTTCTCCGTGTGTGTGATGCTCAGCTGCCCGGCTCTCGCTTGGCTGCAGGCTTTCCACCTGAGCCTTGAAACTTCTTCACAGGAAGCTTCAAAAGAATCCCCCTCCCTCACCCTCAGCATCAGAAACTTGTACGCATATATTCTTTACCACAATCCCACGCCGCAGGGAACACACACACACAAGGGTCTTCCACAAAAGGCGGCTTTATGTGCTTAAAAAAACAACACAAAAAACCCCCCAAAAAACCCCAAAACCCAAAGGCCTGAGGATGCTGAGCTGCCAGACTTGAAGCAATGCCAGCACCGTCAGTGAGTTAGCACTGAGCATGGCCGGGGGGCTGCTGGGGGCCACAGGCCAGGCCCCACCATGCGTCTCAGCCCACTGAAGCGCAGCTGGCTCAGTGCTCCCTGCTGTGGGTGCTGCCACAGGGGGGGCTCCGCAGGAACAGGGCAGCAGCCCCCCAGCACCGAGCCGGCGGCAGCGGCAGCAGCCGGATCCCATGCTGTCTGGCAGGCCCATCCTCATGGAGCGAACACGTGGTGCCCAGTTCCCCACGGTGGGAAAGGCAGGGGCAGGAAACTGAAGTTATAAACAGGGCCGAATGAAAAGAAACAATTCCAGCTGCAGTAAATTAAGATTTTGAAATAGGGTCTTACAAAACCACAACCCAGCCCTGTAACTGCACGGGGTGGTGTGGGGTCACACGGGGGCTGGTGGGCAGGACCGTCCCCAGGGACCTTCACGGCCAACGGTAACACACAGTCTAGCAAGGGGAGTTTCGGGAAGTATTCAGTGGAATTTCAGTATTGGGCCCCTGAAAGTTCATGCCTCTGCTGCTGAAGTCACTGTAAGAGCGGAAGGACTGGGCTAATTTATCCAGGGCCTCTCATGTCCCAAATGCCGAGCTTATCTTCCCATCCTAGAGCATTGCGATCCAGGCAGAGCAGGGACTGCGACCACCTGCCCTGCACCACCTGAAGTCCAGACCAATGCTCCCAGCCTGCTCCTCGTGCTTTTTGCCACGCTCAGTGACTTTTTGCATAGCCATGCCACAAAAGAATGCCAAGCCACGCACCATTCTTTCAGATAACAAAATGCAATGAGTACAAACATGTCAGGAAAACATTTAATCTTAATTAAAAATACCTGAACTGTATCACTATACGCACACTTCACCTGTAAGTACCTATCTTGTACTGCAACAAGCTTCCCAAGTATTGATTAAAAAACCGCTGGAGTTTAATATAATGCATAACTATTAGGTCTTGGAAAAACACCACCACGAACCTACACCCAGTGCTCACTCCACGCGGCCATCAGACACCCCTGCTCCAGCATGCCAAGTAATGAATAACTCCAACAGGCTGATCTTGCAAATACCGAAACACGGACGGAATTGAAGCATCCAACTGGATGGGAAGGTCCTGCTACCCCCTCATTTCTCACCACAGCAGCAGGAGAGCACAGCCAGGGAATAAGGACAGATGGACCAGTGACTACATCTCCCACCCAGAAACTGGCTCCAGCTTCTCCACTCAATTCAAAGGCTTCATGCGTGGCTTTAGGCGATGTCCCAACCTTCACCTCTGTGAAAAGGGGGCAGCGGCACTTCCGCACCTGAAAGTCAGGGCTGGTGAACCAAACGCATTAAGCAACTCACTCAGACGCTGCACTAACTGGATTTATAAAGTACTGAAAACAGGCCACTAACAATTTCAAATCAATTTTATTTTCTTAAATTGGTGTTGTACAATTTAAAGCCAAAAAAAAAGGTCACACAAACACAAATAAAAAATGTTGACAAAGTATCAAGCATTACCTTATAAAGACCATCATCATACACTCTCACAAACCTGAAGATACATGTTTATTAGACTGAGGTTTCTTGAAATCTATTTAAGACGCTAGACACACACGCTGCAACAGTAACAAAGCCATGACAATAGCAGGTGGACTACACTAGCAACTTCAATGATGGTGGGGGGTTGGCTTTTGGGGTGGTTTTTGTTGGTTTTTTGCATACCTTATTGTCTACAAAGCAATAAATATTTTTCACCAAAAAAGTTGGTTTCACGCTACATGCAGTTAGATAAAAAAGAAAGTCACCAAAGTGATGGCAAAATAAATCACCTGCCTGATTTTTCTTTTTTGTTCCCCCCCCCCCCCCCATTTTTGGATTTTTTTTTTTCCTGTGTTTTTTTGTAGCTTTTTTTTTTTTTTTTTAAATTCAAGCACAGTGGCTAAGTTTCAAGTATTGAGAGAAAACATATATATACACGTTTGTGTTTGTGTGTGTATCTATAGACATACACACACATACACACACATATCCTTGTATGTATATACACAAACACATACATATATATTGGTTGTAGTCTGTAAACCACGATTTTTTGGAGCAAGATATACTTGTATACATTGAATGTGGACGATTTTGAGACATTCAAGTAATTAAGTACAGCTGGAAGGTTAGTGCTGAGCTTGCCACACGCAGGGGTCCCCATGCCCGTGGCAGAGCCGTGGGTCTGGGGCTCGGCACCCTGCAGGAGGCTGCCGGCGCGTGGCTGGGGCTCGCTGGGAAGGTTCGGGGTGCGCAGCGGGTGTCGGTATTGCAGAGTCAGTCCTGGCTTAGCGCTTCCATGCTGCTGCCCGGCGCCCCGCTCCTGCCTGCAGCGTAGCCCTTAGCAGAACGGGTAGAAAGCAGCCTTTCGGAAGCAGTCTGGGTCTCCTCGGCATTTCTGTCCACAGGCTGGGGGGCTGGTTGGTTGGTTTTGTCTTTTTTTGTGTGTCTGTCTTTTTTTCCTAGGCACAAGCACAAATGGCCACAGAAGCAGCAGACTGCAAACGTATGATGTAACAGCGGCCCAATACTGAAGCATTTGTGAAAGCTATGCTTAAACTTCCTTGGTTGGGGCAACTGGGGAGTATTTTAAAAATTTCTTTATTGGCATTTGTGCTCTGTGATCAGAAATAGCCACGTTGCCAAAGATGATGACACCTCCAAAGTCAACTGAGTTGCTCCTGAAACCCTTGTAAAGTATCACACTGAACATGCCAATATTGAGAGAAAAAAAAAGCAATGAGGACTTAACCACCATGTGCAAAATATTTTGAAATCCCCAAAAACAAAGCCTGAGGTTTCAAGTTGCTTTCAAAGATACTTCTCTGCCCAGCGCTAACAAAATACTGCCATGACTGATAAATTAAGACACACACATGCGCACACAGACAGACGGAAAGGCAGCCAGCTATCCTCTCACACACATGCTCACAGCATCCGCAGCCTCACACAGAACTCTGGCCACTCGCACCCGCAGTCTCGTTTGGCTACAGTCTCCTTAAAAAGAAATGCTGAACATAAAACCGAACACTACAAGATTTCTTTATAAAAAAATGAAGCAGCAAATAAAACTTCTTAAAAAACGCATTTCCAATTGTAAGTGTGTAGGATATTAACGCCTGTTCTTGAGCTCTTAAAAAGCACGGAGCTTTATACTGACTGTCCTTAAGAGAACATTTAAATTAAAAAAAACCAAACCAAAAACAAAACCCTAAAACCCAAAACAAATCTTGGCTGCCAGACTGCAAGTCAGCTTCGCCTGGTGTGGAGGAGGAACAGCACAGACTCCGCAGTGCTTTTTGCCTCACACTCACAAGATACAGTACAGTTAAATACGTACAGTTACACACAAACCATATATATATATCAATATATATTCACCCTTAGGAATACATATCAATATACGCACACACGTAGTGCAATAAAACAACCAGGAAGCAAGGAAAGGAATAAAAAGGACAGCATTCCTAACAGTCGTGATGTTCCTGGGTTGTTGTGTGATGCAAAGTCAACTCCTCAAAGTTCCCATAGTGTGTAAAGTGCTCCTTTGATTCACAAAGCTAGTGTTCTTGGTTTCGGGGTGGGATGAGGGATCCAGGAAAGGGGTTTGCAAGCCAACAGCTGCAAGCAGGACAGCGCAGATGCTCCCTCCTGCCCGACACGTACTGGCGGGCCAAGCCGGGCAGCCGGCAGCCTTTCACGCCAGTCCCGCTGAGCTGGGCACCAGGGCAGGAACGAATCATTTTGGCTTCCGACAAGCACAGCAGCGTTACAATGCCTGTCCTGCTGCTTCCCGCGCGGAGGCCCTGTCCCTGTCGCTCACCTGGCCGGAGAGGGGCAGCCCACAGGGCAGCCATGGGCGCGGACCCCCCGGGCGGCCATGCACCCTCTACCTCGCGCCGGGCCTGTGAGTGGGAGCGACTCCAGCCACGTCCAGGCACAAGGGAGTGACTCCCCGCTCTCCGCTGTTCGGGAAGCACTCCAAGGCATAAACGCGTGTGGGGAGGGACAAAGAGAGGAAGGAGGGAGCCTCAGGCTGCCAGGAAGCTTGGAGATGTCCGGCTCTCAGCTGGGTGGGGGAAGTACATGGACTGGTCTTGATTTCTGAACGACAGCCTCCAACATTAACTGAAGCCAGCAGTTTCAGCACATCCATTGCCCGCAATGGACACAGCGCTGGAATACCCTGTTCTTAAGCAAGAGGGACAGGCAGCAGTCTCATCCTTCAAAGTGCTGGAAAGAAGCAGACTTCTATCCTTCATCCCCTCCGCCAACAGGGGAAACCTTTCCACACCGGCTCTGCCCTCACCCCAGCCCTCGGGCAGGGAAGCAGGTGTGCTTGCGGCAGTCACACAGCCCCACAGAGGAATCCCAGTCTGTGGAACAACTTCCCAAAATGTCAAAATACAAAACACTGAGCAGTTCATCCTCCACGTCTCCTACTGCCAAAATTGTTTCTCACCACAGCAGTAGGCCACTGGAAACAGTGATCCGCTGGGGCAAGGTGCGTGAAGAACGACGACGCTGACATCAGGCACAGAACCCTGACAGCAGAGCCGACAGCCTGCGCTCGATGCACAGTTTACCTGGGAGGGAAAAAAAACAACAACAAAAGGAATGGACTTCTCATATTCCTGGCAATACAAAGACTACTGGAACATGCTGGAGACTGCGGGCAGGAAGGCAGAACTTCAGCACATTCAAGAGCCTCTTGAGATGACCACCAGGTACTGATTCAGGCTGACCAGCACTGCGCTGGGAAGGGACAGGTCGAAGGGGTGAATAATTGAAGATCTAACAACGAAAACTGGGAGACAGCAGCTCTGGCAGAGGTATCAAGATGTTATAAACAACCATCGTCCAGTGGGAACAATTTATTCTCTTTTAGTTACTGGAGCGGCTTTTACCAGCGGGCAAGATGACTCAAGGTCTCCAATGCCATTTGTCATGGCTTACAGCTGAGACTCAGCCCAGCCCAGCAGGGTCAGTGCCAGATTCCCACTGTCTGAGCCCAAGACCCTCTCAAAAGCCACATGTTTGGTGGAATTAATTCCTCTCAGAGGAAGACATTGCTGTATTTCTAGGTTTATCATTTTACTTTTCAGGAGTAAGTAATCATATACCTGAGATCTAAAATGAAATGCATACTCACTACAGCCTACCAGAGAACAGCTCAATCGGGAAGCTGGAACACCGGGTAAAACAGGGAATATTGGGACATCAAGAGGGAAAAGGAATCTGTTAGATGCATTAACTGTATCTCTGGGCAAAAGATGTGATTTAGGTTTGGTAAGAAACAGCGCAATAGAAACTACTTAGTATTCCCTGCTCACTTAGTCCTCCAGTACCACACACTACCCACCAATCTCCCTCCGCTCTCCTTCAGTAAGCCTCACGTCAGCTGTGAAAGCTGGTGATAATTAGCTGGCTGATTGCCCCCGAGCCAGAAATCCCTTCTCTCATTACCTCTCCGAGAGCTCTGGCTACACAGATGACTAGAGCAGCCTGGCAGCGCTCTGGACACTGGCCCAAGGCAGGCAGGCGGTAGCTGCTGAGGGGGGAGGCACGTGCTGCCAGCTGTGGCCTCTCCCCACAGCTGCGGATGGCTGGCTTAGCCGGGGTGGCACAGAGCCCAGGCCAGCCGCACTGCTCCAGCAGGTGATGGCTGCCCCATGCCCCATCCCCTCTGCCCCCTCTGACAGGGTCAAGGAGGTGACTGCAGGGCACCTTCACTCCACCTGGGGCTGGCGGAGCTGGCAGCAGCGGGGAGCAACACCCCTCTCGACAAAGGGAGAGCAGGAGAGAGGAGACAGCTGGGAGCAGCAGGCAGAGGGGCTCCATCTGTCCCGGGGACGGGAAGCCAAATGATGGCAAGTAGGCAAGAGTTCAGCTTTCACTGCTACAGCAAGCACTTGCTGGTGAGAGAAATATTTGTCTGCTGCCTTCTCGGCCTGGCCTGAGGCGGGGGCACCAGAGAGGCGAGCAGTCCTGTTTCAAAAGATGCGCTGGAAGGAGCCTTCGCTGTGCTGATCGGCCATCTCTGCCCAACAGCTGCTGCGGTTTCACGTTCCCAAGCGAACTGCGCAGTCAGAGGGATGGTGCTGGCTGGAAACCAAGTCCAGGCCCCTGCTGTTGCCCAACCACTTCCTTCAGCGAGTTCTTTCACGCATCAAAAGCTCCAACAAAGCCCTGGCAATCGCTCCGCACGGAAAGATCTCAAAATATGGCTCAGAACACAGACCTAAAATTCTAACAGCCTTCCTGCTGGGAAAGCAGGAGGCCAGGCTGTGAGGAGCTGCAACAAGCTCAGAAGTCTCTGCTATGTCCACCAAGATGTAGCCAAAGGAACAAAGGATGCTGGGTACTGAAATTCCTGAGCCACGCAGCCCAAGACCCACATGTTCTAGCGGGAGGGAAAAAAACCAAAAAAAGTCACCGAACACTCACATTTATTGATGTTTTCTATGTCGCCCTGTTCAGTGATGATGTTCAGGAGCCCCTCCATCAGCAGCAGAGCCTTGTGGTACCTCTGTGCGCAGTCCTCTCTGTGGTGGAACATCTCATCCAGGGCTGCAGACTGCACCTGCAGGTAACAACCCCATGCCAAGAGGTTACTCCTGGACCAGACCCAGCTTTCCCAGCACGGCCCCCTCAGCTGCATCAACACCTCCTTCACCCAGCCTCCAGAGGCTGCACACAGCATCCTGAGTCAAACCACCTGCTAAGGCTCCTAGTAGGAACCGCTAGCGCCTGGCACTTGCCCCATGCTAACCCTGCTCCCAGGCACTCTATGGTCATTACCATTTGCACAGCATAGCTGAAGATGAGCTTCTCTGCGGTGATGCTGTTGATCCGATCCATGAGTTTCTGTTTGTCCAAGAAGAACCTCTGGAGTCTCATGTTGAGGCAGTGGCAGGATGATACACTGGATTTATAAAGCTCATTCAGCTTCTTCACAACTAGAGTAAAGGAAAGAAATCCTTCAGGTGCTACTTCTAGTTCTCCCTATGCCTCCCCAGTCTCCATGCACAGGACTCCAAGTGAGTAACTTCAAGACGACAGGGTTACATTAAAGCCAAAAGACTAGCAGCGAGGTACTTGCTGCACCAACAGGGTCTTTTTCCATTTCTCTGTCACCTTCACCAGTTATAAGCCTGCACGTGGCAACACCTACACGTATACCTAGTTCACCAGGTCTATTTTGATTTCCTTCAGTTGTCACAAGGCAGAGAGCACTTTGCACCATGCAAGATGTCTCACTCGCCACCAGAAGCAACAGACGCGCCAGATACAAAGCTTCTGCTACTTGATGGGTGACGACGTGCTGTGAAGAAGTACGTGACTTGCATGGGGTAGCTGTTGGAGCCGGGTGTGGATGAGCAGCACTGACTAAGCAAGGGAATCTCTCTTGGGACTCTGCTGTCCCAGAAAGAAAAAGACACTGATGCCTGTGAAAGGCCATCTCCCTCCCTGAACCGCGGCAGCTCCTGTGGAAAGGCTGTGAGACAGACAATCAGGAACCCAATATGATTCTGAGCAATTAAATAACAATTTAAAACAGCAAGCAACACCACAGGCTTGAGTCTCCCTAGCTGCAAGGCATGATCTACGCAAAGTACTGAATACAAACTCCTGCCAACACGTGATGAGTATTAGCTGCTACACGCACCTCTGAAAATCCCCGCGCTGCATGATTTGTTCCTGGGGGATGCAAATTAACCCATACCACGAACCAGCCTCTCTCAGCTACCACGCAGAGGGGCAACCCCACATGGCAGCCAGGCCAACTAAATCTAGCTGTCCCAGGCAGAGATAAGAGAGCAGAGCCAGAGAAGAGACTGCCTCCAGGAAGAAAGGCTGCCATCTGAGAAAAGGATGCACAAGAGGCACAAAACCATAACCCTGTCATGACCAAACCGTCAGATCACCCTTGCTCAGAAGGAATTTGAGAGGGAGTGGGAACCCCAAAGCTTGTGGGTCACATCAGGAGGGCAAAATGAAAAGCTCCATGAGAAGACAGTCAAGAGAGACTATTTAAAAACCAAAACAACAAATACAGCAATACCCTCTTCCATGGAACTAAATCAGAGTTCTCAGCTGTCCCCAAATTATCAGGAAAAAGAGGATGGCTGTGGGTAGGGACCCTGCCTGGCACACACCACCCAAGGACACTCCAGGGCAGTGTCTTCTTGTGCTTCCCTGCTTTTTCCACATGCATGGGACACAAGTACCTGGAAAACCCTTCTGTCCCTGCTGTGCCCTGAAAAACCCCAAGGGAGCAGTATTTTGTGGGGAGAGAGACAAGGAAGACAACCTTGCCCAACTCCCACATACGGAAGGACAGATTACACTACAAATCTAGAAGTTGCAATCTGCCCTGAAAAGGAATAATTTATTTGGGTCAGGCCAACTTCCCTGTTAGCCTGAACTTGGGCCAGATACGTAGCTACACCCGTGTATGTTGCTCTGTACTGTCTGCTACAATGTATGTGTGCTCACTGTATTTAGCTTTGATTTTTCACATGCCACCCCAAGGCAGGATGAGCACTTTCAAAGGCTAAGCTCTTGGGTAAGGTGGCCAGTGGGTCAAGTACTTCAAGGGCTTCAAAAAGCTCCCTCAGTAATATTACAATGGTAGTTTTGAAGTTGTTTTTTCTAATCACTGAACCACATCGAGCTTGCATCACAAGCCAGCCAGTCAGATGCAAATGCAAGGCCGTAACACCAGCAAAGGAGTGACGCTGGCATTACCAGTATTTTACTTCCTGTGTTTTTGCTTCACTTGAAAAATCATCACTGCCAAGACAGGTCTCCATTTGCCAAGTAAGCACTCCCTAGGACATGCACTGTGTAATTAAGCTGGACTGACGTCCAGTACAAACAAGCACCTGAGACAGATGTACAAGGAATCAGATAAGATACCCTCCCCTCTCACTGACCAGCGCTGAAGATTCTCACCAGGACACGAGCGAGAGCTTTGAGACACTAAGTCAATGTGAAGAAAGGAACATTCCCCTCAGTGCAAATCAAAAAGATGGGGCTGTGCAAGGGGACAGGAAGAAATGAGCCCCTGGGCATGCCGGTGGGGACTCGCCCTCACTCACACCCATCCATACCCCTTGCCACACTTTTTAATACTCCCATTCCAGGTGAGCCCAGCAGCTCCTTACCTTGCTTGACGGTGGAGGAGAGGCACAGCTTGCCAGCTTTGATCTGCTCTATGGCCATCTGCAGCCCCGAGGACAGAAGCTCCGCTACTTTCAGGTACAGCACGAGCTGCTCCGCGTAGCTGCAACGAAAGTACATTGCAACGCCCTGGGATGGAAGGCGGTTTAAGCGCCCTGAAGGATGTGGCGGGGGGAGCGAGGGAGGGTTTGGGGGCTGGGCGGCTGGCCCCTGTCCATACATACCTCCACTCCCGGCTGAGAAGGCTGATCTGGTCGGCCACCACACTCTCCTGGAGCTGGTACTCTGATGCCACGGAACCGCTCATCTCGCTGGAGCTGCCTTTAAGGGCGGCAATTTCCATCACATAGTGGACAAAGGCGAGCGTGAAGCGGAGGCTGCGCAGGATGTCAGTGTGCTCTTGCTGTTGAAGGGATGCCAGGGCAGGGGTTATGGAGGAAAAGCTGGCGTGCCAGGGCGGGCTGCTCACCTAGAGCCGTGCCAGCAACCCAGCCCAGCTTACAGAAAGAACACTTGAGCCCCAACCTCCCCCCCCACCTCTGCTTTGGGCAGGGGCAGCCAGACTCGGCCCCCAGCCTGCACACTGCACCAGCTCCCTCTCTACAGGGACAGCAGCAGGCAACAGCCCCGGGCCAGGCATTTCCAGGCAGGTGGTGAGACTTGCTCCAGAATTAGAAGCCCCCTTCCCAAGGAGGATCCCAGCTCCAGCCAGGAAGGGGAGAGACCATTTGCACCAGGGGCTCAGCACTGGTTCCCACCACAGCAGTGCTGGTACAAAACTGAAACGGGGCGTAGATTTCATGAGAATCACTGCCTCCCACACCACAGAAATCTGTGGAGCAAGCGTGTCCCACCCTAGAGCCCAACCCTCAGCCCCTGGCCCTTACATCCTCCCCGTTCAGTGCAGCGAGCCCCGCGGGAGGCCCCTGAAGAGCGAGCAAGGACAAGCTTCTGTCTGGTGTCCAGCTAGTGAGGGAAGGGAAGTGAGGGAGCCTCTCACTTGAAGGTCAACATTCGTTTCAAAGTAGTTTTTCCTCTGCTGTTACAGACCAAAGGGGATTATCCCATTCTGGGAAGCTGCATTGCTTAAGTCGCTGCAAGCACTTCTGGGAAGTCGGTATTTGTGGAAGAGCTGGATGTTTGTGTGTCTGCAAAGTGAACTGCTGCCTGGATCAGATGCAACCCCACTGTTTGTACTCTCCTCTGCAGAGAAGTGGCTAACCTGCTTAATCTTCAAATAGTCAGTGGCTCAGTTCTCTCAAAGGGGGCTGGTAAGGATGTTCCTACATGAATTTATCAAAAAACCCCATGCTCAAGTTCTGCAAGCTTTTGGTTTTCACTCACTAGCTCAGACACTTGGCCGCTAAGGCAGCTTTGACTATCTCAAACACAAATCTCTCCTCCCACTATCTTGCTATCTGGACAGTCCAGTACAGTAAGGAACTGTTATCTCCACCTTCCTTTATTTTCTTTAAAAGCAGAGGAGGAACTTGGAGATTAAGTAATTGCCAAGTCATACAAGAAGTTTGTGGCAGAGCAGGAAACCACTGAGAACTTGCAGGTCTCAGCCTGGTATCTCTAACCAATGCACAATCCTTCCCCTCTGCTTATACAGTCAGCTTCTGTTAATTATGCTGACATTCGTGGCCTCATTTGGCGTTACAAAAGCCTTTCCTTCTGTAGCCATCTCTGTATGGTGTTTTTAAAGCACTGCAAAAGAAACTAAAATGTAGCCTTCTATTTGCCTTGTCTGCATGTAAAGAAACTTTTAGAAAAGATGGAAGAACCACCCGCCTCAGTGCAACAGCTTTGCTCAAGATGAACAAGGGTGCTCACACAGTAACCTTTCAATGCCCTGAAAGTATCAGCAGAAATCAGAAAATCCACCAGGTTTGCATTCTGGCCAGCTCCGCAGAGCACAAAGGGGTCTTGAAATATGGTGTAAAGGTTTTGTGACATGCAAACGATTACTGCACTCTGCAGAAATGATGATCGAACCCAAACGACTCATTACAGACATAGAAGCGGAGTGCTATTAACAAGATCAAGTTGATGCCTCCTTAGGACATTCTCTTCAGACCAGTGTCTGAAGTGGTGGCAGCTGTCAGGGCCCCATAATTCTGGGACCTTACACAGGTAGGATGCTCAGTTAAACTCACTACTATTGTGACACATCAACACTGAAAGTCCTAGCCCTGTGGCTCTGCAGGTAATTAAGCAAGCAAATGCAATTCAATGCATAATTGACAAAAACCCCAAGCTAAATAAAACCTGAAGCAGAAGAGCAAACCCACATCCTTAAAACAATGTATGCTTATCTCTGTGGTCATCTAGGAGGTTTTAGCAACACCAGCAAAATTCAGATACAAAGAGCCTTCCCCAGTCCCAGACAGCCCAAAGAGGTATCACGAGCAGAGCTGAAGCCGTGACTGAATCTGCAAATGGGCAGCCTGACCTACATTTCAAATGTATCTCAGCTACAGAAGCATTTGCTCTGCTTCAGCCCACCCCCAGCCTGCCGAGAAGGGAAGCCTGGCAGCCTTTCAGGCTGACAATCTGGTTCAGCCGTTCTGGTGCAGAACGTGGTGTCCCCCCACTCCCATTAGCAGCACAAGTGTCAGGTTTGCTTTCTTCCAGATCCTTCCAGCAGAAGCCGTATCACTGCCTGCCCCGCCGGTGCATGCAGCAGGCAGTCATTTGATACACTAAGCTACCTGCACTCTCCAGTCAGCTATCACTGATATGTTGAGCCTTTTAAAAGGGAAAAGGCCCAAAAGTTTTCTTCAGAAGCTGTTAATTCAGAATGCATTGGATAACCGCTACTTCCGACTTGCAATTTCGGCTTTAGAAATGGTGAATTTTAACCCCTGTCACGGCCTGTCTCAGGGACTGAAGCTCAAGAGTCACGCTGCCAAACATGCCCTGGGCTTTCTGAGCACTGCACCGGCCTTCTCTCTTGAAACCAGTTTGCAGCATCTTTGGAAGCAACCCCCTTGGCTGCAAACATGGAGCCACCCGACCTCTGGACTGGCTTTACATGTATTCCCCCATCCTTTGCCCCTACCAAGCCCTTGGGATGTACCCACCTCCATGAGTGTCTCCTCGGGCAGCTCTGGTGCCTCAAACGTAACAGCACCTTCCAGGTTGGCGGTGATAGGATCAGCAAAAGCATACCGGAGACTTGAGGGGCCTTCCACAGCATCCCCGCCAGCCCCCACTGCCAGGTGCCTGCCGGTGAATGAGCCTCCCGAACTGAGAGAGCTGGAAGACCCCACTGAGAAGAAAAATAGGCAAAGGAATTACTGAAGGTATTAATAGCAGGCCAGGTATTCCTCGCCCAGCAGAGGAGACAATCCTGTAGGATCCAGGATCCTGGATCTGATAGGAGCCAGCAACAGGTACTTTGGAGGAAGATGCAGGGACTCTTGATGCAGAATAACCATTCCCCAATGTAAGCTCCTTAGCAACTCAGGTAGACCAGCTTACAAGCTCAAGCAGATTTCATGCACCTTCCAGAATGTCCATCATTTATGGAGACAATTCAGAAGTACTCTTTGTTTCTTGTTTGTCCAAACCCTTTCTGAATCCTGCTATAATTTCTTGGCCTGACTCTTATTGTACCCCACCACAGCCAACTTCCCCATCATGGATCAGCATGGCTTGAACCCTGGTTCCCTACCTTTTACACTATCACTATCACTGAATAAGCACCTCTGGTAAATGAGGTTTTTATCATTGTTTTAAAACAGAAGCTGCTTACACGCAAACTGGGCGAACCGCCCACTACGTGCCCTGCACTTCTGCTTCTCCCTCTTTAGGAACAGGTGGCTGGGCAGAGAGTAAGTTGACTTCAGCTGAGTTAAGACTCTAACCTCAGGATTCAGGAGACCCTGTAAACACAGTGTCCATCGGACAGTTCCCTCACCATCATCTTTTCCCCTTCCTGACCACTGAATCCACCCTAAAAGCACACTGCACATAGAAGATGGACACTTCAAAAGGAGTTACTGTCTCAGGGTAGGGCTTCATATCCCCTGACACACTGCCACAGAGGGGTATATTCCGTCTGACAGCGGGATGAAATACCAGCTACAAAACTTTGCTAATTCTACCAAGGAGATACTCTCCACTATCACTGATGGTTTGGAGGGAGATGTTCCTCTTCTACCCACAAATTCAATTTCCTGCCCTACCCTGCCTTCAAAGGGTTCAGCAATGTAATAATGCACAACTGATCTGCAGAGAGGCACAGTCTCCTCTCCTCCCAAAGCTCTCTCCCTGCTGGCAGCTATGCTTCAGAGCTAAGTGGACCATCAAAGACTGGCAGAGTATTTCCAGATCTTTCAGAGAGAGGCAAGGACCAACAATATCACATTCTGGATATCCTGTAACTCCAAGAGGCTGTTTGCAGAAATTGTTACTGTGACTCACGAAAAGGTTCTCCTTTAATGTCTATCAAGTGACCTTACTCACGGCTTGTCCAAGCACTTGAGTGCAGAGTTTCAGCTTGCCAAGCCCCCCTTTTCACCATTCACTCTGTGCATTAACTGTAGCATAAGGAGTTAGGCACAGGCCTCATAAACAAAGCTTGTCAAGCAGCACTGCTTTGACCACCTTGACCTAATGCTCTGTATGTGTTGTAGGTTCACTATTCAGCAACCCTCTCTCCCAGGCATCCCATCTAAGAACTTGACTGTTCAGCAGATGCTTAAGCATCCAAGTATCAACCTGCTAAAATAAAAAATGGTGCTTGGATCTGCTTCCGAATTGCTATTATCCCCGCAAAAGCAATGCAGGACGTCTGAATTCTCTACCCATAACACTGCAGCAGTAGCTAGCGGCTGCAGCCAGGGTAGTAACCCCACTGTGCTACAGGCCTGTCAGACACTTTGTAAGAGTCTCTGCTCTACAGAGCTTACCCTCTAAATAGAGGAGACAAAGAAAGGATTACGGTCCCCACTTCCCAGACAATCAAGGATGTGAGTGGTTTTAGTTACGACGGAAATGCAAGCTATACCCAGGAACTAAGCCCACGCATCCCCCCCATCCCAGTCAAGCAGCTTGTTTGTGGTTACATCAAACCCTTCCCTGCAATAATTAAGAACAACAGAGCTGACTACATTCAGATCAGGAACAGCTGAGGACCCAAACAGCCAAAAATGCAAATAAAAACGTCCAAGTACTTTCTTAAACTGAACATAGACTCCGGCTAACAGACACACCATCCCAAAAGGGCCAATTACCACAGCCTCAGCTGCTGGCTGATGAGGCTGGAGCACTGGCATCATTAAAGAAGTATCTGTCAAGCAGGAGTGCACTTCCCCATCTCCTACTTAAGCAGCTCAGAACATCAGTAACACCACAACAATTGTGCATACAGAGCCATCCTGGCCCTTTCCTAGTGGTACTGGTGCACTGGAATTGTTGGGCATGGATGGTCACGCTCATCTTTTACAGCTCATCCAAAACCCATGGGAAAACCATCAGAACACGACACCATCCTTGCATTTGTTGACCTCTCAGCAACAGTGGGTCTGTGAACAGCTGCAGCGTTACTCCCAAAGCAGAGAGCAATGAAGTAGAAGAAAAGTTTGCCTGTCTCTTCCAGTACTGGAAAACCACTGTCTGGCACGAGTCCTTGTGCCAGTGCAAACAGTTATGAGCAATAACGGGGGTTGGCAGGAGCCAGCACGAGAACCTCAAAGGCATTTAGACCAGCTGAGCTCTGCGGGCTGCTCTGAGCAGCCCTCTGCCTCCACCAGTGTTCAGCAGCAAGGAATTCAACTCATCGCTCTGCCCCCAGGCATTCCCACTGGAACAGGCAGGTAGGTATCAGCCCTTTACCTGAAAACATCCTGGTCCTCGTGGTCTGTGGGGGGGTTGTTCCACTGGGAGGGGATCCGACAGTAAAAATCACTGGGGATGGGCTGGCAGAGCCCCCAGCCCGGGCACCAGAGTGCAGGGTCCCTCCGTAAGCACCTGAGGGAGCTGGGGAGACAGTTGAAAGGTGCAGACTGGCATTACAGGAAAGTTACTCAGCGCATGGTGTGCCTCACCCAGCAGTTTGTGTTCCTGCAGACTCTCTTGGGAGATGGTGCTTACCGGCACAGGCTCGCACTCCCTTTGGAGGTGTCCCCCGCGAACACGAGCAGGCCAGGCTGGCATGGGCTACAGGTCACCAGCCTGGGCAGGGACACACATTGCTGCAGCTGTTCTCCCCGCCTCGCTTCCCAACCTGCAAGCCCAGGAAGACCCACCCTTGCCGAGTCATTCATATTCGAGCTGCCTGGCAGAAAGTCCCCACCTCCACGTTATCACGTTCAGAAGGGGTCAAAAGAGGAAGCCTTGCCTACACAAATCACACCACTAGCCAGCAATTACACAGCATGCGTAGCCCGCAGACCTCCGAGCGCTCCGCAAAGGAAAGCAAACATGGTTACGCTCCTCACACATGGCAGTCACTTCCTTTGCCAAACGCCATTGGAAAAGCAGCCTCCCATTGTAGAGGGCAAGTAGGCAAGCTGCTCGCCCCAGCCCAGGACATCCTGCTAGATCTGCCCAGCATTCCCACCTACCTGCAATTTCCATTGGCTTCTCATTGTTCAGGCTGTCGTTGCTGCCAGCTTCTGAGATCTGTGCCCCAAAGGCTGCCTTCAGAAGCAGGTCAGTGAGCCTGCCTGTGCTGAGAGACCTAAAAAAAGGACATATAACATGATGCAGCCAGTCAACAGATGCAAGGTTTCAGCTAACTTCCACGTCAGGCTGTGCCACGACTGGTCCACAGCCACTTAACACTACACAGTGAACAGTCTGGGGTTGAAGTAACCACTCTTCCTCTTTTAACAGAGCATCTGAAGCACCTCCTGCCACTTGTAAGGAAGCGTACAACTACTAACTGCAGTAATGCAAGTATGACACAATGTTATTACAATACCATTTTTCTTTGGTGGAAGTATGGAAATTAGTATCAGAGGACTCCTCCAGATCACTGGAGAAAGCCGCAGCCTGCAGAGAGGCATGTAAGAAAAACCTAACACTAACACTGGAGTGACTCGATCCTGCAATGCTCGTGACAGTCAGCACGTGGCTTTCAAACAGAACTTCGCGCTGAAGGCCTGTGCCCACTGTTGGATGGACAAGGAACACCCGTAACACCCTCTCATCCATGACAGGCACAGGCTCCACCAACAGCAAGGCGCGCATCTGTGTAATTGCAGGGAATCTGGCCTAAGGACAAAATCCTGCATCCCCCCCAACTTGATGAAACCATGGACACTATAAACAGACTGTGAAGCTGCAGACAACCTTTCACTTTATAGAATCTAGGCCATGGACTGCCCCTGTAGAGGAAGACTTAAAACATTTGTACCGTATCTGCCTGCAGTCCAAGGGTGCTAGCAGGTAACTACAGAAGGGTTACAGATGCTACCTTACACCTTCAGTGTTAGCCGGGGTCTGGAATCTGCCCCACCTGTCCTGTGTTAGGGAACAAAGCGCCACTGTGTAAAGCAGACTATAGCTCACCTGCCCTTGATCTCTTCCACAGGCCTCAATCCCAAGCCAGTTTGCTGGCAGTGGAAATGCCCCATCTCCTTCAGGTCTGGCAAGGTCTTGTTCCGTGTTGGAGCCACCATCACCCCCTGATGGGCCAAGAGAGTGAGGAGATTCTGGGAACTTGGGGTTTTGGGAAACTCAAACGGGGACACAGCCTAAGAAGAACAGAAAAAGCAGAGATCTGCCTTTAAAATGAAGGAGGAAGGCTCCTCTTGCCCCCCTGACTTATTTATCAAAAATAAATGGTATGCTTAACAGCCTGCCTGAAATAAAGAGGTAGAAATCCCACCCCACGCCGTTACTTGTCCTAAATCCCAGAAAAACTGAAACAAAAGGACAAAAAACTGCTGAAAATTTTAGCAGCTTAACATAAGCAGAGAAAAAGCTGTCAGTGTGCCAGCTTCGTATGAGACACGAGGCTGTTTTGCCTGCTCCACCGTCTGCCGTCTCTGCTGGGGATTCCTACCGGACACACACCTGCGTCACAAGCTGAACGGTGTGAGCAAAGCAGCCCAGGCACCGCCAGTCACTGATGTGCTTCTGCCTCATCGGGGCAGCTCCTTTCCATCATCCGTTTAAAACCCTGGGCTCAGCTCAGATGGCAGACACTGCTGCCAACTGAGATCTGTCCACTGAGAACCAGGGCACTAACCCATTTCACACAGATCACTAAACAGCCCCCAACGAAAAGCAAACAAGTGGTGAGAAATCCAGGTCGCAGTTGCCTGATCACGCAGCACTTCATCCCCAAATAACCCAACAGGTCAGGCTGCGAGAAACCCAGAAGCAGACTCCTTCACCTACCTTGGTAGGGGAGCCCATTATAGTTGGCAAAGGGCTTCTCTGCATGAACTCGGAGAGCTTGGGTGAGGATCTGAGCTGCCGGCAGTGCTGCAAGCCATGAATCTGCAGCGGCTGGCTGACGGGGGTATGACCGAAGTGAGCAACGAGAGGATCAGAGTGCTGCTTGGTTATCTTCTGCCTGCAGGAATGCAAATCCGACAGGTTGGGAGCACTGTGGAGCCGGGAGCCCATCCCTCGAGGAGAGTGTTCGGGTGCCGAGGAACCTGGAGGGCCCAGAATGACAAAGCACATCATATGCTGGTTCTAACACAAAAAGCCAGCCTGATGCCAGGATTCACTGCTCAAACATCTACAGATCAAAGCCTTCAGTGGATGGCTAAGGATGGCACTCTGGGCAGTGCCAGCCTCATCGGGTTTTGGCTCTACAGGAGGGAGAGATACGGACAACAGGGAAATAAAGCGCAGCTTCTTCCCTTCATTGCAGCCCTTACACAGAAAGGGACCCGACTGCCAGAGCTCAGCAGCAAGGAAATTACACATCAAGCAGGCCACCTGGCAGAGGGGGCGTTGGGGATTTTCAGATGCTTTTCCTTCATTCAATTCATCGACTTCAAAGTCCCAAATTCAAGATTTTGTGACACAGGGTCTGTCAGCACTGGAAGATGCTGGCTGATGGGATGTGACTGGATTAACCCCAGCTCCTACCAGCACACAGAAATCCTGTCGGGGCAAGCATCAAGAGAAGATGCTGAAGGAACACTCCCAATCTGGAGTGCCCGAGACTACGGTACCGGCCTTATCCATAGGAGTAATGAAGGAAGGTAAGGACCAACGCACCTGTGACAGGAATACGGCTTTTCACTTCTGCTCCAAGAGAAGAAGGGATAAAAGTCTGGCCGGGCTGCTCTGGGATTGTTCCAACTTTGACAGAACACAATAAAAAGAAGAAAGTTTACTCAGTATTAAATTTCCACAGGCAATGGCAACACTATGTACCACCTGTTTTATAGAAAGATGCTAGTTATCTCTTCCATTTTCTCAGCCCTAGCTGTGCAGTGAAAAGATCAGCAACTCCTGTAAAAGGAGGAAAAAAAATGCTGCCTGGTATTAGTTGAGCAAGTTTTAGTCTGACTTTGCAGTGACATTAATTGAGAGGAATAGAATACAAAAATTCTGCATTTCTGCACCGGCAGAGACTAATAAATGTAGGGTTGGAGACTCCAGGGATACAGAATAGATGGTTACATCACAGTCTGTCCCTTTACAGAAAGCAGCAAGTTCCATCAGTTGCACAGTGGGGTTTTTCTTAACCCTTTCCACTTGAATTGCTTGTTAGCACATGGGTAGGGCTACCAGATACTCAGACAGCTACTTCTCAGTTTCAACAGTGAAGTTCAAGCCCTTCCACAGCTGGCCAGAATTTTTCTCTGACAACAACTGGCTCACAATTTTTCTTACCCCAGTTCAAGCCAGTACTTAGTCTTACAGAAGTAAGAGTAATGCACTTACAGAAGCCCTCTTCAGAGGGCAGCAAAACATTTGATACAGACACCAAAACAAAGCTTGCCTTTCCTGGGGCTAATAGGTATTTTCCTCTCCATTTTACTGAGGCCACAACACTTGTCAAATCATCTGTTGAGAAGAGCCACAGGAGAACACAACCACCTGAATTCCCTGTTACCTGGCAGCCACAGCTGGTCATAACTTCCCTCTTTACAGCAAAGAGGAACACAATTTTATTCAGGCAGCAACAAGCCAGTTGACTTCTTACCTTGTGGTGATGGCGTAAATGGCTTGGCACCACCGAAGGAGAGCTTTCTAGAGCTGGGCACAGATCCATGCTCTCCAGGATAAGGAGGGGAAGCACCAGTTTTAGGAAAACCAAGAGGACTTGTACTGCTAGACCTCCGGACCGTACCAGACCTTATAGGAAACAACAGCAGCACACATGTTACAGCAGGTGCCGGTAAAGGAGACTAAGACCCTATCACCAGACACACACACAGCTGCTTCCACAGAAGCAGAGCTTCCCGACTGTTCATCCTCAATCAAAATCCTACTGTTCTAGGACTACAGTAATACAGATTAAGATGCTAATGCTTGTTCTCAAGAGCTTCAATCCAAACAAAATTTTGCAGAACAAATGAAAAGAAAGAACGGGATTAGCTTACAGCTAATTTTTCAGTCACTTTTAGATGCTTCCCAATATCCCTGTCAATCATGAACAAGACATAGTTCCATACCTTGCCACAGCCAAGGTGTCTGCCCCGGGCAGTGCCTCCGAACGCCCTGAGAACTGTTCAGGCACCCCTCCTGCACTGAGCTCCGCAGGCTGTGCGGGTGGAGGTGAGCTGTGCCGAGACACTGCTCTGCCACGGAGCTTTGACTCAAATCAGAAGCTACAGAGCAAACCAGAGCAGCGTGTAGCTGTCAGATCTGAAACAGCTCAGTACTACCCAGAGGCATGTCTTTTTGGGCTGGACAGTCAGAACTGTCTGGGCTCCGAGCTCCTTTAAGTCCTTGTGGAGCCTCACCTGAGGGAGCTAAAATTAATTTGGACAGCCCACACCTGCAGGAACCCCAAGTGTTACTCAGCTGCTAAAATGAAGCAAAAGAGAAAACCAGACTAGCGGGAAAGCGAGTACAGTGATGCCATCACTCTGGAGAGAGATGGGAGATTACTGTACACTAGTTAATTAATTCTCAATATTTCCATGTTTTCATTGCTCGTTAAAGACACAGAACCTAAATTCTATTTACTGAAATGCCATTCTGCCTCTGCAGGCTCCTTCACCAAGATTCCCATTACACTCCCGTATACGAGAAAACAGTCCTTCCATCAAATCCTTCATTCTACTCTCAATTTGGAAACATTTTTTCCCCTTGTTATAAGAACATCAGTTTCAGCCAGTAGGTGTTTTTCTGGACAGGAATCAATGAATATGGTGAAAAAACCCCTCCGTGCTTAAGTCACTGAAAGATGCTGCACCAAGGGATCCTGCCTCCTCTTGCAGTGATGCTGCATTAAGCTGTCCATATGTACCTGAACAGAAGGAACAAAGGCACACGGGTTTCAGCCGTGCAAGCAGGACTAGCTACATTACCCAGGAATGACAGTCATCCCGATGAAGTGTCAGTACATCTACCACTCAACGACACTACTAGGTGTATGTTTTACTTTATGCTACATTTCAGAAAAAAAGTAAATAATTTATTTTTTTTTAAATCTATTTCAGTAGTTGAGATACAAGAATTTGATCTGCCAGCCCCCTCCCCTGCTCCCCTCTGCAGTGCGTTACTATATTTTGCAGCCAAATGAATCCATGCTACACTCACATGCTTGGAAAAAAAGGAAATCCTTTAAAATCTTAACCTAAAAATCACTTCTCTTCAGGTTGCTCCAGATTCAGAGGCCTAATGCTCATCATGTGCCTGGCCCCAAAGCAAAATGAATACGCAAAAAGGAAGTGGACACCTGGCAGGGTGAAAGATACCGAGATGTTCAGCGGCAGAAAGTATTGCTCTCCCATGGTTCTGACTCTCCAGAATATGAGCCATCCAGAAGGCTGAACACTATCTATCAGGAACTTGCAGAAAAAAACACCAGCTGACTGTGCTGCTGAAAGATGTGGAATGTCAAATGCCACCCTACGAGACATGGGATAAGCAAGCAAGCAGATGAGCAGGACAGGTGATGTGGCCAAAAGCACACACACCTAATTAGCACCTCAACCAGCCACCTATCCGTCCACAAACAAGCTACGTCACACAGGCATACACCCTCCAGTCAGGTGACAGTGGCTGATTTTTCAGAAACAAGAGTGTCATCACGGTTTGTAACCTAATGACTTGGCAAACATGACGATGCACTTGGCTGCAATGGGCTATTTGATGCACCTGATGGAAAAGTGGAATCACATATTAAATGCTTGATGAAGCTTTCTCCTTCCATTCTGAAGGGTGTCTACTGAATTTGCTCATTAGAGGAAGTGATGGGGAGAGAGAAATATGGCTTCCTGGGGCAGGACAAAACGTGACGTCAGAGATTTTGAGAAGATGCTAAAAGCAGACTGAATCATCCTGATTGTGTCCATTCAAGTTCCTCTGCAGGGATGATGCTAATCTCAACATTACACAGTGGTGACTAAAAGGAGCAAAACACAACAGTTTGATCCCCCAGTGGTGGCTGCAGACTGTGAACCTGAACTCAGCAGCCTGTCCCCAGGTCTGGGGTAGGCATGGCGCGCCGAGGGGCATCCTCTGCGCCTTCTCCAGCGCTCTCACTTCATGTGTCACATGGATAACCAGGACTCTTTAGTGAGTTCCAACACTAACAGAGTCCACAAGTTGTGCTGTGAAAAACACAAGGCACATAGGAAACGGGAAGAAGTTTACCACAAAACCTGCCACACACTCAAAGAAGGGAACACAAAATAGCATTAATAGTATTATGTTAAAAAAGTAACATACTGAAGTAACGCTGGCACAAAGCAATCTCTCTGCTGATCCCTGATTAATATCAAGATACCGTGTCTCTCCTTCTGGGCCCACTTCGAATAAGGCTTATCCTGAATTAGGCTGGCTGAAGCTCAAACTTAAGCGGACGTAGGTATTACCCTGCTTCTGAAATCTAAACTTTTAACTAATCCAGACACCAAAGCAACTCATCCAAAAGATGACAAAACACCTCACAGACACTTCTGCTTGAATGCCCCTGCTTTAAGATCCTGTATGAGTCTCCTTCCAACCAGTCTACGGACCTGGGCTGCTGCTATCAACCCAGATTTCAAACCTGTAAGAATCAGAAGTTATACGTGAGAAGAGACAGAAGCCCTATGTGTCTTGGATGCACGAGGCATTACTACTGAACTCAGATGGTCAGCTGTACGGCTGAAGGCTGGCATCCAGGTCTTCCTGACAGCCTTCAGGAAACACGCTCTGCCTCACAGGCATAAATTGCTCATGATTTAATCAGTCCTGCCTGCATAACCACATTAATATGCAACTCGTGGAAGACACATCATCTATGGTATGACTAGCTCCAGGAGCCAATTAAGGTAAAGTCAGGTAAGTTTTGTACCCCCATTCATTTCAGTTGTTTATCTCAACTTTTTCCTTTTATAAAGGCATCTGCCAGATGGATAGGTCTCTCTGCTTGGACATCCAACCCACAGCTGGCATGAGGAAAAAGCTGCCAGAGTCAAAGGGGCTCAGCATGCACTACAAGTTGATGGGAGCTGTCTTATGTACATGCACACAGACAAAATATACAGTACACATATCAACTAAATAATCAAAATAAATCAATAATAATCAAATAAATCTCAACACCTCTACAAAAATACCCCAAAATTACGGTACCACGTAAACATGCACCACATTGGCTTCCTACAGGCAAGGGGAAGGGCCCAGCAGATAGGAAAATTTTTGGAGGTACAGAGAACAAACCGTAAAGCAGTTTGTTTTACCACCCCCAAGCTGTAGGACGAGAGCCCCTTTTTCCCAGCTCCAGCACTTACCGGGGAGAGGTGTACTGATTGGGGGACTGCAGGTTCTGCTCAATCCGCCGGTAGTTGTGAATCTGCGTTGGGACTGGAATGGGCACCGAGTGTCCGTACTTGCTGCTAGAAAACTGACCTGGCCGGCTGTTGAAAGGAGACACACAAAGAAAGCCTCTTGTAAGGGGTGGGCTTTCAGCCAGGGGACTGGAGGTTTTGTCTTCGTAAAGCACCCGCACACAGGGAGCATCCCCTTGGCTGCTCCTGGGCTGTGGGTTCACACTGGGGGGCAGTTCAAAGCCATATCAAAGGGAAGGGGCACCACACATCTCCCGAAAGCCAGCACAATTCCCGCCCACACACTGAAGTTAAAACATGCACCCAAGCACACCACTCCCTCCAAGAAAACTGGCGCCCTGTTATTTCAGGCCACAACTGGCCCAGTTTCCAACAGGTCAGATCCTCGGCCAATGAGCACATCATCGAGCAGGGGCTAAACAGTCGTGGCTCACAAAGGACACCAGCAAAGGTTTTGCTGCCAAGAGCTACCTGCGATTCATGCAGAGGCACTGGTGCAGCAATGGCATCTCCATGAAAGCCTCAGCATGCCATAAGGAGAATACAAACTTGTGGCGTGTATCAGAGCATCTGCAAGTTAATTATAAAGTGGAGAAGGCAACTTGGGAGAGAATAAATTCGAGGGACAGGCGCTGGTACCTCTGTACCCGTCAAGGTCAGCTAGAACATCACACATACAAAATAGAACAGGCCCGTTCTGCAAACTTCAGACTTCTTTCTGATTCCTTCCAAAGCAGGTTAATCAGCTCACACCTGACACCTATTCCCCTGGGTGACAGTTTGCCCTGTTACTCTTAGCCCGTACACCACGCAATACAAAAACCATCCAAATACCACATCTAACGAAGTGGCCGCCTAAAGTCTTTTCCCAAAGGCTCCAGAATTCTAGGGTTAATTTTGCCACGGCAATGCTGTTTACAAGTGCCAACACCAACTGCAGGGATGTCGCACAATTACAAGAAAGATCTTATGGGTAGTGAAGGCTTCTGCAGTCTTCCTTGTTGCCAGCTGAGGACACACCTGGGTCTGCCCCTGAGAAGCAGGAAGTGCCACTTCTTCGGGTCTAACACTCACAGTGGAAGTGTTTTACTTAAGATAAAAGGAGATATCAAATTCAGCAAGAACATACACATGTACACAGGGGAAGAGAGAAGCGTTTGTGACTTATGTGGTGGTTCAAAGCATCCCATTACCAGAATTTCTTCTTCCGGGAAGGTCAGCAGTACGCTGTGATTTACGGTGACAGCGGCGAACAAAGCTGACCTGCAGGGATGTGCTTGCAGATCTCCACAGTGCGCACGTGAAGACAGTTCTCCATCACAGGAGAGCCAAATAACTGGAAGAGTTCTTTCATCAAGGCTTAAAGATCAAAAAGTGATTCCGATTTCTTCGTTCCTCTCTCAACAGGTTTACTAATTTTTTAAGTGCTCTGTATTCTTCCTTGCGTGCTCTCATTTCTTCCACCAAGGTAACAGACTCTTAATCTGACACCTGTCTCTAAAAGGCAGCACAGAAGCCTTGACTCTTCACTGACACACAATACAACAAAGGCACTCAGGGTTTCCGATTGCTCAGCAGAAAGGTGAGGCTTTGGTGTCTCTGCCTTCCATCAGCATAAGACACTGTGTCATTACAGACATAAAATGAGCAGAGGTTTAAACAAGAAATCTGAGGGTTCACATCAAACTTTGTACATATCCTGACTTTCAACACACATTTCAAACGCTACCTTTTCAATCTGGCCAAAATCTTCTCTTGGAAAAGAGGTTCGTGAGTGAAAGGATCCTTCCCTTCTTCCCAAGAGTCATATCAAGTCCTTACAAAAGCCAGGTTTCTCCACAAGGTGCAAGTTGCAAAAGAAAGCATTCAAATGAGGTGACATATACTAAACTTGTTAATTGGCCTCGAGCCTTAAGGACTACAACTGGCCATAAATTTGCAAAGACCAAAAGATAAAGCTGGGACAGGGAGTTTAATTACTTGGCAGTAATTAAAAGCTCTCTGGAAATGGTGTGATATCCATTGCTGTGGGATATGTCCAAGGAAGTACCTTGGTTAGACTTACAAAGCATCTCCCGCAAGGAAGTGTTTTAAAAAATAAAAATAAAAAAATCAACTATCAGCATATTTTAATTCTGCCTAGTCCTTACCCTCTTAGTTAAGAAGAGCTGCTCTGGAGTGTACCATGACATCCTGAGGAAAAGCCGCTGCTGGCCACTCTAAAATAGCCTTTGCTTTCTGTCCTAGTTGGACTGCATCCAGCACTGCTTGCTAGCCTAGAGCCACAGACGAAAGGGAAAACTGCTGCTTCCGAGGGAGCAAAGACGGAGAGAAAATCAGGATCCTTCTGCGCCAGTGAAGCCGAGCGCTGAGCCAAGGGGCCTCGTGACATCTGCAGTGCAGGGCACTGAAGCCCACGTTAATGGGTGGCACCAGTTCAAAGCACTTCAGGGGACAGATGAAAGATCGTGCCTTGCACTCTGGATTCGGAGCAACTGCTCCAATCTTTCATTACTTATGTCTTATTCCCCATCCTGGACAGGGTAAGAAGTAACTTTTCAGTGTTTCTTCAAAGCAAACAGGAAAGCTGGAAGTAGCACTATGGGGTTTGGCATCTGCCCCACAAGAAGCCGCTGTGAATGAGTAGGAAAGGCAGCAAGAGCAGAAGCACGGTTAGATCCTTGCTGCTGGCAGTGACTTGCCACCTTGTGACCCAGTAGAACACAGCAAGGCCTGCCTGGTGAAGACAGCGGTGAACAGCGAAAAGTGGGCAGTGTTTGTAGCCGACTTCCATGCATTTCCACTCACCGCTCTCCAGAAAGAAGGTCAAATCCCTTAATAAAGACAGATCCCCTGAATGCAAAGGAATCAGTTCAGGAATAAGCTGTTAAAAAGCTTAGCAGGCGATAGCATAAGAAGCCTCATGCAATTAAACTCCACACTGCGGTACATGCTTGCCAATTAATCTGATCGCGTCAGCAAGGCTTTGAGCTATGTTTTCTCCTCGCTTTGAGGCTATGTTTTGTCATTTTCTGGGCTCAGTTTATGCGATGAGTATGTTCAACCCATAGCCTGGGACTACATTTTCTTCTTAAGAAAGATTTTAGGGTCATCCATCTCCCAGTTTGAAATCCCCTTCAGTCATCCTCCCTCAACAGGTGCCATTCTGACAGAATAGAAGATGAAAGCTGTCCTGCTTCCCCAGTGAGCAGGAATGAGATGGGAAGCAACACCACCAGTTCCCTGCAAGCCAAGCACAGACCCTAAAGCTTCAAGCTCTAGAGTCAATGGGATCGCCTTCTGCAGACTGTTCACGTCTTCTGAACACAAATGTGTCTGGACCCACTGGCAGTGCTGGACGGCACCTACAAAGCTGAGTTTATAGCAACTGGTTTAGTTGGAAGTAAACCTATGACAACGCCTGTTTGCACTTGTTACTCCTACTCCTGTATCCTTCACGGGTAAACAAATTCCACGTAGCAGCATTACTTTACACAGACACAGCACAAGGAGCTTTCCGGACTTTCAAGCAAACTCCAAACACCGAAGCAGGCCCAGATCTGTCCTTCAACAGCAAGGGGCAACAAGCGACATCCCTCCACATTTGCCCAGTAGTTCAAGACCATCGTAATTTCAGCCTTGCCTGAAGTGCTGTGCCCTAATTCACTGCATGAATTTAGAAACAAGAGTCCTTAGCTGGAAAACTAATGCCTCTGCAGGCTGAGCACAGAGGGGATGAGTAGCACATACATGCCAGTGGGAGCACATGTACTTTCTGCTTGAGAATAATCCCTGGCTCCCTAGGGAACAGAGCTGATTCCAGCTCTACTGCATTTTCTCCTAGCCCCTCCTGAGGGGCCAGAAGAGGGAGATAGGCTCTGTGTTGGGACTGATCAGTGCCCAAGGCTAGGCAGTTTCTCCTGGGTGTTTCTTGTTAACTTTTAATTAAAGGAGAGATGTGGATCTTGCCCAGCACACCAGTATCTGTAAAATCCCCTCCTGGAAGTCAATGAGTGTGCAGTTAATCGGTGTTGCACAGTCACCACTGAACAGTCTTTCTTACCTGGATGGGCTAGGAGAACTGCTGTAAGGGGGTGAAGGAGATGGTGTCCTTCCCTGGCTTTCTAAGCCTGCTGAAGTCACCAGAGAACTCCTGAAGAATAAGAGAAAGAACCCAGCTGTTGGAGCCTGGGAACCAGCCCTGCTCCCTGCTCTGCAAAGCACAGTAACAGAGCTGCGTGTGCCCAGCACCCTCTGCTGAGCCTACTCGCAGGAGCCCCGAGGACCGTCACGCTGTCCCACACACTCTCTGGTATTCAGGTGCTACATGCTGATGATCAAACTGAAACTGGTCACCATCAGGCAGGTGACAGTTATTCCTGAAACAAAAGTTAACTCAGCAACATCTACCCTCCCACCCACCAGAATCCAGAAGTCCCTAACACACAGTACGCTCTAGTGACTCAGCAACTGCAGTTGCCTTAGTGGTCTTACCCGCTGTACATCAGGCTGTCTTGGACTGGTTTCCCTCCTGCAGCCTCAGCAGTCAAATCACCTGCGGAACAAGGAAGTGCAGAAACAGATTAATTCGAGATGTTTTTCTTAAAAATCTTTGTATATTCAGAGCAACTGAGATTTTGGGTAGAATTTCCTGCTCCTCCAAGACCTGATGAGTTGCTTCTGAAGTCAGCATTTTGGAAAATGCATGTGGGCTGAAGCTGATGTGGATGCTGCTAATCCTTATACCCTAAAGTTTTGGAAAATTCGGGCTGAAAAGGAGTCCTTTTGGAAGGGGGCCGAAATCTGACAGAATCACTTAGGGCAATCAGTATACGACCACTTGGTGCAAGCAATTAGCTGCTGTGTATTAAAGACTGGTATTTATTGCACGTTGGGCTCCGAAACATCCGTGTCCTAAGAGGCAAAAATTCAGGGCAGCCAAACGAGCTGGCAGCTGGCTACGCCGTGTAGGAAGTTTGTGCCTTTGCCAAAACATCTGAACACTGAAAACATGACTAGCACAAGACAAGTGTGTACTGGTCCCACCACTGTTCCCAGGAAAAACACAAGCAACACTGAACTCTTGGATTGCACAGCAGAGATCTTTCACAGATTCCAGTTCTACTGCTCCAAATTCCTGTTTTAACACAAGCAGTGCAACTGTGAAAGGAGGAATCACAGCATTTATCACCGAGTTCCAGCTCAGCAAAGCATCAACACATGGTCAAGCTTGAACAATATCCTTCTGCTGGTTAAGTCAGGACTCATGTGTGGACAAACTCAGGCATGTGGTTGAACTGGAGCCCTGGCCCCCACATACATACATACTTTCAAGCAATTCCTATCACAGTATAAACACACAGAGATGTTAAAATTAAATACAAAACATCTGAAGAAAAATCCAACATCTTTTAGCTTTTTTCAGGTATGTTTTCAAGTGTAAAACCTGGCTTGCTAGCTGAAATCCTGTCTTGGGCTGTGATGCTGAGTGAAACTGAAGACAGGATGACATGGAAACAGCTTCTGTGAGAGACATTTCCCCGTGAGCCTACTTATCTTCTTTTCCAGTTGGATTACCAGGTTCAATCTCTTATTGAGGTTCTCGAGTAATATTTACTCTCAAATCCTACCTTCGAAGGTAATTACAAAATATCCTACGAAACTAGCAAGTGAGCCAGATGTCACTTCCAACTTGAGAACAAACACATTCCTGTTACTCAGTCAAAACAGACAGGTTTAATTGCTCTTTCAACTTCCTAGGAACCATCCCTAACATCCACATCCCCCTCTGCTTAGAACCTCTACATTTACAGAAACCACCTTACTTGAGAACTGTGCTGGGACCATAACGAAGTCATCTGTGTCACAGGATGAATTCTTACTGCTGCTTCCAGCGGAGTCCTTCGATCCATGCAGAAAGCCGGGCGAATCCTGGGTCGGAGATGCCAGCGCCTTCTCCTGCAGCTGCTGCTGCATTTCTCCAAGGGACTGCTAATGCAAGGATGAAACAAACACTGGCTTCAGCACAGCTCCTTCATCGTTCTGCTCCATCCTTTAAACTGAGCTGTACGAGGCTACAAACAACATTTTGCTGATAAATCAGGGCTGATAGTTTGCCAGAAGCAGCCGTTTAGTTTACTGAAAAGGAACAACCTTTTATGTCCAAGTCAGAACAGTGCATCTTTTGTTATACAAAACATACTATTGGCTTGTCTGATGCTCCACAGATAAGAAAAATTCACTTGAGGTATTGCATCCCCTCTACTAAGGTTTTCTGGATCAACCACGCATTTTCTATCGACTCAGTTTAGTATGACTGTGAAACACAGAAGAGATTTTGGAGATACTTTTGGTTGTTCTTTTAGGTTGTTTTTTTGTTTGTTCTTAAACATTAACCATCTGGTCTCTACTTGCGCTTTTGTAGTAAGCAGCACTCAGGAACACGTACATGTGTCCCTGCAATTTCAGAACAACCCTGTTTTGCTGCAGTGCTGATAAGGAGTTAAAGAAAGGCCTGAAGGAGCCTAAGTATTCGATAGATGACACCTTACAGCCATCAGAGGCAGGACAGACCCTAAAAAGTCCCATTTTTCTACTTCCTTCAGCCAAACGATAAATAGCTCTGCAATCCTCGTGTTTTGCAGACAGATGGAAGAGGGCAGATGGTTTAAGACCACTGAACTGCCCACAGAGCAGATCACAATCCTTATCCTAATGCATTTTTAGGCTGAGAAAGACTTGAACCAGCTTTCACCTGGGCCCAGTTAAGGACTTGTTCACCCTCCAAAGACTCTCCCGCTGTACCAGTGGGGACTCTCCCTCACTGTGCATGCAGTGCACACACGCAGAAGGAATTTCCCAACTGTCAAAGTTGTTTCTTTTCCACCCAATCTGCTAGCTCTGCCCTGCAGATGGGGCATTTTTCACATGCCGAGCCACCACACCTCCATCAGCAAAACTTCAAAATGCAGAGCAGGACCAGAGCAGTACCCTTCCAACATGGGACCCCCTCTCAGTTTGGCAGCCAGTCTGTACTACCCTGAGGCCCCCAGACGAGGAAAGCTCAGGGGAGAGACTACTTTTCACACCATCTACCCATTCCTGGAGTCTTAAGGACAGGAGGGCCTCAGCCAGCCACCCTCTGCTCCGGGCTGCAGGGGGAGGAAGAAGCGCTTGGGAATACAGTTATGTGACTTTCAGAGGAGAGCCTCTCTTCTCTGTCCAGCACCTATATCAACTTCTGATATAGTGCCTCTCAGCCTTTTCCACACCAGGCTGAGATGCCTTGGCCCAAGGAAACTCAGAAAACAAAGCAAAAAAGCAGTAATGCCAGGGGGAAAGAAATTCAACCCTTCTCCCTTGCCCTGCCCATCACACCACCAGCATTCCCAAGTTCAAAGTCAAAAGGCAGCTTTCATCAAGAGCCTCCAAAAACAAGCTCTCAGTTCAGCAAGCTGGAGGAATGCCACTTCGCTGGTCAGTTAATATTCTGCCCCTCCAGAGAAGTCTTCATCATTTCAGGTAACCAGAGAGAAAAAACTGTCAGTTCAGATCATCTCTCACAAGACCACCAGACTGTGGCAGATCTGATCTGAGCAAACAGCTTTGCTGAATGTCCCTCTGGCACCTGGAAATGCTGGTCAGAAAGGAGGAGGTTCACCTTACACAGAAGGGTGGGTGTGCTGTCACGCTGCAGAGACTTTGCTTGGAAACAGAACTGGCAGCCAAGTAAGCAGCGCTATACCCTGAATTAGTGACTGTTTGTTGATTCCAAGGAGCTTTCCATCTCTGCCAAGACAAACTAGTCTCATTAATACCAACTCCTTTCATAAAGGCTTTTCATATAATAGGCAATGGCAAATTGAAACATGTGGAGAGACAGACAACCTGCGGGATGTAAACTCTAAACGGACTGGAGAAGACCATGAACCAAACTCAGGCAGAACTGAAGTGCTCAGTGACTTGCACCAGAAGACAGCAAAAGCAGAGACCTTCTTTCAAACCAGCAAGCAGGGAGACCATTAACACAAGCAGTGTGCATCCCCTGAGCTGTACTTACGGGAGGTGAAGCCAGGTGGGAAGTAGAAGAGCTGCTGGAGGAACTACCAGAGCCTGAACTGGGATAAGAAGGCATTGGCACGGAAGCAGCTAAAACCAGCAAAAGACAAAAAACAAAAGAAGTTGTCAAATTAAGATCAATCAATAATAAAATGTCTTTTCCATCTTTTCCCATCAGGTTCATTTCATGTACCATCATGTATCTCAAATATCAGATGTGGCCAATTAAAGGAGGACAAAAATTAGCATTCTGTTCAGTTATATGATTCACACCCATCCACTCCCCTCTACACCATTTCATGGTTATAGCTCTTGTGGGGGAAGGTCTCACTCACATCATCTGACCACTTGACAGCTGACCTACACAGGCAGCAAGACAGTTTCTGCCCTAAAGAGCCTCCAAAGCATCTTTGCAAATGAGTGGAAAGATGAACAGAAAAGCGGACTGATTCATGTCAGGGGCAGAGGGTAGAAGCCAGAACATATCCTTACAGTTTCTCCTTCATCAGACTGTGTGGCTTAGCACACATGCAACAGTGGCTACTCAAGCCCTAGGTGCTTGCCGCCCAAACCGTCACTTGGGCATCCCAGACCACGTGCTACAAAACCCCCACAGAATTAGCCATTCCACAAGGAATTAGTTCATTGCTTCCTATACCTCAGCACATTCTCCCTCAGCCACTTCTGCAAGTTAAAGAGGTTTTGCTTATTCTATCTCTTTGCACAGAAACTGTTCCAGAGCACAGGCTAGTCTTGCATCCTGTCCTTTTACGGTTTATTGTTCCACCTCAGAACTGCACATTTTACTCACTTCAGTGTTGAACTTTCTTTTGTAACTCTCACAGAGACATAAAGCTGACACTGAAAGGACCAGTTAGCGTTGACCTTCAGGCAGAAAAGGTGATTAAGGCATCACAGAAGAAAAGAATATTTAACTCCAATGACTTATACAAGTGAGGTTCAGTAAATAACTTTGAAATGCTCAACCGAGGAGGAAGACAAGTCAAAGGTAACACTGGCTCTTTACAGGACTTTGAAGCGTTTAGTAGTTCAAATCCCCCAGTCCATCCGCACCTGACTGAACAGGGCACAAGCTGCAGAAGAGTCCCAGCATCCCCACTTCAAGGCAGCTTGAAGTCAGATTTTACTCTGACCAATACCAATTTTACTCATACAAATACCAACCATTTCGGTATTTGAATGACTTAAGAGATCAGGGCAATACTGAAGTGAGGAGAGGAACACTTTGCTCCTCTTCCATTGTGCTGGCAGAGAATTAGCACCTGGTAACAGATTTCTACCTTTACAGGATCTGTGCTGGTAACTCCGTACTTATACAAGGAAGGTTAATAACACCTAGAAGAAGAACGCTTCTGTTTGAAGTAAAACTACCTCCGTCATCAACCACATTAGATACTACAAAGTACTTTATCCAAACAGCTAGAAAAATACATCTCTCTGCAATTAACCATTGAAACAATGTTCTAACGATAAAAGAATGGGAAAATACACCTTTTGACAAAAGGCTTTAAGACATCTTTCCATGAAGCCTGTCAAAGGGCAAAGGGTGCCTGGACCAGTGTCTCCTGGCACAAACAGAACCACCACTGAGATGCTGAACTCCTCAGCCTGGCAGAGATGCAACAAGATCCAACAGCAGGAAAACGAAACCAAAGAAGAGTAAATTTAAAATATAAGTTTCACCATAGATAATCAACTGCTGTAACAATTCAACCAGGGTCACAGTGATCTCCTCCTCCCTTTGCTAACATTAACAAAACCCAAATGTTTTTCTGAGAGGTTAACAGACTGATTCAACAGAGTCCTGGGGCTTGTGCAATAGGAAGCCACAGCGGGACAGCAGCGTGGGGCCAGCGTGCAGCGACACACGCAGATGCCCTTCCCTCCAGTGATGGACCATACTGACAGCACTCACTGCCAGCATTTTGAGGGTCAGGTCCATAACGAAATAAATCTTTCCAAAGCTTTGTGAGAGGATGCCTTTTAGCCTCTGCATCTATTTATACTTGGGTTCATGCCCTTGATGGGCTGTGCTGTTAAAACACACTGCCCCGGCTCCGGTTGAGGCACGGGGACGGCGATGGTGGGTATTCTGGGAGGTCGGTCAGGGGCTTGGCATAGAGAGCTGCTACTCCCACACCCCACATGTTCCTCCAGCACAGCTGGCTCCCACTCCCCACGCTCAGGGAACACACACAGAGGTCTGAGAAAGTGCCTGTAAAATGGAGAGCTCTGTTCTGCCTCTACCACGCTGCTTTTGATCTCTGCGATCTTCCCGCAGAGCAATCCCTAATACCTTCCTTATACATACAACACCAAAAATCCAGGGTGGAGGAAGTCTCCCCCTTTGTATCCTGCCAGCTGTTACAGAACAATTCACCCTTGTAGAGACCAACCTTCCCATTACAGAAAGGCACTTTCAAGGAAAGGTGAGTGATTCTTGAACTGTATTCACAGGTGGCTGCTGCAAGACTTGTATCATTGTTCATTTTTCCTGGAATTAGTCTTTTTGTTATAGTAATTTAATTTCCCTCTCAAGGGCCCCTCCACTGTATTTTGGTTCTGTGTTTATTATTGATTTAAACCTGGCTGGAATTAAGACTTTCCTATTTTTGTCCATTTGCTTTGGACGGAAGGTAAGAGCAGACTTTGCCACTATCACCCAAAACTGAAGTTAGAACTCTGTCCGCATGAAGCACACCTTTAGATACAGCCCCTCTCAATCATTGTTCCTGTTTAAAATCCTGTAAACTCCCCAAATCCACCCTGTGATGCTGTGAGGTCCAACTCAAAAGGTCCTGACACCGAGAACAGATTTTCATGCATGTAGGACTACACGGTTTGGCTTTGACAAACCCTCTCTGACCACTACATCCCTGTTTGGGCATTTTTCAGCATCAGCCACATAGGACAGCTTGAAGCAAGACACTTGCTTCCCTCTCCTCCACACACCCAGACACTCCCAGTTTAAAATTAAAAAGGGTGCAAACACTTGGCTCATCATGTTTTCAGCTCAAGTCTGAATGCGGGGAATGTTAACAGGGATTGTAGGCCCCCACCCAAATCCAGAAATTGCTGCAGTGTAATTGTAATGTAAATAAGTCTGTTTTCATAATTGTCCTCTCCAACTTGTTCCAGCAACAAAACAGTCATCCTGTACGTTGCATAACCAATGCCAACCGGTTTCAGAATGGGAGAGCTGGGAGCCACAAAGGCAAGCCCGTGCTCCAGCTGTGTGGATCCTGATACTGGATCCTACACTTGCAAAAAACACTTCTGACATGTCATCCTATCAGGGGCTTGGTCATCCTAAAAATATCCAAGCCTCAAGCTTTATTTGGAATCCGAGTTCTACACACACTGGAGAGATGCATTTTTGTGATTATCTGGATTCAATTAAAACCAGTCATCAAAAAGTCATTTAATTGCAGTCTCTGACAAGTCAACAGTTTGAGCACAAGAACTGAAAGGACTAGCCCGAAGAATAGGCTGCTTTTTAAAGTTCAAAAATTTGCACCATTAAAACCTTCTATATGCAGAAGTCACAGTGATTTTTTTCTGGTTTGAGTATTTTATGTACAATAGAATTATAAAGATGGTAAGTTAAGCCAAGCCTGGCAGATACTCCAGACACTGAGCCACCGTACACTTCTGAACCATAACAGCTCGCCTTTCATGCTCTCTTAACTCCAAGTAAAGGAGGTACCAGCTTACCATTCATTAAAGGTAGAAGCAAAAAAACCTCCAAAATATTCTGCATGGGTACCAATTACAATGTGTTTACTCAGAGAAGACTTGCACAAGCGTCTAATTATGCCTTCTCATGCATTATTACTGTAATCCACTGCCCTGTACCATATGCTGATCAGACCTGGCTACAGACAGATGACATTCTGACTAGACATAGTATTTTAAAGACTTTATTAATAAATTTTTACATATCTAAAGTACATGCTTAGTCACAGGTACAAACCCCACAATATAAAAAAAAATATAAATAAACAAACAAAAAATAAAGCACATGTTTTAGCTAAAGCACAAGGCCCTGACCCTACTCTGCAGGCTGAGGTCTGCAGCACTCCTTGATGGCAGCAGCCTGGCGTCCTTGCTCCACTAAAGGAGTGAGATGAGAGGACGGACGTGAGAGCAAGTGTCCCTTGAAACCGCAGCGGAGAGGATGAACTTGTCAAAAATGTCGTATTTCAAGATTTTTGACAGAAATGTTGATTTTAATGATCCGTCTTGAAAAACATGCAGATTTATTTAAACAAGGGGGACCCCTGCCTCAGCAACTTCAAAATTATCCACATTTGAGGATTCCCCGATCTACTGAATTCCAAGATTACGTTGCACTAAAGATCTAATTCCACAAGATGGTCTACTAACACATATCCACGCAGAATGAACAGCTGACAGCTCTCACTTTATTGTTACTCATTGCTCTGGCACAGCCCGACAGGGCTCTGCAGCCTGTGCCGTGCCCAGCTCTGCAGCAGCCCCCCCTGTGCCACCCAAGGGCCGATCTGCCCACAGCGGTACGGGGACCACCACACTGCTCACACTGCGAGGTGCTCCCCTATGAAAGGGAGAGTCTCACCTCAGCACTGGTTTGGGACCCAGGCGGGTGCACGGCTGCCTCCAGTGCAGTGAAGGCGACCCTGAGCCGGGAGGCCCTTCAGGTGGCGGCAGCACAGCGGGTCCCTCAGCCTAGCCAAGGTCTCCACAAGTTGGTCCCAGAACCGCTACTACTCGAGCGCAGGCGCTGGCACAGACAGTCCAGCAGCCTCTCCTAAGAGAATTGTGTGCTCTCAAATGTGAAGGACTCAGTCCTGCTTCCACCGAAGCCAGTGGCAGCCCAGTTACCAGTTTCCATGGAGAACAAAACCAGGAGGGCACACTGCTCCTCCCGCCGTCCCCCACCACAGGCCTGTGGCCTCTGGGTCTGGGCACAACCATCATGATACAGGTGCAGCTCTGTCTCTTCTCTTCCATACTTCCTACATGCTAAACCACCCGCCGAGATGAAGTAGCACAATAAACTTGTGGACTAGTCTTGGTTCTGCATGCAAACCCACGGGAGCTAGCCCCTGGGCAACTGCAACCTTGCCAAGTCATCCACTTCAGCTACAACTGCAAACACGAAGCATGCTACCATGTTAAGCAGCATTCCATACACCTCAGGTGAGCTTTTCTTATGGAGATTACCACAACCCAGATCTTTGCTGACACACTGGCTCCTCCCACCTATTCAGAAATCGAAAGGACCACCCTTCCCACATGCAGCCTCCCTCACCCAGGTCCTTCACTGCACCTCCTGGACACCTTCACCCATCGCTGTCATCTGGCAAGCAGAGACCTCCATAGCAGACTGCAAGCACCATCTTCTCCACTAGCAGATTTCTGCACACAACAACTTAGAAGACCCCAACAACGGTGAGATATTTCTCTCCTCATCTTTTCAAGACCAGCAGTGGTTCTTCCTGCCTGGAGAGGACTCCAGGCTGTGGACACATGCCCGGAGGTGAGGACCAGCAGGGCAGCAGAGAGGTCTGGAGTTCCTATAGTCCTTACCTGCCCATAAAGGTACTCTTTTTATTGGGCCTTGACCCCACACCACTAACTTTGGTGCAGCTGGGGGTAAAAGCTGAGCTACAGTCCCCTGCTCATAATGGTGCCTCAGGTTTCTGCATGGCAACTGCGCAGAAGCTGGAAACTCAGGCCAAGTCAGGAGAACCCTCTCCTGTTTGCAGTGGGGCTTCTGTTCCCCTGGACAACGAAGCAAGGGAACTGCTGGAGGCAGGAGATGAGCTGGTGGGCATGCAACAGCATCCCAAGGGAGTCCTCTGCCCACAGGGGGATCAGACTTTGAAGGGCTTTTCATATACGGCAGTGGTATAGCAGGTGCTGAGAGCCGAGCTGGCTCAGGAGGACTCCTACACAGGCAGAGTCCTTTCCTGCCTGCAGAGCAGTCCTGCTTTACAGGACTCGCCCCATATCTTGCTGGTGCAGATGGAGACAGGGGCCTGGCCGGTTTGCCAGCTCCCCTAAACCAGAAGCGTCTTTTCTTGCCCGCAGGACGGTCACCTAAGTACACAGTTAAAATCTGTATCAGGAGCAACTAAGAATTCCTGCTCTGGAAGCAAGAAAGCAAGGGACTGTCAGGAGTGATGTGGACATCAGACAAGGGGCATCCACCTACAACATACATCCAACCAGGGCTCCGTGTTCAGAATGTGCTAGACATGCTTCCTCTGAAACTTCTAGCCCTTGCACTGGGCACCCCATGTCACTCACTGATGGGAAGCCTTGGTTCTATCAGGAGATTAAAGGGCTCAGGAGGATCCTTCCAGAATATGACAACCACACATAATTCCACCAAGCTAAGTGTCTTGGCCGAAGGACTATCATATCCCATACACACTAGAAGCAATTCTGAGTTGTTTTCCACTGAAAACAAACCTCTGAATCCTAGTAAGTGTGCTTGGAAATATTCAAAAGTTTTGAATCAAACGAAGAAAGAAAGAACTTTCAATAGAAATCTGTCTTTGCTTTGGCCAGTTCTCACAGAGCATTCAAATGTAACCATTAAGATTTATTAAGAATTTGGAGGTAAATGCTGAAGCAAGATTTGGTAACCGGAGCCTGCCGTTTTGCACAGCCAACCTAAGGTGCCAGCTGGCAAGCAGGGGCAAGAGTGCCCGTTTCCACCATTCACTATCCTGAACTGCCCTGCAGATGCAGACGAAGAGCAAGACCGTGCTGCATAATCCTGTTTACCTACAAGCATCCCCGCTGGCCAAGCACTTCATACAAAGAAGATGAATACATTTCAAAGCTAGACTTGCTTCTGCTTTAGGTTTCTAAGCAGCCCCTAATCATCCCTTTGAAGATAACTCAGCATAATTAAATACATTTTGATGGCAAAATCTGGACACACAGTAACAAATGCCAAATCCCTGCCTAAATGACTAAGAAAAACAGAAAGCAGTCTTTTTCTTTCTTCTTGAACTAGCAGCAAAGGAAGTCATGCCAGAGTTAAAAGAGAGTTGTAATAAGAAAATGCAACACTTACATTTTTTCATAGAGGCACTTGCATCCAAGAATGGGTGATGGAAAAATTCATCTGAAAAAAAAAAAAAAGAATTCAGGAACAATGACTCAGTGAAAGGAAGAGACTGTAAGAAGTTTACAAAGCAGTTAAAGCCTAGCAAGTTACAGTATTTTTACAGTGATTTTTCCATGCAATCCAGTCATCCATGGAAGTTGGTCAACTGTGGTGGCATATAGCAGCTGTCAAGAATGCGGACTGGGAACTGCACGTAGGACCTACTCTTAAAAAAGGATGGAAAATTATTTGAATCCAGGGATTGCTATATAAGTATGAAAAAAAAAAAAAAAAAGAAGTGGTTCCTCTGCTACCAGCCATCTCTGCAAAATCAGAGCTGGGGCAATTACATTAATGAAGAAAGGGAGGAAAAAAAAACTTTGCCAAAAGCATGGCCAAAGGACATGAGGATTTGTACCTTTGGACTCGCCACCAGTACTAATGGATTTTCCTTCCCCACAGGGCATTAACGGACTTAGATTTTGCTGCAAGCTACAACCCTGGGCTGCTGGGGAGAACACACTAAATTGTTAATGCTTCACTGTCTTGCAACAACTCTTACACTTCTAGGAATGGCATCAGTTATTGAGAGCCAGACAGCATGACTATGTCACATCCTGGCATGGCCATGCCTGTGCATGAGCATCAAAAGCTCCCATCAGCAAGAAGGGAGAAATCCCAAGGTGCACTGAAAGACAAAAGTCCCTGGCTGATCAGGGTGGCAGGTCACCCTAATTGTAGGGATCCAGGAGAGCTGTATTTATCACACTGCACTGCCACTCATTCCACAGAAGAGGAATGATAGGACAAAAGGACTTCCACTGAGTGGTCTTCTATCACACACAGACCCAAATCCATTGTGCACTGAAGGCAGAAATGCATTTTCTAGAAGGCCCACACAGAACTCCCTCCCTTTCACACCAGACATAACTGCTGCCTTCTTTACTCATTACGGCAAGATATTCTACAGATCCAGGCCAAGAAAGGCTTCTGTCCTGGCTTGCTGGAGACCCTCCACGTGCTCGCCTGTCCTGACAAGTAGCCACCCCTCCTGACGCCTTCACGTCTGATCCACTGCAGCTCTACGCCAGAGTCCTCTCCTACCACCACCAGCACCTCCACCTTTCAGGAGCGTTACTCACGGATCAACACTGATTATTTGGCTAACTGCAGGCAGTTCAACTTGTTACCAGCATAGTTTTCCTGTTGCAACACTTAAGGTTTACAAACTTCTGCTTTCTGTAAACAGCTCCTCTTTGGCCAGCAGGCTTTCCATAAAGTAGCAACTGAGTATTTTGTTTGTCTGCTTTTTAAAGTTAAACAATTCCTCTCTCCCCAGCCCCTCCTTGCCACTGCTATTTCAGGGTCCTGCAGCCAGAGTGCACTGGTCTCGAACTTAGCACAACAGAAGTGATGGGAATCTCTGGAAGGGAAAGCTGAAATCCCACAAATTAAGATCTGCTGTAGATGGAGGACATCCCTATCCTGCCTGGAGCTGCCCAGCTGCTGGAGTTTCCTGCTTCTTCAGCCTGCCTCTCCAGAGGGTACCATCCCTCAGCTTAGCTGATTCAACTGAGGGGATGGAAATGATTTCTTTCATTTTCCCCCCTCCCCCCTCCAAACTGCTTATTAGTTGTGGCTTGCAAAGCAAAATTTAAATGATCCTGCAGGAAATTTGCAACTTGAACCCCCTCCTGCCTTTCCTCTAGATAATCTTGAGATTGCAAAGACCATCAATTTCTGGCTGAAGAGCAGCTGAGACACAACAAGTAAATGATGTTTGAAGCTTTTGTGTTGCTGTTGTGTGGGTCAACTAAACTCTGGGGAGCTCCCTTGAGGGCACAGCACTCTTCTCCAGGCAGACTGCAGAGGTCCTCAAGAACAGGAGGACACCCCTCCTCTGGGGATGGTGGCTCAGGAACCATCCCTAGCCTGGCAGCACTGGCAAATCTTCACCTTACAAAGCGCAGGAGAGGAAAGGAACAGTGAACAAAGGCACCAACCACGAGCCAAAGCAGACTTCCTATAAATACCACAGGTGAAGGGAGCAGCGACAGTTAGTTTGCCAGTAGGAGGACAAAGCACCTGTCTATGGGGCACTACCTAAGGGAAGGGGGAGATCTGCTTCACATAGGATTTGAAGCTGTGGGCCGTTAACAGCTTGTGCACAGCTGGCCACGGACAGCAGCTGAAAACACAGCAACAGCTGGGCACAGGGAAGAGCTCTCATTTAAGCAGTGCTGCTATTTTGGCAAGGGGCATCATCTGGATGCCTCCTGAGCAGACGCTAAGGAAAAGGGTCCATTTGGTAGGTCAGAGAGTCTGAGCCCTCAGGAATGTAGAAAAGCTGAAGATTGAGCACCAGCAGACAGCAGGGAAAGGAAAACGGTGGTGTCACAAGCAGGGAGGAAGCTCAGATGCTTCAGCCGAGTCAGAGGTGGATGAGACCAGGAATACAACTGGATTCTGTGGAAGTGTATTGGTCTAAATAAATCACGGCTCTGGCACTTGCTTTCCTCTCGACTGACAGGAGATATCAGAATATGGCATGGGATGTCACACAGCCATTGAGACCTGCCTTCTATAAAGCACAAGGAGTATCTCAAATATAGGCACCTTTACAGAACATATTCACAAACTCTCCCTGAGAAACAGTTACATCTTACAAGGACATGCCAATTTATAGAGAAAAGGATCCTGCATGTGATTAAGGGCAGGCAACAATCTCGGTGCAGCAAGAATTGCTGTAACTGTTGTCCTGAGTGAAATCAAAGTCTATTATCTCAAATTTCCAAGTGTTAGACACTGACTCATGCAGTCTACTCCCAAGAGGTACAAAACTAGCTTACAGGGGGCCAAAAAGGTTTACCAGACTCAATTTCTGACAGCAGGGAAACAGGAGCATCAAAGATATTTTCTTTTGAAATGCACAGCGGCCTGATTGAATAGGTAGAGACCCACAGCCCAGACAGACAATCTGCAGGGAATCTGAGAGGTGCTTACATCCAAGTCAGTCAGTAGCTTCAACAACTCCCTTTTCAAAAGGCTTGTTTTCTCACTTCTGCACTGTAGTACGGCAGTGCTTTGCATTCAGCCCTGGATAATTATGATCAGCTTCACTTAATCTGTGTCACACTTGCTTCACCCAAGTGACACTGTCTCCTCAAAGGCTTTCCCGGCATCTCTAATCCAAAAGAATAACAGAGGCTGCAAAACAATTTCTCTTCAACTAGCACATGCTGCCCAGCGTGAAACAATCCACCTGAGCAGATAAGCAGCAAAAAACCAACAGAAAGTCACCTCCCAAAAGACAGATATGTCAAACCCTTTTACCCCAAGCCTGACTAAAAAACAGTATCCTGAAAAAACACAGCAGCACACTTTATAGTCAGGTGAAAAAATGTAGTGTCTGTGCAAAAAGCAGGATGCTTTTGCTGTGATACTGCCCATCTGACACTTAACACAAGTGCACTGGCTTTGGCCTTGCTGCCTTGTCTCAGGAAAACCACTTGAGCAGGCTTGCCCAGCACAAACCTTACTCAAACAGAAAGGCTGAGAGGCAAGCCTACACCTCCCGGCAGCAGCACTGGCCGGTGGCAGCAAAGCTGCTCCCTGCTGCTCTCAGGAGACACCACCAGGGCCAGCTTCCTTGGTGAGAGAGAGCATTCAGATCCCAATTTTCACCTGAGACGAGTCTAGACTGTCTTTGCCCAAGAAGACAGGAGAGGTGGTGGGGAAGACTAAAAGACCACAGAGCTCCCTTTAAATGACCTGGTCCTTTCTGGGGCTCTAGGAATGATTCCACCTCTGCCCATTTTCCTCTAGGACATGGCTTCACTAGAGGTTCTTCAGACCTTTTAGCTCAGCTAGACACATCTGGAAGAGTCTGCCAAAGCCAGAACTGCCTAGCACATAATGATTGTTCTCTGTTTAGAAGGAGTAAGACATCAAAAAAAGGAAATTCATGCCAGCCAAGTCAGGAGACAGAGACACAGGTCTACAGGGAGAGTCGAAAGACTGCCAGCTTGAGCCCTGATGAGAACCAAGGCATCCTTCCACAGAAACCTGGAGAAGGAAGGAAGGGTCCCCAAGCTGCTACAGTATCCTGGCTCAGATATTACTGCAGACCCTGAGAAATGGAGGGGATTGACTGAATTGTTCATTAAATGGGTGCAGCTTACAGCTTTGGGAACAAACTATGACAGGGAAAGAGCACAAATGCACAAGACATATGTTTCACCTGGCAGCATGCTGAACACAATACAAGTTCAGAGAGCAGAAGCCAAGAGAGGAAATACAAGTACGAAACATTTGCTGAAGGTGCACCAAATCTCTGGGTTTACAAAACTGTACTGCAATCAGCACTGACCTTCCCAGCACATCCACTAAAACCCCCGAGATTATGCAATCTCCCAGGCACAGGTGAAATCCTGGTGTCTGGATGCTTCTCCTAGTACCAGCCAGAAGTACAGAGGTTTGTGCAGTGCCATAGCACAAAAGATGGCACGGACAGGCAGCAGAACTGAAACTGGAAGGAGGTCTTACCAAAGTCCATGCGGTCCTTATGATTACGCTGCAAGAGGCCCAGCAGCAGCTGTCTCAGGTGGCTTGATGTCTCCCTGGGGATGCTAGGATTGAAAACAAAAGCAAAATAAGAGACTTGCAATCTACTTAAACTGCTTTTACATATTCAGGAAGGCAACCTGCAAATGCTAACTCACTTTGTGCCTGCTGGGCTAGGAACATAAAGAGGAGCTCACCGGGAGAGAAGATGAACAGAAACATCTCTATTTGCATTTCTGTTTGGCTTTTACTCCACATAGTCATTGTTAAGGCTACAGCTAATCTAGCTTTAGTGGCCTCTCCCAGAAGCTCCTGCAGATCCTTTCCTTCCACAGTGGTGCCAGTGTCATCCCTCTGGGTCTCGGCTAAGTCCATTCAACATGCAATATTTCACACATCGTAAATAAAATCTCTTCTACTTGCTCTAATGGGAATAAGGAGGTCATTAAAATGAAGCAGTTACCAAGGGAAAGCTTCCAATTAAGACATTGCTGATGAAATGTATCACTAATTACTACCATTTTAATAAAGGCATTTCTTTTTCAGTGCAGCTTATCTAAGACCAGCAATAACCTTTGCTTACTGGCTTCCTTGATATACAGCATTTATTAATTGAAGACCACTAAGATGTGAGCAACTGCCACTCGAGCAAGCTGAAACTAGTGCAGCTATCACCCCACTTTGCACTAGAGCCAGGAAGAAAGCAGGTGGAGGAGAGGCTAGGGCAGCTCTCCACAACCCCAACAGACTGCAAGAAGCAGGGAATAAATGAACAGATTAAGGCAGGGAAAGCAGCGTTCAGCTCTTGCATAAGTGGATCCAGCTCTGCTGACTTCCCTCTGTCAGCAGCAGCACTGTCAGGGGCTGCAGCAGCCAGCCCCACAGCCAGAGCAGAGCCCTCCAAACGCAACGTGGCTCCAGACCCTTTCAGTATTAACTCTGTTTACCACGGCTGTACCCAGCACGGCTCCCACGGTTTGCCAGGCTTCCCCCTCTCCCCATGCCAGGTCAGCTGAGGTAATGGCATGTTGCTCAGCACAGTAATTTTAACTGCACGGAGTCCAAGCCTGCTCAGTGGCTCAGCACGTGGCTCGCTCGGGCAGGGCTCTGCTTCGCTGGGCTGGCATCGCTCACCTCCCCAAAGCCAAGCCCAGCCGATGCTGGGAGAAACAATTCTTCCTACACTGTTTCCACCAACCCCACCTCTGCCACAGAGAGGGTAAAAAAAAGAAGCTAGGACAAGAAATAGTGGGGGGAAAAAAGAGGTGCTAGCTAGCACTAACAGACCCCTGTTCAGTGAAACCAGAGATGTAAGGCACACTATGTATTTATAGGTTTCAGCAGTGCCCAGTTATTTTTCTGTGAAGCCCTAAGGCCTTGCTGGCAAAGGAATTTGAGCCTAGCAGTTCCTAGAACAGAGAATGATGGTATGCATCCCTCATCCTTGTTTGTACTGGAGGAGCTGCTCTTCCATCCCTGACACTAGAATGACTTTGTGTGCCCTCCCAGGCTGACAAAGGAGGAGGACACCAGGACTCTGGGAGGGACACAGTTAAACTAAGATTTGGTTTGAGCCAGTAAAAAACACCCTCACAGCAAAAAACTGTGCCTTCGAAGCACACCGCACAACAAAATAACCCAAGATACCACAGCTAGCAGAGTTTCCTGAAAAATACATTAGTGTTGGAGACTTGCAGTACTCCAGTGTTATCGTCATAATTTATTTATCCATGACACATAAAGATCTCATCCAAAATGAGTCCATTTTCCAGCAATGACTTTAGCTTTTGTATGGTTTTAAAGCCAAGAAACAGGCAGGTCAAGCAGTAGACCTCAGATGTCACAACACAGACTGAAGATGGTGCACATTAACAGCCTGTTTGCCTCCTCTTATCTCTCAAGTCTAAAATGTCAAGATTTGCTATGCTACAGTATTATTTTCCAAGGCCATCTTTTTGAACACAAGCAACAGAACTGCCTCCTTCCCCCCATGCTCTAGAATGTACTTTGCCATGCAAATTGGCACAATGAATGTTAGCTATTTAGATCAGTGCTATTAAAATTGTGAGGCCTTTGGGCTTTCTCCCACTGACATGGGCTCCTCGCCTCAGAACGGCATTTCACCTGCCAGCATCGGCACAAGCCCGGCAGGCAGAGACCGCTGGTGAGCATGCAATGAGCTCTTCTTCCCCACCCTGTTCCCAAGCTAAAATGCAGCACTTCCATGGCGATGCGGTGGTGGGTGCCAGCCTGCCTAGCCCCAAGGAGAATGAAACCAAACCCTGGCACTGCTGCAGCTCAAGAAAGAGGTCTCTGGAGCAGCTTCGTGTTTCATCCTGTGTTGACAGGGCTACCGAGGCAGTTTATTCATGTTTACTCAGGAAATAGCACAGACAGCAACTCACGTTAAAGAGATAAACTGACTCTGGAAAGCAAGGAATCTGCATTTACACAAAGGCTGCTTCAGATCTGACTTCTGTAGTGAAAAAACAATGGTCTTGGATCTACGCTTTGGAGGAATTTGGTAGTTAAAAAGTGGAGATAAGTGAAAGCGGTGAATGCAGGCTGCATAAAGGGCTCACAACGAAGGAGAAGGACTAATCCTCTACAAGAACAGACATGCTCTCCTTTTACAGCTGTTTCATTTCTCCCCTCGCCTGCATCCTACTGCATACACTACAAGCCAAAGCAGCAGCGGGGCAGCATGATCAACACAAGGAAGCTCATTAACTGTAGGGATTTCTTGGTATGAGGGACTACCTCAAAAGGTGAGCAGCCAAGTTTTAGGGGAAACAGAAGCTCTGCTTTGTGCTCACACAGACTATCTAGCTCCAGCTATGTGGTGGCATTTTTGCTTTGAGTTGTTCTGTTTAGGTGTTTTACTCCATCACACCCTCTGGTTCAATTCAGGAGAGTATGCAGATGCCCTAGATTTAATCCTGGTAGAAATCTGTCCCCCCAAAAAGGGAAGTCTCAATGGGAAACTAAATGCATAGCACAAGCCATTAGTAACAGCTCTAGTTTCTTGACAGTCCCTTCTACTATCTCTTGGAGCTATTTAAGCTGATAAGGAAAAAAATCCACCTACAGCAGCTCAGTGAACTTCCTGCATATGTGGCTGCCATCAGCAGCTCTGCCAAACAGAAGCTAACTTTCTGGTTAAAAAGGGCCTTCCAATTTCTGGATGTGTAATCTGGAACTTCAGTCTTGTCTCTATACCAGGCTGAGGTTTTCAGAGCAGGCGTGAGATTCTGCTTCAAGAGCTCAGAGATCAAAAGAAAAGACCACAGCAACAAAACCAAAATACAATGACAAATCACAGCACTAAGCAGCTAGGTAACTTACACCCAAGTGGGACAAAAGCATTATCTTCCCCTTGAAAACTGCAGCAGTATCCATTTCCATCGAGGTTATAGTATTTCCTCCTATTAGCAGAACGGACACAAGCAGTTGCTGCCCTGACACGTGAGAAATGGCAATGTGATCTGCAGTCAGGTATGGCAGGTTACAGGCAAGACTGCAGTCTGGCTGCTCGCATGATTCAAGAATTGCCATGAGTTCTTCTCAAGGCTCGCAGACTCAGGGAAGCCATATGTGGGACAGGATCACTAGCTGGCTCTTGAAACCACTAACGATCCTGAATTTTTGCAAGGTAGGAGAACAGTATCTGCAGAAAGACAGAATGCCAGCTCTGGCAATCCACTACTGCCTGACTTTCTCTGGGCCACATCACTGCTAGTTTAAGGAACGGAGGTAGGCAGGCAGCCAAATATTTTTACAGTCAGCCCCCCGAGTGACAAGCCAGGAGCAAGCGAGGACAGGTGTAAATACAGAGTAAACAAGTGCATACAAACAGCAACACTGGAAAATGCTTACTTCGGCATCAGCATCTTGTTTTTCTCATAGAAGAGGCGAAGATCCTGTGGGCTGCTGGCCTGTAAGGAGAAAGAAAACTAGTACATGAAGCAGTTGACAATAAAGGGAAGGGATTAGCATTTCTATCTGAACCAGCAGAGGAAAATGATAACCTGCAGCTTGCTTTAGACTGAAAAGCCAGCATTGTGCCAGAGTGAAAATACAGTATTTCAGCCTGCTGTCCTTTTGTCCCTGACCTGGTTCTGTCCTACAGTCCCCTTCCAAGGGCTGAGCTTTGGTGCAGTGGGCTCTGAGGCTTAGGTCTGAGCTGGCCTAATAGCCTCACCCAGGAGGCTAAATAATTGCAGACGTGAGGAGGCCCAAATGATGAATGGCAGATCCTGCTGAGAACATGGATTAATGCTGTAGGGCATTTAGAAAAGGGACAGAGAGCCTGTTGATAGGCAAGGGATCTGCAAAGAGACTAGGAACATAGGGAAACAGCAACTGAATTAGGATTTTTTTACTTTAATTCCAGGAAGCCATAAGGTCTGAAGCCACAGCTCCTATTTGTGCAGCAATATACACAACTGCTGGGGACACTGACAAGAAGATTCCAAATTCTGAGAGAACTGATTTAAAAAAAAAAAAAAAGCTAGGCACAACAAGAGGCTTACATAGCTAGGCACAACAAGAGGCTTACATCTGAGGTTAAAAATAAAATCGCCAGTATAGAAGCACAGATACATAAAAATCTCCTAATGTCATTTCTCCATTTGTTTTTATGCAACAAATGATATAGGCCAGTAGATGAACCCTAGCGTCTCAAGCTTTTCTGCTTAGGCAAAGTCTCTTTATTAAAGGCAGAGCAGGCTGGCTGGCATAACACAGACATGAAGGTACACATAAACAGGGAAGAAAGATCAGAGAGATTCATCTGCAATCAGTTATTGGTGCAGCTGAGTGTGTAGGAAAGTGTGAATGAGGCAGCAACAGGCAGCTTCTCCTGAGTTCAGGGCAGGCTCAAAAAACCCCTCAAGCCTTCCACCTACTTCCACCTCTAAATTAGAAGCATTTGAGGTCAATTAAGATGCTCAAAACAGCAAATCAGAGAAGCCAATCTGCAGATGGCCATCAAAATACCACTGATACAGCACAGCTGGAAAAGCAGCCACATAAGATGCCATTTCAACATCACCTCCTCCCTCTGGGTGAAGATGAAAATTAAGGATAACTAAAAGCTCAGTACAAAACCTCAAGAGAAACCAAAGGGAAAGTCTCAAAAGCTGCTAATAGACTCATGTTGCATTGACCAGGACAGCATTTCTTGCAGTCTTAGCAACCCAAGCTTCACAGCTCTCCTATCAGTTTGTAACTGGATTCCTAGAAGGCGGAAATAAGAAAGATTTCCTGGTTCTCCTTTCTGCAATAATGTATCCTTTGCTGTTCACAGACACAGCAGGGACCCAAATAGGAGGTGCAAAAACTCTTTCTAACATTCATTGTAGTAGTTTGTGATTTAGCAAAACACCTTGTTACGTAGACACCAAACAGCATCAGGTTTCCAATCACTGCCACTCAATTTGATTTATTTCAGTAAAACTCTGTTTTACACCACTCCCCTTGCAGATCTTGCCCTGTAATTAGATTCTTAATATTTGGCAAACTTTAATAAGGCAAGCACACATGCTGCACCAAATGGCTTGGCCACAGTGCTCTACATGATGAGAAATACGCCCGACAGACATAATGTACAAGGAGGAACAGAACTCCACTGCAGGGAAGCAAACTGTTTGCTCATATCAGAGATACAAGCCTTGGCTATTTGCTCTGTTCATTTCCTGTTGCAACAACTCAATTGTTTCACAAATAACAATGATGCTCTGATCTATTCCAAACAGGGATTTTTGTTGTCAGAGATTTTCCTGGCAATAAAGACAGAGTATATTAAAAGGAGCACACATGCAAAGCCCAGTTCATTAGAGAAGGTTTCCAAGCACTATCTTGGATAGAAACAAAATCCTCAGTAAGTTCCCCTCCTCTTTGTACAAATTCAAGAGATATCCCTGTAGGGATGTTGCCTCTCCACATTCTGCTGCCTCAGTACAATTCCCACTTGTTCTGTAAGAAACACTTCCAGGGAGTCAGGTTGCTGCCCTCCCAGACCACACTTCCTCACCAGGGCTGTTCCCAGGAGCTCACAATCCAAGGTGGGTCTCCGATACAGGTAGCTGTCTGCTGGGCAGTAGAGCCATGTTAGTGAGGGCCCACAGACAACTGTGGATCACCATTAATGCAGTGAAGCCAACTGCATCTCATGTATTAACCAACTGAGTCACACAGTTCTGCTCCTAGCAGCAGGCTCCCAGGCTTGCAGTAACACGCCCACTGCTTTCCTGCTGTTAGCATCCATTTCATAAAGCACTGGTACCTTCAGCCACTTTGCTCGCCTCTCCTTTAGTAAGTAGTGCTTCTCTGAGAAGCATGGAAAAAAATATGCAGAAATGTTCGTAAGACGCTAAAAATGCCATTTTAATTCCTTCTTCTAGGAAGCTAAGGACTTTGGAATCTGCCTTCCAGGCAGATACACCCTACTGAAGAAAAACACCAGAAAAAGCACATTTTGGGCACCTAACAGCGGGACCATTCAAGGTACACAGAGCCAGCTGCTACCTGTAGGACAGCATCCATCTGTCAGAAACAGGGATGCAGAATGGACAGCTCCGTTTTCCCCAAGAACAGGAGACACACCAGCAAGCCAATTTATGTCCTTGTTCCCCCTCTCATGTTACTATGGAGCAGTTGTGTTAGTGTAACTGTCTCTGGTTTTTTCTGTTCTTTCTATATACAAAGACAAATGGACAAATTGAATCCTGCCACTCTGCTACCTTGTCCCGAGCAGCAGTCAAAATATGTCGAGCCAACAAAGACATTCAGCGTAACCCTGCCAAATCCCACTTGGTGCTGGCTGCCTGCAAGTGAACTGCATGCAAAAAGCACGCAGGGTAGTGCTTCCAAAAGCGCTCAGCTCTGGATTTGTTGTGCTGGGCAAAGGCTGGATGCAAAAGCCTGGCATTCGGTCAGAAGAGCACCAGAGACATCCACAGCCCCTGTGAACAGAACTGTCTAGTCAACACTTCATAGAAGGCGTATGGTACCTGCTCTGTTCTCTGAAGTCTTTCCTTCAGGATTTCTGGGGATTTGGAGGTGCAGAGAGGGGATTCAAGTATGTAAGAAAATAGTACTCATGTTTCTAGCTCAATAGTTTTAGGGAAAAGCTTGATAACCTGCTGTAAAATACCTTCTGCTTCTGCAGTCTTAACGGCTGATATTTTAGGATTGCCACAACTAAGTAGCCAGCATTCAGGGGAACTTAAAAGCAAAAGGACCAGAAATAACCAAAAAACCTCAGCCCTAAACCCTTTTCTTTAGCTGCCCATGAATGTTTTTCTCTCCATTCCCAACAGAGCAGGATCAGACCCACAAACACTAGTCCAGAAGCCAATGGCCTGCTGACTACAGCAACAGATCAATCACTGACCTGTCTCACCAGAATAACTTGCTGCTGCCAAGAATATCTGTCCCCACTGGCACAGGGCAGTCCAGAGGAACAGCTTTGGGAACAGAAGGGCAGCCTGCCTGGAAAATAATCCAGGAGTTCAAATTCTGGGTATAAAATCCTCCCTGCCCTAGTCTTCCTCAAAGCCCATTTCACAACATAACAGTTGTTGTAAGTGATACGTAATCCTAGTACTTATGCAGGCAGAATTAACCCAGAAATAAAGCAGTGGGCTTGGTACACCAGGCTTAGAAATTAATTTTTCACCTAGCAGCTAGCTGGGATGATAACACATACAGGCAGGTTAACTCTTTCAGAGCTGCCAGACCAGGCAGTAAAATTTATATTCCACAGAGGATCTGATGCCCAAGTGGACCCATGCCCCTGCCAGAGACAGCTCTGACACAAACTGCATGTGCTTGGCAGTGCACCTGCTTACTGAGAGCTGCACATTTTTTAAAGGGGTCACACAGCAGAAATCAACAGGAACATCTGTGTGATTCTCCCCACCCCTCAGAAAAAAAAAGGAAAAAAGAAGGAAAAAAAAAAAAGAGATCGAGGTCATTTAATTAAACTCTACAGCATCCAACAAGGACTAGATTTTTTTTTAAAGATATTTTAGACCTTGTGTAAATCTTTCTTCTCTGCTTCCGGTTTTGCTTCTGGATGTCATTTGGCTGTGGAGCCCACATCACCTGATGGGGGGCAGTGGGTCACAATTTTTTCTGCTCAGGTAAGGACAAGAGAAAACCATTACACTTGTAAGGCACTTCTCGGTACTGGTCAGCAAGACGAAGATACACGCTGTTCAAGTCCTGTCCTCAGCGACAGAAATGCAGAGATGCAGGTGTAGACCACTCATTAGGCAAGGCAAATTAACAATTCTACATTAATACAGTGCTCAGCAAATCTGTTTATAGGGATTACGAATCCTATTAATCTCATCCCTATGGCAGTCTCACTATTATGTTTATGGGCATGTTTAATACAAAAAGCTCCTTAAGACAGCTTCACCAGCCACCCTACCAACTGTTCACATCTGAGCATCCACAGCTTCTGCATGCGGCGAGGCAGGGAAGGGACAGGAATGGCTCTGGGAAGTTGCCCTGGGTGACCCAGCTACAGATAAAATAAAAACTCAGACAGCTAGAAATCTCTGTCAACCGACAAGCACTTTCTGGATTGACAACTTCCTCAGCCTTTCCACACATTTGATCTTTTCTCCATCTAACCCAGCCCCCGAAGCCCAATTCAATTTTTAAGCAGCTCATTCCTCCTCACTGCAGGTAACACTGGAGTCCTTTTGGTTTGCAACCTTGTGAAGGTGCCTTATCAGCTCACGCAGCCAACAGCTAGAGTGCCCAAACGAAGCATGTTTCACACCTGTGCTCCAGCTTCCCATAGGAATCTCAGTTAAATAGAGGTGAGGGGGTGTCCTTGCCAGCCTGGGGGGGAAGGCACAGTGAGGATGTCGCCTGAAGAGGTTAACATCAGAAATCCGGTTCCTGGCTGCCCTGTACAACTGGGTCTGCTGGTGGTGCCTTGTGGCATCAGGCTGTTATCTCCCCACCCATTTGTAGATGTCCCTCCCAAACCCACTCATTCCTAGTCATGATCTCCCCATCACCTCTGTCCACTACCCCTCTCTCCTCCTACAAACCCTGTAAACAAAAGCTTCTCCACTGCTCAGTGACCATCAGCAAATTCTTAGAACACAGTCATGCCGACAAAGAAATAAAGCCCGTTAACCTTTAACCAGCTTCCCAACACCTGCCCTGGACAAGCTTCTTTCACCCGAAACTCGCAGCTAAAAGGCAATTTGTGACACATGTGGTCAAACCAAATAGATGGTGCACTGAGAACCATCTGGCCTGAGCCCTTCTCTCTCCCTGATCAAACAAACCCACAGCTGCTACTGTAGTAACAAATGGGGCCTGGAATTTTGCTTCAAAATACAAACCCCAGAAGAGGAAAGGTGTGGGGATAAACTAAAATAGAGAAACAAAAGACCCTCGTCCTCAGTCCAACAGATGTTAGATGTATATGGGAAAGAGAGAAGTTACCCAGTCAGGCAAGCACAAAGCAAGGATCAGGACCTGCTGGCCAGGGGCCAGAACGTCCCTTCCCTGCCCACTGCAGGGCAGGGTATGGCCATGCCTATGCCAGAGGGACATGGGCACACAGGGCCGCCCTCGCCCCTGGGTGAGCTGGATGTCACATCCAGGCACAGAGCTGACTGCTGGCTGCCCACCTACCCTTTCAAAGCCTTGGCTGAAGGGCTGAACAAAGCTGATGAACATTCAGTTTTATTACCTGTGAAAGGTCTTCCTTATAAGAACAAATGTTTTCAGAAGAACATTTTTGTGACATGCTTCAATGACCAATGATGAAAGCCACCAAATTCTTTTCAAAGAAATCAGATGCCCCATGGCTGTGTGTGAGCTACTAAGCAAAGAACACCTATGATAAAGTCACCTCATTAAATGATAGCTACATCATTTGAATGCGCACAGTATCAAGGTGACTTTAGAGACGAAAAGGTACCAAGTTACAGAGCGCAGGGCTCTCCTATGCATGCAGACTCAAAGCTTCATTTCTTCACCCTCACGCCTTTTTCTTAATGCACAAATATTTTATTTTATCCTAACAGTCATTTTCTCCTCTCAAACAAAAATACCAACACCAACAAGTGGATGCAGCCGGTAAATGGGAGCCATTCAGGAGTTCCAGTGTACTTTGTAAGGGTGTTTATTAAAAAAACCCATGCAACAGAAATGAAGTCTTGCTCTAAATACAGAGCAGGCTGGCAGACAGAATATAAAGCACTGGAATGGAAGATTCTTAGTGCAGCAGGGAAAAATTACCCTGAAGGAGGTAATAAGAGGGCCACAGTTCACATTTGTCCTAACTGATCTAAGAAGCTGAAGAGTTGGCATTAGCTGACACTGGCATCCGAATGTGAAGTTTGGTCTTTTTCCATGGATTAGAGATGAGCTCTACAGAGCTCAAACATTAGAGAAGCTAAGAAGTATCAGCAACTCAAGCATCTCTCTGCTACGCAGTGAGACAGCAAGGAAAAAAACCTGACAAGTACAGTACTTTAAAACAATGGTTGCAAGGGGGAGTCTGCAGATCTCATTCAGCATTGGAGAAGCAATACACAGCATGGCACGCTTATGATTGGGAACAAGAAAAATGCACTGAGTCTAGATGAACTCCAGCTATATATGCTTAAAAACACGTGAAGCAGACCTGAAGAAACTTGCATAAGGCTGTGATGAATTCTCCATCGTTTGAAAAATTAAAATCAGAGAATGCCTTTCACAAAAGATATGCTCTAGCTCATCCAAAAGTTATGGCATAAATTACAGGGTGGAGTTTTACTGGACTGTGTTATATTTGGAAGGGTTCAGACTTGATGAACGTAAACATTTCAGGCTGGAAGGGATTGCTGTGAGATGACAGATAAGATCCCTCTGACAAGATCCTACTTAACTATTCCAAAACCAACATCCATTTAGCTGCAATACACCAGTTACCACCAAATCATCCCAAACACTAGCTTGCAATTACAATCTTCATTATTGTCCTTCCATACCCAACAGAACTATAATTATAAATTATACACAGAGTACAGTTGTAAACAGAAACTGATTTTTTAAAGTGTGGGCCTGGAAAAACACCACCAATTTAATTGATTCATGGTAGTTTTCAAAATAGATGGTCCTTCCTAAAGATTTATAATCAGGAAATACATTCCACTGAGATACTAGAATATGACTCTCCTCTGGGCTGTAACACATGCAGGATTACAACATATTAAGCTCTACATCATCAAGGTGGACAGCCAGAGCTCCACGACACTGGATCTATGTGAGTTAATATTACAGATGACAGAAGCCTTAGAGTAAACAGTTTAAAAGAAAAAAAGCAAGACAGTCAGAAACACTAGATCTAAGCAACTTACCTGAAAAGGAGCTTTTCCTGTTAGACACTGATAAATGATGGTTCCTATACTCCAGAGGTCAGCTTTGGCATCATAGTGTTGAGACATAATGACTTCTGGTGCCTTTTGGGGAGAGAACAGAAATCTGTTTTACAAAAGATGTAGCTTTTTTTTTTCTTAAACAGCTGCAAGAAAGAAACAGAAGTCACTATTATGCTTTAAAAATTCTTGAGCTGGATTCCTCAATAAACATGAAAGATTTGCTCCTGAGAAGACTGTAAGATTACCTTGAAAGGGCCAATTCCCTAATTAAGTGGGGAAAGCAGGCACTTCCAGACAGGTAGACAAGAAATACCCTATACTGTCAGGCTGGTTTGGGCAAACTCAGCACTTTCCCTTTCCAGCATACCATTTCCTGCTGAATCCACCTGTGCTTCAGTGAATCCTCACTGAAATCGCACAGATAGATCTTCTAAACCAAAGCAAGTAACAGGTAAGATCAAGAAAAGCAAAGGCTCACACTGCACGGGTAAGCTTCAGCCTCCATCCTGACCTGCATCACTTACGCACTTTCCTCATTTAGCCCGAGATGGCAGCATATTAATTATGCTCCAGAGCCTGCTGCCAAGGTCACAGTCTGGGTTCAAAGGCAGATCTGTGTGTTTCAGCCCAACAGCTTGAGCCCTGCTGTGCCTCAGACTCCGGTTTCTAATCTCATACCATGCCCTCAGTTGCTCCCTCCCAGGCTTGTTCCAGAAGCTGGAGCTGGTGCAAGCCCACAAAGCCCCGTGGCTCATCAGGCAGTGTGCCTTAGAGGCGGCAGCAGAAGAGGGACAGAAGGGCAGCCTTGTTAATCCCACGTGTCTATAACAACAGATTTCATTGCAGTGCTGCCAGCATGGAACAAGATCAATTTTCTAGCTCTGTTAGAATTAAAGGCCACATGTAACAGGAAAAATATGGCAGCAAACATGCCGTGGACAGGAGCTTGGTCTGCCCCTACAGGAAAGCAGGCATGAACCTAGCAAAACCAAGGACAAGACCTGCACAAGGAGGTTTCAAGTCTCACATCATGTCGGGGTTCAGCTCATTCTGGTGCGGGTAAGATACCTTTCTTTTTTAAAAGAGCAGCAGCAAAGGGCTACGAGCTAAAACAGCAAATAAGGGCCTGCCCTGCTAGCAGATGGTCCCAGGGCTCCTGCAGAAGGTGCAGAATAGTAGTAGCGACAGACTTCAAACATCCTCTAAATCCCAATTGAACCCTCCCTCCCCATCTTCCTTCAAATCCATCAGTAAACAGAGAACAATATAAAACATTGAGATCCCTTGTAATGTCCAGAGCTGTTTAAAATAAAAAACAAAACAAAACAGAAAAAGGTCATCACTAGTTTCCTCCAGCCCTTTAAAAAAAAAAGCAGCAAGCTGGATGTTTTCATTTACTTTCACAAGAGACTCTGAAAAAAAAAAAAGTATCACTAAAAATAGACAATTCAGGAAACTCTCAAAGGAGAAAAAAAATTACATCATCTTCACATATAGCAGAGTTCAAATAAACATCGTGCTTCAAAAAAGGGAGAGCAAGAAAGTCTGTTTTGCTTGAGTTAGTACTGTGGAACAGACTACTGAACACGCCACCGCTGTGCAGTGCCACACAGTTCAGCCTGGCTCTGCCCAAAGAGTACAGGCAAAAAAAATTCAGAGTGAGTTAGTGTTCAAAATCAGATTCCTACTGCTCCAGGGCACTTGTAAAAATTTCAACCTAAATTGATCCACATCATCTTTCTACTTTGAGCTCAGACACCTACGTCCCCAGAAACTATTACATGGCTGGCTTCGACATTTTTATTTCTGGCCTGGTTTTGTCATTTTTAATTTCACCAACTTGATGTGACACAGAGATCTTGACTGCTGCCATAAGCACAAGCAAGAGATCTCCTCCTCACATATGGTCCCAGAATGGAAAGTGCAAAGGGGATGAAAGGGATCAGTTTGGGTTTTTTAAACACATCTGTTTCACAAGCTAAGAAGTCATCCTGGAAACAGCTGGTTTGATGAAAGAATTGGGAGGGGGGGGGGTAGGAATGCACAAAAAATGAGCAGGTGAGGTCCATTTACACACATCTGCCAAGTTGTACTGCAAAGAACACAAGTTAGCCAGAATGGCAAAACTTCTGCCTGCATAGGTCCATAGATCTGAATGGATTTTACAAAAATGCTGTTCAACAGGGACCTTGCTCCCGATGCTGTTGCATTAGCAAAAAACAACTGCAAAGCCTGAGGTGACAACAGGCTTGTGGAACCACTCTGGCTCACAAGGGCTTGCTGAAGCAGTGATTTACAGAGGCTCCTCTCCAAGGAAGCAACATCTCAAATACTTCACACATCTGGCTGTATCACCCCAGCCTTCACTCTCTTTTGTCATTTTGCTCACAGCAGAGGAAACAGATTTAATTTCTCAGTGCCTTCAGTGGAGAGGCTCTAGTCCCGTCTGGAAAGATGCTGTTTCTGGGAGCAGGCAGCAATCAATACTCCATTTTGTTCAGTTTCATTTATCCACAGCTCACCTGAAAGTTAGATGACAACACAGGCACCTGTTGCCACACACTACCAGCAGCTAGAACTTTATGAAGTCTCCCTGTATAATAGGTGGTTTCTGACAAGTAAAAAAAATTTCACCTTTGAGGGAAAGACTAGTGAAAAACAAAGCCTAGGGGGGGTTGGGGGGGGAGCGGGAAGTAAAGCAAGAACTATACAGAAAAACCTGCAGGCAAAACACACACTTACCATGTACATTGGTGAGCCACACAATGTTGCTGCCATCATATTATTCTGCAGATATCGAGCAAACCCAAAGTCAGCTACAAAGAAAAACAGGGGTAGGTCGGGGTCAGATACCAGTTCTAGAGAGCCTGTACCTTCTCCAGCTGATTGCCCCAACTTTCCTTTCACTTCCTATGGAACTTCACAGCATGTGAAGTACCCCACCTTAACCAGACTTCAATGGCTCTCTTCTCAAGCAGCAACATCCTTGTACTAGTTACTAATGCACACTACAGACACTACAAAGGGTAGACCAAGCCATAAAACCCCCCACCCATTCAGAAGAACGGACTCCCATCCTTTTTTCAGAGATCAACAGTCACTTCTTGCCGTCCCCATTTGCCTGCAATTTGAAATGCCAGCTGCTGAGAGTTGGTAAAGATTTCTTGACTTCAGTTAGAGTGTGCCACCTCATACTAGCTAGCTCATCTACTGCCATCTCCATTGTTAATTTAGGAAACTGAAAGTTCCCCTCTGTTGGAAAAGTTGCTATGTAGCAGACATCCAGTAGAAACCACTACTTGCCACCACCCATATTTCTAGACCAGCCCTACTGAACAGTCTTGCTCTATTACTTCAGAAGAGCTCCAAGAGTGCTAACCCCAGCACAAGGCAGAAAGCTGAGCCACAGTTCACCTGGTGGCTAGAAAAGCCAGGGCCAAGGAATACCAAGACGAATTACCTCCGCAGGTTACTCAGCATCTGATCATATGATACTTGAAGGTTCTCTCAAGGTTACCAGATATTTCAAGCTAGGAGACTGACACAGTTGTTTACACTGTCATCTGTCACTAACGAATTGGTATGACTAGCTATTCCCTGGACCAGGTACTTCTCAGGGAAGTGGGAGGGAGAGGTTGCAGGGCACATCACACCCGTGCCCACAGCCCTCCTGCTTGCATATGTGGCTCCCAGTCACTTCCACCTCCCAGACAACTCTGCACTTAAAAAAACCCACAAAACCAACCAACCAAAAAAAAACCAACCCCAAACCAAACTACTTCAGCCAAAATGGGCAGCAACATTTCAAACTTTTCCACTAGACCTAATTTCTCAGCTGAATGAAAGCTTTAATGCTTGCTCCACAGCACAGTTTTATCTAATTGGTGTCAGCTTCAGCTTGTGAACTGTAACATAATCAAAAGTCCACATGTTGAGGGCAGTAACATCCAGCACACATTTCTGAGGGACTACAGGGGATAGATGTGCTCTGCAACTGATTTCTGGAGTATCTGTCCCAACTACTGGTCCATCACTGCCACTTGCCTAATGTGCAAAAAGTGAATTTCTTCAAGATGCAGCTGAGCAGCCTGCCTCTAATTCAGGCTGCTGAAAACTTGCTTTTAGGCGTGCCTGACTCCCACTGGGCTCACCAAGGCCAGCCAGGAGAGCAGCCTTGAAGACACCAATATTTACCTCAATACTATTAAAAGCTGAAGACAAAAGTCACAATGCCTGCTCATTCCTGGCAAGCCTGGAGATTAAATGCCAATTAAGGCAGGCTGGTATTTGCATTTACCAAGGGAGCCACTGTTCAGCTGGAAGCAGAGCAAGGTTCTTTTGTGTTAGTCTGTGCCCTGGCAGAGCAGAAAGCTCTTGCTCCTACTGCTTAGAGCCAATGGAAGGTTACGTCTAGCAGAGGAACTAAGCGGGGATGATCAAAAACATTAGGGCATTTTAAGAAGTGCAGTAAACCTCTCCTCCTCCTTGACAGTTCCCCAAAGAAAGACTGAGGCTTGCCACCATCACCAAACTCTCCTGAGAGCCGTCAGAGCAACACTTGTAATGGGCTCTTACCGATCTTTATGCGAATGTTGTTGGGATTTGACTTCCTGCCTCCAGCATAGGAAAGGAGAATATTCTGTGGTTTCAGGTCCCGATGGATGATGCCTTTGCTGTGCAGCATTTTCATGGCACCTGCTATCTGCTGGAGAAAGAGCCTGATGGTGTCTTCACTAAGTGTCCGCATAGCTAGGAAGGGGGAAAAAAACCCACAACAAACCACAGATGAAAAAATACAATGCCAGTTCTTTGAAGAGCCCAGAGGGCAGATTCTCCACAACAATCGGCCATCATTTGTCATTTTTATTTCCACATATGGTATTTTTTCTCCACACACTATTTCTGAACGATCCCTACAGGCAACAAGGGAGTGCATTTGCATTCCCAGCTTATCCTGCAGTCAGGGCTGCTTTCGGCCCAGAGTTGCTCCTGGCAAGCTCAGCCAGCAGCAGACGCTGAATCTGGGTTATCACCTGGGTCTGATCATGACACCTGGGGAGGCTTAGGGCTCGCCCCAGCAAGCACTGCCAGCCAGACCCAGTGCTGGGCCTGGGAAGGGTTGGTAGGTCAAATTCAGGCAGCTGGGGTACGTGGCCAGCAGGGATCTGCACCTTCAGGGTATGAGCCCAAGCCTGGGCCCAACCCATGTGCATCACCACCCACCAGACCCAACTGCAACTCCAACCCCAGATCCAGTGTTAGGGTGAACTGTGGTCCCATACCTAACAACATATCCCTCCCAAATGGCCCCTGCAAACTGCCATTTGGTACCCTCCATCCTGCACCCGCAGATGCAGCAAGAATGTTTCAGAATGCTTTCATAAGCAAGTGCTTTCAAAAAATAATATATCAGTAATCAGAACATGGATATAGGGAAACCCTGAACTGCATCCTCCTGAGATACGGGCTTCCCAAGAACTGTGGTGTAAAAATAAACTTTGAAGGGATTAAAATAACATCCAACTGGCTCTCCTAATCAGTGATGTGACATTAGCTCTCATCGTTTTAAGAGCTATACATACAAAACTCTTGCCAAAGCTGGGGGCAGTCTGCTGAACAAACCCCAGGATCACCAGTGCTACCAGTCCTTGTCAGCCACTGAGCCAGTCAGGCTTAAAGCAAACACTGTTCCATTTGAATAAAATAATTTTTCTTTTTGTAAAAGGTCCCTGTAAATTACTTGGGACTTCATTAGTGTTTTTGCAGCTATTCTCTGGTAAGACATAAAAACAAGCTGGCAGGAGCTTCAAAATGCTACTCTACCTAGCCAGCTAGAAGGGAGGAATCCTTACAAAAACACAGATGAGGCTGCACACAGCTTTAACACAACACAGGAAATTAAGTATCTAACTTTTAAAATACACACATTCAAAATAGCAAGGAACACAGATCAGTTAAACAGCACTTAGAAAATAAGCTCCCACTTCTCCCAAACCTCACTGCTCTAGGAGGAAGCAGAAGCAGAGCTAAAGTGTCACCACAGCTATCAGCTGGTCCTCGACTCATACACGTGAGACCAGGGCACATGTACACAGCACTTCCCTCCCCTCACTGGGCTTTCCTCCTCACGAACTGGCACTCAGCTGGAATCAGAGACTCCTCTGCAACAAGGGGAGATTCTGTGAAGGGATTTGAAGTACATGAAGAGGCAGCTTAGATGCAAGCCTTCCAAACCCACTCGCACCTTCTGAGAAAAACACTGCCACATCTTTAACAAGGCTTCCCTGACCCCCTGCTGAAATATATGCGCATACTCAGTCCTGTACCATTTTCTGTCTATTAAAGGTCCAGTATCTTAGCTGTGCTCAATCTTCTCTCCAGCAAAAGGTCTCTGCAATAGTTCTGCGATTCCTATTCAAGGAAATTATTCAGGAATGGTGAAAACACCATCTTTAAACGAAACCAGCACAAATGCCAAAGTTTTTTGCTCAGTTCAGCTCAGGCCCAGGAAAGGACAGGCTGTCTCATAATCCCCCAAACACGAAGCAAGACTTGAAACTTGGTAGTTCTTAACATTATTAAGCTAGCAGGCAATTACAAACTCCTGGCTAAATACACTCTGCCTCTAGCAGAGACTGTGGTGCCGAGAGCCTTGTTCTGACCTGCAGTCCCAACAGCATGCCACATCTTTAAGGCGTTACCCTCTCCCTTATATAACGTGGTGCCTATAAGTCTAACACAGCACTAGCCACCATCCCTCAGCAAACCAGCTAAGCCTCCCTAACGTGGATTCTAACTCTTTATTCTGAAAACACTGCTACCAAGATCAGAAAAATCCATTCAGTCAAAGAAAATAGTGCCTCTAAGCTACCGATTTCTGCAGAATTTAAGCTTTTCCACTTCACAGAAGTCTGTACAAAGCCCTCAGCCCCACAAAAGCACTGTTTTCCTGACACACAGAATCTAAGCAGGTGTCTTAAGCCTGCAGACAGACTCCCTGCCAGTGCAACTGCTGTGGCACAGTGCAGCTTCCATGTTGCAGCACACCAGAATTAGACAGGTCTGTTGGATCCTTGGCAGCATTAAACCTTACAAATCCAGGTAGTGCAGCAAGGCATGACTGTGACACCGAGACGTTACCCTCTAACAGAGAAGGGACAGTCAGTTACTTGGGGAGTGTAGGCACATACCCTTTACCTCCCTCCATTAACAAACTGGCTGTAACACACAAAACCAAAAGTCTTTGTGTCTCATACTCAGCCCATCAGTCTACTGCATGACAGCAATCTCCAACTGAAGGAGAGAAACATAAATACAAGTAGCAGTTTCAGCAACTTCAGGATATTGGTCCACAAAAGGTCTCCTAGACCAGCTACCACTGGCAGAAGGAGGGAGAAGATACAAAAGACCTATTCAATTAATGTGGCACCAAAAAGAAAAAAAGTGTGGAGAACAAAACAACTCTCTTTGCTACATCCCAAACAGGGAACTTGTACTTCTATCCCTGTAGAAAGGAGATACTCTCATCTTCACCAGAAAACTGCTGGCAAAGCACCAAGCCCGCACTGAACTCTGAGCATCCTTGTGGATGTCCATGGTGAGCAATACATTCTTGCAGAGAACACTGTTTCACAAGCCTTGCTTTACCATTACTGAGAAGTAATAATATCCCTCTGTTTATTTTCATGAGCTCCACTTCAGTGACGAGGCACTCAGCTTACTGCCTTGGGAACAGGCTGCCACACAGGTCACTAGATCAGAGCAAATATTTACTGTGGGTCAGCATGGGGCCCACGCGCCTTGTAGCTCTTCAGGAGTAGGAAAAGGATGAAACCACCTAAAATAGTGCCCTGATCAGCCTGGCTGAGATGTTCAATCTGCCAAGGGGCTGCCAGGTAACTTGCAGCATAAACAGCCCTTGTTAGCTGATCCAAGGGTAGACACATCGGAGTACACCCGCTGATGTTACATGACAGCACCATTTTGGAAAAGTTATTTAGGAAAAAGAACTTCTCCTCTTACCCACAGGTGCCACAAGTGTCTCTAACATGGGCCCAATCCAAATCAAACTGAAGTCTGACAGACCAAGCTGATTTATTTGGGGCCCATCTTACAATTAGTGCAGCTCCACCTGCACAGAGCACAGCCAGTGAGACTCCCGTGAAGTCTTCTGTACAAGTCAGAAAACCTATTCCAGAGAGGTCTAGCCTTATCATTGGTATTTCTTAAATTACCAGCTGTAGAGGGCAAGCAGTTACACAGCAGTGCCTCCCACCTCTTGTTTGCAAAAGGGTCCCCCACACTACTTGGCATTAGCTAGAAGATAACAGCTCCTCGCATGTGTTGCGGTCAAACCAAGAAACACCCTGCTCTGGTACAAGGTTTTCTTCACAGAGATGTACTCTCCAAGAAGCAGCTAGAAGGAAGGTCACAAACAGGCACTTATGAACTGGCACTGACACAGGCTGTTACAGACAAGTCACAGAGCTGAAGAAGTTTCAGATCAGCCCGCTCTGACCTCCTTAGTACCCAAGGCCACAGAATTCCAGTCATTCCCGTACTGAGATGGTCACTTCTGTAACCCTTCCCACAGCTGTACCATGCACAGTGGCAATCTGCCACTCTCAGCTCAAAACATAACCTATGGTGGGCTTGAAGTGAAAGCAACACCCAGAGATCTATCAGAAGGGAAACTGCATCGTACGATTGAAGAAGGATGCAGAAGTTGCGCTTTAGTAGAACACACACCACCTTGGGTTGTATCAGAGGGGCCGACCAACAGCATCACTCAGCCGAAACGCATATTGTATTGAAACGTGCATGTACGCACGTCCTCCAGTTACAAAGACAAGGAGAATTAGAGTGCCTTTGGATTCAACACCGAATTACCGTATTGCCTAATGCCTGTAATTAGAAGGCAGAATGGACTTGGGAAGCTTACAAGCATCTCATTCAATGAGAAACTAGGGATTTGCATGCACAGCTTGCATAAATGTTACAGGAACTACCAGTAAAAATGTCTGAGGAGTCAGTGGGAAAGTAGATGTTGCAACTAAATACCATCACACAATTATTAAAATAACTGAAGCAGCACAAACCCACTCAATAGAGATGAGCCTCCTGCGCACCAGTGAAATACCCTGGAAGAAATCTGAACTTTCCAAGATGAGATGTCAGGAAAAAAAGTCATTATCACCAAAAGCACTCTGAGTACCTGCAGAAGCTGGGAGAGGAGATACCCCAAAGGAGCATGTGATGGAACAGAGAAAGCCATGTGATGTAAAAGCTGACACTCATACCTAGGCTCTGGAAAACAGAGATCTCTGCTGCAGTGATGGGAATACCTAACTTTCCTGCTGCAGTCCCTTACTTCTGGAAATCTGTACCTGCTGGCTTTTCTTTACTGGCAAGTGGCACACAGACATTAAGAGTTAAAATAAAACGAGCAGCTGTTGTGACTGGGAAATTGGTGCTTATTTACAGTTGTCAAGGTAAAATATTTTACTAGTAAAAACAGAGCTAAAGGTAACTTTTTAAAATTAGCTCAGGCAAAGAAGATTCAAATCTTACCACAGGCAATGCTCAAACAAATCTAGTTGGGGTAAAACTAAGTTTTATTCAGAAAATACGATTTATCATCACTTTCTCAAACTAGCCACCGATTTCCTGAGTAGTCTCATTTGGTAAACAAGGAAGTGAGCTCTATTAATAGCCTAGCTAATTGCACACTGTGCTTCACTTTTTTCTCTGATGAGTGGTGGAAGGGAGAAGACTACAATGTACACATACGAGCAGTAGTATGGACAGGAAGATTTTCTATAAACCCATATTTCTATAAATCATTTGGCCAGAAGCTGTGTTCTTGTTTACATACACAACTTTGCCAACAAGGGTGCACAGCCCAGTGCTTTCACAGCAAGGCTGACTTCATGTGCACAGAAGCTAAAAAACTTTAGCCTTCAAAGCCCACACATTGGTAAAACTGAAGTTTGCAATTTTTTAAAAGCATTTAATTAAAAAAATTTCATTTGTATTCAAGGAGAAAAAGGTGGTACCCAATGCAAAACCATTTTCACTTGGTATTCATAACAGCATCACACCACAGAAGATGCTCCTTTTAAAGCACAGCGATACCCAAGAGCTGCAAAACAGTCACTTATCCAAGACAAAGCACACTAAATCTGGATTTAAAAAAAAAAAACAAATTCCCATCACTTCCCTCTCACCCACATTTTAAACAAACGGAACACATGAAATGCAGAATATTCCTTCATTTTCCTTCAAGTACTAAATCCTTTCTGAAAATTGAAGTCCACAAGCATAAACCATTACCCTGTGTGAACAGAGTGCAGCATACTAGCATCCAGCCCCAAATTATCATTCTAGGGATACCAACACTAGCTGTAGGGCAAATGTAAATTTAGCTTTTAATCCTTCAATCTTTGCCATTTCCAGACATCCTGTACCTCAAATAAGGAGCCTGAAGTATTACCCAGCTGACTAGCTTTTAATCTGAACAACGTGAAGAAACTTTGTTTAACCATGACCTAGAGCCACACACGAAATGAGATTAAAGTTGTCTCTTCACATTTAGTAATCTTCTAGTTAACATGCAAAACAAGAAAGTAATTTTAAAGAAAAAAATACAGTTAGGCCAACAGAAAATAATGGCCGTGCCTGACTGTAGCTAAGCAACTTGTTAAACACGCCATCCTCCTACTGTGTTGGTACTCAGGTGCAATGGGATTTTCATGCAGGCCAGGAGCCTGTACCTGTGCTGCGGGCTGCACTGAAAAATACCTTGGGAGATGGAAGCCTGGTCCCAGCAATACAGCTGGACAACAGGCCGAGCATGTTTCATTTGGTTTGGTGGCAAAGACACACTTCAGTCTCACCAGAAGGCTTGTCAAGGCACCACAGTTGCAGACACCTGTGCTATATTCTCCCAAAGACCGTGGTTTTCACCACCTTCACAACACTACCAGCTACGCTACAGTCACCCTCATCACACTGAGGAAAGAAGTGTGCTCTGCCCTAGATGTGGGCACACTCTTAGGGGTAAACTGAAATATACTCTTGGGGGTCTTACTTTAATGCAACCCTACACAACTGCAAGGCTTCAGTATAAATAGCTTTTTTTTTTTTTCCAGTGACCAAGAAACAGACAAACCATGTCCCTAGGAGAGTTAAGATGTGTTTAATCTAAGGCCATTGTAACTAAAATATATAACTACTGACAACAATTACTACTGACCTACATAGGAAAGACTACAATACTAGCTTTTACCATCATGGAGTCTCAGTTTTAAAATTATCATCAAGGGTGAACCTCTTAGAAAAGGAGCAGTGATACTCTGTTTATTTTGCAGGAGTTAAAAAAAATAAAATACACAGTGTTCTTATTTAGATCTTCCACAAACCCCCGCAACTTTAATGAGATAAAACAGTCGGTGTTTTCTTCTGAATACAGAAGATATTCTCCATATTGTTCTACTTACTGTGAAGATAGTCTGCCAGGTCACCACCATTACAGTACTGTGAATAGATCAGAAAGCTCAATTAATGCAAGGCAAACCAAACATTAAAAAGAATAACAGTAAACTTTACCAGCATGGCAGGCTTATAATTTTTAAACATAAATAACCACACGCATCAAAATATGTATTCAGAAGTTGGCAGGGAAAACTCCATTCCAGGAGGTTCCTCTTCTGTCCCATTTCCCCTAAACATTACGTCGCATTATAATATGCCAGCACTAACTAGCTTTTGTGCACATGCACACCCATGTACATGCCCAGCAGAGAGAATGACAGAACCAGAACAAAGCAGAAGGGTCACCACTCAGGACATCACCAGAAAGCTGGCTGAGAAACGCCAGGGAGCAGCCACAGCTGACAGCTGGAATTCCCCACATGGTTTTCCACAGCACCAAGGAAAGGCAACAAGACCTCACAGTGAAGACTGCACAGGAAAGTAAACATTCAAAAGCTTGGCAGGCAGGCTGTGTCAAGATAATTCTCTTTCTGTGTATCTTTGAAGCAGATACTGCCCAGTAACACCTATTTGACCCTTGAGGTAAGATGTCTGACTGATTAAACCCGTGCCAGCATGACCTTCTGACAGCAGCAATATCAAAAAATCCCCCTGGCTGCTATTGTCACCCACACTGCTCCAGTTCTCAAAGGCACAGAGCTGCAGATTAGATTTGCAAAAGTATCACAGGTGAGACTGCAAGCAGAAAGCACTACTTGTGTAACAAGCTGGTCTGCTTAAAACAAGGGTTAAAAAAAAAAAAAAAAGAAAAAAGAAAGGATGGCGGGGGGGGGGGAAGACACACACACACTTGCTTACCTCCATAACCAAATAGACAGAGTTTGCCAGTTCCTGGGGAAACAGAAAAATAAAAGATTTATGTATTTAAATATTTCACACACTTTACAACTGCTGCATTTGCTTTTAAACAGGTAAACTGTGCTCTGTTACGATTCCAGCTGAAGAGAGGGTAAAAACTTCATTATAGGTTAATTCCTGAAAAATAGCTTACTTTGAAAGTGCCAGGTATTTAAGCACGTTATTCCTTTCTGAGTGTGCTTCTGTTTAACCAAGCAGATCTCCTGTATTGTGGCTTGGGTTCATGTTGGGTGTCTTCATGTTCCTTTTGGGCTCTGGGGATTAACAGCAGTATGCAATGCAGACACTGGCACACTATCATCTTAGAGCCTTAATCATTTCCACATTTAACTCAGCCCTTTACAGCAGCTATGCCCACAGGAACAGTGCTAGCCTGAACAGAGAGATAAAAGCAACACAATTTTGGGGCCTGCAAACCCACAGCTGAGAAGTGCCCAAGAGTCACCTTGGATTTGAGGGCAAAAAGGAAAGATCTCAGGTCAAAACCACAATATCGACCAACCAGTTTGGGGCAGCTAAAGCTTTCTGGATTATCATGGGGGTCAACACCAGCACAGTTCAGCCCAAATGCTTGCCTTCCTAAGTTTGCTACAGATGCTGCACTGTGATGCTTCTTACCATCTTGGGAGTTCACCTCCAGCCTCAGCTGACCACCTCCACCAGCTCCCTGGCCTTTGGTAGCCCATACAAGGCAGCACACCCCCAGAGCAAGCACTGGCCACCGTGGAGGAGTGCCCTGCAGCCAGGGAGCACCACAGAGCCGCATCGGCACACATAGCTGTGCCACATGCATGCTGACACCGGGTGGCTGCCTGGCATGTGTCTAGCACAGCTGCCAAACCACTAGCAGAGAACAAACGTGAGAACAGCCAGACATTTCAACCCTGGGTAGACCCAGAAAGGCAAATGAGACTACATCTTCTGTTCCAAGTCAGACAGAAACAGCCCTGCTACACAAAGCCTGTGTGCTGGAAGCCTCCCCCAAACTCCAGACGCAGCCCTGACCAGCGCAGGCAGCAATCGCCCAGGTGAGTGGAGAAGCTCTGAGAGCAGAGGAGGAGACCACTCCATTTCTAGAGCGCCAGGGAGCACGCCTTGACTTACAGGCTGTTTAGACACCTGCCTACCTGACTCCTCTTCCGAGCCCCACTACAATTTCAAAGAACCCCAGCACCCACCCTACAAGCCTTTTCGTTTCCAAGCAGTCTCCACTGTCTGCTCTCGGCCCCTATCATCTCTGTCTACCCACAGGACTCTACCTCCCATCCAGCCTGTGCCAAACTGCCTCTGTCAACACCTCAAGTCCTCAGCACCTCCCATCATTTCTCTTACAGTCCTTTTTGAACCTCACAACATGAAATCTGTGTTTCCAGATGCTTGCTGGAAGACTGGTTGGAGGAAGGGGGGAAGAGGGGAGGAAGCTGAACTACCCGTGATGTCAGACTCAGCCCACAGCTGCGTGCAGCACAGCCCACCCTCCCCTGGAGAGGCTGAAGGCACCATGCAGCCCAGCAGCCTCCGCTCACATAGCTCCCCTGGCTCAAGCATTCACCAAACCCCAGGGCTGGCCATCCCCAGCTCAGCTCTTACAGCTGTTTTCACTGCCAAGCCCTAATGAGCTTTTTGAAAGTCCCCGTGTTTGTCCCAAAAGCAATTATGTGTGATACTTCAAGGCCGAGTTTGTTGCATTTCCTTGCATGACAAGTACTGCTTTAAACAGGATTTGTTTTCCAACCTCTGCACTTAAAAGCAGCGCGAATTAAGTCATCCACTTTCACACAGGCTTCACATGAAGTGGGAAACCAGCCTGTGGTTAAAAGCACTAGCCCAGGGATGGAGCACAAGAAGACGACACCAGGCACTGTCACAAGTGTTGCACCAGAGCACTGGGGTGAAATTTTCAGAAGCATTCAAAACCCACCAGCTCCTGCTGTCCTTAGCAGGAACAATGGGAAGTTAAGGTTTATAAAGACACCCAGGCCTTTCACTTCTCCTGGAAGTCCAGCCACAGATGCACCAGAAGATGTGAGGACGCATCAGAAGTGCGGTGCAGCTGCCCAGGGAAGGACTGCGGGGCTGCAGGTGAGGGAGCGCATGGCAGGGCAACTGCAGGGCATGGAGGAAGCATCGCAAGCACCTTTGGCAGCCCACACCGAGTTCATCACTGCCACAGCAATGTTCTTCATAGACACCTCCTGTCTAAACACACTGTGATCGTTGCAGCTTAGGAACTCTACAAATAAATATGTATAACGCCAGCAGGGTTTGGGGAAGCTTACTTGCTATATTATTACCTATACAGAAAATGCAGAGGAAGTTTAGCTTACACAAACTACATTAAGATACTTGTAACAAGCTATTAGCCAATAGCTAATGTACACCATACAGTTTGGTTGTTTTTCCACTGTATGTTATTTAAAGACTCTGCAAACAAACATTGTCAGGGAAGTCACCGATTTTTAGCAGCCCACGTGCACGGCCACCAGGGTTAAACAAGGACCTACACAGGCCGGGGGGGGATGCCGTGCTTCACTCCCCCAGCAACAGTGACCTTAGTGGTTTGTGGCTTTATGCCACCACCACCGGGTGAAGAGATAAGAGGGCAAGGCCTGACAGCTACCCGCCGAGGAGGAGGTGGCTCCCCCACCCATCCACTGGCAAAGCACCCCCCCAGCACACAAGCCTTCCTCAGAAGCGCTCTGCCCTGCTGTGTGCACCCCCAACACAGCAAAGGAACATTTAGCAAGTGTATTTTCAGATCACAAATGCCTGTAGCAGGGATGACAACTTCCATGTTTGCAACTTCAGCATTTCAAGACCCACTTACCAGAAAGAGATTTGTAGGAATTTTGCCAATAAAACTAAACATTTACTTCAGGAAGGGCTCCAGCAACAAACTCTTGTTTGGAAAGAGCCAGGAGCTCACTGGGCTTACAAGGGACACAACTGTCTGAAGAGACCTCTGGTTTCTCAGTCGGGCAGATGGACTGCTCTCAAGCTCATTCAGCAACAGAAACTATTTCTTTTCCATCTGTGTCCTTCCACACTATTTATGACTTGTTCATTAACAAAACAATGGGGGAAAAAAAAAAAAAAGCACTGCAAGCCAAATTTTGCAGGCTACCAGTTTCTCTGAACAGAAACAAAATACCCAAACCACTCATTTCCACATCAGTAACAAGAATAATATTACAGTTTGTTGCATTTCTGCAGAGGCTTATGTCCAAGTAGTGCTACAGATGACTGACTCTGGACCTCTTACTCACATGTGCCAGCCCTTGCAGCTGAGGCTAATCCTGTCACCAAACAAGCTCGACCAAGAGAACAGCACAGAGGCAACCCTCTAACTTTACCCCTCATCATAAAGTGCAGCAGTACCCTGACCATACTCCACAATAGCAGCAAAAAGCCTCTGCCAAAGACATTAAGCTGATAATTAATCAGTCTGGACCACTGCCTGACTTGTAGTTCTTGCAGCAGAGGCCCCAGTGATGAAGTTACAATTTAATTGAGTATAAAAATAGGCAATAGCCTCTACAAATAACACACATCTGATGACGAAGGACAAAGAAATGAAGAAACTTCATTTAGCAGTACACCATAAATCACCCCAGGACAGTGCAATGTTAAAACTTCTCACTGGGACATTAGGAGGGCTGGCGTCTCAGACATCAAGACCCAGCAGTCCTGTCTCCCTTTAAATTTTCTCTCCACCCATACTGGAAGGTGGCATGATCCTCTTCTTGGAAAGTGTGTGTTTAGGTGTGTCCAAAGGGAAATGTCTGGGTGTACCCACAGTTAGTCATCCTCCTACCACAGCTTAAAAAGCCTGCGAGAGGAAACTTCCTTAAAAGAAATCCTCCTCTGCACTCTACCCCAGCACCTAGCCTGCCACAGAGTTTAGAAAGCTGTTCAGGAAGGGAAAAGAGTTGAAGTTTAATTACACAACACTTCAAAACTCCCCCAGCAGTGCAGTGTTCTCATCAGTCTGTGTGGGAGCAGTGCTGTAATAGACACTGGGGTAGAACCAGCAAAGGATGGCTTCCACCCCACACCAGTCCTCTTTTCTATGAAGGCTGGGGGATGCAGGAGGAACACTTCAAAGATGAATGTAGCCTCACTGGAACACCCATGTGCTGAGCACCGTATGGCTGACAAGGTTCCTACTGCCTATAGGAGAGGAGCTGTATGGATCCAAGTCCTCAGAACTGGTTTTGTTGTCCTCCTGAAGAGCAGTGTACCACTACCTGCTTGCTGGCCTCTCTATGATGGCAAAGGTTCTTGTTTTGTGCCTCTCAGAGGGCATCTGACATGTGCTGCTCAATACTGCCTCTCCAACAGCGCCCGTTGCAGCTGCCAAGCAAAGATAACCGCTGCACACAGATCTCTCTAAATGGGGCTAGGACTCATCAGTTCCTACCAACACAAAAGAAGCACAAAAAGCTGGGAGTCTGACAGTGGAAGATAAATGTGACGTCAATTGAAAGCTAAGCTTTTCTGCTCTGCTTTTTTGGGTTTGTTAAGTTTTTTTACTGCTACCTCCCCCAGTCACCGCAGCAGAACCACAGCACACCACATCCTCCTGTTTTGTCTGTAGGATCTCCTGGAGCCAGTGCCCTTTTTACCTGTGGTCTCTTGCCATTGCTCTTCTGACAGTGGCACTGGTGTGACAAACATGGGCTGTAATGAATACAATTTTGCTCTACAGAAACCAATTCCTAGGCCAGTGGCACCTGGAAAGCCTCTAGCCAAGGCAGGGGCTCCCATGATGGCTGGGCTCGGGAAACAGAACCTGCTGTTCTCAAGAGAGAAAAGAAACTTTCTACGTAGCAAAGTCTCTTAGTATTGTTTCACTCTGGCTAACAGTTTGGCTTGAGCAGGCTAACCTCTAAAGAGGGAAAGGAAAACCATCATGCTATGCAGGGATTACTTCTTGACGCAACTATTTGAACGGAAGCAAGATAAAAGACAATAGTAACATTAATCTGAATTGTAGGAGCACCTACCAGTGCTCACCCTTTGGAAAATAGATCTAAAGCAAATAGCTAAAAAAATATTCACTCGCCTTTTGACCTCAAGCAGGAAGAAAAGCATGTCTCAGAGCCTACTGCACTTCTTAGTTCTCTGGCCCTGGTCCTTCCCTTCACTCCTCCTGAACCTTACCAATAAGGAACTTGGGAACATTTCAAGCAGGTTTCCAATTCAAGAGACAACAAACTCATGAAGGAAGAAAAGATGACAAAAAACCCCAAAAAACAAGCCAAAAAAACCCCAACTCATCCACTGCAGCATAATCTCCTCTCTGCACAGTCAAACAATACCACAAAACACTTCTCAAACAGAGGCACAGCTTCACAATCAGACAAAAGCACATTTCAGGGCAGACTTTTGGGATTCAAGTCATGCAGCCAAGGAGATCCTACAGCAAGAGAGTTAGCATGCTATAAGGAACAGGCAGCCACTTTCCTCTTGTCTATGGGCTACACTGGAAGCAATAAATCTTGGTCAGTCACATATAAGCATTGTCCAGAAGATGATATGCAAGCAACAAATACCATCATCCAATAGTCTACTCAATCTTTGCCCACTCTAGCACATCCATGTCCAGCAATAAAACCTACTGCTACTGACTGGAAAGGGTTATTACTATGGTCAGCAGATCTTTGACTTCCCAAAACAATGAGGGCTTCTAATTTCTTCATGTATATCCCAGGGAATAAGCATAAGCAGCAAGACCCAGAGAGGCCCACAGCCAACTGTATTGGCTCTTGACTGCATTCTGCTTCCTACAGACCTGTCAGCTTGCTCCACCAGCAGAGGCACGGCACAAGCAGAAGGGAGCCCCGCAGCATAGACGTGGTTTATGGCCAGCCTTGCAGCAGGCAGATTTCTGTAGGACCAGAAGAATAATAATACCAAGGGCCAGTGTTACCCCACTCCAGGCAGTATGGTATTCTCTACTTATAAAACAGATGACTTGTTTCAGGACAGGTTGTACTTCAGGGCAGATTAAAAACAGCAGGAAAGCTATCCTCTGGATCTACCCAGGCTTCAGGAAGGGAGGGAAAGTATTTCCCATTCCCCTGGCAACGGTCCTGAAGTCTGACTGCATGACATCAAAAAAACAAACAAGACAACGCCATGTCTGTGGAGCTACTCTTTTGCCAGGCAGCTAATACCACCTCAGCCAAACGGCAGGACAGCTGGTAAGACAGCCCAATATCCGACCGACCTGGAGAAACTTCACCATCCTTTCCACTGGGCTTGAGCTTTCTGCAGCCTCCTTCAAACCAGCCCCCCCTCTCTCCTCCACCTCCATCTGCAAGCGGGGGCAGCTGCAGTGCCCGTCAGCCCCACGGACTGGGCCACCGGCTCTCGCTTTCACACGAGCTCACTGCAGGCCTCAGTCAAACCACGAGACTCAACTCGCCTGCTGGGTGACTGATGGCTACAGTGCCTGCAGAGAGCTCTAACAAGAAAACATGACCTTCCTTTGGGGGCAGACTGGGCCCCTGCAGAGCAACACTCTACAGCAAGTCAGAGCCGAGTGCTGCACCTGAACCTAACCACAGAAACCAAAATATGGGATTAATGCCATAATAAGAGTATAGAGACAAAGCAGCGGGTTTCACAGGTCACAGAGCTACAAGGCGAGACCAAAACACGCATCGGAGCAAACTGAAGGCTCCTGCTCCTGGGACACTGATGAGCCATCACCTCTTAGTGCAGCCAGGTTCACCTGCAGCAGCCCGTGCCTCCAGGGAGGCAACACTGCCCCAGCGCAGCAGCCCAGCAATGGTAAGAGACTGCGCAGGGAAAAAGTGGCAGTTTTCCTGAAAAGACTGGACTTCTTGACGTGGAATGGAAAGAAGTAGGTACCTCTTTGTCAACAGGCAGAATAAGACCTAGAAGCTTAACAAAAGCAAGCTCCTTCCTGCAAATGGCAATGCATTATGTTAATGCTATTAAGAGAAGAAACTTCATAATTCTAAAAACAACGAAAAAATATTCCAGATCTGATCTACTTTTCTGTATTTATTCCTCATTTCCTTTCTGTATCACAGTCATATTATAAAAATCAACATTTAAGGTTGAATTCCCCATTACCTTAAGCTCAGTCACATGTACTGGAATGAAACCCTTGCATACCATAACGCTGCATTTTATGAGCCTGCCCAAAGAGCAGGAGCAGTGGGGGGAGTGCTATGGCTGACAACACGGCAGGCTACAAGAGCGAACATTTCAGTTTTAATTACACACAGACTGAGATGCGTGCAAATACAAGCAAAACTACTCAGTCCAGAAGTTCGATTTTAGAACCAGTTAATGTAGTTCTACCAATAAAGCTGGGAATGGCTTGGGGTTGGGGGTTTTTTTGTTTGTTTTTTTTTTTTTTTTTTTTTTAATACTGTATCCCAAACACAACCTGCTACCCTGCCAGAGATTTTTTCTTTTTAAGCAACCCTGGAAATTAAAAGGCCCGACCTCCACCGGCTTTTCTGTGCCAGCTGCATGACTGACTGGCCTTTGCAAGTCTTCTTCCTCATCCACTCATCTCATACTTCATTTACCAGATTTAAGAAAGCAAACACACAGCACAAAGGTGTTATAAAAAGGAGTTTAAAGAAAAAAGGATGGGTTTTCTTTCCAATAAAACCAGTCTTAATTTAAGAGGGAATAAAATCCAGTTACTGGAAGCTGCAGTAACATGGGCTTGAATCTACAGTGTTTAAAAAATATGAAGAGCACCAAGTATGCTTTAACATATTTAACATGCTGGCTGCAATTGCCAACTAAATGAAAAAAATATCAGTCAAACATAAATGAAGAAACCTCCAGAGAGAAAGTGGCCTGACTGCCCAGCCGTGTGCAGTGACATTAAACAGCACACACACATAGCCTGTGTGCTCCAAGACCCCCGGCAGCCTGCGGGGCTGCAGCTCAGCCCTGACCGACACCACCTCCCCCTGCCCAGCTATCGCCAGGCTTCCCAGTGCCGCAGCAGCTCCCACACTGTGCCACCGGCACATACCAAGCCAGCTGGGAGGCCTTCCCTTCTTGGAAACGTAAGATGCTTTGCTAAATAGGATCCCTAACGTCTTACAAAGCTGCATCTTTCATTCGCCCCATTGGAACCACACTGTCTGGTTGGTCTCTAGTATGCCAGCTCAGCTGACCTAATTCCTCCCGTTATTCTGATGCTAGGAGATGAGCCAGGTGCTCCTGCAGCCAGACAGAATGTTATTGCCCTAAGCAACCAGTGATGCAGAATTTGATTCATTTCTATCAGCCCCCCCTTTAAACAACCTTACTTAATAAACAAATGCATACAGCTGCGAGATCCTCACTTTGCATTTTGAGAGCATCTCTTTATGTTTATGGTGGTATTTAAGGCCTACACATCGTAAAGTGGGAGACATCGCTCAGTTAAAGCGCCTCTTTGCTATACACTAAGCACAAAAGAGGTTCTAAAGCTATCTGTTGGCTTCCCTGGATTCTGCGGTGGACATTTAATAACAAAATTTTCAGAGAGAAACAAGAACATCTGAAGACAATTAAGATGGCTTCTCTTAGGCAAAGTACATTTGGGTCTGTGCCTGAGAAACATTGCCTTGGAAGACCACATCACTCAGTCACTTTCCATCAAGTTTGCCATTTACTATTGCTACATGAACATGAGTAACAGCAAAAAAACCACAAAAAAACCCCAAAACAAAACACACACCCCCCCCAAACAACCCCAAACCCCACCCAACTAACAGAAAACAACAAGCAAAAAAAGTACATACTTATTCTGAAAACAAAACCAAAAACCTCTCCTCGACTTTGCAGATCAAAGACCACCACCCCTGTGCTTAGCTTCTCGTTTCCCACTGTCTGTCTCCACATGCCACTCGATGAAGGCAATCTGCCTCACGAAGACACATGTCTGCTCCAGAGGACCCGAGCTTCAGAGCTTCCCCAAAGCAAACCTGAGCCACCCAGCTTGGATTCCTACCGCCACCACCACCCCTCTGGGTGCTGCTTGCTAGCCTGCCTGTTGTGCAAAGGCTCTTCAGCTGGTATCAACAGGTGGGTAAGTAGGGGGTGCAGGAAAGGGAGAGGAAGAAGGGAGACACATGAAAGTGAACTGTATTCCCAATTCTTTACATATGCTCAAGCTAAATTAACATGAGGTTCTGAAGCACACAGTTTTACTGCAGTTTTACAGGTTACAGCCAAGTGCAGTCCAGCCACAAAATTAAATCTTTTAATTGGGCTTTTGTTTGGACCTATAAGTATTGGAAATAAATTCCAACAATGGTTCTCCATCCGAATTCAGTCCCACTCAGCCACTGATTAGAAGGTACCTCTTCCCCACAATCTTCTAAATCTCCACCTCCTTGCTGTGCTCACTCCAACCAAAAGAATTCAATCATCACAAGGATTTAAACAGTGGAAATTTTTATAATGGAAACACTGATGGAACTTCAAAAGCAGCAATACCAATAGCACCTCAGCCATTAACAGAGCTCTGCTGTCAAACTGTGAACACAACAGCCTACCAGTTTCTGATTACTCCTGGGAAACATTCCTTAATCTGTCATTACAGTCTGAGTAATGTTACCTTCCACAGGAGCTTTAGAGGCTATTAACCTCCACGTCGCCAGCTCTTCCATGACATCTTAATCACATGAGAGGAACACAGGTATGTGCTTTACACACAGGATGAGTACAACAGTGATCATAATTTCAGAAATGCAACAAGACAACTCCCTCTAAAAAAAGCCCATGACTCCTCTGAGGTCTATATTTAGTGGTCAACATTTGCTAGGTGTTTCTGTGACCTGCACAGTGGCAGGGTTGCCAGCTAGTGAAGCCAACATTACATAGAAGTTCAAGACTATAAAATTCTTTACTCTCCATAAACATAACCATTTTGGTGCACTAAACTCTCAAGCCTCACCCTACAAAACTACTGTCAGAGGGTGGTTGGGTTTTATGTCCTCCTCCCCTTCTAGCTCTAAATTAAGCCAGATCCAGTCTTCAGTATCAGAGCGATTTCCTTCAACAGATGCAAGGATGCTGATGGAGCAGGACAGCAGACAGCCCATTCTTGCCCACAGAGCAAACAGAGAGAGGATTGCTTGGCAGTTCAGAGGAGCCAGCACTTTACACCCACTCACCAGGCAACTTGCCAGCTTCGCTCGGGGATGGAATTAAAACAGGATTTAACCAGGCAGGCAGCCTGATCTCAGGAGTGTGATCTCCCAGACACAGAGTGCCTCCTTAGTCATTCCAAGTGTCACAGTGGAGCCCTGTCTCCCAAGACAGGGCACCCAAACACCAGTGCCTGAGGAACAGAAGATCCTGCATTAGGTGGCACAAAAGGTGGCGAGGCAAGGAGGTGACGCTGCAGCAACACTGATTCATCTGGCATCACACGCAGCAGCGAGGCGCTGCAGCAGAAGCGAGCAGTGCTGGAGGGCATGCCAAAGGACACTGCCATACACGGAGCTCCAGGGGTTCTGGAGGCACGTAGACAAGATGTGCACTAGCAGCTAAAGGCTCCATGTCGGAAAAGGGTGATGGTGCAGAACACATCACAGCCCAACAGCCACAGTGCTATTGATCACAAGGACTTCCTATACAGCAACAACAGAGCAAGGCTGTTATTTACTTGGCACTCAAGACCAGCCCGGGGTGACTGACCATTAAGCTGAGAAGTGTTTGTTCTGCCACCCATGCCTTAATCCATGTGCACAAGAACTGCACTGCAAGGACTCAGTGTTCTTTTTGTCCAGGAGCTCCAGGTGATACAGTCACGCCAGCAGAAATATTTTTGGTGAGTCTGTGCCATGAGTGAGTTAAGTATTACTCTCAGCTCATCCCGAGCTGGTGAGTACAATAAGCCAACTTGACACAAAATTATGTAAATCAGGCCCTCAGATAACCTAGGCTGAACCAGAAACTTCACAGTGCAGTGCCCTGCATGATGTTAACAACTATGTTTTACAAACAGCCCATCCCATCCATGCGAAAACTAGGAAAAAAAACCCTACAAAAATCCCCAAAAACACCCGATACCCACAAAAGCGCAGTCATAGCTGGGCTGCTTTAAGAAGCAAGCTCAGATCACAGCACACGACTAGGGAAGATGTGCCAGTAAAATAACGTTCTTATTATTTCATGCAGGAACACATTTTCTAACACCCAAAGCATGATCTATGTTCAAGCACAGCAGATTTTCTGCCCTAGAACCAGCGCAGCCACATGCGAGATCTTCAATTGACATGTATTCAAGCAGCCTTCCCAGGGCAGCTGGCACAGCACAGGGAAGCAAAGATACCCAGGACCTCCCACTGCCCCAAAGATCACAGTGACATCTAAAACTCTACCTATTACTAGTGCTGACAGAAGCCATCCAGTGAGCAGCGCTCCCAAGACCCGATATGTTCAAGAGTTACCTCCCTACTATTGAATCCCCTTAGCTAACCAAGAGGTCTCCGATCACAGATTCCATCTCCTGAGTCACAAAAGAAACGAAAGCCCGTCCCATCCACCAGACCACACACCGCAACGCTTTCAGCATCAACATGTGTGAAGAGTTGAGCTGATGCTCAGAGTTTTGGAAATCAGTTTTTCAAGAAACCTAATTTCCAGACCAAGTTCTCATCTGGCGGAAACCACCATTTGTATCCTTGTTGTCACTAATTTCCACCTTCAAGAACAAGAGCTCATTTGGCTGTCTTCAGAGGGAAAAGAATTCTGGTACCCAGATGTCTCTCTAGACTGCTGCAGTCTGGAGACCCTGACTCCAGCCCCTCTGCAAGCCAGCTGAGGAGTTGGGGATTGTTCAGTAGCAGTTAACTGGCTCTGAGTGTGGTGGAACATGGTTTTCACTTTATGCTAAACACCCCCGGTGCCTAGGAAAGATCCGCACCACAACTCCATGCATTCACTAAATAGAAAGCACTTTTAGAAATGCAATGCAATACGATTTATCCTCTTTTTGAGCAGGGGTTCTCACATTAGGCTCCTAGACTATTCACAGCACCTTTGATTAATACATGAGCACATAATAATGGGAATATGCATATTTCATTTTGTGAGCCATTCTCATGTAATGATGCTGCTCTTAGGACTCCAGTGAGGGGACCTATAAAAGTCCAGACATTGCACTTTTATGTATTAAACATTTACCAGTATCATTTATTCCTAGGAAGCTTCTTATTTTGTCATTATTTATGAACCAATATCACAAAGATCTATGAAACAAGAAAGAACACAGCAATTTTCCCAGATCTGAAGAATAAAATAAGCATGCCAGGGTGAGAGCTGCTGTCAGTGTTACATACCAGCACTGCAAGTGTCTGTCTGGGGCAAAAATGGCATTACATCAAAAAATATCGATTTGTATGAGACCTGGTTAGCATTAGCTTTTAACCAGGAAAATGCAAATGAAAGCATCATTGGGTGTAATCACTTGCTTACAGCCACTGTGGTTTTGGTAACCATTTCCTTGTGTGCAAGGAACACACGAGTAGAAGTTAAAAGTTACTGCTGACAGGAGGTGCAGAGGAAAGGAATGACACAAAATGCAATAGACAAAGCTACAGGGCAACATTAAGAGTCACAGGAAATATTTTTTCCTTTTTGTACTGCAATGCTGCAATACAAGAATAAACCCCTTCAGCAGAAGTCTACAAGTAAGGGCTCCATTAACTGCAACTATGCCATTTTTGAGGGTAATATATCTGCAGCTATGAACAAAGCCACCTATCTTGTATCAGAGGAACAAGGTGAGTAGTAAGTAGTCTTTTCCACAAAGTAAGGAAAGGTGGGCAGAAACAAGCGTTCCCTGGAACTGCACTTTTACCTTTGCGGATAATATATTCTCACACAACTCCTAAGGAGACACAGAGCCAGGCCAACACTCAAGACACATTACACACAGAACCTGTGTGGGTGGACCGTGTCAGACTGTCTGGTGACCGATCACCTTACACCAGAACAGACTCTGCCCCCTGGTACCCTACGTAAGATCCAGTGCCAGTTAAGTCATCTCATTTTGTCCAAGAAATCAAATTGCCCAGGTCATACAAGGACACTCTGACAAAGCTGGTAACTAAGCACATACCCGGGCATGCCTCCAGCCCAGGACGATTCTCAGGTTCCTATTTTTGGTACCTCACACAGCTTCTTGGTAATAGCTCACCAGGCTACAACTGCTACACACAGAATTTAACTAAAGCTCATTTGCCGTCACTCAAGGAGAAAAACGCATTGCTGCAGCTGTAACAGCAACGAAATCGCTCCTTTCGCATGAAGCGTCTTTGAGCTGCTTCCTACCTGGCAGTTATTTAAAGCAGGGTGAGAATAAGAACACAAAGGTTTTGAAAGATCTGCAATAAGCAAACACAGCAGCATGATGCTTCGTACAAATGCAAACTACAGAGGAAACACAGGAGCAGCCACTCACTCCCTCATCAACTGAAAAGTTATGAAGTAAACTCAGAAGGGACAGAAATGAATAAACACGAGATCGAATGCCCCAGGCGGCCTGTGCCTGGCAGCCCCTGCCCCTCGAGCTGCTCTGCCACGCTGACCTGACGGGCTGCCCTGCCCGGCCGGCCGGGGCGGCTCGCTGGGTTCTCGCCATGAGGTCATTCCCGGGAAGCAATCCCGCCCCCAGCCGCCCTCCCCGGGCAGCCCGGAATCCCCCACGGCCGCCTCTGGCCAAAGCCGCGCCAGGCATCGCATTCTCTCCAAGGCCCCCTGCGGCACCCCGCCGTACCCCCTGCTGCAGCGGAGGGGGCCTGGGGGGACACGGGCAGGGGGCCGTGGGGACAGGGGCAGACTACAGCACCCAGGAGGCATTGCACAAGGCCGCGCCGGCGGCTGGCACTCGTGTCTGGGGTGACGCGAAGGCCACCGGAGCCAATCCACGGGAGAAGGAGGAATGTCAACAAACACGGCGGCCTGCGGACACGTGATGGCAGGGACCGGGCAGGCGGCTCCAGATAAGCCACCCCAGGGCCACCCGCGGGGCCATCGCAAACATCAAACATCGCACCTCGGGGCGGCACAGGCTGTACCGTGCCGCTCAGCCCCTCCAGCCCGCCACCGAGGAGTTCCATTTTAGGCTTTCAGGTCCTGCACCGTTGGTTGTTTTTTTTAAAAAAGCATCAGCAATGTCAAAGAAAACTCGCCCCATGACCCGACAGGATTTTGTTAACCAAAAATCAAAGGGGGAAAAAAAATTAAAAATTGGATAGCTTGGGTTTCAGAGTGGATCAGTTTTGGCCCCTTAGATTAGATCTTCAGAGCTGACTTTGAAGGAAAAAGCAACTGCGGGAAACCACAGTAATCTAAAAACGTCTGCTGCAATTTTTAACACTTAGTGATTGCCACAAGGACAACAGAAAAATGCAAATTAAAATCCTCTGGAACTGAAGACAATCATATGTTACAAAGTCATGCTCACGCTATTTTTACATTGCCTAGGAAAAAGAAATTTTCTTAGGAAGTATACCCAGACCAAAGAAAAAAAAAAAAAAAGGTAAGCATGCCAAGAATAACTACTGTAATTTTATTTCTAAGTTTTTGAGAACTTATAAGCTTCCAACACGGACACATTCACCACATGCTGCATTTCACTACATAACAGGAGCTCCCAACTGCATCAGAGTTCTGTGGTCCAGACAAAAATATGGGATCTGCTTGACCGTGTTTGTTTATCTTTCCCTAATTTACCAAAAGACTTCGCCCCCCCAAATACACATTCGATTTCAGAACATCTGTTAAGAACTGAAATTCCACAAACTCCATCCAACCTCTCCCAAATCCAGAATGCTTTGCCATAATTGAATGTATTTACCTGGAAGTCATACAAGGCAACGATGTTTTCATGTTTCAATTCCTAGAAAAAGTAAAACAAAGGCCATAAGCTAGGAGCAACAAAGGACCTACAGAACAAAGACTGTAGAAAACAAGTCAGTCTGCCTTTACCTTTAGTATTTTTATTTCCTTGCCCAGCAGAGTTTGAGATTTTGCGAGGTTTTTCTTGTTAATGCATTTCACAGCTACTTCCAGCTCAGGTTTCTGAAAGAGTGCATATGTAATTCAAAAATAAATGTAAATTTCACCATTAATTTACATTAGGGTAAGTAGCCTCTTAACAGATTACAAACACTACTATCTCGCAGCACCGGTAAAGGCTGCTCACGTTATACCCTAATGCCTACCCCTCACTTGCCGAGACTTGCCCTTTCCCGAACTATGCCAGTCAGCCCAAGGAGAAAAGCCTAAGGTTCGGGGTTTTTGTCCCTACTTTATATGATGATTATCCTCTTATTTAACCACTAGAAATAAACGCACTGTGGGTGCCCATGGCTTATCCCAAGCCCTAATGATGGGAAATCCACTGCCGGGTCGGTTTCCTTTTATTTATCAGTAACCGATTTCCCCTCCTCCTGGAAGAATTAAGTAAAGAAGGACAAAAACTTCACGGACACACAAAAATACCAACAATCGCCAAAGCAAGAGCCGGGGAGGTGGGGGGTGGGCTGCACCCCCACGGACAGGGGCCAGCCCGCAGCAAGGTGAACCCGCCGGTCTGCTCCCCCCCGGGGGGGCGCCAAAAATAACAATCATCAATAATAATAAAAAAAATAATAAAAAATTAATAAATATGCCGGCCACCCCCAGGGCTGCCCAGAGCCCCAGGGCTAATGCCCTGGCTAAGAACAGTCAGTGGGGACAGGGTGACCGGGACGGGGTGCCCAGCTCGGCCCGAAGCAATACGTTAACAAAAAAAAAAAAAAAAAAAATCCTTCACCTCTTTGTGCCGGCCTTTGAAGACGACGGCGAAGGCTCCGTGCCCGATCAGGTCCTTCCTGCTGAACTCAAACTTTCCCACAGTCTCCATGACGCTGCGCCGGGGGGTCCCCACGGCCGGCGGGGAGCCTGCGGCCGGGACGGCTTCAGAGCTGCAAAGGCACGGGGAGGAGGAGGATGGCGGTGATGAAGAAGCAGCCTTTAAAGAAAATTAAACCTCTCCCAATCCAAACGCCACCGGGCGCCCCCCACCCCACCGCGGCGCGGCCGGGAGCCGGGGACCCGCTGGCGGGGGCGGCCCCGCAGCCCAGCGCCGGGCTCCGCTCGCCCACCTCGCCCTCGTCCATGGGCCGCCTCCTCCCGCAGGGCGGCCGGCAGCTGCTCATGGTCAGGGGCCGGGCAGAAATTGACTCCTCAGCAGTGGGCCTCCCCCATCTCTTCCTCGGGCCGGGCCGGCGCGGCTGCTCCGGCGGCCGCTTCAGGCGGGGCTCCCCATGACGAGCCCCGGTCCTCCCCGCCTCGCAGGCGCGGCTTGGCGGAGAGTCCACCTTAAGCGCGAGCCACCTTACGGAGCGCTCCACCTTAAGCGCGCGTCCACCTTAAAGGCCGCCCGCGCCCCCCGACCGCTCGCACACAGCGGGGCCGGGGCTGCCCCTCGGGTCCCGCCGCACGCCCGGGCTTCGCTCCGCCGGCCGGACCCGGCACCCGCTGGGGCCCAGAGAAAGCTGCGCGGCGCGGCCGGGAGCGGAACGGAGTGCCGTACGGTGCCGGCCCGGAGCGCAATGCCGGCCCGGCGCAGGCGCGGTGCGCGGCAGCGGGGGAGGCGGGCGCGGCGGCGGCCACCTGAGGCGCAGGGGCCGCCCCGACCGATTTAAAGGCGCCGCCCGGCGCCGGCCCTGAGTCAGCGGCGCGTGGCGGGGAGGCAGGGGTCCGGCCGCCCCCGCCCGAGCCTGCCAGGAGCGTTTCCACAGATAAGGAAACGCGCCCGTTCAGGCGGACTGTAAAAAATTCGCCACAGGAGCCGTGGCGGGGCCCGGGCGGGACCTGAGGGGCCGCGGGTGACCCGCTCCCGCGCCGCAGCACCCCCGTCCCCCTCAGAGCGGCCCGCCTCCTCCGCCGCCCTCGGAGGGGAGCGGCCCAGGCCTGGAGCGAGACCGCCTCCGCCGAGCCCCCTCCGGGGAGCCGCCCCAGCACCTGCCCCGGCGCCCCACGCAGGGCCGTGCTGCGACGGGGGGCACTTCCCGGGCCGGGCCTCGCGCTCCCCGGTGACCCCCGGGCGCGAGGCCGCCCCTCGGTGGGCAGCGCCGTCCGCTCCCGCCAGCCGCGCCGGCGTCGAGGCCCGCCCGCGCCCCTGAGGCGGCGGGACCCCGCGCCCGGTGCAGCCCGGCCCCGGCCCGGGTTACCGTGTCACGGCCGGCGGGGCCCGCCTGCACCGGCGGCGCGGGGCGTCCCCAGTTACCGCTGTTCCCAGCAAACAGTAGGAACAAGCAGCACCGCTGGGGCCAGGCCCAGCCGCCCGCAGAAGGGCAGCGTGTGGCCTGTGGCCTGCTGCCCTCGGTCGCCAGACACCCCGTGCATCGCACCCCGGTGCGAGCGTGGCAGCCCGTGGCGCCTGCCCGGCAGTGACTGCACCTCGGATTCCCGCAGCAATGGAGTGCTTGCTGCCAGCTGTAGACGCGACAAGGGTCAACAGGAAGCAGCCTTTAAACCAAAACAAGACTAGAGTACCTCTGTGATTTCAGCAGAAGTGAATTGTAAAATTACTTTTTTTAAAAAATACAATATACTTAACTAGTTTTCTTTCTCACTTAGAGGCCTGTGCCATCCACACAGTCTACAATTTCAGGTTTTTGTCAATGATCAGAAGGGGTTAATTTAAAAATTAACACAGAAACCAGTAAAAATGGCAAACATCATCAGGCTTGCAAAAAAATCAAGCTACTTGGCAATTGACAGACACGGGACTTTGTTTTACCAGTTGTTAAAAGCCACTGTCTCTAATGCAGAAGGTAACAGTTGCAGAAGTTTAAGGCAGGAAGTGAAGGAAATGTTTTGAAACTTCTTAGATGATTTCTAGACAGGCAAAATCTTGTATCCCCCTTCACTGGAGAACAGCCAGGGCACCATGGTTAGCAAGCGTACTCTTGCAAGAGCTGCGGTAAAATCTCGAGCGACCACAGGTGTTTCTGCCTTTACTTTCCTAGTGCAGCAGAGACACGCAGTCTTAGTGCCGGACGAAGGAGGAGGCTGATACAAATGCTGTTCAATCAGCGGCCAAAATATCTCAGTAATGAAGGTTCTTTGTTCTGTACTGTGTATACTTATTTGTTCCTTCATGTGCTGTTGGTTGTGATAAAAACAATTAACGTAAATCGGTTTTGATTAAATGTAGGTTCTAAGGTAGCTTGCTGCATGCAGCTATATACAGAGCCAGGTGGCAAAGTCAGCATCCTCTCTGCCAGCATTTTATTTTTATTCTAAGCAAACTGGGTTTGTTTTTAAGCAGACTCACTGGGTAACTCTAGTGAGTATGGGGAACCTCAAAGTAGCATTAAGAATTGTGAAGGTACTCGGCGGTCCCTATAAGGATCAGGACCAAGCTGTACTGGATGCCATGCGCACATGTGAGCCACAACACTTTCTCTGAACTAACATTTTAACATTTCTAGTAGTTAAACGTCTCTCAAATGTGTTTTCTAAAAACAGGCTAGTGAAAAGATTTTAAACTTCTACAGAGTTATAAAACCTTACCCAAGGTAACCAACAAAATGCAATGCCACTTGACAGCAAACATAGTTTTGAGATATTTGGAGTGCACTCTGCAGACAGACGGTATTAGCAAAACATTTGTTTTGGAACTGAGAGGGCTGAAAAGCTTTTTAATTAAAAGTAGGATTCCTCAGGTTTTTGGGTTTGTTTTTTTTTTTTCTTTCCTGTGGCTTACTGATTGAATGCTTATGCTTTATCAATTCTTCTCTGATGTCCAGAACTCAGTGAGAGCATGTTTAGGCCAACATCCAACACATGCAAATTCTGTTCTCCTCCCACAGTCTCCCATTTGCTAATGATACTAGCACGTATTCAACTACTTCCTCAGATGGAGGCATTAATCTTTGAGGGGACAGAATATATAGTTCAATTTACTAATGCAAAACATGAGTGGGGGAAGATCTACTGCTGTGATTTACAATGGGTGGAGAAAACCAGAAGCATACACCCAACTGCAGGAAGCCTTCAAATATATTCTTGAAACTCCTTTTTTAATTTAATGCAACTTTATTCTTTTTTTCCAATTCAACATGTGAAGGAAAGCAACAGACAACTGATACCCTGCTAATTCAAATGATGCTCTTTTCCAATACAATGTTTTAATCAGTAGTCATAAATATGGCTGTTTCTACTCACCGGAATCCAAGAGTGCCATCCTTACCTCTGGGCTGCTGGGATCCGATATAATTATCTCTGACACCACTTCTATGGTGTGGAATTTGTTAGAGCTACAGAAGTATGAGGGAATTATGCAAGAACAAGCAAACTCAGAATAAAGGTTTGTACTAAAGACAGAATAAAGATTTCCATCTAGGGCTAAATTGTTCTCATCATAGTCAAGCCTATGGACTAGATTATGTATGTACATAACCAGTAGCTCAAGGTGTGACTGAAGCTCACATAGATACAACTAGACTAGTTTTAAACAAGCCAACTCTTTTACCAGTAACCTGGAGCAACACAGGCTTCATGTCAGACTGCAAAGCTTAACTGAGAAGCTGGGTGGATGCTGCAGAGGGCCGGTGTGTACTCAGCTGCTTGCTGCAATGTATACTTTGCTGTAGGTACTAGAGCTTCTATGGATGCTTACATGAGATTTCAGCCCCATCCTAATATACCCAAGAGCAAGATGTATCCATCTGACTATGCCTTCTATGACAAGTGACATTTTACATTTGCTCCTATATAGCAAAGACCTGCGTCCTCATATCCCGAAGAAAATGTCCGATGCGTGACATGTTTCTTGATGTCTTTCTAAACACTTCCAGCTACTTACTATAAGCAACCTCTGTGGCTCAGACAGCTATCTTTCCCAGGATCCTGATGTTTTTGCTTTCCTAGTTCAGCAGCTCCATCCTGGTGCTGCCCACACTGTCCAATGAGAGATCAGGAGCCTCACAGTGGCCACCCACGAAGCTGAACCACTGTATCGGGAAGGCGTGGGGGAATCCTTGGTCAGATACAATCACAAAGAGCAGGTTCTTTCCCTGGCTTACGTCTCCGTTTTGAAGTCAAAGTTCTCGTCGATGGAGGGGGAGTCTCCAAGGCCTTCCCATCTAATCTTTTTATTACAGCAATTGCCTCACAGACAGAGGCACGAAGGGCCGGGAAACCAAGTCAGTGTTTTGGGAGGAAGGGAAATGCCAAACTGTGAGGCTTGGGCACATGAGCAAGCTGTGACTGAACAAGTTACTGCACATGAACAGAGCCTTATAATTGGCCACACATCTCCTCTTTGCATGAAATGAATGCTTAAGCCTGGAGATGAGCTTTAACCTGAGCTGTAGTGCAGCTGTAGGTAGTGCTGCTGCCACATAATAAATTTTCTTCACAGAAATGGGTCCTTGAAACTTATTCTGGGTACTTCATAGCCAAAAAAAGATGGAAGTAGCACAAGAGGAAAGATCAGGTATGGCTTAGTTTCAGAATACATCTGGATGAGAAGCAGATACTGTATTTGCGTGTATTCAAAATCCGATTCAAATTCAGACATGTTAAGACAGTTACGCATCCGCTTTCCCCAAGCGTCCTAATAGCTGAGCACAATCGCCAGTATCTGGGCAGAGCTAGCGCTAACCTGAATGTTGGAATTTTTGCCAGACTCATCAGGAAGGAGTGAGGGAACTGAATATGCAATGCTTGGCTGAAATGCAGTTTGGCAGAAGAAATATGTGGAAGGTCTACAAATATCTGTAAATGGTAAAAGTAAATATTAGCCTAGCATTAATGAATAGAAGGCAAGCGGCAGGCTGAATTTAATGGAAAATTAAAATTACATCTTTTAATCATACCTGTCTCAGAAGTCTGTTAGTAGGTTAGATTCTGGCTCAGTTACAGTAAGGGTAAGATGGATTTAGTAGAATAGCACCAATGTCACACCAGGATAAGTCAGTTTTGAACACAGCCATGGTTTGTTGCATTCCTGGGGAGGCTGAATGAGTAGATTAATTTGGAGCCTTGAAAACATCTGTAGATTTACAGCAGTGGTGAAGTTATGTCAAGAGTATTTGTTCATACCTCACCAGGGATCTGCAGATACAGTGTTCCAATGCTGGTAAAATGCTTTTATCTTAGAAAGGCAGTGATCCTCCACTCACAACATCAGCTCTTGCTCAGTGGAACTAGAGACGCTCAATAAAGTGACAGACTTTGCAGTCTGCTCCCTACCTTTCACAGCCAAGTGCTTCCTCCCTCACGCACACAGCTGAATTGAAGACTTTTAGGTGACACCTAAACATGAGAGAACACATCTGGAAAGACTGGATGTTTGAACTACTAGAGCATTGAGGCTATTCAAATACCAGTTGCTGGGGCAGTGTGGCACCTAGCACCATGCACAGGAAAGGGAGAATTGCTTTACATGCACTTCCAAGGCCCTGTCATATTACATTCTGGATTTATTTACGCTGTGGGACCCTTTATTGATTAATGCTGTTGAGAGATTTAAGTAGCCACTGAATTATCCTGGCAGGCCAGGTCTGAGATGTTTTATTACTCCCCCTCCCCACACATACACACCAGCTCACTGAGCAGATTTTATGAATTATTGAAGGCGGCATTTTAATGTACTCTGCAAGGTGCTCTGGCAAGGGGCTTCCTAGGTTCCCCTTGCATTTTAATATTGCATGCGTTTCAGCTGCTGGCAGAGGGCTCTGGGCGCTGGGGGCTGTACTCCGTGTTCAAATCCGTTAGTGCACTCATCAAGGACCATTACCTAATCTGCCTGGCAAGCGGCTGATTATATTAAAATGAGGTTTGCCAATAAATAGGAGAGAGCTGCAAATCCTCCACATGGAGCGGTCTGTTTTCAGGCTAATTGGAAGCTATTTCTTGCCAGAATGAACACTGCTTGTCCAAAAATTGGCAGGTATCATCATGCAGGTCCCTACAAGATGTCATCTCTGTCCTGCATGAGGACAGACCCACGCTCGCCACCCTCAGCCTCCCTCCACACCCACACGCACACTGTGGTCTGTGCCATCTGTGCGGCCCCTCACGGCAGACCTGCTGAAGCCAAGGTTTGTTTGAGGGGACATGGGCCTCGCTTTAGCCTGTGACCTGGTCCTCTGGGACCCCCTCCAATGCCCACTCAAGTCATAGGATCCTCTGCAGCCGCTCCAACGTGCTCCAGGACTAGCCCGTGCTTTGGTGACCTCTTGTTAAAAAACAACTGCTCTCCTTATGGCAGGAGGAGGAGGAGGAGGAGGAGGAGTGTCACCTCTCTTACCTTTCACATCTGTGGAGTCAAGCATTTAGGAGGCTGGAAGAAGGTTCCTCAGCCTTCAGCCAGCGCCAGCATGAGGTGAGGAGGGGGAACTCATACAGGGCAAGCCTCCAGGTTGAAGGACCACCTCCTTCTCCAGGAGAAAGCTGAAAATCATGGTCAGAAAGAACCTCTCAGCCCAAGAAAGTCTTTCCTAAGCAGTCCAGGTAGACAGTGATGTCACATTTATCACCTTAGGTGTCTTTGACCTTCTGAAAAGCAGCCTTAAGACAAAATTCACCTATGAAAACTAAGATATTAGACGCCAGCAGTGACTTCCCAGAGAAGCCGGTATTTGTCCTGTTATGAATCAGAGGGCTTATTGTTTTTCCTGCTCCAAAGCCTGCCTGTCTGAGAGCAGGTTTTACACCCTTTCCCTGCTGGATTACAGCAAAGAACCATGGAAGTGTGCAGGCTTATAGAAACAGCCGCTTCTTCCTCTCTGTCATGAACCTGGGAAGTCCAAGACCTGCAATGGCTTAAAAATGGGATTCTCAGACACTTTCTTTGCAGCTGGGGTCTTTCTGGGGTTTGGTGCATCAGCACTGCTGCCCCTGGGGAGGGGGGGCATGGCCAGGAGCACCCTGTGCCTGGGACAAGCTCACCTGGGGTGGCTGACTGCTTCCAGCAGGCCTTCATCTCCACCTTGGGAAGGGACTGTTAATGAAACTTTCCTCTTTATGACTAACTGGCCTGGAGGTGCCTATGTTTTCAAGCAGACCAGTAGCACATACAATTTTGAGTAGGCATTGGTCCAGCCAAGGCCTTACTCATGCCACGTAAAGCCTGTGCAGAAATGATAGCTTCCTTTAGAGACATACCTAAATAACAGCTGTAACAGTGAGGAATGTCCACTGGAGATAGGACAAGACACAACAACCTTCAGCCGCAGCGAAGGAGATCTGTCCCCCAGCCGGCGGGCTCAGGAGGGGAGTGGGCTGCCCAGGCAGCAGGGCACTCACTGCTGGAGCCTTCCAGGGACAGGCTGGGCAAACCTCTGGCAGGAATGACACAGGTAACGGCAAGCCGTGGCCTTGGACAAGCAAGCTGTGTCTTTCCCGACTCTCTCCCTCTTTCTGTGGCTTGTTTTCAGTGTTCTGGTTTTGGGCAAAGGCTGAGAGTTTCTCCCCCTAAAAGCCCAAGATGAGCAGTTACTCCTCACTCAGGTCTTGGAAGTTATCTTCCTAGTCCCACTCCTACAGGTATAAAGAAAGATCACTTGGGAAAAAACCTCAGGCTCTTCCTCTGGACCTGTTATCAGCTAGCTTTTTCAGCTGACAAGGGCAGGCTGCCTCACAGAAATGTCGAATGCAGCACAGGGGCACCCTGCAGGGAGCCTGGACGTTGCTGTCTGCAGCAGCAAGCAGCTGCAATCTGTACCCGTGTCGCAACACTCCGAAGCAATGATCCCTTGTTCTTGCACATTTCTAGGAAACCAGAGGAACAATTCACCAGCACAGAAGCCTGAAGTAACGAGTGACGTGGAAGAAAAAGCTTCAGTGGAGCATCAGAAGAGTTTCTTTAGCATTTAGTCCATTAAAACAAATGTAAAAAGAAAAACCAAACTAAACCAAACCAAACAAAAAAATGCTGATCTGCTGAAATGTCAGATCCACCCATATCTGCATCCCAGCACCTATGGTCCCACAGCAAAGAGGAAGACCTAAGGGCATGGAGATAATGAAATAAGAGTTATTTTTAATCTATTTCTTTCATTCTTCTTTGCACATGCGAGCTCTCTGCTCCACGAATCTCACATAGCAGTTGCCCAGAAATGCAGTTTAGGTGAAGCACTTGGCTGGGACTGAAGATCGCTAGCTGTTGACTTCTTGCCCAAAAATCAGAGATGCATTTCTGAGTGGTACTTAGGCACTTAACTCCCTCAGGTTGCTGTCTCTTCCTTTCCTTCATCTGTGTAAATGGCAAGGTCTTTGAAGACCTAATTTCTCATAATTATTTCTGTACCACTTTGATTTTGGTAGCGGCTGTAGTGCAGTAATGGGTACATCCAATGACAGATCAGAAACACAAACATCCCAGCATCTGTCATTTGTCAAATGCAACAAGGCACGATCGCTAATAGAAACAAATACCTGAATGAAAGCAAGAGGAAAAAGGCTAACCCTGATTTAGGAATTCTCTGTCCATAGCTAATGCTCTCCCCAGGGCTAGGTGCCAGCTGTGAGAGTTATTCTGCTAATAAGCCAGGTTAACTCTAATGTTTCCCAGTAGAGGATTTAGGTTTATTGACACTATGAAACGCTGCAGGATGCATTTGTGAGGTATATCCAGGCATTAGGAAGACACTTGACCTGGCAGTACCAAACAGCAAGATCATCCAGAACTATAAGATCTGTGGAGCTTTCCCATGACTCATGAAATTGTAGTCAAATATTCCATGACTCATGGATTAACCTAACAAAACCCAGAGGGAAAAAAAGCTATTATACTGTTGGTTGACAAGAGCCTTTTAAAATTAACATGGCATAATAAGCAGGATACCAACATCCTCTTTGTGACTCCTGAGAAACTCATCAGGAAGGGTTTTATCCAGTCACTTATTACCAAGGGACCTCAGCTGAGGCGATGTAATTAGGATGGGACACTTTTTGCGGCTTCAAGGCTCGAATAGCAATGTTAATATAATCCAGTTACAGAAAGCATGGCCACAAGCAACAAGGTATTAATACTAGCTTGTATTTAAATGTCTTTCCCTTGCATTCTAGTGCAAATAAACAAAATCTGTCAGACTAATACACAGAAAGCAGAAAGTAGCCATAAATGAACCACAAGACAGAATACAGTAAACAAGGTTAACTGTCTCTCCTTTTGCCAAAATGTTATGCACTTGCTTAACACTGTAACAGGAACGGTCTGACCCGATGGGAGAGGGCATGGAAGGGGAGCCTGGAAATACCTTTCCAAAGTCCTGGTGCATTTGTGCTCCCTACTTTGCAATGAATTTCCTGGGAAGCTCTGGGCATCTCAGCAACTACAGCACAGTAATCGTGCTGGTAAACAGTGCAGACAGACCTCTTCAACCCCCCGTACCTCTGTGCTCTCGGTAAAATAGAGTGGGTGGAATTTCAGGGTAGAGAGGATGAAATACATTAAATATTGTGGGGCCAGCAACTGACTGCAGTAACAGAGGCCACAGAAAGGCCTGGGATACAGCTGATCGAACAGATATAAGTTCCAGAGGAACACAAAGGGATTGGCAGTGGAAAGCTTTTCCACTGTGGGACTTGCAGGGGGTAGAAAGTGCCCCATTATTTTTAATTTGGCATTCAGTCTCAGATATCGGGGATCCTAGTGGCCTGTTTGCATTCTCTTGTAAAGACATAATACTAAAGACCTAAGCCCAGGGAGTAATACAACACATCTTGTGTTTATAATATCACAGTCAGTTTGGTTTAAATAGCGTCTATTGTATCATTCCAACAATACTGATTGTAAATTAGAGATTTTCTCTTTCAGAAGCTATATATGATGGATAAAGAGAAAAAACAGGCAGAAGAAGAGTTTAAATGGCATCTAGGGGAAAGAGAAGAACACTGGAACTGAACTGTTTGTTTTAAGAGAACCTGTTTATTTTTTGATGACATTATCCTGTAGTTTATAAAACTAGGATTTGCTTGGCATAACTTCCTTCAGATCTCAGGGTTTATACTGAGAAACAGATTTTTCTGTCAACAGTCTTAATCTTTTAAACTAATATAGTGTCTTCCATAAAAAACTCTAAGCACTTCATAATCCTCAGTTTTTATGTTTTTTAAGACTATACTCAACCATTCTCAGTCTAATGTCACACTCGTATAGGAGCCTGGAGCCTTAGCCAGATGAAACAATTCTCATTGTATTGGCTTGTGCCGGTAGAGGAGCTGGCTAACGCCAGCCAACATGCTTAGGTAGAGAATTAACTTGAAAGACATGTGTAACCACTGTGGCATCAGTTTAATGTGTCACAGGGCACCAAATCAAGGCCATGATACAAAAAAGCTCCACCTCCGCTGATACCTGCATGGGTACAGACTGTTGTGGTTGTGTAAGGCACAGAAGAGCTATCCCTGTGACTCTGACACAGAAAAAGCTGTTGTACGTGAGTAGGAAGAACAGCCATAGCAAGATATGCACTCATTTTCTCCCGTGTGTACATACTCATTCTGATAATCACATGCGAACCAGAGCAGGGAGGAGTGTGTCTCTGTAGATGGGAGGTTTGGTTTTTCTTACAGTGAGCTTCAGAAGAAGGGTCCCCCATGTCTAAAGAGGATACCCTAACAGCATTTAAAAAATATTTGAAAAATATACCAGAAACAATCAAAACACAAACATTACCAGGCACTGCAAGTCAGCACTGGCACCGGGGGTGGGAGCTGCCACCCACAGACCCACCCACATCAAACCAACCTGCCTGATTTGATCAGAGAAATCCTTTGTGGTTTGATTTGGTTAGAAAGACCATGGACAAACAGGCCCTGGAGCAAGTTATACCATTTTAACAACGTAAGTATACTCTTACCTGAATCATAGAGGAACTGTTGTTACATAACGAATCAAGTGTCCTCCTTGCAATCATTTAGCCAGTTCCTGGTGATACAGAGGAGGCACACGCCGCCTGCATCACCCAGGACCATCCTGCCTGGCCCTGGTTATCAGCTTGGCATCCCCCACGTAAGGGCATCACCCCGCAGACAGCAGCAGTGAGCTATTTAGCATCCCCGCTGGCAGGTCCTGAGCAGCACAGCGTATTCTGGATGGAGCCCAGCCACTCAGTGCTTTCCTTTAGCAAAGCTCTTGCCAGCTCTTTCACTTTTAAGGACAGACTTGCCAGTTTGGCTATTTCAACACAAGTGCCTCCTCACCAGAGCGGCAGAGGTTGCAGTGGGAATGAAGCACCACCGGGCTGCAAGGCTGCCAGCACACCTGCCTGACCGCTTCCAGCAGGGGAGAAGAGATGAAGAATTGCAGGGGGACATAAGCAATGAAAATCTTCCAAATTCACAATGCGCAATGACTAAAGCCAGCACTAATTCTTTAACTACACAGAACGACCAGCTTACACATTGCTGACTTACATAACATCTGCTTTTTTTTTTTCTTCTGTTATCCAAGAAACCAAGGCCTCTTCAGTGTTTACCCACTAACTCCGTTGAAGTGTAATACCTCTTATCATGTAGCTCATTGTAACAGGTTTGCACCGTACGTGTTTTCCAGGAAGTTCCCAACAGTACTGCTTGTGCTAATTGCAAGAACTGTTATCAATCAACTGTTTTTGAATAGACAATGATGCATACATAGCCTCTGCAAGGGGTTTGTTTTAAAACTATATTTCTTTTATCTCGAAAAGGGAAATATGCTTAGCAAAGTTACCTCCTTGTGCCCTTGTTTGTGTCTTTGACCTCTACCTGCTGTGAGTGTTTAAGACCCAAGGGCAACAAAGGGTTTAGCCCTTCGCTACCCATTCCACAAAGGCATCAGGCAGTGAATGTTTGGGTCAGGCTATACTAATTAATTTAATTTAAGCATTTCTAATGCGGACAACATAGCATCTACCCACCTTTTACCTCTTCCTGGAATACCTACATTTTAATACATACTTTTATTACAGCCCCGATAGGCATGACTGCCAAGTGTCAGGCTGGGCCTGGAAGCAAAACAGGACAGAGCACTTTGGGAAGCAGGCTACAGGGAGATTCCGCAGCTCTTACATGATCTTGGAAGTGACCTAAGTAAGAAGTAGGGAGCTTAAAGGGACTGCCAAAACGTCCTTTTGGTAATGCAGCCAGCAGCTGAAGCAGACTGAAACAGTACTTCTTGTCTGTCGTGTATAATGAATAGGACAAAAAAGGAATCCAGAAAAAGCTTCATCTCCTTTTTTCTGAGATTTTTGATCATTTTGCAGTTATCTGAAGTAGAGACGATTTAACTTCATGTTATAATATTAGGGGAGTGCTGCCTGCTGTGTAAAATGAAACACTAGAGATACCTTCTGAAGTACAGCACAAAGAGAAGGTAATTATAGACAGTATTTAAGCCTGAAGAGTCAGTCCTTTAAATTTGAGGTTAATGAAAACTGATAAATTTCTAAGCCAGAAAACTCATGGTGGGACTGATGGAAAATACCAAATTGACTTGAGAAGGCAATCAGGATTCATCAAGCACAGGTAGTTATCCAGCCCAGACTGATGCTAGGAAAGGCTGGCAGCGCTGTGACTTTTTGGGCATGATGGAAGATCCAAAGTAGTACAGAGAAAGAGACCAAAGGGCGTGGGGGGAAGTAGAATTCACGAAGAACAGCACATGGAGATCTCCAGGCCTAGGCTGATGAGAAATGCCATCTGGTTGGAGATCAAGCCTTGCCACAGATTACATAATTTTTTGCAAGAACAGGCAAAACCCGCTTGCATACCCTACCAAAAAAATCTCTGCGACATTCCCAGCTCTTTTGCAGCCAAAGTACCGTCAGCACCTCTGAGCAGAGCCAGGTGGAGAAACGCCCCGGGGCAGAAGCGCCCAGCATCCCTTCCTCCGGCATGGATCCCTGCTTTGGAATTGACACTGCGAGGTGCGCAGAGCTGGGCAGACCCACAGAACAGGCAGTCTGGGCTTCTGTGGCATTTCTTTGGAATGGTAGATGTTCAGCCCATAAATACCTTGTGCAACATCTATTTCAGTACGACAAAGAAAAAAAAAAAAGAAAAAAAAAATCTCAGTCATTACCCTGATGGCTGCTTACCTTCTCCTTCTCTGTTAAGGCAGAATTTAACCTACGTAACATTTCTGTTTTGCTGTAGCCAGAACATTGGATGGTTGCACTCCCTGAAACACTTTGTTATGGATCTGGCAGGTGAAATCCCACAATAGTTTTCTCTTTCTTTATCCCCTGAGCTTTGAAAAGGCCTAGTGACACCGAACCACCCTGTTTTCTGAGCTAGCTCATACCTGGGGCTGTTTCACCTTTCTTTTCCCGGGATTACCAAGTGCTGAAGCACAGCAGCTTCCCAGATACTGAGAAGCAGAGATGTGAAGTTCATGAATTAATTTGTCAGCAAACATCTGTGGCTCCTAGATCAGCTCAGCCAAATGGAAATAAGAGTTCCAGTTCTAGAGGCACTCAGGCCTCCACATGGCTTTGAGCTTGGGACATCCCAAAGAAAGGCAGCTCTGACATAGTGGTGTGCAGACGGACAGCTTGCATCCCAGGCATTAGGACAGAAATCTGTAACAGAGTTCCAGAGCTGATGGTGAAAATGGTGAAAATGCTGCTCTGTGTGAAACTGCACACAAAGACCAGACCCTTCTTATCTGACACAGGAATAGTCTGATGATTTTTTTCTGGGTTTTTTTTGTTGTTGTTGGGGTTTTTTTTGGTTTTTTTTTTTTGTTTTAAAGGCCATATTTCAATCACCCTCAGTTATTTTTCCCCCAAGTTAAAACCCAGCTGTTAATTGTAGGTGTTTCAGCTTGGTGAGGTTGCGAAGCTGGAGCCAGTACAGTGGAAATCCTGCACTCAGCACCAAAAGGCTCTGCTAAAGCCTGTCATTTATTGCCTGAATGGAAAGAGTAACAACGCAACGCAAATATTTGAACTTCTCTTTGTTCCTGGCAGGGCTGTTGCAGCATACACATGAGCAGATTGCATTTGTTTTTGCTGGGGTGGGAGAAACAATAAAGACAGAGCTGGGTACAAGCCCAGCCCAGCATACAGGCGAGGCAGATGCTGTTCCCAGCGCCGTGCCCGTGTGTACAGTGCTGGAGCATCAGCATGGGTGGTTTTGTCGAGGCAGGGTGAGTGGGCTCCCGGAGCCTTATCGGGGTACAGATCAGGGATGGGTGTTGATCATGAAGAGCAGCACAGGGCAGAAGCTTTAGCAGGAAATCCTCTGCCTGGGGGGTGTGAGTAAAACCGAACCAGCCACCAAAAGACTCCAGATCTAAGCAAGAATCCAGGTGGTCCAAACGTGGACCTTCCTCAAAACTGCTCCAGCCTGATTGCATCCCACTTGATCAGAGCAAAGCATTAACCAAGCAAAAAGTGCCATTCAAAATAACAGCATTTTGCTTTCTTATTTCAGAGCCGGGGCAGGACTGCTGGAAAGCTCAGTGGCCCGAGCTGCATGACTGCATAGTTGCTCTCCACACACACACCCCCGCCCCCAGGCTTTTTACATCTGCTATGAGTCCAAATACACAACAGTGCTGTTGTAGGGCTAGTTTGTCTTTGTAAGTATTTACAGTGCACTTGCCTTGTGTTTAGTGCTGCGGAAACTCATGCAAGATGTTCCCCCATCCTCAGAAAGCACAGAAGCAGCAGAGCAGGGGCCTCCACCACCTGCAGACCCAGAGGCCATGGGCAGGCTTGGTTTCACTGATAGCACTAGTGCAATTTAAATAGCCCATGGAAAAACAAACAGCCTGTTAGTAGATAGTCTTGCGGCTCAAGGACGGAGGCTCAAGAGCACTGAGCAAAGGGTTCAGAAGACAGCCCTTGAGTCAAACACCTGCCACAGAAGTCAGTGCCCAGTGACCTGCACTGGCACAGGGGGCAAGGACCGAGCTGAGGAGCATCGCCAAAGGCACTGCCTCCTGCCTGGCAGCTGCTCCACTCCCTCCTGGTGCTGGACCTCACCAGCGATCACAAGGGGCTGCTCGTCTCCGGTTTAGAATAAGAGTCCCTAGTGACACAACTTCTAATCAATGTAAAAGGCAAGATTAGAATTAATTTCTAATATTTCTCCTACCTATCACCCTGCCCTAATTCAGCACGCTTTGCTAAATACTGCCTTTAGGCTTTTGTTCTGATGTTGAAAAAAAAGATAAGTCTGCTCTGCACAGGTTCAAGAGGAGAGTGAAGGATAAAACCCACCAGCAACACTGTCTTTGCTGCTCTGCCCATACAGGTGGGCTCAGCCAGACACAGCAGCCGCAGAAGCTGCTCTTCTGCTGCAGCTCAGCTTCTGCCACACTGGCAACAGCGACCCAAAATATCAGCCTTCAAAAGCCTGGTGCTATGACGGATATTCACTGACATGTTAGAATTATTTCTTAACATTTATTAGAGCTCTTCACCACCCCCCCACCTCCATGCCAATATGCTCCAGGAGTGGGTTCAGGTGAGGCGAGGGCCCCGGCACCCAGCACAGACCACCACCCACTGTCTCTGCTGCTCGGTTATGCTGGTGTTCCCCCGGGTGCACCTGCCCAGGCCAGCCCAGCCCAAGCTGCAGGCAGCATGTACAGAAACACACGTGCGCTGCAAGGACAAGCAGGTGGTGGCACAGCTATGCCTTTTGCGGACTCTGTTGGCAAGTGTTTGTTTGCTTGCCCTTAGCAACATGGCCAAGCGAGCAGGAAGCAGAGCTGAATTAAAGCTCAACACCTTAATTGTGTTTGCAAGGCTCAGGTCAGCACTAAAGCACCTCCTGTGCTCTGGGAGCACTGCAGGGAGGGATACTTCTTAGGAGCTGGTAAAGCAGCCTCTCCAGATATTTGTCAAGCCTATTTCTCCTGGCAGCCTCCTCTTGGGACCCTAGGAGACAGGAATTACAAAGAGATCAACATCTCTTGGCAAGCACTTGCCAAGTCAGCCTGTATCAGTCTTCAGATGCCGACAGAAGGAGAGAGGTTATCCCTGAATGGCTTTGCCCCGGATCCGTGGAGGTGCTGGCTCACACAGGTAGAACAGGGCAAAGCACGAAGCCCTGCACTTAACGGTAACGTGGGAGGCGAGTAAGCCCACACTGGCTTCCAGTGGGGTGGGCAGCAGTAAACAAACAGTAAACTTTGCCAGCATAGGAGAGAGCATTTCACTTTGCTAACGAGAAGTGGCTCGTGCCAGTGGAAGGGCAGCACCGGGGCCACCCCCTTTGCAGCAGCAAACAGAAAGACAAAAGCTTCATCGCGGGCCACGGTCGGGTGGCTGACAGACCAGCCACACCAGAGCTGCTGTGACAGAGCGTGCAGGGCAAAGTCCTTCCATTACGTCACTGCTACCTTGCTTGACCCAAGGGTTAAGAATAACATCCAGGCTCCACTACCTCAGGCTGCCAGAATGAAACTATTTAGAGACAGGCTTCCCAGGGCAGCCACAGGCTCGCTCCCCTGGCAGTCTTGCAGGCAGAAGAGCTTTGAGAGGTAGGGTCCATCCATAGCCCTGAAGGAGATGGAGGCCAGCAAGGGTGTGACTTCATTCCTCTAAATGCAAGAGGTGCAGAGTGCTTTGCAGAATAGAATTAGCATGGGCTTTGCAAAGCTCTACTCGCCTGAGCACGGCTTTTGCTTAGGGAGTGTCTGATCTCACGTGTTTATCCTGGTTGTACATGATCACGAAAGCCTTCCAGAGCCAGCAGAGATGAAGGAAGCGCATTCCTGATGAGCTGCTCCCTCCCGAGCCAGCCCGCTCTCTCTCAACAGCAGACCCTGCAGCCTGCGCAAGGCGCTGTGTTTCCGATGGGTTAGAATTGGAGCCATGTCCTGCGCCTGGAGCCTGCTGCAGGCTGCGCTGACCTGACTGGCATGCCTCGGAGTCCCCCTCCTGCATCCCCACGGGAGAAGGGAGGATACGAGGGCGATTGGGCATGAGAGCACTGTGCAGCCTCTTGCTGAAAGCGGGAAATGCTCTCTCCTCCCTGGGACACCACATGCCTGCCCTTCTGCGGCACTGGGCTGGGGGATGCGGGAGTTCCCTGGCTTGCAGGGGTGCTTCAGGAGAAAGAGACAGTTGAGCATCCAGAGCTACAGCCAAATTGCTCCACTCTCCTTCCTGGCCTCCTTACACACACATTCCTTGCAGCCTGGGAACTTTGCTGCTGCCCAGCCTGCACATCTGGACAGATGTTTTAAAGCAGCACCACAGACATCTGTTAAATCCCATCACGCAAATCCATAGATGTTCCCAGGTCACTCCAGTCCTGCTTTCTCTCGGCTTCATATTCCTAGGTCAGACCGCTAGAGATCCACCAGATACAATGTGGTGTTTCAGATCCTTATGACTCTGGGCTGAGGTCATACCATCCGCTGCTGGGTGGTGGTCACCCATGAGACAGAGACACAAGAAGCTCTCAAACCACCAGTGCCTGCAGAGCTCCAGGATCTTCTTTCCTGAGAGACCATCAACTCCATCCTGACCTGTGCCTTTTTGCAACAGGGAGGGAGAACCTCATGGCAGCAGATGAGGAAGAAAGGAGGATGAACACAGCAGTGGAAAAAGGGAGGGTGAGAGCAGATAATTGCTGTAAAACACTGAGCCCTTTGCTTCTGCATGCTCAGGAAATTAGAGCAGTTAAGAACCCAGGCTGAGCATTAGGGATGACGTTTCAGATAAGCTCCAGCACAGCGATGCAAGTAAGCGGGGCAAAGAGTTACCACCACTCGCATGGAAACTGTTCCCCGTGAGCTCTGCTCAGAGGCAGGGCTCCCAGCAGGAACACGGCTGTGTCACAGCTAGCCCATTGGCCACAGCTAGCCCATTGCCCGGCAACTTTGGAAACAAGCAATCCCGCCCCATCTCCGTACTGACGCGCAGGAGCCGACGCATGCAGTGTGTAGCTGCCATCCAAGTACACGTCGAGTAGCAGGGCGGGTCCCCAGGAACAGAGGAGCTGCAGGATGCGAGATGGCCATGGTGCTTTAAGGCACTGTTGATGGACAATTGCCACATGAAGACCACTCAACACCATAATTTTCTGTTCCCCAGACAAATCCAGCTTCAGATCCAGAACAATCACCAGTTTCTGAGGCTGGGAAGAGGAAGGAGCCATTGCCCTGTAACCACCCAGCTCCCTGCCCTCCTCCACCGGGAGGGCATGCCATGGGCTGCCCTGGCTCGGCTGTTTCTGCAGTACCGCTGGGGTGGGAAGCAAAGCAGGTGCATTTGCACCCTTTGGAATTTAGTGGAGGAGCCCTGCATACAAATAGGTTTCCACAATCATCTGTGCTCCCCCCAAAACCCTCCCCTTGCTCTGACAGAGAACAGCAGACCAAGCATCTGGTCTGGAGCAAGAGACCCTCCTGCTCCCAAGGCTTGCAGCTGCACAACATATTGGCCCGGTTTGGCTTATCAGATGTGGGTGGGAAGGCTTCTCCCCAGGACACGTTTTCTCACAAGAAGCCCAAAGACGAGCTGCCACAACCCAAGCAGCACAGCCCATACATTTTGACAGTTCCTTGGGAAGCTTGTGAAGTCTTGTCCTCACCACAACAGAGTGGCCCTGTTGTCCATGCAGCCCCTGCCCTGCCAAGCCATGCTTGCAGGAGGCTGCTTGGGGCAGGCTGGTTGCTGCCCTGGCCTCATTCTATTTGACTGGTTTGGGTGTGCAGTCAAGCCCAAGCCCTTAAAACACCCCGAACAGCAGCAAACAACACCTCCCCACCCGCCCAGATCCTTCCATACCATTGAGAAATAAGCCCACTGGAGCTGGCAACCTAGTGCCGAGTTAGTTTCACTGCTGACAGGATCATAAATCCCAGAGACCTGGGATTTGTTTTCTTAAACCAGGGACCAGAAATTTGGGTGGAGGACAGGGAACTGCTCTGGCAGCTCTTGCAGTAATTTTGTTAAGTGCCACCATGTCAGCGATCACTTGTGCAGCAGAAGATCCAGAGGCAGCCCCTCCGCTTCCCCATTTACGGCCCTAGCACATGCCCACAGAAATGCGCCACATACCATCCAGCTTTAACATCCTCTCCTATTCTTAGCCCAGGCTGGTCTCCTTATAGACTATTACTCAGCTATGCACTCCCTGTTTCTGACTGTTCTAGATCCCTCCCTAGCCTGTTCCAGCCCCACGGGGCCAGCCAACTCCCCCTGTCTAGAAATTTCAGAGAAAAGCAAGTAAGTGATCCACAGCATTGAGATTACCAGGAACTGCTGGGACACAGCGAGCCAGGACAAGCCCCCTTCCCCTGGGCAAAACATCACTGAGGCTTGCTTCTGCTGCCTACAGCAGCCCCAGGCTCAGCCCCAGCTCCTACACCATGCTCACCTGGCAGAGAGGATGGAAAAAGCAAGGTGGCAAGGCTGAAGACAGCTCTGGCATTTGTCCTCTCCCAAACTGCCATCTGAGAAGCGAGGCAGCTCCATCCCCAGGAGCTGCTGCAAGGCAGGAAGGTTCCAGAAGCAAGTACCCACCTGCCAGCTCAGGGCATCACCCAGAGCAGCTCCACCTGAGCCACAGGCTGATCCCCACCACCTGCTCTCCTGCCCCACAGCCGCACAAGGGCATTTGCTGATTAAATTGGGGGCTGAGAAGAGAAATGTCACTCTTAATAAAGCAGAAAGTCACATTTTAGAAAACCTCTCTGGGGTAAGGGCTGAAAGCCTTCTCTGCAGCTACGACGGGTCTGTGGGAGGCAGGAACCTTTTACAGCACACACACCTGTCTCATGATTTGAATCAGCAAGTAACGATGAGTCTCTTAATACCTTTATTGTGTTTCTCAAGTTGTTAAATCCCAGGTCCTCTCTGACATGACTTTTTCTTTTTTAAATCCAGGCATTGTCATGGCTGTGTCATTTGAAAACTGCTCCTGCTCACCTATTCCACCCCCCCCCACACCCCCCTCCGGCTTTTTCCTGTGGTAGCAAAACAGAAAAGACCTCGAGGGCTGGCTGAGCCTGGTGAGGGCCGGCTGAGCCTGGTGATGGCTGGGAGTGAGAGCCAGGAGAAACCTTGATGGAGACCCTGGAGCCAGCCCCAGAAAGCATAGCTGCCATAACCTCAGGTTTTCAGCTTTATGTACTCGTGGGTTCAGATGGCCAGTGTCTCCCCTTTGAATTCCCACCCCTCCTATTACACAGGAGAAGTATTTCAACTCCAAAATTACCTCAAAAAATCCTCTGAGAATTTAAATAGGTGGAAAATATCCAGACTGGGCAATATGCAATGTAAGTATGATGCTCAGGTTATTTTTTCAAAGGATGGAGGTGGGTTTTCCAGCTAAGACTAAGGGTATTAGTCTTAAAGGGTGCTGCCTGGCTGAAAAGGGCCTGGGGGTGCTGGTTGAGGGCCGGCTGAACACGAGCCAGCGGTGTGCCCAGGTGGCCAAGGAGGCCAACAGCATCCTGGCTTGTGTCCAAAATAGTGTGGCCAGCAGGACTGGGGCAGTGATTGTCCTCCTGTGCTTGGCACTGGTGAGGCTGCACCTCGAACCCTGCATTTGGTTTCTTCACGGAAAGGGCGGTCAGGCACTGGCACAGGCTGCCTGAGGAGGTGGTGGAGTCCCCATCCCTGGAGGTGTTGAAAAAAATGTGTCAATGTGGTGCTTAGGAACATGGTTTAGTGGTGGGCTTGGCAGTGCTGGGTTAACAGTTGGAATTGATCTTAAAAGCTTTTTCTAACCTAAATAATTCCATGATGCTATATTGTTGTGGAGGAGAGCCAGCTCCAGGGCTGTGGGTAGGACCGGAGGAATCCAAGCCAGGCACAGGGACAGTGCCGGGGAGCCCAGCAGTGGAGCACCAGCTCCGTTTTGGTGTACAAGGACCATGTTTGTTACATTCTTGTTTTTAAGCTGCCAGGAAGCATGACTGTGCCCCTGCAGGCAGAGATCTCAGGCCAGGAGCAGGTGCCTGTGGCTGTCCCTGCTGTCCTGTGGCCACGCCGGGGCTGCCCGCCTGGACCCTGCTGCCTCAGACCCCACCAGTGCCCCCGGGAGAGGGTCTGCAGCCCCCGGCAGCAGTACATCCCCCAGCCCGCACAGACGTTTGCCGTTGGCTGTGCACCCGCTCAGCCCCTCACAGAGCCAGTGCCTACCCTCCCAGCCCCAGTAAAGCACGCAGCCTCCTGCGGCTGCATCTGGAGCTGGTGGCAACTGCAGGGCGGCTTTGCCAGCAGCTGGGGGGATGGCCAAGCAAGCCCCACACCGGGAGACAGCAGCATTTCTCCAACCTCCCCAAGGGCTGGCCACCAGCAGCAGAGCTCTGATTCCTGCTCCATTTCCGATCACCAAAATGAATAATTTGAAGCAGAGAACGGCATGTTGAAAGCCTTTCCACAGGCTTTCCTTATAAATCACAGTCCCTCACGTTAAATAAACATTTAACTTAGTGTTCCGTTAGTGTGGGGTCCAGCACCACTGTGACCACATCAGCACAGCTGTGGGCCCACCAGTCCTTGGTCACAGCAGGCTCCTTGGCTGGGCTGGAGGAGCCATGGGCGCAGTGCTAGCCACGGGTGCAGTGCTCGCCACGTCCCTGCCTCCTCTGATCCTGCAGGCGCAGCTTCAGGGCAGTTCTTTTGTGGAGTAAGATGAAAGAAAAAAAAAAAAGCAAACGAAAAGAGAGAGGGCATCTTCCCCAATACGCTGTGTTCCTACCATCATCTCTGAGAGGAACCTGTAATAAGCTGATGTTCAGCAGCATCGCCCCTGCAAGGACGAAAAGCTGTGCCTTCTTGACTGGCAAGGGGAGAGGAGGGAAGGGAAAGCCCCCCTCAGGGAAAGCCCCCCTCCCTCGATGGCCACCCACATGGCCTGGCCGCTGCAGCCCCTGCTCGGTGGCTGGGCTGGGCTGGGCGCTGAGCAGAGCCAGACCAACGTGGTGGGAACACCAGAGGCAGCTCTGCTCAGCAGAGGGAGCTGCTACACGTAAGATTTTTTTGGTTTGCAATTTTTTTAAAAGCATATTTAATGGTTTAATGGGAGGTTTTCATTGACTCATGCCCCATAAAATCACACTGTAGCATGTCATCCTGAAAACAGCTGCACCCTGTGAAGGACTGAGACTACTTAAAAATGCAAACAGCAGAGGGAAGCTCAAAGTGACTCCTTTTTTCTATCAGGAGGCAACTGTGCCCTTCTCCTGCCTCTCCCACCACGCCATGGCGGGCCCAGCATTACGAGCGGCCCCATGGCAGAAGTGCCAGCTGGCGCCAGGACCAGTGGAGCAGCCGTGGGTCCCACTGCAGCACTGGGTCTCCTGCAGGAGCTGGCCCTGGCAGAGGCAGCAAGAGGCATTTCTGTAGGAGCTTTACAGAAGCAGGGCAGAGAAAAGCAATGTGTCCCAGCAGCTGCTGCCTATTTCTCTCCTTTAACACCACCAGTCTGGAGGACCCTCACCTCCCTGACATCTCTATTACAGCTCCTAGCACAGGTTCTCACTCTCCATTGTCAAGGACTCTCAGATGCCCAAATTATACCACAGAAAATGGATTAGCAGTGAGAAAAAAGAAACCCAACAAAGAAAGGGTCATCTTAATGCAGCGCTTGACCTTGTTTCCGTTGCTCCAGACTCCTGGCAGATGCATCGGGAAGAGTTTGGGGCTGGCTGTGCATCCTCTGTAGCGCAGCCAGTGTGATGGAGGCACAAATGAGCACAATACATCCTGATCCCTCCCCAGACGCAGGACAACCCAAAACAGGAGCTCCAAGAGCGGGAGTTTGTGTGCACCGATTAGGCTGGGGGGTGTATCTGTGCCTGGTCTGACCATACTCAGCACGGCGGCTCCCTGCAGCGCGGTTCGGCAACTCCGAGCCCAGGCAGCCAGCACCTCGCCGCGGGTGGCCAGCTGGGTCAGGCAGAAGGCTAGCAGAGCCCTGCGTGGGCAGCCAAGGTTTATTAGAGAAACGGCTAAATTCAAATGGCTCAGATACAAAGATAAGCTGCGCTGCCTTCTGAAAGGCGAAGGTGTTTCTGACCCATAGAAATGGATACAGGTTACCGAGACATCAGTGACCGCAGCAGGTCTGACAGTAACGGGAGATCACCTCGCAGTTAATCTGAGTGGAGTCAAGGTTCCTTTCTACCTGGTACATCCAATAGGATGTGTACATCCAAGGGATGCGTACATTGTGTCAGCACGGAACTACCACCTCCCACCTACAGCCTTGCTGCCTTTCCTCCAGGACACTGCTGTCTGCCGTAGCAGCATCTCTTCTGTCCCCGTTCACTCACAGCAGCTCTCCCCTCCCTTGCCATGTTTAAACATCCAAAGCAACACATATCTATGGATCATGTCTAAATTCAACATTAGGCTGCTCTCTTTAACTAGATGGGGAAAAAGAAGGTGCAGAACTCAAAACCTGTTATTAGACCTTTAAACTAAAATTAAAATGAAAAAAAAAACCCCAAACCACTGTTCATTTCTCACGGAGAATTCAAACCCTTCACCGGTGTGTTCCTAGGAATGTTTTTCTGCTGGCAGCAGTTAGCATGGTGGGATTGTGTCCACCTTCCCTCCCTGGAGCACCACGGCGTCACCTCTCCGGGGGACGAGGTGTCATAGGGCTGCACACACCAGCGTTGCCGTCCACACGCCAGTCAGCACGAGGCTGGCTGACAGTCTGAGCGCAGGGTGAGCCCGGAGGGACGCGGAGGCCGAGGTGCAGGAGCAGACCTCATAGCCGTTCTCTGCGCGGCTCTCGTCGTGCTGCCCTGGTTTGGAGCGTGCCCCCGTCCGGCTGCTCCCAGCTGCTCCCGGGGAGTCGGACTGCATGTTGCTGCACACCAGCCAGTCTCTAGCAATGGACTGGGGATAACCAGGCTGGGCCTCCAGGTCACTGTCCAGCACCTTCCAGTACTCCTTGCCCCTGAAGAAGTAACTTGCACCTGCAAAGAGACCAAAACCCAAAGGCAAGGTGAGCGGTGATGGCCGCTGCCCCGGTGGAGAGCAGCAGGGCATCACTCCTGGCCTGGCTGCATCCCGGTGAGCGGGGCACGTGCCGCACCACCGCCCCTTGCCAACACCTCCCTCGCTGCAGGAGCACAGCAGCTGGGGGCGCCCACAAAGGTGACGCTACCCGCGGCCGGCGTCTCACACCAGCCAGGAGCCACCGGCCAGAAGGGAGGCAGGTGGGGAGATGTGGTGGGTACCGGAGCGGACACATCCCCCTGACACTGGGGGTGCGCAGGGTAAGAGCCCCAGTAAATCCACAGCTGGACACATCGTACACCTCTCCCCGTGGCCGCAGGCAGCCTTGTCATGGGGCACGGTAAGGCCAAAGGTGGCCTCGCCTGCCTGTCGGTGACCTGGGCCGCGTGCCGCTACCCCAGAGAAGTGCCCTGAGCCCGGCAGGGCCCCTGGAACCCTCCGCTCTCAGGTGCATTTCTCCCCTCTGAGCTGTGAGGCTGTGAATCCTCTAAGCAGGTCCCACGCTCACGGAGGGCTCCTGCCCGCCAGAACGGCTGATTGCTCTCAACAGCTTTGGAAATTCAGCTTGAAAAGCCTCTGGAAATGTCCCTCCTCTCTGCCTGGTTTAACGATTGCCATTACACCGCTAGCTGGCTGATAAATAAAACCTGCAAGCACCACTTTGCTGGTTGCAAATGGCCAGTTTTAAACATCTCCTGTGACAAAATTTTTGTGGTCTTTTCTGGGGGAAGAAACCACTGAGAAATCTCATCTCTGGAAAGTAAGTCTAAACTCTGGGGAAAACATCTCTTAAAAATCTTTTCTGTCCACATCCTCACTGGCTAAAAATCCACTGGCAACAAATTCATGAGGAGCAAATCAGCACCTATTAGGATAAAAATCACTGCAAAACAACAACTGTGTTCTTTTAATAAAATCAAATTATTAGGCCCCCAGGATATTTTTGTTGCCTGCTTGAAATTTAGTCTTTTAGCGAGCAGTGTGTGGAGCCCTGGCTGGAAGCCTACCTGCCTTTGCAGCTCCCAGACACCAGGAACTGCCACCCCACCTGGGGCGCAGCAGTTTGTGTCGGCAGGCATGGTAGAAGGGGCTATAGCTCAAGTGCAAATGAAACACTGATTTTTTTTCTTGTACTTTTTGAACTGGTGCACGGGACTCACCATCTGACCACCTCATGGCATCATCTAAAGGGCTTGGTATGCCCTTCCACAGAATAGTCTCTGAAGGGTACCCAGGATCCATCCTCTGCTCGTGGTCATCGTAGCGCCAGTAGAGATTGTCCTTAAAGAAATAAGTCTTGTCATTGTGGGCCCAGGAGAAAGCGGCGTCAATGCCTCCCAGCGGCAGACCGAAGTCTGAGATTGGCCGTGGGTATCCTTCCTCCACGTTATTGTCTTTGAAGACCCAGTATCTGTCTCCTGTGGAAAGGAAAGAAGCACAGAGCAAAATCACATTTGTTTCGCGGCCAAAGCCAGCATGCCCCACTGACGAGCTGTTGTTTCATTATCTGTTGCCCTGACAGCCCGCAGGACTCAGCTCTTGGCATTTGAGGATGGGGACGGGAAGTAGCGGCCCAGTGGGGAACCTTGATCTTTGAATAGTGGCTTTTTTTGTGTCAGGCTCTCCAAGGAGCACAGACCCCCTTTACCCCCTTCACTCCTCAAGGGCTGCAAGGCACGATGGTCCGGGGACGTGAACATGCCAACAGCATCAGTACGGCTGTCACTCTTACGTATTCAGTGGTGGCATTTGGTTTTCTGCCTGATATCCAATGGCAAGAAACAGAAAGCTGCTTGCAGCTTTTGCGAGCATATCAGACCCTTCCTGCCTGCTGTTCAACTCCTGAGCAGCAGCGTGTAGTCCCACTTCGGAACAGTAATCACCAGACTTGATAAAGCCAGCTGGGCCGAAGGACCTGTGGATTTTAAGTGATGTAAAGGAAAATGCACAGGGGCTGGACAAATCCCACCTGAGCAGCTTAGTGCTCTTCAAGTGTCCTACACAGGCAGCCCAACCCTGGGCAGCAGCACAGAACAGTCAATACAGGGTTGTTTTTTTTCCCCTGATAAAAATGAAGCATGACATGGCCCTGGTCTGTGGCAGAACAAGAAAATGAACCCAGATGACTCAATCCTACCTAATCCTCTAACCACTGGGATGGTCTTTCTGTATGTACAACGTCTCTTTGGGAACCTGCAGTGTCCTTTTAGGTATCGCAAAACCTGTTTTAAAGATCAGGCTTTTTCCTCCCTTGGTTTTCTAGAAAATCTGGAGAGGCACTTAAGTACATGCCCACGTACAGCAGCAGGACCTTAGAGGCCAGGATAATTTGTGTGCTTTGGTGGCTGTCCAGGGATCAATGAAACAGTGCTGGAAAGAGAGAATGAGACAGTATTTTATGGCTGGAAAGAAAACCTCGAGTTTAACCTTCGGGGCGAGGCAGGACTAGCAGACACCTCAGCGTGGCAGTGCGCGGTGCGGCGCGAGAGCCCAGCTGTGGCACAGCTGCAGTTCTGGCCCCACAAGCAGCTGGGAGCAGCCGCTGGCCCTGGGCTGCTGGAGGCCTGCCCACCCTGGCTGGGCGAAGGGGAGGAAGGCAGGGATGCCCCCATGCTCTGCGGACCCACCGGTGCCCGGTGTGACGCTGCTGTGCTCTGGCCGACCCTGTCCCCTGCGCATGGGCCAGGCTGCCCGAGCAGCTGGGGAGGCGCGGCAAAGCCTTGCACGGGGCTCGGCACACGGGCAGCCTGCAAGGGCTTCGGCTGGGCTTGGAAACGCTTCTGCCAGCCATTCCTCCGGCCTTGCTGGAGGAATGAAAACCAAATTCCTGCTCTCAGGAAGCTTCTGAAGCTGGTAATTGCACCACGCTCAGAGCAGAACGGTCGGGAGACAGAAGCAATTTCCAGCTGGGGAGCACCGAGAGCTGGGATGTACTTAGCTCTTCAAGTGCATAACCTTTCTGAAACAAGAGCTGGTACCTGTCAGGGCCTTGGGTGACATTTAGCAAGTGAGTAACATCTAACCAGCATGAGTGGACCATTCATGGGCAATGGATGTTTGTATAGGAACCCAGAACTAATCTCTTAGACCACTTGTTTTAAGGGTGGGGTGGGGTGGGGGGGTGGGGAAGTCACAGAAATATAATTAGCAAAACCAAACTCTTCAGGTTTCAGTTTTGTCCCCTCTGCTGCTGCTTCTCTTCTCAGCAACAACTACTGAAAAGAGAAAAGCCCAAAGGAGGAACGCAGACCCTGTAAAGTGTGCATGTGGGTGGTTCCTGCTTTTCTTTCGTTCTTCAAAAGCTAAGATTTCAGTTAGATTTGGCTGAACTTTCTCTTCAATGACATTTCCCTCATTTGCTGGGGAACACGACTGCTACTTTTTGCTTGCCCTCCCTCTGAGCCGCTTTCTCCTGGCCTTGGACCTGCCCGGGGAGATGCTCAACGGCTGACACTGGTGTCTCCTGCCTGCAGGAGAGGTCAAAACGCTGCCAGGGTACCGCAGCACGAGGCTCCACATGGGGGAAATGCCCATGCTACCTCCAGCACCACATTTGCTCCCACCTTTGAAGAAGACGATCTTGTGGTCGCTGGTTCTCTCATAGACCGCATCCAGGCTGTCCAGGTTGAGTGGCAAGCCCCGCCAGAAACGGTGGATCTGAGCCGGCTGGAGGGAGACCAAGTGCTTATTGCGAGTCAGTCTCCAGAAGTACTTGCCTGGAGGGACAGACTGGACATTACTGACCCATCTTCACCAGGGAGACACGCGCTGGGCATGTGCAGCAGCAGAACGCAAAGCGCGTGAGATGGGAGCTACGAATTAGAGGCATCCTGCTTTCCACCAGAAGCTGCTAGCGCCTTCTATTTCTGGCAGCCATTAGAATAAATCCCCTTTTTAGGATCAAAATAATCCTCTGGACATTGCACCGGAGCTGTTCTATTCCTGGCTGTGGCATAGAGCTGTGCCACCGAGAGAAGCCATGGGGAGCTGGCAGCACCAGGCACCAGCAGCTTTCAGCGAGAGCCTCCACAGAAACATCCCCACGTCCCCTCTCTCGGAGCACCCCCAGCTCTTGCACACAGTGTGCCCAGTTGTATCCTATTTAGAAATGTGCATCACGTTATGATAAAGCACAGAAATACTCAGAGGGGGGTTTTAATGAAGAAAGGAAGTAAGAAAACAGGGGAGAAGGAAACTATATTAATCAAGCTGGAAGGGGCTGAGATGGGGAAGAAGGTGCAACTAAGGAGTTTGGTACCATCTAGAGGCGCAGGGGACCTCGGTCCTGCATTGCTCCCCAGGGCTGAAGGCACCAGTGGTGTTGGACCCCCCGCCAGCACCTGCAGCAACGTGGCCCCAGCCAGAAAAGTTTGGCTTGGGGCATTTCTGGAATATTTTGCGTAATGGAAAAAGAAACAGGTTTGTCCTCCATGGGAAGGATGCCAAACTTTCTCCTGCTGGAGAAGGCATATGCGGGATTTCCTGAGGAGTCTCAATGATTTTTAGGGGCAACTCAACCCCCCTCCCTCTGCACTATCTCTGGGATGCTCAGCCTGAGAGCTTTTGCAGCATGCTTTGTGCTGCGTTTTTCCTGGGAGAGCTCCACACAGCGAGATCTGAGCTGGAGCAAGATATCTAAGAGCTAGCTCTCAACTTTGTCTCTTATTTGTTATTGCCTGTTAGAAATTACTGCATGTTATTTACATCCGCTCTTGCATGGGTTCCCAAGGGGGCATAAGCAACAGAAACCAAAGATACGTCTTCAGATTTGTATTCACGACACCCAGCCCTTTCTCCAGAGCTGGCAGATTGTGACACCATCTTTTAAAATTTTATGGAAATTGGATCTTAGCCTAATAATGCAGGAGGCAAAACTCTAACACTTAAACATCTGCAGAGAGGGAGTTTTATTCTAATTATGATGATTTATATCATATTCTTGTTCTTCTGCTCCAGTTTGCATATTTGCTCTATCTGACTGAAACACACAAATGAATAATACATTCAAATGTGGTGGGAATTGCCATAATTACAGATTCTTTTTAAGAACTAAAAAAAAAAAAAGTATTCAAATTTGGTGGCCATTGTACATTGATGGAAACACATGTAATTAAATAAAGATGATCTCTGCATCTCTAATTAGCAAGGCACCAGACAAAGCCAGGTTTTCACTTTTTTAACAAGAAATACAGCTCAACATAATTCCTTCTTTAGCAGATAAGCATCTGAACTGCGAAGTGCCCTGGGCTCATTCAGACAAGGAGGGAAGCCTCAGTGCTTCTGACATTTCAACCCTCTGCCAGTGATGGCCTCACTGGGTGCGCAACTGCAGCAAGCAAGCTTTAAATCTATCCTGAGAGTCAGGCATAGCCTGGGCTGCTGGTGAGTTTGGTTGTTTTTTTGATAAGCTATCAGGAAAAAGCAAAAAAATATAGCAATTAAGTAGCAAGGAATTCTTAATGCGACAGCCCGTCTGCCTGGGCTCATGTTTTGTCACGGCCAAGCCTGCTCGCCAAAGTGCTGCGGTTGCTTGGACAGTCATCAGCCAAAGCCAGACCCATGGGGGAATTGCTTCCATTAGCATGCAGAAATATAAATGAATAAATCAATAAATCCCAGCCCCCTGTTTGCTTAAAAAGCTTGATTTAAAACCACCTTCTGAGCTGGCAAACTGAGCAGGATGAAAGCCAAGTGCAAAGTCCTGCTGTCCCGAGTGTCTCATTTCATATGGATGATGGGTCGAGGCAATCGTCTTCTTGAATACCAGGTGATTTTGATCCCAGCTGCGTGCCATGATCGCGCTTTGGCTGCCTCTGGCAAGACTGCTACACACATTGCACACACATTGCACACACATTGCGCGCGCGCGCACACACACACACACACGCACACACACACGCGCGCGCGCCAAAGTTGTTTTAGAACTTCAGGAGTCTGTGGCGAGACATCTAAATCAAAGCAAGCGGCGTTTCCAAAGCGCAGAGAACCCACTGTTGCCTTCAACACGACAAGCCTGGGAGCCCTGGGGAGCTCCTGGGGTGCCTCTGTGGTGGGAGAGGCTGCTCTCTGGCTGGGCAACCAGCCAGACCAGCTCAGAACACGGTGTCCGTCGATGGAGGGAGCTCATCGCTGGAGGTCACTAAAATCCTGCTCCAGAGGTGACAGCCCCGCTCGTGGTGCCCAGGACGGTTTGGTGACAGTGATGGGAGCTCAGAGACAGTCATGCAGCTGGCACCCACTGATACTGGGCTCTTCACATTTGCACTTTGGCCCACAGTAAACACATCCAAAAATAGACACCGAGATGGATTTCTTTTTCCATTTAATCTTCTTTTTTTTTTTTCCCTCTGAAAGACAGACACCCATTTTTCCTGGACACCAGTTCTTGTATCTTATTTTCCCTTCCTCACTGTGGCTTTTTGGAGCTGGCATCTGAACAAATATACCGCAGGGGAACAGCCTCTGTATTGTGCTCCCCCGAGGGTGCAGACAACATCAAATTCTCTGGAGTCCTTTGGCCGTTCTTGCCTGTGACCTGAGATGGCACTGTGACATCCAGATGGGCTACACGTGCCTGGATGCTGCTCCCAGGCCCTGGGGAGACACTGCTGCTTCCCTGCTGGATGGCTTTGGGGTGGCCAAATGGTGGCCAGGGATGGAAAGAAGTGCCCAGTGGGCATTCTTCCATCTTGGAAAGATGGGAAGGAAAGCCCACAGAGTCCAGCCTACTCAGCCGTAGTAGAGCTGAGAAGGCACCAACGGGATCCTGATCAACAGCCAGGCACCCCGGAGACACGCTGCCAGTGCGTGTTTGCTGACATGGAACCACATGGCTCTGCAACTGCACCCGTGTTGTCTTCGAGAGATGCACAGCAAGCAGAATTAGGGAAGGTGAAGCGTGGGAGGAAAGGAAAGTTGGAGGCATCCAGGAAAAAAATACAGCAGAGAGCTGTTGTTGCTCTCCTTATCCTTGGCTTGAACCAGCTTTTGGTTCCGATAAGCACGAATATCAGATCTTCACTTGGGCAGTGCGGGGTGATGGATCAGTGTGGCACAATGATGGCAAAGTGCCATCCTGGATTGTCACCAGCCTGGCCACCTCAGAGGGAAGCGTTAAACCCTGGGATGTAGCACGTGGCCACACGCCTGCCCTGGCGTCAGGCCACATGTCCCTTGTGGGCACCACAGGGACCTGGGCCGCTGGGTTTGCCTGTCCTTCCTGACCGCCCACCAGAGCCCCAGCCTGCTCCCGCCACTGAACTGCTCCTGGCCACCGCTCCCGCCGGTGAATTATGCTCTGGGTTAGAGAGCATCCATTTTTATAATTTTAAAATAAATTGTGTTTCAGTTTCATTGGCTTTCTCCTTTTGGATAAAGAAAATGCTCAATTTACTGCTATTTACTTTTGGATACCTCTACCACATCCCTTCTCTTCCTCCTCCCTCACGGTCCCCATCTAGCTGCTCTCCCTGCCTGTCCCCAGCAGTGCCACCGTCCCCAGCTCCCAGCCACGTGGGGACCTCCTCTGCTGCGCTGTGACAGACGGGGCACGAGCTGGGCATTTGCCTTCCACATCACAGGCAGGATTCACAACGACATTAACATTTCCTTACCATCCGTCCTCAGCCCCACGGGGTGATTGAAGGTCTAAGCGCTTTGACTTGAGCCAGAAGGAATCAGTGGCACGTGAGCCACCCTCCCGGCTCTGCGGCCCCACAGCCTGCAAAGCCTGAGCCAGCGTATCCTCATCGCCTGCCCCAGGCTGCACAACGCCGCCACGTTGCACTGCCACACGCATGGCACCGCAGGGTGATGCAGCAAAGGCCACTGGCAGCAGGCGTGCTGGGAGCAGGCGCGCTGGGAGCAGGCGCTTACCCTTGAAGAAGAAAGCCTCTCCCCGGATCTGAGCCACGGCGTCGAAGTGAGTGCTGCATCTGTTGGGGACGTCCCGCCGGAGCCTGTGGAGAGATGCCCAGGTGACCACGGCCCAGGTGGACGACGAGGGGCTGTGTCCTCCCTGGTGCCCCCCATCCCACGGACCGCAGCCCCCCTGCCCCTGCAGCCCACAGGCTGTGCCCGTCTGTCGCTCCTCACACTCAACCCCCACCAGGTGCCAGGGGATTTCTGAGGGGAGCTGGGGCAGCCCTCAGCCTCCAGGAGCTCTGTGGCAGATGCTCCCCGGGCCACTGGAGACCATCGCTGGGAGCCAAGCAGGGACACGCTCTACATCCACCAGCTAGCGTAGCTGGTGAGGGCTGAGCTGGCTGCCCGCTCCCCGGTGACATTGTGGCTCGGCTGGTTGTCCCCGGGCAGCGGGACACATGGTGGGTGAGAGCCAAGCAGCATCTCGCTCTAGCAGCTGGGGACATTGCTGGTCCGAGGCTGAGCTGGGAAGGGCTGGTGAGAGGTGACAGAGCTGCAAAGCAGAAAGCAGCCGAGACTGAACGGGGGCACCCGGAGGAGCAGCGACACCAGGTGATACCTGGCGAGGGCCACCTGGCCAGTGGCAGCTGAGCTGCTTTTAACAAGGTGGGTGGGGAAGGCACCGAGTATGAAGGACCAGAACAGCTACAAAGCCCATGTAAGAAACGATGATTGATGGAAGACGAGGAGAGGCTGCTGGGAACACGCACAGAAAAGCTGCTGTGGGTGACAGGGAGACATAAATCTCATTTGCTGGTAGAAGAGTTGTGCTGGGCCGCCAGCACCAGCTTCACAGCCCTCTTTGGCCACAAAATGGCAGATGTGGAGGTAAGCCCGTCACGCTCCCAGCCTCATGTGGGGCAGGAAGGGGGTTGGCAAGAACAAGCTTCTCGTTGCTGCTGCGAGGCACTGGCCTCCTACAGCAGGAGGGGGACATGCTCTGTGTTTGTAGGTCACAACCTGGCCACACAGAGCCTTGTGGACAACCCCCCTCAGAAGCTACACAGAAAGAAAGATAACTAATGGCATTCAGCATGCTCAAGGAGAAGGGTTCCCCAGGACCCTCGCAGCCTTTCTGCAACCTCTGGCAGCTGGCACATCCACACCAAGAGCGGCTGCTCAGCACCTCTGTGCTGTGGGCACCACACCAAGCAGGGCAAAGGGGGGTGAAGAAGGTGCCGAGGTGGGAAAAGTAACTGCAGCACAGGGGTATTTTTTCAGGTTGAGATTCTTCTCGGTCCCATTACTGTAGGGCTAAGCTGACTGTTCCTGCCTCAGTGCTGTTACCCCCTCTTTGCAGATGGGGCACTGAGGCACAGAGATGAAGTGACTCCCTCAAAGTCACACCCCAGATGGGGGCAGACCAGGAGGTGACGGTGACCTGCTTTGCCTCTGCTGCTCTCACCTGGGGCACTCCTGGTATCTGGCAAAACTGTGTGTGACCACGAGCTCCTACCTTTTTGCTCACTCTGCTCCCTTCTCTTAACTGTCCTGCTGCCTTGGTAGTAAAACAATTTGGCAACTTAAGCGTTTATTAACAAGCAAGATCCAGAACTTCCCCTAATAAGGGCACACTGGTTGCTTGATGACACTCTGTATAAGCAATCCTTTGCCGACGCAAACCTGTGTTAGAGTCAGGCTGTCGGTCCACTTATTCCAATATTCACCCCCACAGGCACATTAGGGAGTTGCTCACTGTGGAAAGATTTAGGTATGTTATGCTTGCACCATTCAGGATGCTGCAGAGGAAGTTTGATTAAAATTACAGCAAGGATCAGTCCACCTAAGGATGATGGGGACAAATTCCCATTAACACAAGTAAAATTTTGAGTCTTAGAGAAATGCAAAGCATTCCAAAATAATACATGCCTTAAATTATAAAAATTAGTTAAGGGATAAATAGCACTGTCACTTGTTCTTGCTCTCAGCTACCTCAGTTGTGGGCTGGCTGGCCAGTCTGCAGGCACGCTGCTTGACAGAAGCAAAGTGTATGCAGGAGATAATCGGGGGACATGAGGAAAAGGGGGTACTCTGTGTGTGTGTACACTTTGCAGAAGACAAGAGGTCCAGAGGGAAATACCGAAACCAGACTGAGTAGGCTAGATACTGATGCTTAAGCGGAGCTTTACTACTACATGTCCTTTGCAGGAAAGAAACACATTTGACTTACAGGACAGTGGAGCGGTTCTCTGGCAGCTCTGGCAGGATGGGATGGTCATCAGCTTTGCTTACTTCAGGCTTGGCTGTGGGGGACACAGATTCCCTGACTCCTATGCATAAAGACAAGAAGCAGTAGTGGGCAATACCATTGTCTCCGCCACCTCTGCTCATCCCAGAAAGAGCTATTCCAGTGTGCCCAGTGGCAAAGCCAGGCCATAGCTGGGCAAGGGACACAAATTTACCATAGAGCTGCCAGATTCGGACTTTGTCCTCGTAAGGTAGGTCATACTTCAGAGGATCCCCCACAGGACCTTGGTAGTAGGGTCTCATGATAGACTCTATGGCAGAGACATGGGTCAAGCCAATGGCATGGCCAAACTCATGGACAGCTACAGCAAATAGGTCCATCCCATGAGCATCTGGAAACAAAGACAAAATTGAAATAAAAGTCATTACAGACTGATTGCATTTTGGGGGTTTGGTGGGCTGTAACAGAAAGTACAGGAATATGTTGGATAAACTGGAAAGTAAAGCTTTGGAATAGGTGAAGTTTGAAAAAGACATTTTTCTCTCCCGTTGGAAAAAGGAGACTGAAGTGTATCATATCACTTTTAGTAGGGCCTGTAGGCTAGGACAAGGGAATGGTTTTAAACTGAAAGAGGGTAGATTTGGATTAGATATTAGGAAGAATTCTTTTACGATGAGGGTGGCGAGGTGCTGGCACAGGCTGCCCAGAGCAGCTGTGGACGCCTCATCCCTGGCAGTGCCCAAGGCCAGGCTGGACGGGGCTGGGGGCACCCTGGGCTGGTGGGAGGTGTCCCTGAACAGGCAGGGGAGTGGGACTGGGTGACCTTTAAGGTCCCTTCCAACACAAACCATTCTGTGATTCTATGAGACAAAAATGGAAAGCAAACCAGACATCAGCCCACAGTGGGAGTCTTCAGCCCCACATGAGCCCAGGGATTGCCCCTCTTGTTCCCAGATCGCCAGTGGCACCCAAGCTGGGCAGACGGCTGAGCCAGCCACCAGCACAACCGTCCATCATCCCCGTAACGGCTGGCGCAGTCTGCCCCGTATCTTACGCCTGCCCCGCAGCAGCTGCTGACACACTCTTTGTGATGCCCAGAACCCTGGATTTCTGCAGCCACTAGGCAGAAGCTCATCAGAGCCTGTGATAATGAGCAAAGCCATGTGCCAAGGAACCGGTGAGCACCCAGCAGTGCCCGCCTGCCCACGGTGCTCTGCTGGGCTCTCCCTGCCTGCACGACACTGGCCTCGCATGCTGACGCCCGGGCCAAATCCAGCGCAGCTGCCTCCTCCACGCATGCCAACGCAGAGCTGTTGGCTTGCTCAGCGGCCACCAACCCCGCTCATCTGACTGCTGTCCTGAGGGGAAGGGGCCGAAAGGGCACGTGGCCATGGTGGCTTTCAGGGCACTTGCCCATCCTCCCTTCCACACCTTGTGCTGGCAGGGCTGCAGCTCTGCCGTCTGCTCCCTTAGGCAAACGCTTCGGTCCTCACACACCACACTGGGCATCAGGGAGACTTTATTGTACATTGATATCTCTTTTGATGCCTCTCCCCACCCCCCCTTTGAGCTATCTCCATCCATTCTCTTTCCCCAGGTTTCTCAGTTGCCATCCAGCCCTAGTGCCTCACGCCACGCGTGCGCACAGACGCGTCCTACACCCTCCAGAGCCTCAGGCACTCAAGGTCTATCTCAGGGGTAAATGTCCACCTCCAAACCTGCACCACCGCCACCAAAGCAAAGGAAGAACTGCTCGCAGGAGCCACACGGCACCGATCCTGCTCAGTGCACTTGCCACCCAGCCCCAGCCCAGCTGGGCCAAGCACCAGCGCAGCTGCTGCCTCTCACCCCACAGCAGTGCCCTGCAGGGCAGTCCAGGGGGCGGGAAGGATTTTAAGCGTGGCTCTTACAAAGGTCATCACTGCAAGTACTGTAGTAAAAAGGCAGCGAAGTTGGAAGGTCTGCGCAGAGCCCAGGGGAGCCCCACACTCCCTGAGCTGCAGTCGGGGCCAAAGGAGATGCTGTGCTGAAGCAGCCGTCCGTGGCTGATCCTGCACAGTCCTTAGTGCTCCCCACCGGGCTTCAGGTGCTGGGGAGGGGGATATTTTTGCTGAATTCTGCTTTTTTCCTTGATAACTATTATTTACAATGTCTGTAAACAGCCAGGATTTTTATAACCTGTGCTGTTTTCCCCGGCACCAGGAGAGAACAAGACATATGCTTTCTGACATTTTAATGCCAGACTGACAACCTTGGGGATATTTTTATATCACCTACCACGTTGTTATTTCTGAATCACTAGGGAGAACAAAATAAATAAAAGATGAAGCTGGGATAGCTCCAAGACCTTCAAAATAGAGGGCAGCTTTCTTGCCCATCAGGCTCACTTCCTTGTCCCTTGGTGGTGCTTGCAGGGACCCCCCCCCCCGTGGGGCTGCTGGCCTGGAGCTCGCTCCCCAGTGTGAGCACGTTTCCCAGCCAGCATTCCAACAATCCCAACCACAGCTACAAAAGGGCCACTGCCCCTTACTTCATCACACAGCACATCTGCCACCACAAGCTACCAGGACCCCAGCACTTTGCCTCTGCCCTCTGTGCCTGCAGAGCGGAACTGCTGCTGGTTTTTTCCTTCTCCATAAGAAACATCGGTTGGGGTTGCACAGCGCATGAACCAAGGAGCAGGTTGAATCCTGAAGAATCAGCCTGCCCAGACCTGAGCTTAACCTCAGACCCCCTGCAGCATGCCCGGTGAGCGCTCCTGCCCACGAATACACATGGGGACGGATGGAGGTCAGCCGATGGCAGGGGAGAGAGGGGTGGGGAGAAATGAAGGTACTAGCTGTTTCAGAGACGATGATTAGGTCTAAACAAAATCATTAAGCTGAAGCAGCAGGAGCCCACTGGGAGGCTGGCAGAGGAGGTGGTGTGACAAGTTAAATTAGCAGCTGGGACTGCAAAACGTGTCTGACACAAGGGTTGGGGACCTGATCCCTACAGATGGCTCGCGCAGCTGATGAGCACTTGCTTCTGAAAAGTCCCTCGCTTATTAAAACTCTGCTCATTAGAACTCTCCTCTAGCCAGATAAGATGAAATAAAAGAAGAAAAAATAAATATAAAACTGTAGCATGGAAAAAGCTAGCATTCACAAGGGGCTTTTCCCTGCAGACCACAGGGAGCCCTTTCCAGGCAGGTCAGCTATTATACATGCTTTAAAAATAGGAAACCAGGACATGCGGCTATAAAGCCACCCAAGACACCGAAGTCAGAGAATGCGGTCCCCATCCAAGAGCTCCAATAGCTGCACACCCAACCTGTGACCTTCCCAGTCCCAGAAGAGATGGGACTGGGGGTGGGCGATGGGAGCTCCTGCAGCTGCTGGTACGATAGGGAGAAACAGGGAGATGTTGTTGGGCTTCCAGGAACATAGAAGGTCCTCAGTGCTGGCTGTTGTAATTTTGCTCGCAAGGCGGAGAGGAGAACCAGAGGAAGGGGGTTGGAATCCCCAAGCCTGGGGTGAAGGCGTAGCAGAGACTACACCACCCTAACCACCAGAGCATGAGGGAAACTAGGAACCCATCGCGTTTGGCTGCAGCTCTCCCACTCCACATACCTGAAGATCGGAAAGTCCAATACTCGTCATCATCAAAATGAGTGTCTCCTGCCGTGTGATGGTCTCCAGGGAAGAAAGCATGTGCCACTGTCCCACCAGGCCGTCAAAAGGATAGCCGTCATTGTGATCTGCCTGGAGAAGTCTATCTGGATGTCAGCATGTTACCTGCCACTTCATGGAAATTCAGCGGCGTAATGTCGCTCCAGACCTTCAGGGCATAGTACATCAGGGCTCGGACGGTGTCGTGGCCCAGGTGGGACTCTTTGGGAAGGTGCGAACTCTGAAATGAAGAAAGACAAAAAGAAGGTAAGTCCAGCATCAGAAAGATCTTCTCTGAGGACCACCAGGAAGGGCTCTGCAGGTGCCTAGTGCCTTGAAGAGCCCCAGTGAGGCCTCCCAGAGCTCTCAGTGCTCCTCCAAAGCACCCTGACACCTTTATAGGTGTGTCTTTAAGTCTCTGAATCACATCAGTTCCAGAGCTATGAGGATTTCAGAGTCTGGGTCCTCTGGAAATACCAAGCCAGTCTGTTCCACCAGCGTGTGAAACATCCCACCCACGTGAAACACAACCAGGACCTGAATCCTGATCCCTCCCGATCCTGCTGTACCAGGTGTCAGTCAGCCTCAGAGCCACACTTCATGCACAACCCGCTGTTAATGCCCAGGACTGTTGCCCTTGCCCAGCCTTGGCAATGCCAATGCCACAAGTCCCTTTCCAGAGCTTGCCCATTTTTTTTTCCAAGCTCCCGTTCAGACCTATGGACATGATTTTCTCACCACTATATTCGTTCCACGTGCAACCCAAATATGCAAAGATTATTGACTCCTGAGCCTTTGCACCTCACACAGGCCCATCAGTTTTCCTGCAACAAAAACCAGCAGGTCATTGCTCACTCCTTATTACACGCACAACAGAATCCAGTACAGATTTGCTGCCTCCATATATTTCCCGGCCTGTCTGCTGGAGGTATAAAATATACTCAGAAACCAGTACACTGCCAGCAATCTTGGAGACTGCAATCCATAACAAGGAGGAAGAGGAAAGGATGCATTTTGTGTAAATTGCATTCAAAGTGCCTCCAGCCTATTGCCTGAGGAGACGGACTATTTGATGGAGCACTGTAGCCGAGAAGCTCTTGTCTTGCTTCTTGGCAGAAAAAGCACTGATGAGCAGGGGCTTACAACACTACTGCACGTACCATAGGGCTATCATAGCTTTTCTGCATATGCACTACATCCCTTCGTCCTCAGGTCTGCCTTGCCCTGGAAGAGGAGTGCGGTGGGATGAGTCATGTGCCGGCACTTGCTCTGCAGCTGCATGCCTAAAGCCTCCCTTGTCATCTTCACTGGAACGAAGAAAAGTCAATGTCTCCTATATAACCAAACCTTGAAAAAGAATTCCTAACGTTGTTGATTTAATAGAGAAGGTGAAAAGACAAAGATGCAACAAGGCACCTTGGCTTCTGAAAGAGCATGTTTAGATAATCTTTCATTGACAATTTTGACAAAAATAAACACACTCCAGGAGAAATGTACTTTTGACTGAGTAATTATTGACAAAAAACAATTCTGCTGGAAAACTTCTGGCCAGCTCTACCCCAGTAATAATGGATACTTTATTTCTTGTGTACCAGCACACCAACCAAAGCATTCATGCAATATTCATGGCTTGACAGATTTTTAAAGGCTGAAGCAACAATTACATTCACCTCACTTGCCCTGCTGCATAATACAGCTGGGAGAGCATCGCTCAGTATTACACTGCTCCCCAGCACCAGTGTGAAGTAATGACCTGACTAAACCTCTAGAGGTAATTACAGGTGTCAGAAACAGATGTCACGTCACTCAAGCTCTTCCTACAAGTAGTGGTTTGGGTACGAAGAGACACCATAGATCAGAGAAGGGACGTAGGAATGACTTGCTGACTGAGGTTGGATGCTCTTGCTTTCACAAGTACTTGCACATATCCCATGCCCTCAAAGACATGCAGCTCAAGATAGGCATCACCACCTGACCTGGGCAAAACTAGTGAGGGTTAAATCCAGGATGGAACAAAAAGGGACTCATGAGAACAAGTGCGGATCTCATTAGCAGTTTCTCCGAAGACCTGGGGAACCCCATCCCAGAGAGGGTGGGAACAAGATGGGTGAATCAGGCAAAACACATCACAGCCAGATGAGCAAAAATCACTCATATCTACGGCTTTGCTATCCCTAAACTATTCTGAGCAAAGAAAGACTTTATCTACTAAACTAAATGAACTAGCATACACGTAGCATCAGACAATCATGGGACTCCAAACAAAATGCATTTGTAAAGAAGACAGCATAGAGGCACAAACAGTATGAGCATGGGACTAGAAAAGGCAATTTTTAATTATAGAGAGACTGTGGCTGTTTTAACCTCTACTGAACAAGTCATTATACATGTAAAACACACCGTGTTTAGCCCAGGAATTACAACCTGTCTCCAAGATCACGGCGCCTAGCTTGACCACATAAGCTCCTTTCCTCTCTCTCCTTTCCCTTCCCTCTCCCTCTTTCCAGCTGTAGAGTAAGGATAATAAATATGATCTCCCTTATAAAAGGATGGCCAATGAAAAGCCCCGTCTAAAGAGACAAACGCTATTAATATTCATCTCAACCCCTGACTCCAGAAACATTAGATTAAGGCAGAAACAGTATCAATACTTATTTTGCTTCTTATAAAAGGTCCTGCACCTCTGAGCTGACCCACATTTTATTGACATACTGCAGGTGTAAGTAAAAAATCCCCCATCCTTTATTCATTACCACCGTTATTTTTCAAGAGAATCCCATCAGGGTTTTTCAATTCAGCATCTGATTTGATTGCCGGAGCTCTACTAATGTTTTCAATGAGATTAGCAGAAGACTATTTTACTGATAGGATGTTTGTCGGCACTGCATTACCCAGTTCCACTGAAAAGGAGGCACATTTCTAACATCATGCAGAACGAGACAGGACTAAATAAGCTTCCTCCTACCTTGATTATTACTATTATTTGTCATAAATGCAGCTGCTTAGGTACTCAGCGGAGAGCCATGCTCCTTCTTCTTGGGTGTTAATCCCTCCTTAGACTGCCCTCCCAGCGTGCCAGTCTTGGGCAAAAGCCTGATGTAACTGGGGAGAAAGCTCCCTCTCCCAGGCTGGCCCTGCCAAGCCACTGGGACGGTGACAAGCACTGGGCTGCTCGTTCCCCTCAAGCCACCCCACCGGCCTGTGGGGTCGGTCACATCCCCCTGCAAAGCCACCGGCTGGGACACCCTGGTGAGCATCCGTCCCTGCTACAGACATGGCTGCGTGGGGCAGCGCCAGCCATGCTGCGGGACAGGGGCTGTTGAGCAGGGCACGGCTGGAAGGGCACAGCCAGGTGCCAAAGAGGGCATTGCTGCTCTGCCTTTGGAGCTCACCCGGGTGGCAGCACCGCCACATGGACAGATGAAAGCTGGCTTCCACCTAGCTGTTGCCAGCCCTTCACCTGTCCCTTCAGTCCCCTCCTTAGCTCGTCCCATCCCAAAGAGATCTGGGGTCCGCACTGGTTAATAAGTAGAAGCCCGAGAGGGCTGGTCTGCCTCAGCTACTGAGGGCACCCACACCAATGGTTATTTGATTTCTGGGTTCCTTTTTGGGTTTTGTCCTCCCAAAGACAAAAGTGAAAGAGTATTAGTGATGTATGGGCAATCAATTGCTGGTTAATGAAAGCACTCCTTCACCTTCTGCAGTCCTGAAACCACACAGAAATAAAATAAATGCTGATAACTCCTGAACACAGCAGGCTAAGGATTGCCTGATGAACCCAACCTAGTTTTGCTGGGGGGTGGGGGGTGGCAAGGGGACAGCTGGAAGGGGGGTGCTTGCTACTGTGGCAGGGGTGCTCTCCCAGCCGCGCAGCACGAGCTGTGGCACAGCAGCCCTGCTCTGGTGCTGCGTCAGCACTGCTGCAACACCCCGATGCCAGGGGAGGACAGCAGTGGGGTGTCTGCACCCCCGGCATCCTGTTCCCAGCACTTCGCAAAAAGTACTAAACATTTTGGGGTGACAATCCTTCTCCTGCCTTTTAAATCGTACCTAGTGCCTTGCGGCTCCCTGCACCCAGCAATGGGCACCAGCATGGGAGTAATGCATTCCAGGGTGAAGAGGTGGGGGAAATCAAATTCCACAGCTGGTTTCTCAGGCTGCAAGAGGAGCAGCTGCTCTGGGGGCTGCTGCACTTTGCTGCCCACCCCAGCCATTGTGCCCCTGCCCTGCCGCCTGCACTGGCAGCTGGTGCCACCGTGGCAGCTGCCCGCACTCTGCTCCGGCCGCTTGGGGCTTTTCCTGCGCGGGGGGCATTATGGCAGCCCTAAAGCAGCCCTGCGCCGGGGGGTGACACTCCTGCCCCCTTGGGTGTCTGTCACCCCCAGGTGACGGGGAACATGGCTGGCTGCGACCAGCTGGGCTTGGGCTGGCAGGTCACCACGGTGGGATGCCACTGATTAGAGGAGGAGAGCAGGAGAATCGGGTCCGTCACAGGGACAGGAGCACGGCACCGGGGCTTGCCCTGCTGCACACTTCTCCCCAGCAGTGCCTGCAGGGCTGCCGCCCCTCGGGCCTGGCAAACCCACCCCTCGGCTCGGTGGCAGCCTCCATGGCGGGTGGGCTCAGGGTGCTCCCAGCCACGGTGGGCAGCGACTGAAGGATGTCACTGCTCCCCTGCCACCTGCCTCTGCTCCAGCCCCATCCCAGGTCCTGAGCATCGCAGTTGCAAAGACCGCAGGTCTGATGAAGTGGCACCAGGGACCCATCCTTAACTAAGATGGATGACAGTCAGCTCAGCTCGGCACCAAGCTGAGATTTCAGCAAGAAAACACCTGGGAAATTCAGAAAGCTGGACTTGGGCGGCTTCTGCCTACCCCAGGGTGTTCAAAGCGCGCAGAGAGGGGGCACAGCCCTGGCGCTGCATTTCCCATGACCGCAAGGAGACAGCGGGTGCCTGGAAGAGATGGAGGTGCCAGCTGTAAACTCCCCTTCTGCGGGGCACAACCAGAAGCAATAAAGCAAAATTAGCAAAAGGAAAACCAGGCTGCAATGGCGAGGAGGAACCCGCTGCGAGCGGCTCCCGGCGCCAGTGCCAGCAGAGGGCATCCACAGCACGCTGCTCCCCACGCCCCTCTCCAGCTGCATCCCAAATCTATCCCACTGCCACCTCATCAGTTTACCCAGCGCCTTGGTACACATGTACAATGCAGGAAAAAAAAAATCCCATGAAAAGAAGATTTATATGCTGTAATAGCCTGGAAACTTCCCATGGAGCTGAGGCACAGAAGACTGTGTGTGTCTGCCACTGCACTGGGATGCTCTGACGCTGCATCACGGGCTGTGCAGGATGCAGCCTGTACTGTCTTGCTCCCTGAGCCCTCCTGTCCCACAGGCTGGCTGTGCTCACGGGTAAAAAGAAGAAACTTCAGTAACCTGCATGCCTATAAAATTTTGTTTGCCAAAAGCTGCCTTCTCCATCAGTGCAGGTGCATATCCCGGGATCATCCTTTTGCACAGCTTTGCCTACATGTATTCCAGCCTTGCAATCATTCAGGTTCTTATTCAGTTTTTAAATGTGTAGCATACTAGAATTTGGTTTCTTTTTCTTTTTTTTAAATCTTCAATCAGTGTGTAAAACGTAAGCGTGTAAAACTTTATGTCTCCATTGGCAGATTTTCACGGCAGTTTTAAAAGAAGCTATTTTAATCTCAAGTGTTGGATGTAAATACTGTGTTAGAGTTTCTATAATGCTGTAGCCTTCTGTTGGATTATACCACCTCCAGTTATAAAATACAGCCCTTTCTTGAACAAAAGCCAAGATCTCGGAAAAGATCAAAGACTAAAAAGAAGAAATGAGTTTGCCAGGAGATGGATTTTTTTAGGTCGTTCATATAAAATCGTCTCAGACCTAAACCCCTTTTTATGGCAAACCTTGCTGCAGCATCACAGTTTCAAGGGCGGGGGGTATCCTGGGGCTGCATCCACCGGAACAGCCTGACCCCATCCCACCTCCACTGCCCTCTGGGATGGTGGACCCTGCACCATGGCTGGGGTCCCGGCGGCACCGGGCACTGGCCCCGCTGTTGAGGCCAGGGCTGCGCACACGCCATGCCCCCTGCACTGGCTCCGGCAGCTCACAGGACATCATGGCAGATTTTATTGTTTCACCCAAAGGGATTTTCTCCTCTCTGGAATGTGAATTTTATTCCTCTTACCCATCAAGACGGGGCTGGCCAACAGGGGGATAGGCTAAGCTTTTGTAACGTGGGCTACTTCACTACAAGAAGCCGTCCATGAGCCAAAGTTGTTCCTTATGAAGCTGAATTATGTTTACCTTCTCTGAGAATAAGGTCGCAGAGGGATGTGCTGGAACATGGACCAAATCCCTGGTAAGACCAGTTTCAACACATGTCAACAGTGACAGCCAAGCTGAGATTTGTTACTGTAGAAGGAGGTCGACTCGCTCTAGGGACTACGTCAGGATCAAAGAGAAGCTTATTATTAATAACGGAGATCTCTCCGCAGTGTCCACATGCATTTTCAGGATAGTATGAGCACCTCATGGTGCTCACCTTTCTTGAAGCGACAATCACTTGGTCTTAGAGGAAGGAAAAAAGAGTCCCCAAAAGCACAAGTTTTGGTGGGACAGGGATCAGCTTTTTGTCAGCCCTGACCTGCAGCACGACCACAGGGTCTCCAGGAGTTGGACCTGAACTTCTGCGTGTCGCACGTTTGGGCTGACCCACACACATCGCTTCCTGATGTCAAGGGAAAAATACTCCCCTACGGCAAGGACTAGGAGAAAAATAGTGACTATCACCCAGAAAACACTCCCAACCCTTAGGCTCAGGTGGGCTCTTCAAGAGAAGATGGCCCATCTGCGCTGAGCCAAGCCTGTGGCAGCTGCTTAAGGAAGCGCAAAGTCCCAATGAACTCAAGAGAAACAATGCTCTAACCATTGCAACGCAGCAAACACCCCGGCTAATCCAGCGGTCAGACCTGCACCATTCCCAGCCGGCAGCCTAGCAGGTCCAAGAAGTCAAGGCTGGGATAGGCAGAAGAGTTCAAATAAAGAATCTGGGGGGTCTTGGGAGCTCGGAGGGACGTGTTTTAACACGCCACCCTGAAACTCGTCACAAAGCTGTATTTAGCCCAGATCTGCATGGGATCAGCTGCAAGATTTCAGCAGGGGAACGTGAATTCCTACCTCCATGACAAGTTCCTTTTGCTCCACTTGGTGACAGCCTGTGTGAATCGCTTCCTCCTGGCCTCCACGGCAGCAAGGTCGGGCAGAGAGCAGCGAGGGGTCTTCATCAGCTCTAGTGTGGCTTCGTCTGGGGTCATGGAAAAAACGAGAAATCATGGAAAGGGTGGGTTACAAAATCCCGGAGGGGGACAGGGAGATGGGAAGCAAAGCTAAGGATGCAGCAGCAGAACAGCAGGCAATACCCGAGAGCCTGTTGGGGCACAGCACCGGCCCCAGCACCACTTGGGGTGACACCCATGGGGCACTGAGCCCCTGCCGTGCCACCGCTGCACCCACCCCCAGCAGCAATTCCTGCCGAAAGCCCATCTCCTCAGAGCACCTGCCAGCCGGGGCTGCTGGGGGGTCTGGGGGCTGGCACCGTACGGCTGGGGGCTGGGCGCTGCTCTGCTGTTAGTGCCACCGAGAGGGTTATTGGTGTCAGGAGAAAATGCAGCAGGTTGCCTCTTGCGTGACACCTTACGGATCTCAAGAAGTTGTGTGCAAAACTACCTCTGCAGGCTTTGATCATATTTTAAAACACAATTTTTTAATTATTCTGTTTTGTACTCTCTTGCTGAATTGCCCATTATTCCCCTGGCAAAGCAGGGAGACATTCACATGTAGATAAACTCCATCTCTGTTCAGTTAGGAGCTCATTTGGAAAACGTTCATATTCCTTCTTATTTATTTTTAAAACTGAATGAAAGCTTAAAGCCTCTGTTCTCATCTGCTGAAACACAGACAAGTTGTTCCATTCACCATTTTCTGTACTGGCTTTACCTCTTTACTTAAACACTGTTACCAGATGCAAAGCCACGTCCACGCCCTCCCAGGGCAGCCCCCAAGCCTGTTTCGAACACCCCCTCCAGAAACGAAAATGAAGATGCATTCGAAAGGCCAGCCTTGCTCCTGGGCCTCCTGCAGTTTGCGATAAGGTGGAAGACAAATAATTACATGCACTCAATTAAGAGCAGAGAGGGACAGCCCCACCGAGGGGATGCGGCTGGGGGCTGCTCAGGCAGCAGCTGTGCGGGGGGCCCACGGGGGGCTGCTGGGGCGTGGGGGTGGGCGCAGACCAGCCTGCTAATGAGCAGCTTCTCCTTAGTTCTGTCCCAAGCAGCCGAAGCAAGCTGGCCACACAGCAAGGTCATGGCCGCCTGTCAGGGAGGGGAGGAGAGTGGCCAGGCGTCCTTCCGAGGGCCGGGATAATGCTGCCTTTCTCCTTCCCTCAATGGGGACATTGAGAGGAATGTCCTGGCCATGCTGGGGAACTTGTGTTGCTTCAGCCTGGCCCTGGGCTGCTCCCTCCCAGCCAGATGTGGCTGCCACATCAGGCAGGAGCCACTCACCGCCCTGTCCCTGCTGGCCACTGGAGCTGGTGGTGGGCTCCTGGCTGGCCAGGGGGGTGCCCAAAGCCACGGCAGCTCAGCGAGAGCCCAGGAGACCCTCAGCAGCCCCAAGGGCACCTCGCGGCTCTACCTGCAGCAGGCAGGAGCAAGCAGCACCTGGGTGATGCAACCCATCTTCCTCCCCCGTGCTGTGCCCTGGTGGTGAAGAAACCAAAGCAGCTGCATATACAAACTGGGAGGCTTAATCAGGATTTTTGTTCAACTCAATTTGATGCTGCAATTAAGGCTTTGAACAGGACAACCTATCAGCCTTAGTTTTTCCGTCTTTTTTTCTTCTCTTTTTTTGAACACACCAAGAGCTATTTAAAGCATAACAGGAACCCCAAGGGCACGCGGGTCTGGTGAAATAATTGCTTGCCTCAGGTTCTTGAAAGCACAAGGCAACAAAGCACCTGAGCCATATAATTACTCTTATAGATGCAAACTGGACCGTATGTTACACCTGCGTGAGATGTTCCTAGAGATGATGCTACACCACAACTCAGTGCCAAGTTCCCTCTCCACCCCAAACCCATAAGGAGCCATCCCCACATCCCTCTGCACCAGAGAGAGAGGAGGGATCATGAGCCACTGACCTAGGACCCCTGTCGCCTCGAGACCCCCGAACTTTTGCATGGCAGTGATGGCCTTGGTGAGCTCCTCCTGCGTCTGCAGTTGTCCTGTGATGGGATCCGGAGGTGGCAGATACCCAAATTTTGTCAGCCAGTCCTGTGAAACAAGAACAGGGGATGAGAAAAGGAAAGGAAGGAAATATAGACACAGGGAAAGATGCTCGGAAGGTCCCCTCCGTTTCACTTGGAAATACTTTTCCCATTTACACATTTATACCCAGCTTCCCCATCGGACTGTGTGGTCTCTGCTAACAAATGGACATGTCAGGACAGATCTGTACACATCGCTTCAGTAATGGGATCTGGTGACCTTCACGCATTCCAAGGGTGACATCTAATTTTCCCACCTGGCTGCAGACCATCTTGGGCAGTGGTGGCAGCAGGCCCCGGCGAGGGTCACGCAGGTGCCTGTGGTCTCCGCTCGGATGCTGGCAGCTCCTACTGGAAACTTGCTGCAGGGCTGAGCACAGCGAGGGGAGGAAAACTGCCCATCGCAGGGGCTCGGCAATGCCGCCTCCCGCGGGACCTCACTCCAGTGGGAGCCCACAGGGGTCTTGGGTCCCCGGGAGGAACCTCTCTGTCTGAGGCTGCAGAGCAGCTGGGTTTTGCCCAACTTTGTCTCGGTCAGACCTCTGTTGGGTTAATAGTTGGACTCGATGATCTTGAGGGTGTTTTCTGACCTACATGATTCCGTGAGGGTGGCTTGCTTTACCCTGACCTTCCCCATGCCAGGATTTTGACTGGCAACAAACCCAGCCATGAAGACTCTGAGCCCGCCCTGAGCTACGCAGTTATCTGAGACCTGAGGTGGATGACCTCAGCACTGACACAAAACTGAGCCCTCCGGAGAAAAAAACAACACATGGAGAGACAAGGTGCCAAGCCACTTCCTTGGAGGCCACCACATGCAGTGGGACCTCGGACTGGTCCCTTCCCAGCAGTTCCCAGGGAACACGAGCACTGCAGCTGCAGTCCCAGCTCCCAGGAACCAAAACGCTGCCCCAGGGAGACCCAGCGGGTTCCCAGCGGTGCTGTCACCCTTCCACTGCGACAGGGAGGGGTATGGGGAAAGGGAGCAGAACAAAACCCTGCAACAGCCTTACCCTAAAATTTGGCCAATGCCAAAAAGTCATTCCTGGTGACTGGTGGCCCTCTTTTTTAAAAAAATAAATACATAAATGGATTTTTAAAAAAACACTAAGAAAATCTCACTGATGATGGCAACTGGTTTCTCAGCTTTAGATCATTTGTTGAAGGGGATAAATGGGCAGAGCTGCGCTCGCCCCAGCAGCACCAGAAGTGCCAGGACTGGCTAACTGGTGAAGCTGAAACCTCAGCCACCCGTGGCCCCCGAGAGGGCTGACTGATTTATTTAAGAGAAGCAGATGGCTTTTCTCTCTGTGCCCTCCTCTCCAGCACTTCCACGTGCCTGGTTTAACCACCTCCCCACCAGTTGCCGTAAAGCGCCCAGAGCCAGGTGCGGGCACCTCCGCCACCAGAAAAGAGCAGGGACCCGCAAAATGCCCGCACATCCCTCTTTGCCGAATCTTGAGCAAGCACAGCCACGTGCCAGCGATCCCCCCCTCACGGATGCATCGTTCAACCAGAGGCCACTATTTGGTACGGATTTGTCTCTCAAAGGACAATAATTTTTTATTGAGTTCTTTCTCTTCCTCTTTTCAGCCTAAAGCTGATGAAGAAAATGCCATCACTCCCCTTCTTACAACTGCTTTTTCAATGTCTGGTGAACTAGCGCTCTAAATCCTTCCCTACCCGCCTCCTGGCTCCCCTCCCCCAGCAGCAGGATCAGCAAAGAGCAGTACCACCGCACGCAGGGAATTCCATAACCACCTGCCCCCTGTTTGCTTTATCTGTATCAAAGAAGCATCGAACTATTGAGCATCTTGAAGACTGACATTGATCTAGACCTCCAGTGCGGTCAATACACCACAGGTTTATCGCAGTCAGATTAGTTCCAGAAGTCAGCACCTGCCTGGGGCACCATGCCCTAATGTCTCCTGGCCTGGTGTCACCCACCGCGGCCACCCCGAACGCCACAGCCTCCCAGACCCTCTTGCAAAGCCCAGCTGGACAGTTTCATGCTTGCGGAGCTTGACGGCGATCTCCCCACGTGTGGCGTGGCTCTTCACCGGGGAGCATCGGCTCCTGTGCCAGGTTACTCACCGGCAGTTCACTTCCCTGCTCGCCCTTCTGCACGGATGCCTTATTTTAGCGGGATGATGTGCTATCACAGCTAGAGAAAGCAGCTTATCTGGCCATTTCATGTTGCTTAATGCAACTCCATTAGCCACCACCTTTCTAGGAGTACATTAGCATCTCTGCAGCCTTCCCTCACCATCAGGCTGAAGGCCAGGCCAAGTGCTCTCCCTCTCCTCCCTGCTCCTATCTGTCCCTTTGCATAGCAAAAACATTTGTGACAGAAATTAGAGATACAATTCACCCCTGATAGCTCATGAGAAATCGGCTGTGACACGGAGCTTGGCAGCCGGCCCATCAATTGCCAGGGATGGTGGAGTTTAATCTGGTTTCTTCCCTGGCCATGGAGACACCGTCATTTATCCTCTAACGACAGCGGAGATGCTGCTGCACTGGCGATGTGTGCATCCCAGCGCAGGCCCACCTGGCGGAGGTGGCTGCAGGAGGCTGGGGGGCACAGGGCGGGGGGCTCAGCAGAGGTCCTGCCGACTTCCCTGCTCCTTGACCCGAAGGGAGGAGGAGGCACCAACACGAGCGGACAGCCTACGGCAAACGGGGGGCGGGTGTGTGTGTGTGTGTGCTCCCTGACAGACAGGTGGCAGGAAGGGGCAGGTACCACAAGTCCTGCAGCTGATCTACCTTGCAAGCACTGATTTTCCTGCATAGGATTTTTCATCTAGACCATTGTGTTTATCATGCCCTACTCAGGTTCTCCATAATTTGGCAGACCTCTGTGATAATCGCTCTCATTCATCTCGTTTCCAGTGTACAGGTTCTGGCCGGTTTCCTCTCCCCTTGTAAGCAAAGCTGATCCATAATATTGAACTTCCCCATTCCACCTTTGCTGTAGCAAAAAATCTCATTTAGGGAGAATGCAGCTGGACTTGCAGATGAGAAGGGGCAGCTGGAATTGTCTGGCTAATTACCTGGGTGCCCTGTGAAAGCTTTTCAGGTATTTTCTTGTCCTTAATTAGGACAAAAGCTAAATGTATGAACTTCCATAACTGAAAAAAATGAAAACATTTTCCACTGAGATAACTTGAACATGTTCCTGTCTTATTTCCACTTGCCTTTTTCATTAAAAAAAGGTATTTTTGCCAACTCTCATTAGCTTAAAATGTTTAAATAAAACAGTGATTTGAGCTGAATGCTAGAATTCTTTGGACATATTTCTTGCCTGAGTTGGTGCAATAAAAATTTTTCCTTAAAATTGTGCTGCACTAAATCAATTGACCTAATCCCACGAGAAGATTCAGCTTCAGCAACTCCCCATTTCAAATGGAAAAAATTGCTTCACCAAAAAAATTCAGATTGAGCCAACGTCTGATCATCTTCCAGCTGGGAGGTGAGCTGAGAATGAGCGCGGCTGCAGGACGCGACTCCTGCCACAGCTCACAGGACCCTGGCCCAGTTTTTGTGGCATTCACCTCATTGTGTCTCTGGCCCCCAGTTCTTCATCTATGAAATACCTGCAGCGGTATCTCCTGGTGTCCCATCTAACTGGTCCTGTCTGCTGGCACTGGGAGCTCTTTGGGGCAGCCTCTCCCTGGCTCTGCTGCACCCCATGCACAGGGGCTGCCGGCTGGACCAGCCTCGCCAGAAGTGGCCCCACACAGGGGCTTCGCCACCGGTGCTGGGAGTTAGCAAAAGTGGGGCTGGGGAAAGCTGGAGGGACCCAGCCAGGTCCCCAGTGAATTTTCTGAGCCAGGTCCACCACCAAGCAGTACAGAATGAGAGGCTTCCCATTGTGCTCAGGGCCAGGAAAAAAAAAAGGAAGAACCGCACACCTGGCAAAAGCAGCCAAGGACACCCATCCATCTGCACCTCCCCCCCACCACATCCATCTGCACCTCCCCGCCACTGCGCCGGGCCAACAGCTGCCAGCAAGAGCCCTCACGCTGCTCTGCGCTGAACACAGCCACATACCTACTCCTTGAAAACCACAGCTGGGATGGCTACCAACAAACCACTGCTTGTGGGGGGCTGGAGGTGCCATCTACCCCACTGCGGATGGTTGGACTTGCCCCACATCCTAGGCAGCGGGAAAAAGCCATTGCAAGGCGTTCAGCCCTCAGGGCTGAAAGAGCAGGAACAGGGTCTCCCTGGGTGCCGCCCGTGCCCCATCCCCTGCAGACTCGTGGGACCAGCCACCCACAGACAACACAACTCAAGAAATAAAGAACAATTGAAAAAAACAACTAAACCAGAAAAAACCCACTTTTTCCCTCCCATGTAGCTCTACAACGTTTAAATGGCTTGATTTGACCCCTCCTGTCCCACCGCTGTGGTACCCAACAAAAGATGTCTTAAAGCAACTGCTCCGAAGCAGCCCTCCTCCAAAAAGGGACTGTGCTAACGATGAGGCAGCAGCGTCGTTCCTCCATGGAGCTGCTCCGTGCATGTGTTTGGAGGATTGCTCACTTGTTTGGCTAAAAATAAGCTGTATTATTTTTCTCTCGTGTGAGTTGCCACACTGCTGTGGCATAGTGTAATGAGAAAAAGCCTGTTTCTTGCCTTAAAAAATGATTAACGGAATCCAGAACTGCAGAAATTTTTTTTGCACATTTTCTTTTGAAGGCCGCACAAAGTTAGGAAAAACGGAAACTAAGTCCTTGCCTCTGCAAGCAAGCCCTGCTTCAATTTTGGACGTTTTTTTTACTCCTTAACCCACCTGAGCAGAATACCAGGAAACAGCCTGGGTCTGGGGCTTTCCAGGGCCAGGTGATGACCCGGAGCAAAACGTTAGCTGCAGCAGCAGAGAAGCCTGTGGTATCACTTATGCAGAGCCAATTTTCAGATTAAAATGGCAATTTAATTTCTTTCATCTATCCACTTCCTTTGTACCAATACACTTTTGTCCTAGAACCTACTTACCTGCTTAATTTTAAATCAGATGTAGATATTGTCCCTCTTTTACGGAAGATTTATGAGCTCTGAAGGTTTGCTTTTACAAATATTAATATTATATAAGCTGATGGGCTTATTCAACTGCCACAAGCAAAAAAAGACTCAGTCAGCAAGTTTTCTTCCTGATGATTTCTTTTTAAGGGTCGTAGGTTGGTGTTTACAAGAAGACAAACTAGTTCAGGATAACAAGGAGAGGATAAACAGGACAAACAGCAAAGCAGAAATCAGGGTAAGCAGAAAAGCTCTACCCAAGCCAGGTCCGTGCTCCTGCCTGCTCTTACATTGTAATGACCACATTTCTAAAGCTTAGCCCCCCAAAAATCAGGGTGGTTTCTTTTTTTTTTTTGCTTGATGTTGCATAAACACACAGGAGGTGAAAAAAGCCTTAATCCTGCAGTTTGTAACACTCCCGTTGCTCTGGGATGTAGATTGTTACTCTCCGCTTACCCGGCAGGTTGCCAAGGGGGGAGGAGAGCAGAGCCTTACCCCCCAGTCCCTGGCGCCTCTGTCCTGGACTGGAGCCTGAGCTTCGCACCAGCACCCAGACTCCCAGAACAGCTCTATCCCCATCCCAGCAAGACTGGGGGAAGAAACAGGGTGTCAATTCCTGCCCCTGTCGAGCGGGGCACAAGCAGCACCCACAGCGCTCTGCCTAAGGGCTGTCGGTGGTGACACCCATGGGCACCTCTCCCTGGCCTGTGCCGCAGCCACCAGCATCGCTCCACATGCCGCTGTGGCGAGGGGCTGCGCTCGCGGTTCTGTGTGACACCTCCGGAGACCCTTTGGATGTGCAACATGCATGGAGAGGATGCTGGCATATCCCAATCCCCAGATTTTCAGGGCAGTCCAAGGCTTGAGCAGAAGCCTGTTTCCACTCAGAAGATCCCTTTCATTAATAATCCTTGGAAAGCTTTACCGAACCGCACCTTTTCTTATTCATCAAGCTATGAGTTGCTTTTCTTCATTTAAAAAGGCTCCGGTCACAGCTGGGTGGCTAAACCCTCACCCCGGCCTAAGCCTGGCCTCGGCTTGCTGGCGGGGCAGCATTCCTGCCCACGGTGCCCAGCGCCCCAGGCTGAGCCGGAGCACGGACCCCCCCCCAGCCCTCATCTCTGTCATCCACGCCAGGAATCCGCAGGGGAACGGGCTCTGGGTTTGCAGAGCCACCCAGGCGGAGGGGGCTCGGAAAGCTCCCTTTCCTGCTGGAAGCCTCCTCATGCCCTGGGTGCAGTCATGCTTCACACATACAGGGGAAGAAAATCCAAACATACTACTCAACAAAATTAACGACCCAGATTACTAAAATAAAGCTACAATTCAAACATCCGGAACTAATTTCCAAATTACACTTCATTTTATCTCTGCAGCTACTATTAAATAGGGTGGAAGCTTTTAAAATAATAATAATAAAAAAAGTCACCGCCACCACAAGCTAGATTAAAAGGAAATTGCTTTCGGCTGTTTGAGTTTTTCTTCCAAGTTTTCGAAGGTTTACAGCATTAAAATTTTTACAGTCATTTTCCCGAGATCAAACAACCCCAGAAACAACGCCCATTAATTAGAGCAACACATATGGTGCCGCAATACTCCGAGGAGCACGCTCCTGCAGTGTAACGGCCTCCGGGCCACGCAAAGCCAACAATTCCCTTCCAAGGGTTGCCATGCACCTCTCTAATGAGCTATCGCATACACGTAATCAACTGATTAATTCATTAGGAGAAAAAAAAATGCAGTTTGGATTACAACCAGGACTTTGGTTGATGCCACCGCTGAACTGCGGGACTAGTTTCATTAGCTCACGCCGGAGGAGTTGCTGGAATCCAAACAGCTATTTAATTCGAGCGAATGTTGTGCACAGAATCCAGGGTGGAAGTTAATGCAGCTGCTAATGATTTCCTCTCCCTCCCCCTTGCTTTAAGTGTTCGATTAGGTTAACAACAGTGGTGTTGCAAAAGGCCACAACCCAGAAGTCCTGAAGATGACAGGTCCCTTGGCAAGAGACACATCAAACCACTCGACACTGGTCCTGGGACACCCTGGTCACCAGGGATCCAGTGGAGAGAGCACCTCTGCTCCGGCGCAGCTCTCTTCCTAGCCAGCCACTGGCACCAGCCTGGTGGCCTGCAGGTCTGGGGGGATGTGGCCAGGTCCTGCCTGCGGCTGCAAGGGCCCACTTGTAGGGCTCTGCCGGCGTGACCGCCTTGCTGGGCATCCTCCACCAGACACAGTGGCCACGGGAGTCAGCCGTCCTGATTTGGAAGCAAACTTCATTGACTCTGCGGTAGATGTTACACAAGGTGTAAGCATCTCTTTGGTTGGAAGGATACTGACAGCCTTCCCAGAAACACAGAGTTAATCAAGAGTTGGAGCAGCAGCAGAAGGGAATTCTCTGCAGACCACAGAAACAGCATTTTCAACCTCTTTGAACTGAAGATCAAAGAACCAATTCCTGCCCATAGAAGGCAGGCAGAATAGCGCAGCGCAGAGCAATGTTTACTACAGCTGGTTCAGGTTTCTTTTCAGCGTAAGAAAAAATGACAAAACATATAAACAAGGTACAGTTTATTCTGTATTTTCAACATAAATGTGTATTTTTCTTGGTGGTGATTTAATACTCTGGGGCTTTAAGGAGGCCTTCAGTCACTGGAGGTTTTTCCAGCACATTCTGAAAATTTCCACTCGAAGGCAATGAACAATGCAAAAACATTGTGTGTAACTGAAACTCCACGTGACCATCAAAAAGGACTTTCAACGGCAATAGTTTTTTGTTTTAAATCAGCCCTAGTTTTGCATAATGCTGCTTGTCATGGTGAAGAATCCTTTGTCATCAATGAGTTATTTAGGAAGGAAAAGAAGAAAGTCCTGGTGTACAGCAGTCTGTTGAACTGTGGTGGGAAGTTAGGTAAACGACCAAATTAGCATTCTTTTATCTCGCCACAAAACCAGCTCTACACAGCATAACCCATCGCACAGCGTGGTTTATGGACACAGCCCTGCTCCCTCCATGCAGGTGTAGTCAGAGCCTGTTCGTGGTGGGTGCAGGAGGCTCCCAGCCGGCAGCGCCGTGTCCTGGTGAGGGATGCCGCCGGCCAGATCCTGCGTGGAATGGCAAACGCGGGACTTCAGCTCTCCCTGAACACCCCAGCCCTGCTCACTACAAAGGAAAGTGCCAGCATTTGCGTTAAAAATGAGATGAGTTCTAGTCCTCTGGTGGGCCCAGAAGCCAGTAACATCACCAGGGGGATCTAAACCACCCCAATATTCCACTGAGAAGCACAATAAGTAATTACCATTGCAACATATGGCATATAAATACCAGCAGCAGAGTTTAAACGTGCTTTAAAATCCACTTCAGAGCATCTGCGCTGTTGGTACCCAGGCTGTGCCCAGCTTCATCTGCACCATGGAGTGTGGTGGCTGCTGCGTTAATTCATGGAGCTGCAGCTCCGCTTATGTGGGACGAGCCAGCGCAGCCTGGGCTGATGTGTCAGGGCAGGGCGGCCGGTGGCTAAGCAGGGTAGAGAGAAAAGCCCAGCTCCAGTGTGAGAGACAGAGCAACTGGAATCCCTGAGACCCGCCACCCACTGCTCCTGAAATGGCTGCAGATGATGACGTGAAGTGTACAGTGCTCACACAAAGCCCCAGGACAGGCATTTCTCCTGGGTGCCAGCTCCCCTCCGTGCTGGAGCCCAGCAGCCAGTGGGCGCCCAGAGCCAGGGAGCACGTGCCCCTGACACCCCCTTTCCCACCAACAGCACCCGCTGCTGTGCTCTGAGCATGCCCGCAGGGACAGCCAGATCAAACCCAACCTCAGATCTGGTGTGACAGGGTTAAATTAGATGTCACCACATACGGTTCCTACAACATTTGTAAGCCCAGAGATCTCCTCCCCATGTACCCAGCCGCAGTCCACATGTAGCCAGGGAAGAGGTTTCCCTGCTCAACACAGTGCAATAAATCATGGTGAGAGGTTGCCTCATCCCTGAAATCACATCCTCTCTGTACGAAGGGAAAATCAAAGCCAAAGTTTTGCAAACCCAGGGTTTTCTGGGCACAGGACACGGGAATGTCCGTGGTTTCCTAGATGATTTTGCACAAGGCTCAGCAGAGTCCAAAGCTGCTGGGAGGCTGCTGCGAGCAGAGCCAGCTGGACAGTGCTCCCCAGGAAACATCTGCTGGAGAGGGACAGAGGGAACAGAGTGTGCCTTGACCCTCCTCTCCCCATGCTCCTCCACCTTATCCCACCCACACAGCAGGAGGGTGGGCAGGGAGGGCGGCTCCTGCGCCCCTCGCCCAAGGGGAATCCCACGTCAGGAGGCTGCCTGGGCCCTCTCCACTACCAGAGCTGGGACCCCCGCCCCACACAGATGGGGGGACCCTGCAAGACAGGCTGTCTGGGGGTTTGTCCACCTCGTCGCACACAGATGTGCAGACATTTAATTAAAGTCTCCAAGCCTCCCAAGCATCCACCATGGGGCTGTTGACATCACCCAAACAGACTGTGCAGAAAACTTCCAAATGCTCCCATCTTCCAGCTGGATTGGGACCAAGATGAGCAAGAAAATGATGAATTCTTTTAAAAGAAGTACAAATTGCTCTTTACCAGAGTGAGACTACACAGCAAGGCTCTCCTGGGGGGTGACTTTAGAGGTCCTGGTTTTGCTTAATGAGCCTGTCCACTCATCAGACCCAAGCAGCACGTTCGCTCACGGTGCGTAGGGAAAGCCAACGACGCGCCGGGAACACAATGCCGTTCATCTGTATTCTTCCGTGGCCCCGCCGAAACGAGCTCCTACTCTTCTGCTTTCAGTCATTAAACAAACCACGTCTGGTAGCTAACTGAACAGACTGCTATACATCAAAACAAATCTCTTGCTAACTCCATCTATTGGATCTTGGACTAGGACAGTGTCTTCTGCAGGACAGATTCCAGACCCTGCGTTGTCTCTGCAGCGTGGCTGGTAACACCAGAGCTCACCTTGGCCTGCCTATGTCCTCACTCGCAGCTTTCAGCCTCCGTCCCAGGCTTCAGAGCTGAACCTCCAGCACAGCTTAACTGTTTCTGCATTTACAGCAGCCAACAGTATTTTACATCCAGAAATCAGCTTGGCTGCACATCTCCCCTCCGCTCATTAGCTCGGAGATCAGTGGCTTCCTTCCTCCCCCTTGTAGCGTCACATTTCCCTCCAGCTAGCCAGGCTTGGTTTTCAAGATAACCCCAGGACACAGACTGCCTGTTTAAATATGCTCACAGCGTGGCTCCACACTCCTTTCAAGAGATTGCAGAAATGCTCTAGTCCTCCGCAAACTGGGAATTCAGACACTGTTATCACCATGCTCTGTGCTAGGGCTGGTCCAAGGGCTGCTAACAACAGCTACAGCCCCTGAATTTACCTCAGCAGCTTCTAGATCAGGTCTTAACTGTATCTTCCCATTTAGTTTTTAGCAATGAAAATATTGTGACATTAAAAAATATCCATAAATCAGAAGCCGTGCTGGGGTGTGAAATAGTGCATCCATCTGGGAGAGAATTAAGCCTCACATACATCTCTTGTCCCTGGATCTATGTGACTACAGGAACAACACATTTGCTACCTGGTTGGCTTTGCTGCTTCCCCCAACGTCTTTACAACAGCGGTATTACAATGAGCTTTTCTTGTTGACAGGCTCTTTCTATTCTCTGTACAAGCATCTTGAACAATTATTGATGCTGTGGGCAACTGGCAAACAGAAAAAGCAGCCTTCTGTTCACAAGCAAGGCTATTAAGTCAGAGGAAGCAATAACATCACAATTCTCAGGGGTCTGGCCCTCAGGTGCAAACACGGGGAACTCTGCAGAAGTACTTCAGGAGCACCCACAGGCTGCATGAGCTGGAGAAATTACCCGCTGAACAGCAGCAGATTTAGAAAAGCCAAAAAAACCCCAAAAAGAGCCCTGCATCACCACAAAGTGTTGGACAACTCACAAAACATGACAAAAATTCTTTAATTATTAAAATAAACTAACCGAAATGAATAATTTAACCCACTCTGACTAGTCCGGGGCATTTTCCCATGGCTGCCAGGATGACTCTGCTTTCAGTGAGCGCTAGCGTTAATCATGACCTGGGACAAAAGCGGTTTTGCAGGAAACAACCAGAACAAAGCAGAACCCAAACAAAACCACAGATTATACTCCTCCCCAGAGGGATTCAAATTATACAGTACCTGACTTCGGCAAACGAGCTGAACCATGCAGCAGAGAACCTGCTTTTACCAGCACTCCCCCCATCCCAAATCCTAATTTAAATAATAATAAATCTGTGCGTCTACACACACTGTTATCTATTTAGGTGTTACAAACCAGACCAAATTATGCAGCACCACCTGTGTGTACCAGACCACTGCAGCTGGGAAACAGCAGTAACTCGCCCCTGCCCAAGAGTGAGAGCCAAGGATGCAGGTGCCGACCCCTCTGACACCCCCTCCCGGGAACCACCGCGGCTGCTCGCGCCCAGGAACACCGGGCTCCCCAGCCACTGCTCACACCTGCAGCTGTGCCACGCCGAAGGACAGGCCGAGAACAAGTTTTTTCAGTTTTTTATCCAACAGACACGTGGCCACAGGCTACGGCTTGTGTAGGTACTACCAGTTTTGCCTGCCCTTGCTCCTCTGCTCCCAGGCTTTGCCCTGGGCCAGTTGCATGCAACTACATCCCAGTCAAGTGCAAGCTGATGGGATATTGGAAGAGCAGTTTGTTTCCTCCTTGCTGGGAGGCAGTTGCTGTTTGTAGGATAGCTCTTCCCTGCTGCTGGCAGGGAGAACTGCTGTCCCTGCCTCGCCAGGACTGCAGCCCCATGGGGCAGACGCGCAGCGCTCCCGCCCGAGCCCAAGCTGTCAGGCTGTGCAAGATCAGAAGCTGGCAGCTGGCACACAACTGCTCTCGCTCATGTGGCACAACACAGGGGAAACTCATGCATCCAGGGGACATGGCTCCCTTTGCTCCATGGCTGCTATCAGGAGCCTCTTCATAGCACAGGAACCTTACACAGGTCCTGCTGTACCAATGTGGTCACCAGCACCCCTTGGGCACCCCAACCCCAGGTTTCTGCTGGGTGGCTCAGTGCCACATGCCCATGGCCACCGGGTCACCCTGCTGCCAGTCTTCTCACCAGCCTGCAGACTTCAAACCCCTGCGTTATTTTTCATGTGGGCTTGGAGGGGCTGGGGTGGGGTGGGGTGAGCAGCGGCACCCGAAGCCGTTGGGCAGGGATGAGCCTTTTCTCAAGGCAATGGCCATCTGCGTGACCGCAGCCACGTGCGGTGCCTTGGATCCAGCCCTGATCCTAATTACAATAGCATCTTCTCTGGTTTTAGAAACACAGCTCACCGTGGTCCTGATCGCACCAACGTGGGATGTGCAAATTAAAGCTGGTGCCTGCTATTTTACACAGAAAAAGCCACTCCACGCTTGTGATAAAGCAGCCCGCTCTCCCCACCACCCTCCAGCCTGCATCTCTGCACATCCCCTTCCCAGCACGGCTGGCAACAGGCACATTTATGCACAAAGATCATTTCTCCCCCACTGAGCGGCAAATGATGAAATAAAAAGATTATAGAACTTACATATTTGAAAAAGCTCTAATGGGAAAATATCCCCTATCTTCTGCAGCCTCGATACGGTGTGTGTGCAGCCTGACACAGCTGGAGGCATCCTTCACCTTTCTACATGTAAACAGCCAGGCTTTATATACCTATTAGATCTATTTGCAGTGCAGACAGATACTGAGATTAGGGGCTTTCAGCTTCCCAGCCACATAACCTGTGCAGAGATCCAGGTGAAAGGATCCCATTTAACTGCCCCGGCTACCACTGGTCCCTCAGCCACACTTCCCTGCCCTCAAGCCTTCGTTTGCCTCTTCCACCACAACCTCTCTAGCATCAGCAATAAAGGAAAATTGATGGTTTTATCTGGTCGAATCTTTGCTAAAAGTATGTTTCCCCTCTGTGAAGGCTGTGGGTGTTGGTGGTGATGGCAGGACAAGGCAGGTGGCTCCCGTTACGGGCAGCTGCTGCTCTGCGCTCGTGAGATTTATGCAGAAATTTATCCCCTGGCCCCTTCCCAAGACCTATTCCAGCAGAAACAACACAGACTAAATTTTGACACCAATCGCACTCATTAAGTGGAGAGGTCTTACATTCCTCCATAAGCAGAATATGAAATACAGAGAAACTCCTGGAACAGACCATCCTGCACAGCAGAGTAGAAATCCATCTGATAAACTGAATAAATTTAATCACATTGGGTTTGTTTTGCCTGGGTTTGGTTTTGTTTTTTTTAAGACCCATATATTTTGACTTCTTCAGCTTCACGACACAAAATGTCAAAGTGACCATCAGTATCACGTCACAAGCAGAATCACTCTCCTTGCAACACCAGGACAGCTCTTCATCAGGAGCAGAGACATGCCCTGGCATGCTGAGTGGGCTGTTGTTCCCTTCGGCCATAAGTATCAAGTACCATTTGTGAACTATATGGAAGCCAACCGGCCGGATCTGCTGCCTCCTGCCCTAAATGCCACAAGAACAATCTCATCTCCTGCTGAACCTGGTGCAGAAAGGTAATCAGCATCAGCCTGCAACCACCAAGTCTATAGGTACTGCCGACTGGGTCAGACAAACCACCGACAATTTGCCAACACATCTATTTCCAAAGCTCACAAGGCTGGGCCGTACCCCAGGAGGAGCCGAACGCCTTCCCGCAGGGATGAGGAGCCGCACACTGCCATGGCTGCGGCACCCTGGGGCTAAAGGACTCGGAGCAGCGATGCTACAGCAGACACTGTTACGGAGAAAGGCCAAACAAGCCTGCCAGAAAGGTGAGAGAAGACAGGACATGTACGGCCTTGGAGGGACTAAGGCAAAGCACCAGGCTCTGCTGACTATGCTGCCCAGGGTTTTGCCTTGACCACGCAACGAGCTTGTTCAGATATGCAGGTGATGAGTTTCTTTTTCGTGAAAAGTGGGGTGAATCCTTATTCCTCCTTATCAACATGTCAATTCTTCCTGCTTTGCTTGGGAAAGGAAGGATGCTGCTCTGCTCAAACAATAGCAAGCACAGGAGAGCTATAAAAATATCAGTAAATAAGTTATTCCCTCTTTAACATGGGGAATGAGACCATCTGACCTTTCCAGACACCTGCAGCTCTCTACAGCTCCAGCCCTGCCTTTTAGAAGATGTTTTGGGGTACATCTAGCCCGCAGAATGCAAAGGCAGCAGAGAGCGCTTTTGAACAGCTTTAAGCAGGTTAGGTGGCGAGAACTAGCTTTGTTTTGTTCAGGTTTTTTGTTGTTTTGGGGTTTTTTCCTTCTTTTTTTTCTCTACATGCCACAGCCACCAGTGTAGATGTTATCCTTTATTTTCTTCCATAGCAAGGACACAGACATCTCAGTGCAAGCAGATCTGCTGCTGCTGTGCAATTAACCCACTTTAGCAGGCAGCTGTCCCTGAGCAAAACCACAGCAACAGCCGCAGAGGTAGGACACAGCCCCTTCCTCAAAGGGATGCGACTTTCAAAGCATAAGGCCAATTCCAGCGATCAAGCTATTAAACTGAGTTAATCTTGTTCTTGGTAAAATAAGCAAAGAAATCAAAATGTAACCCCCTAAGTTAATGCAAATTTAAGCTTTCACATTGATTGCCCATCACATATTTATGTCATTGCTTAATCTAGCAGCACTAAAATGAACATTCTTCTAGCAATGCTACAAATAATAATCCTCCGTGAGCGATGATAGCATCTCTGGCTCCGAGGCTGCTGTCCTGCAGGGGGGCACAGAGGCTGCACACAGACAGGCAGAGCCCGTCCTTCCCCCCGAGGGATCTCCCCACATTGACAAGACAAACAGGAAAGGGAAACAGGGAGGAGGTGGTGTAGGCTGGAGGTCACACCATGGGGAGCACACGTCCCCCACAACCTGGGCAGGTGCCCCAGCCACCGAACTTCACTGCCTCCAGGCAATCACCCACTGCAGAGCTTTCCGTTATCCATTACTATCTAGCCTTTCTACCTAGTTAAAGCCTCAGGTTAAAAATAAAACAATGTTTTTGTTGAAAATGTGGCTTTTAAATTATTGGTTTTTTCTTTGGGGAATTATCTGCAACTGATGGAGCATTGCTGGGGAGGCGGTGTGGCAATGATGCTATCAGCTGGCTCCCCGCCAGTGTGCACCAGGCCATAATGGTTAATGAACCCCTCATAGCTTTTGTTTTGCTCCTTTTTCTGTATTTAATGCCACCATTTATAAGGCCCTTGGGAAAAGAAATGGGTTTGCATGTGAGTGTCCTGTGAATTTTCTGCAAGAAACCAGGTTTTTGTGAACAGGGATGCAGCTGAGCGCCTGCGTCTAATGAGGTTACATCAGCTGGCTGTGTGGGAAGGGTGAGGGATTTGCAAGACCCTTTCCTTTTTCTTTCTCTCCTTTATTTCCTTAAATAAATGCCTTTTGTCGTCTTTTCCCCGCCTTTCTGCTTTGCAAACAAGCCTTTAGCATGTCTCAGCGACCATGGCCTGGCACGGTGGGTGGCTGCAAGCAGAGAAGCAGAGGCACACGGGGCTCCCCAAGGATCCCCAAATGAAAGCATTTGTGCTTCCAACAAAATGAAGCTCGAGGGTGGCCAAGTCGATGGAATTTTGCTATCGAGGGCCATGTTGCCCAATTCCCCAGATGCAGGATGTCACAGCCAGCTCAGGGGCACAGATGCCAGCCAGCCCGATGAGGGGAACAGAGCCAGTGGAAACCTTCACCGCGCATCTCCGAGCTGTCCGAGCACGACGCAACGCCTGGCCCGCAGCATGGCTTCCCACTCTCTCCCAGCCACTGCCTTTTATTTCCTGGCAGCTCCAGCCCCGGGCCGGGAAGCCCTCGGAGCCATCCCTGTCTGATGGAGTAGTGCTGCACCAAGGGAACACAGGGGAAGGTCCATACAACTGTGCCATGGGCAGCAAATGAGTTTATCATGATCGGCTGTGTCGCAACTAATGCAGGGTGGTAGCAGGGTGCTTAGAAGCCGTAGGTGCTTAGCAGGATGAGTATTTCTTGCTGTTGCAAAGAAATGCAGGCAGCATGTGGCTCCCCTTCCCCTGCACGTACAATTAAAAAAAAAAAAAAAGGGTATCTGTATCTTCGGCTTCTCCTTTCTCACTTGGATTAGCCCTGCCACGGGTGGCATGAGGCTTCTACACTAACTAGGTACAGCAGGAGCAAAACAAACACAGAAGAAGAAACAACCAACCTGCTGCAAGAGTAAAGTTACTCCACAGCAGCTAAAACCAGAAATCAAAGCCCTTTTCCCTGCTGCTGCTCTCAGGGAACACAGAGAGGGGTGGCTTCACCCAGCCTGCACTGATCTCAGTCATCTCGACATTTAATTTTGATCTGTCTCTTTTCTTGCTTTCATACAAACACCTCACTTGGCTTTGGCCAATCCATCCATCAGGCTGAGCTTTCAAAACAATAAAAGGAGATGTCTAAAGTCCATCTTGTAGACAAGGGAAGAAATCTTGCAGGTAGGACTCACCACAAGTCAGGACAGCATTGTTATGTATCTATTCTGTGAATTAACACCTTTTAGCCAAGCTAGTAAGACTTGACTCCTTTCCAGCCCATAAGCTCATGGTTTTACTAAGTAGTAAGTATTGACTTCTAAAAGGACCGAGATAATTTTATGACCATCAAGAATATTTCAAGCTATACAAAGCCAGATAATGGCATGGGGGTGGGGGGGTGGGAACAAATCAGATCAGTTCGTATATATCACGCCTTAACTACTGACTGACAACAGCCAGGAAGGAATTGTTCCTTTCAGAAGCAGCATTTCATCCCCCAGGCTGGGGGAGCAGAGAGCACATTTGCCCTTCACAGAATGGGCTCAGAGAGGAGCCACGAGGTCCACGCTCCCACCAGCGCCGGGGACCCTGCCTGCCCCGGCATCCCTCCCTCTGACACGTCCCTGCGCTGACACGTCGCCTGCAGAGCCCAGCTGCACACGGGATGGAAAAACACGTTTCTCTCCCCAGGCGAAGAGGGAAAGCCACCAGCACAGGGCTCACAGCAGAGCTCCAGAGGAAAGCAGGGAGAAGACACGACATGAAAACATGCAGGAGACATCTTCTCTGCGACCAACTCAGAAAAAAAATTAAACTGCTAATTAATAGAGTGGAGAGGCAAAAGAATTGAACAGGAGCCCAAACAGATTAATTGAGCTTGCTGGAGAGGTAGGCAGGAGCATGGCACCCGGCGGGCCGGAGCTAGCAGGCAGCAGCCAGGCACTTCTCCCCCGTCCCTGCAGAGAGGCAAGCTGAAAACCAGGTCCTTGTCACGGTGAGGACAGCGAAAGGCAAAATACTGTATTTGTTCCTCAGTTCCATGGCTATAAAGTGCCTTTCTCTGGAGGACCAGCACTAAGCACAATCCGGCACTTCCACTGCCCCAAAGCCTTCTCTCATTTTGCCACCAGTTTGCCACTTCATGGGCTGGCAGGTTTTGGGGAGAAACAGGGCAGGCAAAGGAAGGGTGAAACATCAGCTCCTATGAAACTGGGGCTAAACTCCCACAGCTCAAAAGGAGCCAGGATTTCTGCCCTGCACCTGATCAACCAGGCAAGGAGGTCTGGGAAGTCACTCCAGTGAGACCCAGCCTCCGCCACGGCCCCAGTTTGCACCAGGTGGGAGAATAAACATGTCAGTGAAAGGCATCCTCTGATCAATGGAGGGAGGAACAGAAGAAAATCTATTCAGATTGCTCTGACACAATTTAATCTGACTAAAAGCCATGACCACAGGGGCAGCAGCAGGCTGACACCCACAGTAACCCCAGCCCACCAGCTCAGCAGGGCCCATTTTAAACACGGAGCTAACAAGAAGTTCATTAAGTGAGCATACTGTGTGCTGTTGTGTTGTCCTACAAAGAGCATTAAAGCAGCTTTCTGGCTCTTGGGGCACAAGTGACACATCAAATGGCTTGGGGACCCACTCAGCGGGCGCTGGGGTGGGCAGGCTCCACCCGGCCATCTCCAAAGCCTGCCATGTGGAAAAGCAGCGTGCAGGGTGGGTTAAGAAACACCAGAAGAAGGCAAGAAGAAAGCATTGCACACCCAGAGAAAGAACATCACAGACTGCCTGGTAAGAGAGAGCAAGCATCAGCCAAGAGCAGAAATAAGGCAGACCCTGATGAAGATCCAACTAAATAGAAAAATCACAGCAGTAAGCTGCATTACAGGGATTTCTAAAGTGAAGGCCAGTTCAAGAAGAAACTGGTGCTGGTAGAAGCTTCACCCCCCTGGATGCTCTCGAGGCTGTGTAAGCGTGGCCCACCACCTCCTGCTGCCCCCAGACCCGCCCCGGCCTTCAGCAGGCAGGCAGCAGGCACATTGCAGGAGGCGGCTGGCTACCCTGTGGCGCACTGTGCCAGCCAGGAGCATCGCTTGTGCCGTTGTCCCCCCAGCAAGGCCTCCGTGCAGCACCAGCATCCCCACCAGTCCTGCCAAGCAGTCCAGAGCAATGCTGCCCACCCACCAAGCCATCACGACCCCCGCTGCGGGTCAGGTAGTAGCAAAGAGGCCCATGTCTCCCTGCTCCCCTGCCTTTGCACCCCCCGCACCCACCCTCCCGGCTGTGCCCGAAGCAGCACAGATAAACCTGCCATCTTCAGCAGCCCAGCAGGAAAGGATTACCAACCATCAATCCTCCACCACACAGCAAACTGGAACTATTCAGAAAAAGCAAGCAAGCTCTTTGGGTAAGAAAATTTCAGCCAAACAACTGTAAGCAGAGTAAAGTCAGGATGCACTTAACCTGGGCAGCAAGAAAAGTCATCTCAGTGCCCTGCTCCTGCCTCCCGCTGCTGCTGGGGGCTCTGCCAGCTGCCCACGCGCAGCCTCAGCAAGTGGGGCCGAACGCCCCTCGGCCAGTGTGGGCAGGATCCAGGCAAGCGGTGGGCAGCAGCCCCTCGCCATCCCAGCACCAGGGACACAAGGACAGCAGTGGAAAAGCCAAAATCCCTTGCCACTGGAGCAGAAGAGACCAGGAGAAACGAGGCGGTGGGCAAGCGGGGAGCAGCCAGGGACAGGAGCCTCCTGCGGAGCCCACATAACACGTAAGTGCATTTTAATGTTACGTAAGGGTGGACTTTACAAGGTCTGTTTCAAAAGGACCTTGCTCTAAGGAAAGGTTAAAGACGGTTGAATTATTCTCTCTGAACTCAGAGGCTCAGAAGTGACATGTTTCATGTTGGTTACGGTATCAGAAGCTGGAAGTGCAGCCCCACGTGGGGTCTGGCTGCTGCGGGGGTTTCGGGCTTCAAGGGAAAACAAAAAGTTTGCAGGAGACTATATTTCTTTTCATTTGTGCACTTACCACAGTGCGGGCTCCAGCTGGGACTAGCTAGAGGAGTGGTGAAAAACACTTCCCCCCCTCCTCCCCCCACCCCCCCTTAAAGAACTGGCTGACTATGCCATTATTCAAGCTGACTTTGTGACTGGGAGTCTCCAGGATACCCCAGGGAAAACTGAAGCAGCATCCTCAGATGCTGCCCTTCCCTGTCCTCTTGGTTAGCCAGGAGGACAGAGCGGGTCCAGCACGGCCAGACACTCCCTGGGGCTCTCCACCTATGCAAGGCACCTGTGGGTCTGCGATCCCTCATCCAGCACCCCTCGGAGGAGACCTGCCCCGCAGCAGTGGGACACTGCATTTCCATCACAGACTTAGGATGCTCCCGGACAGCATTAAAGGAGATTTTGGTCCTGCTTCTGCCAACAGGCAGCTCCATCCCTGCCCATCAGCACGCCCTACGCTACGTGCCTGCAGCAGGAGCTCCATGTCCTAAGAGAAGCATTCCCAGTCTGGGCTGCTGTGGTGGCGTGTCCCACCTCTACACCATGCCAAGAAACAGATTAGTTAATAGACAAGGAGGAAATATTTACTGCTTCTCATCAGGGGAGGTATGAAGTCAGCCTCCAGTCCACCTCAGAAGGCTGCGGGTACCTTGCAACCTTGTACTAGGAACACACTAATGAAGGGATATGATAAAAAAAAAAAGTTATTAAGCAGTTCTAAGACTCTGCCTTTCTGCCTTGCCATATGACATCCCACTCTCCAAGCCCAGAAACTAAGGGAGAAGGGGGAAGGTGAGACCACTGCCCCCAAGGGACTGGCCACGGCCCTGCCCCAGGCAGCTCTGCAGCATCTTTAGCAAGAGCAGGAGGCAACCCCAAAAAAACAGCCTGGGAGAGGCTTCAGGGGCCGAGTACTCAGCCTAATAAGCTAGTTGAGATGCTGAAGCAGCTACATAAAGAACATATAGTTATGCATCATTTTAATTATGCATATAATGGCTTTATATTATTGTTGCCTTATTTCATTATTGAAATCCTTTATTTCACATATACATTTTAATTCTCAAATCCAGCCACCAACAAAACTACTTATAAATAATTTAATACACAACAAGGCACTGCTTCCTCCAAAAGCAGCAATCCTGGAACATGGTTACTGGAAATTCTCTTAGTGCCTGACACTTTAATATCATACCAGAGCACCCAGAAGGTAGCAATATACAGCTCCTCCAAGCAACACATGCTCATTTAGAAGCTGTAGTGGAGGAGCTTGTGCGAGAAGAGCATCTCCTGGTGATCATCAATATACAAGAGAGGTCTTTGGCACGTATCGAGGCAGGAGAGCCTGCCAGTGAGTTTGCAACACCAGCTTGAGAGCTGCACAGAGAGAAAGAAAAGAAACCTTCAGCCGCGCGGTCCTCTCTGCCCCAGAGACTCACAGCCAGCTACACAGATTGGGCTGGGCAAGAACATTCCCCTACCAATGTCTTTTGGCACCACAACACCACATTTAGAATGGAGAAGAGTCGTTAGGGCGTGCTGAGCCACATGGAGCAATGACGAAGGTCTCGAGCACTGATAGCAGCTGCCGAGCACCAGCAAAATAAACCCAGAGGAACCAAAACAAAACCCTCACCTCCCAGCTGTACCAGGAGGAAACACTGTTAGTTATCCTAGTCCACAATCAGCATTTGCATAATAGATATATTTTTCTAATGAGGTTTGTCAGCTTTTCTAATTACACAAGATACGCAGCACAACACCGTAATTTTTCATATACCTGCCTCGCTTTTTCCTTCTAATAAAATGAAATTAAATACAGATCCATCCGTGCAATCTCTGCCCCAATGGAACTCAGACTTCCACCGCAGGCATCCACACAGCCAGGCTTTTACATTTCTTTATTGCATTTATTCCCCCAACAAAGTTGTATTTAAAATGTACAGGCTAAAACAATAGGTACCTACAGACAAAAGGGCACGAGTGCACTCTATCTCTTTTCACTTCTGGTCCTGCTACAGTGAGCATTTGTAGCCTAAGACCCAACGAGGTCAATGGGAAATAAGCAGGTGCCTTAAGTTTTAGGCATGTGCATAAATTAGTCGTTACCAAAGAGACTACACATGTGCATATTTTACTGATTGCTGAATCAGTGCTTTTAAGCTATCAAATTGGATCAGCCTGATTGCCATCACAGAGTACCCTTTTGCTTCCCCACCACTAAGGCAAGACCTCCTTAAAGTGATTATTTTTGCATTATGCAGTGGAAGGGCAGAGATGCAGGGAGCTCCCCTGAGCCCCCGCTTCCACCAACCCTTCTTGGGGGGGCACCTATGCTACATGTTCAGCTCAAGAAAGTAGGAGATGTAAGCGTAGCTGCTAAGGAGACAACTCTTGCTTTGCAAAGGGGAGGTGAAGACATCGGTGTGCTGTGGGATTACACTCTGGGTTTGCTACATGGAAGACACATGGGCACTACACAAGCCGCCTGCTCTACAGTAAAATGGGAAATTAAGACGTATTCCAAGGTAACATCAGATTTTGCTAGTAATGCTAATGAAACCACAGCTGGCATTAAACTGATGGTGATTTTGGGTGCTGACAACAGCCTGAATTGGTGCAACAACACAGTAGCAAAAGCATTTGCAGGTGGTGGTGTCAAACAAGTGCAGGCAGCGCTCCACCTGGATGATGAGCTTCCTCCGCACCCCTCCCACAGACAAACCCAGAGCATTTGCTAAGGCCGGTAAGTGGGTGCTCTGGCTTGCCCCCAGCACTGCCTGTGCCAGCCCGCCCCGCGGAGGGCCCGATGCAGCACGGGGCAGGCAGGCTTCTGCCCGCGGCTGGCGTTTTGATCCCTGTGCAGGCAGCGCTGGGCAGGCTTTGCCCCCGCCTGCTGGCTCCTTCCCAGCCCCAGCCCCAAAACCAAGGGGTCAGCTGCTCACCAAGCACATCCCAAACCACAGCTTCTGGCCCTCCAGCCCCACTTACATGTGACTAGGAGGTGTTGCTGCAGGCTGGGTTAACTCCAATTTTTGAAGCCTCCTGAGATCATCATATGCAGGTCCCACGGCTGTAGCACGTGTCACCCTCCGATCCTCCCCATGCTTTCATCTGGTGTGGGAGTGCCAGGACCCTCCCAGGAGCAAACAGCCTTTGCAAAGGGCTTTATCTTTGCTGGCAGGGAAGCCTTGAAGGTTCAGAAGGCAGCAAGGGAAATGTGTGCTGTCAAAATCAAAGCTGTGGTAATTAAGCAGGAGTTTCCTCTGTCCCAGGGAGGCGGCTGACAGAGCAGTATTTGTGAGCGGGGACGTGAGGTTATGTTCTGCAACGAGGAACTGCACATACAGAGCGTGAAAACTCATCCTGCCCAGCAGCGTGTGGCACCAGCCCCATGGCTGTGGTGGGATCCAGCAGCAGGGTCACTGGGCTGCTGAGGCACATCCTGCTCCCACATACAAGGGCATCCTGAGGACCCTTGCCCTGCTGTTCCAAGTTCATCCTCACCCCACAACTCAAAACTTATCCTTTCTTTGTTCAAAACTAGGAAAATCTTCTCCTGCTGAAAAAAGAGGTGGGGGTGGGGAGCAGCATCTTCCAAAGCACTTCCCGGTCTGATGTGCAAAAGCCAATTATCCAAAACAGAGGTGAATCAATGGAAAAGGCTCTTGGGCATTGGGAAAGGCAGTGGCTGCCCTTTCCCAGGGCCATGCACAGCCTGGATCGATGCTGCTCTGCATCTGGCATCCACTCTCCATATTTCTATTTTTTCCAGTGATGGGTTGCCAAGGTGTCAAAGTCAAATCATTTGAATTTCTCACTGAGTGAAAGACACTCAAGGTTCAAAATTACACCTTGACCCAGTTGGGTCATTTTGCAGCAATTATCACCAATTTCTACGGTGAAAGATTGTAAGAGTTCAGAAGAGGAGAAAAGAACATTGCTTATCCTTTCTTCACCTTGCATACAAATGAAAAACAAATGTGATCTTCTTGCTCTTGACATAACCATGCTTTAAAGAGCTTTACAAACATCCATTTCCTCATTCAAGCTCACATAGAAGACATATTATCTCTTTTAAATATGCCTGCTCCTTGGCAGTGTGCAGCCTATCCCCTACCTTTAACATTTTAAGAAGCCACCAAGCGGTTATTTGCAAAACTGACGTTAGGAGATGGATATAATCTATTTAAACCTCAGCAAAATTGGCCAATTTAATGAGGTTTTAACATACGGTTGAATTAATCAAGTCACACGGATTATGAAATGTGAAACGCAGGCCCCCCAGCTCTCCACCCGCATGGGAGCAATTTGGAAAAAGCCCAACCGTCTCACGGCACAGTGAGGAGAGAAAAAAATAATAATAAAGGGAATGGTTTCCAACACACACCGGCTTCCTGAGCGGTGATGCTCTCCCTATTAGAGCGCCTCTGCCTTGCGAGACTTCCACCTCGACTCCCCTTTTTGGCCTTGCCATGCCCCACTCCTTTGGTGGCGAAGCCCTGGGAAACCAGGAGCAACACCTTCGGGCTCTGCACCCACCCAGCACCAACCCTTCTGCGGCAGGGCCAGATCCAGCCCTTCCTCCCCACTTACCAGATGCTTTGGCTAACTCCTGCCTTTCCCTGCTGCCCTCTGCACAGGTACTGGCACCGCATGGTCCCCTCCCAAGGGAAGGAGCCCCTGTGCTGGCTGGAAGCAGCTTCACCCTTTTGATGGGAAATAAATCCAGGAAAAGGCATTTCCTCCAACATTAAGACTCCAGACTCCTCTGTCTTACTCTATCTTGTTTGCGAGGTCTTGCTATTCAGTTGCTTGGAGACTTTTGTTTATTGCCTTGTTTTTCTTTTGTTTTAAATGGCTGAAGTTAGTGTTTTAACTGAGATTGAGGGCAAAAATATTGATTCCCAGGCAAAACTGCCTGGAGCCTTCAGTGGTTTCCATCTTTTGCTAAAAACGTGTCGGAACGAAGCACAGCACCCTGTGCAGGTTGGCAGACATGGCATCGCACACCGAATGCGCCTTCCAGCATGGGTCACTGGCAGGGCCGGGGGACCTCAGCTCACAAAGCCACAGTGTGCTGCTGTTACGAGGGAGTTGCTCACTGGATCTGGATTTTTGCATCCATGCAGATTTTGTCAGCTGCCACCCTCCATCAGGCTCTGAGTATGGGCAACCGGGCAGCAGCACACCGGTGGTGGTCACCAGGAGTGCCCGGAAAGCCAGCCGTCCTCCTGTGCGCCACCGGGCAGCTGCCCTGGATGCTTTACTCAAAGCTGACGACTTGCTCGGGACAGGGGCCTGTGGCAGGCAGCCAAGCTGCGCCGCAGGCTTGTGCCAGCAAAACCCCAGTGGTGCCGGCTCCCACCTGGGCAGTTCAGCTGCACCCGGCAGCAGCAGCAGGTCCCAGCCCTGGGACTGGGACCCCCAGGCACAGGGAGACTTCGATGTTGCGGTGCCTGGGCTGCCGGCTCACTCCCTGTCCTCCTGCCCTATGTCGCAGCAGCGGCAGCTCCCCAGCATGCACCCTGTGCCGCAGGACCTGGACCTGCCAGCCTGGTGCGGGCGCAGTGGGCAGCAGCAGCTCCCCAGAGCCAGGCAGCTGTTTTGAAAACTATTCAGTGTGGCAGCGGCTGCCACGAGTGGATAAACGACAGGCAGGAGCACGAGCACGGGCCCCTGACAGAAGAGAGGGAGCTTGAACAACAGTTGCGTCACCCGTGGGAGGTGCCGGCTGCATCACCCAGGATGCTGGACCCACAAAGCAAACTCGGAAAATAGGGTGGAGGTTTCCAGTAACGGCAGGAGGGCAGCAAGGGGACTCAGGCATGCAACAAGGGGGGGGGGGTCTTCTCGTGCCCCACCACCCCCTGAGCTCTCCTCCAACACAGTGGGTCATTTTTGAGGGTGCAGGCAGCAGCATCACTCCCAGGAACACCTCTCAGCTGCCTGCACTCAGAGGGGGTGTTCAACAGCAGCAAACACAGCATACACAATGCTGAATCCCGTCCTGTTCTGCCTTGCCCCCAGCAACCCGGGACGGGCAGCATCTCCCAGGCACCGGCTGCTGCGCAAAGCCAGGGAAGGCAGGATGTGGTCTGAATGCAAACACGCCACCGACGGGAAGACAAATGGCTCCGGGGGAAATACAATGACCTCCCCGGCAGCGGCAGGAAACATTTGTCAAATGGCAGAAGTCATTAGCTGTTTCGCTCACCTATCGGAAACGTCACACCACTGGTGACGGCCGGTTAATGCAGACCTGACAGGGCTTCACGGCCAGAGCCAAGATCAACTCCTGCTTCAGGTGGCAGCAGACAGGTCTGCCCAGCACAGGCCTGGCCACTGGCCCCGGCACCCCTGGCTCTGCCCCTGCCTGGCTGGGGGCACAGCAAACGAGCCGTGCCAGGAAACCTGCCTGGCTTCTAGTATCCTTTTTGAAGTAACCCCCAGAACTCCTTTTTCTATAAAATCAGAAGATCTCAAAGCCTTTTGGTGAAAGGGAAGACTACTGAAAGCCTATCACGATGGGTGCGAAGCCAAAGACCTGAGCAGGTTAAGGACTTTCTTGAAACCCATGAAAGGTTGACACAAACCGCACCGAACCCTACGACCCATCCTTCTGGACAGCTTTAGGGCACATTGAGCTGAACTGCATTGAGCAGAAGCACCCTCTGGGGAAAGCCGCTTGGCTCCCACACACAGCAGAGCAGGAGCCAGCCACCGGTCACCAGCCTCACGTGTGAAGGAAGGAAAGCAGATATAGTTAGTGCCGTGGTTGAATTTTGCCTACCAGCCACCGAGACCCGGCCGTGGGAGCTGCTGGCTGCCTGGCCGCGTGGGTACCGCTGGGCCAGCCCCAGGCACCTGGCTTTATGAGGCTGAGGGTGGGCTCAGCAAAAATGAAAACTGAGAAACTGTCAGGTGAAAACCACCCTTCTCCCTTTGTGAGAATGGAGGTGGGATGGGGATAGGTGACAGCCAACACCAGGGCATGCAGATGGATTTACACAAATACTTAAATAAATGCATATACTCAGGCACTTAATAGAATTTAATACATTGCAAATAACATCCCACTGTAGCTCAACCGTGACAGCAATTATTTTCCAGTGCTGCCATGAGACCAGCAGCCCCCTGACCTCCCAAATTTGCAGCTCTGGCAGCAGGGAGATGGTCCAGTGGTGTGCCAGAGCCCGGCCCATGCTGCTGCCAAGTGCTCTCATGAGGTGCTTTTGCTTTGCAATTGCCTTAAAATAAGGGGAAAGGAATTAAATTAAGTGCACCCATCACCTGGCAATGAAATGTGACTGTCAAGGGTCCTTTCCAGGAAGTCATGAGGCCTCCTCTCCTCTCCTAGGAAAAATGGCACAGATATCTGGACCAGCCAAAAAGGGTAGAGGGAGAGATAGAGGAGGTTAACCCAAACCCAGGTGTGACCACGAGATGCTGAGACACAAAATGAACGAGCGAACTCATGCATTGGGTCGCCCTGCCAATTTAACCTTTAAATTTAACGTGACTGCATTAAGAAGCATTCAAGATAAGATGCATTTTCTGCATTACATCTGAAATGCAAAGGGGAGCTGGTATCCCCAAGAAGGGCAGCTGTGGCAGGGGGGACCTGGAGGGGTTCAACCACACCAGGCCCCTGCTGAACCTCCTTCTCCAGAGGGAGACTCACCCACCTCAGGCCCAAACTCATCTTCCAACCCAAGACAGCAACACACGCCTGGAGGCTCAAAAAACAGAGTGCTGGGAGTTTGTGGAATGATGCGGGGAAAACGAGCAAGAGGTCAGTCCCATAAAAGCCACCCCCCCACCACCCCCCCCCCCCCCTTAGCAGAGAGGCCACCTGCAGCAAAGGAATACAGAACTGCAATGAAGTGAAGATGCAATTTCTTTTAGCGGGTCCTGAGCCTCCTTCTGCAGTTAAGGCCCCAGCACAGGCACGGGTCCGTTGAGTCACCAAATCGACTTTTGCAGGCTTGCCCTCCTGGAGGAACCTCTCCTGCAAAAGCAGCCATAGGAGGAGAGCAGAAAGGGCTGCAAAACGCACGAGTGGGCAAAGCCACGTGGCACTGCCTCTGCAGCCTCCGCGGCAGGGCACTGCTGCCAGCTGCCTTGATGGAGTGCTGCTTTCACATGGCAGCCCTCCTCCCAAACAACATTTTCTCTAGAATGGAGCTGCATGTTAAAGGTCAGTATCTAATAAATATTTAGGCCTTGCCTGATTGTAACACAGCTTTCCTCGAGCATCAAGGAAATTCTCAGCCTGGCTTTCTTGCTCTTGAATCCGCAGCAGAGCAGGGCAGGTACCTGCAAAGCCTCTCCCTGTCTCCCCAAACGTAGCCAGGGTCACAGCACTCCCTCCCTGCCCAAAACACTTGCATCGCTTTCGGTCGTGTCCCGTTTTCTTGTTCTATACTCTTTAACAGTGCAGCGGTTTTGGGGTGCACAGACCGTCACTGGCACACAGGGGCAGTGGTGCCCAGGGATGCCTTGGGCACCTGATGCCTGCCACAGGCACGAGTCACTGGCATCACAAGCACAGTGCACCAAAATCAAGAGTTATTGTGAAGAGCTAAATTCAAAACACAAGGAAACAGCACTAGCACAAGGCTAGAAATAGGAAAAGGCTGTCAGAGATGTGAGGGCCAGGACTGACCCCCCTGGGTGCTGTTTTGCCAGGGCAGGAGGGAGAAACAGGATCACCAGGAGACCCAGAGTGGGTGGGAAAGGTCTTCCAGCCATCACTCAAACAGACCGTGGCAGGTTTTGGTTCCCCCTCTCCTGCCCAGAGCTGTCCCCATGGGTAGGGATGGTGCCAGGGGAGCCCTGCAAGAGCCTCTTGGCCGCTGCACGTCGGTGCATGCCATGCCATGCCGCACTCCATGCTGGCCACTGCGCGCTTTCCTTCCCCCTCCCCAGCACCGCGCTGGCAGGGCACCAGGGAAATTAAGCAGGCGATTTCTGCAGCCCAGAGAAAAGCAGCCATCTGGGCCCTAACAGACAGGTCATTTAATGAACAAAGGGAATTTTCTAGAGAAGCTGGAGAAATGCAACAGTCTGAATAAAAGAAGTGGTAACCCCTCTGATCCATCCAGGGGCTGCAGTAAGACAGCAGCTTTCAGGGAGTGCTGAATACCGGGTAACGCTCCATCCTGTCTAATTAAAGGCTGAAGCAGGAGATGGGCTGGAGCGGTGGGAAGCAGGAAGAAGCAGGGTGGGCTGGGGGTGAAGTTCAAGGTTTTCTGTGCCACAAAGAGCTGGGGCAGCTGCCCATGACAACAGAAGCAGCCACCCTGGCAGCACCCTCTGCCAAGGCACCAACTTCAGCACCTTTGGGGATGGAATTTACATCAGTAAGTCCCCTAGGAGACTTTGTGTGCCCTCATCTTCATTCTCAGCATATTCCCCTGCAGAAAGCACGCTTACTGCTCGTGTGACTGACAGAAAACCCTGGCGACTTTCCCAGGTCACAGCCCCAAAGTTCAGAGTACAAACCTGGCACCTTCACCCTCACTTCTGCACATCCACCACCAGCTACAGAAAGTTCCTTTCCTTTCTGCTCTTCCTCATAGAAAAACCATCATCACTCCTAATTCAATTTGCAAGTACTTTCTCATCCCATCGTTTTGTGCTCTGCCACATTTCATAACCTTGTTTTGCACGCTTGCAGGCAGTGCTCGCACTTCTCCTGGGGCTGGCAAGCAGGTCTCTTTTGAAGTTCTTCCAGGTTATTGAACTACTATGTTAATGCAGCTTGTTTCCCATCAGTTGAGGGCAGAGTGCCGGGGACATAATTTATTTTCCATGTTTATTTATGTCAGGAGAGTCCTAAAAGGATTTGTTTGCAGCTGCTTTGGTTGCTGCTCTTGCCGAGGTTAACTCCTGCCCCGCTGTGTGCCAGCAAGTCAGGCCCAGGGAGACTAGAGTCCACCGTCTCCTTCATGCTGTGGAAAGAACTAATTTCTTTTGTGCTTCTTAATGAGGAGCAGAATCATCCTTTTTTTCTGGCTAAAAGGCCCTTATGCCCCTGGAAGGCAAAGCAAGCTGGGAACCAGCATGGATCCCTTAGTCCTACACCCCTGCTTCTGCACATCCTCAGAGAAGGGACCGTTTGGTCACCTCCTTTTCGGGTGGCTTGAGCACGTCCCGTCCACACCCCCACATTAGGGACAGAGCAGACAGCAGTGTTGCTCCCACGGTGTGTGGGGTCCCCAGAACGAGCTCCTGTTCCAGAACTATATGGATGGAGAGCCGTAAGCCCTTGAAAAATGGAGGTTTCTGGATTATTCCAACAGAGCGATCCTCTCTGCCCCTTTCACCCTCACGGAGAAAGCAACTGGGTACATACTTTACTCCACCACCTTTATTACTATTAGTTCTCCAGGCTCAGTCATACCTGCAGGTGGTCACTTTTTTATTGCTATCAACAATATACAGCCCCAAATTGCAGACTGAGATGACCTCTCCTGCACCAGCCCCTGCTCAGGGCTCCACACCAGCCCTGGTTCATCCCCCACAGATGATGGCCAGGCTCTGCACCTTTTCCCAGGTGGTCCAAGCCCACGGCATCACCTCACTCCCAGCTGCTACCCAGCAACTTCCAGCTCTTTGGAGCATCCCAAGGTGATGTGCTGGGGAGCCGGCTGCCAATTAGTTTTCTCATCTACCTGGGAGGAGGGGAGCATGCTGAACCGATTTCCCCTATTGTCCTCACAACCATCTGGGCAAAGAAACATTTGTTGTTTTGTGATAGATCCCCGTGGAGGCCGTTCAGGCATCCCACCAGCTTGCACAGCAGAGCTGGCAATTTTGCCAGAAACTCTGCTTTAAGGAGTTTTGCAACATTAATTAAATTTCTGCAGTTGTATCTCTTGGCTCTGAATAAGACCCGAGACTCTCTTAGCATGTAAGGAAGGTCTCAGCTCCTTGTTCCCATCCAAACCCGGCTCTGAACAAGTCTGGCTTCCAAGGCTGAATTCCCTGTACGCAACATCAGAAATACAGTCTTGTCCCCAACCAAAAGGAAATGAATTCAAGACTATCAGGGTTCTGACACAGTACGGGTCTAAATAACCTAGAAGCTGAGAGATGATCCCACAGCTACAAAAAAAAAGCAGATATCCTTGCCCAGAGAACCGATTCCTCTAAATAAGCAAAAATGAGATCAGTGATCATGCAGACAGGCACAAGGCAGGAGGGACAGCAAGCCACCCCAAAGACTCTGGGTGAATTTGACACAAAACCCCCACAGCTCCAGCTCCCTTTCGCGTCCAACGCACACAGCCCCTGCCTTGGGCTGGCACCAATGACCCGGCATGGCTGGGCTGGTGTAGGCACCACTTTCCAGGAAAGCATGGAAGGAAGAGGAGCTGCCAAGCCTGGGAAATGCAGGAGGACACAGGTTGATTTTTAATGATTAGAATTCTTTAGAAATTTAAAACAGAGGCTGTTTTTTTCAGGAACAGGATATTAATAAATGAGATAGGAGGGAAATGTGAAGAAGACAAGGAGAACATTAACTCAAGGAAGCTGTGGGACTCGGGCTTCCTGAGCAGCAGGGCCAGATCCACTGCCTGGAGGTGGGAGATGGGCACGAGGCTCGCCAGGGTCCCGCAGGGCTGGGACACCAGAACAGAGGGTGGAACACAGACCAATGGTGCCGGGCTGGCATTTCCCACACAGCATAGTGCGATTTCTGGCAGCTATGATGGAGAGACCTGAAAGCAAGGTGGCTGGCGGGGTCAGAAGACGCTTGGCACCAGCACGTTCGCTCCAAGCCAGCCATTAATCATCGCCCTTTGTGGCCGGGGCTGCTGCGTGCACCACAGGGGCCGTGCTGGGCTGCGGAGGCAAGGGCCAGCAGGTTGGCACCACGGTCCCGTGGGCACGTTCACCCGCTGGCGTTCCCAGGAGGTGGCCACAGCAGCATCGCACCTTCCTGGGAGCTGCCGGGCCACCGCAGGTGGCAGGGCTCTGGGTGCAGGGCACCCACGGGCTCAGCGCCACTTCAGGGAGAAAGTCACAGTTTGTGCCACCGCCAATGAAGGATTTTGCTCTGACATAAATAGCCATTACTGCAGAATAAGGAGGCGCAGAAGACACTTTGCAAACTTTATCTGCTTAAAGCACGGCCTGCTGCCGCCACGCAGGGGTGCCTGCACCAGGGGCAGGACTGACCCCCCGCCGGGTACCTTAACGCCGCGTCGCTCGCCCGCTGCCAACAGCATCAATGCGAGGGCGCTGAGGCGCGGCCGGCGGGCACAGCGGGGGCCAGCTCAGCCCAGCCCAGCCCCGGCCAGCCCGGCACAGCCCCGGCCAGCTCAGCCCAGCCCGGCACAGCCCCGGCCAGCTCAGCCCAGCCCGGCACATCACCCTGCTCCCACGGGGCCGTCCCGGCCCCGCACCGGCACATCCCGGCTGTGCTCCCAGTCTCCACAAGAGGGCAGCAGCACGACACAGGCCGCCGGCCCCTGCCACCACCGCGGCCTCGGGGCGGCTGCAGCCGCGGGCTCGGGGGGCACCGGCCCCGGGGGGGGGGGACAGCGGCTGATGCCCACCGCCCCGAGGAGCGCCCTGCAAAGGGTGGGCGTGGGAAGCCCTGCCGCGGACCCCCGGCTCACCCGGGCACAGTTCGCTATGGCGCAGCCCCTCCGGCTCACGCTTTCCGAACAGCTCGGCTAAGAGCGAGGGGCTGCGGGGCGGGAACCGAGGGGCACCCACCATCACCCACCGCCAGCCTCTGCCCCCTCTGCACAGCCCCGGCAGGCAGCACGGCCCCCACCGCAGGGTGCTGGTGGGCTCGGGGCAAGCCCCGGTGCAGGGGAAGACCAAGTCGGAAAGAAATGGCCCAGTGTGGGCAGCCCCCCAGGAACAGCCATCGGGGTCTGCAGGGCCCCCCCAGCCCGGGGGGCAGCCAGCAGGCCGGCGGGTGTCCGGGAGGCTGAGGTCACCCGGCAGCTGCGCCCGGGGCAGCCCCCGCCCCAGGAACGCTCCTCTTCCTCGGGCCCCACGGAGCCAAGCAGCTGTCAGGAGCCAAATGGTGGAGCCCCGGAGCTGTACCTAACGGCAGGGAGCTGCAGCAGCGTTCACCGGAGGGCATCCCACGCCAGCCACCCAGCCCCAGGCTGCACCGGGCACCCCTCGCCAAGGGAAGCCTCTGACTACCAGAGACCTGGTGCTTGGAGCTCCGGTCGCCTTTCAGTGAGCAACGCGGTCGCATGGCCAGTGACTGCATCTCATGCCCCAGAGCCCGGCAGAGCAGGCACTTGGCGCTCCAGGCTTTAGGCAGAGAATGAGAATTTTAGTATCTTCTGGGGTGAATTCTTTAACCCCGGTGAGCTTGTAGAAGACTACTCAAATCACTGTTGCCCTGTTCACCGCCCACATGGGACCCTGGAGCGTGACAGCTGATCTCCTCTAGATTATCTTGATCTTGCTGGACATTGAGCAAGTGCACACCAAGGCACAAGGTGTATTAGGGATGCCAAAACAGCAACAGATTGTCTAATGGGGCTGTCATTCTGTCATGAAATATGACATGCATCCAGCCTGGGAGGAAGAACTGGATTGCTGTACAGTTCAGCGCCAGCTGAGGCCACACAAGATTATTCCTCATTTCAGAGTCTCATTGATCAGACCCGGAGGATACCTTTCTGCAGCATAAACAAAATGTGACAAAAGTCCCAAACCACCCACCTCTCTTTAGCTGCGCTTTATATGAAGCGCGTTGCCATTTCACAGGCACATCTATGAGGGATTTCCCTTTTGTGAACCCAATTTCCTCTTGCTTTTGAACAAAAACTCCTCTCTGACATGAAGGATGCGAAGGTAGAGACAGCATGGCTTGGTACAGAGCAACGGGGAATTTGCCAAGTGGCAACAAAATGGAGAACAAACAAGAAAAATAAAAGCCTATTTAATGCGGAGCATTTATCAAAGGGGCAAAGATGCTTCTCCAGCAGCATCACTGACTCCCCTTCTGTTGGCGGACACGCCGGGGGGACACTATGAGCAAAAAGAAGGAAGAGCAATGACAAAGTAAACACAAGTAACAAGGTAGGAACAAGCCTACAGGTTGGTAAGAGCTCCTCATGCTCCCCACCACGCCACCCTATCAAAGGCGCAGCCTCGACCAAGCGCCAGCTAGGACAAAACTAACGTTGAGTGGATCTCTGGAGGAGATCCCACATGGTGAGCTCAAGGAAAACAGAAGAGTCATCTTTGTTTTGCTCTTCCTCAGTGATAAATGGGACCTGACACCCTTTCCCAAAGGCTGAATTCATCAGCTCCAGAGCTTACAGGTAATTAGATCTGGAGTCATGGTGGGATTGTCTCTAGCAGTCATGGTACCATCTTGCTCCTTGCGCTTTCCTTGGGATCCTATAACCGAACTTCCCAGGACCTACAGTAAGACAAAAGAAGCATTTTCTTCTGTTATACCCTCCAGCCAAGCAGACCTCTGAGGTTTTGGTACTTATAGGCCTCTGGGAAGGCACTGCCTCTAGGATGGCTATGGAGAGCCCAGCAGAGCCACCCAGCAGGTTAGGGTACCAGGAGTCACAGCTCTGACTTCGAGGGAAACATGAAAATCTGTCTCGTGAGACATACTTCAGCCACAGTACCAGCAGTAGTGCTTCTGCATGTGCCAACACCTTGCTGAGAAAAGCAAATCTTCATGAAGACGTGACTAATACGTGGACAGCCAAAGCCTGAGAACAAGCAGTATCGCCTACAACTCACAGCATTTTGGGAGGTCTACAGCTGTCAATCAAGTGCACACTTCCTCAGATGAGCATTTCCAGGCTTCCCTCTCAAAAGGGATCCCATGGGAACCCCCTTCCTCACACACCAGTCTTCTCCATCTTTTTATCCCGCTCAGGTCCCCCCCAGGGTTCAGCTGCTTGCTTGGTCCCAACACCGCTCTCAGATCTGCTTCCTTAGCCTCAAAAATGCCTTGGACAGAGAGATCCTCGAAGTCTGGCAACAGCCTGTGAAGTCTCCTTTTGATCTCCTGGTAGTCTGCCATCTCCTGCAAGGGGCATTTGGTGGAAAGTAGAAAAATCCAGAGACAGGTGGTTTGGGATGGGAGCCCTGGGAAAGCTGTAAGGCAGTTAAATGCGCCCACCGTGGTGTAGGACAGGCAACTTCCACAGATGAGGATGAACCTGTGGATGAAGCAGTCCAGGCCTCTTATCTCCCACCAGTATTTTGGATGAGGGAACCTGTTGTCCTGCATCGTCACAGAAGGCTGTGTGTAGCAGGCTGCATAGGGGACAAATGCAGGAGCAAATCCAGGACGTGACAGCAGTGCCTGGGATGTCGGGTGATCTTCAGCAGCCGGGAGCTGAACCACAGGAGATGCCAGTTGGGCTTTGTGAAATGACAAGACCATGTAATCCAAACATGTCCATCACCTTCAAGCAAGGATCCTGTGACACACGTAAAATTGCTTTTGTTCACCCAAAAGATCAATATTGTCAGGATGAAATAATATGTCAGCTGGTGTGAAGAACTCTGCCTGACCACTGACAGTCAACGGGCAGAAACTCCCTCTTGAAAAAATATTTTAAAAATCCTGAATATACTACCACTTTCCAAATCGCTGTATTCAGACTGTAGATCATCTCCAAATTTCTTGGAAGAATGATTTTCTGTGCACGTGGTTTATTCTGATGCAGGAAATTCCTCAGATTAAATCGAGGGTTTTTTTCTATTAAATCATCATGGCTAATCAAACTGCCAGAGTCCCATCTGAAGACCATACTCCTCGGCGAACATCAGCATTTACTCCATGTCAGTTGAGGTAGGACTTTCCTCTGAACAAACCTGTTGTCAAAGACAGCTTCTCATTATGTTCATCTAAAACTCTCTGGTCCTTCGGCAGCTTCTTCCCCTCGCCCCCGCATGATAGCTTTGTTTTGCATGGGATTTAACTTTGCATGTGTGGTTTGGTGTGGGTTTTTTTAATATAACATCAAATCTCTTAATTCTCTGACCCAGAAATCAGAGACAATCCTCATAAAAATCTGGGACAAAGAAAACGCAGCTGCGTGCTTGCAGCAGCAAGAGCTCCCAAAACTCCCAAATCTACCCATTTAAAGTGGTTGTGATTAAAGAAAGCATTTTGAGAACTGTTGCTGTCAGATCTCGGGTTGTTCTGAAAGTAAATCCTTGGCTTTCAAGCACAGGTCTACTCTGAAAAAGACGCTTTAAAGAGTGACAACGCAGCGGCCCAGGCTTGCCACCAGCCGGCGATTCACACCTCCGATGGGAGGGCTCTGCTGCCCACCATGTCACCTCCATCACCACGCAGGGCACACCTGCCCCCACAGCATCCAGAGATGAAGGTTCTCCCAGCCGCAGCGCGACCTTTCCCAGCGCCGCACAGCCCACTCCTGCAGCACTTTTGCCAATGAGTAAATAATGAGAAATTAGCGCATGGTCCTGGCGATGAGTCAGAGAAACCGCCGCTGGCACTAACAAACCCGCAGGGACAAAGCAGGGTGCTGGAGGCATCCAAGCCCTGCGGTTTCCTGACAGCATCACCCATGTCATGCCCGTGCCACCCCCGTGTGTCTGGCTGTGCGGTCCCATCGGTGAGTCACCCCCAGACACCCACCGGGACAGCCCCGTCCAACGGGCCAGGGCCAGGACCGTGCTGCCCGCCATGGCCTCCCCACGGGTTAGTTTGGCCAGGGAGACCCACACATTGCCAGTTGGGGCAGGCTGGCACACCCAGCCGCCCCCCGTGCGAGAGCCCGGGGGGTTTTAGGGGCAAAAGGAGGGCACAGAGATACAGCTCCACCGCATGCTGCCACCAGGGCCAGCGGAGGGGCAGTTGGACAGATCTTCTTCTGCCCCCCCAGTGCTCTGCTGCAGCACCCAAGGGTGAGGCCAAGGTGGGAGCTCACCCACTCCATCCCCAGTGCCAACCCCAGGGAAGCCCCACATGACAGCAGGGTCACCCCCACCCGTTCCAAACCCTTCCCTAACGAGGCAGGGTCTCATTAAGGAGGGTGACGCAGCCCAGCTGCCCTGGGTACCGCAGCTGGGGCCCACGGTGGCCAAGCACAGGAGGAAATGGCATTGCTGTACCTGGAGCTCGGGGGTGCTCCCCCCGAAAGGGAAAGAGCAGTTCAAACCAGCCAGGGCTTTAATATCAGATTAAATGCTTTCACAGGAGCCTATTTGAAAGCTTCCAGACAGCCTTTTGTCAAGCCAATTTCATTTGCATTGTACTTTGGCTTCAAGAGATGCCTTAAAATGTAACCAGCAGCACTTTTTTTTTTTTTTTTTTTTTTAACATGGTAGCCTAACTTTCTTGGATGGGGCTGGGATGGCCACTGCTCCATATGGGAAGGCAACAAAGTGTTTTAAAGGCAGAGGGTCCAAGCAAAGCTCTCCTCTCCAATGCTGATGGCCTGAATGCATTATTGTTTAGGGAATCTGTTGAGCATTTTGTCCTCAAAGACTTGCCGTTTTAGAAGGCTGAATGAAGCTCCAACTGGGATTATCAATTTTTAATTTCCCCATTAGCAGAAACAGAAGGTTATAAGTCTGGTAGTTTCTCCAGCTAGAGGGAACAGCCTATTTCCACACGAGGATTTTACTTTAAGAGGGCTAGTTATCCCAAGCCTCGGACCGGGAGGTAAGCCGTGCCTCAGCACTGCAGCAGTTCAGGAGTTCCTGGCTGATCCCCGGCCAGGTGGGAGCAGGAGGGCGGCTGAACCAGGACGTGCAGCTGCACGTGGGCATCTGGCAGGGACAGCAGCAGGGTGCTCCTGCCCTCTGGCAGGCAGGAAAAGCGACCCAGAAACAGCAAGAGAGAGCCCCTTCCCCAGTCATGGGCTGGCTTCTACTTTGAAATTTGGCACCTGGTAGACACAGGGCACAGACTCGTAGGAAACTGCTGCTCCTCCTGCCCCTCCACTCCCTGATGTGGGGACACAGAGGAACCTCTGTTTGTCCCCCAGCCCACCACCGCCAGCCGGGAGGGCCCAGCATCACAGGGCTCTGTGCCACCCCGGCTCTCCCCACAAGTGCATCCTTGTCATTCAAATGAGAAGCTGCCACAAAGACGAGGGCCCTGCCCTGAACAAAGAGTCGCTTGGGAGTACAGCAGAGGGGGATGCGGGTCCGTGGTCTCCACCGATGAATGCAAATGCCTCCATCCCCTGGGAGCAATTTCTGAGGGAACAACAGAGACTGGCTTTGTGAGCGGGAGGCCGAGGGAGAGGCATCGTTCATACGCAAGCCCCCAGGAATGCCCAGCAAGCCCCAGCTGGAGAAACGCCTGGGGGGCATGCACAGATGTCCTCATCACCCCTAACCACGAAGTCAAGAAAAAGCAGCTCAGTCTTTTTTTTGCACCCGTGCTTTTGCAACCAAACTAAAGCTTTCCTAGCACTCCCGCATCCCTTGGCCACTGACGCCAGAGCCCACATCCACCAGGGCTGATCTCAGTGATGCCACCACCACCACCTCACCATCAGCTCCCATCCTGCAACCCCAGCGCCAGGGGAGAGCATCTCCCGAGGACAAAGCATCCCCCTCGGGGCCAAGCTTGCTCAGCACTGGGCATCAGTCCATCCCAAGCTGCAGCTTTCGCCTGGTGCCCAGTGTCCCAGCACACGGCTGCCGTACCCGCAGCGGGCAGTAACGCAGCCCAGCGGGCAGCAGCTGCCTGCTTAACAGCCAGCTCCTTTACAGACCAGCCGGGCTCCAGGTCAGCGCCTTCAGTGCAGACTCCACTGCGCCAGCTTTTCTGGAAAATAAAACTTGAAGGCAGACCTCCCTTCAGGCCTGGTTCAAAGCCCAGCAAAGTGAGAGCTCTTATTACTCAGTTACTACTAATGTATATAAAGTTTTGCTGCTTACACCTCTGAGACGCTCAAGCCCAACAGCCATAAAAAGATGCAATTCGTGAATGCTGGGCACTGCAGTGAGGAGGGGTTGGGGGGGTTACTGTAAAGGCAGCAGTGCAAAATGCAAAGTAGTAAATCTCAAAAGCAATGTACTGAAATTCAAGGGAAACACTCAAGTCAAGCTCCGTTCCATCTGCTATTTTATGCTCTCTTTGTTAGAGTAGCTAATGGAGAACAATAAAAACATTAATAATCAAGCTAGATTTATAAACTGGGCAGGATATTCCACTAGTAATGAAATCTGGAGAATCATTCAATATTACATTGCTTTGGGCAGCACTCTAACAAGAACTGCCTTTGAATTATAGCCCTCTTTTGTTTTGCTGAACTTTAATGTGGCCCAGCATCACTGTTTCATTTAAAACAAACCCTATAGCAGGACCGGAGCTGAGGACACAGCTCAGAGGCACAGTCCTGCTCGGCACTGAAAGCCTCTCAGCTGCAAGAGGGGAGTATTTGGGATGTAAAGGCTCTGTTGACATTGTGCTCTATTTACAGCAGAGAATTGCTGGATCTAATTTTCAAAGGTTAGCGGAGCTTTCTATTGCCATGCTTTCATGCTTCCTGGTTTTCAAATATTTGGTTGAAATGCATCACAGATCTTTAATTTCTTAGTTGCTTCATAAAGTGGATGTCAAATAATACTTCTTACTCTCGCTTCCCACACAGTGGTATTTTCTAGACAAACACCTCTGAAAATACCTTGGCGTTTTCTGCTCCCTGCTGCTTATTAGAGGGCATAAGCACAAACCTGCTTCACAGCAACCTCTCCACAATCCCCTTCAGCGCTGTCTCGAGCCAGAGAGATGCATTTGCCCCAGCAAGCACACTCACCGAAGGGGGGGAATCACTCCGACACCTATCTGAGACCATCCACTCTGCACTTCCCAGCCTAGATAGGGCTTGGTCTTAACGTAGGACTCCCTGATCCCCTGCTCCTGCAGTTCACTTCTGCACTGCTGCCACCAACCCCGGCACCTTTTGCTTTGCAAGACTGCCACAGCTCTTCAGCATTTGAGCTACTGCTCAAATCCAGTCCAGGACAAAAAAAGGTACTTTAATGCCTGAAAGTTGTCAGTGATAACTAATGAGCCCTCTTGAGTATTAACATTTAGCCTGTAAAAGCTGAGTGCAACATGTACGGTAGCAAGGGTAAAAGCAGGTCAGAGACAAAGCTTGAGTCAAATTGATCGGGGCAGAATACACCAATTCATGCGCCGTTTGCATGAAATATTAATTCCAGCTTTAACATTTAGAGGAAAGCAAATACACCATAACGATGCAGACGTACCTTATTTCCCCCACATTTTCCCTTCTGCTAGGAGCTGATGGGGAACAGTGTGCTTTGTCCTTCCCGGCAGGTGTTTGGGTAGGAGCCTGCGAGCCAGAGCACGCGCTCGGTGGCCAAGCCTCGGCGGCAGAGGCAGCGTCCTGGCGCACTGCTCCATGTGAGCCCTGCTCATTAGATAACCCTGCCATGCTGCAAATCCTCCCTCCCTCCTTCACAGCAGCACACAGGCAGCAATTTGAAATCCGCTGAATTTCAGGGAATTTCTCCAAACTGGCGGGACCAGCCCCAGGACTGCTGCCCACACCCAGCCTCCGCCAGCTTTCCCACACCCAGGTCTGACACAGTCCTGGGGCTTCTCTGAGCTACGGCTGGTATCAGCTACAAGAAACTTTTCCTCCTCCAGGAGGAAAGCCTCCATTTCTCCCCTCTCCGAGAGGACGGCGCAAAGCTCTGCTGACCTGCTGGCACCGTGACCTGGCAGGGACACGACCCAAGCCCTCGCTGCTTGCTAAAACCTGTCACCCTCCTGCAAACCGAGCAGGCACCTGTGAGCAGAGAAGCCGGACCACAAGGATGCCCACACAGACCACCGCAACGAAGTCAACCCTCCACCTGCCGCCGGCGCAGAGCAGCCCCCAGCGCATCCCCGAGCTCGCCCCGGCCCTCAGGGATCGCTCTTACTCCAAACGAGCCATTTTACCGGGCTTGCTGGCAGGGGTTTGTGTGGCTCTGCCGCAGGCAGGGAGCCCTTGAGGGAGGCCAGCCTCTCCCAGCGCCTCAGAAACCACCATCTCCGTGTGAGGGCTGCTGGGGCCATCACCCCGCGGATGCTGGGCTGGGGGAAAGTTGGGCATTTTCACACCTCGGTGCGTGGTGGGTGCAGGGGGGCACGGCGTGCGGGCAGCCACCGGGGGGGGGGGGGGGGCGGGGGGCAGCGGTTGCAAGGGAACGCACCGCACACCGGCTGGAAGGGAGGGGGGTGCCAGGCTCCAAAAGGGTTCCGGGCAGTGGTGGGGGGCACTGGGTACTGAGGGGGTAAATAGTCCCTGCCCTGGGCGCGGCGGGGGTGGGGAGCGGCACTAGATGCAGCGAGAGGCACCACGCAGAGTGCTGGGGGGTGAACACCGGGTGTAAAGGGGCACCGAGCAGCGGGTGCAAGCTGAGGGCACTGGCTGCAAAGGGGGCCCGAGCGGCGGGGTGCTCCGGGGAGCGTTGCTGCCGGGGGGGCTCTCCCAGCGCCGCGGGCCGGCCATGCCCGGGGACGGGGGGAGGAGCGGGGGGGCAGCGAGGCGGGTGCCGGCTGGGGGGGGGGAGCGGAGGGTCGCGGGGGTCGCAGGTAACTCACAACTCCCCGGGTGATGTCGTCCGCCGCGGGGGTCGGCGCCGCGGGCGCTTCTTGCCACGCCAGCCACAGGGCGACCACGAGGAGCATCTCCCGGCGGCGGGCGCGGTGCCGGGCGGCGGGGCTCAGCATCCCCCCGCGCCCCGCGCCACCCGCCGCCCCCCCCGGCAGGGCCCGGCCCCGGCCCCGCGCTGGGCTCCGCCGGGCCGCCGGGCTCCGCGCCGCATCCGCGCTCCCGCCCCGGGCTGCGGGCGCCGCCGGGGAGGGAGGTGGCAGGCGGGGGGTGGGCTCCGCTCCGCGCCGCTCCGCCGGGCCGGGAGGCGGGGGTGGGCTCTGCTCCGCGCCGCCGGGGGGGGGCGGGCTCCGCTCCGCGCTGCGCTGCCGGGGAGGCTCCGCCGCCGGGGCGGCTGCGGGGTCACATCGCCCCGCTCCCGCACCCCGCGGAGCGAGAAAGTTGCTTCGGGCGCTACCGCGGAGCGGAGCGCGTCTCAGCTGCTGCTGCCCGGGGCCGCCGCGGGGCCGTGGCTGCCATGCACCCCTCTGCCTCCGGCCGGCGGAGAGCCCCGACCAGCGGTGGCGGAGGAGGAGGAAGGATGGTAATGAGGGAGGCGGTGTCAGGGCTCCGGCGGGGAGGGGCGGCACAGCGCGGTCTGGCCGCGGCGCTGCGCTGCGCAGCACCGGCACCGGGCACCGGCACCGCTCCCGGCGCGGCTCGCAGGGAGGGCTCAGACCCGGGGCCGGTTGCGGCCCCTCTCAGCGCTGTGTTCGCCTGCGGCTGGAGCGTCCCGCGCTGCCGACACGCTTCTCCCCCGGCACCACCATTTCTTTAGCGCCAGCCGAGCCCCCGAGCTCCCCGAGGCGCCGTGGGCGCAGACCGGGAGGCCGGTGCGTCCCCCAGCAGCACCCAGTCCCGGCGCTGGTCCCCAAGAGCTGCGTAACGGGCTCCGCTGGCCGCGGCAGCCTGCCTCCCGGAGCTGTGAATCTGCCACACTGTGACAGGCCAGATGGCAGGGGACACCCTGACACCTCCAGCTCCAGCCGGTTCAGCATGAAAATGTACTTCAGACTTTGCCTTTCCCACCTCCTATTAGCACGTTAATATACTCAACAGCTTTGGAAATGAGCTTCAAAGTTGTTTTAAAATGGAAATTTTAAATGTTCTCTTTTTTTAAAAAAAAAGGGTAAGAAATGGAAATAATGAAGAACAGCAGAGACAAAAAAAAAACGCTTCAAGGTGCTGCTGGGGCAAAATTGGAACGGACATTGATATGGCACCGTCTGCACAAATGGATTAATTCAGCAATCAACCGTAGCTGCTTCTGGAGATATTGAATATCAGACAGGACTTGAGCAAAGCAGTGGGGGAGGAAAGAAGAAATCTTTTTCTAGAAGAAACTGGTTAGAGATAATTGACAGGGAGACCTCACTTCCCACAGCTGAGCTCACACCACCCTGGGTCCCCCTGAGCTGGGCCAGAATTACTGCTCTGACACCAGAGAAATCGGAAGGAAAACCACTGGACAGCAGGGCTCAGAGCCTCACCAACTAGAGGTCTGTTGTAGCTCAAGAGCTTTGCTCCTTACTAAGGCCAAGTTCAGCTCCTTAAGATGACGAGCAAAGCCCACCCAGCCTCTGGGTCAGCACGTGCGGGAGGGGGGCGGTTGCAGAAGGCAGGAGCCCCCCGTGCCCGGCTGCAACGTGATGGGGCTGGCTGCTCCCACTCAATGTTTCATTTTGCTCTGAAAATCTGCCCATGGCCACCTTGCCACAAGCCCCCATCTCCCGGGCGTGGGCTCCCTCCCCTTTACAGGACTCCTCCTTCACGCATCTCCTGCCTCATCCTGTCTGCCCTGCAGGTGCTGCTGCTGGCAGGGGAGATCTCTTTCTCACTTCTGATAACCACCACGCAGCGCCCCGATGAGATGAGGATTATTACTTGCTCTATTTCAGATCCCACTGCCCCAAGCAGAAAGCAGCAGTCACCCAGCACCCCTGGACCTCTCCTGGGTTTTCCAGCAGAGAAACATTACCCTGGGCAGTCAGGCCAGCCTGACATTGCTTAGCAACATCACATGTAGTAATTTCCTGCTAAGCAGCTCCAGAATCTCTTCTTATTAGGGATCATTTCTCTTGGCAGTTGACAGGACTGTGGGCAGCTAGGAGCCATCCTCAGGAGGAAGGCAGAGGCAGCACAGCCACGTCAGCTGGGAGCAGCGGGCAGCAGCAGCACAAAATCTCAGCCCTGAGGACAAGCCTGCAGCCTTGGTGTGCTCAGTCTCTGCCCTGACCACCCTGCCAGGGTGAAAACTGCCAGTGCAGGTGCCCTGACATGCAGTGGGTTTGGGGTTATCCCTGACAAACGTGTCAGCACCTGGAAACACTTCCTAGGGGTTTGGGGCTCTCTTATGACTGCTCAGCACAAAACCCCTCTGTCCCAACATGTGGCACATCTTGCATGCCAGCCCAGTCCCCGTGCTGGGCAGCCTGCAGCTCCGTACTCACAGTGCCACCTTCCCTGTGCTAGCCACACCACCCTGTAGCAGCAAGGTTACCTCAGCTGCCTTCCTGGTGCATGCTCCACCCTGACCTTCAATTCCATTTTGCAAATGAGGGCAATGAAGGATAAAGGTTCATCATGGGCAGCCTGTGAGCTGTTGGACCAAAGATAAAGGCTGAGCCCACTCCAGCTGGAAGAGTTTTGCTCTTAATTTCAAGGGGTCAAGGTTTTAGGGCACATGCTACAACTTTTTCTTCACCTCCTAGTTCATCCTCTCACAACAGTACAACAGGGACAAAATCTTCACGGTTTCTATCAGACTGGGTGTTTTAAGTGGATTGACAGCACGGCAAATGGAAGATGCTGCTCCACATCAAATGTACTTCAGTCCCTTTAGATTCTTTCCTATAGCATTACATGTAAGAGTATACCCATTTTTACCAAATGTAGAATATACTAAAACTCGCCTATCGCAGGAGAATATTTTCCCCACAGCTGTTTCTCACATACATGTATTACATACAGGCATGGGCTGTGATCACAGTTTTGGGTGTTTGTAGAACATTTTGCTGCAGCAAACTCGGCCCAACCTGCCAGCTCCAGCCTCCCACTGAAGAGCACTGTGCAGAAGCCCAGCTTCCCACCAGCAAGCCTTTGCACAGCCTCCTGCCTCCAGCATACCAGGAATGAGTTTTATCCTGGCTGGGGTAGATCAGCTTTTATTAGAGCAGATGGTCAGATGGCCCCAAGCAATGTCAAAAAAGGAAAAAAAAATAATTAAAATTAGTGTCTTGTATCATCTATTCCTGGCAACAGCCCCTGCTGGGAAGGACTGTAACGTTAAGCTAGCTGCAGATATTATGAGAGGGAGCAGCACTGCCCAAACTGAGATTTTGAATCCTTTAGCATCAGTTGCTCCATGGCAGATGGAAATGTGTCCTCTGGAGATGGGCTTTTAACACTGAGCTCAGTTAGTGAGGGCTGGGTGGGCTCCCCACTTTCTTGGATGCAGAGCTGCTTGCCTGCGTGGAGGAATTTTGAACTCCTGGGTGGTCAGGACAGTTTTGTCTGCAACTTTAGGTGCTCAAGCTCTGCCTTGGCTCCCCCTGTGTGCAGCAGAAGCAGAGGTGTGCATGGGGACAGGAGAGCACCCATTGCTCTCCCCTGCTGACAGAGAACCCTGAGCAACCAGCTTCAGGGGGCAACATTTCAGCCAGTGGAAGTTAGGTGAGGTTGGCGGCATCCTTGGCCCTGCTCAGTGAAGCCCCTCAGCTCATGGCTCAGGATTCCCACTTGCATCTCAGCTGCTTTGGTATGGGCTCAGGTCCAGGGCTGTGATCCGTGCACCTTCCTCCAACTGGGACTGGAGCAGAGCCACATGCAAGGTAGGAGCTGAAGAGTTCTGCAGATCTGGCTGAGGCTTTTTTCAAAGAAAACGAACAGCCCCACAAAACTCTCAGACTTTTTAGGTGGCCAAATCCCACTGAATTTTCCATCCTCTGCCTTCTGCAGCTGTCAATACCTGCTCTGTTTCACCATCTGCCCAGGTATTAGTTATTAGCATCTGTGTTGTGACAGCACCTCAGAGCCAGTCTTGCACCACAAGAGCCTGCAATGTGAATAATTATATACGCTCGATGGGTAGGTGCTCTGTCCATACCCTAAAGCTATTCAATGTAATTCCCAACATATTTATAAACATTTTTAGCAAGCACTTGTAAAAGACAAGACAGCAGATTTCTATGCATTAATCAAAAGCTGTCACAAATTACAATACCAAAAAATGCTACAACCATGCTATGTACGAACAGCAAAGAGAGATCCCTTAGTAGTTTAATTTTATTGCATGAGACCTGCTCTAACAAAACACTGCCTGGTCATCAAGGTCCAAAGAAATGTCAGAGAAGATCTAAACTTTCAGACTGTTGTAGGGCATATATTCAACTTTAAGCATATGACTAGTTATGCTGACGTTACTCTAACCAAATGAATGTAATGAAAGTGCATCTTTCCTTGGAAAGGTGGAAGCTGTGCACAATATAGTGAGGCAGATCATATGGATGCCATCAGCTCCTTACAGCTACAGAGAGCAGAGTTAGGCAATATGAAGAACCCAGTTACAACAGACTGAACTGTGAATATTTTTTCTCTCTTTCCTCTTTAGTCAATAAAAAACACCACCTCAATGGCACAGGTTTAACTCCACGCTCATGCCATAAGAACAATACGGGGGTAGATAGAGTTTTCATGCCATTCATTACCCAGGCAGGCTGCTGAATAGAATTTATTTAAGGAGGGAGCAGCATGATGATTTTAATTCTGTTAAGTGTAGCTTCCAAAATGCATTCTTTATGCTTTATTTGTTGCAAATGAATGACTCAGTTAAAACAGCATTTCAACACATTTTAGCCAAAATATTTGCTTTGCACAACAACAAAATACAGATAACTGCAATCATCTGTAAGTAAGAACAAGCAAATTGACAGACACAGCAGACAGCCGTTTACCGCCATACCTATAGTCTTTTTTAGCACAAAACTTTTATGCAAAACAAGAAGTGCTAGTAAAGCTGATTTGCAAGTTCACATTTCCCTGATCTGCCTGCCTGTCCCCCAGTGTTTGGGGAAAAGCGGTAAACAAGTGCACTGTATTTGTTTTCTTTCCACATGCATTCCAACCAAAATGCACATACTTCAAATATTTTCACCCTTGTGCATCAAGATGGTGAGCAGGAATTTAAAATGTCATTATCTTCTGCCTGTATGTGCTATGCGCAAGCTGGAGGTTTTTCCTCTTGGTGTCTTTAGTATAATTAGCATGTATGACAACATTCAGACAATTTAATTTCCCAATTACACAGCTATACTGAAAATAACCTTTGCATTAACTATGCAGCAATTCTTATCAGTAGATACTCTACAGCTTCTTCTGCCCTGTTCTATCGCTACAGATGCTCATGTTTTGGCAAGCTGAGAAATGATAATTTTCTGCCCTATCAACCAGGGAGACAAAAGGCAGTGCCGCAGTGGAGTGGGGGCCTGGGCTGACACGGTGCCCCCTCTCTGGGAGCAGCCAGCACACGCGGTGCTCCCGAGGCGCAGCCACATAGCAGGGGCTTCTTGCTGAGCCCGAGCGGTGCATCGGTTTATGCTGCGAAGTGTGAGAATGAGGACACTTATGATCCTACCCTGCTGTTCTCCTAGAAGCTTTGGTAGCCATGGGAAAATCAGTTACCAGAATCTAATTTGCTTGCTTGTAAGTAATATCGCTCAGACACTACTTATTTGCTTGCCTACTTTTAGGACTGATGGGTGACCAATGATAATGAAAAAAAAATAATAATCACTTTTCTGAGACCAGTAGTAAACACCTAGTCACATATATGTTAATTATTACTCATGGGAAGTTTAGAATTATTTTTTTTTCCATGGGCAAAAATGAAACCAAACAGGGCATTTACAGAAGGCTTGGGAGCATGCAGCTTTTTTTGCTTCCTTGTTCTCTTACTGTAAAACCAACCCACTGACATTTCTTCAATACCTTGTACAAAAGGAGGGAAGCCAAAATTAGAAGGGGTGGGGAAATCAGTGTTCCTGCAGGCCAGGGCTCCGGAGTGGAGGGATGCTGCAGAGGTGCTTGCGGTGCTCATGGCCATGGGGTTTTGTTCTCTGCATAATCACGCGCCGGCACAGAGGATCTCCAGCATCTCGGGGCCATCTGCCTGCCAGCTCCGCCAGCCAAGGCTGCACTAACCACCTCCCCGAAGAGCTCATCCCACTTGAGTCCTCTAACAACATGGCTTAGACCTCTCTAACTCACTTTAAGGTCTAAATTTTGCAGATTTCTCCAACATAACACCTGAAAAATGCAGCCTTCCCTGGCTCCCCAAGCAGCCGCAGCTCCCCCCGCTCGCCTCTCCCTGCGGCTGGGCCCCTGCATCTCCCCAACCACCCTGCCCCATGGGTCCCTGCGTCAGGTGCAGTTGCAGTGGGCTTGGTCCAAGCCCGTCGCTTTGGCCATCGCTCTGCAGCCCTGCCCCAGCAGTGCTCTGCTGAACTCCATCTATTGGATCAGACACGAGCTACTTGTCTTTATTTCCAAGGCCTTCACAGATGACCCGGCCTTGTCTTTTATTATTCATTTAGCATCAAGAAATCGGCTCCATCCTCCAGCTGGCCCTAAAACCAGCCTCTCTCTTCCTTCGCTAGGCTCGCAAACCACCACACTCACACTTGCTTCCACACTGTCTCTTCTGCCTGGGATTTTTTCCTTCTAAGCAAACCCAAGTCAGCCATGGTATCCTCCCTCTGCCTATAAATACACCCTATAAGGTCAGGACCACCCCTGGGAGTAATTTTTTCTAACACAATGATGCTCCAAGAAGCTAAGCGGTACTATTTTGCAGTTTCCTTCATCTCCGTTGCTAGCAGTTGTGCCTTGTTTTGCATTTTCTCCTGGATACAAGAGCTCTTTTTCCCAAGTCTGTGAGGCACCTAACACAAGGTCATCTTCATCTACTGCTGGAGTCCCTTGACGCTACAGTAACGTCAGTGATGGCCACAACATCTAAGTACTCAGCTCACAGCCACATTGCCACCAAGCAGATGCAGGCACACGCTGCACTGCACAACACTGGCCACTTCTGCCTCCCCACTGCATCATATACTTCTCACAGAACAGTGTTTAAAGCATTAACACCCATGAAAGAGGCACGTGTTCTCCAGGCTTAGCTTTGCTGCAAGTTTCACCGATACAGCAAAACCTCAATCAAGATCCTGTAATGGCGAGCCAGGCACAGGGACGGGCCAGACTGCCATGGTAAAGCACACTAAAGTGTAATTCTCTCTTCACTAGCAGCATTCCCATCTTTATTCCCATTGCTTTTTAATAACATTAACATTGTTTCAAGCACTGTCTTTTTTAAACGGTGAAGCGAAGTTCAGAGGTTAATTAGCAAGAAGCAGAACATAGTCACTTTACTAAAAAAAAAAAAGCCCAACAACAACAAAAATATTAAAAGGTATAAACTAGAATTTGATGGAGTTTTACAGGGAAAAAAAATACTGATTTTAACATTATTTAAATGCAACAGACTGTCCTTTGGCTTAGGAAAACCATGAAACCTTTGACAAGCTTTTATAATGCTTTAATAAGTGTTTGTGCTTTCCGTCAGTCAGAAGACAGCAAATTATGTGACATCCATCAAAAGTCAGCAATCAGTTATATGCACACATACACTGTATCCTACAGAGGCAGATAGGCTCTTCAGTAATGGCACAACATCTCATCAATTCAACCTAGCCATATATCTTCTTCCAACGTATGACATGTTGATTGGCAACCTTTCTAGAGAGCTGGTTCAGACATCCGGGGGATTTTGCTGGCAAGGTCAGCAAAGCTTGTAATGCAGCAGTTTCTGTCACAGGGTCATGGGTGACAAGCCAACAGACCTCAGCTGCACGCGAGGCTGCAGCAACCCCCACCTGCCAACGGCACATGCTGCACCAGGGGTGCTTGCCCCAATCTCTGGTCCTTGCTCTGCTCTCTGTGCCATGCCTCTTCCCGGTTTGCCCCAAAATCCTTCCTCTGCCCAACCCTTCCTATATCACCCTGCCAGTTCCTTGAAGTCCCTAATCAAGGAGGTTTGACTGCAGTGCTATGCCACGCTCCCCACGGAGATCAGTGTTCTCTTCTCAGCCCTGGCTGCTCCTCTTGGAGGCCAACAGCTTCTTCAGGTGCCGAGAGTCCTGGGTTTAACTCTGGAGAAATCCTGGTGTCCTTCACCTTTTAGTTCTGGGAACCTCACTTCTAGAGGGATGGGGGTTCAACAGAGAGCAACAAAAAGCATTCAGGTGTTCTGTGGGAAGGGACTTAAGACTCACCATACCCATCTTTTCAAGGGAAAGTGTTACCAGAAAAGAAGAGGCAGGAAGGAAACTGTCTGTGATGACAGGGCAATCGGAAAGGAGAATGAACCAGAAGATGCAATTATAGGAAGCGGTAAGAACAGTGAAATATTGAGCCCCATTGCCCGGGAAGGCTGTGGGATCCCCACTACTAGACCAAGAGGCTCTCAGAACCAGCTCAGGCACGGCGGGCCACTGTCTTGCAGAAAGATCGAGAACAGTCTCCTGATGGCCTTCCTAGTCTTGTTTCATATTTTATTTCCTCTGCTTTTCATCTGACCTGGATCTTCTTGCCTTTAAGATCTTCGTGAGGTTCAAGAGCTGAAGAAAATCAGCCGTTAGTCTAAGGCCGTTGTTGCATTCATAGAGATGCAGTCCCAGCTGCTTACCCTATATAACAGGATTTAGGAGACTGAATCTTCAAATTCAACTTTTTCTCCGGTAAGCAAAGAACTGTGTGGTGGGTTGACCTTGGCTGAAGGCCAGGTGCCCACCAAGATGCTCTATCACTCTCCTCCCCTCCCCAGCAGAACAGGGGGGAGAAAATAAGATGAAAAAATATTGTGGGTTAAAATAAAGGCAGTTTAATGAAACAATAGCAAAAGTTGCACGCGTGGAAGTGAAGGAAAATGAAAGGTATTATTCTCTACTTCCCACCAGCGGGAAACGTCTGGCCACTTCCCGGGAAGCAGGGCTTCAGTTTGTGTAACACTTGCTTCAGAAGGCAAATATCATAAATAACGAATGCCCCCTCCTCCTCCTCCTTTCTCTTAGCTTTTACATCCAAGCAGACATAACACTGTACGCAATATCCCTTTGGTCACTTTGAGTCAGTTGTCCTGGCTATGTCCCCCCCACCCCAGGATCTTGCCCACCCCCATCCCACTGGTGGGGGGGCGGGGGGGGGGGAAGGCTGGGGAGACAGCCCTGATACTGTGCCAGCCCTGCTCAGCCGCAGCCAAAGCACTGGTGCATCACCACCACCGTTCTAGCTACCAACACGAGCACAGCTCCGTAAGGGCTGCTACGGGGCTCCACCAGAGCCAGTACAAACCATTAAGATGTGTTTAAGTCTCTTGTTCGGATTCAGAGCTGAACACTTACCAAATTGCACATCCAGGAGTTTTCCCTGGCCCGGCCCGTTGCAAAGCCCAGCTGGCAACCACGGAACCTGTTCTGAAACGTCAGCAAAACCCAAGGATATTCTGGAGCCAGTGTTGCAAATTCAGGGCTTTTTCTTGCTATAAACAATTCATCTATAGGAAATACATTGCCCACAAACCTAACATGGCCCTTAGCAGAGCTAAGCACAAGCTAAGGGCAGCTGCCAGTGCTGCTGCTTCCTTGCTAATGCCTTAACAGAACGACCCTGCTTCTCTCAAGCAAAGCTATTCCAGTGCATCAAATGCAAACAAATCAATACTTGCAAGGCTTCTCTCTCCATAGCCTCCTCTAGACCTTCTCAGCAAAACTACAACCAATGGTGAGTTTAACCTGCTCGATCAGTCCTCCCTGCTTGAGCCTGCAGGGAGAGCATCAGTTAAATAAGGCAAATGCTTAATATGAAACCTGTTCTTGGTGGCAAAACCTGCATTTTGCCTTTGTGGCTATCCTCACCCCTGGTGGTTTCCATCACGGTCAGAAGTAAGTGGCTGCAGTTGGCAGAGGAAGGCTTCATTACCAGAAACACAAGGCAAAGACCCAGGAGGAACATTCTTCTTTTACTCTGCTCTCCCCTGGGTTGATGAAGCATGAAAATGAAAGCCCCATTCAGACTGGAAGGATTATGCCTCTGTATGTCAGAGCCATGTGAAATAAACAGTAGTGTAATTTATGGAGCAACTTTGGGAACTTAATTATTTCTCAGAATTCAACTTTGATGACTCCTTTCTACTCCCTGGGTCCTAAGCAGCTAGTGACGTTATGTTGCATTAGAAGCTGAAGCTGCAGCAGACAGAACAGCATCAAACCTGGGGCCAGGGGGGGACACAGGGCCCAGGGACACATCCCAGAAAAAAACCCCCTGAATGGTTTTTCTTTACCAAGAACAAACATAGGCAGTAGCACAGTGCTTTGGAAATAAATTGTTCATGAACCTTCTGGCTCGAAGCTACCAGTAAATCTTCCTGTTTCCAATGACGCCCAGGTATATATGGCAAAAAATCTCACTGCTCTATTAAAGGTCTTACTGAAAAGTCTCCCTGCTTTACAGAAAAGCTCTTATTTACCCCTTGTGTCCTCAGAATAACAGATTACCACAGCTCCTGGCAATCACAGCACAGCTCAGCTCTGTGTCCACACAGCAGACTAAAGTGCATTACATAGATTGCAAGCTGTTACATAAACCAAACTTTTATTATGGTGGTTATAGCAGCAAGATGTCCAAAGGGATGCTTTATATACAGCCTCTCTCTCTGCTTAATCAAAGTACAATCAAATGCCTTCTTTTTTTTAAGCTTCACTAGAGAAATGTTTTATTATTTTTAAATTGTCCAATACTTAACCACTAATTCCCTATGTTATTAAAGCTTGAACGAGGGGACTAGGGTCTAGCTCTTGCAAATCCTCAGTCAATTGAGTTTGGGGTTTCTAAAGCCTCAGTGCCAAGTGATACAGACCTGAACTCATGGCAGCTGAACTGTCAGAAGACAGCTGTCGGTGGACAGGAGGCTCAGAACGGTCTGCCTCTGTTCATTATTTGTCCCTGTTTTGTCCCAAGAACGGGCAGCTACATTGCTTGGGAGCAGGGCGGAGAAGGCGGACAAGCAGGGGATGCTTTAGCCTGGAGATGCCACGTGAGATTGGGCACAACCAGCAGCCCCCAGTCACCCAGACTTAGCAGCACCGTTTGTCAGAGGCTTCCTGAGGAAGGTACAGGACAGAGCAGGAGATGTTCAGTTAATATGGTAACGTGCCTGTGGAAAGAAATCAGGCTGCTACACCCAAGGTCTGGGGTCTCACATCCACTGGCTTCCAAGAAATACCCTGGTCCTGATCCACACCAGTGGCCGATGGTGCTCGGCTCAGCCGTGCCCTGCAAGTGGGAGCTGGCAGGGGAGACAGGTGGGAGCTTTGTGAGGGGTGTGATGCAATGGAGCACCTCAGACACCCCCTCCTGCCCACAGCGATGCACATTGTCCCAGGCGCCGCCCCCCAGGAGCTCTCCGAGCACACAAATCCCCTCCCAGGGGACAGAAGCAACTTTCCCCTGCTCAGGGCCAGCCGGCTGTCTCCCGACAGTAAAGCTGTACTAATTGCTGTCTGATACAATTAGGTTTATTCCTACTTGTAATTTAATTTGTGCAGGAGTGCTAGTTCAGCACAGGAGTTTGCATGCATTTGTGGCTCCTTCAATTAGTGGCACTTTGTAGTCCCTCCGAGAGTGGCTGCAATAGAGCTTGCTCTCGTCCCTCCTGGAGCAGCACTCGGGGGGCAGCAGGTGCAGGGCTGGTGGGACAGGGACCTACTGGGGCTAACAGGGCAGGGGGACCATCTGGGACCAGCCAACCCTGCCATGGCCCTGCATGGCAGCACAGGTCACCAGCCAGGAGCCTGCTTGTCTCTCTTGACCCAAGGGCAGCTGGGTTCAAGGGACAGGTAGAGATGGGTGGCAATGCAAAAAGGGCAAAAGTAGGAGAAAGGAAAAAGAAAGGAGCTGCTGAAAGAAGCCCAACATATACAGCACCCAAGGCAACCAGCCAAGGGCCCCTTCCCACGAGGTGTGCTGGCCCATGGGACTCTGGTGGCTCCCAAAGGGCACATGCTTCACTGAGACCACCAGCCAAGCCTAGATGGTGCTGTGCTTAGCGTAGGGGAAGGAGGAGGGAAAATACCCAAGAAGTAGAAATCAGAATATGATTAATGCAAAGCAGTATTTGCTGGTGCCCGTGATGTTTCACTGATCTTTATGTATTTCCTGTGGGATCAGGAACATCTTAGGTACCGTGGGAAGATAAGAGTCCTTGACTAAATAAGCAGCTCTCCTGACATCTATCTTTCACATACTTTGCTCTGCACACAGATAGTAAGCGTGGGAAAGCTACTGTATCCCTCTGACAAGCTTACCCTATAGTGGAAAAAAAAAAAAAAAAAAGAAAAGAATATATAGTATTTCCTTAGCCTTAAAAAAAAAAAAACAACCAACAACCAACCCTATTTGGAAAATAGGAGGCCTGTGGAGGTCCGATTTCAAATTCATCACACCTCCTGCCCCAGAGACATGCCTAAGGATGGCTGCTTCAGAACACATAAAACTGTTTTCAAACTTAGCCATGTCCTGCCTGTCTGCTTCGCCTGATATTTGCTTGAAGAGCAGAGCATCACAGGGGTTGCTGCAATGACTTTAAAGGCAGAAAAGACCCCTTTGTGCCAAGGGAGGCAAGCAGTTGCTTAGAATGAGAAAGGCACCGCATTGTATCCACAGGGTATTTGACAGATAAAAGTGTTTTATTTGTAGAAACTAGCAAAAAAAAAAAATAATCCCAAAACCCCACTGTCCTTGATAACTAGAGAAATTAAGATAATTTCTTGTGTTCCCCCTCCCCCCCTTAACTAATCTTGCCAAAATAAAACACTTTTCCTTCATTCTAATGCTTAAAAGACAGCCACAGAGATTTAACAGTTAAAATAGAACCATTTATTTCAAAAGGTTGTAGTAGAAGATGTATCATTTTAGTAGCTATTGCCTGTGGGCAGTGGGAAGAGAGCTGCTGAATGCACCATCAGCAAAGAGATTGAAGAGAGGCTGAAAAGGGGAGCCAGGAGAAGGCATTCACCTTCCCAAATGGGCCATAAACTCAAGTGACTGACTACAGCTAACTAAAAAGCAGGAATATTTCCATTGTGTATCAGAATCACAAGCAGGAGGCTTGCTGGAGCCCTGATGATGCTTTAGAGGACCATCTAACCGAAGAGCTGCTGGGCAGGGAGCAATGCAGTTCCACACACCACAGTCAGCGACTAGCCCCGTGCTGGGAGCTGAAGTGTGGGTAAACAGACATCTGTAACACCAAAGACCCCACACGTGTCTGGATCCAGCAGACCAGCTGATTTGCAGGTTTCCTGGTGCCCGCCTGAGCCCAGGAGCTCCCAGGGACCTGCCTCAGCCACCTTGTTCCCAGCTGGGCAGCAATTGCAACGCTTGAAAAGAGCTTACACCGAGTACTCACAGCAGAGGCATCATCACACCCACACATTAGTGTTTTGCCATTAGCCAGCACATACCAAAGGGACGGCCAGCCTGTCCCAGCAATGGAGTTGGACCAGGCTATAGCCAGGCACTCACAGGTGCTTTGGGTGGAGGTTTTGTACCTCCCCAAGTGCCGCCGGGCTGACATTCACCAGGCAATGCCCCCGAGACCACCCCGCGGCTCCTGTGCCTTGGGAGCCGGGAACGATGTGACTCCCCGCACACCCCTGACCTGCTCAGAGGCAGCCTGGTTATTTGGCATGAGTCCAGACACAAAATCCCTATCAAGCGCAAGAAATTCTCTCTTCACAAACCCTCACGGCAGGGGAGGGAGGCGCATGTAACTGCCCCAGCCAGGTGGGCTCCTTCAGCAGCCCAAGGCAGGCGGTGTGACCCCACAGGTGCCCACCACCCTCCTGGAGAGGGGCTGCTGCTCTTCCCAGCCACTGCCAGGTGGGACAGCATGTTGTGTCAACCCAGCACAAGGTGATGAGCACAGCCCTGGGGCTTCAGATAACAGATTTATGCCACAAAAAAAGAAATTCAAACAAAAAGACCAGCTGAGCATATTTTCAGCATTAATAAATCATTTAGGAGTCAGGCAGATGCCCTGACACGGCTCACATGCCAGTTGACCCCAAGCTTAGCCACAGGAAAAAGCACATTTCAGTTGTGCCAGGCTTTGCTGGATGCTTAGCAGTTTCTGGAACCTGGGTCTCTCCCTGGAACTCTCTCAAATCCAGGTGATTCCCATCACTGGATGCTTGGGCTCCAAGAAACCTGTGTGGGTGGGAAGGAAGGATGGAGGCAGGATTTGGAGGTGGCAGTGTCCCAGAGAAACAAGTGACAGCACGGGCAGATGCTGCTGGAGAAGCAGGGGCAGGGGAGGCTGAGCACAAAGGCTTTTGCTCCGGCTGCAGGCACATTCATGTGGGCAAGACTGAGCCAAGGGAAACTGGAACCTCTTCCCAGGCAGCAACCAGGAGGAGAGGGAGCTGCACCTCCAACGCTTGTGCAAGCCATAAAAAGGAGGGAGTCCCTGCAGCAGCCCGCTGCAGTGCCTGTTGCATGCCTGGAGGTGTTTGAACTCAGTGACGCTCCACGCCAGCCGCATGCACTTTGTAGAATCAGGAGCCGAGCAGCAGCTCCTTGCTCGCAGATTTACGTCACAGACTCATGGCACCTTCCGTCGTCTCACCCAGAAAGCCAGTTTGGGATGTGTCAGGGCACCATTCCCCACCAGGCTCCTCATCTCCACCACGGCCAGAGCTACCCAGCCAGGGGGACAGGAGCACTGCCAGCCCCGCCAGGGCCCTGCTTTGCACCCACAGCTGAGGTGCTGCTTTGTTGCTGCTGTTGGGTTTTTTCCTGTTTCCACTACACACACACACACCCCGCAAGGCTTTTCCTTTCCCCTCACAGCCCCCATCAACTACATGACCACAATCAAGGGGACTGAAAATTTGCCATCAAGTAAGAGCTGGAAATTCTTTCAAAAACTGCAGGGAGAAACCTGTTACTGACAGCGGTGACCGAGAGGGGGGAAAACAGACGCATAGTTTTACAGATTACGTACACAAATCGCACAGAAACACAGCACCAGCCCCGGTTAGCCCCGCGCAGGAACGGCCCCAGAGCCTTCCTGCCCCGCAGCCCCCAGCCCCCGCACAGCGCTGCCCACCGCCACCGCAACTCCTGCCACCGGGACACGGCACCCGCTGCTCCAGAGCAGCCGAAGGGGGGAAATGTGTCACACAGCCCGGGGCGACCCCCGGCAGCAGTGCCCTGAGCACCACAAGAAAAACTGCCCTGGTAGGAGTTTTCTAGTTCACCAGAACTGCACAAGGAGGAGGGGGTGAAAGGTGGGGGTTTCTGAGACTTCCCAGCACCCAGGCACTCCTTCGCTCGGGCAGAGCTGTGGCCCTGTCACCCCGTCCCAGGGTGGGTGTCTGACCCATTCCCGGTCGGGGTAGGTCTCGTTTCAGACACTGGGAGCCCCCAGGAGGGGTAGAGGCTCCACTACTCCGGAGCGCCCAAGGGAAGGAGCAGCAGTCCAGCCTGCCACCGCCACAGCAGCCACCAAACCCAGAAAGAACCGAGCAACCACAAATGCAACAAGAAACACATCACTGAAACCCAGCATAGAGCTCACAGAGAAAAAGTTCCTGAAGTGCTGAGAAACCAGTTATTAAAGATTTCTCTTACCTGAGAGAGCTTGATGCTTAAGGAACTTCCTTTGCAGTAAAGGTTTTTTTCTTTTTAATGTTAGTCATTTTCTTAGAGTTTTTCTTTACAGGAAGACCCCACCCCTCAAAAAAAAATTCCACCCTGAAAAAGCAGAGCCACTTCACTTTCTGCTCCCTTACTAACTGCACCTCCAGATCACCCCCTCCTATCTCACCCTCACACTGAGTACACCTATAGAAACTCTACAACACATGTTTAGTTTTACCTGTGCCATGTCCCTCAGCCGCGCTCACTCCGTGCCACCCCTCTTCTGTCACACAGGGCCCAGCCAGCCAAGGCAGAGAGAGCACCCACCACTCAGCCTGCCCTAAGCCATCTCCAACCAACACCGGAGGCTCTGCCCCTGCCCAGAACAGCTGGACCCCATCGGACCCCATCGGACCCCATCACACCCCAGCCAACCCCAGCCCCTCCATATTAAGCATCAGCCCTGCCAGACCCTACCTGCAACCCCAGCCACACAGACCCACAGCTGTGGCTTAGGAAAAATCCTGCTGTGGGGCACAGACCCCCACCTGCATGGCGTTAGGAGGCTGATGAGGTACTCAAGCAAAATTGCTGCATCCTTTATATAGGTGTGAAAGCAAGCACACCAATTTCTTTTTTTTCTGTTTTTTAAAGTGCTTTGAGCTGATAATTTTTTAAAAAAGGCTTTAAATTAACTGGAGTTTTCTACAGCTTCATTGCTTGAAAACCTGAGCAAGGCTCCTGCCGGCCTCGTGTTTAGCAGCTCACCTTGCACATGTGGGGCTAAATCCTGGTCCTCGCCGGGCTCATTTCCCTGCATAGACCTCAGGACCCCGGTGGTGGATGGAATGGTCAGGGCGGTCGCTGTGTTTTATGGGAATTCAGGCACACTTCAGGCCAGGTGGCTGGGCTGGAGAACACGCTGGTGGCACCCAGGGCGGTAGGCTGGGGGGCTGCCGCTGGGGAAGGTCCCACTGGAGCTGGGACAAGGCTGGCTCCCGGCTCCTGGGGGAGCTGCCTGGGAGCTGCAGCGTGCTCCTGGTGGCAGCTGCCCCGCCAGCGAGCATACTCGGAGATGTTGGGTGCTTTTATATTTCAATATATTATTTTCTTTGAAGAAGTAAGAGGGTTGAGTCAAGCTTTATAGCTCTCCTTTAAAAGTTTGGCTTTCCGAATGGTTTCATTTGGGAGGGAAAAGAAACATCTGCCAAGCAGGGGAAGGCTGAGAGGTCAGCAGCCTTGGTGGGATCCCATCCATCAGGTGCAGAGCAGCCAGCAGCAGAGGCAGTTGTGAAAAGAAGTCAGATATCCCAAAGGCAAAGACCATTTCAACTGCTATGTGGTGCCCAGTGCTGCTGGAAGGTGGGAAATGCCTCCAGGGACAGCTCAGCCCTGGTTTTGCAGCCCATGCAGGGCTGAGGCCACCTTCTTCCTGGGGAAATGGCCCCCGGTGAGGGTCCCAGGCTGGGGGCAACCTGCTGGGTCGGAACCTGGCACTGACAGGTTTAGTTAAATCTTGTTTCGAACTGAAATGCATAAAACAAGCTGAAGAAAATGAACCATGGGAGTAAATGATGAAGTGAGAAATCTGCTCAGTAAAACCAACTGCCTTGGGGCCTCCTGCACATGAAAGGACTTGAAATGGTGCCATAGCAATGGAGAAGCTATGGAGTTCTAGGAGAAATCCCAGAGAAACTTTGTTTAAATTTGGAGTACTTGAAAAAGCAATAGGATACCTTCTACAGAAAGCTCCGTGCCCTGGGCCTGCTGGTGCCTACATGCGTCCCTGTTCCCTCCTAGGGGCCTGCTGCTCCCGGCGGGGGTTACACGTATGCCGATGTGTGCACAGCCTGTGCCTGGACTGGGCCACTGTGGTCAGCTCGAAGAATGCTCAGGTACTGCTCAAAGTCAGAGGAAAGCTCCTGCCTCCCGCCTGCACTGTGGTAGCGTGGTTAACGCCCATCGCTTGTGTGACATGAAGGTGAAACAATCCCATGGAAATTCGTCGATGGGTCTGTGCCGGTTCCATGGCAGGTGGCGGGGCTGGGATCTGGCTGCCAGAGCTGGCAGGGCTGTGGGAACCCTGGCTGGGCTGGCCCAGCTCTTCTGCCTGCAGATCACGGGCTTTGTGCGTCTTTCCTACATGCACAGTCAGTGATGCTAATGCAAAGGTTGGGGTTTCCCACAGGATGCGCGCTGCAAGTGCTTGGCAAAGTGCTCACGGCCAGGGATAACACAGTAATTTGAGCAAGACCTGTCCAAGGCTCTTGGAAATGTCAGCCTTGTACAGCTCCAGCATGCTGGGGCTGCATTTCCCTGTCTGCAAAGCAGGAGGGGAGTTAAATGTCAATACTTGTGAGTCTTCTTTGGCAAGGATCCAGGGCTTGCACTGCATGGATACCCACCCTGCTTCCCTTTCCCCAGGATACCCACTTGCCCATCCAAAGAGCCAGACATGCTGAAGCCTCTCCATGCTAGGAGAGGAGGTGGCTGATTTCCAGGATGCTGGAGGAGCCCAGACAGTCAATCTAGGCTTCTTGACTCTGTAAGCAGCCCAAATCCAGCCGGAGCCTGCCTGAGCACCTAGCGAAGGTTTGTACTGCAAGGGCCGTGCCTTGGCCATCGCAGAGCGAACTCCTGCCAGGGGACAGCAGGACAGCATGGGCCCGGGGCTGTGAGGGGTGGCAGGCACATCCTGCTGGTACTCGGCTCTTCACTTCCCTCACAGCATCCCAGTGATGCCCCACTGAACACCCCCTGCAGCTGTGCCCTGCTTGACCATTGCTGGGGGTCTGGCCTCGCTGCCGGGGCCTCCCTGGGAGGGGAGCACCCTCCCGCCCCGGAGCGCCGGGTGCCAGAGCCCGGGGGGTCTCCCTGCAGAGGACACCAGCGACCGTCCCAGCCCCCGGCTGACCGCAGGCGGTGCAGCACTCTGCCTTCTCCAAGTCTGATGTGGGGGTCAAATGCTGGGCCAGGGGTCTGAAAATCACATCTCCTGACAGCTCATCCTCCTGCAGGCTGGAGAGTGGCGTCAACACAAGGAAAGGCACTTGATCCCCATTATAATGCTAATCTCCTCCGACTCACAGTAGGAGCTGTGCAGCATCCTGTTAATGAAATTATAACCACGGCTCGCACAGTGCATTTCTGCTGAACACATCTGAAATCTCTTTCCCTCAGAGGCTACATAACTGACGCCTGGGAGTTATCTTGCTGCTGTTATAAAAGCAATGCGATTAGAGTGCTGAAGCTAATTTAAATCCCGTTGAATGCTATTGTAAAGCAGCAAGAGACAAGCTGGTATGTAATGTGTTGTGGAGCCATCCTCAGAGTGGGCACATCAGCCTGATACCCAAAGGTCTAAGGGATAAATGCAGAGACTTCAACGTAAATTGCAAATCCCACATGAACAGGTTCTGTTTGATGAGACTTTCAGGTACTTAAGGTACAAGTCTTAATTCTGTGACCACTTGAGGACTCTTAGCCGGCCACAGACTGAAGTATCTTCTCAGATCCCCAGTTACCCTGAGCATCTTCTGGGTACCATCGCATCTCTGCTCCCAGCGTAAGCAACAGGTCTGGAGGTGGGGGAAATGGCTGTGATAAATCCGAGCACTGGTAGTGAGGCTAAAGTGGAAGTTTAGTGGCACAGGTCAGTTGTGTTGGAGGTTCTTCTGATCCCTTGCTCAATGGGCTTTGTAGGGGTTTGGGGTGGGGGTGTGTGTTTTAAGAGTACAGGACAGCCCTGTCAGCCCAGGTCATGACAAGCAAACCAGATACTGAGCTAAGAGGTTTTGTCTTGACCTTTCCTAGCTGCCGCAACACCCCAGAGCTCCAGCAATCGCCACCTTGCAGAGCCTGAGCAAACAAGTTACTAATTCAGCGGGGAGAAGCGAGTCAGTCGGTACCGGAGCATGACAGCAGACTGCAGCATTCAACTGCTCTCCCGAGCCTGGTGTCACAGAGTCAGGCTCCTAACATTTGCATTTTATAATTGTTCCTGAAACACAAAGGAGGGTTGAATTGTGCCTTTTGCTCCCCTCTCTTTCCCAGCACACCTGAAGGCAGATCACAGAGGTGCAGCCAGGCTGGATGGCTGGTTTTCCCTGGTGCTGAGCAGAGGGCTCCTGGTTACCCCACAGACAGTCACAGAGCATCTTGTCCCATCTCAAGCCACCCCCACCACTGGCTCTTGGCTGTGCCCAGCACAGGTTTCCTGCCCTGCTCCATTTCCCCCCTCACCTGACGCTATTAGGATGTCTTCGTCAGGTCGGTGGGCAGCACTGCACGAGTTTCAGCCCTTCGTGGGAGCTCTGTCCTGGAATCGCCGCCCCTGGCCCAGCCAGCTCACAATTTCCTACTGCATAATTTAACATCCTATGGCACAAAAATATAGTGCAAGTGTGGGGAGGGGAAGAGGAAGGAGAAATGGCTACAGCGAGCAGCAAGGAAGGGATCCCAGAGCCTGGGAGGAGATCATTTGCCATCTGTCTTCACGTCACTGAAAGAACAAGGTAGACCTTTACCAGGGCAAAGCAGCTTGGCTCTCTGCTCCATCGTGAGTGTCCTGTGCTCGGCCGCCTGCACAGCGGGGTGGGCTGGGGGGGCCTCTGCACCCCCTGGGCCAGGCACTCCTGCCTGGGGCTGCTGCTGCAGACCGCAGGGGTGGGAAGGAAGGTTACCTGCCGTGCAGGAGACACAAACCTTACCCCGGGCATGGCCCTGCCCCACCAGGTGTTTCACAGGCTCTAACCAAACTGCTCGGTGTTGAAAAGAGCAGTAAGCAGGCAGAGCTGTAAAACAAGCTCGGCTTTAGGGAGCCCCCTGCAAAGGCAGAGTCCATCAGCAAGACGAGGGGGGTCTGCCCTCTCGGCTTCCCACCTGTGAAGCAGGGCTGATACATCCTCACCAAGAGGGGTTTGATGGATCTCCTCAGCGTGAGCTGAACCAGGTCAGCAGCCTCCCAGATTAACTCCACAGCTGGCTTCTCGCAGTAACACTGCCATACGTCTGGCCTGCGCTTTCTGGGCAACTCCCGCAGCTTCTTCTAGGAGACAAGGCAGCTGCTTCTGCTCCGTAAATGATTTTAGAATCAGCACTGGAGCCTTGATCAGACAGGGTTAATGGACTAGAAGTCAGGTGAAGCTGGAAGACCGTAGTGATGTGAACCAGGTGGCCTAATCCATGGTCAAAGGGAGCAACAGCAACCAGCCCAAGTTGGAAGCGTCTCTTTCAGACGCCAAACGCTACAGCCTCCCTGCCTGGCCATGACCCACACTGGCATCACCTATTTTCTAGCTTCAAGGAGATGGGAAAGACCTCTAACTGCATCCCCCAACACAGGGTGGCTACCTCCTTTGAAGCAAGGTTTCTCTCTGTTCCTGCTTGTATTCTCATCCAGAAATTCATATTCCTTCCCAGCACTCCCTTTCCCCATGGAGACCTCTCACAGCCGTATAACCCTTCCCCAGCACTCCTGCCCGCTGGGATCTCACCAACCCTTGGCCGGATTTTGTGCATCTCCTGAGGACCCTACAGCCGTTTCTTCTCTATAGGTCTCATTTACATTGTACCAAGGCTGAATTTTTAATTCTGTGACTCACTCTAAAGTTTCACCTTCCTCCAAATCCCTGCCCAAGGCTGAGCTCCAGTCCCACAGCCTGCACTCTGTGACACCCCATCTGAGCTGGGTGGGACTGTCCACATCATGCTTAGTGCAGGTGAGACTGTTTGCTCATCCATTTATTATTTTATATTTATTATCCATTCAAAATACTTAATTATCACGATATTTTCATCTTGGTGCTGAAGTAGGGCATCGCTATCATCAGAACTCGGTTTGGCTGTATTATGGGGAAAGACTCCCCGCAACTGAGGTATCAGCCCAGGGCTCAGTGACAGAGCTGGAAACTGGGTTCCTTCAAGCTTTAGTGCCTGCCCAACCATCAGCCTCTCCATCACTCTTCACCTTGGCCACCAACACTGCCCTGCTCTGGGAGCTGCTGAGGCCAAACATGTACCTGCTGTGTCTAGAAACAGTGAAGTATTTTAGAGGGGAGTTAACACTCCCCAAATAAACTCATCCTTTCAGTTCACGAGCTGGCAGCACAGGCCCTCACAGCTTTATTTTTAAATGGCCTTTTCCTTTATCACCAGAAAAATTTCTTCCCATTGACCTGAACAGCACTAGCAAAGTCAAGTGGAATATATGTATTCTTTCTTACTCACTGAACATAGTCATTGTTAATCTGAGCATGCTAAAACCAAAGGGATGAGACATGGAAGGTGGTTAACGCTAATGTGATGGGAGCAAAGGGGAAGGGGTGAAGACCAATCTTGTTGAAGGCAGAATTAGATGTTTAAAATGGAAGTGAAGTGACTACCTGCCTTGGACTTGCAGTGCCTACCTGCATCTCAGGGGACACAACTGCAGCACAAAGACTTTTGGCTGAGAGGAGATGGGGAACCAACAGCCTCGTGGAGTTACCAGCAGCATGAGAAATATGGAAACGTGTTCACAGGTATAAAACTGGGAGATCCAGAGTAAGAAACCAGGAAAACCAGCCTGCACAGCCTTTGCAGAGGACACTGCTGTCAGGTCACTGGGAAAACATCTCGTAGCCACTTTGAGAACTGTGAGCCAAGAAAAGAGATACTCAGAACACTTGAGGGTCAGTTCACAGCAGGACTGCCTCATGTGAAGACGAGGGGAGGACTAGCCCTGCATTGAGAAGATCTCATCCTGCTGCCAGCATCCACTGTGCTTGGCAAAGCAAGCTCACCCGAAGGCCGCTCTCCAAAGCGGGCTGGAAATGATCCTACGATTTCCCACATCCCAGAAATGATCCTATAAGCTTTCGTAGCTCTCCCTTTCCAAGGAGAGGGGAAAGAAAAGCCTAGAGGAAGGGTTTTAGCATGCAGCAAGCAGACACGGGAATGTCTGACTGGCTGAGAGAGGACAAGTGTACTGTTTTTTCCATCCTGAGAGTTTTATAAGAGTAAAATGTACCTGTACAATCCACCCAAGGCCTGACATCAGTCTGGAGGCACCTGTGGTGGCTACAGGGGGAGAGGCAGGAGCTGGAAGCTGCAGGGACCGACACCTTCTGTGGGGCCCAGGAGGCAGGCAACCCTCCTCCCTCCTCAGCAGCTGCCTCCTCGCAGTGTTTACGGGAGAAATTCAAAAGCAGAAGCTAAGGTTATGCATTGGAATGATTTCTAACACAGCAAATTCCAATTTTAACAGCGAATTTCATCTGCAGGGGAAAAAAAAAAAAAAAAAAAGGAAGCGCCAAATCACACCAATCCATCAGGATCTGTCAAAATTGTCTTTGTTGGTACAAACGTGTGTCTTTCTTATTCACACAGTGCTGGAGGTTTAGGGCAGAGCAAAAAATCTCTTGCAGAGTCCTTTGGACGATATTTTAACTCTACTACAAAATATGGGTCTAATTAGTCCCTGAAATTGGTGACATTTGGGGCGAGCCTGCCCATTAAGCCTGAGGAGGTGGGAAAGAAAAGAATCAAAATATCCATATGCCTCAATTTGATTCAATGTAGACAAAAACCTAGCAAACACATTTGCTTATTAGAGATTAGCTGTCATTTAAAAGTTAATTAGAACTGTACTGAAAAACTCAGGGGCTGAAGACGGTAAAGGTGAACTTTAATGAAGGTTTAATCACTAGAATGACCATGAAGTGCTTGGGTTTGCATGCCCCCCGCAGCAGCACGGAGCTGCAGTGGCATCTCTGCTTTGGGTACCACACCCGAGACATCAGGAAGAAATAGCTGAACACCGCCAGGAATATTCGCGTTCAGAAATACCCGGCAGACAAGGCTTTTGTACAAAGCCATCAACAGAGTCAGGCTGTTTCACACACGGGATGATCATTACTCCGCTGTCAACATTTTTTTTAACTTGGAAAGCCAAAGTGACCTCATTTCTGGAAGCAATGAGCCGAGCTTCATTTTGCCTATAATGGCAGTTGAGTGCATTAGTACCTACACCTCCTCTTTAAAAATGCGTGTTACCGGCCTACAACAAATTCCCATGAAGAAAAAAATAATATATAAATGTCCTAACAAAGCAGGAGAGAGCTATTTTAATGAAAATGGATGCAATTTCATTAATAAGAAAAATATTTGCTTTTTCCCAAGCACACCACTGTAGCGGTCACAGTGACTTCATGACCCTTGCAATAAGCAACTCTCTAACTGGAAACAAGAGCAGCAATGCCCAGTGCATCTGAAAAAGTGATTTATCTTCAAGGCATTGCTAATCATAGCAATGAAGGCTGGAGTCACAATGGATAAGACCCATCCCATCACGCTACAGCTTTAATTAATTGAATTAGTATGAACTTGGAGTTCAAATTAACATGAAAGTGACAGGTCTGACACTGTATTTTCTAACATATTTAAAGAATGATCAAAAAAAATAGCATCAATTATCTCTACCCGAGTCAAAATAAGACAGTCCATCTTCTGTTCTCCCAGATGCCCCACTGAGCCTTCCCGCTGAGGCAGACCCATCCCGCTCCTGCCGCCCCCGCACACTGCCGAGGCACTCAGGGCTGGCAAAGCCCCACGCGGCTCTGCGCCCCGCTCAGCGCTCTGAGCCCCCACCTCGTTCCCGGGCTCGTGCACATGCGGAACTCGGGCTCCTTACTGGATGCCACCAGCCAAGCGCGCGGTATGCCGGGGGCCCGCTGCTACTGCCCAGGCTGCTGCTAGCCCACCACTAGCCCAGTGGCTGGGGTGCGCAGCCCACCTTGGCCCGGCCCAGGCCACCGCATGCTTCCAGGGGCGAGCCTTCTCCCATCCGGAGGGCTGCTAGGAGGTGCTTTAGTGCCTTTTCCAGCCGTGACTCCTAAATGGAGCACCTGCGGTTGCTTTCGGTAGCATTTTTTCGTGGATTTCAGCTGACCAATCCCAGGTGCCGCAGAGGGCAGTGGCTGCCGGCCCCCGTGCCCCCCTGGCTGCAGCCACCTCGCGGGCCGAGCCACGGGGATGCCACCTGTCACCGCTGCTACCTGCTCCTGCGCTCTGCCAGCTATGCTGGCTTTGACAGCCCCTACCTCTAATCAGGTGTCCCTGAAGATTTTAATAACACGATTATACGAGGGAAAGAAAAACTAATAACCCAAACCCTGATGTAAGCTGTTTTTGTCACAATCTTGAGACTCCTGTTTGGAGCAGATGCCTTATTAGCCATTTAATTCTCGGCTTCACAGCAAGGCACTACAATGAGAGGAAATATAAAATCAACAAGGCAGCTGCAAACTATCTTCATGTTCTCTCTCAAATTTAATAGAGATTCATGAGGCTTTACACTAATGTGCTGAGAGAAAAGGATTACAGGGCTCTCGCGCCTTGCTGGGATACGAGGGAGGTGAATCACGGTGATCAGCACACAGGCGATAACGGCCTGGCAGTGCTTACACCAAAACGCGACCACGCTAACGTCAAAACACGGCACTTCAGCTAACGTGGCATGTCCAGCTCAGGCCAACTGTATCAGACACGAGCCCAGAGGTAAAGGAGCAGATCCAGAGCGAAGGACACACAGACGCTGCGTGCAGCCCAGAAGCTGGGCAGCCCCCTGCCCAGGGAGCACTTGCAGCAGGAGCTGCCTGGTCCAGTGGACACTGAGGGGAGGTAAGGTGGGTGTTGCTGTTTCTGCTTCCCCGCCAGGCAGAGAGCAGAGGAAACCAGCAAAATTTTTAAAAGATGGAAGACTGTACTACAAGATTTTGTTTAACCTAACAATAACTAGTGGGTGGAGCTGGGGGAGAGGGTGACGGTGGCCAGAAGCCCCCCCGGCTGCTCTGCTCCGCTCAGACCTGCAGCCCTGAGGTGAGCGAAGGCAGGAGGTATCTGCTCTCCCCAAGTCATGAAGGAGCCAGGTCGGTTCGCTCCCTGCCACCAGGCTCTTGGCCATCGGGCAGCCGTGTCCCCACGCTCTCCAAAGCCACCTGTGCTGCCAGGCCGTGCCCCACGGCGGTGCCAGTGCCCTCTCCCCCTCCCTGCACACACCAGCACAGAGCTTGGGCAGCATCTCAGGGGCAGAACCAGACGCTGCTGCCTGGCTGACAGCTCCGGTCACGCTCAGTCAAAACCCACTGCCACAACCGACTTCGCCATGCCAGTACAAGGTACTTGCACCGTCACCGCTTGGTTCCTTTAGCTCCTCACCTCTTGGGTATTTCATGCAAGACAAAAAGCAGCTGAGCATTAATCTTGCAGTCACTGGACTGTGACACCCAGCCCTCTGCTCCCCCCATGGGTCCTCCTGCTCTTTTCCCTCTCACACCAAATGGATTTTTCCACGGGGGTGCCAGGCCCTGCCACCAGCACCACTGCTGCGGAGGCCAGCAAGCAGCACCGCGGGGTGAGCTGGGGGTGAGCAGGGCCCAGCTGCTGGATGGCAGGTCCAGGTCAGCGAGCTGTCAGCCCAGCCAGGGAAGTCCCTCGTGCTAGGAAACACACCCTATACGCTTTCCAGCACATACGGAAAATGGATAACCTTTTTATTTTAAACTGCAGCAGACTCACATGAAAATGAACGCACCCTAAGAAAGACTTTCCACCTTGCATCCTTTGCCGTAGTCTCAGTAAGTCATAAAACTTGCCGCTATATATTTTCTTTACCAGGCAGGAAACCTTGGCTGCCATTCAGGAATGTGCCGGGGATATAATGGTACCGTCCAGCCCCAAGCCAGCCTGCATATGATTGTATTTATTGGTATGAAAACAGCCCTGAAGGGGCTTGACTGAGACCGGACCACGCAGCAGCAGGTACGGCACACAGCTTCTGAGAGAGAATCCTGACCCTAAACACCTTCATCAGGCAGCAGGAAGGAGACCGGAGTTATTTTTACTCTGGTTTATCGCTGTGGACACTGCTTGCCAAAGAACGACATAAATTGCACGACCCTTGCGCTGAGCTCAGAAAGGAGCCTGAAGAAGAACCCTGTTTACTGCCCTACCTGCAGGGCTCTGGCGTCCGGGGCCACCAGTCTCGTGGCAGGTGGGGACACTTGTTACACATGGGCACATTTGTTATACGAGTGCACAGCCAGAGCTGTTGTAAATAAAGCAGGGCATTATGCAGTAGTTAATCCAGCACTGTTTTGCCAATCATTTTGAAGATACAGATCTGTTTATGCTCTGCACTTCTCTTATTGAAAATAATGGAGCAGATTTCACCTTAGCAGCTTACTTCCACCACATCAGCCTCCATGCCCCTAAATGAATGATAATAGCTGCCATGCCATTGTAATTCCCGTGCAGTAAAGCATGTTGAAACCTGTTACCTCCTGTTTGTTCTCAGCATGGATCATTGCTTCTTCCACGGCTGCAAGAGCCAGACCAAAAGAAAAACCTCCTAGCAGAGGTGGTTAATAAATTTACCACGCATCTGTGAGGAGATGCAGATACAAACAGGCACAGGGGGCTCTGAAAAGCACCGGGGGCCTTCCCGTTCCTGGCGTGGGGCAGACCCCCGGCACCTGGAACCAGCCACTCTAACTAGCAAAAGCGAAGCACGAAACATTGGGCACTTTCAGTCCCAGCCGGCAGCCGGGGCTGAGGGCACAACAAAAGCTTGTTTTTGCTTATTGCTCCAATTCGCTTTATTAGAGAAAGGAGGGCTGCTTCATCTTTTTTGTACCTCTGAGGTACTGTCAAGCCTTAAGCCAAAGAGATATAATGCAAGAATTATTTTGAACAATTCAAGGTTGTTTTTTGTTGCCTTTTTTTTTAAACTTTCCAGAGCAATCCATTTTTATTCTGCACATGGACACACTGAATATCACAGGCACTGAGTGCACTTAGGCAAAGCAAAGGCAAGGATTCATGTAAAGCAAAAAAAAAAAACACAAAACAAACCAACCTGGGTTTTTTTCCACTCTTCCAATTAACTTTGCTGGCAATTTGTAACAAGGAATTCATAAAAATCCTGAGGCGCTTTTTACAAGCGAGATGGAAAGCGGTTTATCTTTTTTCATCTTGCAGGAAATTTCCTTTTTTTTTCTCCAAAGCAAAACAAAACACATGAATAAATAAAGAATGAATCTCCAAAAACTTTCTTTGACTCAAAAGCAACCTGAAATTATACAGCCTAATTCACTTCAGGCACTCCTGGCTTGGCCGGGTGAGCGCGTCGCTCCCAGAGGCAAGCTGCATTTCTAAAGGACAGTCCATTAAGCCCCACCAAAGCCGCCCTCTCTGCCTTTGACATATTGCGTTAAATTGCACATCAGCTCAGTGTCCTCGTCCCCTCTCTGTGTCAAGTCCCTTAACTCAGCTCTGATTGCTGGCACAAACAACAGAGTCCCCTTGCAAGCACCACCGCTCCTTGCCAAGGTCCCTCCACACATCCAAATCCAGTAACACAGAAAGAAACCCCGGCTGTTCTGGCTGCAGAGCATCTGCAGAAAATGAGCTGGGATCTTTGCTCCCTCCCTGCCCTTGCTCAGTGCCCGTCTCTGGGGCTCGACACGCGACACACGTGTCATTATGGGTGTTAGGGGGAGCAACATCTCCCGAGCCTGGCAGGGACTGCAGCCACGTCGCTACCTGCCTTCACCCTCCCGGCGTTGCGGCACCCGACAAAAGCATGTCAGTAATTCCAGCAAATCCCTTGAGTTCTGGAGGGGGGTTTGTTACCCAAAGTCAGACATCGCTTCCTTCACAGGAAAAGCAAGTGTCTTAAAAAGGCACTTGAGCTGCTCTGGTTGCCTCCAGCAGCCAGGAATGCAGCAGGTACGTCACATCACCACAAGCATCGCGAGGGGTGCTGGCTTTGTCTTTCTGCCTGCTCAGCCTCTGTGAAGCTAGCAGTTGTTCAGAGAAGGCTTGAACGGTGCAATCGGCACTGAGACAGCAGTGGGATTTTGGGGGCAGCGGGGTGGGTGTTTGGGGGGGGTGGGAATATATAAATTAGCTCTCAGCTCTTGGATTCAGACAGAACCCAGGGTTTCAGGGCACTTTGTGAAAGGACTGTTAAAAAGTGGGTGTGCAGAACAGTATGTTGTCACCCCTTGAGACTACGTCTGCAGCGTGTATTTCTCACCAAGCCTGAGCCCGTGGCCTTGGCCAGGATCCGTGCACATCCCTGCAGGGAAGCAGCAGCAGCCGCCCCCGCCCCGTGACGGATGCTGGGGGATGCTCGGGGGAGCCCCAGGACAGCCACCTCAGCCCCTCCACCCCAGCTCCCGGGCTGCTGCGGAGCTGAACACCACGCTGAGCGGCTAAGGAGGGACCCAGGTTTGGGTTCTGACTCAGCACACAGTGTGGACACACTGAAGACATTTCTGCTGCAGCGCAGCACGGGCTGCCCGAGCCATCCCTGACCCACCCGCCGTGGCAGGCCGTCCGTGGGGGCTGCGGCAAGGCAGGGTGCAGTTAGGGAGGGCGCAGAGGTTTAGGGCCCCCTGCTCTGCTCAGGGTAGGTTTCCTGCCCATCAGAGGGACGCCTTTGCCACTGAGGCACTGTCAGCCTTTCCTGGATCAACGACACCGAGCAGCTGAGGCCGCAGGGCCTTGCCGCAGCACCGGCATGGTGGGCAGAGCCCGGCGTGGCCGCGGGGCAGCCAGGGCAGCACGGCATGGGGCTGCCCTGCCACTGTACAGCGCAGGGGCTGCAAGAAAGGTTTTGGGTTTGCTCTAGAGGAAAACAAAAACACACTTGGAAAACTCTGAATTTTCTCCACGAAACAGCTTTCCAGCCACCCCGTTTCCAATCTGCCTCCCCAAGAAGAGGCCATCCCACCCTCACAGCCAGCCCTGCCAGTTCTGTTCACAAGCTGGTGGCCTTGGACCACTCCTCCAAACATCTCCATTCGAGCACAGCTTCCCACTTTTCCACTAACAGCTACTTCACAGGTTTTGCTCTTCCCACATCCCCCATTTTTATCTTCCATCTGCTAACACCTCTTTTATTATCCCGTGCACCTCTCAAGTCAATGACTGCTATCTACATTCCCTTCTACTCCACATCTGCCAATGCTTGCAGTTTGGACATAATTTCTGATCAGATGCCTGTTTGAAGGCTGCCTTAAAACCTTAATCAGAACGGTTTCTCCCAGTCTGAGATAATTGGATGTTAGAGTCTGCTTTTCTTACTTATTTTTAGCAGAAGGCAAGACACTTTTACAGGTGTTTCAGCACACAGGGGGAGGGGAGGAGAAAAGTCAATTACATGATCAAAACCTTTCCATATTCCATCCCCAGCTCCCTTCCCTCCTGTGCAGACGCTGCCCGGGTGTTGAGGTGAGAGGACATGACCCAGCAGCATAAAGGTCATGTTTTACCTGTCTCGGAGGTTCTTGTCTTCAGCAAACAGCCAGATCACCACCATTTCCAGAGGGTGTCAGCAAAGGCAGAACAGAAGTGCTCCAATCCAGCTAATTTTAAACAGCTGTAACAATCATTCAGCAACCTTGTGTAAATTAGGGTTTCCTTGGGTACGTTTAGCGAATTATCCTGGATTTTAAAGTGGAAACATGACAGACGGTTCAACAGCCAGCAACAAAAAGGATGCACCCCTGCATCCTGCCCGGCTGGCAACGCCTCTTGATCAAAAGAGTTTAAACAATTAAGAACTGATCAATGTACCTTTGTGTGTGCAAAGAAAGCAGAATAAAGAACAAAAGGGGCTGGTGGGAGCTTTGCTGCTGCCAGGGTCAACCCACCACGGTCTTTTGAGCTGAGGCCACAGGACGGCAGTCCCTGCTGGCTGATGTTCCTATTTGCAAGCAGAGACTGGGCAACGATTGCTGTGCCCAAGGTACTTAGGAAATCTGTGGAGGTGGAACCTCAAACTGAATTCAGATTTCCTGAAACCTCCCCCAGTTCTGTAGCAACAAGACCAACACCAACAGCACACTGTGTAACTGGCTGCTGAAGAGTAGCTGAAATGCCAATGAAGGCAACAGAATGGCACCCACTGGCTGCAAACTGAACTCAGCAGGACTGGCTTCTGAAGAACACACATACAGTCATTTTTAATTATATTGATAGTAAGAGTTGCACACATGCCAGTAAACCTGTCATTAGCAATGTAAATTAGTATGATTTTTAATATTAACCATCAGAAGAAGCTAATCTACATTTAACAGAGGAAAGAATACAACTATTTAAAGGAATGTCTTTGTTTTTCCATGCTGCATACAAAATAATGCAGGTACATGAAAACAACACAGGGAAAATAAATGCAATAACAATTCCTGTGCATAGAAGACTCCTTCTGCAGCAGTGGAGGGCACAACATAGAGGCTGGCTCAGCGCTGTATGGGGCAGTGTGTACAAGGTGCCCTGTTTGCTTTCTGGGTAAGGCAAGCATCACTGAGACATCTGCAGTGATTTGAGGCAAAGGCTTCACTTCAACCACACTCAAAATTGCTTCCCCGGGGAGCACACAGAGTTGTGGGCAAGTGAGGATGGGGCAGAGGAGGGTGGAAGGACGACACAGAGCTGGCAAGCTTGTCCATGCACCAACAGCTCCATTTTTTTGCAGCCCCCATTGCTCATGCAGACATGCTGCCCCATGGGAAGTCCTGGTTTGCTGAAGATGTCAGGATGGGGTTCCTATCCTGGCAAGCTGCTCTCAGTTCCTTAGTGTATGCGAGTTCACCAGCACCTACAGAAATATTTGCACAGGGTAGTCAAAGGAGAGGGTGGATTTCTCCATTAAATCACCTGGCTGTTATTTTTCCCAGAAAAATTGTGTGCATTCCTTCAATCCTTTTGAGAAACATTCAAAGAAAATGCGAGGGTCAACAAATCGGCCCTTAATGTCACACGCATGTAAAGACGAAGGTGGCAGCAGTATGTCACTCACAGGAAAGCTGACAGGAATATGGCAGAACAACCGGGTCCTGTACACATTCAAACTGCAATGCTGCTCCAAACACTAGCACCTGGTGATAGCTTTTTCATGAGGAGGAGAGGGGAAAAACAAAGCTTTGCTTGGACCTGATAAATGGATCTCCCTGGAGTACTCCATGAAGATCTGCAAGGGGGAAAACAAACAAACAAACAAACAAAGACACAGAATCCTGGACTTACATAATTCATGCAAGTACAGGATATGTATCAGGAGCTTTTGTAGGACTGGGGCTTTGTTGTGCAACAATAATTTTCAGAAGAATAAGAAGAGGTAGGCAGTATGCTTTGCAGTTGTGACAACGGCATGGTGTATTATGGAGATGGTTGTAAAGGCCTGTATTTCCCTGTTTGTATCTATCCACACTTGCCCCTACGCAACTTTACACAGGCTTCTCCCTGGCATGCACTTTTCTTTCTTTGGACTCCTCAGTTTTCCCTGTCCCTGCTCATTCCCACTGCCCCTGTAACTTTTCCTCATCCTTGCACCCCTGGCTGTGTTCCCCGGGCTTCCCAGCTGTCCGCTTACAAATTCTTCCCTCCTCTCCATCTCTTTCCCGCTCTGCTCTGGTGCCCAGAGCTGTCTTGGCACGTGTAGGATCTTCCCCTCAGGAAGGTGATTGAACTGGGCCTTTCCTACCGCGACCTGATCAACAAAACCCAAACCCAGCAGCCAAGAATAGAGCTGGGTCACTCAAATTCATTGCTCAACAAGCGTCTCAAGCATAGCGCCATCTTCTTGTATCACCACTTAGGGCCAGTAGCTCCCAGTATCGGCTTTCTGGATATTAACAGGCTGCTCATGACTCAAGAGTCTGCAAAAAGCAGACCGTCGTTGCTGGTGCTGACTTACCCGGTGGATCTGCAGCCTGGAGAATGAGCGGATTTTGTGATGATGTTAGTAATAACAGCTAAACACAGTGCCAGCTTCCAATGAGCTCCACCACCAGCACTAACCAGTTTCCTACCAAGGAGGTGGAGATCCCACCACACCATCCGTATGCTGCTGTTTCCACTCTGCCTCTCCAAAGTAAGCCCTGGAAAAAGCTGTTGCGATGCACGAGAATACCCAATGAGTAGCTCAGAGTAAAAAGATGTCTGTACGTTCAAAACCCAGCATGCTGATTATCAAATTCATTGCTGGTTTAAGAGAACATACATTGAACAGAATTAATGAATTGTGCCAGCTGCAAAACTTCTGGCAGATGGAGAAGAAAAAAAAAGCAGCCCTGGATGCTGGGAATAATCTTCACCTCCTTTTGAGGGAGATATTTCTACAATGAATATATTTAAGTGATGAAAAAAACCCTCTTGTGCAAAGGTGATCTTGCTTTTTCTTCAATCCTTCTTCGAAATAATTATTTCAAACACAACAGCTCTTCAGAAGATCAATAGCTAGGATTATAAAAATACCCCAGCACAGACTGATTGCTGCCGAAGAAAGAATTATTACTAAGGTTTCGCTTCACTTTTTTTGTACTAAATAGAGACTATTTACAGCCCAGAAAACTCAATGTTTCAAGATCTGAAATGTCATTTTTAGCTATGCATTCATCTTTTTGGTTCACATCGACTACCATCATCTGTTAAGTCAATAGTTATCTTCCCTACCTACCTCCAAGGTGTCCCGAATGAACTATCAGTCAAGCAAATCTTCAGTGCTCTTGGTGCTGGAGAGAAGAAAAAGCACACACATCAGAAGGAACCAGACAAGAAAAGTTTCTTCATACACCATCACCAAGCTTTTTTTATTAAACAGATGTTCCACCCACTGCCCTACCTATGCAAAGGTATGTAAGGTGCAAAACCAAAAGAAAACTGCTATGCTAGATTGGGTGCATTTACTATTAAGATTCTAATAGACTAGAATTTCATCTATTTAAAATTAACTCCAAAGCCAATTTTAATGCTATGATGCAGTTGAAAATAGAGTTAAGCTCTAAGCTCTGGAGAAGAGGAAAACCGCAGAAGGCTTACACAGCATCGCTGGCACTCAGTCCATCTCCACATTACTGGGAGTGCATTTCTTATCGAACACCTGCGTCTGAAGAACATCGTGCCCACAGAACAGGGGTGCAGACATCATGGTACAGGATCACTACCTACATTATGGTGTGGTCTCCAGAAGATCTTAGCGTTATTGCACAGTACAACAAATACAGGGGGCTTAGAATCAAGAGCAGCAGCCTTCAACCATACATTACAACCATAGTATCACACTTCGTTCTCCTCCTTGGACCCAGTTTAAGCTTTTCTTTCTTGTCACCTCTGAGCTATGCTCAAAGGTCTCAGAAACAACACACTGCCTTTAAGCCCAGCGCTACGCACCACTGAACGAAGCAAAGAAGTGAAATTACCTCAATTTTTCTCATGTAGAACTGATCTACATGAGATCACATAAGGAGGTGGCTGGAGAGCTGAGATGTGAACACACTTCCTCCAAGTGCCAGTCCAGTGCTCTGACCACACCACAGTTCTGCCTTACTTCTGGAGAGTCAAAAGTTTTGGCTTCACTTTTCCCCCTTTCAGATACCCTGCTGGGCACGTTAATATGCTGCTATAGGGGCAACGCTTCAGCCTCCCAGTGTGGAAACACACAACCTGAGAGGATGGTGACAGGTGATAGGCACATTTCATCAATAGTTGTTAATTATCAACACCATTTGATAATATTTATCCAAATAAATTAACAGGTAGAAAGCTCAGCACAATTAGCAGAAGAGCCCAAGGTCTGATATTCTGTACTTGGCCAGACTTTAATTAGTCAAATAGCAACATTTTGTACAGATCCTGACAATTACAGCCAGCAGCTAGTAACATTCACAATGCTAGGCTAAATTGTGCACAGATAAAAATTGTAATGAACATAAATTAAAACTGGAGCTATAACACAGACTCTTAAAGGCGCTTCCTGCAGATCTCTCTGACCAGCAGTACCTAGCAGAGCTCTCTGCTGCTGGCGTTCTACTCCCCGCCCCCCCCCCCCCCTTTTTTTTTTTTTTGGCTTTAACACAAATCCTGAAGTGCTTCTGTATTTTGTAGCAGCCAACATAGAAGCAACAGAACACCTCCAAACATCCCCTCTTCATGCCTTTATTTATAATTTCTGCACCCATGTCATTGCCTATGGCCTCACAAGACAAACCTTCCAGCCAGGAGCAGTGCTCCTGCAAGGACACTGCTGACTTCACGCACTTTTTATGGTACCCTTCCATCAATGGGGCTGCAGGAGGCAGGTTGCAGGACACAGGCAACACCTCTCACTGCAAGCCAACACCGCAGCCCACCTGGCCTGGCGAGGGGCAGCGCTTGCAGCACACTCCAGTGCTCAGGCACCAGCGACTGCCTTGAGCCCACAGGTGTGAACACCAGCGCCCTTGCCCAGGGGTCCCTCCCGAACAAAGCTCCTGCCCCTGCATTGATAGAGGTAACAGGAGATTGAAATTTAGAGCTCCTCTTTCTCACCAGATTTTGTTACTAAAACTTTAAATAACATAATTTAAAATATGAAATAGAAAAGGCACATTCCTCTGCTTTTTATGTGGCAGCACAGAGCTTTCCCCCTCCCTTTGGTGAGGGTCAGTGTTTTTGCAGAACAACTTTCAGCCCTGCTCCAAAGGAACGAGCTGATTATTTTCTCTGATCGCACCAGCCCCTCTCCATTTCCCACTCAGTGTGGCATACCATTAGCTTCAGATGTACAAATAACAAACATATTTTACAGGGAGGAATTAGCCTGTTATGATTTCTGCTGATAGGGAGAATGGAAAGGGCAGACTGGCACCAGGCTACAAATTAGCTGCTTTAATATATTCCTTTTCTCCCCTTTGAGTTTTCATGGGTGCTTCTAGACACTGCAAAGGCGCATCCTCCAGACAGCCCAATTAAAATCAAAGTTAGGTTCGGTGACTCAGTGTTTAGATACAGCACAGTTTACAGCATCTTTCCTTGTTATTTCATGACATCAACAGTTGGCAGAATGAAAACCATTCCATTAGATTTGTTGTTCATGGGGCTGACTTCCTCTCCATTTACAGGCTGACGACTCTGAAAGGAACACTTTTACATCGCAATGACAGTGTTTCATTTTCTTCATAAAAGCAGGTTTCCAGATAGCTGTGGTTACAGTCCCACATTCAAACCAGGATTACGTATTTTAAGATTTAACCCTTACCTCTCCCTCCCCTCTTAGAAGAGTCTGAAGCCTCCTGAATATTCTGTCAGCCCTACTTTCTCAAAAGGCTCCTGAAGTGATTTGTCCCATCGGTCAGGTAACAGCACAGTGCCCAAGGGGCACAGCCAGCAGCCCACGGCCCCTCAGGCACTGCTGGCACTTCTGAACGGCCACTTTCATACTGCCAAGTACACAGTACTTCCCTCTTTTTCTGGAATAGTCTGAAGCCATGCTTAATGAACCTACATATGCAACTCTAATTACAGCTGCACACCAGTCACCTATCTACATAATGCAGCATAATTGGACACAATGAGCAATCATCTGGAACGCTTTTCAGAGTTCAGCTACTACTGAACGCTGAAATACCCCTCTAAGAAGGTGGAGAAAAGCAAGTGTGATTGCTATGTCATTTTTATTTATTGGCAGATCATTCACCCTTCTGGTCTCTGTGGTATGAACAACAGGAGGATTTGGAAGGCTTTTTACAAGCAGTCCATTCTGCAAAGATCAGGCATTTTCAGGGAGGTTCTGTGAAACCTCCCCACTGCTAATCTCTGTCCAGGCAACAGAAATGGTGTCGTGAGCTTTTTATAGTAGAGTGAACAAGATTTCAGTTGAACTCAAACTATGTGATATGGATAGAAAATATAACTATATAACAAGTAATGGGAAGCTGTTTCTTAAGGTAACTTCATTTACAGAAGACTGTTGAGAAGCTGCTTTTGTACTGCTGACAATGCCTGAATGAAATCAGTGACTCTTCAGTGACTTTAAAGAAACTGCAGATAAATCCTGCTTTGCTGGAGCTTTTATTAAGGTGTAAAACTCATTACTAGCAAAGGTCTAAATGCTGTAAAACTTTGGTCTTGAAAGTTCCAGTGCTCAGATGATGAGACACCTCAAAAAAAAAAAAAAAAAAAAAGGAAGGGGAGGGGGGGGAGTTGAATGGGCTGCCAAGTTCAGAGTTAGAACTGAGCTTTGAGGTACTCATTATTAGAAACATAAAAATTTAAAAATTCAGCACGGGTACTACTTTAGGGTTACAGAGAATGCTGTGACTTTTGGCATGAGATAGGGATGTTCGCAAGGCCCAGGATGAAGCTGGACCAGTCATAAGCGAGTGACTAGTGAAGCAGAAAGCATGTACTGCGGCAAGTGCTTGTAAGCATATAGGGACTAGCTGCTTCCATCCAGCAGAGATCCACTCACAAACAGAACAATAAATTATATTAGAGACAGTGCAAGGAGATACTTGGCCACCAGCCTTTTAAGGGGCCAAGGAAGTATTTCCCCAAGAGGATCAAATAAATTGATGGCTGCCCAAACTTGTGATTATTTTCAGACTTTGCAAAATGTCCTCCACATCTCCAGCAAAGTGAAATGTGAAGGGACGGCTTTGAAGTGTGAAAAATAGCAGCCAAGTGCATTACCTTTAGGCATGGCTACAGACTGCTGGCAATGGAGTTAAGCTCTCCAGGTGGGCTCTCACCCATGCACCTACCACTGGTTTTAGATTGTACAATCTACATCAGTAAAGACTTGGTTTGACATTTTAATTCATTGTGAATCACCTGTCATTGTTTAGATGATGGGTCAGCCAAGCTGGTCATTTTTTACCACTCAGTTTTTCACAACTCGCTTCTCGCATCTGTGAACACATTAAATCATAGCACTGTTCCCTTTCTTCACTCCCAAATGAGAAAGAACGTCAGTAAGTCTGAGCCAAACACAATGAAATACAGAACTGTCTTCTGTTGTTGGATACTGACCTTGCTTTTACAGTATTTAAAAAAAAATAAAAAAGGAAAGAAAAAAGAAAAAAAAGCGCCCAGTAGTGGAATAATCTTGAACTGTAGTTGAAACTGGACATCATCCTACTTGGTTCAATTTTACCTATAGTCTGACTTCCTAAATGATACCAGCTCTGAGATCTAAGCTATTATTTGCCAGAGCCTGAACATGTCTCCACACACAATTTTTAACACCCATTTGAATCTATTATTGCCATTTTTAACTCTGTATGCTATTTTGATATTTGGAATATATTCTATTCTTTCTTCCCATGCAGACGGGCCACTGATGGAGGAAATTTCCCACAACATAACCCTTATTTAAGGATAAGTAGTAGTATTTACTGTATCTGCATATTCTTAAAGCATAAGGGCAAAGAACAGTCTTTCTTTATAGAATAGTTGATATCTTGTGTTTGCTTGTGGCTTGAATAAGACCATCCCATTTACATTCTTCTGCACTGCCACGAGAAACTACTGAGAAGCTAGCAAGATACAAAACCTAACTTTCGGTGACATTTCAGGACACCTCCAATGGTGCAGAGTTCAGCACACTGTATGCAGCAAGACAGCAGTCTAAACTGAGTAGCTGGGGAATCTAAGTACTCCCCTGCCTCATCATGAGCAACCGGTCCACAGAGCAGAGGTCTCTCACCCATGCACATCCTTGACAGCTGCTTCTATTTCTGTCTCTCTGTGAGATGTCACCCGCTTATCCATACGAAGAATAAAACTGTATATTGCTTCAGACAGAGACACAGACAATTAAACCAACCCCCTATTTACAAAATGGCATGCAACCCATTTGCCCTTTATAAAAAGGGCCTACCTAACTTAGATGTCACAGAAAGCATATTCCTAGCTTTCCTAAATGATAACTTCTGCTTTGGGCTTGGAAGATTGTCAAAAAGAAGAAGCAAGTTCAATGACTTTGAAGGCCAACAGCTCAATCATTTCTGCAAAGCAAGCAGTCTGATTGCACACTGCCTGTTATCTTCAGCTCCATGTAAAGTAGTCATTATCCTGGGAAGGAAACACAGAATTTCTTCTGCCTCTGAAGATATAAGACTTAATTTGTTGGCAAAGTTGCACTGGGCTTAAAATCTAGCAAGTTTTCACTGTCACAGTATGAGAACAACAGCTTTTCAACACCACTTATTGTGCCCATGCTCAAAAAACTATCCCAGTGTCATCAAAATCATGAGGTTGTCAGAACTGAGTGCATGTGTCTGCCAGTTAAGAAACACTGGACAAATGCCATCAGATTTGCCAGCATAGCCCACTCATTTTTACAGTGTTCTCTTAAATTCAGCATATAATATCACTCTTTGTCCACTTTGTCTCCTTATCTACAATGCTTTAAAATAGAAATAGCTTTAGGAAAGGATGAAAGATGTGTTTAATTTTTGCCAAGTGTGATACCATTAAAGTCATTAGCCAATATTGGTTCCAATGGGAGATTATGAACAGTGGGAATTTAATGTGCTCCTTTCTGCAGGATTAATAGATACATGTCTCGTAATGCTTTTGTGTGCAATGACAGCTTGAGGCTGTCAATTTCTCCCATTTCCTGATTAAAAAACATCAGACAAGCTTATACCCATTCAAAAGGCACAAACTGAAGATGCAACCCAAGACAAATTGTTACGTGATATACAAAGGTTTAAAGCAGAAGTTGTTTTTGGCAATAGGATGTGAGGGTTGAGAGAGTGTTTTATATGGATCATGAAGTTGCCAATGTTCAGCTATGAGATTTCCCAGATTACACAGCATATTATCATATTTTTAAATATACCTTTTATGAAGAGGAAGGAGTTCAATAAAAGCTACTTTAGTATACTGGGCTTTTTTAGACAATTTCTATTGCCTATCACGGTAAGACAGAGGGCATTTACCTTTGGACTTAACACATCTCTGCAAAGCTATTCCAGCATCAAAATAAAATCACAGAACCATTTAGGTTGGAAAAGACCTTTGAGATCATCAGGTCCAACCGTTAACCCAGCACTGCCAAGCCCACCGCTAAACCATGTCCCGGAGCACCGCATCAATGTCCTTTTTAAACACCTCCACGGATGGGGACTCCACCACCTCCCTGGGCAGCCTGTGCCAGTGCTTGACAATCCTTTCTGTGAAGAAATTCTTCCTAATATCCAGCCTAAACCTCCCTTGGTGTAACTTGAGAGTGGGACAGCTTCACCTAGAGTATGTAGAGTGGAGGCAAAACCAGCTGTTTCCACCCTGATTAAGATAGACAGTCTTGGAGTGTTAGCAAACATGAACCACAGAATAGCTGAGGTTGGCAGAGCCCTCTGGAGATGGTCGCATCCAAGCTCTTGGCTCAAAGCAAGCTGAGCTGAAGCAGGGTGTCCAGGTCTGCGTGCAGTCAGGTTTTGATTGTCTCCAGGGATGGAGACTCCACAACCTCTCCGGACAATGGCAACAGCCAGCGACTCAAGACTTGAGCAACGAGAGCCAGGGAGCAGCGAGGGCCACCTGCTCCCTGAGGGGTGGGAGCTGGGCGCAGCAATGCGGGCGGCGGGGCAGGGACCTCACCAGCCCAGGCACAGCCCCACGGTACCCAAGGAAACCAGGCAGGCCAGGAACGGCAACTGGGATCAGCCGAGAGCCCAGACCGCCAGACAGGTGTGGTGACAAGGCAGCTCTGAGATCAAGATGGGAAGTCAGCCAGTGGGTTCAGGCAGAAGCAGGGCTGCGATGGACCCAGGGTCAGACCAACCTACAGCCAGCTCAGCAGGAAGCCAAGGCACCAAGCTGGAACGGAGCTTCCGGTCAGAGGCTGTGGGTGGAAGTCCCAGGCGAGGCTGGCCAGGACCGTTAAAGGTCTATTACCGCATTCAGAGCCCCGACAAAGAGAGAACACGAATGAGCTGGAAATATCTTCCTACTGATAAATTGCAGCACAACTCACAGGGACAGTGTGAACCCAAACAGATAAGGGACCTGCACAAAAGAATAATGATCATCTATTCTCTGTTTGCAATGGCAATTCTCAGAAAACTATTAATTTACAAACTCAAAGGCTTTCACAATTCATGATTCAACTGAGTAAACTGATGGCTTCTTATTATGCAAATACATGAAACGTGTTGTTCTGGGAATATAAAACAATAGGTTGGAGCATCTGAAGAACCTTTATTCCTTTATCTGTCATTATTATACCATTCCAATTAAATCCCACATATTTTACCGTAAGAATCCAACGGAATTCCTGCTAGAAATATACCTATGGAGTTGTTGCCTTTTTGTTCTGTGTTGAGTATCCACTGGGAGAACATTTCTAGGTGAGCTCATGGTCATACAGCTTTCTAACTTCTCTTGCAGCATAGACAGCTTACTGAAAATGGAGTGACTGTTAGTAATGCCTTTGTAAAACAGGCTTCACCATTCCACCATTTTTTTTAAGGCAACATCTTACGATTTTGGTAAAATCTTTTAATTGTTGTACCTGGTGACTTACAATCTTCACTGTGCGTAAGCTAGGGCACTCAAGGACCTGTGGACAGTGTACTTTTGATTGCCTCAAAAGACTGAAATATCTTCTTACACTTACTTGACTCAAGGGGGAAAAATACTCCTCTTTTCATCAGTCCTTACAAAATGAATCTTTCCTTTCCATTTTCCCCACAGCAAATGAATTAATTATTAGAGCTCCAGTAAGGAGGAGCAAAGATTACAGATTACTTTTGCTTCCTTCCTCGTGATGCCAAACCCTCTGACTTGTTCCTTGATCAGTTAAGGTTAGTTTTTTCAAGCTTTAGCATTTCTGAAGGAAAAAGCTGTTACAGAAGCAAGAACAATAATTTAACAGACAGTCCTACAATCACCAAGGCTACCATATCCTGATAAATAAAGTTGCAGTTAAACATCTTTGGATTGCATTTTAACAAGAAACCCCAAAGCCTCCTACTTTTCAATACAGAAAATATCAGCATATATGGGACTTATCCCTGGAAGAATACATCCTTAGAATTTATTTTACAAGAAACAGGACAAGGAAAACCTTGCATCTCCAAATTACACCAGTTTCACTGCAGTAACATATCATATCTGCCACTCTATGCTGTCTGGGGAAGTTGGTACCTGCCCTTCTCCAGTCTTGCATTCTGGATTTATCTTACCCAGCCAGGCAGCTGTATTTGTAACACTGTCAAATACCACCAAGAAGTCATCACGCTTTCTATTTAGAAATCAACAGTTCAATACACAGTCTAAAGAGAAAAATTAGTTTGTCAGCATGCACCTAGATCTGCAGCCATTTTGTCCTTATCAGAATAAACTAGTCATAGCACAATTCCTGAGGAGAGTGTGGCAGTGATCCAGAAATGGCAGATTACTGCCATTGCTTTTAAAACGGTCTGGCTAAGCTTTTTATAGTATTTGTCATGCTATATGTTCAGAATTAATTGTTGCCAAGAGATTATCATCTTCATTCAAATTACAGATACAAAATTAACACCATGGAAGTTTTCAGTTCACTGGAAGGTTAAAAGTGGATTTTTTTTATAAACAGTCAAGATCTGGTTTAGGATTATACAAAATCCAGTAGGTTATTTCCATACCTATATTCACCTCCTGCATAATCCACAGTAGGGAAAATTAAGGCAAAAATCAAAGACATGATTTGGATCAAGAATTATCAAGAATCCTTCGATGGTTCACACAGAGTAACAGCAGCAATGCTACACCAGCTGGCTACCAGAAAGACTGAAACTTAAAGAATGTGCAGGCAGGTATTAGTTTCCAACCAACTGCTCCAATAAAGCCTTTACTTTTTTATGTAATATTTAACCAAACTACACTTTTGGTGCAGAAAGGATCTGTCTAAAAGGAAAACAAAATATTCAGAAGATGTTCATATTTAAATCATGACAGAAAAAAAATTAAAACACTCAGCTTTCAACTTTTAAGAGCTGCATTTAGGAGAATTTCAAACAAATTTTCATCGAGTTATAGCCAAGTTCATTTGTGAGATGAAAATACAGGTGTTTGATCAGTGCAATGCTGTATTTCATGCTTTCAGATCATGAGGCAAAAGAAAAATTAGTAAAGAAGATGCTTTAGCATTTTACTAACCTCAATGAACAGGTCTTTTACTTCTTCATATAATTAGCTGCTGCATAGGGATCAGAGAAGAGGAATAGATGATAAACACAATTTAATTAAGTAGAAATTTAATTAAATAGGATTTCCCAATAAAATTTCTTCATAAAAGATAACAGACATGGCCTTAAATCCAAGAAAACATGAACTCTAAACGTTACCATTTGTTGCCCCATTGAAAAATGGGAAGTATGGTTTCGATTGTCTCTAGCGCATGAAGTTTACAAGTGAGGAAGTGCATGTTCCAAAACAACTGGTGTCAAACAAAATGTTATGATACAAAGAGCGAAAGTCACAACAGATGTGAAATTATGATCGATGCCAAGAGACCACAGATACATCTCAATGGCTGTCAGTTTCTTGACAGAGCCAAGTTGTTCAGTGCCAAACCATTAACTCAAGTTTGATAGAAGCTGCCCTACAAGCGGAAGCAAGGTCTCTTCACCTGTAGAAAAACAAGCAGTATATATTGAGATGGCCAAATTATTTTAACTTTTTTATTATTAACAGGTTATCCACCAGCTGACTGAATTGCCAAGTAGGAAGCTCTTGGAATACATCTAATTAATTCCAATTAGAGCACCTTTAATAAAATTTATTACGAATCCGCCTCTTGAAGGTTATACCTAGATGGGCAGAAGAAGCAAGGCTGATGAAGCAGAAGTTCAGGTTCAGAAGTACTGAGAAATATGCTCTGAAGGGAACTGCTACCAGGAGGACAGATGTATACAAGCACTTAACTCTCATCTGTGTCACCTCCATTTGACAAAGAAAGGTGGAGAACTTACAGCTACTCACTACCTTTGCTGTGGCAATGCCTTTGTCCAATTAGCTTTATGAAACAAAGCTATCCGTCACTGAGAAAACGTCTGTAACACCTATAAACACACAAGTCACTGAATGACTTAGTGGTTCAAAATTTAACAAAGCTTGAAGTACTTTTTTTGATATCTCAGTTGAACCTGAATCTCCACAGACAAAAAACTGATACCTCTTGAGCAACTCCTACTGTCAGTGGAAATTTTTTTTTTTGAGAGAGAATGCTGCTCTGCATGAGTACAGAGAATAAAGTTTTGTTGTATAAACTGACAATAAAAAAAAAATAAATTAATCTTCAGAACTACGATCTGGAACATCTAAGGCAACAAGGGAAGGTTGGCTAACACATTACACGCAAAGTCCCTTCCACAGCGCTCTGGAAAGCTAGAGTTAATATTCCAAGTCCTTCTGGTTTGTTACATGCATGTAGAGGAAATAATTTAAAAGTACCTACAGCTGAACAGCTGCTTAACTTACTGCATATGACCGAATTTAAAGCAAAACAATCTCACAGTATATTGTTTCCACAAAACTGAGACATTTGAAACATTAAAACTAGTTGCTGACACCACACAGCTACCACAGTGCTTTCCTCAAGGCTACTCAAAGCCCACTTTCCTCCAGCTGAAGGTCCAATTTCTTAACACCCCATTGCAGCAACCACATGTGTTCCCCATCAGAAAGAAGATTCTGGCAATAAAACCAGGTGACACAAAGCCTCTTTAGGGCTCTTGGTGTGTGGCGACATTGCAAGGAATTGAGTACCTACAGTTTTTGTGGATGGGAGGTGGGGTATGAGATGCAGCACAGTTCCCCTTTTCTGCAGACCCCAGACCTGCTGCCTGTGGTCCCCGATACTTCGGCAGGGTCCTATAACTGGGTCCACAGAGGGGTCTCTTCCAGGGGTTGCAATGAAAATCTATACCTGGAAAACAGAAATTTGAAGATTTTGCCATTTGAAGTTCTTAAGACACTTTCCTGATACTGGTTACACATTCTCCCAATACAGTCATTACAATTTCTGGTGTCTGGTGTATCACAAGCTGCATGCTCTATTTACACGCAGCTACAACACAGCTATTGCCTGTGAAGACAGACCAAAAAAAAGCAGCATTGACTTCTAAATGTGAATATGTACAAAGAAATTATTCTGGTAAAGCAGTTCAAGTCCCTTTAATATGTTGAAAGTGTCCATTCTGGTTGGAAAGAGAAGAAATAACAATAAAAGCACTACTACTTTTTAAATTCTGGAGGATACAACTACTCATGAGAGACTGCTAAATGCAAACAAAACTCAGTAAACAATAGAGTGTATAAAAATGCAGTTTAATCTAAGTTTTCCTGGAGCTAAACACTCCATCTCACTTCATACCACAAAGGGGAATAAGGAGAGGGGGAAAAAAAAAAAAAATAAGACTTGCTCACAAGGAGGGAAAATATTTTAAGAAGTCATTAAAGCAACAACCTTCCCAAAGAGAATAAATCTGAAAAGCAGCAGTAAAACAAGCTGCCCTGCCCATTTTATAAAAGAGCTGAGCTTTTTTTCCCCATTACATGACAAACAATTGGCATCTAAGCTGCCGATTATTTAACCGTGGTGAGACTTTTAACTCCATTTAGAATGGAAAAATATAGCTGCTGTAAATTTTAACACTGCACAAAAATCTACAACAGCTGCCTACGAAATTTACTTTTATGGTTTTTTATCTCTATCTCTACTAGTACTGTTTCATCAACATGTACAGAGAAAATGTTCTCTCTCTTGTGCTGGTTTAAAGTTATTTTTGTCCTAGTCAAAACATTACAAATAACTTTGAAATAATTAGGTAAATGGCAGAGAACATGATTCTACACTGCCATTTAGATGGTTCTGTTTCATCGCAATTTTTGTGTACAATATGAATACAATGACATTTCTCCACATCAGACAGAGCATTTCATATTGCTTGTAGGAGTGTAAACTCTAATGATTACTTGCCAAAAATTGAAAGACAAACCTGACTGATGATTGTTTCCAATGGTTTAAATATTGTGCTTGCATTCCAACTGAGGACCAGCAAGTGGCATACCAACTACCATTTTGACCATCGTGTTACTAAAACCTTGAATTATATCAGTGCATTGTTTCTCCTCCCCTTGCTTTGAGCAAAAAGATTTTTGCATTGGAGTTATTGATCTGCGTAGTTCTATGCAGTGAACTTGCCAACTAGTCTTTGAGTAAGCATAAACTTTACCACATTATTTTCTCTAATCCATCTCCAACCTCCACCTACTCTCTATAAAATCTGAGAAAATTAGGATATGAGTCACTATAACCACAATTTTTCTGACTACAGATCACAGAGTTTTTCAGGAGTCATTATATGTCTTTATTCTACTCTTCATGGAACCAGGTAACTGCCCATAAGAGCATCTTCTGAATACACCAACTATTACAAACCCTCACAGTTAAAGCAGGCTTGGGGAAAAATCCACACATGCCTTTTTGTACTCATTTAAAGAGTATTTCAATTAAATAATAGTCTCACTGTACTACAAAGAACGCATAATGAACAAAGGTGCAATTATAGAGGCCACACACTTTTCGAAAACTGTATGTCAGTAAAACAGCAGTTAGTAATGATCTTCCTCAACTGTATGAAAGACGTTGAATCAGAAGAATGCTGATTTCTGTAAAGTATGCCTGCTCAATGACCACAAAAATATACCCTCTTTCCCACAGCTAACTAGAAAGGACAATGCACATTAAGGCAAGGACTACTGACCATTAGTTATTGACTTCAAAAGGTCAACTCCTCCAATGAAAGCTCAATGATTTTTCTAAAATGATGGACAGAAACCATGTCCCTTGTCCAAAAACTGTCCACTACTAACACCCAAGCAACCAAGCATTCTTAGATTGTTCCATATATGAGGGAAGATAAGCATTTTTCAGCTTAAGGTGGTCAGGCAGGCTAGACAGTTGTTATTTTAAAAAGCAGAAAATATTAAAGAAAATTAATTAGTAACAAAAGTCAACTGTAAACAATTAAGGACTCCACAGAAACTCTAGCTAATGAAAGATGTTTCCTTCTTTATTACTGTGTAATACTTCACAGAAACATGGTATTTACAAATATACACATATAGACTGCTGATCATAAAATGTTACTGAAGAATTAGTCAAAAAAATCAATTTACAAAACCCAGAAACTTTCCAAAGATATTCTGGCTGAAAAATTTAATGAAATTTCAAGGAGATGCTTCTGTACAGAAAGACAGGGTTTAGCTCCTCAAGGTCTGGTAACATTAGACGAGTTGTGAACCAAGTGAGCTAAGCTCAGCTGTACATTTGAGATGAGGCAGTTTGTTTTGTTTTTTTTAATATTGTTCTTTTTCACACAATTTCTTGATGGTCAGTTCAACAGGTCTCAGGAGGCACTAGTTTGGATGTTTTTGGAAGCTGCAAGCATTGCTCTCACTTTGGCCATAAGGTCCTGTAGAAAATAAAAGGACAATGATCAGACATGTCTGGGCTTTGACCAGAGCTAAAGTATGCGATTACAAAAACCTGCATGAAAGGGTTAGCTTATGCTCCAGTCACATAGAATAGATTCACAATCATCAGATATGAAAAGTCCCTGGACTAAATGAATGAAATAATTTGGAGAAAGTTCCTATGACAGCAACTGAAGTCTGTTTTTACTACAATGCTACAAAGTGCTCCGCATAAATGTTTAGAGCAATTTCTATATAACGAAACACAGAAATCATGTCAACTCAAATGGAAATAAATAACTGTTATCTTCACAAAAACTGTAATGAACACACAACTACTAACCACTGAAGGTTCACAAAAAAAAGAAAGAGGAAAAAAGAGAGAGAGCACTAACAATTACTCTGTAACAGAAAGGATTTTTTGTTTGCTTTGTAAACCTGAACCAAAAATTTACATAGCAGAGCTATTTTCACATATGACAAGAGCGGCTGAAACATTAAGGCTGTTGTGAAACCAAACAGCAACTCAGTCTTGCCGAAGTATCCAGTGGGAACAGCGTTACAAAAAGGAAATGAAATCTCATATAAACAGCATCAAGTAAGTGGATTGCAAAAAATGTTCACAAAAATAAGAAGCGTGTTATCAGTAATGAGTTAAAGTTACTTAAAACATTTCTTCACAAATTCTTAGTTCTTTTAAAGCATTTTTCATCTGAAGCTCTCAAAATACTTCACAGGGGAATTCAGCATCATTATGCCACTTTACAGATGGAAGGATTTGAATGAGAAAAGATACTGAATTAGTCAGGGTCAGCCAGCACACTGGCAGCAAAATGATCTTACTAATAATTAGGCAAATTAAATTTCTTTGGCCTCTTACAAAAAAGCTGAACTAATCTATGTTGGGAAATACCTTGCAGATTCATAACAGTTTCATTCCTCTTTTTTATTTTTTGCAAACAGTAACTAAGAACTGTTATTTTAATACAGCAATCTTTCCTCCTCTTACAGCTGCACTTCAAGCAAGCAGACTAATATCAAACTAGCAAATGCTATGCCATAAGCAATATTTAACCCAAGAAACAATTACCTTTGTCTGAAAGGTATTGTGTTTTTTAAAGGGTGGGATTTTTGCTCTACTTTGAAGACCAGGATGTAGTTCATATCTCATTTCTCATACCAGGTTTTTTGCATGTATTGTTTGGTAACCTAACAAGTGCTATGATGTTAGTACTCCACTTTCTTTCTCTGGTGTCTATACTTGCTATTTTCTATTTTCCTGAATATTCTTGTTTTGGATTTCTCATTGAAAATGGATCAAATATGGTATGTAAGGTACTAATCTACTAGACTTAATTCCCAACTACAACTAAGTCCCCAGCAAAACTAAATCTTTGAACAATATTAATTTATTGAAAAAATAGTCTATCCATTGAAAAAAATGAGAATATAAAAAAGCAACTCTGGTATTATATTGCAAAATTTCCAAAGCATGATTAAAAGCTTTCCTCCTCTAAACTTGGCCTATTCAATTGAAAAAAAAAAAAAGCGTGAAGACTCTAAAAGGATGAGTGAAATTAAAAATGTTAAAGAGTGATACCATGCAGTAGCTTTTCAAAAGGGAATGGAATTATTTTGACAGAGGTTAGGTATCTTAAAACTTAGGGAAGCTAAATGCATTTAGATTACTGCACAGCATATATCAGGCAGATACCTGATATGCCATGATTCACAGCAAACTTGAATATATCAACAAAATCATAACACCAATAGTTCAGAGACATAAACAGCAACAAGGGTAAGATAAGTGAGCTGAAGATACTGCTTAATGCAAAGCATGCACTTCAGTTTGCAAGAGGACATAGATTTCCTCTACTGCCAACCCCACAAACTTAACCTTTGCCAAGGTATTCCTCCTTCCTCCTTTCCTCCATCAAACTTGTTAAGAGCACTACACGGTAAGATAGGCTATGGGTAACTGGGGTATTGTAGCATAACGTGGACTTTCATATCTTAACAGTGGATATGTTACAGAACAGTGAGTTTAGCTCTGTCTTTAAAAGCTTGATTAAACTTGAAAGGACAGCAGCTAGAGAAACAACAAAATTGTTTTTCTCATAAGCAAACAGATTAAGAATGTCTCTACATCACAGGCAAAGCTCAGAATTGTATAAGGTAGTAAAACAATGTGATGGACACAGTTAATTAGAAAAAAAACAACAAACCAGACTCTGAATCTGTTTTATTTGTACCTGAGTAATTTTACTCTGCACTGAAGACACAATTGCTGAAGAGATTTGGCCATCTTTTTCCTGAGAAACTCCCCTGAAAAAATAAAATTATAATAAGAAATTTATAGTAAATGTTTTAAAAATGCATTTAACTCATCACCATGATTTTGGATTTCATTGTACAAGTCTCTCATATGTCAGTCAACACTTCTCTCATTCAACTAGAAGCCATGTTCAGTCACAGTCAGAAGAGTCACTTCTACAGCTGATGGAGAAATCAGGACAGCAGCCTAGGGATCTTTTAACACGACTGCTCTGTAGAAACAATTTAATTGTGAATCTTGCACACACAATTAAAACCACTATTAATAAAATTCTACTTCAGAGAGTACTCCTTTAATGAGAGTTTCCAATTTCTAACTTAGAATTATGTTGCAGAATTTCCTGCACCATATTTACTATAAGAGTATAATAGAGATGTTTAATCCAGTAAGCAACAGAGATCAAATTTCTTCATCAGACTGATGCACACAGTGCTGTCCTCTTAGTGTCTTCTACTTTTAGTATGCCCACATGTCACACACACACAGAGCTCCTTACCCCACAAGTTAGGTCAAAAGATACGCTGGCAGTCAAGAGACATCAGCACTGCAGTATAATAATAAATAAGTGTATTACCTGGAGCGTTCCTGGCTGGATTCCCTGCTCTCCACAGGAGAGACACTAGTTGAATGTACAGAATTTTTGTGTGTGGATGGTTTGCCTGGTGACATGGATGGTGAAGGAGACCTAGCTTTGGACTTGGTACGTGATCTAGACCGCCTCTTCTTCTTCTTTTCATGGGGACTTCTGTGAGCAGAAAAGATTTTATTGAAGGATTATTTGGAGCAATATTACACTAGCTCAGCTGAAATTACTTTTCACACTTCTAAAAGTTTATACAGCCCTCTTCCACAGGATACTTCTCATGCATTCAGCAATCATTAGTCTTACACCGATACTGCACTTCTATGGCTGTGCAAAACACATTCTCAGCAGCTCTTTATGACATACTACATTAGGCAACTACTAGTACCCGAGGTTCTCACTTGGAATGCTGCTTCATGGGTACACAGAAATCACTGGCCAGTATTTGATCACTTGAAGGATATTAATGGAAAGTCTTTCATTGGAGATTTGCAGAATAGCTTTGCTAGAGGGAAGTTCCTTTCTAAACAACATCAGGCACTTAGAACATAATGAGAAACATTAAGAGTTTATATCCCTTACAATCTTCCTAGCTCATAAACGAGCAAACCATGGAATCATAGTTATGTGAAAGATCTACAGAGCAAAGCCATGGTGTGGTTTTTTTTTTTTTGCTTTTTACAAGAAACCACCCTTTCTTTTCCTTGTGATCCCAACCTATACTGCAACAAACTGCAGGCTCCAAATTATAGAAAAAGCTCTTCTATGCCAATTCAAACAAACCTAAACCTAGCAACAGGTTTTAAGTGCAAATAATTATGACTTGAAAATTAGATACACAAATATTTGTCACTATGAAAGCTGGAACAAAGGACTTCAGAGTACCTTACATGTTCATTATTGACAGAAGGGGAAAACAGAGGTAGCCTCCTCATATGCAATATTAAGCTCAAAGAGAATTAATTTAGTAATATACTAGAAACAGAACTATCAAGTCTTTATATATGATTGTGAATTTATGTCTGTATGATTTACATACCAGTATTGATATTACTTGTTAATGCCTTAAGGGTTAGGCTATACCTCATTGTAGGCATCTCTCTCTAGCATGCACTGCTAGAAGTCTACTCAGAAGAACATTGTTGAAGCTTCTAGAACATCTTAAAACACTGTAAAACTTTGATCCATTTTTGAAGTACCCCATCATTCATTCCTTTACTTTGATTTTTATTTTTCTTTAGGAATGTGATACTTTAAAAGCAGCTATGCTATAACATATTAAATTCCCATATAAATACATACACCTCTGATGCTTAAGATTTATCATACAAATATCTGATTTTTATATGGAATTTAACATTCAGGACTGCAAAACCCCCTTAAACTTTTCTTGCATAAATTATCGTTAAGTGTAGAAGAAAAACCCTGCAGCTCTACTAGTCTCTAACATTTTCATGACTATACAAAAAACATCAGCTACAAAGCTAGTTATTCCTTGACTAGCTAATTATGTCCTGTAATTGCTCAGTTTCTTAAAACATCATAATATAATCAAGCTGTGAACATATTTCATACTTCACTCTTGAAAATCTCAGCAAACATTCATCATGCAAAAAAGAACATTCTACCGTAAGCTTTTTCAGTGTTTTTCATCTCAGATTATGATGAACAAACATTGTAACAGCTGAACAAACGTGTCTATCAATTTTCTATTTTTCAAACATTCTATTTCTAGGCTTACTTTTTAATATTTTTCTAGGTACAAAAGCTAGCAGAGGGTGACAGAGCGCGGGAACAGGCTGCCCAGAGAGGTTGTGGAGTCACCTTCTCTAAAGATACTCAAAACCTGCCTGGACATAACTCTGTGCAACCTGATCTGGGAGAACCTGCTTTAGCAGGGGGTGGAACCAGATCATCTCCAGAGGCCCCTTCTGACCCTGACCATTCTGTGATCCTGTGATACTCTCTGCAGAAAGTAATTCACTGTAGTCAGATTAAAATGCTAATTTACATTAGACTTCTTTTAAAGTGACTATGATGGATGAGAGATACAGGATAAGTCAGAAGAAAAAAACACTGTGTATTTCTTCTGAAGTACACCTCATTGTACAAGCAGTGAGGCCAGCAATTCCCAGACAAGACAAAGTAAAACACAGCTTCCTAGTTCCCACATATTCTTCTTGGAAATATAATCTAAAATTTACAAGCAATGCCGCTCTTCAGCATCCACAACTGATCTCAGGTCAATGCCCTGAGAAAGTTTAAATATTGCGAGTACTTGTTAATTCTAATTTTCAGTCCTCTGAAAGTACTGGATTCTAAAGCTTGCCTACTTCTTAGTGTAACTATGGTTAATAAACACCACTCAGCTGACTGCTGCCATGTAAGACTGAAACTTGCTCTCAGCCGTCAGGCAAAATATACATTACTCGTTCATAGACCCAAGTATGCTAATCAGCTTTTAACAGCCCTTAAACCCAAATGTTGCTTCCATTACACCACTGCGAAGAATCCACTCCATAACTGATGGATGAAAAACTGGTCTACCACAGCATCTACACCCTTACTTGAAAATTTACATGTCAGTCCTAACAGGGCTGAACAGTAGCCTTTGCAATCAGAACTGCAAATATCCTTATCTATGTTTAACTACAACATTCTTTCTTCTGACTACATTTTTTGCACTTACTGCCAGCCATATTTTATTGTGTAGTGTTCTATGTTCCTGTTTAAGGCCTAACAGTTTACAGTTTCCACCTATATACACAACACTGTCTAAAGAGGAATCTAGTTTGTTTCACAATCATCATCATAATTTCCCATGTGGAGTGGTGTAAGTCTAAAAATAATTCATAGCTTAACACACTGAGTCGTCAAGCAGCAGACACACCACATAGCACAGGGCCATGCAAAAAAATTTGCTTGTGTTTATAGGAAGAAAAACATTTATGAGCTTCCATATCTTTTCTGTTTAACCAAATCTGCATGTTGAATTCCACGGATGCCTTTGTTATCTCGAGTTGAATGCAAAAAGCTGAATCAGTTGAAGCACACACTGATGAAGTTCTCAATTACACATTAATTAATATAGAGGCTGTAAGAGATGGAAAGTTATCTTAAGAAACAACAGAAATTTTTTAATAATCATAAAGTTGAAAGCGATCTCTTTGCTTCTTATTCTACAAGAGATATGGAGAAACAGGTTAAAGACTAAATCTTCACTGATGAGCAGAAAAAATCTGTATGCTCAGTTTAGTAACTTCAATGTGTTGAGCTTTGTGCACACATACATACAAGCATGAAACATTTTCACTTCCTTGCATGTTGAAGACACAACACACCATAAAACATTAGAGACACTAAACATTTCAAAGCCTTCGGGCACACACTTTGCAGATGTTTTACTTCTGCAATTGCTTAGCTGAAATAATGGTTGGTATCCCATTTTGATTATAATAGGTTCAGAGAGACTATATGCAAGGTGCTTTCAAAAAATGGCACCTCTTTATTCGCATTTCATATTCCACTCTACCAGTAAAATAACCGCTACATGTAAAGCACATGTAACATGCTACATGCTTTACATGTAGCAGTTATTTTACTGGAAACCAGAGTTTCCCATTACTTATGCAGTTATGCTGTGATGTCAAGCAATGCCAGTAGGAATAACATCAATACCACCATACGACCTCTGTGCCAAGGTCATACAGCTTGCACAAGCATTGCATGAAAAATGACCCCACAAGAAGGAAATATGAAAGTCTAAATACAATCTGAACTCTCACAGCTAGGAGGTAGTAACATACTAACATTCACTGATTTGGTTGTACATTTAGCGTTCAAATGCACGGAAGAATGGGAGAAAAAGAACAATTGCTTCTATTATTATTTTTTTTTCTCCACAGTAGTATTTGTCTGTTAAAATAAAGCTCCGGAGCATAAAAAAATGTGAGTATACATCACATGAGGCAATGCTTAAAGTCTTGTACAATGCCAGGACATCACCTTCTCCAGGACCAGACATACTTACTTGGAACGTGGGCGTTTCCTACTATTTCCAGGACTATTACTAATGCGATAAGCTGTTGGAACACTTCTTTCATCTCTCCGCCTTTCTGTGTGTGCAGTCCTTCTCCTAGGTGACCTTGATCGTGACCTAAGCGGAAAAAAAATCCAAAAGTTTGCTTTTTGTTACTTATTTCATTACTTTTAATTCAATGGAATTGTGCTGTCACCAAATGCAATATAACACTGCTCAAATGTTATTTATAACAACATGGGGTATTAGTCTCCAAGACTTGTCAGCTGCATACAAATTCCTACCCATACCAAGACATTCAGGATGTAGTTATCCATTGCTTTTCACTCCCAATGGGGGAGGGGGGGGACGGGACGACAATTAATTTTTTTGTTATTGTCTGCTAATGTCAACTTCTGTATTAGTAGTTGGCAAAGTTTTACTTCAGTCCAGTTACCTTTTGTGGCAACAGAGCTATTAACATCAGTATGTAGAAGTCCAATTTGGCTTGAAGCCTGGAATTGTCAGGCCTGACCCTATCTTCTCAAATTAGTGGTATGTTTTTAGAACTGCTGCATAGATAGAGATAAGATACAAGTTTTTGTTTCAGCCCATCTCCAACACTGACAAGTCCAGGAAATTTTGTCCTGATGTCGCAGGATAATCTAGCACAGCCAATATCTTCACCTATGCAAGTGACCAACAACCCACGATTGGTATTGTTTGGCACTAGCACTTTGACTTGAGGTATTTTTTCCTAGAAAAGTGAGACAGAGAAAAAGATCAAGAGGGGAAAAAAAGAAAGCATGCCCAGTTAAGATCAGAGATCAATTTAAAAGCTTAACTCTTTTTCTCTGTGATTTGGAATTAAGTGGATGTGCAAAACCTGAGTATTTTGTAACAACAAAATAAATGGAATGAGAAAACTCCTGAGACGTAGAGGGGAGGGGAGAAGAGAGAGAAGGGGGCAATTCAGGGACACAGTTTGGAAAAATGAAAGAAAAAAAACCCCCAATCCCTATATCCACTCAAAATTCCTGACAGTAAGTTAGTTTTGTTCTCAATAAAATATATAGTTCTACTAATTTTAATTCTATTTCCTTATTTATTTTAATGCCTTTCTTATTTATATACTGTATGTCATTCCATCTACACCAAACATTCATGTTCTTGAAAATACCTAATTTTCAGTGACTAAAAGACAAGTCATTTGCAAAATCACTGATCTTCTGTGGACTCACACCATATATATAATGTACACAAACACACACTCCTGAGCCATTTCTCTTAAACCTACAACAAAAGAGATCAACTGAAAATGAAAGAAGTAATCATAATGGCAGTTAAGTGTTGCAAATTATCTGGTTTGTCACTTAGAAATCTGATCTTTACCAGGCCATTCAGAAGGATTAAAAAAGGAAAAAAAAACAACAGATTATAAAGTTTGGGGTCAGTCAGACACCTTGACATTTTACCGATTTCCCTCAAAAGAGCTCCAGCAGTCAAATCTTTTCGTTGTCGAAGATGCCTGATAATTTTCCTGCTCTGTTGCTGCTCCCATTGATGAGCTGCTCAGACCCGGCTCCATGCTCAGTGTCCCTGTGGATGCTGTGAGTCTGTGATACGGAGGCACACACTTCACATTCAGAATAAAAGTCCTAGTTTTGGTATTAACTAGAATCCTGAAAAGGCTCAGTCCCTTAACCAAAAGCTGAACCTTAGTGAAACATGCCTATATGGACCAGCCTAAAAAAAGTCCAAACAATCAGAAAGAAAAAAAGCATTAGCTTCATTTTTATGAACTGATGTTTGTGGTTCTACAACATTCTTCCAATCACCAATTTCTAAGAACTTTGGCCGTTAGCTTCAAACAATTAAAACCAGCTTAATAGTTTTACTGCAATACATCAATTATTACTTTCATTAGACTGTTATTTCAAAAGGCACTCTATTCCTTTAAAGTCAGTATCACCCGTGTTTAGAAGGGCCCCCGAAGTTCAAAGGGTTACGAAGCTTGGCATATCTCACTGCAAAATAGGAATTAAAACTACGTGAGTTGCCTCAGCAATAAGAAAATCAGTTTGGAAGGAGAAAAAACACCCAAACAATTTATTATTATTTTTTTTTTTACAAAGAACAGCTACTTCCACATCTCTTAAATTCCTAACATTGAGGCAAAAAGTCTCACAAACACACACACAAGTGTACTCTATCCAAACTTACTGAAAAGTAACCTGTTGAAGTACACCACTACTAATAGTGGTTTACAACACATTAACTGAATAAATTATGTGGCTTATTACTACCCTATTACTAGATGGTATAAATATAAATCAATTGCTATCAAAGACAAGTTTAGACTTTCCATCTCTACTCTAGTTCAAAATGAGCATCCATATTTCATCTAACCAAACCACGAAATCATTCAGTAACGAGCGCATCTGCTTCCCTTCCTCTCCTCTCACATACACGCACAAACCACCCTCACAAATATATCATTAGCTTAGATCATGTACAACAAATATCTGTTGGTAGAAAACAGACATTCAGATCAACACTGTCATTATTTACACTTACTGCCAACCAGCTGTGAAACCTAACTTCTCAGCTAGAACCGCACACTGAAAACCCCAGTGACTGACAACCTACGCTCCTTTAAAGAGGGGCACTGTCAGGTACATTTCACATCATTTTTAATGGTGCTTTGAAGTTGATCAGAAAAAAAAAAATAAAATGCAGCATTTACTACAGATGACCAAAAGGTACCAAAGGCTGTTTGTTTTCCGAGACAGATTTAATGTAAAAGATGGGGCTAACTAAGTACTTATTTGGAAAGAACTAATTATCTTTTTGGGACTGACGGCTCCAAAGCAGTCCACATAGCAATACCTTACAGCACTTTTGGACATGGTTTACTGTTTCCATGACTTTTTTTAACTTTAATCTGTCATGTTAGTCTAGAATTAAAGCTGTAAGATACCAGGAGCTTTATGGAAGGAATTTTGGTACAGAAATTTTGTTCCAGAAAATAACATGCATTTATACAGAGAACCACTGTTAGCACACCACATGCCACAACTAAGCCAATACATCTGGGTTCATTATGTAGCTACAGTTTTTTAAAGTTGCTTCTGTAAAACAGGTTTGCTTGTGCTACCCAGAAAAATGAATATCCAGAACATGCTTTGAATCAACTTCACGTTATTCAAACAGAATTTTTCAAATTTAATACTGTTGAAGATGCCTTAGAAAATACAAAAAAATGCAACAGTACAAAAAATTGCATTTTACCACCAAAGACTATTTTTAAATTAAGCAGAGCCTCTAGACCTCTAACAATGCAAAAATAACTAATAAAGAAGTGATATTAAATGGTATAACAGCAAAGTATATTGTGAAGTTCACCTGTAGGATTTCTAAGAACAATATGCAAGGGTGTGTGTGCGTGTGTGTTAAGATGCACAAACCAAAAAGAGAGAGCTTAGAAAAGTACACTGAACATCAACTGGATAAAGAACAAAGTAAGTTACTGCAAATCTCTGTTTAACTTCACTTCCCACATCTCATTCCCTATTAATTTGCCACAATAAGTTATACGGTAAAGGTGATTTTTAATCTTACTTTTTGAAACAACTTATACAATTAAATAATAAATACTCAAAATTGAGTTTTTAAACAAAAGGTCAACCAATGCCTATATGGGAACCTCACAAAATCTAAGGCTTTAAGATTGTTCCCCCAAATGCAGGGTATGTGTTGAGTGCCATTATTAAAATTTAGAGATTAAAATTCATTATCATCTGAATGCAATATAGCGTAACGAAAAGTTACAAAATAAGCATGGCTCATCTTTTGGCTATCATAGTTAATTTAAATATAATAGTTCAAATAACTTCAAATCCAAAATCACTGTGCAGGTATGTCAAACGTAATAAGCTACTCTCTAAGAAAGTTATGAAACCTTGTTTCTTAAGAAAGAGAATTGTTTGTTATTCTAAATCATTTGATTAACAGCAACTAGAGCAGTAATTACTACAGAAAAGAAAAATTCCAGCTTTTTCCAGTCCACTCTTGAGGTAAAATAAAGCATCAATAGTCACTTTATATTGAGATTTGCAGGTTAGAATATGTTTTGAACAGAATAAAACAAGGCAACAAAATCTCAAACATGCAACATTAGACTGAGACACTCGAATAAAGCATAGTTACTCAAAAGGGATGTTCTACTATGATTCAGCATCGATGTCCACACAATAAAGGCTATCTCTAAGCACCACCCATTTAATATGAGACAAATGCATTAACTTCTACAGTTTACACTTATCCCAGGAGGGTATGACTCTTCATGTAACTATTCACCAGTAAGTTGTAACACCCAATATTGTGGGAATCTAGGAAAAAAATATTGTTCTAGGTGAAGCACTGGGAAAACTAAAGAGCGAAGAGATGTGAAACGTGCCATGTTTTGAATGAGATAAAACAATGCATGGAAATAATCTTCTCTGAATCAACTCTAAATAAATAAATAATAATAAACCCCCCCAGTCATATCTTCTAGCTAAGCAACAACATTTGCCTTTTTTGGCAATTACTCAGGTAAGGTATTGTTTTTGCCTAAACATTTGAGAAACAAAACACATCAGTATCTGACTGGGTTACGAATCAGCCTCCCACTCTTGATTACTCTATACATTTTCTGGTTTCAGGAGCAAAAGCTTTAATTTTGGAAATACAGCGAGTATGTTAAGGCACATCAAACACCTTCAATAAAGCAAACCTTCAATCATCACCATTTCTTGTACAATGTGAGACCATGTAGACCCCAATTAGAAAGGCAGGGCCAGAAAAGACTTTAAGAAATAAGACTATTCAATATTCTCCAAACCATAATTCTTGAGACAGAAATTCCCCACAATGGAGCCTTCACAAGCTGTATTAACTACCTTTACCACTGAGACACTATGAAAAGCTTTCTAGTCACTCTGTTACCAATTTAAATCCACTACTTATTGTCCAGACCCCAAGGACTGAAGATGAATGTTCTATTCCCTCTTTGTTTTGGTGTGAAGACTCATTTCATCTTCCCTCAGTCTTCTTAAGCAGTCATTCCAACTCTTTTTTTTTTTTTTTTTTTAATTCTCAAAAATTGTGATGATTCTCTCTGAACTTCCTCCAGCTGGTCTAATTCATTCTAAAGGATGCACAAAACGGGACACAGTACTCTAGGTGAGGCCCAACAGAACAACAGCTTCCAGATGAGGAGATATCTGATGCATCCTGCATAAGACTTGCTTGTCTTTACTGATTAAAGTAAAACAGCACAGTTTCTATATTATCAGATGCAGAAGAAAGGTATTCATTGCAGCTGAATTACAAGAGGTTCAGATTTAGCCATGTTCTTGTGGAATGCTACGGACAGGAAGGTACATTCAGATTTCTAACAGGTCTCCCACCTGACATAATTGTCAATAAAAGTATTTCATATGACCTGCAAAAAGCTCATATGGAATTGGCACCCACTCACCACTGATGATACTGCCTTAAGCTCCCAGAAACAATGGATTTCTGAATCCACTGAGGGGAGAGAGACCCTTCAGAGACCTTTGTTTAAACTAGTACTTGCAGAACAGAAAGACAGGCTGAATGGAAAGCTCCTTCCCATTCAGCTTTAACTTCTGTCAAGTTTTATAACGTGCGTAATGTTTTCAGTGCAAGATGTGGTGCAGTTTTTCTGAAACAATTGAGGCTCTGTGTGTCTGTTATTTGATTTGTGCCACGAGGTACACTGAAGATGGCACACAAAGATTAGCTCCAGTAGATGAGCTATTCTTTGTGTAATTTCTCTACCGGCTGAACTACAGCCACCAAAAAAAACCTTCAAACAACCAAAACATAGTAAGACTATCTGCTATGTAGACCATGGTGGAAGTATTCAAGCCTCTTTAAAGGACCAGATATCTTACCTCCCTAAAGACTTATCTCAGTATACATCAAACTGAACTTGCAGGTTCCCATTGATTTGGTTACTGTCCAATGCAAACTCAAGCAACATGCAGGATTATCCTTATCGTATAGAGTAGTATACCCAGGAATTGGTAAGGATCTTCTCAGATGATTCTTTGTCCTTTTCAAGGTATCACAGAGGATGACTTAATTTTTTTTTTTAGCATGAGTATAAAGTTTTCTCCTTGATTTTACCACATGTCAGCCAAATCATGGATAAATATTTGCAGCATAGCTTGGATGAAGCGATGTGGGAGGTTCAAGTGAAGATATGGCTCAACAAGGAGTTGAAAAGATCAGTAATTCACCAGTGGAGACTTGTCCCCAAGATATCCTTAACTTTGAGAAGACTTAGGTTTTGAGAAGATTTGCATTCACTTCTTAAACAAGGACAGCTTCATTCAACACCAAACCCTTTACACGCTGGTAAGCACAGAAAAGGACTGGCACACAGTATTTTGGAGTGTGCCTTATAACATAGAGCATCATGACCACCTACTGTCAAAGGCAGTCAAATAAGCAGCATGTCAAACCGACCGTTTCAGGCCAAGTTACGTTGATCTAATTCCTTGCATCTCTAAATAGCAGAGAAGTCTACAGCGAAGTACTGTATTTAACCTTAAAAATACAGTACAAAATAAAAAGTTGCAACATGTTAACACTTCCTCATATTAGTGTAGTTAAGACACTCTGTTACACAAAAAAAATGCACATGGAAAATACAAGACGAGAAGTTCTGTCACACCGCTGTCAAGGGCTAGAAGGTGTTTTCCAGGAAGAAGCATATGTCACAGGCAAGGCCACAAAGATAAAGGATTATATAATTTTGCATGCATCACATATATAACTGTAGTAGTATTTATATGCACCATCTGTTTGAACTATGAGTTACTTAAACACTGTTTGGTAGCATGATCCAGGGAACGTAACTTCAAGAATAAACCCTTCCTACTGACCACAGTAACTGCTGTATGGCGAGGCGTTCAGATACGACAAATTTGTAGAAGGTGCCTAGATTTAAATGTTTTAGATATAATTAACAGCATTAATATAACACAATATAGATAATCTTATAGCTGGATAATTGAGATAGTGAATTTAATCTCATTAATGATTAAATACAGAGTTAACTGCACTGGGCTACATTATTGCATGGTCTCCCTTCCTCATCAACTCTCTTTTCACCCTTCTTGGATTCCTGTCATATCTCTCCTGCCATTTATATTTATCCATCATATTTTTTCACACACCACCTAACTGCTTGCTTTCCTTCTGAGCTTTGCTATTCAACCACCTGGTTCTCTACCTCTCTTTCGTATCTTAATATTATCCGGTTACTTTACTCCAGCAACAGAACAGCCACAGGCTTATTTCTAAGTTTTCTTCCTGCTAGAATCACATTCCTACAGATTATTGTCAGGTATTTCACAGACCAGAGTGAAAAAGCATTTACTGGTACAAATTTTGCACTATGCAATAAGAAATTAAAGACTCATTATTTCATTAAAACTCTTTTCTAAGACCCTCCACATCTTCTGATATTTACTGTCCTCAAGGTGACTGTAGCCTTTGTAATGGGTATGAAGATGTTTATATAATGGAAGAAGTGCAAAAATGTTTTAAGTGTTAGCCCACACAGAATTCTAAAGCCTATGTTTGGTTTCCAAACCCACCTTGAATGCCTGACAGTTCTATAGGCAGTGGGAAGTGAGTGCTTTGCTTTTGAATGTGATCTAGATCTGGATTTAGATGATGAATGGTACTTGAATGGTGATCGAGATCGTGTCCGAGATCTTTTCTTGTGCTTTTTTCTTTTCTTTTCCTTTTCTTCATCCCTAGGAGGATCTTTGCTTTTGCTTGAAGGCCTTTCTGCTTGTTTAACTTCTAAGGTGGGTAAAGCTCTGACTGCAGTCACAGGACATGGTGTACTATTGACACCCTGAAATCAAAGGTAGACAAAGATCAGTGTTAAGTTTTCAAAGCTTCATGCAAATTTTTAATTTGCGAAAACCCTGTAAGTATGGACAACACATAAGCATCTCCAGTCCTTTATACTAAACAGAGAGCTACATCTACTCCTCTGCATGCCACATACATGCAAATTTTACAGAGAAACTTAAGATATCCTGCATGGTAGTCTTGCCAATATACAATACAGGGTTTTTTTGCAGAAATGCCGATTAATGAGTACAACAGCAAGGAAAATAATAACTAACAATCACCTTGCATCGTTTGACTCATGAAAGTATGTGAGAAATACATCGATCTTAAGAAAGTAGTTATTTAATCAGTAACAATCTAACCACCCACGAATGCTTTAAAAACTTGAAGTGCTGCATCAGCATTATGTAAAGCGTGCATAAGTAGGTCTGACATCTTCAAGAACATGTGTCTAGTAGTATTTAATGAAGGTATACAGTTCCCCAAAGATATACATGCAAGTTGGGATATGCATGCTAAGACTGTCAGCTTAACTAGGACATAGTTCTGAAGTTTTCAGAACTTTTTTCCAGTTTTTAGAAGAAAAGTGCTCTAAAAAAAAAAAAAAAAAAATAGGTACTATCAGGTATCTTTTCATCTATTTATCCCTTTTATTTAAAAAAGGATAAATCTGGAAACATGATCAGGAACTACTGACATCCAAAGTTAAGTTCTAGTGTCACTTTCATCCCTGAACTGAGCTGTTTAATTTACAACCCCAAGGAAAACAACAAGATGAATTAGTGCCGACAAAAATTATTTCTGTACTTTGCAAAATAAGTGTTTTGCATTGACAGGGTTAGGAAGATCACAAATATTATTAATTTCAAAGACAGAACAGGTCCATGCACAGTTTATGTTCAGTGAGTGATTCTGGCTGCAGTTGGTTAAGCAAAACATAGCATACTCCACGAAATTTTCAAATTATCAGCTTGCACCTGAGAGAATTCTGCTCAATGCCTTGTTGAAAACAATTCAAGTCAGGCACTCTAGATATACTCCTGATTTCAAAGCCTGTCATTCCCCCAGCTGCCATTTCAAGGCAACTGGAGAAATCAGTTTCCCTCTGTCATAATTTCTGCTCCACCTGGTCTGACACTTCCACCATCTGATACAAGGATGCCTACCGTGATTGGAATAAAACATAATACACTGAAGCCTGTTCCTAACTTGGTTGTTTCAGGTTATCTTTTCCTTTCTTTTTACCCATCTCCTACTGTGAATATGTCGAGGCAGTAACTGACCACATTTGAATAACTGGAAATCTAGCTTTGCTTCAAGTTAGAGCACCATAGTTCTTTTCTGAGCTTTAACTGATAAATGCTATTGCAGTATTTACAAAAGTAGCAATAAAGCAGTACCTTTGCTTCAAGGATTATAAACACTTTATAGCACAATCATTTGAGTGACTGGTTTACCAGAGGTCCATTTCCAATCTCACTAACTTCACAATCCACATTTAATTACAGACAACGCATGCCCAAACTTTGGAGTTTGCTAAAAGACCACTGCAGCTGACTTTTGCTCCTTGACAATGTTATTCATCTCTTTATACAGTATCTTAGTCTTGGCTTTGAACACTACTGAATATGTAACAGACTGGTTTGCCTTGAAGTAGACTCCTCTAACAGCTTGAAACAAAGGAGCTATAGGCAAAGTAGAGTTAAGAAGAGAACAAGGCGTGGGGGGGAATTGGTTTTCACCACCCAAGTTCATTTGGCCGCATAAAATACAAGCTGTCATACCACTGCCAAAAAGCAAGTTAATATATGAATGACACACTTTGAGTTCACACAGAGGTGCTCTCAGAAACCAGAATGAAGAACCCCACAATGCTAAGCCCCTCTACGTATCCACGAAAAGCACTGGATGCTGAACCGTGGACTCCCCTTGACTTTCAGGATGCTTACACCAAGGGGTGACAGTGCTGTCCAGACACCTCTGAGAAAAGCACAGCTGCAGGCTGGCTGGCTGTAGATTCAGACACCACTGCTTCAGGTTACTAATGAATCATGTTTGGAAAGCCATACAGAAGTAATTTTAGCTACCCCTAGGTGAGCATGTAGGCTCTGGAGTGCAATACAACAGCTAACACACAGGGAGACGTCACCTATCCATCTGAACCTACGCAATGCACCACTGCAAACCAGCAGCTCAGCTGATCGTTGTCAGGGCACAACGCAACTGTGAACAAATGCGCTGATTCCCTCAGTGGCAACCCTGGTTGCCTTCAAGAAAAAAAAAAAAATCATCAGCAAAATGACCTGATTCACCATCAGAGCACAGCACAGAGCTCAGTGAAAGAACTCAACGCCCACAAGTTACCAGGCCACAAAGAAAATTTCTGGGTGTGCAAGTAATGCTGCTGAACAAAAATAATTTGAAAAAAACAAACCCCCTGTCTTAGCATCTGGCAAATAGAAGCAGCTGTCAGGGGTTTGTGTTTTCACTAGTGAAAGCTGATCTAGGCAAACTAAGGTAATGGGAACTAAAACTGGAAGCAAGAATGCGGGAGTGGGTGTGTGGGTAGAGTGGTGGTGGTGAAATCAAAGCAAGCAGATACTGACAGATTATTCAGCATTTCCAAAACTGGCCTGGCTTTGCAAATCTGCAGGACAGTAGAACAGTCTTAGAAAGCACGGTAACAAACTGGTTACCTGATGAATTTTATTATGCATCTCAAAGGATGAGAGATTTAAATTTTTTGAGAGCTCTTCTAAGGACTTACACTGCAAACGTTCAGGAAGCATTCACTTAATCTCACTTCCTTGTCCATTTTGGGTAACACCACAATTTTTTTGGCCCTTATTAAATGTTACAGTGGCAGACAATTTCACTGACAGAGTTGCTCTTCAACACTTTATCTGCATGACTGAAGCAAATCTGCCTAAAATAATGCTTCCTACAGTAAACACTTGGTATAAAAAAATGTTTCAGAGATACCTTTTTGGAAAACAAAAATGATTCAACAACTTGTTTAGCAGGAATGGGTTAGGAAAGAGCTCAGTATCATAAAGAAATTATAGCTTTATGAGCACAGAAACGAGCACTTCAGTTCATCACAAGACCTTTGCATATTTGCAGTATTCTTAAGACCAGAACACAGACTGGGTATTCTGAGGTTACACTACTTAAGCAATACAAAGCCAACATGAGAAGGGAACCAAAAGGCGCTTATTGCAACAGAACAAAACACTAGCACTGTTCCTAGTACAAACAAAATCTACTGGTAAAGAACATTATCAATAATGTTACTAACACTTTTACAACTGGGTAGTATTTCTTCTGTTCTGAACAGCTGAATTTTGCAGTAATTTGAATCTTATGTTAGATCAAAATTGGAAAGCGAGGAATGTCAGAACTGTGAAGTTAATCAACAATTCTTTTACTTCATTAAAATCTGAAAATACCCTAGATTCTTTTCTACTACTGTACCTTTTTCACTGCAGGTTCCCCAAAACTTATGGTGAAGTATCCCCTGACTGAGAATTAATAAGCAACTGTCCACCAGCAATGCAAGTGTATGATCGCTCTGCACATCAAAGCGAGCAGTTACCACTTTCAGAAGTTTGTCAGTCCTAGCCTCAATAAATTGGGCCAAAATGATTAAACAGAAGTGATAAAAACATTTTGTATAGAATAAGTTCCTATTGAACAAATGCAATACTCAATACTCATAAGACTCAACAGTTTCATCAAGGTTTACCTGCTGCACTGAAACACAGCTATTAACAGTACACTGACTGTGTTAAGTACTCCAAAAACAGTCAGAATTTTGCATTTTCAATTTTGGACGCCCAACTGTAAAGAAATAAGTGGCTGTGAATCTGTTTGTGTATGGACAATCAACATGGCATTGTATCTTGAGTACTCTGAAGACTAAAAATCGAGGCATAGAACATTCTTAGCTCCCTCACCTATCTTAATTAAGATGGCAGTTCCTGATTTTTACCTTTATTCCCCACTATTAAATATTAATAAAAATATTACAGTATCAGGAATTAAACTCAAGTGTATTTTTATAGTAGGGTTCTTGCAATGAAAAATTTCTAAGTGCCAGCAAGCTATCCACCCCCCAAATGCCACATTAGTATGTGACATTTTGTTCTATGTTTTTATCTGTCCCTTTTGAAAAAGCAAGATAAAGGAAATATAAACATACACACACACCCCTTCCATGCTAAACAGAAGATACAGATACCTGGATTCAGAAAAAAAAAAGGTAAAGAAATTAATGGTCCTGAAATATTCTAAAGCATTTTTTCATTAAGTACTGATTGGATAGTTTTCATCAGACAATTACATTTTGCTCACAAATTAACATTAAGAAAATATGTAAACATAAAATATAACATTATTATTCCAGAGAGACATGCAGTAATATCTACAGTCAGTCCACTGCTAAAAATAGTAGGATCAACTACAACAGTAAGTGTGGAAGACGTACATTGTCTACGGTTGTTCATAACTCTGTTATGCTTGGAAAAACTTGAATAGCATCTCATTTTTAAACATGGCACACTTCTATTGCACTTGTAAACAGACTATTTTCCACAGGAAATAAAAATAAAAATTGTTACGTACACAACAACCAAAGACAAGCCATGTAAAGAAACAAATAACAAAAGAGGGCTTCAAACCAAGGAAGATGAAAAAGCCAAAAGAAGTGAAGTTTTGTTTTGTGCTATAGAATCTTTATATTCAGAGGCACACGGCAGGTGACATTTGGGACAAGCCGTTAAAATAGAGCTACTTTCAAATCACATGCCTGTCTGGTTTTGCAGCATTATTATGCCAACTTTCTCTCCTTGTTTACATCACATACTAAGTTTTATATCGGTAACAGTTTCGGTATAACCAACTGTCTTTTACATGTGTATCAAAGTACTATTGCCCCTAAAGCATTTCTGGCATAGGATAAAATACAAGAGAATTAGCAGAATAATCTGTATTAGAAGCCCATGAGACATGTTATTAGTTAAATCATGCCTGGCAGAAAAAACCTGGACAGTACAACACTTGCAGAACACTTGTCACTACATCAAGTCACTACTTTCAAGAAGTCAAATACACTCTGCCTCATCTAGCCAGTCACCAGTGCTGGCCCCTTCTATTTTTTTCAGGTATTATCAGCACCAGTAGATTCTGGGAGAAATTTTATCAGTTATATTACTTTAATGGTCATTTATGACTAGTTTCTTTGACATAAAATGAAGTCTGCAGGCCTTCCTTTGACAAGGGCAGCAGGGAGGGGACTTTACCAAGGCAAATTATATTTACCAAGACTTTTTGCTGGAAGCAATGATTTGGCAGCTTAAGATCTTCCCTCTGCAAGACTCCTATAACCTCCTACCATTATCAACCACTGTTAACAAAAACACTAAGCAAGTGTTCACAGGCAAGACACTGAACTATGACAATTTTCATCTGTCAGGCTTGGCTGCACACAGATGGAGACCCAGGGCTCCATCACAGATTCTTTTACTTTTTCTTTTTCAACCTTTTGCTCCCCGATGCACTCACGAACAATGCTGCTCAGATGGACAGGGTTAGGGATAATCAAAAGTCCTGAACGGATAGATTTGCAGACAAACAACATTTTGACTCCTGAAAAAGGTTGGGAAAAATGTTACAGGCCTACCATACCAAGTGTGCTGTAGCAAGCCCTACTACCAAGGGTGACACTTGTATTCAGAATTCAACTCATGCCAATAGCCAGCATGCTTGTTTTATTAAGCTGGGTGGGGGTATAAGTAAAACAAGACAAACATACCATCTTAACATGACCTCTCCCAATGTCTAATCTACTTAATTCAGGTTTTGATAAATATCTATAAGAGCATGCACAAGCCTTTATTCTCCTTATATATAAATATACGTGTAATCTTAAATTTTAAAATTTAAATTAATTTTAATAGTTTTGGAATGAACTTTGCATTTCAGACCATGAAACGCCTTACTTTATTTTTTAAAAAATAAAAAAGCACTTCAATGCAGCACTCCAGATAACCTGGTGTACCCCAGCTCTGCATACCTAGAAGAACTGCAGTTGTTAGAACTGCAGGTTGTTTGCTGTTACAGGACAAAGAACCTATGTTCACTGCAGAATAATTGCAATTTCTCTTTACTGACACTGCCTGACAGATGGGCCAGTTGGCCTGATTTTTCTTGTTATAAAAGCGTCTGTGTGAATTACACATGTAAACACCAAGAAGTGAAGTGCCACTCAGTCATTGTTTACCCACGTCCTGAAAAACAGCAAAGACTTCACTACCATGTTACTGGAAGCTGATCAGATGTGGAAACTAAGCTACGTACTTTCCAAGTACTGCTGAGGAAATACGATGCATAACTCTACTGTTGTAATGCATACAAGAGTAGTGAGGAGCCAATTATGAAAAGCTGTGCTGCTCCATTGCTCGAGCTCATTTTTCAGCCTTTTGTTCCTCTTGCTTGATTTCACTTTAAGGAAAAACAGAAAACCATATAAAAGAAATAATTCAGCTACGGAAAAAGTAGATCTGACTATTTTTAAGATTCAGCTGAAGCCAAAAAATCGTAAAAGTGCTATGTTCTGTGGTATCGACTGTCCTTTACATGCAGTTAGTAGAATCAATTTTGTTCAAAGTTGTAACATATACTCAGTACTAGCACTTCTTTCAAGAAATACTAGGTATCAGGAAAATCTGACAGAGCTCAAAAAAAGCTTTGCTCATTTAATGCATCTCTACAGCAGTGTGATAAGCAGGTTTTCAGCACAAACATACACTGTGTATACACATAAATAGCATCAACTGGTTTTTATATAGTTGTTAGGCAGGGGCAATTTCAGAGGAATTATGCATCTCCCACGAACATTCTCAACTTCTCTTCATGCTTTATTACACATCTCAGTCATTACTCCATTTTTTGAGACATTTTAAGCTACAAAAATAATTCAAGTACATTAACTCTATGGCCGCTGTAAATCAATTGTTTGTTTCCTGGACTCTTCATTGGATGCTCCTTCCCCCCAAACAGGAGATGAAATACATTAAGTGACATTTCTGCGGACTTTCATATTTAAATAGTACTGTTTAAATATTTAAATTCTGAAATTTCCCCAATTAGCACCATTAACCCAACTACAAAACTAAATTTACATCTCTCTCTCAACCTTTTTTTATACACACATTTCTATTTTTTAATTGCAATCAGTGTTTTTAAATGCATCTTCTTGTTTCTGAAACATGACTGAAAGAGCTTAACCCCCCCCATGCTACGTATTTATTTATAAACTTATTTAGACATCATGATGCAATTTACTATATTCTCAGTGTTTAGAAAACAGAGGCTACCAAATCCACACTATGATTTCACTTATCTTTTTCCAATAAAATTTCTTGAATCAAATGGGCTGTTACCAATAGGCAAACCAGGCAAGTAGAGCAAAAGGCAGATTACATATTGGAATGAATGTAGATGGATGTGGATACCTGGCTAGCTGAAAAGGGTCACATAGACATAGTCCAGCTGGCTGGACAAAAATGCACACTGCTCTCAGCTTATCTGAAGTAAAGCAAAAATACACTGTCTTTGGCTGTCCTTGTTACACAATAACAGGAAGATTTCGGTGGGAAAAGAATGTTGCAGGTGGGAACAGAAAACTACAGAAGAGAAACTAGGGGTGGGCTTGGTATTTAGGCAACTAACCAATAATGAGCTTAACTTTTGTAATATGTATGAGCTAATTATAACAAGGCATAAAAGGTGACTGTAAGGGACAATAAACGAAGTCTGCTGATCACTCATACTGAGTGACTGTGTCTTCCCTCCGTCGCAACAGATGGAAGCCTTTTCAAATACAGCAAAATGGAAAGGCAAACAAAACTGAAAAACATTCACGTTTCAAAATGAAATTCTATATGCATGTATCTATATAAACATAGACAAGCATGTCAATAAGCAAACTACACTTAGGACGAATATTACTTCCAAAGACATTATGGCATTTTAGACTGCTCATTAACACATTACTAGCATTCCCAATAAAGGAGTCAATTTTATTTCAAAAAAAAAACCCCAGTAACATTTAAATATGTATTTGAAATCCTAAATAATCCCTTTTATAAAGAAAGCATCTCCAAACTATTTCTATTGGTAAGAAGCAGAGCAATGGGTTACTTTAAAATTCTTAAATACACTGAATTTTTTTCTGTGTGAAAAAGAGATGCCTTCTCTGAAACTGTACATATACGGGAGAAGGAAAAAGAAGTTCTTAGCAAATGAGTTTACTGAGAAGTGGGATTAGGGTGCAGTTTTTGTTGAAAAGTTCACTTGCTTTTTAGCTATTTCAGCTTAGAACTTCAGCAAGTACAGATGTGAGTGAGGACACCCATCTGCTCTTCTGAAAGAGGGTCAGCTGTTACTGAGGAGTTACTCCTTATTTCAGGCATTCTCTTAAAGAAAAATAACCAAAAAACCCCAGCTTAGCAACTTTTATGTCCTTGACAAATCCCCTTGAGAAGGAGAGCAGAACTGCAAGTCTGGGGAGCTTTGCATTATCACTGGCTCTTTGCAGTCACTCTTCAATATACAACTGGAAAAAACTACTGATCATTTACGTCAGTCATGGAAAATTTGTTAGGAGCAACAATGAGAATCCCAAACAGCATCTCTTTGGGATATGACCACACTCAATTCACATATTTGATACTCCGTGGTGATATGGATCACCTGAACTACAGGTGTATCTCTTCCAATTGCCTGTTCTCTTGAAAGCATTTTGAGGGCTAATCTATTATTTATTTGGAAAAAATCAAGAATGGGGCAACGAATTACTTGTTAGGTACTGGAATTCTTTCTGTGGGAAAGGAAACAATGAAAAGGCGTGTCATTCATTCTTGTAACAAGTCTGTAACAATCAATACCTGAAATTTTCTGTCAGTATCCAGAGATTAAGTTTTGCTTGATTAGTACAACCAAGAATGATTTACTGACTTTTGTGGAAGCAATATAATTTCAAAATGAGGAAACAGGTTCTACTTCCCAACAATATTTGTATTTGCAATGTACACAGAAAGCCTGCAGCATTTACAAATGCAGTAGTTTCAATCTGGCTTAGTGAAGGATCCTGCAAACACACCCTAAGCTGCATAAATTTCCAGCCCTATTTAGGTTGTTTCCAGAAACTACACAGTCTACAACAAATCCCATTCCGACATTTTCCCCACAGCTGTTTACAACTACTGCAGTGAAGACGAATGTCAAAGGTAAATTTGTCGAAAATGGATTTTGACAGTTTTTCTTCCATTATGAAGGGAGATGGTCTGGACTTGCTGGAGGTGTCCATACAAGTACTGGAAACACAGGCTCCCCCATCTTTTAGCAAGCATGCATAAGAACACACCAGATTGGCATGTGCTTATGGATAAAATGATGCTTAGGCTGAATAAAAATGAGTGACACTCCTGGAAGTAAAATTACTACTTCTAAAGCTAGGACAAGCACTATACTGGCAGAAGGAGATTGGCTCTGCGAAAAAGCTGGAACAAAGGGAAAAGAAAACAGAACAAACAGAAACAAAGTAGGAAAATAGCCTATCTCCTCTGTGGGTGAAGTTAAGCAATTAAGAACTTAAATGGACAATACACAATGTAAATAGGAATGTGACTCTTCGATAGAGAACATACTCTGTTGCCAAAACCTGCAGATGGAGAGAAAAGCTTCAGGACAGCATTACGATGCAGGAACAAATCAATACTTGAAGGATTTTCCTATATAATAAATTCAAATCCCTCATTTAGGCTTTTAAAATTGTATTTATTTTACACAAATCAGAAAGGGTTTACGAGAAACAATTATTTCTTAGCTATTTTAAACAGCATTGTCTGTTAGTAGGGAAAAAAGCAAATGTGTGGCTTTGATCAATACAGGTTTTTAGAGTTTGGTTTTATATTTCATTACTGAAGTTTAATTACTAAAGTCTTTTGGCCCAAGATTCTGCTTTACCCTTGCCTACTCAAAAATTCTAAATCTTATTAAAGTGACTTCTAGAGACTCTACCCAAAAAAGATGCTTTTATTATCACCACCCGTCAACAGACTGGCTGGTAATAGTTCTCTTCACTCCAGAAGATAATGCCAACTAACTGATTCACAATTACTTCTGCAAGATAAATCCTGTTTCTCGTCTTTGGAGTACTGTTTCCAAAGGAAATTCATAGCTGATTTTTCATAGCCATGCACTGAACTACTAGAATTTATCACAAACAGCCAAATGGCAAGGGAACTTACTAGCAATCTTATTGTGTTCCTAAAACCTAATAATAGGTCGTCATCAATATCCAGGTTACTCTTAGATTTGGCCTAAGAGTGCAGTATCACGATGACCCACTCGGAGCTTCTAAAAACCCTCAAGCTGTTATTACCATAGTACTACCTAAGGTGGCTGACTACCCAAAGAATGAAAATGCATGCAGACAGAAAAGAGAATTAAAAGGCAGAAGAAACATGGAAAACAGTTTGCCTCTGCCACATGACTATTTCCTAGTAGTCTACAAAAAAGCAGAGGATTTCAGTTTCTAACATCTATCAAAAATTGTTCTTTGAAAGAAGTGCAAGAATACTAACACTCCAAATTGATTTGCTACAGAAAGATACTTGCTTCTACTCTCTAAAATAAGAGATTCTGCTGAATTGAATGAAAGGATTAGGTCACTTCATGATCAAGTAGGCACAGGCAGCGTGCCTACTTCCAGTTCTCTGGAAGACAGCTAGCAGTATAATTAGCCCACTCAGTTATTTCACTGTGAGTTTCTTGTTTTGACTCTTCATCGCCTATGCCCAGTGAATAACATGCATACATATATTTGTCTGAATTTTGTGCCACTACCTGTAAATTCAGCTTTATTTTAAAATTAACATCCTTATAATAAAACAAAATCTTTTATAACTCCTACACTAAACTTGGGCCTAAAAGAGAAAAAAGCATCCTAGCATTCTAAGCTTTCAAGGAGTTTACATGAAATACACAACTAACATTAAGATGATGGAGTGCAACGAGTATATAGCCTAGTTTTCTCCCACCTATGTATTTGTTTTCTTGATTAAGGATGTACAGCTATAAACCTTAAATCACACAGATGAGCTCACTAATTATTCCCCTCAGTTTCATGCCAGTTTAATTAAAAAAAAAACAAACCCAAACAAAATCCCAACCAAACAACAAAATCCAGCAAAACAGGTGCAAAATAAGTCCTAAAGCTCAGTTGCCTGTGATTTTTTTCTGAACTCAAAGACATCAACATGCACATTAAGTAAGTATCAAAACAGATATCCAGATACTCTTGAAAGATACGTATTCTAATTCATGGACCACTCACTAGTACAGAGTTAAACTTGCAAGCTCAACTTAGAGAGCTTCCCATTCTCTAACTAGCTAACTAACCTCTGAATTATCCATTGTTATTTCTCTACCAGATCTTTAATAACAGATGACACACATATGTAAAATGACTGAAAAAAAGATTTAAGTGTTTAAAATTCGAATTTCTCCCCATTTAGAAAAGTTTCCATCTCTTCAGTCAGCTTCATAACCTACTGTCAGATTCACGCTCCATAGCTAAGTTTTCTGCTAGCTTTATGGTAACGAGAAATTTATTTCCTGCTTACCTCGTTACTGAAGGAATTCTCTTCAATTTTCTCAGATTCTGCCTCTGCCAGAGGGTTCTTCAGGGTCTGCAAGAACAGTGCAGCTTTCCTCTTGCGCTCTGCTTGTAGCTGCTTTTCTTTTGATTCTTTGGAGGCCTGTGCAAGCTTCTCTCTTGCTGCAGCTGCTAATCTATCCTCTAGTTTCTGTTTTGCTAAGAAGGACAATTAAGCGCGAAGTGTAGAGTGAGACATGCTTGGGGAACTTGGGTTTCCTTAAACACCCTCCACCCCCCACCAAACAGCCCTCCAATCATTCTCAAACCTTTGTAGTACATCCGTTCAAAGATCTTAATTCACAGATACATCACTTGCTTCATGAAAAGCAGTACTGATGAAGTAAACATTTTTAAGCTTAAAGAAAATTACATGAAAATCCAATCCTGAAAATCCAGGATACTTGTCCTTTTCTATTTACAAAAGCTATCTACAGAAAGTAGCATGGTATATTCAGAAGCTTTTTCTTGTGCTTGTTAAGAGTGATGCAAACTCTCCATTTTGCTCTTTCCACAGATCTGATCCTTACCTTACGTTTTCCAGCCCTATTCACATACATCTTAAAATGTTTACACAAGGGCTGCTCCAGAAATTTGCAGAAACTGTTTCACCATTGTTACAACCAACAGTTATTGTTATGTGATTACAGAAAGAGTAAGCCAGTTTCTTTAACTATGCACCTAACTGATACTTTGTCTAATTTTTCCATCTTACACTTCTACTTTTGTGTTCTGTGTATGTACAAGACAAAACATTTGCACAGTTTTTCCAACTCACAGTTTTTTCCCCAACATGTTTTACACTTTATTTTTATTAACATACAAAGTATTTTGTATTTGCTTTAGATTTGTATCACCATAGCATACCCTGTGCTACTAAAGTTCACAAAAGGAACTGCTACTTAGGAGCAAAATACCAAAATATTTTGAAGATGAAAAATGAAATACCTGTGGTATACTCATATTGGAAGAGAAATAATTTTTTAAGCTGGTGAACACTGACAATGCCTCCACTTTATTATACACTCTCTGCTGTTACACAGCCTTGGGGAGGAATGGGGTAAATTTGATCCCTTTAAAATATGCTTTCATTCAAAATCACAGAGCATACCCTTCTGCCCACATCAACAAGTTGATATTGGTCTATATGGGAATGCTATACAACTGAAAAATAGCTTGAAGCATTTCATTGTTCTCTGAAGAAAATGAGAAATGGCCATGCCTTTTTCTGGGCTCTGTTAATGCAATCTGGAAACCAGAAGTTTAGTGTTTTACTCTGAGGTTGTAATGGAAAAACACAATAAAATTCTGAAAGATCATGCATTAGGGCAAAGTACTCAACTCTGGTGTGTTGTGAGTTTGATTTTAGCTGAGCAACCAAGGAAGATTTCATGCTTAACAATAAGCAGGAAATTGTGGGAAAAGAAAAGAATTCCAATTCCTGTCCATGTGACATAGTGAAGATTCAAAATAGCTAAAATGCCATACTTATTTACGTGACAGTTTTGTAGTTTGCCTGAAGGACTCAAATCTTTCACTTTGTTTGCTGTGTAACATGGGATACCTTGTTTAGCTTCCAGCTCCTCCTGTGTAAGTTGAGGTTTTTTCTCCTCAGCAGCAGTACAAGGAGTGGTAACAGTCGGAGTATGGTTTGAAGCACTATTAGCATTCTCTTGGCCTTCCTTGCCCTCTTCTTCCTCCTCATCACTGTCATCATCTAATTTAACACGGTTCTTCTCCAAAGGAAGAAGGTCATTTTCTTTGGCCTTAATTGCAAAGCTTATTGGAGCAAATGATGCTGTGAATGAATGGGTAAGAATGTACACATCATTAGACTACAGTAGAAAACAGGTTTAATTTCTTGACCTTATCCATTACCCATGCAGACTACACCACACACACACACAAAAGAAACTCATATCATCCTTATGTTATGCTAATTATTCTGGGGAAAAGGACAACACAAGCTTTTTTTCTTTAAACAAATGTTGGAAACTTCATTTGCCCTGTAAAGATTTATTTCGAAGTCTTTTTCTAGTACTTCAGTACCATTAGGGATAAAGAAAGGTACTCCAAACCACCTCTGGAATTACATTTCCTAAGATAAAATAAATAATTTCATATTCTGTCCCAAATAAATTTTAGTTTCAGTATTTCTTTTCCCAAATGAACAATCTACTCATTCAGGCCTAGGATGAAAACACTCTGTGTTCAGGCTCCTATCTGACACACGACAGTAGGAAACAGTCCCTTATGTTTCCTTTAAGTTAAATAGATGTTTTGCACAACAATAGCATTTGGCAGGCTCACAGAACAGTATTTAAAGACTCATTTCCATCTATATGAAAATTAATTACTTTAGGGAGTTAACAACATTTTATTACAGGAGATAAAAAGGCAAAAGCTAAGTACTTTTCCCCAAATGTCTTAGCTAGTCTTGCTGTAGCAAGATTGGTGGTCAACTATTCCTTCCAAGCAGCCCCTACTATTCTAACACAAAAGGACAGCACACCACGCTCATGCCAGCACACTCAAAAGGAAAAAGGATGCCTGTAAGAAACACTGAATACCACAACAAAAAGAAAATTATGGATATTTCAAGCTAGGTTGTATTAATGGATGTTCAAAAAAATATTAAGCATAGCTAATATATAAAATATTTAAGTCTGAAATAATCTTTTTGCCTCACAGAATTTTCCTTGAAACATTTTTTGAAAACAAAACGGGGAAGTAATCTCTAATCCATTTATCCAAAATGCAACTTCTAAGAATAAAGAGTGGAATTTCTCACACATCTCAAGCAATGCAACCTACAACCATATGGTCTGCTGCAACATTTATCTTTCTCAGGATGTCTTTTGCATATATATCCTAAAAGATTTCAGTCAGGGAAATTTAAATACCGTAATTAAATTACATACCAAGGCTTATAAAATATAAGCTTTGCATCTTGTAATTCTGGGGTAAAGAAATAGGCTCAGAAATTAAGAACTCCAGAATTCCAAGAAAAGAGATACTATAATAGTGATTTTCCAACTTCTTCATATGACAAAACAAATCCTAAAATGGGATTTTACTCCCTCAGAGGCAGAAGAAAAATCTAGTGTGGATGTTATGTCTGTCTTGCAGCCAAGTACTGTATTTAGGTTACAAGAAAGTGAGATTTGTACCATATTAGAGGAAATGAAAATAGGTTTATAGAAATAGGATTGTCATGAAATGACTCACTGGTTACATTCCATCATCTAAATTTGAGCAGATTATTATTATTAAAGCACGGGCTCCAGTGTGTTGTTTATTAATAACACAACAAGAAGAAATGATATAATTTTCTATTGCATATTACATTATCTTAATAGGGCATCTTTGAAGATAGGGAAGATTGCTCCTTCCCTGGGGAAGCCACTCAAGCTGCCCAGAGAAGAAACTGCAGAGTATGGACAGCCAGGCAACAATGGCAATGAGCTTGGAGCTTGCAGCCCATGGAGGGAAAGAAATTGCAGTGAGGAGCAGGAGAGAATTCCAGGGAACCACAGGGGATAAACTTATCAGCAATTCAGAAAGCCACTGAAGTGGCAGGAAGGCAGTACCTATCCATGGGAACACAGGTCAAGAGTGTTTTTCCTGTTTCTTTTTTTTTTTTTTACCAGTGGCTTTCAGTTCTAGTGAAAAGATTTAAGTTTCTAGTTTTTATTGAGAATAAGAAATTTTAGGGTATCTTTTCCCCATACACTAGGAAGGTGGTTCCCAAGTATAAATAATTGCTTCTCCAACTCAGGACACTAAGAGTATTTTAGCTGACTTTGTTTGACAGGCTTCCAAGAGATCCTCCCATTTTGTCCCTCTGCTGCCATGGCTACAAGAGGAAAAATATTCCACTCGGACACAAAAATGGTCTTTTTTACAGAATGACTAACATCCAACACAGGAAGACTAAGCAACTGAATAATAAGCCTAGCGTACTTCCTCCATATGCATGGTTTCAAATAAGACTACTGCTTTTATTCAGAAGGAATAACCTCTTTCTTGCACAGAGCTTGTAACTGTCAAGTTTAAAATGACAAAAATAGGAATCTACTGGGGTCACTGATGAAAGCCTTCAACTTTGCACAAAACTGAAATAAAGCAATTTATTCTGTCAGACCATAAATACCTGACAGTCTGATAAGAAAGAAATATGAAAGCAATCAAATTACTTCAGTTGGGTTTTGATGCTTCCAGTGAAAATATTTTTTGCATGATAAAATTCTTTTCCTTACCTTCCCCCTGCCTTTCTCCCCACCTTTTTTTCTTTTTTAAGTGCTAACAAAAATTTTCATACCCAACAAATCATGCTAACATACCTTTCACCAGTTTACCATCACTGACAGTTTTAGAAGGAGGAACATCCTTTTTAGTTCCTGAAACTCCCTTAGCACTTGGCTCAGATGCATCTTCAGGTGCATGTTCATCTGCAAATTGAGTCTCACTTGGTGTATCACCGGCAGTATCTGCTGGAACATCTTCAGATGAAGATACTCCCTTTTCAAAAGAAACATGCAAGCTTACGAACTGGGTAGTTCATGAAAGAATTATTGCAGTGTCTGTGGAGCTGTAATTTTGTCAGCCATTTCAAAAATCACTAAAAGCTAGTTTTACATCAATAAGCACTCATGCCCCAAAGTCTGCTTCTTATAAATAATGCACTGCTTCATGTAAACCCACAGGCTGCAAAAACTACAGACCTACAATAAGAATGTGTTGTTATTTTACAGCAAAGAAAACGTTCTTCAGCTGGTACACTTTTGCCAACAACTGTTTTAAAAAATGTATTTTTAAAATTAGACCCTGAAAGTATATAGGTCTTGATCTCCAGGGTCTAGGACAAAATCCATTAAAGTTAAAATCACAGAATGAAAACTTACGACATATTTTTCCTAATGTGCAATTGCACAACACCGTCTATATAAAATCAGGTTTTACAGGGATCAACACAGGTTAATATGCTTGATTTGTTTCAACATTCTGCTGAAAAATGTTGGGCCTATCAAAGGTTTTTGTGGCATGAAATTGATACACTCAGATGTACTGAGATTTTCAGAACAGTAAAGAATTACATGACTGAATCATTCAAGATGAACTCTAAACTCACAGTATGAAGGCTGTAAAGGTGGACATAGCAGAACATTAAAGAACTTTACATGGTGATTACATAAAGTAATACAACATTTAAACGAACTTCTCAATAAATAGTTTGTTTGCTTTCCACTGGTTGCTGCTAAGTATACTTAACGTTGAAATACCAGTATTGAAGACATCCTTTCATCGCTCCCTGCAGCCATTCCCTGACCAACAGAACTAATTTCTGAAAATCCTCGAAGGGTAAAAACACAAGGAAATCAAGGACTTCATCCTGTATTTACTGAAGCCACTAGCACCATTTCTTATTAACTTTAATGGCCAAAAGGAGAACAATCAATTGCATTAGTTGCCTATATGTACATTACTAAAGCATAAAAATAATATTGAAATCATTATTCTAGAAAAATTAAAGACAGTGGCGTTCTCTATCTAACCATGCAGTAGGAAAATATGTATTGCTACATGTGACCTCAAGGGAGTTAAACCAGTTTCTGCTTGCTTCTTAGCTGTATGCATTTGAAAATTTAAAATTAATTTATTACACTTTGGTTAATGTACAATTTCCCCCCAAAATAAATGTTAACAAGTCCTCAATAATTCTGATAAGTATCATGAATTCAACTCACTGGTTGGCAAATAAGAAATTACAGAATAACAGTCAGCATTGTGGTACAGGACAATTTTGTTTGTAATTTATCAACTGAGTAAGATCACATTTACCACAGCTTATCTTTAAAAACAGTGTTTTCAAAACATTTTTCACTATTAAAATATTAGAGACAAGTGTTTCAAACAGCAACTAGTATTGAATTCCTTCATTTTCCACAAAGCGATTTTGAGGAGTTTACCCACAGGCCTACCTTTCTTCAGTTTAAGGTTCCCCAATCTAAGCCTTGAGATGACAAATGACATAGGGCCTAAAAAAAAAATAGCTCTTTCCCATGAAAAGTTAACATCAGATAATGTATTTCTGATACCATTTGCAATTTTCTTTTCAGCAAAAGAACAATCAAATGAGACTAGTTAAAAACAAGGATGCTAAATCTGGGTATCATCTTCTAATAAAATGGACTAAAAGCAGCAAACCACGTAGGAAACTGATGTAAGATTTTAAAGCTCCAATATTTTTTCAGTCAATCACGACAGGAGTCTTCTTTAATAAAACCTCCCTCAGAAAAAGGCATCTCAGAAAAGTAGTCAATCTACTGTGCTACTGTTCTACTAAGAACCACAAGGCATATGAGAAGGTAAGGTTGTTAAAAAGCTATAACTAACCTTTCCAACAACATAACACTAATCCTAATCCTACAAAGCTCTAAACTTCCACAAAGCATACATTCCCTTGTAAGAAAGCAGAAAGATTTTCAGGTTGCCGTTTTGTATTACAACCACAGTGAGTGACTTATACTAAAAAGCAAGAACTAAATATCACACCACCTCATATATCCTTACTTAAATATTAAACAAAACTAAAGAGCAACAACAACAAAAAAGCATTCACATTTTTTCCTGAACAATTTCTCCTTAATTCAGTGGTGCATTTTTAAAACCTCTCATGGTAACACAACAGATAATCAAGTCCTTTTCTCACTAACAGTGTATACACATATATTACAAACACAAATGCACACATACCTGACAGTTGTCGTTGCTCTCTTTTTGAAGGAAGAACTGTTTTTTAAATTCATAGTAAGCATTATACTGGTGCCATGGTTGCAGGAACTCAAATCTGTTAAAAGAAAACTGAATATATGAAAATGCACAAGAGCATAACAAATACCAACAACCCTTGGCCATCTAATTTTCTTTAGCAAATGGTACACTATTTTATGTTTGGAAGCATTGTAACTTATGCCTAAACTTCCAGAGGATATGCATTCAGAGCAGGCTTTCTAAGAGACGCTTTTGTTTATATTGGTTGTTTTGAGGATTTGGGCAATAACGCTTTGGAAGTACCATTAAACAGGTCCCTGAATTTCAATTAAAAAAAAAGAAGAAAAAAAGACAGTACTCCTCTTCTTGAGACCCACATGTCCCGGTAATAATCTTTTCAAATGAAAACCTCAGCTTTAAAAATAGAAGTTAAAATAATGTCTTCTCTTACCTGAGATCATTCTTGGCACGAACACTGGTTTCAAATTTTATTCCATTCCTAGCAACATACTCAGCTAGCTTATCAATAACAGGTTGGATATCTGGGGGTGGAGGTATAATGGCAACCACTGGAGCAATTGTGCTGAAAACATCAGAAGTATGTAAATTTTATAAACAGAACACAAATATTTTTCAGACACTTGCTTTAACAAAAAAAATATGTTACTTAGAAGTTTGCTTTCTGGGTTCATTATGCAGTTAAAATTACTTGATTTTCCATCATGCAAAGACTTCATAGTAGCTGAGTAACAATAACCATGTACAGTATCAAAGACCAAAGTGGAGGGAATCAGAGCTGTATAACCACTGGCGAACGCTACTGAGGAATCACCAATAACAGCACCCTTACTAAACACTCGATACTGAAGAGCAGCAAAGACACCCCTCCAACCAACAAGCAAATCTATATGCGGTACCTTGTAGATGTTGTGGCAGAAGACAACCCATTGCTACTATCGGTTGTGTCTGGGGGAGGTGGAGGTGTTGTACCAGGGGGTGGAGGTACTGTTGCTACCCCTGTAGTGCTTGATACAGTCACCCCTGCAGGCAATGCATTGTAGTAGGTGGCAACATCTATTCCTGGAGGTGGAGGTGCGAGGCAATAGGTTCCATCAGGTAGCATATAGTAACTGTAATACATGGCTGCCACAGTTGCTATAAAAAGACATATTTAAGAACCATGTTCTAATTAGAAGAAAAAGACCCAATTAAAAAGAACGATATTGCATTAGTACAAACACATTGAGAATGCAGATTCACACAACACACCAAGAAATGGTGTCTATTTTCTTGTGTAAAAAACCCAAAGACAACGACAAATGCTCATATTAAAACACTTAGAATGAATAAGAAATATGTAGATTAAGGGACATAATCAGAACATACTAAAGGTCAGCTAGAAACCAAATAGGTAACAATGAATGAATGAAGTGAACCAGAGAAGGTCTATTAAAAAATGACCTAATATGAAATCATTCCTCTTAATACAATTCACCTCTGGCAGTTTAACTCAGGTAAAACTATGCACGCATTAAGAAAAAAATGTGCATATATACAAAATTAACATCAAGAAATTAAACTACTAGCATCACTATTAAACCACTACATCATCATACACATATACCTACTTACTGAAACCTCAAAAAGTAGACAAGTTTTGTAATTTAACACCAATACAATGAACAACCAATCTAAGCAAGTTTTCCACACTAGAGGCTTCTCCAGTTCTAAATATGTATTTCTTGAGAGTGCAAAGGCATATGGCTTGCTTTCTTTAAGAACAATACATTATAATACTTTAATAAGCTTAATGCTTTTAAACAGCAGTTACTTCTTGTAAATACAAAGATTTTCTGCAGAAAGACGTACAAACTAAAGCATTCAGGTAAAATATTTCAAAGGATTTACAGTAAGAGTTTACATTTCTGGAGGCAAAGCTTAATCAGTGCATTAGTTTATAATGAATTATCCTCTTAAAAGTTTCCTAAGCATTCCTGTGTGGCAGTATTTACTTTCTTCTAAGAATAAGTTATCTATAAGGAGAGCAGAATAAAGGTCTGTTAAGTTTTAAAGACAGGGAGAGAAACTACAAACTTAACTTGTGTTGCTAGTAAATTATAACCTCCCAGTTTGCATCATATACATTCAGATTTAAGTCTGACAAAAGTAATCAGAAAACTGACAAGCATTATTCTGGAGATACTTATTCTGAGTATAGTCTTTCTTGAAATAACCAGTAATTTTCCACTTTCTCCACAGAAACATTATTTCAGTTTTGTTAAGATTCTCTCAAGGTTCACTTTTAAATAAAAATTACTTCCATGCATATTCCTCTCCACATATTACACCCTGACGCCTGTAATCTTAAGGTGATATTTATATACTGCAACAACTTTACTACAAAAACAAAACCACCACCACCACCACCACCACCTTGAATTAACACTACTCATTACCAACAAATTTATAATATCCTGAAACCCTACGGTAGCGAGCACTGCAGTGTAACTTTTCTTATAGCTCAATAATATCAAATTATAAGTCCCATAAATGAAAGGCCAAGTTTCATTTCTATACTTAAGGAAACAAGGACTTTCAGAATCCTGAAATTTGAAAAGTCAGAGGCATATAAACCCAAATAAGTTTGACTTCACCTTTTTGATTAACAGAAGTTACAGTGAAGCTGCTTAATTGCTTTAAGCAGCTTCAAAGATAATGGAAACCAGAGACATCCACAAAATTTAAGATAAAGGTGCTAAAGATTCCATAGCAAGGTTGATTCTTAAAAGAAGTTATACACAGGACAGTATTTACATTTATCTGAAATGGTTCAAGAGAAATCCAAGATTAAAGATTTAATAATAATTTGGAGATAGGAGAAAGTCTTGGTATTTCACTATCAGACACAGAAAAAGCAGTTGACCACACAACTGTCCACATCACTCACTCACAATGTAAATATGTTACCACTTTTCTTTTAAGGAAAAAACCAACAGAGTAACAAATCCTTTTTAAAGGATGGCCCTCTGTAGCTATGGAACTTAAAAGTTAGTACTCCCTCTCAGATATTGTAGTGAGTTCTGTAATTTTAAAAGATCAATTTTTAACCATGAATCTTGCATATTCCTTAATTTTATTCTACGTTACACGTTTTCTACATATAGCATTGCACTGGTACACAAAATAAAAGGCAAAATAGTGAAAAATCATGGGAATTGGCTGTATAATAAAAGACTTATTTACCATAAAACTAATTCCAGCTTTAGAACAGAATATTCTACTAAAACCTGGTTTTATCACTTCAGCAAGATTCTTCAATTTACACTATTTTACCTTTGCAGATTTTTCTTCTCCATCTGCATTTTGCTTAATATAGTAAGCTTTTTTTTAGGGGAATCTCATTAATTACTTTATAGGACAGATTTATACTCAACAGTGAAGGCATTCGTTAAGCTTCATTAATAGAAACTGATGGAAGTTATCAAAAAATATTAAAGGTATTGTGCTAACCATTCTCAGAGACTGGAGACTTGGCCTCCTGCCTGCCCACCCCCTCCACCCCATTTCTGTTTTTCCTAAGCAGCTAACAATTCGACAGATACTTGGGAAGAATGCACTTTCAACAATTCAGGAGATTGAAGAAGAAGAAATACCAGTTATGAATGACCAAGTATGAAGCTAATGTATTTTCTTCCCACCAGCATCTACATACAATTCATCACAACACATCACCAGCTGCCTAATCACAATGCACTTACAATCAGAAGAATATTCTGCTTGTGATGTCTGTACAGCTGCCCCATCTGTTGACTGTGGTGTAGATGAGTTATTATCTGATTGCGCTTTGCGCACTAGTGCTGCAAGTGGATGATCAGGGTCTACTACCTTCAAAGGCTGTAAACATTTTGAGAATAGAAAGATTAAAATTTGAACTATGTATTTAAAGCATGATAGCATCAACCTGATTTGGAAAGCAAGTTTATCTAAGTTAATACACAACAATAATATTGTCCAAACACTGAAGTTACCATTTTTGTAGCTCTCACAGCAGAATCAACAACTACTTTAAAAATTAGTGGAAAACAAAAATATACTTTAAAGTGAACAGAAATTCATGACATCAAAAAAAAAGTGGGTATTACTCTTATTCATTTACTGCCAATGCTGGGACACAGGCACAGAACCTGACTTGTCTAATTATCAGACAGCAACACTGCCATTCCTCTGAAAGTCTCATATATGTACAATCATCAGTCATTCCATTATTCCATCACTGATCAAACTCAGAAAATAAAAACAACAAATCCAGCTACATTTACATTTAATGAATATTACATTCTGCTGAAATATTATTCGCTGAAACTATTACTTCATGTCAACATTTTATCTACTAAAATCTGAAAAGAAAACATTCTCAGCTTATATACAGAAGGCATTAAATATCTTAATCTTTCCAGCTTCGATACAGGTTTTGTGGGGGAAATCCTTGAGCGATGCCCTCAATACCAAAGGGCATCAAAACCAGAAATATAATTCTTTACAAATGGAAAAACAATTTATGTACTAGAAAAAAGGTAACTTGGCAGTTAACAAAACAAACTTAAATTACCAAGACAGAGTGGAAATAAAATCAAACCAACTTTGTTAGCAGAAAATCTTAACATTTGCATGTTAGAATTTCTGTGCTCATGAATCAGATGTTTTACACTGTAGAAAGTAATTTTATTAGGGTTGAGTACCTTCATGAGCTCTTCAAGCCTACTGCACTTTTTAGATGCAAAGAGACTTGGATGCAGATAATTTCCATCATCATCGTCATCGTCATCATCTTCTTCCTCAGATTTGACTCTCGAGTCTAAACAGAAGCAGTGTCTAAGTTTTATTTGGGTTTGCTATGAATTTGTGTTGGGAGGGAAAGTTGGTACAGGATAAGCATGCATTCTTAAGAAACTACTGTTTTCATAAACGTGCTTATTGACAAAAACATACATATAAGAAGATACTGCTAGTCATCGATAAAACTAAAGCTTAAGTGCACAGACCAACCCTCTGCTGAACTCGAGCTATGCAAGTATTTCTAAAAGCTTCAGGATCATAGCAGCTCTTGTATCTGAAAGCTTCCCAAAACAGTATTTTATTTTAAGAATCTCCTCCAATTTAAGCAAAATTTTGAATCACCACATCCATCTCAGCTGCAGGATAACTGCACTGCTATTGCAACACACCAAAACGATGTGGCTATTTTACAAAAAAAGACCAGTGCATGTTTCAATGATTCACATCCTGAAACCATCCATTTGACAAGCAACAACTTACGTTTCTTCTCGTCCGCTTTATTTTCAGAAGGAGCAGCATATCGTCCCTCTTTCATAGCCTTCTGAATGAATTTGTAGTAGGGATTGAGGTAGTGATCAAATCGCAAGAAGTCAAACTGGGAGTTGCGTGCTTGCTTGGCTTTCAGCATAATCTCAAACTGTGCTCCCTGCTTGCAGACAAAGTTTGCAGTTCGTTCTATAATTGCATGCATTTTTGCTGTTGGTGGCTGTGGGAGTAAAATAACATATATTTGTATTTTCATAAGCAGCTTGTGAAGCGTGTTAGAACTCCAGAGGGAATTAGAAAGAGCAGTAGTTCCCTGCCCCTCTTCTCCGCTTTCTCTAGCTACTCATTTTCATAATCAATTTCAACTAGTGAAAGCTTATCAGCACTAAAAGAAAAACAAACAGTCCTGATCTTCCCTAGCTGCTCTTTCATTTCCTTTTGCAAGATCTTCTCCCATCTGCACAACTATTTTTGCCACTGCACACCAAACTGTAAAGGGGAACAAATCCTGTCTGCGTTTGATGCAGCACAAAAATTATTTTAAGCCAGGATCATTCCATAGCCATACAGAGGCTTCTGGTGCAAGACAAGAGACGAGTTTCTTGAGGCAGCAGTGCCAACTTAAAGTGGCCCTACTATACAATACCTCAAGGTGCTCCGAAGACTCAACATGTATAGTCTTCTTCCCAACAGCTGTCTTTTATTCTGTTATCACTAAATGTGCAAATATTGTTTCCTAACTAGAAAACCTTGTTACTACACATTTGCCTAGAAGGAACATGTTGCATCTTAAGACCAACATAAGAATTGTAATTCCTATGTGCTGTCACATTCCCATAAAGAGCCATTGAACACTTCAGCAATAAAAAGAAAATTAATACAGTCAAGCAGCATCCATGCATTTCCACTCTGAAATCTCATCTAAGGAGCACTGTTGTATCAAACCCAAGAAGTGAAAAGAGCAAGAATATAGTTAAAGAATGAACCTTGCCATTCGCTGTCTTTAATTTCATACTCAGATAGCTCTGTTTTGTCTTGTGCTCAATAAACTGTAGAAACACATACTCTGTGTGCCTATAAAGATTTAAGTATCACATTAACGATTAGTTTTAGCTCTTCATTTTTATTGGTCTAGGTACAGAAGCATGTTGCAAACCTCAGGAAACCTTTTTCAGAAGATTGGAAGCACATGAGACAGTGGTGCTCTATTCAGGGGAAAAAATATCTGAATGTGATCAAGCAGCACACTGTTAGCTGATTGGATCCCCTTCTAGAGGAACATTTTCAATATGGAAAATAATTAGTTATTCCAAGTTTTAATTGTCCCTGTAAAGTACTACCAAAGATTATTTTAATTAGAGGCAATAAAGTTCTCCATAAACTAAAAACATTCTGTGCATTGCCAGTTTCACTATTCAATAATGTATCAAGTTTTCTCTTTCTACAGTTCTTACGCAGAAACACAAAATACATTTAAGGCTGAGAGATTCACAAAGCTGCAAATCAGCAAGGAAGCTCAAAAAAGACTGTATCTGAAATTACTATCTGGTCTTGAATTTGAAACTGAGATCACTGTAAGCTCTGGAAAACAGGCACTATAAATAATAACAATAATATGATTTTAATTGACTTCTAAGATTACCAGCACCACTGATCTACAAAACTTCAGAAAAATTTACAAAGTGAAAAACATTAAATGACAGACATGCAGATACTCCAGTTTGCTGTTTAATAAAGACACTAACCATTTTAACTGAGAACTGTTAGAACTTCTGAAAGTAACAGTACTTGCCAGAGCAGAGAAAAAACCCTTCTGAAAAATACCCCAATGACATAAGTGCTATCATCTAGTCAGATATTCTGTTCCAATCTTTAATTGGTATAGTAATTAGATGTTTTTCATGACCAAGTCTGCCTTCCTTCAAGTTAGGCAACTATCCTCCAATCTTCAGTAAGCCTGGAAAGTAAGTCTTATGTTGCTTTTCAATATTCTCATCTGGAGAAAACAAAGCGATTTTCAATCTCTCCTTGTAAATTTAACTGATTATTTCCTCTTGCAGCCCATTTCTGTTCACTTCTTAAAATGCAACGATCAAGAACAGTCATCTTCGCCCATAATCCTTACATCAACAGTTTTAAGCAGTGGAAGAACTCCTGCATCCTTGACACAACTCTTGTATTTTAAGTTCCTGAGTGACATTACTGCTGCAGTTGGAGTTGCCATACACTGAACATTCTATTGCTCACTAGAGCCTCTGGATCTGTTTTGCAGTAGTACTGCCTAGGTACTTACGTCATCATTTCACATTTGCAGTTTGGATTGCTTTGTATTACAGGAACTATTTTATATCTGTCTTTATCGAACTGCACCTTGCAGACTGTGAATAAAGTCTCCAAGTTAGCAAGCTGATTCTCAAAGTTCATCTTATTTCCACTGCACTGCAGTTTCTTCCCCAAAATCATTCAGAGTCCACAAGTGTCCTTCCCCTGACATGACCATCAACAAGTGCCGTGTCTTTTAACTTGAACGTTAGTTAGCAATAAATTCAGGAGAGACCTAGAACACCACCCTGGTAGTTCCACAGATCAGCCACGTATTACACCTTTTCCAATCACTTGTGTATCAACATAATGGCAACAGAATTTCTGATTTATTTCTCTCTCTCTCTCCTCCTCTCTTTTTTTTTTTAATGGGTAGAGTGAGTAGTTTTTATTAAACATGCCTGTAAAACCCCACCAATAATTTACCAGACTTCTATCCTTCACAGTAATTGAACTACAAAATACAGAATACATACATTCAATAGGAAAACCGACTGACAACATTCAGTTGAACTGAACAACAATTCAAGGCTGACAAAAAAAAAATTCTCACAATTCCAAATCCAAGGTGAAGTATACCCTGTTTTCAGGGCTGCTGTCTAGATTTATTTTTTTTTAAATCAAAACCAAGTGTGTCCACATTTCCTTTCTGTTCATTTGAACATACTAGAGTTCAATAGCTGATGAATTACTTCAGTAAGCCCCACACTACATTCTGCAACTTACATGTAAAATATACCTTAAGTTTCAGAACAAAATTCAAGCAAAGCAGCTATCTAAACCAGCAAACATTCTTTCACCAGCAGTTACTTTTTGGAAACAGCATTCAAATGCTAAATAACCAGCTTCTCACTGAGCACTCAATGTTCTAACTCCAAGACTAAAGTAGAACTCATAATTTAAAGGCAGTATTGTATAAAAATCTTCCCTGAACTCATAAGTAGGTTTGTAAGCACTTCACTAACAAAATATATTGTAAGATTGTAAGGAAAAGTAGAGGAAGTAAAATTGTAACAAGTTGTGCATTACATTTGTTATATAGCTCTTATTTCATATTAAAACCAGAACAGGATAAACATTTTCAATTAAAAGCCAATGAAGCAGAAAAACTCTTACACAAATACCCTGTGTTCACTATTAGTTATCCTAACAGAGTGCTTTGAAGCTTTACTGGTTGAGGTTATGAAGTTGAGAAGGCAGCCCAAATATAAATTAACACTTTCACCACCGCAATACAGGAGAAAAGAGTACTATCCTGTTTCCCAGTATCTTTTAGGAAACTTGAAATAAATTTAAAATCCTCATGGTTACAACTGTACTTAAGCAGGCAACTGTTCAGCTCCCTTCAAGAAAAATACACGTTTCAATTAAGTTTACAATTTACTATGTAGAAAATTCTCACAACATCACATGAAAGAGCGAGCTTCTACATGCTTATCCTTTCAAGTTATTTCAGAATTTGCTAGAAATAAACTATTGCTTTTCTTCTTGAATAGGCTAGTCTTAAACACAGTCTTTATATCAGATCACTTCCTACCCCCTTCAGATTGGGACTCAGTTAAAAAGAATCCAGAAAAAAATTTTGAACAAAAGCAATCATTTGGTTTGATGGTCCTTTACTTTTGGAATGTCAACCTTGACATCTCAGTAAGTATTCATTCCAAGAACACCTGCCTTTTTTCTGCATTACCTAAAATAATATCACAAGTGATACTGAATGCACTCACTATGAGACTGGAATAATTTCAGTGTGAAAAACTGTTCTATCAAGAGAGTTGATAGCGTTCTATCAAGAGAGTTTATAGAAATTAAGAATTCAAGAAAGAACACCTAGAAAACTAACAGAAACATAAGTGGCGCTAAATGTACACACATACCAGCTCCACATCAGAAGGTACGTTCAGTCCTGGAGGGGCAACAAAAGGTTCTTCATTTTCTTCTACATTTTCTGTCTGAGCTGTTTCTACAAGACATGACAGAATAAAATACTATAGGACAAAATACATCAAGTACCCAAGTGCTAATAAAAATTTGTTTTAAAAAAAGTACATCTAAAAGGATATGCAATCAAGAAATTTACCAAATGAAACTATAACCACATAAGATCCAGGCTAAACAGGCCCAGCTCCCTCAGCCTTTCCCCACCAGGGAGATGCTCCAGCCCCATCATCTGTGTAGTCCTCCGCTGGACCCTCTCCAGCAGCTCCCCGTCTCTCTTGCACTGGGGAGCCCAGCACTGGACACAGCACTCCAGATGTGCCTCACCAGGGCAGAGCAGAGGGGGGGATCACCCCCCTGACCTGCTGGCCACGCTCCTCCTCATGCCTCGCCAGGACCCCACTGGTCCCTTGGGCACACTGCTGGCCCACGGGCAACCTGCTGCCCACCAGAGCTTCCAGGTCCCTCTCTGCAGAGCTGCCTCCCAGCAGGCCAGCCCCAGCCTGTGCTGGTGCATGGGGTTGTTCCTCCCCAGGGGCAGGACCTTACACTTTCCTTTGCTGAACTTTATTAGGTTGCTCTCCACCCAACTCACCAGCCTGTCCAGGTCTTGCTGAACGGCAGCACACGCTTCTGTTGTACTTTCGCATCATCAGCAAACTTGCTGAGGGTACACAGTGTCCCTTCATCCAGGTCACTGATGAGTAAGTTGAACAGGACTGGACCTAGTACTGACCCCTGGGATAAATCAGGAGCGACAGACCTCCAGGTACTCTGTGCCACTGATCACAGCCCTCTGAGCTCTACCATCCAGCCAGTTGTCAATCCACCTCACTGTCTACTCCTCCAACCCATACTTGGTCAGTTTACCTATGAGCATGTTATGGGAGACAGTGTCAAAAGCCCTGCTGACGTCAAGGCAGACAATATGCACCACACTCCCTTTGTCTACCCAGACAGTCCTTCCACCATAGAAGGCTATTAGGTTGGTCAGGCACGATTCCCCCTTGATGACTCCATGTTGACTACTCCTGATAAACTTCTTTTCCTGCACATGCTTAGAGATGACATCCAGGATGAGCTGTTCCATCACCTTTCCAGGGATGGAGGTGAGGCTGACTGGCCTGCAGTTTCCTGGGCCCTCCTTCTTGCCCTTTTTGAAGACTGGAGTGACACTGCCTTTCCTCCAGTCTTTAGGCACCTCTCCTGTCCTCCATGACCTTTCAAAGATGACACAGAGCGGCTTAGCAATAATATTTGCCAGCTCCCTTAGCACTCAGGTGCATCCCGTCGGGGCCCATGGATTTGTGGGGGTCAAGTTTGCCTAAATGATCTCTAACACAATCCTCCTTGACCAAGGGAAAGTCTCCAGGCTTTCTTGCCTCTAGGGCCTGGGATTCCTGCGGGCTGGCCTTAGCGTTAAAGACTGAAGCAAAGAAGGCATTCAGTAATTCCACCTCCTCTGTATCCTTTGTCACCAGGGCACCCACCTCACCCAGCAGCATATTATTCTATAAATCTCATCATTCTTGGTAAGAAAAACAAAAGTGAGGCAAGCCAGACACAACTTGAATGCAGTTCTCTTATCAAATGAAGCGGGACTTTTTATTTATTCCTTATATAATTGATCAAAGGTAGATTCTGTAACATTATGGCACATTGTCACAGTCTTGCAAAGGCTTCCTACAATACAGACAGCCTTTAAGGGTTGACAGATTCCAGTTTTAGTGACCAACAGAGAGAGGGCATTCACCTTTTTAATCACTATGCAGTAGAGAAAGACAGGGGAGCAAAAGTACAAACATGTTCTTCACTATCACCTCCAATTTTTCAGTAGGCTTTTCCCTCTATATACGCAGATCCACACAACATGAAATACACCCCTATGACAAGAAACACTCAAAAAACGTGCTGTAGCAGCATTTAAGCACATCAAGAGCAAAGTCTGCAAAAACTCAGTAACGCAGTTCCATAAAAACTTTCCTGAAATGCTTCAAGATTTTTAACTTGCATTTTAATGTAACACACATTTTCAACCTTCAACTGCAAGTGAGAGACTGGGGTGCTATGTTCTTCATCTCAATTAACCCCTCCTGTTTTTACCCCTTACCTCTTTGTTTTGCAGGCTGATGCTCCTCCTCCTCAGTGGGTTCTGAAGGGTCATAATAATCACTTCCATAACGGAATCCCACTGCATTATAGGTACCATCCTCTGCCAAAGCTTCACTCAGTCTTTTATATTCCTCCTCTTGAACAAAAATGCAATTACCGATCATTAGAACACATTTAAAAGCTAATTTATTTTTTTTTTAAAGTATAATGTATCTTACTTTAGTTTTTAAATGAGAAGTTTTCATCTAATCGTTTTAGCTTTGATTTAAAACTGAATAGAAAAAGACAGCATGTACATATGCTGACCACTTCTTCCTGAAGAGATAAAGGCTGCGGGTTAAAACATTCTAATGTAATTATGCATACAAAAGCACAGAATTTCATTTAAGAACACTAAAAATGAAGCAGAATGTGTTTATTTGGGGGGGGTTGGGTCTGAAATCCCAGTCTGCCCTCAGAATCTGGCCAATTTCTCTGTTGATCTATTTTTAAACTATCCTGAGGTCCTCTCACATACGCAAAGACTCCTGTTTTTCGAATCCACTGGGTACTGTCAAGATAACATCAGAAAAAGAGAGTATAAAATTAGGAGTAAATTTAATTTCATAATTATTTATTTAAACATGTGCTAAACTCGGGAAGTTTCCTTGAGCAATACCTTGCCTCGCCTCCTCCTCAAGCAAGTCCGTATGCAAGGCTAAATACCTCTCTTCATCACAGAGGGCTTCTATTCTAGCTTCCTCTTCAGACAATTGATAATCTCTGTTCCACGTGGAATATTCAGCATCATATTCAGAAAGGTCATGTAGGTGACCACGCCCATCGTACCTGCAAGATGAAACAGCTGGTCAATGCAAAAAACTTAGGGCTTGTGTTTATGCGACTACTTAAATACTTACCCATTAAAAATGAAAAAAAAAAACACAAACTTATACATTAAAGCATACTTCCTTTTAGAAGTTACGTTTAATTTTGCTAATCATTTGTCACCAACTACTGAAAATTTAATAGTCTACATTCCTCTCAAATAATAAATTATTACAATTAAAGGCAAAGGTATCCTTTAATAGTTTAAGTGGGATCCATTTCCTTAACAGCTCTTACCGTACGTGCTTCAACCAACCAATCAATGTCACTTGCAAAATACGTTTTTCTGCAAAGTCAAATAGCTTACATTCACACAAACCCGAATACATAAATACCTATCCGTAAGAACCAAACGGTCGAAATTTCCTCGCTTCTTTCTGCTAGTCCCGAACTCTCAGGAGATATCTTCACCATAGAAACTTGCGTCCATTGGAGGTAAAATCATGGCTAGGCTCGGCCCCTAGCCATTTGGCTGAGGAAATAAGTTCTGGGTTATGTGATAGAGAGACACACATACATAGGAACAGTAACATATACATGCAATTTAAGGAGGTTCACCGTAAAAACGGCAAAGATCAATGACGTACAGTTCCTTTCTACTATGCAGAAATAATCTTATTTGCAGGAAAAGCACTGCATTGGGATAATGTTTATGCATCAGTAAGAGAAACTGATTAAAAAGTAAAGTGACAGTAAACTCGACTCCGCTGAGGTGTCTTCCCACACACAACTCTTGACTTGTGCCAACTTGCTAGACCAAAACCAAAGAAAGTAAGTAGTCTCATAGCAAAAAGTTAATGAAACACGTAGGTCTGGTTAATCAAGTTCTGTCCACAGGCAAACTTCAACCCATTTCTTCTCATAGCAATACGCTTTTCTTAAAATGGTGAAAATGAGGACTTCCTGCTGCTGGAGATGAAAAGAATCTAAGCTTCCAAAGCAGTTTATAAGATTAGTAATTGCAAGCTACCTTAACTTACAAATGTAATGTTATTTAGATTTTTCCATATTATATGCACATACATGCACATACTTAGGTTTTGCTCCCCGCAATTTCTGTAACACCTGTAAATTGGGTTACTGCTGCACAGGACCACAAAAATAGCCTGTACCTATTAATGAAGTCTGTCACGAAAGTGATCTGGATTAGAAGTGTGCATTGTAACACTTCTATTTTCATATAAGAAAGAAATTAAATACAGCTACAAATATTTATGGTAGCTTTTTTCATGTCTTTGCGTTTATTCTTATTTAAGAAATTAATTTTAATCATAAAAATCATTAAAGGCATAAACCCCAAAGTAGCGCAAGGGCATTTCTTTCTTTTCCAGTCTTATGGAAAGAAATGGAAAGACCTCCCCTTACTGATAGTAGTTCCAAGCCAAACACAGTTGTTAAATCAAAGCAAGAAAAATCATGTATAGCACCAAAGCAATGATGAAATTGAGGGAACAAATATCTATAGTATGTCATGTGATCCTTTTCAAACCAAAATCCTTCCATCTTTCCCACTGAGGTTTTCAGGGTCAGCCATAACTCTTAAATTGCACTTTCAGCGCTCCACTCAAATATATCCAACCTGACCTCCCATTTTCCCCCCTCCCCAGGAAAACGTTCAGACAATTTATTCTGAATGAATTTATTTCTAAATCCCACCCTGCAGTGCTGAAAAAACTTAAGAGACCAGAAGAAACATCAACACAGATTCTGTTATCCTCTCTGGCCATGAACCTGTGGCTACTGCAAAACAACCAAAACCGCCACCTCAACATAAAATTTGAAAAGCAAGCACCCAAAATCAAAGCCATTCTGCCTAAGACAGTGAATCACGGCACACGGAAAAAGTTATTAGGTCAAGAACTGCTTTTGGGGTATCCCACTAACGGCCTGCAGCCAGATTACATAGGAGAAATACGAAAAGTCCATTTCCCCTAAGGTGGATGAATAACCTTCCACTCCGCACATCGCTTAAGTTCTCACTTACAGAGCGTTATAAAGTGCCTAACAAGCATTCCCATGCAATAAGGCTCCCTTGGTTTCCAAGTGAGAAAAGATGATGTTTCTGGTTTGCATTGAAAAGGAATAGATCATTCCCACTCTCCACTCCACCCTATAAACCCTACCCTGACAAGTGGAGCGGAAAGACCCACACACACAGACTGCCAGAAGGAGAGGAACCTCCCAACACTGCCAGAGCGGGGAACCCCAAGTTCCCGCTGCCAGGGGGGCGGCCCTGCAGCGTTACAAAAGCAGCACTGGAAGCACTCTACCAGGAGGAGCTGCCCTCCAACTCTGCCACTGAAGAAGATCCCCACACGTCTGCCAGAGAAAGCCCTTTGTTCATCCCCCGCCCTCACCTGCCCACAGCACAAGGGGAGGAACAGAAAGAGGCTATAACAGGAGATCTCGCAGCAGTCTGGGGGTTGTGTTACACCGACCTATCGATCATGATCTTGGGGTCTCCCATCCAAGGAATAAGATGTCGCCCCTGCTCCTGGTACTGAGCCTTCTCATCATCTCGAAACAGCTTGCAGGCATAGCCGAACACCAGCAGCTCCACACGGCTATTCCCACCTCCACCTCCTCCTCCACCTCCTCCGGGGGGCCCGGGGACCGCTCCCCCGCCTGACAACAACATTAGGGGCGGCGGGCCTGCTTCTTCTGCAGTCCGTCGAGAACCTCCGACCCCTCCGTACATCACCAGGGGATGCAGCGAGGAGGAGGAAACTCGCAGTAACAACGACTGTCCGAGAAGCGAGTCCCCCAGAAGGCCGGGCCCGCACTAAACTCTCCAGCTCCAGAGCACCACAGTCGCCATCACCTGAAACAAAATGGCGAGCCTTCCGCTTCCGCTAGCGGAGCGGAGGCTCGGCTGGCTTCCGGCACCGCGCAGATTCGCCCTCGGTTTCGGGAGCCTGAGGGCGACGTGAAAGGGCGGCGCGGCTCCGCGTCCCGGCGGGGCAGGCGGCGGCCAGCGACAACAGCCGGGCAACACGGAGGGGCTGTGACGCCACGGGTGTGACGAAAGTGCGGAACGCAGGAACGGGGCGGAGCCGGGGGGGCGGGGCGGAGCGGGGGGGCGGGGCGGAGCCGGGGGGCGGGGCGGAGCCGGGGGGGCGGGGCGGCCCCTCTGAGGCGGTCAGCGTGCCTGAGCAGGACCGCGGCGGGCTCGCTGCAGCCTCGGGGCTGGTGAGGGGCCTCGGGCGCTTTCCCCGCTAAAATGCCTATGTGGAACTTTAAAAAAGGAGGGAGGGGCCGGAGGCTCTGCGCAGGGTAGGGAGTCGTGGCTTCCGACGTTTGTCGCGCTGCTGAGGGGCCCCACAGGGGCCTGATGGCGGGAGTTGCCGGTGAGGTGGGCGGCGATGGAGCCCAAGGAGACGGAGGCGCCCGGCCCGCCCGAGGAGGCGCCCGGCGGCGTTCCCCTCAGGCCGCGCCTGGGGAGCTCGCTGGGAGAGGGCCCGGTCAGCCAAGGCGGGAGGGCTGAAGTGCTAAGGAAAGTTTTTTCCAAAAAATTTATAAAATTTTTCTTTGCTAAAATTGTGTACTCTGGACTGAAATTCTCAGTATCATTTACCTCAGATTTAGGATTTTCATCACTCTTTCTGGAAGTGTAAAGAACCATTTTGTGTGGTGTATAATACAGGTCTGTCAGGAAGCCCCTGTGGGAGCGAGGCCAGCGCCCTGGTGATGGGGGGTTTGGGCACCCGTAAATACAGGCAGAGCTGCCGGGGGTTTTGTGGGCAACTTACTGGTATCATTGTATACAAAGGAACAAAATATGTGAAGTAGCATGAGAAAAGTCATGCGCAAGCACTGGAAAAGAGATTAATAGCTTGTGTTAGCATTTAGAAATACCTGCTACCACATAAACTTGGTGGAGGAGGAATCTAGAAACTTGCTTGGATGCTCCTTTACTCATCTGCAGTCATGAAATTGAAAACAGTATATGGCGTTTCCACAGTATCTTTCAAAGTGAACAACAAAATCTGAGTAAACTTTGTAATGCTGCTTTTGGGTAATAGTGATGCATATACAGTTCCACCTGCTGCTCCATGTCCTAGAAAAGATGGTTAAAAATCTTCCGGAGTGAACATACGTGTCCTTTGCAACAAATACATGGAAGTTGCCGGTAACTCTGATACTTCAAAGATTTTAGTAAACATCTGCTAAACGTAGATGCTTCAGACATATCTTACTGGTTTACAAAAATAATGACTTGAGTTGTTTGATGAAGTTCTAAGAGTAACACTCACCTTTGAGAAACTAAATAAAGACCTGAACACCAAGGATGCAGGTCAGAACACTCGATCATTGTGCAAAAGTTTTATACCAACTGGGAAACATTTGGAGTAAAGAGAAGAGCAGGAGAAAACAATAGAACTCCAAGAAAAAAAAATGAAGTTTTTTCTGGGGTGTATAATAAAGCAATATGTGGTGAGGATTTTGTGCCTTCCTTAGGTCTTCTGATAATGCAAAGGATTCAGCAAAAAGATAGTATGGCACAGAAGTGGCTTTATGCAGTTGAAGTGGCAGTGTAATAAGATAACTTCAGATTATTTTACCAGGATATCAGCATTTGAGACAAAGACGTGAACTGTGCATGAGTCAGGTGAATGACAAAAATTGAAATCTTAGTTAAAAGAATGCAATTAGAGAAAGATGGAGGGAGTATTTTAATGATCTCTTTAATGGTGAAATGGATAAAGGCGAACAAACAGCAATTTTCTAGCCAGCTGAGCCATTTGTAGAAGAACCAAGAGGCAACAGAACACCCAGGAACAATAAAGCACCAGGTATTGATAATGTTCCCACTGAATTATTAAGACTTTAAAAAGTAATTTGTGTTTGGTGGTTTGAAAATAATGTAAAGAAATGGAAAAGGAGAACCACACATCTGTTTTTGAGAAAGGGGACAGTGTGAAACCTGAGGCCTGGGGCAGCACCTTGCTGTTTGTTACAGCATGTGGTGTTCTAGGCTGTTCCCGTGTAATTAGCCTGTAAACAGAAGAGGGATTAAGAGAGGTTTCTGGAACGACTCGAGCACAACAGTTACCTTCAGATTATTGAGTACCTGAGGAAAAAAGGTAGGATGGTGAGCAGACCACATACAGGGATCTTTGATGTATTTAAGAAAGCATGTCATAACGCATTATGAATTTGCATTGCAATAAAAAAGCACCCATCCTATTATCCCAGTATGTGTAAAAAACGAAACTTTTTATCCATTTTTTTTTTTTTAGTGCTTTTTACTGTACACCATCATCGGGAAGGAAACTTGGTGCTAATTGTAATATAGGGTATGCTTTTTTTACCATGTTTAAAGACAAATCCAACTTTACTAATAAGAAAAAATACTCTGAAATTACTATAGACAGAAGTCTATATGTGTTTATATATATAGATATATTATGTGTTCTAAAGTCTTTATGTGGTAGGATGCTCATGCTGTTTCATTCAGACCCTTGATTAGCCCTAGCTGTCCTGGCTATGATGAGAAGAGGCTAGCTGTAACAGGAAAAATTTGCAAAATTAGTATTTCTCAGTCTCCCGCTCTTTTTTGATTTTGCTGTAGGTAGGAAAGCAAGTAAAAACAAGCCTTCTTTTCCTAGGTGTATACCAGTCTTTTCTTCTCTATCTTAATGGAAATCTAGTCATCTAGTATTGTTTTGCAGTTTATCTTTAGCTAAAAGTGTGCAATAACATTTATTTTTTAGTTCTGAAGTAGGTTTGAAAGAAAAGTATGTTGTGCTGATTCTAAAGTAAAATACTATTTATATCATGTTTCAGCTGTATAAAGAAATATTCAGCATACCAAAAGAATGTGTCAAATGTTATTCCAAGCACACAGGCGATACGAAATCTGAAGCTCTGGGGTTAGGGACTCTGCAGAACACAAAGCATGAGATAGGTAAGCAGTTCAGTAGAGAAACATGGAATTTTTTGTTAATTAAGAAGCTATAATTTGGGAGAGGGTTTTGATATAAATTCAAAGAACAGGCTTGTATTCTTCTGTATTGGTTGTAAGGGGACAAAACTATATATGAGAGTGCTATCATAAAAGATTTAAATGATCAGCGCAAGTGTGATGTTTTATGTAGTAAAAATACAAAGCTTGCGTATCACTATATTAATCCTGACATTAGCACTCTCAAACTATTGAAGAAGGTTTGTTATTTTTGTAGAAAATGCTCTGCTTGGTCAAGCTGGAGCCAAGAGCTAAGTTTGTTTCTTGGTCATCATTTGTTCATTATGGAACTTGGCATGAAACTGCACTGTCGTCAGACTTTATTTTATCTCAGTGGTGTCTTTTAACAAAAAAGCTGCTGTGTTCTTTAGGGAGGGATGCACGGAACCTGCAAGGTTTTCTTGAACACTGGAATTGTACATAATTATTCTCTTAAAGAAGATATTCTCTAAATTGTCATGACTTTTTGAGCAGATTTTATTGTTATTTCTGGCATTACTGTAGCATCCACATATAAAACATATGGTAATTCCAATCCAATTGAAGTGGAATCACATTTTAAATACAGAATTGCTGTCTAACAGTAGCTAGGTAAACAATTTATCAGTATGTTACTGTCTGCAGTATGTAACTGGCTGCATTAATGACTAGGTGAAGAGTAGTGGTTAAGGATTTCTAGCTCTTTTTAATTATAAGCTTGCTGTAATTCATAGAGATGCTCACTTCATACCTAGAGAGTTACTTACCTCTTTATGAATTTATAAATTGTATAAAGATGCTATTTACCTCTTTAAAAAATGAGGTAAAATCCCCTCTTTTCTTTTTAGCATGGTGTTTTTGTCTATTGAACACCTTATTCTGGCAAGTTATACAGATACACCATGTATCCTTTGGTAGCTTTGTTTTGTTTGGGGTTTGTGTATGTATTTCACAGCCTGTGAATTTCTATGACTAATTATTTGATTATTGTCTTTAGGCCAGAGGACTCCTTTATTGAGGGTGGTTGTAAGACGCAAAAATGCATTAAATATAACACAAAAAACACACAAAGCTTGTTCCTTTTCTGTTCCCTTTGCTTTCTCTTTTCTTTATTCAAAACCATCTTCACTGTAGTAGTTTGTAAGGCGTTTTATTACTGTGTGCTTGAAAAGGGTAAATTAAAGCTTATGAGTAGCACTAACAATCAATATTGGATTTGCTCTTGAATTCTCTTATAGCAGTAGCTTTGTTTTCTTACAGTTTTTCCCCAAAAAAGTGCTTGTGTATGAGACATTTTCACTGTGCTATAAGCAATTTCTGTTACTGTACGGAATACTCAGAGAAAATGAAGTAGTCTTAAAATATAATCAGTTTATAATTAATCAAATTCTTTACATTCAGGTTTCATCATAGATTTTCTTTTGTTGTTACTGTAGAAACTGACAACACAGGTTCCATAAGGAATATGTTGTGCTTTTGTTTGCCAAGTGTAGTATCACTGAATAGTAACTTACATTGGTTTGGTTTGGTTTGGTTTTAAGTAATAGTCTGTCTTGCAGATCAAGTAATGAAAATTAACTGCTACTTTGTAGGCAGTACTGATGTGTTTGAGAGCAACCTTCAAAGCTGATAGTGTATCTGTCCTCTGGGCAGGGAGATTTTACACAAAATTTTATTTAATCTCCTTTTAGCCGTTAAGAGGAATCCTCTCCACAAAAGAGGAGAAGGTTATAGCTGAGCTGGTGTACTGCATACAGAAAGTAGACTTATTTTTCCTGTGAGTGGTACCATTTGTCTAATGGTGTGATAGCATTCCTATCAAAACCTTGACAATCATTAATCTGCTGCTTGAAGACAACACCACTTGATAAACAAAGAAGTAAATGCTTTCTGCTTTTTTTGTTTGTTTGGGTTTTGGGGTTTTTTGTATGTTACATCACTGGGAATATGCAAATATCAAAAGGTCAAAGTCTGCCCTTGTGTAACTCTGTATTAAAGCCACTGTTATTTATTTATAACAGTAGCATGCTTAAAGAACCCAAGACAGATTCATTAGCTTTAATGGATTGTAAGACAATATTTATTACTAATAATAACAAGGAAATACAGATAATTAATGGTTGTCATTTTTTATGAGAAAATGAATGTAGAAGCTAGGGAAAGGCTTACTTGCAAATTTCATGGCTCTGGCAATTCGTTGTGGGTTTTGGGTTTTCTTTTTTGCAAATGAAGTAAGCATTGTTCTTCAGCAGCCACTGTGTTTTTAAGACTTCTCTCTCAAATGATGCTAAAGCACTCCTGGCCCTCTATGTGCTTTAGAGAAATCAATACTGCACTCTTGTGTGGAAATAATTACTGAAGATTTAGGCTGGGTAGACTGCTGATCATTCCTAGAGGAAAAAGGTGGAGCAGCAACAGTTTGTATTGTCTGTTAGCATCTTTAATGTTCTATGATCTTCTGTTCTACAGAATTATTTTTTTGAAGATTTTCATTCTCTTCACACTTAATTTTTAAATGGTTTACCAAAAATTAGAAATTCAATGTTGAAAAATTTCATAGAGAGGAGACATCAGAGGAGCCTTTAAGTCTCCCATGTCAGGGGCTATGCTGGGTAGTGATCTTGTTTTGGTTTTAATGCTGATAGTTGAATGTCAATAAACTTAGTTCCTTGGTACCTTTAATCCATAAGAAGAGACACAGGAATGTGTAAAAATAAAAGTGATTAAATAAACCACCAAAAATTATTCCCCCCTCCCCCCTTTGTCATACTGTTTGTGAACATATTGGAGTATGCTTTACTATCTTTTAATTTTGGGGTTTTTTTGTTGTTTGCCTCTCAATTACTTTCCAATTCTTGTGGATGTTCACAAAGAGCAATTTCATAGGTCTGTTAATCTATATGTGCAGCAAGTCATGTGCTTGCTAGACTGCTATTCATGTCAGTGGGGATTTTGTTAATCCATACTGGGAAGCAGAACATTCAGCCCATGTTGTAGGATGTGAACCTTGAATACAATTATGAATTGCTTAGGTTTTATGGAAAATGAACTTAAAGTTTGACTAGGTTGAGCTGTTATGTTGATTGTTGTCAAACAGAAATCAACATCACTGCACCTCTGTGTGTGGGTGAAGGGGAGAGAAGTTGTCTTCCGAAAGGTTTACGTTCAGGATTGCTAATGGAGTCTGACTAGGCTGCAAGAACAACATGGACTGTCTGTCTAGTAAGCCTGTAGGCAGAAATGTTGCTATCAGGCCCTTGATAGCATGCATAAAATCATGTAATCATACGAACTTAGGAGTAAAAGTTGCTCCAACTGTGATATTTCATATGTGCTTTTTTATGAGATCTCACTGTAGCAAGATTTTTAAGTCTAAAATATTTGAAAAATGCTTCTTGAAATAAATCTTTCTTTGAGTCAGGATATAACCTTAAAAAATTGTAACTTTGGGGTAGACAGCTTACAAATCAAAGCAGACTGCAATTTACCTAGCAGTTATGTAGCTGAGTAATAGTTTGTCGGGAGTGTGAAAGCAGTCACTGACAGACATGTTAACCCAGGGCCAGATGGCACAGTGGGACATACAGACTGCATGCTGTTGCTTATGGCTCTCTGCATCTTGAAGTTGACTATTGTGCAAAGACCTCTGGCAACACTGCCTTTCTGTAAGGCTACGTGATTCACAGAGATGCCAAGTAAGAAGGCTCAAGTGCCTTCATATTGATATTGCCAGTTTGAGTAATCAAATCCAGTTAATTCTTCCCTCTAAGACTTCAAAAATTTTTTGACAAAAAATCTTGGTTTCTGTTTCAGTGTTCAATGTTTGGCTTCCGAATGTCTCAGCAGTGTCAAGTGTTACACTCAACAGCTGGTGCTTTCAGAGTGTGCTATACACTGTGCCTTCAAATCAGTCAATGTAAAGCCATATGTAATCTGCCAGTTTTTTCATGGTTTTTTTTTCTCTAGTGCAACTTGCTATCATCACTTGCAAAACTCTTGTCTTTCCCATTCACACATTGACTGAGATGGTGAGGGGCAGGGGAAGCCAGTGGAGCTGTTGTTCCTTCATGGTGGATCAGCTAGGTATAAGTTGTTAGTGTTTCCATAATGGCAATACCTAAGACTTGAATCCAAAATAAAAAAGAGCTCACTGCCACTGTTAATTGGAAGTGTGCTTTAATACCTTAGCCTCTGCTATATGTGATTGAGATAACATCCATTTCTGAGAGTGGGTGTGGTTGGAAAAGTTACCTGTACTTAAAGGCATGTACTTGGATCCAATTATTTATTTCAAATACTTCAATCTGAGATAGATCTAAGTAGAAAATGCTAAGTGTGAAAAGAGACATCCTATATTAGAATTTATTATTCTAAAATTAATTTACTTTTTTCAAAGTTGTGCCTGTTATGCTGTCTTTCTCTACTGATGTCAGTTCCCACAGCTTCTTTGTTTTTTGTTGCTGCTTTTCCCAATACATGATTCTATGTCCAAGGCCTAGAACATTATTGCTGCGAGGGGAAAAACCCTGAGCTACCAAACGTGGAAGCAAACTGCTGCGGGATCTTTTGATGCCTCATAAATGTGCCTCTGCCTAGTGCAGTGGTTGTTGTTTTCTTACATTGAAAGGCAGAACTGCATAAGACATTTCAATTAATACAACTTGCCCGTACAGGAGAACCCCAAACTAATGTTTCATGGGGCTGGGTAAGTTGAAGAGACCTGCTGTCATTAGTAAAGACAGACAAGATGTATTTGCTGTCTCCATACTGTGTGCAGTTTTGACATAAAAGTACACACAGTAAGGGGACAATATTGATCAGCATGATAAGCTGAAGTCTCAGCATACAAGCAGTCCAAGCCTTGTGATGCTTTTCCTAGTTTTGTAGGCCTTATAATATAGGAAGACTTCAGAGGCATAGGTCTCAGCCTAGTATCTGCTCTGTGCAGCCAGAATGATCTGTGTATCAGTACAGTTGCTCAGGCATGTCTGTGTGCCTGTGCTGATCTTAGTCATAGGATCAGACTTGTAGTAATGTTTTCTTCTTGGCTTGCTAGTGTTTGCAATCCTAAATCTTTATTCATTCACATTTTGTATGGGAGTACGCTTGTGCTGAAATATTAAATCATATCTCAGAATAATTCAATTGTACTGGCATTTAACAAAAAACTTTACAAGCAATAGGTGTGTTAAAGATCACTTTGTGCTAATCTCTTCAGTAAGCCCCGGGGTTTCTACTGCTGTGGACCTAAGGCAGAAAGACTCTATAATTATCACTGTATTGCTTCTGTTCTGATCTGCACAGTCTTGGTCATATTTCATTGTGTTAAAAAAGTGTCATACTGAAGGAGAGCACCCCTAAATGTGTTAACATGGAAAGGAAATAAATGCTGCTCAGCAGTCAGTACTTCCTGAAGTTTTTTCCAGTAGAAGTAATTTACATTCAGTGCCTTGGTGGCTTCTGTTTAAGAACTTTAGGGTTTGAAATATTGGATCAGACAGCTGGTTCATGTTTCAAAGGGAAGTAAAGCAATAACATAATATAGGTTTTTGATATGTCTTGGGAAATAGAATTAATGTCTTTGAGATCTAATTTATGGCATAAGAAGCAATATTTTGGTGACAGGAACTCAAGTTAGGATGGACAACAATAACATGAAAAGTGAAATTAGAATGTTAATTACACACATAACACTATATTGTGAAACTAGTTTATATCTTTGTCCTAATGATAAAAGCAAGAAACAATAGGATCAGCCACATACAGTATTCCCTAAATCTGGAGTAATGAACTCCCTGCTGAGGCTCGGGGTTGATATTTCATAGCAAAGTTCTTATTTTTCAGGACACTTTAAAGGCAAGTTGATTTCTTCAAGCTTCACTTCATGCAGTTTCCACAAATTCGGTTTCTAGAAGGGGAATTGTCTTCAGAAGATTTTAACATTTAAAAAAAAGACATACAGTACCCAGCCCAAGGATTTGGCATAAGCCTTGAGTAGCCTGGGCTGACTTCATAGTGAATCTGCTTTGAAGAGGAGGTTGGAACGATGACCGCTCCCAAGGTCCTTTCTAATCTGGATGACCCTGTGAATCTGTACATCTCTTCCACTGACATGTACTCAGTGTGAGGAATAGATCATCCCACTAATTTCAAGAGGATCTGTCTCTCCTTCAGGGATGCAGGCAGCGATGGGTAGAGAGTAGGGACAATGCTGCTGTAAAACTAGAATATGATTTAGTTCAGTTTTAAGTTGTCCTCTCTAGCCACTGTTTGACTTGCTTTTCAGCATTTTGGCTTGGGTTGCATTGCTCTTGATAATGAAGGCTCTTTAAATTACATGTCATGCAGGAAGCTGCCACTGCTGAAGGGTCCTCATTTTTTGCCATCTTTTCAATGTAGTTTGTTACTCTTTCCCCTGTTGCATTTCCTGGGAACTCGTGCTTCTCAGCAGATGAGATGACAATCTTCAAAAGACTAGTGATAATTTCATTGAACAAGACAGACAATAATACAGCTGTGTGAATCACACTTGTACTCTTCTGCCAAGAAGTGGATCAATGAAAAGCTTCTAATTTTAAATAGCTCTGTGTGTGTGTACCCGCATGTACATGAGGGTGTTACTGCCCTGTTAGCAATGGGAGAATGAAGAGCACTTACTTTCTTGAATTTCTGGTCAAGGAGTGGTAGAGGAAGGTTGTCATGTATTACCCTGTATTAATTATTGACTATTTGACTTGTGTTAGACTTCTGTTCAAGTGTGGAGACTAGGGAAATGACCATGTTTGAGCTAAATGAACTCCAGGTGGCATTGATCTCAGTTCAATGATCGAGGCCACCTGGATTGAACTGAGGATTAGAGCCACGAACCATGCACAGCACAGAACTTCTAGATGCAGACTTTAAGCAAGTTCAAACATTGAGCTGAAAACAAGAGTTAGAAAATACTTTCTTTTCAAACACAGAGGCTGACTGAAAAGCTTTGAAAGCCTTTGTAGGAGAACTTTGACAGCAGAGTAGATGTCTCAAACATAAGTTTATATCAGTTTGTGTAAGCAGAAAATCAGGGTTAGAGAAATCCTAGAACTCCTCCAGAAGTAAATTCTGCATTTTGAGCTCAGACACCAGTGAACCCACACTGGAAAAAAGACCTTAATGCTGTCAGACTTAGTGTCATCTTAGCAAAGCTGAAGGAACCTCAAAAAAGCCACAGGATTTAACAGAGATGGGGTGGGATCATCTTTGTACTGCAGCAGGGCACAGACACTTTAGTTTTTCAGTTGATTATCTTCTGGGTGGCTCCTAACAACCTGCTGTCTTCATAATATTTCTTTCTGGATCATGTTATATTAATTAATTATCGGCCTAATTGTATCTGAAAAATGTCACTGTGGTTTTGGAATATGTTCTAGGAATGGAGTGTGTTGTTTGCAGTTTTAGTCCTCACAATTACAAAAAAAAATCTATAGATGACTCTCTAGTTCCTACCTAGTTGCTGCCAGTTCATTTGGAAAAAGAAACAGTGATCATTAAAAGAAACTGAGACTTTCAGCCACGTCAGAAATACTTGTAACACTTGAGTGCTGTTTTCTGTGGGCACTGTTACTGCAATAAGCTTGAGCAGGTCTAACACAGTGTTTCAGAAATGCAAGAAGCAAATACCATTGTGTTCTCAAATGGATAGTTGTCTGCAGAAACACTTTATCTAAGAAACCACTTCACAGAGCTTAGGCAGGATCTGGCCACACAAACCTTTCCCAAACGCATACTCTTGGCAGGATTACTTAAGGCTGACGTTCTCCTGGGACACTTCTGTCATGGCAGGCTAGTGAAAAAGCAGTTTCCTTTCTCCCCACAACAACCTGTTCTTCATGTAACTTCCCCAAAGTTCATTTCTTCGTTGTTTTTATTGGTAATTTTATTAGTGTTTTTCAAAGGTTTATACTCAGCAAAAAAATAGGTTTTGTTATCCCATAGGAAGACTTTTTTCTATCTTCAGTCTTAAAATTCAGGCCGCCTGAAATGTAATGCCAGCAATGACTGCTCTGTGCCTTTCTTTTGTGTGATAATCTGCTCTAACAGTTTTTTTGAAGTCTGGTTAAGTTTATTCTTTCTTTGAGGCCTGATCATCTCACAAGACACAGAAAATTATAATCTTTTCATCCCTCCTCCAACATCAGTTCCACATGGCATCTGATCTTAGTCTTTCTTTATAAGCAGTTTACTGACCAAAAAAAAAAAAAAAGAAGTAGTCTTAAAATACATCTTTCCTCTGCTGGACTGTGTCGTTCTACTATAAATCCAGTCCAACCCACTTGTTCCTGTAAGAACATATCTTACTCAGATGTAATGAAGCCTACTCACAATAAATAAAAATAAAATTCCCAAATGATTCAGTGTATTGAACCAACAAAGTGTGACTACTTAGTGTGAGACTGCAGTGTGGGATTTAATTATTTTGTGGGCAATTATTCTGGCATTTTTACCTGGCTCCTTCCTCAGGCAAAAATCTCTGATGTTATTGCAGTATTTCTGGGAGAAGCCTGAGTACAATATGAGTATAAATACTTCATATGAGTATATGAGTATAAAAACTTCAGATCTGGCCAAAATTCCAAAACAATAAAAAAAGACGTTAAATTGGCCTTGTAGCTCTTTTAAGCCTGCCTAAAAGTTTATCCTGAAAAATAATTTCCAGCTTTGAAAACGGTGACACTATCAACTTTAAGTGTTGGGGTTTTCCTCTCCTCTTAAATTTTCCTCTCCTGTGTAAATTTTCAGTCTGAAACTTTATTACCAGAGAAAATGCTTTAGAAGAGAAAATGGTTTAGATTGGGGCATGTGACATGTTTTGGCAAGTGTTTTTTTTTTTTTTAATTATTAACAATTTTTCTTGGGTAGTAATAACCCTAGTTTTTGGAAAAAGTACAACTTCGAATTTGGCAGTGGTGTTTGAAAGTGCTAAAAAGTTTTGCTGTAAGCATCATCCATTCTTGCTATTAGAAGCCTTTGAAAAACACCTGTTGGCAAAATTGCCTGAATATCCTGTGAGCCTTTTATCATGTGCCCATGCTCCACACCGGGCTAAAGGGAAAATAAACTCCATGATAATTCTTTCAGCTGACTTCAAGAAAAGAGCAGCGGAGCTTAGTGATGTCAGGAGGACTGAACAGCTCAGTGAAATCCTGTAATTGGAATATATTGCACATTTAGAACTATTACAGAATAATGTGATGCTGGACAATATTCAGGGCTAACAGCGCAAGCTAATGTGAAGATCAATGGTACTGATGGTTTTGTGTTCAGTGCAGTAATGTTAGAAGGAAAAATCTGTCTTCTAAGACTGAGGAAAAGGAATTATCCTCTATCATAGTTTCTTATGTGTTCAAAAGTATAATTTAGTTCTCCTATGCAATTTTTCACATACTCTGTGCTCAGAAAGTTCTGCTGGTCTGGACAGCAAGGTGCAATATTCCTGAGACTTTATTTATGCCTTCTCAGCAAATGGCCTGTTAGCAGCCAAACTGAATTAATACATACATTGCACATTGTACTGTGGGATTTTTGCTCCTCTTTCCTGAGTAAAAAAGGGCAGAAGTTAGATTTTTGGGAAGAGGAGAAAGCATATGGAATTTGAAAATTAACCTGTAAGTCTGAATCTCTAAGATGCTTCTGAAAATTTCCCTGTATTTCATGCAATACAATGCCTTGTCCTTTTTAAAGTTCCCTGGGACACTGCTCAGTAATTAGCTAAAAAAAAAAGTTTAACTTTCATATTGATTATCTATATTTCCCATGTGAAATAAATACTCTGTTTTCCTTCTGTGTTTAGCATAGAAATCCTAAGAATGTTTGTTTCTTCCTAAGTTTTTGGTAAAACATGCTTTCTAACATGATGGCTTTAATCCCCTGCATGAAGAGGAGGAAAGCTTGGCTGGATCTCCAGAAAAATGGGAAGCTGTGTAAAGTAGCTGCCAACTGTTAACCGTTTTTTTTTTTTTTTTTTCTCTCAAACCATTATGTTAGAGAAATGCTGCTGTAATTTAGTACTTCATGTGGGATTACTTACAGAAGTCAGTATTTCTTCATTTTAGCCTTGGTCAATAAAGGCCATTGAAAAGGCCTTTGCTTTGCTTTCAATTTAATAGCAGAAACCCCAAAAAAGGGCCAAATTTGTCTAGTAAACTCTACCATTTAAAAAGAATTCTCAACCTATTGTCCTTTTTTGATAACTTTCCAAGTTATGTTTGATTGCCCAAGTCCTTCTCAGCTGCATTTGCCAAAAGCCTACGTCTGAGAAGTATTTTGTCAGCTTCAATAAGAGAAGACTCAAAATGTATTTTTTTTCTCAGATAATATCAGAAAAAAGGCAAAAGCTGTAGATAAAATTAAAGATAAGGCTTTTCCCCCCCTCTCTTTCTTTCTTTGTTTCCCAGGTGAAAGTTAGTCGACTTTTATAAGAGCCAGTTTCTGTGTAACAAAGGGTAACACTAGTCTTCAGCATAAAGAAAATACTGCTAGCAAGGTGTTTTCTCTGTATCAAGGAATCAGTTACTACTTAGATTTCTTTTTAACTGTTAAAAAATAAAGTAAAGCTCTTAAGTAGCACCCACTCACCTTTCTAGAATGAGTTCTTAACTTTTACTGCAGAAGGAGAAAAGCTATTAAAGAAACATTTTCTCTGTGTCACAAGGTTAAGTATGAAAGAGCTTGCCATTGTTTTTCTGTTTGGTGGAGTTCTGAGCAGCCTGCTTGATTTCTGGGCTATGTAGGTTCTTCATATCCTTTTCTCCAGCCCTTAGATAACTAGAAATGTCTGAAACATTTTTCTTCTGAAATCAACAGCTCCTTTTTCAAATGTGGAGAAAGCTGCTAACTTAGAGGGTTAGTCTGCCTTGACTGTTGGCTGATCGTTGATGCTTAAGAGGGCAGGCAAAGCACTAGTTTGATCCAGCTTCCCTGTAACTGGAGCATCCAGCTCTCAGGATTGCACCACAAGTTAAAAACAACAAACACAAATACAAAAAACCCAAACCAGAAAAAAAAAAACAACCCGAAACACCAAAGAAACAAACAACCCCCCCAAAAACAGCCCAAGAAATGCACAGAAAATAGCAGGAAAGTAACTTAATTTACAGCATTTTACTGTTCACTTAGAGGATCCTGTGTTTCTCTGCCCAGATCTGTTAGCTGGGTAAGGTCCCAAACCAATGTGTGTCCCTGTAATTAATTAGTTATTTGTTGTGTTTTCCATTATATGTAAATTTAAGGACCAACTGTGTTTTCAAACAAATTAACATTTGTACAGCAAATTTTTCATTATTATATTTTAATTTATGCATATTGTAGTCAATTTTCTGCTTTAAAAAAAATCTTAAAACACTAGGTAAAAGTTCCTAACTAGGAAGAAGTAGTAGCATATTAGCCAGTTGTGGCCTTTTCTGATTTTGGATTTATGGAACTGAATTTCATTTAAGTTTCTCCTTAACATGTTAGTTTAGAACTGTCCTGTAATTAAATGCTTGTTCATGTTTCAGCAGTATAAAAGCCTTAACCAAAAAGGCAGAACCTCTCTCTTGGCACTATGATGTTAAAAGCTTCTGTTGTTGAGGAATACTCCCTTTTAAATGCAATATGTGAAAATTGTTCTTCCTTGTCTTTCTGAAAGCCTCCTTTTTACTGTCAGCTATGGAAGCACAGGCTCATAATACAGAGCTTTGAGACGTAAGTGGGTTTACATGCCCCACCACCGGGAGCTGCTGCTTATGCCTTGAGACCTGACCTCACACATGCTTGTGTTCAGCACCTACCAGATTGCTGAAAGTGGTCCTGTCTGGTGGGTGGTCTGTAGCGTTCTGCCCTCTTCTCTCTGTGGGAATTTGTAGGACAAAATATCTTTTCAAAACACATTTACTGTGCTCTTACGCTTCCTGGATGTTTGTCAGTGAAAAAAAGTAGATTAATCAGTAGCTATTTTGAAAGCACTCTGTCTTTGTCTCTGGGTAGCTTTAAACACAGAAAAAAAATTGAAGATTTCCCTGAAATTTTCACCAGTGTCTGCCAGAGCAGTAATTGCTGCCAAGGAGCACCAACCCTGTCATGACTTGTAAGGATAACTATCGGCTCTAGGCAAGATCTGGTCAGTCAGACACTCCGCAGTTAGTGCACTTCTATTTCCAGTCACAAAAGTAGATGTTGGATGGTTGCAGTGAATGCTTCCAAGCACCAGTTGAAACCTTATTGTTTTGGGAAATTAAAGGAAAACAAAACGTTTTTGTATAATCCCCGTTTGGGGCAGGAGGGTGGTTTGGAAATGTGCTTAGCCAGGATTGCAAGTATAACTGGAAATGAGCTGAGCTTTTCAATTTTTAGTGTACGTAGTTATTAAAAAGATTGTGAGCAGTTTCAATTACAAGGAAGTAGTATTTTCATGGGAAAAGAAATGTTAGGTCCCAAATAGTGTTTTTGTGAGAATCAGCAGATGGAAACTGAAGCCAGACATATGCCAATTAAAAAAGATTAGACATACATCACAACTGCTGCAATAAATCCATAGTTCTCTGCCCTGAAATGCCTTTGAACTAAGCTTAAGTATCTTTTTGGAAGATTAACTTCAGCAAAAAACCCACTAAGCTTTAGTCAAATGTAAATAATTGCACTTGGTCTAAGAGTGATACTTTTCCATTTGAAAAGCCATTTGATTAGACCTTCTGGGTAACTGACTTAGGATGGAGCATGACTGCCTCCCGGGGGGCTGGGAGCGGTGTTAAGGAGTTGTGGTGTTAGGCAGACGCAAGTTTCTGAATGAAGAGCATGTTTCATATTAAATTTGAGTAAAATGTGAATGGCAAATTGCGATGGGCCCCAGGATGGTATTGTGTATACGGAAATTAGCATTGAAGAGCATTTTGGGGAGGCTGAGCAATGTACATATTGCACACCATGCAGAAATAGTGTTAGTACAGCTACCAGGCTAATAACCTACTGTGAAAACATTTTGAACATGATGGGAGATGGGAACATTGCAGCTTCGCACTTGTGTAAGCTAATGCAGTATCCAAATCAGGATGTTTCTCATCAGCTGTTAATGATGAAGAGGGATCTTACTGTTCTAGAGACTCCTTTTCCCTTTATGAGTGGTGGTAATTGAGTGGCAGGCATGCAGAAGATGCATAAGGAATTTTTACAGATTTACCTGTGAACCAGAGCATTTGCTCAACTCTTAACTTCTCCTGGTTGTGTGTTTAGACTAATTCAGCATGTATGTATGACACGCCTCTGTAATAGGGCATAACCTCTGCTACCTCTTCATAGCCTTTGATTTGACTTTTGCATCCATAGATCTGAATGTGTCAAATATATCACAGAACGCTATTAACTGACTATTTATTTGCCTTCATTCTCAAAGCCGTGCTCAAGAGACCAACAACATAAATGTAATGAAGGATCTTAGGGTGTCCACTGGGGCAATTCAAATGCTTCTGCGCTCATATATAGCAGATAAGGCGCAGTGCCAACACCCATTGCTTTGTTTTTATAAAAATGTATTCTTGCGCTCTGAGCTACTTGTTATTGTCTTCAGTGCTGATAGCACAGGGAAAGAATGGCACATTTACTATAAATCAGCACATGGCGCTGGCTTTCTGTTGAGAGAAATATTGTTTATTGGAGCTGCAGTTGGCAGCACTTACTGGCAACTTTTCTCATCTATTTAAATGATAGATAGTAGCAGCCATACTGCATGGCCAGATGTATCTTTGGTCATGTGCTGTTTTGTTCTTCATATAGGAATAATGTATGGTTTAAGATGCTTATGAAAATGTTGTAGTCTTCTATAAAACCCAAATTTGCCAATAGCTGAAGCATATAATTTCCTCTAAGCTTTGTTTCATTGATACTGCACAACTTGTGGGGATTAAGCCCTTGTAAAAAAGGTACTGATGCTTTGTACAGAGAAATCTCATTGTACCATGAAAACAGAAAAAGGCAAATAAATATATTGTCTTGGATAACTCCCACCTACTTACTATTAGTGATGCACCAACTGAAAAGAGTTCTTGTTCTGCAGAAACAGGGCAGGGTCTAACCAGAAGAAAGGAGACTTTTGTTGTTTTCCCTTGTCAGAAGAATGTGTTTGGCAATGGACAAAGAGTATAGCAAAACTGAGGATCAGCTACAGATTTTCAGTCCTAGTCCAGTATTTGAGCTCATGCCCAAATTTCTAAACTATTCAAAGCTAGCTCTCCCTCAGTGGAATCCATGTAAAGGTTTTGCCCTAGGAAGTTTTTTAAACTAAGCTACATTGGTTACTATTAAGTTCAAGAATATGTGAAATACCAAATTTTCTAAAGAAAACCCACAGAAAGTATTAATGTAACTGTGAGCTGAAGCTGAGTGATAAAACTGGGATCCTGGTCAAAGCAAAATTATACACAAAAGTGTTTTGCCATCATTTTGTTATCCCCAAACTGAGTTCTTCACTCGGTGTGCAAGAGCCGATCCACACACAGAGCAGAGATGTTTGTTATTGCATGTCTGCAAAGAGATGGGTACTAGGTGGTAAATCCACAAAGCTAGCATGCCAGTTCACACGTGGTAAAACATTTTATAGACTTGGATCAACTATTATCAGTTCTTTTACAGCTAAGTTTAGTCACCCTTATTCTCACTGGTTCTTGCGAGCCTTGTCTTCATTTAAAGATATAGTATTGTTTGTTTTCACTGCACGTGTTCTTTGGGGAAAGGGCTTTGTTAGTAGGGGGCTTTCCTCTGCCTAAGGGTGGGTCTTCTAATATATTAGTTAGGATAGTTCACACATAGTTCAAGTAGTTTTCTGTTTGGCCTAATTGGCCGTTTGGTTCTTTAGCTTATCTTGTTATTTCCTAGCTGGATATATTTAGGGTGTCATCCTATTCCTGCTTACAAGGCCGTGTCTTGTCAACCCTATTCCTGCTTACAAGGCCGTGTCTTGTCAACTATTCGTAGGGTGATTAACACCCTCTGTTTTAAAGTCTTTTGACATCTTGTTTTTCATTACAGATATTTACATATTTTTTTAAAGTAAATAGTTCTTTCATCAATTTTGGCCTGGTCTTTTAGTGCAGTGAAAGGCTAGTCACAAGCTTGACCACAGAGCTGGACCTGGGTGTCCTCTTTCACGTAAATTTTGGGTCTAGTTATTACCCTATTTCAAACCATCGTGGTGTCTTGAATTTTTTGTGTGCCAGTCAAATTCTGTGTAGGGAACACCTTTGAGTCAAGGGCTCTCCAGTTCATCCACTGATAGGCAGATCAGATTAGTTACAACTGCTTTACCAAGTAAGTGTTGGTTGTGAAGAACAGATTGTTTGTGTCTTTCCCAAGTAGTCATTACTTATTCTAGTCATTATCTTGCTTAGACAACGGGTCAGGGATAGGTCTTATGAGACAGTTTTTTGCCTTATAGGCTTCTTGTTCCTTGGGCAGTACTGAGGAATGTCATCTCTGCAGGTCTTCAGGTCAAAAGAGCTAGATGCTGTACAACTTCCAGCCTAACAGCACCGAGGTCCAGGCCTATTCTTGCCTATGTTAGCCGTAACTAATAAATGCGGGACAGATGTATCAGATTATCTCTTATTTACTATATTGCCTTATTCTCCTTAGCTAAAACAATACAACAAAACCAGCTCTTGTCTGCAGAAAGTAGTAGTGTCATAAGAAAAAAAGCACAAAAATATGCACCAAACAAGCCTAGGATTTTCCTCCATTGGCGGGGGGTGCGTGTGGGGGGTGGGGGCAAGAAGGAAGCCTGTTATTCTTCCACTATACAGCTGCTGTGATTTGTAATCAGGGAAAGAAATTAAAAGCTATCAGTTAATTTATGCACTTCATTTTCAATGCATCAGTGGAGGAACAGAAGCACCAGAGCTTGTGAGAGATTTTTTGCTTGATCTTCAAAGGGCAGGGGAGTTCTCTGCTGAGCAAGGTAGTGCTGCTTCTAATAACAGGTGGGAAATTTGCAAATCTATTGAGAACCTACTTATTTTCTCTCTATTATCTAGTTTTGGGATACTCCCAAACCAGATAAATCTAAAAGCTAGTCTACTTACTATCCTTCATCCTGAAACATACACGTGTGAGCATTAGGCAAGCTTGACATTATTGTGAGTTTACTTAAAATGAGGCACATACTGAACTCTATGATTTGTAGGATTGAGTTTACAACGCTTTTCTGAAGGATAGAATAATACATAATCTCTAGCCATGAACACAGGCACACATACCCACTTCCATTAGTCTGTACTGCTAAGGAACTGTATAGATGCTTGCATATTGCAACTAAAAACATGGCATAATCTGTGACTAAATGACAGGACTAGGGGTCAGAAATCTGTATGAATTTCTTGAAAACAGGCTGATTATAGCAGCATGTTCATCTGCAACAAAATATAGTTCTATGCTTGCAGGATACATATTAGATGACTTAAATTAGAGAAAATGGATTAATCTGGAAACTCATGCAGATGACTACAATAACGTGGATGAACCAGTATCCATAATGGTGCAGTGCTACTGACACCTTTCACAATTGTAGTGTCTATCTCTGTTGCTGCTTTTACACCTTCAGCCTGATTATTAGCAATTCTACAACAGGGGCAGAAGTCAGTGATAATTCATGCCAGTATTTTGGAGCGCTTTGAAGTTATCAGAGTTATATATAGTAAGAACCAAATCCTGATGTCATGAAAGTTGATGGCAAAATTCCCATTGACTTAAGTGGGACCTGAATTCTTATTCCAAATAGGAAATGAGTTGTCCTGAGTGTGTGTAGTATAAAGCACCTCTGGATAACTCAAATGGCAAAGGATTGCAAATAAAATACCTCACAAAAATTCCTTGAGTAATATACTTTCTACATAACATCAGTTGATGACCTCTCTTTCAGAAGTACTCGGGGTTTTTTTTTCTTTCTACTGTGTATGAGGTTAAATGACCTTGATGTGATGACAATCCAGTCTCAATTTCCTTCCAGATAAATGGCTTGAAAATATAAAGGGTATTTAATCTCATTAAGGGTGACCACATGGGAAAAAAATTAGCATCCCGTTTAATTAATCTGTCAGTGATGTCATGCGGAGGGTGACTACTGCAAATCAATACAAGTTGTTCTGCTTGTCAGCATTCAGGAAACAATATGTTAAAACCTGGCAGCAAAATCTTAAAATATAGACAGAAATTAATTGAATTTTAAAACTATTAATTTTCCTGTCTTATAGTAACTTGATTTAGCTAGGTTTGTATACCTAGCCTATTACTAGCTGTGGAGGGGGAAGCTATTGAACAGGCACACAGAGTGTCACGGACTAACATAAATATGAACAAAACTGAAATTGCATGAAGACACTTAAATTCTCAGCTCCCCCAGAGTCAGTGGTAGATCTGCTGTGCTTTTATGTGCCTCTGTTATGTATAGAGTAATTATCAGCTGAGCTGTTCCCATCCATATGTAGTACTCAAATGAAAAAGACCTAGAAAAGTGGCATAAAAAAAAATCACTTAGGTTTTGTAGCATTAAGTTTTGTAGCTTTTTTTCTGTAAAGTGAATTTCCTCTCATGCTACCCTTTGGCTTCATAGCTTGTTCTTGGTCAAAGTATGGAGTGATTTTCAACAGCAAAAGGAAAGACATCATGTTTGAGTGCAGCATAAATAAATTTCTCTGAGTTGAAAAAAATCAATGAACACTTGAATTACGTTCTTGGAATAACTGTTCTTACAATAACAACAGAAATAGCAAGATGAGATCAACAAATAAATATTATGATCCCTATAGCTGGAGTCCTATTCCCCACACCCCCAAAACCTATTTGTTTCTTGCATCTTGTACATATGAAAGGTCAGTTGGATTTAGAACTTCATGTGCTGTTAATTAGGTGATATCTCTACTCTCCTTCTCACTTGCCTATTTTGTGTTATAATAAACTGCTCATGTTGCTATGCTGTACCTCAGTAGTGTTGACTTACCTTCCCTATCCTCCTAGGACTGTAACTTTAAAAGTCACAATTTAAAAAGTAAGAGCAGCTGAGAAAACAGGAGAGCTGGTTGATATTGCAGCGTGCTTTGTAATAAAAGCAGCAGAATCAGGACCATGCCTGTTCCCTCAGATGCTCATTATGTTTCTAGATGACAAATTGCAGACCCACAGTAACATTTTGCCCTTTAGTTTGAGGTGCAAACAAAGGGCTATTTTACAAGTGTTTTGTCTCAGCTCAGATAAAAGTGTTAGTAAATACAGTCATTTATTTGCAGGAGTGATTAATGCTTTCAGCTTTGGAGCAGCGTTTGTGTTATAATCACTATGGTTCAGTTTTGATGGCTAAGTCTTTGTGCCCTATGCCAGGGCAATGCTTCTAAAAAATAAAAAAAAAAAAGAATGGGTGTGTGAAGACGTGGAAGGGAGAATGTAGCAGCTGAGTCACTCCATTATTTCTTGCCATTATGAGGGAAATAGATCAGGTCCACTAAAAATGTAATTGTGATACTTAGCATTTGTATATTCAAAGGACTTTATAAGCTTTACCTGAGTCTATTCACTGGGGAGAAGCTACTGTGAAGTAGACTAAGAGACGAATCGAAGTATTAACAGTCCTGCCCTTACTGACAGATGCTTTTCCACTGGATGGCATCTAGAAGCACAGAGTGCCTTTACAACAGATTTGGACAATGAGTATGTAGGATCACCTGAGCCATCTGAATAGTCCTCTCCTTATTTGTGTCTTATCTTGAGATCTGTGTTAAATTCACACAGCTGTGTGGATTTTCTCAGTAGAAAGACTATAGAAATAAGGCTACTTCTTTAAATTACAAAAAAAAAGGGGGGGGGGGGCAGGGCAAGGAAGCAGAAAGCCAAAGGGAGGGAGATAACTGAAAGACTCCCTTGGTTCATTTTTGCAGTGCCACTCTGGAAGGGGCAAGACTTGAAAATCAACAGGGACAGGCTTGGCTTTGAAAATCAACAGGGACAGGCTTGGCTTTAAATTCTAATATTCAGTAACACTTCTGAAGAGGTGGGCCATTGTATGACTGGTGATTAAAGTCTGAGGCTTTCAGGAGGTAGCTGACAGATGGGTCTGGGCTTGAAGGTCACCTGGACTAGCTGGTATAAGCACAGCCAATGCATCATTGGTAGAGATCGCTGAAGTAACTCCAGCCAGGTTGGGGTGGTGCAATACTGTATAGTACAGGTCCCCAAAATAGCAGAAGCAAATGTAGTGCGGTGGCTTAAGACAAGCAACCCTCCTCCAGTTAATTTAGAAGCAGCCAGCTTATCCAGCAAGGCTGAGGAATCTCAGTGCCGCCCTGCATTATGCACAGGAGGACAAACTGCCCACATGATAACAAAGATGCAAGTGTGCTGTGAAGGTTGCAGCACTTCTCTGCCTTGGCAAGACCTTTAATTTTATCTACACCCAGTTCATGCTGGTTTAATCACTTTGTTGCTGCAGTGATTGTAACTGAATTCATGTGAACAGAATATATAGACAAATTCCAGTTGTTGCAGCAATTATGTCCAAGAGGAGAGATTGAATTACGTTGAGACTCTGCTGACATCTACACATACTCACAGAAAGCACCAGCCTCACCACTGGTTGAGTTTTTGTGGCCTGTACCAGCCTGCTTTCTTCTGAAGGATTCTCAAAGCACCTTCTGCACTTTAAGAATATAGAGGTGGTGACTTTGCTATCAATTTGCTATCAAACTGCTGTCACTTGTCAAGCGCTGCTTAGCTGCTATTAGCAGGACTATAAAAGTGTGGTATAGCAGCTAGCACAGCTGCTTATGTACAAAAGAAAAGTGGGCAGCTAAGTATCAGGTAGATTTCTTAATTAGAAGTTTAAGATAGTGCTAGAAGGAAGTTGTACATTATGATGAATTTAAATGTCACTGAATGAGCTGTTGCATACATCTCTTCATAGAGTACTTGGTTTGATGGATCCACTATTGGTAAAAGTAATTTGAGATCCTTAATGAGCATCACAAGTATCCTATTCAATGGGAAACAGCATCATTAGAACAACACACAGAATAACCAGATTTGGATGGCAAGTAATTTTTCCAGCTGTCATGAGCTGTCAGTTCCGGAAAGAGCTTTAAGTGTATTGTAGGAGTCTCCTACATCTACAGTGGTATTGTCTAACTCTGCTTAGTGGGGAGGTGATTTGTTACCCTTAGTAGCAGGCTGCATGGTTTAGACAAATTGGTCTCTGGTTTTTAGAGAGGAATAATTTTTTTCTCCCTGGTTGTCAGTTTATATACCTTTTTAAATGGACACATTTGTAGCCAGGTAATTACAATTTTGACTTTGTGATTAAATGGAAAAGAGCATTGTATACAAATGACAGCACTGTGTATGTTTCACTGTTGCTGAACCTAACAATATACTTTTTGTCTCATAACCATATCCATTTGTAATCTTCCTTTCCCTCCCCTGCCTCTAGAGCAACAGCAGCAGAGCAGCTGCTTGCTAACGTGTGGAGAGCATATTTTAAATCATCTAACTTGTATTCAAATCATGAGATGACTTGCTACTTACAGAGCAAAGGATTGCCTGGGCTGAAGGTATGCTGCAGTCTATTGCATAACTGGAGACAGCACAGCATCAGTAGAAAGTTTAGGTTGGATTTTTTTTTTTTTTTTTTTAATGAGTAGTTGTTTCACAGTTGTGCCCTATTTATGGCAGCATATCTGAACAAAAACATGCCGTCAGCTAATTGTAATTAGCTATTTAAAATGTACAAAACTAGGAGGCTTGCAAGCACAAACTCAATAGCTAAAAGATTTTCATCAAATGGAATAAGTTAAGGGCCAAACTAGAAATGCTTAGTCCTTATTTTGATCTGAGTTGTCACAGCTCTGATCTTACAGAGCATTGATCAGACTGCAGCATGTAACATACCTGGTCTAACTATAATTTAGCTAGTTTAGGCAATATGAAGTGGAGATATTGTAGGAATAACTCCGGGCACTAGCTTATCCTGATGTGTGTGCTCCGTGCATCTGCTGCGATGTTTCCCTGGGATACCTGGACAGCAGGTGCATCCTCCACAATGGTGTTTGAGCAGGTTGATGACTGCTCCTGCTCTGGGAAGGCCCAGGGATGCTTCCACCCCATAACACTCCTCAATCAGTCTTACCTCCTAACCTAATGCTTGCCTGTCTGAAGGATGCATGGTCTGGTACAGAGGTGCAGAAGGATCTAACTTACAGCAGTAGCAGACAGCTGCAGCTTCTGGGCATCTTCCCCCCTGCTGTGGGCCCCATATTCTCTCCTAAAAATGCGGCTGCCGTGCTTTTGGGTGCCAGACTGGTGTTCCTACATGCTGCTGTTCTGGGCTGCACAGGCTGGCTTCTGAGAGCTACCTCAGTGGTTGTTACAGAACCAGACTGGTGTGGACTTCAGAGGAACAAAGCTTTTTACTAAATCTCCAAGTGGAAAATGAACTTTAAATTCAGCAAAACAATTTGCACTTATCCTTGCTCTTAGGAGGAGCAGTTGGAGTGATATAGGGAGGGGCAGTGAGTTGTTAGCCTTCCTTTTGACACTTTGACTTTCATCCCGTTCATTTGGCAACTAACAACTACAGGGAGGCAGAATTTATTAAAGCCAATGATGATTATAAATTGGTTCCCAAAGGTGTGATGTGTGCAGAAATTAGTTCCCTGCTGTGTGTATCTCTTTTCTAAAATTTTTGAATTGGAGAAATGCAGGAGCTCTAAGGAATTATATTTTCATGGTCATCAAGAAGGTTAGAGAGAAATTACTTCTCCTGTTATGAGTAATCGCTTCAAATGAAAAACCCAGTCCTTTAAGCACTGGCCCCTTAAACCATCAGTGTGGAACAGAGATTGGAAATGCGCTGTTTTGTGGACATGAGAGAAGGCAGGTGGGGGTTCCTGACAGAGCCTGTATTGAATTAGAGCCAGGACTCTGAACTGTACCTTCACCTGCATGGGGAGCACACAGACTGCTTCATAGTATTATTTATCTCCATTGATAGATATAACCCATAAAGGAATAAGGATATTGGAGCTGTTGTGTTGTGTAGACCTCTAGATCAATATTGTGTTCAGTAGCAGACAGTATGGAAGAAGGGTACGAGAAACTGCTGTGCAGCTCAACACGGAATAACCTGGATGAAGTAGTATACAACTCTTCAGCCCATATCAATTATGATTTGTCTTTTTTTACTCTCGAGACACGTGAGCTAATTCTACCTCCAAAAATCCTTTGAGGAGGAGATGGGTTTAATTTGGTTATCTGTTTTGTAATGTGTGATATTCTCTGAGCCTGTATTTAGTTATAAGAACATCCAGAGCAGCATTTTACAACCCTATTGAGATCTTCCTCCATTCCTGTTTTTTTTCCTTTCAAATTAGTAGAGCTATTTATAACATGTGGGAGGGGAGTGTAAAAAACTAACATAAACCACCACCACCCCCCATCAAAACCCTCAAAACAACAAAAAGGCATTGTGTACTAGAGAAAAATATATTCTTGCAAGTCTTGTTTTTTAAATGAAATGTTCAAACAAGCTCTCATGACATTCAGAAATATGTATAATCAGTTATGCTAAATTTCTCAAAGCTTTGGGATTCCTGCTCCTTTTATATTTGTGAATAATACTCTCTCATCTTGCTGCAACAGCATAGGTGAAGAGCCGCAAACCCTTTATCCTCACCATTCCCTCCCCACCTTTGGTAAATGCCAAGTATCTTTTTTCAGTTACTTTGGAGAGGACATCTCAATAAAGTATAACATCTAAGCCGTAACACCACCAAGGCTCAGTGCCTGTCCTGTGGAGGTTACAGTTTTGGCTCTTTTCCCCTTTCTCATGCAAGGGCATGGAGGGAAATCACTTCCCTGTGTTTGTTGTGTCCCAGGCAGTTGGCAGAGCTGGGAACAGACCCACATTTCCTAAAGCCAAGTGCAGTGTTCTCTGTGCTGTGCTACATTTTGCATAGTATGTGATATGAATGGGCCTTTAGTTTTCTTCACACGGTTGTTAACTCTGCAATCAACTTAGTGAGTGGAACGCACTTGCTGAATTTGTGTATTTACTTATTTCAGTCTCCTGTAGATAAGTCTTTATAATAAAACCTCAGTAAAATTGTAATGGTTTAACAAAAAAACAGACAACAAACCATCATCAGCAGATCATTATCTTATTGCAGGCGGGTCATGCCAAGGTGTCACTGGCCCAGAATCTAAACAGTGCCTAACCAGGAGAAGTCATTCTTCAAACGCGAATCCCATAATGAGCCATTGCATTATATAAGATCTATGAATTATTTATAATCTCTGATTTAACATTCATCCTGCCACTGAGGCTAAAGCCAGCCACATATTTGCTGGTAAAAATAAAAATTTGTGATACAGTAGATAATGATTCAAATTGTTATTTTATCCTTAAGTGCCAATATTATTACCATGATAACTTTATATACAGATAGAAATTGTATCACTTCATACTTTGAAGTCCTCTGAGACCCAATAGTCATCCCTGTAAATTTGTTTTATATATGTACATGTGTGTGTGTTTTTATATGTATCTACAGTAATATGCAGTAGAAACCCTACCTTTGGATTCTGAATACCAGAGAGGCAAAATAAAAGGACTGTGCAAATAACAATATATTCAAGGAGTTGGTATTGCATTATACTTTTTGCTGTATGCTAAGCAATCCTTCATTGGCCTCTCTTTCTCCATTCATTTTCAACGTGACTTTTTCCTTATGCAGTACATGCTGTGCATTCAGTATCTCCTTTTTCTCAGCTGCAAATGTTAGAAATTATATTCTTTAACTTTTTCCCTTTGTATTTGCATAGTAGTTGAATCCATTAACTTGTGAGGCTAATAACCTACAGTGGTCAGCTCTGCCTGGAATACTGAATGTATACATCAATATAATTAAGTGGTTGCATTAAATATTTCAGGAAATTTTTCCAGCCCAGTGTTGCAGCTTTCATTCAATTACAAATTATTTAGTCCCCCATAGTTACACAGGACAGCACCAACATGAGTTATGTAACCTAAAGGACAAGTTCTTTTCACTGTCAGAGTAATCAGCGCTTTCTTTCTACAGTGTAAAGGGTCAAATTCTCACCCCCAGGTACATTAGGCTGACTACAGAAGGCACAAAAGGAGTTTCAGTTGTACTGCAGCTCTCTGCATGTTGGTCTGTTGACTTAAATGGAGCTTTTCCAGTTTTGGCCTGTTTCATCATCTTGTGAGACCAAAGTTAATAAAAATAACTCTATGCAGTTTGCCCATCTGGCATGCGTAGCCTACTTCCTCTTCCTCAGCACCTCCAGAAAACTTGCAAAAATCCTTGAAACAAAGGTCTGAAATAGGGCAAAAGAGCAAGCCCTCACTAGACCCAGGTGGATGTGAGGAAAAGTGTATTGTTGATCTTAAGAGGCAGTATGATTAATTTTAAAGCCATCTGGAGTTTATCCAAGATCCCTAAACATATACGATATGGCTTAAAAAAGAAAACGATTGGCAAATATGGTTGACCAAGGTCTCTGTTTTGTTGTATTGGTGAATAATGATGGTGAGGGAGACTATCACAGCTGTTCATTATCTTTTCTCTGTGTTCAAAGCAAAATTCTGCTTTTTGTTGCATACACTGAGACTTTGTTTTCTTTGACTTTGTGCGGAAAGCTTTGTACACAGGGTGTGCTGCGAAGCCAAAAGCACCAACACTCCAACGCAAGACTGGTGTGAACTATTACTTGCCTGCCTACAGTCCCACTGGGCTCTGGTCATGCAAGCCAAAACAGCTTGCACAGTCATAATTTTTCTTGGTACTGTTAACATGCTGAGCCAAATCTAGTTTGCTCTTTCTTATTAGCCTTCAGCCATCAGAGATACAAACATCGCTGTTTATGCACTCTCAGAAGCAGATGTTTCTCCTTGTGCATAATGGAGGGACTTCCCAATGGAGAAATAGAAATGTTCCTAAGGATAACCACTTGTCATGAGGGAAGGAAGAATTACATTTACTGGTTCATGCTGCTTATCTTGATCTATTTTGTATGTTTGAAGTAGTAGAAAGTAATTTTTAATCACTGTGGGTAGGAGAAAATAGATATGTGTCCCCTTTGTCACAGGTGCAAGCCACTTTAATCAGCAGAGGCGTTGCTCTGTAAAGTAAAATCCAGCATGTCCAGCCTGTATTATTTACATGTACAGGCTTGCTTACATAGGCAGACTGTTCTGTCATTGAATACTGTTGCAGGTCTGGGCATGAGACCTGAAATTTAACATTAACGGGCCTTGATGTATGAAATAGTAGGAGCACCCTTACATGAAAATTCAGCTTCTTTCTGCCGTTCATTCTGAAGTGCCTGCTACTGCTGCTTACATATGGTGCATATCTACTAAAGCAGTATTTCATAACCACTGATGATTTTGTTCTCTCCACCATTTCTTATAGTTTGGGGTTTTTTTTAATCCTTTACCATTGTGCTAAGCCTAACGTTAACATGGGAAAGCTTCAGAGAAGTCACAGATGTGTTATTTTGAATTTAGCCCTATACTTTCCACTTCAGATCAAAACTATGTTACAAAAGGCATTGCAGATGCAGTTCCTGTCCTGGAGGACTTAGTGTTACTGTAGAGGCTATAAACAGGGGGATTATGATGGGAATTTGGTTTGATACCATGCTGTAATCTGTTGTCACATTCCTGAGCTATGTGTGCAGCTCTTGAAGAAGCCAGGTATCTTCATGGTTTCAATAAAATGGAAAAAAAATCTTCAAATTTCCCACATTGTTATTCTATGCTATTGCTCATTATGGTAGAAATATAACTCTTGCTAATTAAAATGTTTATTAGCAATTAAATTAAACAATGCCTTAAAATGCCCAGCTTTGCATAATATTCAGTAATGGCTGTTTCTGCAGGGGATACTTTCTCATCTGTATGTATTTTTCTAAGATGATTATGACATGATTTCCTTTCTTTCAGAGCACTGAATTCTTCAAGGTCTTCACCAGAACCTCAGCTTCCTAATGAGGTAGGTAGTAACAGAAAGGGAGGAGGGAAGGAAAGAGAAAATAGTCGGCAAGCTGAACAACTTGGACAACAAAATGGAGAGGATCACATCCTCAGATTATTGGATAACCAGCTAATTTCAGTTTATAATAAGCTCTGTTTGATCTATGAGTCAAGGACATATACAATATTTTTCTTTATCTTGGTACTTTATTATTTGTAAGCTTGCCAAAGTCTTTCTCCATTATTTCTCAACTATTATGGTGAGGTATAAAGCTGCAGAACATTAGATAATGTGTGTACCAGTATATTTAGAAGTGTAGTAATTTTAATGTTTTTTGAGATTAGAATCCAGATGGGTACCTGATGCTGAAACGATTTTTAACTGGCAAAACCGAAGTCTATACCAGTGTTCACTGTGGAAGAAAGTACAGATTCAAGCAGATCTTGGTGTCACCCTCTCAGTTGTTTCAGAAGTTGCCCATCAAAATATGTTCTTCCAGCACTGAATAAAAAGAGATTCCTTTCATCTTTTCAACACACAAAAGGAAGCAATAGAGTTAGGTATAAAATACAGTTTCACTTGAAAGATCAGCTTACAGATGAACCGTCTATAACTACAAATTTTTTTCTGGTTGCCTGTCTTCCAACGTTGACCTTAGGACTAGACAGTCACCATGGGTTACAAGTTTCAGATGCCTGACAGTGACAGACTGTTTGCTGGCTACATTCTGCTCTGTAATCTCCTTGAATGTCTCACTAACTGTTGATAGTGTAAATTTGGCACAACTTTTATATTTTTATTTCAAGAGCTCCACTAACATTAGGAAACAAAACTGCTGTTCAAGCCAAGTTCTCATCTGACTTTGTATGGCTGTCACATAGTTTACAGGTCAGAAGACACTTTCCCAAATTCAAACTGAATTTGTGCAAGAAAATCTAATGGAAAGCTAGGAGTGTACATTTTTTTCAGTGTGACTTTCTAGCCTAGACCACCATTATAGATGGGGTGAATGTACTTATTGCTGGACCTTTTTCTGATGGACCAAATGATCTATGTTCTGAGGTTTCTGCCAGTATTTTTTATGAAACAAACTGGGATTCTGAGAGTAGAGAAGTCAGATTCGCAACTGCATTTTACTTCTTCAGTTTCTATTGTTTCCCCCTCCCTTTGCAATTGTATTTATCCTATAGTATGCTGTGTTGTGCCTTCCAGTTCACTGCCATGTGGAACTGAATCCTAGCTAACTTTTTCATGTTGCTTTGGAAACAGAGCCAGCTGCTGTGGCATCTACCATGAACATCTTGAGAGTTAGAACACCCAGCTAAATGAAGCGGTTATAGTCGGCTTCTGTGGACCTTGTTTTAAATATTTTGTTTTGTTTCTCTTCTAAATGGTATCCCAAGTAGGCACAGGGTAGGGAAGATTACGCTAATACTTGCAGTTATCACCTCCTGGAACTGCTAGTATTTCTTTCTTCAGAAACCTGTCCTGAGAGACAAACTGCCCACCTGGAGTCTCCACTCTCCTGTTCAAAGCAAGTTTCAGCTCCTGCTCTGAGTGCTATTTATTTTGGGAAGGAAAGAACCAATTTTTTTTTTTACTAGATGTATCTGATAGAGAGCCCTGTCTTGATTTAGGCCGCACAGATGAATTCACTGACAGAGCGCTGTTTTGCAGAACTGCACAGCAGGAAGCAGCTGTCACCTGAGGAAACTGTTGGAAAGCAAACCTCATCTTTCTGAAGTCTTTGCTTTTTGTAAACCAATGTTTTTCTGACTACTTTTTTATGCTTTCACATGCTAAAGTTTTCCTTCTCTGTGCTCACTCTTGCACTACTGTAATCAAGAGTACAACTTTCATTGACTTCACCAAACAGGAGGATCAGGCCCATGAAACTCCTGTTGTTACAGGGTACAGTGCACATGCACACAGTAGTTGGTCTGTGTGGAAGAAACTGTTGAACCAAGCAACGGGCTCACTCCTTTTAATCCCAGTCATATAGTGTTGGTAGAGAAAGGGGCAGAAGCATAACACACACCAGGCTGGGATATCGTTTAATTTGCAACTCCAGGGTGGGGAATGCCAAATGGATTGCAATGAGGGCAGGTTTCTAGCAGCAATCAGCATGTGACTGGTTTTGCGGCTGGCATCTTCTTGGCTGCTCTGTAGGTTCCACTTTCTGTACAGTTGCTAGAGAGCTGTGAAGCTATCTACAGGCGAGAGAGTGTGAATTTACTGATATGCCATTACCATTTATTTTTTGGATTTGTCTATCTTTAATTTTCTATGCCACAAACATTTGCATCGCCCATCTAGGAATGCTTTATGGTAAAAGCAGCCAATTCTTCCTCTGCTTACAGTTATGTTTTCTATAGAAGTGCATTTAATATGCCATAAACACCTCTAAGCTGATGAAAATGATATTTCTTTCGTTGCCTGGTTTGTAAATGCCACAGCAGGTCCGACACACGTTCCCTGAGCAGACTACACAGGAAAAGTTCTGCAGAATTTGCATCACAAGGTCAATGCCACCCTGTTCTCCTTCTTGCTGATGAGATGAATAGCACAGAGTCTAAGAGTGTAGGTCACTACAGGCAGGGTCTCGAAGAAAGGGATGGAAGGCACAGGGGGAAATAGCTGGCTGTAGTAAAGTGGGCAGCAGTAAGACGTCATGACCATCTCATGACCAAGGCAGACTGAGGGGAAGGAGATAATGGTGAATGCCAGTTTTTCAAGTGAGAGTTGGCTGCAGGAAATTTTGGAACAGCAGTGCTAATAGACATGGCATAGCCCTCTGTTTATTTGAAAGCTGTGCTGTGCTCAACAGCAGCTTTCCCAAAACTAGGTTATTTCACCTCTGCTGAGCTGCAGCATATTTGGTTGACTTTTGGAAAGGACTGGGGCATGGTTTCTCTTTTAAGACAGGTCCATTTTATTCTTGGCTAAGTGATGCCAAATCCTTACGCTAGTGTCCTGTCAGATGAGCACCAGATCATCCTTTGGAAAGTGTGCTGGCATTTCTGGAAGTGAAAACTGTGCTGGATCCAAGTGCCTCTTCTGGCAGTGATAGAAGAGGGTGACATTTGGCTGGCAGCACAGCACCGCCCTGCAGTGAGCGATCACTACAGGGATGTGCTCATTACTTGGAGATGGTTTTACTCTCTTTTGCTTCTCGGTTTTGTATCACCAGCTTTTCAAAGGGGAATGTGGATATTAGCTCCACACATTTGTGCTCTGAGTCCCCTAGCAAGCAGCTAGTTGAAAGCTGTGTGTGCCTGGCAGGACAGGGATAGGGGGGAAGTGTAACCTCTTTTCTCTCAATGGAGAGATTTTTTAAATTTGGGTCTTACTTCCTCTTAGCTGCCACTTTTTGTTAGACCTAGAGGCATCCACTTAGAGACCTTTTCCTCTGTCAGTTTTGTTTGAAGCCAGCCAACAGACTCAAAAATGAGGTGGAAGGAGTATTAACAGCACATGAATAGGCAGATGGCACAACTGTATATATTTCATTTCCTGTGGGAAGCCAGAAACAGTTTTCCATCAGAAACCTGCAGTTTTGAAACATTTAATGGGAAGTCATTCAAAGCAAACTTCTGTAAATTGCAGAAACTTCAATGTAATGCCTTAGTCTTTGTGCATAGTTAAGTGGTGTGTGAATAATACATATACTGAAAAAACCCTGTATCTTCAGTGACTCACATTTTCTAAATTTAGCTTTGTCTCTGTGCTGGCATTCCCTGTCTGTGAAATGGGAATAGCACTACTTCTTGCCTCCTGTCAGCACTGTAGATTTAACTTCACAAACACCCTGTAAGAAGTGCTACTGGAAAGCTGACAAGGAAAAGGAATTAGGATTTACCTATAATGCAGGAAGAAAGATCAGATGCTAGGCAATAAAACAAAGATTGCATGTCAGTCAAACTGGATGCTGCTTCCCATTCTGTGCACTGAATGAGGCTGCAGTCCTGTGGAAAACCAGTATGTGGTCACATAACTAAAGGCACTGACATAATGCATTCGTACAAGATGGTTTAACAAAGGTTGCATAAATAACATTGATTCTGGCTTTTCCTAATGCCTGAATGCTTGGCTTTTTTACTTTATTAACATTCTTGCAAGCTCCTTTGCATGGATGTCTGTATAACAGTTAACTTCCTCCTCTACCAAAGTGCCTCTGTGCACAAGAAATAAAGGGTCATGCTCCAGGTAATGGAGAAGGTCAGAAATGATCTGATTTTGGTTAGCATTTCCGTCTCTCTTTTTCATTTGCCCTGTGTGATTTTTCCCTTATGCCTGAAGTTAACACATTCACTGTGTTAGAATATTTTTTCCCTCCTCCAGGTAGTGGTCCGTTCCACTGTCAATTGAAAAAAGATACATTTTATGCTGTGTCGGCATCACATCGAGAGCTGTACCTTTAGATACAGACCATCACATGACCTTATCAGGCAAAACCTTTTAAATCCAGGTGAAATATCTTCCTGACCATAAAGCAGTTCCAAATCCAAAGTATCACTGGAAAAGTCACGCAAAAATCTCTGCAAAAGTACTAGGAACACCACCTGTCTTCTGCTTCCTTATACCCAGCACACTGGAAGCAGAAGCTATGAGCAATTCTTTTGCATTTCATAGTTGGAAGTGGTTTGACACTGCATTGATATGCTAAAAATAGCTGAGAAACTGCATGTCACAGATACACAGCTGCTCTGTATATTTTTTTTTAACTACCCAGATCACAGATTTCAGGAATTAATAACTCAGTATCCCACCTGGCTTCTTTATGTCAACACTTAGCTCAAATCACAAGACATTTCCAAAATGCAGTGAAAGAACCAGTCTTTGGTAACGTTCTCCTAACTGACTTTGACAAATGGTGTGTCATCTTGAAAACACACACTCCACAATTCCTTGGTGTATCTGGAGTTCTACCAAATGTGTCTGCTCTTCCATGAGAGCTTAGATCTCCCTGGAGCTATCAAGCCTTATCATCTTTTTAAACCTGAGTTTTGGAGATCAGCTTGCCGTGAGAGGAATGATAAATAATGTACTGGTCTGATACAGGGAGGAGTTCTTGTGGTCTTGTTCTCATTTGGCCATTGACGTGTGATGAGGATATGTTGAGAACACAGGATTTCTTGCAAATTGAGTAACTCCTCTGTGGCTGAGACCTGGATGGATTATGGAGGAGAAAATTCATGTCAATGTATGTCTGTGAAAACCTGTAAGAAAGTTTTCTGTAGAGATTAGCCAGAACATGCTGGGTATAAACCTTTCTCATTGACGCAATAGTCATCTCTTCTGCAGTGTGAACTGCCAGCATGGAAGTGCTTTTTGTTTACAGTCTTCATATATTCTAGAGCACAAAACCTGACATTGGATTGCTGACAGCTGGAAACAAGAACACTTAATGACTTCTAGGCTGTCTTCGGAACCCTATTTTGATTTGTCAGTGCCTTTCAGAAGTGGTCACTTCTGAAACACTGGAGAATCACTGTTACCTGTCAAAAGGACACAGCTCTTTTATTAAGGACTTCTTATTCCTTAACCATGTACTCAAAAAATAACCTTGTAATCGTTATCCTACACTACTAAGTTATAGTAGAACAAAGACCCAAATTTGGAGATTTTATCTTTTAGTGCTAACTGCTCTTTCTTATTTGGCTTCATCTTCTGAAGGGCATGAGGAGGAAGAAAAAGGTTAAAACCTGCGATGGTGTTCTGTGTTCATTTCTCTGAGCAAGAAGGCTAACCTTTGAGCTCTGATGTCAGTTATATGTGGTAGCTAAGAGGAATAGGTGGTAAGGTATCTCATGTGAAAAAAAAATATTCCAAATAAAGATTCAGTACAGCTGTTCTCTTCCTTTCCAAGGAACACATCTGTCTCATGGCAACTGTGATTTATTAGGGCTGTGCTGAAACAGGCCTCTTCTGCTGCTTTGCTTTCTACTTTGCTTAATTTCATGCACAAATTTCTCTATTCCACTTTGAACGATTATGTGCTCTGAGATACTGGAGTATTCCAAGCTGTGGATATTTCAACATCATGTCATGCACAGTGCCATCCATAGAGAAGTAAGTGATGGCCTAATGAGACAAACGGCAGGAAATTTTACTTCAGACAAGCCTTTTAAGTGTGACTGCTGACTCTGTGGTACTCCAGTTCAGGTACTTTGAAAGCATAGGACATCTAATCTCCAAAAATCATCTTTCCGTGCTGTCTCCAAGTTGGTATCTAGAATTGGACAGACATTCTGAAAGTCACTGTGCTCTCCTGTTTTCTAGCAAAAGCTTTTATCTTAAAAAGAGACACTAGGAAGGATACTAGGAAAATCTAAAAAGGAGAATAGGTCAAAGGCTGAGAAAGTTTATTCATAGGAACTTTCCAAAGTTCATCACTGTCTAAACACCTGAAAATATGAGTGCTTTTTTGCCCTTGAAACAACAAATAAGTTATTAACTAAAGCTTTTATTAATGGTGGGAAGGGGGAATGTAGACACCTTAAGAGCCTTCTGTTCTCATTACTGAAGTAGTATGTCCTTTGTTTTCGTAGTATTTGTTAGAGTAAAAGGTGCAGCTCCTTGATAAGAAGCAATACCTAGTTAAACATGTACCATCACTTCTCCTTTCCTGGGAATTCTTTCAGATGAAGAGACAGTGTCTATCAGCTCTCCATAAAGAAAGGTCAGGCCATCAGCCACCTTGCTTGTCTTATGCCAGCCAAATGAATGATGCTGGTTGCTGCTGCCTCACAAGTTCCTTGAAAATTTTGCAGCTTTTGTTGCCAATTACGAGCCCATATAGGTCCCCCAAGCTGCCGATCCCTCTTCACATTAGGCTGTATGTTACAATAGCTATTTTTTCCTCTCTGATGATTCTTTGTCCATATGCCTGCTGTGCTTTGTTCTTACATGCACAGAAGAAATACCTTGGGGAATGAAATTATCCTGCAGAATCCTGGGTTATGCTCATGACCACTGTTTTGATTCAATTGTCTTTCTACTTCCTTGGCAGCCAGGCTACTAGACATACGTCAAATCAACAGCAGTTTGCACAGTCGTGTGAAATGGTGAAGCCTGTGGGCTCTCAGGCAATATTAATGTTACGCCAGTTTTGTTTGTAGCCCCATGTGCATTATACTACTTGCCTTGTGGGTTGGTTCTGGTCATTGTGATGAACTGCTAGATACTCACTATAAAGACTTCTTATCCAGGAGTCTGGATTAGTTGTCTGTGGGAGTGAGACTAACAAAATAAACAGTTGCTTATTTTAAAATTGAAGCATGCTTTCCCGAATGGTGTTTTAAGTTCACTGTGAATTAGGAATGACAGAACACTAAAGATAAAGATGACTTTTTGAGGCAAGAAACCCAAACTGACAGCCTCCAAGAATGGATTTAAGGGGTAGGTGACTCGTTGCAGTGCCAAGGAGCAATGATAGGCAATCATGTTCACTGGTGGAAGTTGAGAAACAGTCAACAGAGGAAGGAATAGCTGGCAATAACTGAGGTGAATAGCAAAGTGTTTCTAATTCACCTCAGCTTTTTTCCTTATTAACAAGCAAACAACCAAAAAAAGCCCACCCATTCCTAAACAGCAATAGCTATGAGGCTGTATTTCTAAAGAAACCTAGCAGTATATGAGAAGCTTTTGCTATGTTTTGGGAAGGTTAATTTGCGCAGTATTCCTATGATCTGGAATGAGTTTTATCTCCATGTTGTATTTGGGAATTAAGGCACAGAGGGATAAGAACATGAGGTGATTAGTTTAAGGTCATACAAATAATGACTGTTGCTAGCTTGGGCATGATCCTTAGTTAATATGTCTAAATGACTTGTTAGGGCTGATTTCTGCCCTACCACCTTCCAGGCGGGAGAGCTAGCTCTGACTGTGTGGCACCACAGCAAGCAGAGCTGATTGTCAGTGTCATAAATACACACCCAAGGTGCTTTCTTTCACTACGAGTGATCATGATGGGTTGTTGCTTGCATTATAGCATAGACTAGGGATTTAAATACCAGTTTAAATTACCCTGTGGAAAGTGTTGCATGAACACAGTAAAAGTTGGCTGCTTGTCCTAAAGGTCTCATAGATATCTGAAAAGAGAAGCAATGTCTTCATCCTACCAAGACGGTGTATTGTACAATACCATTAACTGGCATCTTTATTTGGATGTGGATTTTCACACCGACTGCAGAGCAGTGAGGATTCGCCTGTTTAATTAGTAGCGTAACTGTATCTGATAGACAGAGCTCTCTTTCAATACAGTGAAGTGATGTCTGTATGCCCTGTCGGTGTAATTGCTACATGGGACATAGCACCTGGAACTAATCACATCTTCTGAAGAGTTTTCCTAGGGATACCAACAACTAGAGGAATACCAATCAATGCATGGGGTGACAGAGGCATTAATCAGAGTTGTTGCTGCTTCTGTATTGTCTAAGGACTCGTCTGCTTGAGGTAAATTATGGGCAGACTGTTAGTGTCCTTCATGTTATATGAAGTAGAAAAGACTCCAGTCAACTCCTGAAGTTTGAGAACTATTTTGTAAGTAACTAATTCCCTTATTAAAAGCTAGTAGAACCCAAATAATGCAGAATCTTGTGACTGTTCTGTTTGTATCAGTTCCTCTTTGGCATGCATTTTTTATCTCAACCATAGCACTCAGTGCTAGCCATTGAGTGCACAAGTGTTAAGTGATGGTGTTTCTTTATGTGCTTAAGCCATTTATTGACATTTTCGCCTCCTGTTTTTGTTTTTTTTTGTTTTTTTTTTTTACTTAAAATACTAAATAATGAGATGCCCGGTTCTATTTGACGTTCAGTGGATGATGGACATAAATTCCCTTAGGCTTCTTAGAGAATCCCATTTGCTTTGTCTAGTGACAATTATCAAATGTCTGTCTTTCAGCTAACAAATAAAGCCAGACAATGAACAGCCTGTTTGTTCTTTGACACAAAGGAAATGGCATCTTTCCATGCAACTGTGGGAAAATCGTGCAGGCAAAACCAATAGTAAACAATTAGAAAGGCATAAATATGGATATCTTTTGATACTCCTTGTCCCACATTTCCTACGTACATGAGGGCTGTTTGCATATGCAATGAGATGTTTCCATGTAAACTTAATAGTAACAGCGTGCTGACCTGTTAATGTCTCTAATACAGTGATGTGTACAGTGCTTGGCAAAATATTTGTGGATCTGGCTTTAAACCTAAGCATAAGAAATTAGGATCATAGTCATAATTCATGAAAGAGAAGGAGGATTTGATGGCCACATATAGGAGAAGCCAGAAAATAGGGAAGAATCATGAAAATATGAAAAGTGTTGAATGATTTGACTTTACTTTGGGCATTAGGTGGCAATGATGTGTGGTTCCTTCCCTCTGTCCCCAAAAGTCTATGCTCCAGTAGAATGCAGGTAATTATTGAAAGTCTCAGCAAAGCATAGGTCAGAGCATGTCATGGAGAGATAGTGGTTTGTGAGAGAGCAGCAAATCTTCTTTCACACAAAAATGAGAGAGATGGGAAACACCTGTAAAAAGAATAAGGAATGTTTTGTATAGATGCTTAATAGACTCTGCCTTATCTTTGTCAAGAAGGTGAAATGAGAAGCATATATATTCATCTCCTCCCCCTATCATTTTCTCCTTTCTTTCTGTGTGCTCCCTTAAAGTGACTGATCTATGTTAGAGGAAAAGAAGATGCTGAGATATAACTGACTTGGAAATGAGCTTTAGAAAGGGAGATTAAGAAATAAATGGTGTAATTTATGCACTTCTTTTTCTCACTTGTAAGTATAAGAAGTATATAGTATGTGTTAGCAAAAACTAGTTCCACTCATTTTTTTTTGGTAATCCTTTCAGGTAGACTTATTTATTTGGATAAGTAGAGGTTATAAGAGTGTAAATTTTTTCTCTCTGTGTCATATCTTCTCTGGGAATGGTCACAGGTTGGTAAGAGGAACAGGTGCAATTACAGAGGATTAGTTCAATGTTTTTATGCTGAAGACAATGAGCAAAAAAATTCCAGGTTTTGATGTTTTCTCTGCCTCTTTTAGCCCTGCACTCAGCAGCTTCCCAGTAAAATCTTGTTGGGCAGCTTCCTGGGTTTTGTATTTTCTCAATGTTTATATACTAGTAATGTGTAGAGGACCCAGAAACCATGAACACACAAAAGAGAACTTTTTCTTCATTTATTGTATTTAAATCCTATTCATAATGTATCAGCTGGATATTTGTGCTTATAACTCATGACTTAGGATGAGATCTGGAAGTCCCACTTGACTTCTTGCAGCTTGGGTCCTGAGTGCCTCATTCATGCATCAAACAAAGTTAGGTTTGATTTTGATACAGGTATAAGTGATCTTTTTATCAGAGAGGTAGCAATAGTGAAAGAGGGCTAGTAAGCTTTTCATTCTTCAGTAATTCTTCTAATAAGTTTGGAAAAATTAAAGGAGAAGTGGTCCTGATACACGTTACTTGTGAGGCACGTGTTTAGAACGAAGTGTTCCAGCCTAAGTGCTGCTTCTCCTACACTACAGCTGTACCTCAACCCTTCAGTCTTTGTCTGAAGAGCAGGGGTTTTTTTGTGCAATAGAGGGTTAATAAATAATCATTGATATAGTTGATGATTGTAGAGTGCAATGGGCCACCATATAACTTATTTCAGTTTATATTTACTCTGTGCCTCCTGTCTATAATGTAGTAAACATACCTATGATACTGTGAGATGTTCAAATGTGAGGGGAGGTGAATGATCTATGATCTCAGATCAGTAGGTTTGTTTCTGCAGTTTCTCTGCATAACTTTTTAATAGGCAAAAGGATTTTTTTTTCGCCATGAAATGGCCTTCCCAGCTAGTCATAAGATGAGACTGTCTTTCAAATGGTTTCATTATTTCTCATGAAGGAGGATGTGTGTTTTTAACACATGTAAGCAAGAGGTCACAGAAGATCACCAATAACATGGAGTTTCAGCTATTAGTTTTTATAGTTCAGACTAATGTCAGAACCATAGACCACCATTAACTTTCACTCTGTAATGGAGTCTAATACTAGCCAGGGATGGGATGCTTGGTTAGCATATGTCAGAATATTTACAGAATTCGTATGAAAAGCACAGCCCTTAATTAGCTGTACAGTCTAAACGAAATAAATGAAAAACTATCTGTATAATTCATGACCTGTCTCTTTTGATTTGATGCTGTCATGCATGAAGTTCAACTCCCCTGTCTCCTACCAGTCACCGGAAAAGTGTTTTGTACTGATGCATATCTGAAAGGACAGAGATGCAAAGGATAGGGATATCGTGCGATGTGACAAAGAATGAGATGAGTTCTTAGACTACTGTGCAGTGTCTCCCCTGTTTTAATTCATAAGTAAAACAGATACTGTTTGCATAAGCTGTTGCCCTCAAGATGTTATCAGGGTTTTGATTAGAATGGAGTTGGTCCGTAAGTCAGTCTTCCTATGAAAGTGCAATCTGGTGTAACAAGTATTTGCATTAAACGCCCCATGCTGCTGAAGGAGACAGATGTCTTAGAGCATTGTCTTTCTGAACTAAGGTAAATCACTGTTTAACTTACCTGGCTTTAAAAAGACCACAGAATTTTGCTGGAATCTTCTCAATGATGTGAATGAATATTGCATCCTACTCTGAAATAATAAGCAATCTAGCTATGTTCATATTATCCTTTCAACTAATACAGAAAAGAAATAATTTAGGGTTGCTTCATTGCTGATGAGATGCCTTTTATACAACTTTGGTAAGTGTAAAAATGAAAACTCGTCACTGCTTATGACTGCAAATGAGAAGGATGTGAGAAAGTATTGATGGGAGAGAGCTTTCTGAGGAATACTTTTTCCCCTATTTTATTTCAAGACTCCTCAGACTTTTAGACTACTGCCTTGTGAACCCCTGCAACCCCACCTGTCTTCTGGCATAACACTGTTTCCACCCTTATCCTAATACCAGCTCCCATATAGATTGAGAAACAATTAAAGTTTCTAGGAGTGCTAATTGTCCCATTTTTATTTTTATAGGAAAAAATTTAAATAAAAAAGCCACATAATTTTGCTGTGAGATAATGAGGTAAAACTTACTATCCATCTGTTGTACACACATTTCAGGGAGCAGATTTTTATTGTGGTAACACTACAGAGGCCCTTAAAAACTGCAGGAATGGCTTGGTTTAATGTAGCTCCTTACAATTCTCCTGCAGCCGTTTGCTTCAGGCTTCCTATTGTGATCTTCCAAAGGCAATGAGAGTAATTGCATCCATCTCTTGGCCCATTGTGAAGCCATAGCAAATTTGCTTTGCTCTGGCATGTTTCTCCAAGGTATACAGCACACATGCATATGTGGACATGGGTGAAGAAGGGCTCTGAAGGGAACAGATGCTGCACATGGAACTGTAGCTGCACCGTCATGCTGCTGTTTCTCTTCCACCACCCCAACCCGGCTCCAGTTCCCCCTCTGCCTTTGAAGGCAGTTTGAAATGCAAATACATTTATTTATGTTACTGTTTGATCTAATTTAATCTCAGCAATTTCTCACCATGTTATAAACCACTCAGAGTGAATAAATCAGTAATTAGACATTATGACTGGAATTAGGTGTAATTAGCTATTTAAAGGAGAGCTAATAATGCTGTTAATGGAATTTCTCATTTTGGGGAGGGAAGAGGGATACTGCTAAAATATATCTAAGAGAAACTCCATTTAATGCATAGAATTCGCACTCTGCTGATTTTGTGTCTTTTTGTTCTGTAATTCTTCAGGTAAAAGATGTGCCATTTTACTGAGACATTAGCTCTAACGTTAGTTTATGGGAAACTGTTTCCTGTTAAGTTAATAATACAACTTTCCTGAGCTATGCTGCTCACACTGTGACTACTGCTTACTTCTAGAGTGGATTTTTTGACTGATCATTTTATTTTGGTTAAGAAAATGTCTGATTATGTAGCCTGGGTTCCACAGGAGGAGATGTTTGTGTATTGTATATGAAACCTGCCTTAGTGAATGTTTCTATATCATTCATCTTGAGCCAGCCTGGAACACACAGAACAAACAGAGGGGAACCAAGTTAGCTGAAAACCTATTTTGCATAATATGACTCTCCCCGGCTGTCTTCCTCACTCTCCTTGAAGCAAATTAAAGTGCTGCCTAGTGATGGGTACCACTTCTTCTAGCTGTACCTGAAAAAGCCTGGACTATTAGTGGTTTTCTGTTTTCTGTTTTGCTTCCTACTATTCTCCTAAATTTCATTTGGATAAGTGATCTTGCCTATTTTAAAAATCTGGCTATAATTTATTCCATTTGTATGTCAAATGGCTGTGAGTAGATCTATTTAACTTCCAAAGTTCCATCATTTAATTCAGGAAAAGATTAGCCTCTGAGGGTCACTTTTTCCATATATGAATGTTAACAAAATATAAAACCCCTTGCCTTCCAAATCATTATAAAAGAAATTATTTCAGTTTGTTTTGCAATGCTTTCAGTAACTACTTGAAAAGGTCTTGGAATCATTTAGTCAAAATGCTGAAAATGTGTTTAGGATCTGATGCATGTGGAGGTGAGAAGGTTAGACAAAAGCCTCAGTTAAAAAGGGGTGTGGAGATTGAGGTATAGGATCACGGGACGATTCAGATTAGGAGGGACCTCAGGAGGTCTCTAGTCCAACGTTCTGCTCAAAGCTTTGTCAGCTGTGAGGTCAGACTAGGTTACTCAGGGTTTTATGTAGTCTGCTCTTAAAAACTTCTAAGGATGGAGACCACACATCCTCTCTGAGCAACTTGTTCTATTGCTTGAGTGTCCTGGTCATGGAAACATTTTTCTTTCTATCCTGTTTGAACCTGTCTTGTTTCAATTTATGTGCATTATTTCTTGTCCTCCTACCATGCAATACCATGAAGAGCCTGGCTCTGTCTTCTTTATGACCTCCTTGTAGGTATTGGGTGGTTGATACTGGGTCCCTTTAAGCAAAAGATGCTAGTGACCAGGACATGTGGGCTTCTCCAAACAAACAAAAAAAGTAAAATAAAAAGGAAGACCTTTCTTAAGAGAGGGTTGAGAAATGTGCCCACACAGGCTCATGACTGTTCTTGAACAGCATCCGAAGATTTATCAAACTCTGTTATTTTGTGCAAAATAATAGTGTAAAAATAGCGTCACTGGAGGAAAGGAAAATGATGATAGCAAGCTTGGAAGGATCAATTTTCTGTGAGAGTGTTTCCTATGATAAAGAGCTAACACGCTTCCTAAGGGCTTGGTGATAGAAACAAATGATTTAACTGTAGGATCTTAGGGGCTGCGACCATATTTCATTTGGTTTAATGGGAGTGAGGGCTTGAACTACTGTGATACAAATTATAGTATTAGTAAAATCATCACTTCTTAAAGTAAACTCTACTGTGAGTTTGACAAGGACAGTGTGAATAACTCCCTGAAAATAAAACAAGGGTCAGTGCAAGCAATGAATCTTCACTGACGTGGTTTTTGTTTTTTTGACATGCAATCGCTACCATCAGTCTTCTCAAGTTCTTTCAAATACAGTTTGCAGGATTCAGCTGTGAGCCTCATTGCAGTCTTGCACCATCCAGTTTCTTGAATATAAGGATGCAGGCAAAGGAGAATAAAACCAAGATTTCCTTCAGCCAAAGCTGAAGGGGTGTGTCTATGCAATTCAGCGTCGGGAAGGTTGTGCTGTTGCTTGACTGACAAATGTCTCTGTCTCTCCCTTTTAGTGCCTGCTGTGGATGGAGGAATCTCCTCTGACCACAATGTTGAATAAAAAGTAGGAGACTGAACAGGAGGGCAAAGTCTGTCCTATCCCTCAAGCACCAAGTGTTCACAAATGATCCAGACTGTCATGGTCTAAACGGAGTATAGCAGGGCTTCTGTATGGCAAGTTGTCCACCTTCCACTGACCTCCTGGTCAGTTTTGAGGACTCCATTGTGAGCGTGCAAGTGGGGACACAGCTAGCTGGGGAGTATAAGGCAGATGTCAGTTTATCGGAAAGATTATTATCACACATTGCAATATGAATCACCAGCTCTTGTTACGTTTTTACTGTGAGTGTTAGGTCAAAATAATGGAAAGCACCCCAAGGAGAGAGAGGAGATTTTGGACAAGTGCATATGCATGAGAACTCTTCACATCCATCCTCAGCCTGGCGCAGGCAGCTGTGCTTGCCGGGGACATTCCATTCACTTTGACTGCAGACCCTGGAATGAAAGTCAGTGCAGCCGCCTTCATTTCTCTGGAGGCTTTTTCTGCATTCAGCTGCTTCTGATCTTTCAAAAAACCTGTCAACAGCAGAGTGATAGAAGTGACGTTACGCTGTTCTAGCCTCATCATAAATACAAATGCTAATTACTTCTACATGAAGTGGGAGGACATCGTGAGTCTATTTAAAATCAATCACTGAAGTCAAAGATGTGTTTTCAAGATTAGGGTCAGCTGGATTGGTTATAGAATGTTGAGAGGTGGGTTTTTTTCTTCCAGAAAATACCACCAGGCTTTTAATTTAGGTTAATTGGGGAATAGTTTTTTTCTTTCCGTTACATTAATGATTTATTCCACATAGCATCCCATTTAGTTTCACAGTGAAGAAAGCTCTCTTGTGGCTCTCAGTGGTTTAGTTTCCAGAAGAAAGGGTAAAAGGGTGGCTTGTTTCTGTCCCATGTTGAAGATATGTGCTTGTCACAGGTATTGCTTAGCCTGGGAAGTCTTACCTGTAATCCAGCTACTTCGGGGTCCATGAGTGTGTGTTGTTTTTTCCTGGAGTCCATAGGGAAGGAGGTATCTCTCTTTCTTATCCTCTGTGCTCTGAAAACAACAGCTGTTCTGTCTTTGTGGGTCTTCTTTTTCTCTGCTAATTCTTCCTTGAGGATTCATGGATGGAGGGGTATGCCGCAAAACAGGTAGCAAAAGGCAGAAGAGACAAGTGTGTCCTGAAGCTTCTTCAAGAGAATCCCTGCTCCTTATCCGGGGTATTTGAATGACAGCTATTGCTAGTCAGAAGTCTCTGGTGTAAAAGAGAAATAACCAAAATCACATGCTTCATCCCAGTAGATGACTGAAGTGGGAGCTGACAAAACTTAGCTGCTATGAAATTACTACAGCATCAGATTCACCAGCACATTGAAGCCAGGTTTTTGGGCAGAGATTCTGAACATAGCACAGAGGGACACAGACTTTTAAAGACTAAATAGATGACACACACACAAATGTTTTTTGGCATTAAAACGAAACTCAGTTTTTAATGAAAATGTGAGGACAGTAGATAGCAGGGTAGGAAGTTGAGCCAATTTTTGTGAAAAAACATAGAGTTGGGAGTATTTTAGAACGAAGCAAGGATATCTGGGTCTTGTGCAAAAGTTATTAAATAACTTAATCATACATGGAGATGGCATTTAGCTTCAAGTGAAAGCTACATTGAACCTAAATTCATAATCTCTTTAAAACTTAAACACTGAACATTAACCAGAAAATGACTGAGTTGCTTCTATTTATGTTTTTAAAAAATCAATATAAATACCATCTGTCTGATTTTGCAGAACGGTGAAGAGGAACCAGTATGAAAACACCAGTTAGTGCTTTGCACACCTTCCAAATAGCCAAAAACCTAGATACAGTGCCATATTCACCTCCATGTAAGGTGGTATGTTTTTCCAGGAGAGCTGCCCAACAGCTCTTTTGCCTCTGTCCAGGATCACATTGTGAAGCTTGGCATAGACCACTGCATGAGGCACAGCCGCAGTCTCCTCCTGGGCCATCAAGGGAACAGTGAAGATCTGTGGTTGGCCAGCCCTGCTGGGCATGGCAAGTGCCACTGTGCCTGCAGGGAACACGGAGCAGCTCCTGGTCACACATTTGGCCCAGGGCTGCAGGCTGCGGCCATCTCAATGAGCGAGTTCCTCAGGCAGGTGCCCACTGCAGGAGTTATTTGTCAACAGTGGGAGTGGTTGGGGAAGGCAAATGTCTCATGCCCTGCTCTTCAGCTATTTTGAGATCTCCCTTTAATGCTTCCCTGGCTGGTCGTTTCACGAGCAGAATGAATTGCTTCTTCCACCATCTCTGCTGTCTGGAGGAGAGCAGCAGCTGGATAATAAGCAGTAGTGCACTTGAGGGCAAGCCCAATACCTGCTCTTCAAGTATCCCAAGTAAAGGGTTTCTGCAAATTCTTGAGGGGAATAGACAAAGTGAAGGTAGATTTGTTCCATGTTATTCACCCTAGACTTTCCATACATTAACTTGTCCATATTGCTTTGTGCTTCATAGTAAATAATTATCTGTTCTCTTTGATGTTTACTTTCAATTCAATAAAGCCTTTTATTCCCATCAAAACTGTTTTATTGTTCGAAAATAAATTTTCTTAAGTCCCTGGTATTCTTTTTTTCCGTTTCCTGAACTACTTACTTAGTCTTTCAGCTCCTCTGTGGTAATGGATAATAATAATCATAATGATAATGAAACTGAATGCTTACAACAGGCTGGAGAGAGGGAAGTGATGTGATTGAAAACCTACTTTGTAGCCCTAAATTCTTTCAGTATTTTCTGTTGTTATGTAACTGAATATTGTACCTAATTCGCTGACTTTTTATGTTCTTGCATTTCTTTCACTGGTACAGCTTTCCCTGCATCTTTTCCATTGAGTTTTATATTTGATATGTTTTCCTTGGATGAAGAACTGTGGGTTTTTTCAACTTAACCTCCATCCTATGTTTCCAACCATATGAGCCATGTTCCTTTAGTGTACTCTTGTAATTGGCTTTTATTTCGGTTTCCATGTTAGGATAATCTGCCAGATAGTAAAATAATTTATAGGTGGTAGTTTTTTCTACCACAATAACAATTTTCATGCACTGTGGTGAGGTGTTTTGTTCCCTAGGCCATGGTACTGCCACCAGTCTCGCCAAGGTTCCCTACTGAATCTGTCCTACGCAAAATGAGCCTGGGAAGATGAAGTCCTTCCCCTCACAAGTTGTTCAAACTGTCCATGTCTACAATTTTCTCACAATGCCAACAGACTAGATACGAGTCTTGGCAAAGCTTTAATACCTCCTTCGTTTGCCAGGTTTTCCAGTTTTTGTCTCTTTGCCTCTATGCTACCCTTTCCTTCCATTCCATCAGGCTGGGAAAGAGAGAAAGAGTTTTTAAAACTGGAATGATGTAGTTAAACATGCTTTGAGACATCACACTGTAACTGCAACAGCCATTCAAGCTTTTCTTTCTAATTGCCATAAGTAATTAATAGCTACCTGGGAGCAAGTTTCAGATTAATTACTTCCCACTAAAGTTGTCATCCAAAGTACTCCTTTGACCAAATGTTCAAGGTAACACATTATAACTTGAAAGTAAGCTATGAAAGTGTTGTTAGCTACAGTACAAATATCAATCAGGTTAATAGCTTTGCTAAGCTTTCTTCTGCTGTTTTCATGTGCTTTTTGGTGGTATTCAGGAAATGGAGAAAAATTAAAACTTTCACACTGAGTAAGGCTGGTTTGGTTTCTATTTCTTACACTATCCCACTGAATAATTCAAAATGGTATAGTCACATCTTCATCAAAATCTTAATATAGGAAGAAAAAATAACTTGAGTTCTCTTACTTTGGCTATTCAAATGGACAAACCTAGGTTATTAGCCATGTATTAAATTATTTACACAAATGTAGACAGTGAAGAAATGAAAGTAGATCTATGAGGTCTTTGCCATTGACCTCATTGGGACACCACTAATTTTATCAGCAGTATGATTTATTCTTCAGTCCATATTGTGTCATGTAGAGTACTGATCCGCTGCATTGACAGTGCTAGCTAGCATTTGCTTCTTAAGGCACTGAAGAAATTTAATGATAAAGCACTAAATTTACTATTCCCATAGAGCTGTTCTTCCAATTCACTCTCTCCCCAGAACATGAACCCGAGCTCTTTTTCTACTTTTCAGTACAAGGGGTTTCTGTGTATTTTATTCCAAAGATACCATTTTTTATTCTTTGAGTCTTGAAACATCAATTAATTGTGGATAATCTTAAACAAGAGGCCTGTGTTGTGATACTAGCTATTGAATATTTGCTTAGTAATAGCTAAATCAACATGGCAGTCTTCAAAATTACCGTTTCTTTAAAGCTGCACTGGTGATAAATACTTGAAAAAAATTTTCCCATTGTTTTTGTTTTAGGTGTTCAAATTCACCCTGTCTATCAAAAAAGATAGATAAGTACAGCTCCAAATCCTCTGTGAGGATTACATTACTGCAAATGATGAGGCTTTGGGGAGACTGTGCCTGCCCTTATCCCCTAAAATCTATCTTGGGAGGATTTTCATAATCTCTCTGAAATCCTGGATTTCCAGAAGTGTTCACAGAACTCTGTAAAACCTCTCCTTGTCAAGAGCTGTGCAGGGAGGCAGTCACGTTGCTCCACTGCAATCTGGCTTGATGCTGTTAATAGTTTCTCTACAATTCCTTGCATCATCATGCATTTTTTAGAAGTCTTTTTAAAGACAGAGTGATCACATGAAGTAACTACGTAGAAAATCTGCTTTGAAGACTCTGGAGTCTAGTTTTCAGGTTATGCTTTTATTTGGAGATGGCACTAGACATTTTGTTTGCTTAAGAAGAAAGAGGTTGTAGCTTAAAAAGAAAAAAGATTGTAGGCAGAGGTAAAAGCTTTTAATAGATCAGATCATGAAGTGGGGAAAATGAGTCTTATGTACCCAGGAGCTTGTCTGGAGAAGAGATGTTAAGAAGAACTTGTATAACTAGCTGCTTTTCTAATTTATCCAACCAAATCAGCTGGTCTTATATAGCTACTTGCAAACTCTGCCCTTTGATTAAAGAGAATTGAATAGCTTATATTCAGCTGAATATCTGCAGTTCCTTCGGGATGATAAAGGCTTTCCATAAAAATCTAATGATAATGTTAATTATTATTCAAATGGCAAGGAGTAAACTACAGAGCTCCAATTGCAAGGTAACAATAAGAAGATATCAATTGTTATGTTTGGTTCTGAAATACATGAATTTTCGTGGTTTACTGAAAGAAAGCTATCTCTCTGGGGGGAAAAATTGCCTTGAAAATTAATGAAATCTTTGCAGTTATAATTTAGCATTCTGATAAAATTGAAAATTTGCCAGTTAAAATTCTTGTCAGTAATGAAGAAGAAACATGAATAATTGTATGTACAGTTTTCTGCATGATTATCCATATATATACATATACACACACACACATATAAAAAATTTATTTTGCTCTAGTCACAGAGAAATAGGAAACATTATTAGCAACGGAAAACAGCTCAGAATCAAAAGATGGTTAAAAATGCTTCTTTTCTTGATAGTGCCATTGTGTTATGGAAAGAATTGAAGAGAGCGAGCCTTCCGAGACTGCATCATCGTGGCACTGCAGCAGACAGGCAGTAGCAAGTCTAAAAATAACAACGTATGGGCAAAGTCAAAGAACACGAAGCTGGATTTCTGCAAGCTGTTGAGCAGCTCCTGAGTGTTTGGCACCTGGCAGGACTGAACTCCTGAACACTGACACTGGAGTTCTGTTCCTCCAGTTCACTTTGATTTTATCTTCATCTTTCACAAGTGTTGAAGATGAAACAGGGAAACAGGCTGAGCTGAACAAGAAAGTTAGAAATGTGGAAAGTTATGTAGCAAATTGAAAGTGAAGGGGTCCTTATGGTCTTGAATTGCTGAAAAGATTTACCTGCAAACGTAAGGCATAGAGAGAATAGCCCAAAACTTATAACACAAGATTTAAACCTGGGAGAAAAAGTCTCAAGTCTTCAGCGTATTTCTTATAACTTTAGAATAGCAACTGGTTTCCATGAGGATCAGTCTGATATTTCTAACACTGACTTGGGAAAAACCTTTTTTGACATTCTTCTGTGGAAGAATAAACACTTTCCAAACCTGTGAGACGTGCAGACTGTGGTGTGGTGAGTTGCATGGCGTAATTCAGTCTAGGCATGTCAGAAGTTTGTCTGATTTTATGTCGAAATCACGGCCATGTCTTTCAGTTTCTGTAGTGTGTGGCTGTGATAAATAATTTTTCCATGATATTCATTTGTATGAACAATAACCCAAGTGCCTGTTGTTTGTCTAGAACTGCTTGCCAGCTGCTGCAATTTGGGTGCAGGACCAGCCATTGTGTGTGCAAAGAGGTACCAGGTTACTTCCACTGTAGCAGCTCCTTCTCCAATGCGGGACATGGCCAGTGGCTTTTCTTGTGGCAGGATAGGAAAGGAGTCTGCTAGAAATGCACATTGACAGGTAACATGACACTGAACGCGCAGGATATAGCTCACACCAGTCATTAAGTGAGCTGTCTTAAAGAGGATCCTTGTTACATCTACTCTGCTTAGAAACCTTGTGGCATAGCAGGCTAACTGTGGCTGGTAACCTGAAAATGTTTCTTGGTTCCCGTTTGGGAGAAGAGGCAGATTCTGTATGTCCGGCAGGACTGATTACTCCTCCACTCCTCCAAGTCATTCTGCAAATATTGCCATCTCAAGGCCAGAACTCAGCCAGTGCCTCAATAAGATGTTACAGGACATTTGTTTCTGGGGCTGATGGTAGACAGAATCTTATTTTATGTCAGCACATTCACTGAAATCCCATGCACTTTACATAGAAAGGGTGGTGTTCCTTGTTCTGGCTCAATTCCATTTCACACAGTTATTTCATGTCATGTAATCTCAATTACTGTTTGCAGGCATATGGTGACATAAACTGAGGAATAACTGAAAAGACTGCAGGCGTTCTAGAAAGCAGAGGAATATTCAGGGGCATTGGTAGACACCATATTTGCCAAAAGATACACCTTTGTCCAAATACAGAGTCAGGAGACTTTGAGCCAATTTGAAGATGACAAATTCAAAAGCCAATGAAGAAAATGCTGTTAATAAAGAGCATATAAATAACTCCTGCTTCTTGGAAGAAGTGCTGAATTAGGTGACATAAGGACTTACCATTACATAAAAGAGGAAGCAAAAATACACCTCTGTAAAAATTTCCTCTTCTATTTGACTCCGAAAAGTAGTAAAGCACAGACTTATAACTCCTGAAAGCCTTGATTTAGTGGACTGCTTGAGCATGCACCAGTATTTTAGGCTCTAAGCAATTCCATCGACTCCATTAACATTCCGTGCTCACTTAAAGTAAAGCACATGTGAAGGGGTTTATTAGATGTTAGCCTAAGAAAACCATTAATTATATGGCATAAGGAAAACTTTTTCCATGAGAGCTCTTTTGGAATTTGTTCCGATGCATTGCTTTCTCTTGTTGTGCCCATTAGGGATGAAGGGAGATGTGAATGCTTTTGTGGAGCTTGTTAGCTTTATTAGACTACCTCTAACATAAATGTCATACAACTGAAAAGTACAGTCAATGCCTTGCACTGGATTCATGACAGGCTCTGCCTGACAAACAAAGACAGTGTTATTCCTGGTGCAGGTAATGATACTTCAAGTAAAAACCACTTAAATCTAATTATTTAGCATTACGTTAAAAATGTTTAGCATCACATCCATGTTTAGAAGTGAGAATGGGGCTTTGCAAGAATGATGCGCTTTATGTGAAATGCAAACTAAATCAGTACCAAAGTGCAAGTTCATTTCTCTTTAAATCTCTGTATATTGCTGGTAGGCTTGATTTCTCTGCTGAATTTCAGAAAGAAACCAGTGGTTAACAACATAACTTTGTGCCAGTGGGAGTTCCTCTTCTCTATAGCCCCCTGCCCCTACTACAGGTCTTCTAAAGTGAGCTTCCATCCAATCCAAGATGCTGATACCTCAGCAGGGTGGGTAAAGGTAACTTTTGGAGACCGGCTTGTTTTGGACAAATGTGTGTAATGACACCAGGCCCACAGAGAAGGACTCAGAACTGAATATTCTCAGCCAGCACATGCTTTTCAGAATGTCAGTTATATTGGTAATTTTTGTGGATTAAGTTCTTGAGACCTGTGTAGTCGCCTATGTGCTTGGGGCCAACCACATCTTCATTCAACCTACAGCATCATGAAAGCAGGGTACCGATCATCATTGGTGTAGAAAAATAGTTACCCTTGGCATGTACCATACATACTTTTTTCACCTTCACAAAGGTGTACAGTAAATTATCATAAATGGCCGGTATCTACAACACATTAAAAAAATCATTGAAGAGGATTATAGTATCCTATTACCTTTCTCTTACACCAGTCATTGCAAAATCTGTCCTATGTTACAACAGAGGCACAACACAATTTATCAATGTCATTGTGTATCAGTGATAAATTTAATGTAGTCTGTACAAGAAATCCAATTATTGTGATTTTATGTGCAAGATATAAATATATGGATTCTATTAAACCCAAAAGAAACAGTAACATTGACTGAACTCCTTTAAAAAGGACTTACCTTAAAAAGTAACATGGTTACTTAGTAAATTCTTCCAACTTAATTTTCCTTTGCAGTGTTCATTTTTATAATGTGAGCTTTACTCTATTAAGCTGTCAGATAAAAAGGAAGCTAACAGCCTGGCCACATTTTCGTCTAACAAAGGATACATTTAGCTAGCTCAATTACTAGTGGAAGCTTTAGATAGAAATACAAAAAGAAGGACGACAGAGCAATTTATTTTTACAATAAAACTGTTAATTCTTGCACCCTCCCCTTCTAACAATATTCTGATGCTTAACACTATGTTAATGAGGCACTTTTATTATAATTATGGTTGCTTTTGTTTTAGCTCTTCCTGATTTTTAGATGTGGCCTTAGAATTAACTGTCCTTGGCTGGAGTTAAATGTTCCCCTTAACTGGGCTGAAACCATCAGCTTTCTACCATTTCCTGCAACATCTTTTGCTATTTTTTACCATTTGGATTTAAGGAGAAGAAAGAGAAAACATCATTTCACGATGCTTCTCTCTTTGGATAGTTTAACCAACCTAAAATTTGTAGCATTGTTGCTGGGATTTGCAGTCTAAAGCTCAACATATGGCCACCTAAGTGTTTTTCTTTGCAATCTTTAGATGCAATATGATTTATTTTATTTTACAGCAGGCTGAAGAATACAGAATCTAACTCCTAATACGAGTAATTCATTAGCAACAGGCTATGTTGATCCTGGAGCCAAATATAGCAATTACCCAAAAGGTCTTTAAACTGCCTTTTAAACAACTGTTTGAAGGAGTGGGTTATTTACACAGCCGGTAACAAGCTGTGGAGCATTTAATCTTTTAGCTGCTGGTCTGCTCCTCAGTTAGGGTTGTACTGACTCTTATTTGTTTGCGTCCTATGACTGAGTGGGTTGGTGCTGCACACAGCCAGCTAGTTTGCAGTCTCAGAATGATGGCGGAATAAATGGACCATAGCAGCTGAACTCCCCTTTAAATTTTAGCATGCCACCTTCTGCTCAGTACAGGGAATACATTCCTTTGTAATTCAGCTCACCACCTTTACTGTGATGTTTTCTTCATCTTTAAGCATGTTGCAAGTTGTAGCTGTCTTTGACATGGTTATGAAATGGCATTATGAATTACATCTCTATGGATGTATGAAATTTATACCATTATCCCCTTACGCATATTAAGAGAAAACTAGTCTTTTGTTTCAGACATAAACTGATGTTTCAAACATAAGTAAGGAAATTCCCCTTTGCAGTCCAGCTCACCTATGAACATGAACTGAGCATCACCACATGTACAGCCCCAGCAGTTCAGATACTTTGTATGGGTGGGTTGATCTTTCTCTTAAGCATGCAAGAGCAATTCTGCTGGTTTTGTTTTCTATTGCAAGGACAAACCCAGAAACTAGCTCTGTTCCCCCTGTTTACCTTAATGTATATGCAAAGCAATGGTGTTAATGTGTTGCAGGACAGGACATTTGTTCTCCGCTGCTCCTCCCTAATGAGAAACTTGGCTTTTACACCCCTGACTGTGACTGTGGCTCTTCCAGAAGCAGACGTTAGGGTTTTGTCTTCTGAGGTCTGGCTGGAGGAAGAGGACCAGTTAAGAGACACAAACATCCTGCTGGAAATGAGGCCTCCTACTCTTCATAAAGGTGTGAAAAGAATTCCTTCAGCACTCCTGGAAAAATTTAGGCTATTTTCTTCCTCAGGAGGACTATTTTAAAGCTGTTTCTATTCTGGTAAACTTCCATGCGGTGATTGGTGAAACCAAGATGTGCAGCCCAGGGATAGGACAGAGGTAATTTGGTAAAATATGGAGAAATGCACGGTGGGAAAACCCTGATAGGAAGCTAGAGGTTGTGTCCGGAAAAAAAAATAAAACCACTAAAATAATAAAAAATAAATATTTGGCTTGTCTTGGTGGAATAAATGGCTAGTCCAAAGAATCCATTTGGGATCTGAAGGGATTCCTTTCGCTGAAAAGACTATTAAGAGAACAGTTAGAATTCCCTAGGTAGAAATATATGAGATGGATTGAGGCTGTGTGGATGGAAAGATGAAGGCTTATTCTGAGCTGTCTGGGCAGAATGCAAAAGCAAAGATTTAAAATTAAACTGAGGCAGGAGGAAGCAACTGCTCTTAGGGAAGTGTGGAGGGGTTCCCTGGGAACAAAGGGTCTTCAGGTTTTGCAATCCAACATTGATGTGCTGCGCTTGCACATGGTATCACTCTTCTGGAACCTCCACAGCTGTGTATTATGACAGAGACACCAGGGAGGTGATTTTATGTTGGACAGAACAGGGTTTTCATTACCAAGGCTGGCAAGAGACAATAATAGAGACTTTCATTACCTTCCTATCAACCCTTGGAGACTGCACGGGATTTGAAAAAAATCACAAGGATCACTTATTTTGCTTCAGTGCCTAGGCCATGTGCTCTGGTTCCTCTAAGGTGGAGATTAATGTTTAATGACAGATCACTTGGAAACTGAAGAAAAAAATTAATGGTCAACTTTGGCCTGCTATGTTCAGGGTTTACTAGTGTGTAATTCTTTAGAAGAAGAAATCTTTGCCAGATATTTAAATCTGGCATTGTCCAATGAATCATTCAGTGATGAAATATTCTGGAACCATTATAATTTTAAAAAAATTAATCATGCATTAGACTTTTTGTACCACTTAATGTAGCAAAGAAGGGTACTATAAATATTACAGGCTTCATTAAATGAAACTAAATTATTGTTCAAAATCAAGTGCATCAGTCTCATCCTGAGAGATGTCTGACCTGTATTTATTTCTGCTACTGGAATAATTATAGAGGAAATTGTACTGTCATTGTTAATTTTGGTCTTGTTACCAGGAAAACTTGTAACGCTCACTGTTCACTGTCTTGAGATATAGGAGGGGTTAGGAGATGTGTTAGCGCTGAGGGAGAGATTCGCTGAGTATTCCCATTTAAAGTGTATTTGCTTGGACAGCTTTTATAAACGTACAACAACCCCCAAGAAACTCAGTTCTGCACAGTACCTAAAAAATAGTCTAGAACCAGAAGCAGAAGTAAGCATCCATGCTTACTCGACTTAATCCTGCTTAGTATGTAATAGTTTTTATTGATAAGGTCTGGCTGATATAATAGGTCTTTTAAATCTATATACTCTTTGAATGTAAGGTTTCCAACAAGAATAAATTTACTCTAGTATTCTTTCTTTTTGCTTTTGCAGGTTGTCTGTCTCTATCCCACTTTTCAGTAACCTAACTATAATGTGACAGAATTATGCACTGCTGTATATAGTTGAAAATGCTATATATAAACCCGCCAATTTTCTCTTACAGAAAAACAATTACTAGGTTCTGTTTTCAATGAGGTTATATGAGTGGAGTTGGTGACAGTTACTTCTTCAGATATGTCCATATTGTAATAAGATCAATAACTCATTGATCGAAGTGATAAGAGAATTACTGTTGATTTCATGAAGTCGTTAATTAGCAAACTACCAGTAGTGCTTCCTGAATCACTTGGGTATTATTGCTTAATTATATGCCTAACTAAGCATACCCTCTGCTCTAATTAGTGGAAAATGAGTTAAAAATGTACTGGATACAGCCTCCTGTACCCAGTCACAGCTTAACTCATTTTCTTTAATTTCCAGTTTTTATATCATCATAAAATATTCAACACATGTATTTCATAGATCTGCTACCATTAGTGTCAAATGTGTTGATGCAGCTTAACTGATCTAGAAGCAAGTTTAGAAATTAATATAATATATTGTTTACAAAGACTGCCAGTTGAGAAAGTACTTTAACTGTAAATAAGGCATATTAATTCCAAGTGTGTGTGCTCAAATACAATTAAATGCCAATGTGAAACATACTCAGCAAGACTAGCGGTACACTGCAGAACCCCATTTTAGTACGAGTATGATTCTTCTACTCTTCCTGTAGCAGGCAGCATCCACTGAGGATCCAAAAGCCTCTATCTAGCAAGGATTGAGTTCGATTTTAAATTACACCTGTGAGATGAAAAGTGTGTTGAATAGATTTCATGAACAGGTTTTGTTGTGGTTAGCCAGTAACTTTAGGCAGTATCTAACTCTCTGTCAGCCTCAGCACATGCTTAGTGTGAAGGAAACTGAAATCTGAATTCTGCCCACCTTGTTTGTGTTGATTATGGTTTGGTTTTTGTTGTTGCTTTGTTTTGCATCTGTTTGCGGTCAGCAGGATTTTCAGCTGACCGTAGTTCTGAAGTTCAAGCTCTCTTCCTGGTTGTACCTCCATTTACTAACCTGTAAAGTAACAGTATTCCAGAGGATGCTTGGGAGGCTCATGCAGTATTCTGGGTAACTTTGGCTACTGACTAGAAGTTATCTAGGAAATGTAAAGTGTAAACAATGAATCAGAACAAATCATGGAAAAAAGAGTTCATCTGAAGCTGTTAAAACCAAAGATACCACCACTGACCTTGGAACTGCCGGATCACTGAAAGCTGAGATAAGTATCATGAGGTACGTGCCTTGTTCTCATAGAAGTCCTCAGGCATTTCTGCCGGAGCCAAAATCCTAGGCTAAGCAGGCCTTTGATCTGACCTGGTCCAGACATCACAGTGCAATTAGCGCTTGTCAGAGCCTGCAGCACTCTGTAATGCACTGCAGTTCTGTTGCTGGATGTGGGCTAGCGCGTAGTCTCCTGCTCTAGTCTCGAATCTGTAAATTAGTGTCTCCAGTGAAACCATGCTTTAGGCACTGAAGTTAAAGGAGCTTCTTTCACCACCAGCAGCTGATAATTTGGTCCAGAAATATGAGAGTGTACCAGAAGGAGGCTTTTTCTCATAAAAGATTTTTGCACGCATGTCTGAAGCTATAAAATTAGGGTGGATCATACAGATATAAACCTACTCTGAATAAATTTTATTTACTGAAATGAACATTTTAAGTATTCCTGTGCTTCAGCTATTTTAATTTTAAATATTTTTATTATTATTTTAGAGTTTAGTCTTGTGCGAATGTGTAGCAACTAATTTTCAGTGTGAAGTCTTCTATCCCTTTAAAAGATACATCCTGTAGCAGGTTTGATATAAAGTTTAACTTCTACACAGACAGAAATCACTTTCAAAACTGCACATCCCAAACTGAAGGATGCAATGAAGCTATTTACACAGAAATCCCTGGCAATTAAGACAAAACAAACGTGACAGCATGGAATTAAGCATGACAATAAGAAACCAAATAAAATCTTTAAATAACAGGGCAGAGGGAGAGTGAGAGACATGCTAGAAATTTGTTCAGTGGGAATTGATGTAGTCAGCTTGAGTGAGGAATATAAAACCAACGATGTGTGGATACCCCTGCCTGAACAGCACATAATTCATGTAGAAGGGGAAGAGGTTTTATGGAGTCATGGTTAGCCCTCTGATGATCACAGCAATGAAATCAGTCCTTTTGATCCTACTGGGCACCTTGTAGTGTGTATTGTCAGGACAGGCCACTGAAATGGCTCACTTGTGAGTGCTTGTATTAGCCTCTCTCATTCTCTACCTCCGTGTATATTCAGGGCTTTCTTCCCACTTATTCCCTGCAGGACTGCAGCAGATGCACAACCTGATGCTGGAGACCAGCACAGGGAAATTGTGAAGCTGTCTCACCATAAAGATTTCCAGGCAGAGTTTCTGTACGGAGAAGCAGAGCAATGAGCTAAACCCAAGATCAAAACATAAGTGACCCCTTACCAGAGCAAGCCACTCTGTTCAACCCTGCTTTGTGTGGGCGGTTTGCAGTAGATGATCTCCGGAGGTCCCTCCTGACCTCTGCTGCGCTGTGATTCTGTAAAATGAGGTCTATTAGTGTGCGTGTCAAAGTGAGTTTTGTTGGTAGGGCAGAACATCTCCCAGCAGGAGTACAGAAAGAATTTAGGCTCCTCTAGAGAAGTCAGTTGCTCATAACAAACATCTTGATATATATGGCAAATGCCTGTGGGGAGATAGGCAGCTCCATTATTGTCTGCTGGCAATAAGACGTTTCTGCAAGTAGTTTTATTGCCATCAGTCATATTTCCCTCAAGTGCGCTCAAGGGGCAAACAAGTCTTGAATATCCAGGAGATGACTAAGGTACTGGCATAGAAGCAAGCTTCTTCAATAGTGTCAGCTTCTGACACTTAAAAAGTGATGCCATGGACATACATCTGTGCTGCTGCCCTCACAAAAAGCATTCTGGGGAAGTGGAACAATCCCTTTCTGCATAAGTCTTTCTTTCCCATTAGCTAGATTTCGAGTTTTGCAACAGTTCTGAGTCGTACTGATCTGAAACATACGGGAAACTTACATACCACAGGAATTTCCCAAATTATCAGCACCTGACACGTTTTTATGCAAGTTTCCCATTGCCTAGCTCAAAAGCCTCCCCAGAATGTCCGATGTGTGACCGTTCCTGTATATAACAGGTGAAAGCCCCAAATCCTTTCCTGCGTGTACCTGCTGACGTGCCATTTTACAAATTCTCTGTGGTTTTAAAACTGTTCCCTCTGCATAGGCCTGTCCTGAAACCCAATGCAGTTAAGCTTATAAACTTCGATCCAAATTCCATTATCTCTTTGTGACCATTTGACCTTGTAAACTTGGTTGACATTCTGGTCACTTAATTGTTATAAACAAGTAGAACCCAGAATGCCTTGGAATCTGGAGGTCTTTTAAAGTTTTGTCCCCAGCTGTCTAACCTCAGGCATCAAAGGAGGAGTCACCTTTTAAGTCTGAACCTCAGACAACCCTGTGTGCATAGTCATGAATTTCAGGTATACTGAACAAGGTCATCAATGGGAAATTCTGAAGGGAGTCTCTGGGATTGAGTTCAGAGTCCCTGGATAACGCCAGCTTCAAGAACTTCTTAAATGAACAGTTTATAAAGGAGTACATAATCCCCTCAGTATAGCAAGTTCCCCACAGAAAGCATTTGTCTTCACAAGCTGACTCCTAAATGCATTTGGAAAAAACCCTACAACATAGATAGCAGCAGGGAAGCCATCAGGCTGACTGACTTCGAAAGAAACAAGAATGGTAAACGGATGCGTTACTAGTGTGCCAAGGTTTGGCAGCATGACACGCTAAAGGAACACACAGAGCCTTACATGACTCTTCTAATACAGGCAGGGGAAGGTGAAAATTATTTACACCAAGACACTTGTGCTCTTAGGTCTTTTTACTAGGCTAGCAATTATTTGATAAAAGCTGTTTAAAGCAATTGTAAAACCTTTTTTACAAAGGCTTTATAAAAACTTGCCATAAATTAAAACTGTCACTTCCATTATTAAAAGGAGTTGAAAAACATATCTAAAAACATATGGGCAGTGCTTGTGTAACTCACGTGAGCAGGTGCCTAAAAATGTAAGGAAGTGTCAGATCAGCCTGAGCACCTGCTCTCTTTACCTTTGAATGGTGGGAAGGTGTATGCCACACAGCTACCAAGATTTCTGACATCAGCATCCCTGCTGAAGTATTTCCAGTGCAGACATCTAGCATTTATCACTATTTTCCCCAGACTTCCTTGGGGAGAATTTCTCTTTCATGCGGTTTTCTTAACACGTTTGTGAGCTTTTGTTATCTGGTGAAGTCAGTTGTAAAAACTCCATGTGAGTTTTGCTGGGTTTAAGCATACAGTAATGGTATTTGTTTTGGCGTTAAGTTGCATGAATAAATGCATGTTTGCCAGAGCTGGTGAGCACCCTTCATCTGAAATTGCCATTAATGCTTCATGGAATAAAGCAAAGAGCCTCATGGATGTATTTGATTATGCACATGGCAGACCTGTAAGTAGACACTACATATAGACACAGGAAGATTACTAGTCCATCCATCACTTAAAAAGAATATTTTTCTTTTATCTTCCTCTGAGCTTTCTGTTCTTTGATTATGCTGTCATTATCAGAAAAATGAATCTCACAGTGCCTTGGTGGTATAGTTTCTCCTATGTAAGTTTTATCGACTTATGTATATCTGCTTGGAAGAGGGGACGAAATGTGGATAATGTAATCTGTGATAATAACACAGAGAAAAATGATCATAATGAGGAGTGTAGATGTGTAATGGCAAAGGAGACACTGGTCAGTGGGAAAGCAGCAAGTCTTCAGGCACTCCTGGTGGAAGAAGAGCCACCTTCTCAAAGCAGCAGACCTTAGCATCCAGTATTTTGATGTGCAGTAAACAGGGAATGTAACATTTTCCCCAACAGCTATCAGCAAGTTTTGTGCTGACCTCTAAAAGAAGAGAATATTGTGCAGCCTGTTTGGCTATAGCGGTGGGTAGGTCACACTGGCAGGTGCCTCTTCTGGAATGAGAAGTGCTCTCCCGAGAGTGGCTGGAACGAGCTTCAGTATCAGGGCTGCTGCTGGCCACTGCAGTTGCTGTCCGGCCAGCAAGGGACAAGTATTCTTCCTTGGCTTGGCGTACAATTGCAAGCCATTTGTGTTGGAGAAGGCAATGGATGTTTACTTTACTAAGCACTAGAAATAAGGTAATTTTTATTTTCTGAATCAAAAAATACTAATACCTAAATATGTTTGGGTTTATTTGTTTTTAAATGCATTTGATTTGCATAGTTTAATGATGTAATTTGTAGCTGTTTGTTTACCATTCCTCTCTCAATAGGTCAGAGTAAGAAAAACAGTTTATTTGTCACAACGTGTAGGTCTTCAATTTCGACTCAATTCAAGTCTTTTAGAAGATAAATAATTTCCTTCTTTTCCATTTCACAGGAAAGGAAAGATAAATGTAATCTTCCCTACCTGTAATTGCACTGATAAACTGTATATATATGTGGCCACAGATAAAAGTATCACATCTGTTTTAGTGACTTTGGCACTATGAAGATTACCCTGTTTATTTCTAACCATATAAATTTGGCGGTATCCCCTTTAGATTTCTTTTCTACAGCATGACAATAATCTTTGAAAAATGCATTTCTTTGCTCTGTGAGACAGGGTTGATAAGGTAAACTATTAGAATGGAGTTTAAACATTTGAGGAAATTTCAAGGACATCTGCTAGGGAGGAAGAGACTTCTTGGATTTCTCTGCGTAGCTGATATTGCTAGGTGCATGAATATCATGGATCAGTAATATTTAAAACCATTTGCATTATGAATATGCATATATGTCTAGAAACTTACAATCAGTTAATTACTTACAATTAAAGAAATGCTTCCTCCTCCTTCCTCCCCTCCTTCCTCCCTCCCTCCCTCCCTCCCTCCCTTCCCTCCTTCCTTCCTTCCTTCCTTCCTTCCTTCCTTCCTTCCTTCCTTCCTTCCTTCCTTCCTTCCTTCCTTCCTTCCTTCCTTCCTTCCTTCCTCCCTCCCTCCCTCCCTCCCCCCGGGATTTCCAGATGACCTCCTGCTCAGCAGTGCTCGCTGCTGCAGTCCCCTGCCCCGGCTGCCCACAGCCACTGGCTCTGCGCAGAGGCCTGGCTGGCGAGGAGCTGTTTTACCACCTCAGGCTTTGACAGAAGCAGCAGCACTTTGCCCACTACTGCCTTGATTGCTCCCGGAGACTTGCAGTTAATTGGACAGAGCATTCCAGATGTGTCCCTCCTTCCAGGTAGCTATTTAAAGGTCATAGGGAGGGCTGCCAGCTCTGTCAGACATAGCCGAGCAGTGAGGGAAGAAGGAATTGAATCAAATTATTTATCCCCTTCTGCATAAAGCGTTATTCCTAGTGATCTTTTCCCCTGTTGCTTTGTCCTATTAAGTGTGTATGAAGACTTGCCACTGTTTTCTGCTGGAGTCTGTTTCACAGTCATACGAACCTTAAGACAATTTTTCCTGTAATTCTGGCTGAAGATTCCTGTCTTTTTCTTGGTGTCATTACTTTACTCTTGGTTGCACTCTGTTGCTCACTGTTCCCCTTCAGTGATCTCCAGATGCATGTTAATGTGTCCCACAAAGTGCTGGGTTATCTTGACGTGATGCTCATAGTTGGGCGGGGGCAGCAGAAGCACTGGCTGTCTCAGTAGCCCAGGCAATGTTTTGCCCTCCTTATACAGTGCCGTTGGCCAGTGCATCATCTAACTTTTTTTTTGCATGTATGTGGGAATGTAAAAGGTGTGTATGCTTCATGACAGCTGTCCACGCGTAAATGAATTTCATCGCCAGCAAATTTCTAGAGGCTGGAATTGAGCCCAGGAGTCCTTGTATTCATGTTAGACTGCACTACCTTCTAGTGGCATTTTACAATATTTCCTCCCTTTTAACTACTTAGCACTTGCTGACAGTGATCAGGAGACTCTGAGGCACAGCTAACTAAACAAGGTAGCTTTTCAGTTTCTAATAAATTACAATGCTTTTATTTTCCCAGGAGCAGCAGAAATAGCATGCCAAAAATGTCATTCTGTTTCATGGTCTTTGTTCCCATCAACCTGTAACTGAAATGTCAAAGAATATGCTTGCTGTCTTTTAATGCCAGTCCGCATATCACACAAAATCTGCTTGATGTAAATGAATTCATGGTTGACAGTTAGACTAAATAATGGATAGGTATGTTGAAATGTAAGCAGGCATTCTCCAAATACAGAACTGAAGTTAGAAGTGGTCGTGTTTAAGAGTCCATGAAGTGATGTTGGAATAGATACTTGCTTGTTAGTAGTTTCATTTTACTTTGCGAGTTGTTTTTCTGCAAACCAGAAATAATAAATTATAAACCCAATTGGTTTAGATTAAATTATAATAAGAGTATTTCAGGCTGTGTTCTGCATGGGTGACAATGCAGGAAGACTGTAACTAACTGCAAATGTGCTCGTAAGGGATCGGATTCTGGCCGAGCTTTTTGAGCATGTGCATGTAAATTCACAGGTAGGCCAGGCCTGAGCTGGTGCGCTGGTTCCAGCTGAGCACAGGGTCTCATTCAACGTGATGTGCTGGCTGATCCTTGATTATTAAACCATCTTTTGACCCAGAAGAGGCGTAAGAACAGGGGTTTCTTTCCAGGGCAGTTTTGTCTACTAAAAGGGTGCAGCCCACCTGTAACATTGTAACCTGATTTTTAGACAGCAAGAGCTGAGCTTACAATTTAAATGACGAGAAACCACTGATCTTTCCCTGAAAGAGCCACATAAAAGCTCAACGAATTCCTTGGCCACAGCCTGGCAAGGCAGGGAGGGAGGAACAAGTTGTGCTGTGCTGGATTAGTCAAGGTTGTACTTAGCTGCAATGACAAAGGTGCAATGGCATAATCTGTTCTTTATGCCCATGAGCAACAAAGTCTGTGAACTGTGCCTTTGCCACCTCTTCACAGTAACAGGGCATTATTACCTTAGCATCTGATTCCCAAATGTATAAGTGTTGCTGCTTTAATTTTAATCTTTTATGACAGAGACCTGTTAAAAGTTTGGCAGCATTCTGATCAAGTAGCTAGGTGCTGCAGTGCAGTCAGGTGGACAAGGAAGTGAAATCTATGTTCTGTCTACCTGCTGCACGTATAGATATTTTATATATACATATAATGAGATAAGAAACTAGAGTACGCAACTCAGTAAACAAGGGGGAAAAACTGAAACAAAAGTGGCAGCAGCGTGTTGCCCTTCATCCGGACTCAGGATCACTCGCCGCCCTCTGGGTGTTCATCAGGCTGAAGCTTCAGTGCATGAACAGTAAGCCGCGGAAGCTTAGTTATTTGCTATCAGCTTTGTGGAAAAATGTCATTGTCTCCGAGTGAGACAAACTTCTTTTTCTTTTTCTTTTCCTGCCTAAGCTGTAAAACATTACATACCTGTTCAGACAAATCGTGTAGGACAGCTATATCCCGCTGTAAAACGTTGCCTCTTTTGAAATTTGGTCTTACCCTTCAGAGACCTACTGCCTGCACAGGACTTACCTTACTACTTTCCCAAGCATACACATTTGAGTGTTTTTTAAAAAGTAAGACTGAGTTTAACAAAATCTGTGACGTCATAGTTTGGCTTTAGAGGAAAACATAGTGGAAGATGTTAAATTGCATGTTTTTGTGATCATTTAAGGTCAGTCAGTAGAAATTTCTATGACTCCATTCTGTAGAAGTAAAATTGCACCCATAAAATGTAAGGACAGGTGGTTGTGAAAATACTGTGGTTTTCTCTGATGTATTTACTTGCTTCGGTGGACAAGAGGAAGGTCTGCAAGAAAGGTGCCCAGACCAAGATTAAATTTAAAATATTCAGTATAGAGGCTGCTGTAAGGCCAGATAGAGTTGTTATATTCAGTATAGAGCTGTTGTAGGCCATTTCAGTGCTCATAGAAGTCACAGTTGCAGCACACCCCTCGGCACGACACTAGATGTTATTGCAGTGCTTCCATCTAACTCCAGTGGAGACTAGTTTATTTCATTAATTGGGGCTTTTTAGCTGATTTCCAGCTGCCCGTTGCTCATCCTGAGTTACATGGGAACATCGCTTGCGGGGCCGTTCGGCAACACAGATCAAGGGATGATCCCAGTTAAAATTAAAATTAAAATGAGCCTCAAAACAGCAGAGCAGCGCAAGCAAAAGGGTGTCTGTTGCCAAGAAAAATGTTCCAGGCTGACTTTTTTATTGACTCTGCATTGATGTGGATGAACCTGCAAGGGCAGAGCAGCAGGGAGTTCCTTCCCTCCTCGCCATTCACGTGTTACGGTGGCAGCCAGGAGCCCTGGTCACGGACGAGGGACAAGGTCGTTCTTGTGTTGCAATACAAGGGGGCAGATGGGGCTTTCTCAGAAGGAACTTGAGTCAAGGCAGACGTCTGTAGAATCAGCCTTTCTGGTACCTTGCTGTCCTCAGTCAGCCATTCAGCTGGGACGATGAATGATACATGGTTTTACTGCCCACTCCTGCCAGTTAATTTAGGTCTTATGAACACATACTGATGGACTTCTTCACAACACTGAAGGGATATGTTTGCATCAAAAAGAAAAATCTTCATTTATATCTTAAAACCGTGAACACGTCGTGAGGGGTTTTTTTATTTGTTACTTTGTGTAATTTGTTTGAAGAGAAAAAACTTCCCTGGCTGGAAAACTAAAAGCCTCAAGGAAGTTCTTAAATCATTAAACAACTTGAAATAATTTAACACAAGATAATCCTATTGTCATCACAATCACTGGGAGGGGAACAGATCCTGTAATTCACATATTTGGAGTAGAGAAGCAGATAGTTGGGGAAGAATTTAGCGTGTTACCTCCTCATAGTAGCTGAGAACACATAAAAGAAGAAATAACTTGATCTTATGGTTCTGATGACTGAAATTAGCATTTACACCAAATCATCTGAATGAAATTCCTGTCAAAGAGTTTAACTTCTAAATATTATTTTCCTACTACCTCTCAATTCAATTGCTAGTTATGGCTGAGAGATTCCTGTCATTTTTATAATGAATGGTGATTCAGAACCCATCTCAAGTTTTGTTAAAAGTACTTGTGAATCGATGATCTAATAAAATAGGCAGATAAACCATGATTTTTTTTAAAAAAAGGATTTAAGGAACTGTTCTGATCACTTGCATGCTAAGGTTCATTCTCCTGTCCTTTCTCATACTTAACAGTTTAACTCAGCTGTGAAGCTTGAAAAACAGAGATCCGAAGCAAAGGGAGCAAAAATATTCTTGGTGCAGTTCTAACACATCACCTGGGCCTTAAGCAAAGAGTCGGGGAGGGAGGGAGACTCCAGAGGCTTTCACATCCCACGTATGCGAGTGCTTCCAGAGAAGTCTGGATAATGTAGGTCTGCAGTTCTGCTAGGAAGGGCAGAGCGAGCCACGCTCCAATACTCTCCCCTCTCCCAGAACTAGCTTTTGTGCAGCCGAGCAATCAGCCCATTCAGGAAACTGATCTGGCCCCAAAGCAAAAAATTATTAATATTCAGCCTAATCAGCTTCCTGATTAAGTTGGCTGCAGGGCCCAATACGCCATGCTGGTGCCGCACGAGAGGGAGAGCATGCAAGCTTGAAGATGGGGAAGAAAAAGGCAAGATCAGCATTAAATCAATTTGACCATGAAACTGCTCTTCAGGTCTAATAAACCGCATAATGAATCGCTGCTCAAAGCTCTGGTGTAGAAACCTTTAATGTGTGTCTAAACCAGAGCTTTATTCAGAAGCGACTGGCGGAGGACGGCTAGCGGGGCGACAGTTTGCCTGCATCAAGTGGTGTTTTTCACCAGTCAGACTACCGGGGACACATCCATCCCGTGCCTGCACTCCTCTGCCAGCGCCAGCACACGGGACCATCGGTCCAGTGCAGCGGCTCCTCAAGAGACGCAGGGGGAGGCAGGAGCCCCTCTGGTGAGCGCACCGGCAGTTACCTTCCCTTCAAATGTGTCTGCTCCATCTCCTGAGCTATCTCTGGGGGCCCTTCCACACTTCACTCCAAGACTTTCCCAGATGGCTACTCTGCAACCCAGATGTTGTTTATTTATTCATTTGTCACTTTAAAAGGAATAAGACCAAGGAGGGAATAGAATGAGAGGTGTGCGTTCTGCCAAGGAAAAAGAAGGGTGTCAGTTTCCAGCCTGTGCATTTCTGAGGTCGAGAGGGCCTTCACGAACTGTTGCTCCTCTCTCAAAAGAATATCCCCCGTTCTTTTTCTGCTAGAAGGCTTCTGCTTGGCAAGGAGCTGGGCTTTAGAAACTCCATTTCTAAAAACATGTCATTGTTGTGGGCACTCAACAGGAGGTATTTATGTGTGGTGCCTGGGATACTTCTCTCTGCTAATGATGAGGTTAGTAACAAGCCGGTTTGTGACAGCCTGTGGTAGCAATCCATGAATGCCTCTGCAATGCCGGGGCGAGGTATGACTCTGCTTCTGGCTGTTCCTCCATCGGGTTAAAATACGTGTTTGTAGCCATGCTAAGGTGGCTACATGCCGCATGAAAGGTATGTAGTGCCACTGCATTTTCAGGGACCTGTTTCAAAGGCACAGCTAGCAGTCCCCTGCTGACAGCCCCATCAGATCATAGCATCACTCACTGACGTGCAGAGACTCCAGTATTGATGAGATCAGCCTTTTGCAAGAGTTCAAATAATAGCGAGTGAAGAAACCCTGGGTGCAAAAGTTGAAGCATCGACAGCCATCCCTCTGGGGAATTCCAGGCCGTGCAGTTCTCTAGGCCATGCAAGACCTTTTCTACCACACTGCTGTGCTCAGTAATGGGGCTCTGGGAATTGCACAGTTCGTTCAAAATGTTGCTGAAGAGATTGAGGAGAACTGGGGCTGCAACCAGTATCTTTAATGATAATTCTATAAAGACTGTCTCTCCTGTCCGTTCATTCGTCAGGAAGCATTTTTATCGCAGATGTAGCTATTGAACATTTGTCAACCAATACTAAATAGAATAGAAAACCTGGCACTTCACATGCAGCACCCAGTTCTCTCTCTCCCTCCCGAGTGGGATGTAGGTGTTCAAGCAGAGCCTGCAGCCTGTGACATTTTTGTCCGTGGATGCTGTGGTTTGTTTTCTAGGTGGGAAATAGCCGTGTTGCTGTCTGAATGAGCACCTGGCAAAGAGGCGGCTGGGGCTTCCCCTTGGCTGGCTCCCACACAATCTGTAACGGCCACGCTTCTTGTTTTACTTACGGATACAAGGGCTGATGTGCTTGTGTCCTCCACACCACTGATCGCAGCAGCAGCTGGAGTAAATTTCGATCTTGTGGTTAGCAATGCTCAGAGCCTGAAGATAAGTTTTAATTCAGCTTGCAGAAGCTTTTGTTTTGTTGGAAAATTGTTCATATTCATTTGTTGAAGCATCTTCTAGGAAAGCTCACAGGCACTTTCAGGCTTTGACCGGATGGAGCTCATTAACCTCCACCCAAGCTAAATGTCAATTTACATATTAATGTCAGTTTTCTTTTACTTCAGTGTCCTCAGTCACATTTTTTAGAAAATGAAATTCTTAAAATAATTATTAAGCTACAAAATCACAACATTTAAGATATCGCCACCTGGTGTATTTCTCCAGTAGGAGCTATTACATTAGGCACTGCAGACTGTGGGCTTGCTCTCTAGCTGCCTCAGAAGTGAAAGGCGGGCTTTAAGGAATTCTAGAGAAAGTAAAAAAAATTAAATTTGGTAAAAAAGGAATATATGAAAATTCTGGAGAGCATTGAATGGGCCTTTTTTCAACTTTAGATCAGCAGAACAAATCCATCTGTAATTGGTAATTAAAAAGATTAATAGCAGTGAGTAACAATGAAAGAGAAGAGACCGTATTTCACCTTTTGCAGTATATGCACATAGAAGGTAAATCTGTAGGACAAAAAATTAGGAAATTTTTGCATCCATGTAATAAACACACTGAGCTTGCTCCCAAGAGACATCATTAACATTAATTTAAATGTCCTACCCCTTTGGGCAGAGATTTTTTTGTTTGAAAAGGAAATTTAGTGGTCAAAGACTCATGCCATGAGCTAAGTAACAACCAAAAGGGAAATACAAGAAAAGATTTGAAAACCATTTTCCATAACTCTGGTTTTTTTGTGTTGCTTGCATCTTTCTTTGAAGCAGCTTGTGATGCTTGTTCTTAAAGTGGGATTTTTTTCTAGGAATAAAATCTATTTTCTTCCTATTCTAGGAAGACTTTGTTACTTTTATGCAGCATTTCAGAAATAAATTTCCTCAAGCCATATCTGTGGTTTGTATTCCTTTTGAAAGGAATAATTTTACTGTATTTCACTGGTTCTTGGAAAAGTCAAAGCAACATGTTGCCAGGATAAGTAAAAATATGCATGCAGAGCGTCTGAGCCAGCGGAGCTTTAGCACTCATCCAAACAGGAAACAAAAAACGTACCAATTCTTTGGCCTCTAGCAGCTTGTAAAGCGGATGGTTCATATTCATAAAAATACTGGCAACTGATTTTCAGTGTACACAGTGCAGCAAGGAGCCCTGTTTTGACCCAGCCTGCATCAGGAGGTGGCAGTTTCTCTTTTCAATTTCAAAAAAGGAAAACATTTGTTTAACACTAGAATCACTACGGATGGGTGTATTTCTGCTCCTGTGGGACAGCACAAAGGACTTATGAACTCTTTGGTCTTTGAAACCTTCCTCTCAAATACACAAGGTGTGATTTGTTGCTTCCTGTTATCGCGCTCCTTCAGTAGGACCCAAGAGGTGCTAGCATTTGCAGATCAGCGGGTGCTCCCAAAGAAGTAAATCTGTGAGCTCAGCCAAAAGTCATATTTGCACTGCTACCACTTTTGGGCACTGCTTGGGTACATGTGCCCAGAACTAAGAGGAAGCATTCTTGACCGTGGAACAGACTCTTACAGGCAAGGTGAGAGGGGAGGTAAAGTAGCATGACTAAACTTTTCCATTTCTGCCGTTAATAGCTCTGGTCTTGGTCCAGTACCCTGTGATCCAATTTCTAGGTTATGGTGAGTGTATGATACATATTTTTGTCACCTTGGAAATGTGAAAATACTTACTAACTGGCTGAAGAACTTCACGGTGACGGGAAAGTAACTTTTTGTAGCTAGGAGCACCCTGAAGTTTATAGATCTAAGCATGGTAGAAGCTACAGGTGAACTAGCTGCATATGCAGATCAGTGCATTCGTGTAACACACCGACAGCGCCAGCCGCCTGCTCTGTCCCGCACTGAGAGAGCTAACCTTGTGTGCAACTCACTGTGGGTGGTAAGACAAGGCTCACGTTCTGTGTTGCTCTAAGCATCATGCAAGACTGCAGAAGTGGTAAGTGTGCAGAGTTACTTTCTGAATCTTTTCAAATCTGCAAGTGTTTGGTAAACTCTTAGTGTTGGGTTTACTGTAGGTACTTTTAGAAATCTTTGTTTTACTGTGCATCTGTGCGAGTGTTCCAACATTAATGTATGAATACAGTTTGATGAGGGTGTTCTGCAAATAAAAATCACATAGAGACACAAAATGAGCATTAGATAAAATGCAATCAGAAAAATGAACTCCAAACAAGTAAGATGATAGTGCAGAAATGTAAAACCTGTTTTATTTTCAGAGATACCTGCAAAACTGTTGTTAGTCCCATCCAGTGACGGTAGCTGATAGGCAGAGATGCATCTCGGTTGCTTTATCTCAGGAAGGATAGCTACCATGTTCCCAGAAGACAATTCCATGCTGATCTCCAGAACCGATAGGGTTTGGCCAAGCTCCAAATTAATCTCTTATTAAAAAATGCTTATGGCATATAATGTCACCAAAAAAGTTTAACAAATCTCATTTCCCCTTTTAAGTTGTTCTGATGAATACGGTAACTGAAGACACAGGGGAGAAGTCCACAGCCCTTTACAAATCTGAGTCCATTATACATACATTATTTATATCGCAGACTGGGGTGAAATCTTGGTCTGTTGAGCACTGAATTTTTACAGCAGAGTGAAGAGAGATTATTCAAAGCAGGTGTTTCTTGATTGCAGTGCACTAGGGACAATGCTGAGAGCTGAACAGATCCCGCATTTACCCTTTCAGCTGAATGATGCAGTGGTTTACTGTTACTACACAGGGCAATAAAATAAATTGCGTTGGAAAACAAGGCAGGCTGGGTGGCTTTAAACTGCTGAGTTTTGATTGCACTTTGTGTCTTTTAACTTTTGTTTGCTTTCATTTAGGCCTTTATACCAGTGTAATGATATGAAGAGACAAACCTGTTCATTAAAATGGAGATAAACCCACATGTGATGGCTAAAATTCAGCACAACCCTCCAACGTGCCCTCCACTCGGATCATTGGCCTCGTGTGGTATTTCAGCAATGTTCACCAGTGTTGATACCCCACAGCAGGGCTGTTTGCCTCCTTCCCCTGCATATGAAGAAAGGAAGGGAAGAAGAAAGGAAAAATTGAAAAAACAAGTTTTACTCTGTAAATTTTTAAACATCGAGTAAGACTCTGCTTTAAGTACATTTTAATGCATTGCCATAAAGTACTTTCAAATAGGCTGGACCGCCTGAAGTTAATATAATGCAATGAGATTTCTTCTAGGAACACAAAGCGTGCATTTTCTGCCATGCCAATGTGAAACTGAGTGGGGGTTACCTGGCGCGTGTGTACCGATTCTTTTAAAGAAAAGACCTGTATATGACCTGTAGTATTGCTACGCCAATGATGTCTTGGTCTTTTTAATAGGGCATTAATGACTACTCTCAGTGAACAACCTGCCTCTTGGTCGGGTTTTTCATTTGATAGCACATCTGGGTCTTTCTGACAGAATATGAAATCTCTGACTTTAGCCACCTGTTCTATACAGTCAGCCCATGTTTTATCATTTCCAAGTAATACTTGAAAGGGCAGAAAAATACGAAGAAAGCAATCCATGCAGATAAGTCTCTGGAAAACAAGAAAAGGTCATTAAACCTTTTAAAGTTTGGCCAACTGAATCCCAGATCTTACAAGTTAGCCACCAAGATAGGTCACCAAGCTCAAAAGTAAGGAAAAACAAAGTGAAGCAATTTAGCTGCTGCTGCTAATATGGTTTTGGCTTATCTTTGAGATCCTTCTTGAATACCTTTTAATTAATTAAATTACATAAATTCTTTTGAATTGGACTATTATGAGATTTGTTTCTGCCTATTTCAGAAAGAGTTAATAAAGGTGCCACAACAAAATCTACAGGACTAAAAGAAACGAAATCTCTGTTGAAGAGTGGAGAAAGAGCTGATTTCCTCCCACTCATGAGATCCAGCTCTACAGAGGATTTTATCCCTTTTTTTCAGAGCCAGGACAAAAGCTATGCAGGTTTTAGCACTATTTAAATACTTGGCACTTGCATACGATGTGATTTCAATATGTTGTAGTAAAAGGCATTTTGAGAAAATAAAAGCATGATTTTTACATGTGTGCTTCTAACTTGACTAAAAATTTCTGGAAGTAGTATCGTGACTGGCATGAGCTCTCTCTTAATATGCTGAGGTCTTCAAACAGAAGATACATTTGTTAAACTGCATATGTGATCAAATCCTGAAAATAATAAAACCGCAATCGTGTCCCATGTGGAACTTTACTGTCTAGAAAGGAAGATGAATCAGACCCTATGTAGTCTGCTAAAACCTTAATTATTAAGTTTTTTTAAGTGGACAACACTAATACACTATACCAACTGTTCTAGGAGAAGTGGATATTAACAGCTATGCCCTGCATTAAATAGTACTTTTGTCACAGTGATAAATAAATACTGCAGGGAAAATACACTGCTATTGGCTGTGGGGAAAAAAATGCAACCCTTGTTTCACCCATAAATGAATGTTCTCTTGTAATTTTGAAGGTTTTTTCTTACAGTCCTTACTGAACTAAAAAACATTTTTTTAATTGCAATGTACTACCAATAATTTCCAGATTCCTTTGTAGTTCCTCCACTCTGGTAGTTTACTGTTACACTAGATTTTGTGTAATGTGTCATGGATCCTGCTACTTGCTTTAAAGCAGTTTCTCTTGTATTACCTGAATACTAAGAATGAATGAAAATTAATTTATGTAAGGCTCGCCTCATAAACATGGATGATTTTAAGTAAACATGTCTGATTCCTACAAAATGAAATTTTGAGGTTTATGTGTCATCTCTTAGTTTAACCTGCTGTGAGCTAGTTTTGGAGTGTTAGTATGCAATTATGATAAATGTGGAAAACATACAGTCTGTATAAAGAGCTTTGTATTTGAACCAATATGGTAGGTAATCCTGCTTTGGAGCCAGGGTAAGCTTGATGAAGGATGGGTTTTGAGTGAAATTTCTGGATTTTAAACCCCCACATTATTCTAAAACAGAAAACAAGATTTTCATTAATTAATATTTAGCATTTACAAATTGAGCATCTCTGCCATACTAACTTTAATAAGCTTTCCTTGTTTCCAGGCTGAAGTAATTCAATTATCTGTGAGAATCCTTGCATTCCTTTCATGTCTCATTTGCATTAGATTGTTCATGAAGAGGACGAAAGCTTTCATGCTTGTAAGTCAAGTTCTTTCACCTGAACTGAACTCCACTATTTTCAACTGACTTTTTCCAGAAAGATGAAAACTTTGAAGTAAAGGAGGTGTCAGGACTATCCTGGGTACAATGTACTCAGACAGCCTTGGAAACGAATCCTGCAAGGCTGAATTCTGCAAGGAGCAGGGATGTAACTTCCAGTGCCTCATTTCATTGACCTTTCAAGCTGTTGAGAGTTTTGAAAGCTTTTTCTTCTACCTTGAGTTCTGAATGTCTAAACAAAATGCAAATATACAGCATGATAAGAGGATTACAGGTGCACGTGAGATCACACTATGGCCAAGATACCAAAGCAGTGTTCACTCCTTGTAAGAACTTCAACAGTCTAGGAGTCTTTGGTGCAGGCTGCATTCCAGCCTGTTGAAAGATCCCACTTTTTTTAGGAGAGGCTGCCGGTTAAATTTACTCACGCTGACTGTCCGCACGATGGCATTCAGTTCTGTACTTGCTACAAATATACAGTACATACCTATTTTCTTGGTTTTCATCCCTCTCACTCAGTTCTTGACAAACAGCTTCAAAACTGCCAAGTATAATCTCTTTCACATGCAGCTTTCCTTTTTTCCATTCAGCATTTAATTGAGACCTGGAGCACCAAAGGGTGCAGGGAAATTAACATTCTCATTTGAAGGCCACTGCAAATGCAAGAGCCACCACTTCTGTCCTTGATCTGTCTGGGGAGTATGTCATAGGTGCCCAAGTGAGGTACCTGCAAGCGGCTGGTATGAACACTCTGCATTTTCCCAGTGAAAATTTCCAACTGCATACATCATGATTTGCAGTCCCTGTGTTGAACACCTCTGCTTCTTCTTGCTGGTGGGAAACTGATTCAGCTGAATGCTATATGCCTCAGCAGAGATATCCATTCTCCTCCAGAATCCTCATAAAACATACTGTGAGGAAGACAGTCTCGCACTCTTGGGCTGCAGAGCATAGGATGCTTGCTTTGCTTCATAGTTCTCCTAGTAACAGGAATAGGTCACTGATACCCATCTTCAGCTCCCCAGACACAGGAGGCAGTTGATGTTATCTCAGTGAAGACTATTTAGATCCTACAAGCAATGTTCAGATTCTAGGGAAATGGGACCTATTAGAAAAGAATATTAGCCCTTAATACTAGAGTGAAAAGTGTGTTTAAGAAACACCCACAGAACATGGAGAAAGTGCAAATGAGAGAAAACTCTTCTAGCAGGCACAGCAATCCATATGACAGAGTAGGGTTTTATGCTTAAGAGGCTACTACACGGGCCATCTTCTATAATCTGTAACTGTCAGATATCCAGAATCAATGAAGGCAGGGAAATATGATGAGCTTGAGGCAATCAAAAAAATAATTTGTATCACAAAGCTTAGGAGCTGAGGGCCTGGCACAGTGCACATTTTACATTGCCTCTTTGTCACCTTGTTCTCTGGAAGAGCGGGGTAGATTAGCAGGCAAAGAATATGGGGAAAATATATAAAGGACAACAGGCAAGAAGCCAGAGGTGTGATTATTCCAAAAAGAGAATAAAATAAAAGCAGGAATAAAGGCTGCATGATATAAAAATACTTGGGGTGACAGCTATATCTCAAAGGAAATATAATAGTGAAAGCAAATAATGCTTTCTACCCTGACAGTGTACCTCTCTTCTACTCTGAGCCCAATTGTAACATTTTTTCCTTTGTCTCACTGATCCTTTTATGATAAAGTTCATCTGTTGTAGCTGGTTCCAGGACACTGATTGGAGTAGTGCTTCCAGCAAAATATTTTAATATGTGCTTAATTTGAAATCCAGCTGTAAAGGCGTTACTTGTATGCTTAACATTAAGCATGCACTTAAATGCTTTGCTAAATTAGGCTCAATATTTACATCTTCAGTGTTTCCATGTCCTAATAAGAACTTAATCTTCTAACCACATAAGGCATTACGCTTGCATATTATATGAAACACTACTGCAGGGATTTGACAGTCTAAATTTGGTTGTAAATAAGGAGAATTAATTCAAACCCCATTGGTGTAATTGAAAAGATTCCTACTGATTCCCATAGTTCATGCATATACAAGAGAAGAATTAGATAAATGTTCACCAGGAGAAGAAGTGGGAGGTTCTTATAAGTTACAAAACAACAGATGTATTCATTCTATATCAATCATTTCAGCTGTGATCATTCTTCAGTGGGACTCTGCCCTTCATGATGTAAATGATAGCATCTATGGAGGCCTTAAAAAAGTCCTCACTGCATTAACTTCACCTGGCAACACTACACCTGAGCTGAGCCTGCTTTCTGGGAAGCATTGGGTAACATGGGAGCATAACACAAAGCATAATGAGAACATTGGTGGAACTCCAGTCATAAAATGCAAAAATTATATTGAGATGTTTATAGTTCATTTTTGTGGGTTTTGGCTATTAAAAAGGTAAACCTTAGTTCTGTCTGGATGCTACAGTGTTGTATTGGCTGGGGGTTACTTTATTTCTGTATTAACAAAATCTTGTGAGGAAGCTCTGGGGTTTTGGGGTTTGGTGTTTTTGTTGTTGTGGTGGTTTTTTTAATAGAATTATAATAGTGAGGTGGGCAAATATAAGTTATGGTTAACAGTGCATGTCTGTTGAAATTTTCCACATCTGAAGATATTATAAGGATACCCTAGTCCAGTGTTTGTAATGCAAGAGGTTCTTAGTTGTCTTTATTTTCTGTTTTCACATGTGCCTGGTGCCTTTGCTGGGGATCTGAGCCTGTGTTATGCTCTGAAAATTTAAAATCAATCCTCTTCCTATAGCAGTTAAGATGGCATTGGGAACAATGTGAAATGGAAGAACCACAGGAAGGAGAAAACTCTTTTTTTGTATGTTGAAAAATCCTAAAAAAGACGAAAAGCTTTTGTAATTGATCTGAGAATAGCTGTGCTTTCTGAAATGGGCTAGCTTATCTCTAGAGAAGTGTTCACGTTATTGCTTCCTCTGCCTCACTCTCTTTTCCTTGGTTTACTTCTATTAAGAAACTTGTAACATCTCATGTCCGTTCATTTCTAGTTCTTGAGATCTGAATTTGTATTTTTGTCTGTAGAATACCCAGAGTCTGATTAATTCACAAAATGAGACCCACTGAGTGTAGGTAGCTCAGCTGGCAAGGCTGTAAAAACTGCAGGAAGAAGATGAGGGCTTTGGCAATTAGTTACTTGTTTGAGGCATTTGGAATTCCTAATGGCTCCATTAAGAATACGAATATTGTTGAACTGTTTGCTGCGCAGTGTCACAGGGAAGTGCCTTCACAAAGAATCTAAACGAAGGATAGGGTAGTAACAGTGTCTTATTGGCTTGACTTTTATAAACCTGAATGATGTCAGTCAGAGAGGTTGTTGCAGTTATTCCAGTTTAATTACAGCCAGGACTGGATCTATGGTTGATGTGATGTCCTTTGTTCACAAGAAGGCTGTGTGTGGGTGTATGTGCATTCACACATACACAGTCTGCTGAAACTCTTACTGAACAGAAGAATGCTCTGAACTACCACGTGCTGTACTGACAACATCTCTTGCTCACTGGGAACAATGGTTCTTTCTGGACTTGGTCCAGAAGCTGACTGCTGTTAGCCCTCACAGATTTCTGTGGAAGCTGTTGGTCTAGTACTGTTGGTGGGAGATAGTACCAGTCCTCATGTAAAAAAGTGTTTTTCTTTGGCATTAAAGTTCTGTGCCTGAGTCCCAAATTCTTTGCTTGCTGAGATACACCTTGCATTTCTGATGATTACAGTGTTAATATGCAAACTATGCAAGCTGTGATAAGTAGTTCCGGAGCTATTTACTAGTAGGAATATGTAACCTCAGATGAGGCTTCAAACTATGAGTATTCTTTTAAAAATACTGCCCGTAATTTTGCTACAACCTTCTCAGTTGTAGCTAACAAACAATCTGACTCTGTCAGTTTTAAATATACAACTGCCCTATTATGTATATTCTTCTTACTCCCCTGAAAAATCACAACTGTTGTATATTCCAAAGGGACCCATTTTGGAAGAAACAGTATTATTTAAATTGTACCTTAATTTAAAGTGTGTTACACAGTGAACTATATTTTTTCTATTTTAATTGGGAAAGTTTTGTAGCAGGAGGTTGTAAAGTATCAGGATTCCAAATCAACTATAAAATGCACAACGATGTTATGTTGCTGTAAGTGAATCAAATACTGTAATCAAACATTTTACACCTTTATGCAGTATCTAATTTTAAATTAGAAATAGCCAGGCAGGTAACTTCCTTCCTCATTTTTATGGTCATCAGAGATCAACAATGGGGAATAAACTCTTCTTTGGATCACTTACATTCCTTTGGTCATGGACTGAATGTTCACATACACACCATGGATGTGATGGGCTGACACACAATTTAAGGAAATTAAGATGACATGAGCTGTCTATTGCAGACTGGTATGCTATTTTTACTTTTGTATCTGCACAGCTGTCTTCATTAGCTAAACAAGAAAGTTTTGGGCTTCAAATTTAGTAGTATCTGTAAGAAGCTGTAGAAGTAACCTCTCCATTTTTTTACTGAACTGTATATTGAAATTGAGTGTTTTAATAGGTTATTTGCAGCTGTTAGTTTTGTTGCACTTCAGAAAGCAAAGCTGGTGTTTAAAGAGCTTCATACAGATATTGAAGCCTTGCTTCAGATGCCAATTTAAAATATTCCTGCTTCCACCCACCTTCCGCCCCCAAAATTAGTATCTTACAGATACAGAGTAATAAGCCAAAAGAACATTTACAGCTGTCTAGTCTGACCTATTGCAATGTAAGCTATAGATATTTATTTTATTCATAATTCATTGATTCTTGGATGTTTACAAAATAAGTGACCTGACATCACTCAAATTCAGCTTAAGATGGCCTCTGTGCATATTAGTTAGAAATGTAGGATTTCGTTGTGAAGATTAAAGTTAATATTTTCAAAGGGAGGAAGCAAAGCAGCCTTAACAGTATTCATTTATAACGTCAGGAATTCAAAGCATCTGCAAGTGTCAAGTAACCCAAGAAGTTTTGAGATCAGTTGCTCTGCACACCTTCACAGGATGCACCCACAGGCAATTTTTTTTTATTATTATTATTTTTATTTCCTTCAAGATTTGAAGGTCCCAATCCCTGCCAGCAATGGGAAAAGCAGCAAGAGAGGATTAGTAGAGAATGATGAACTGCTCTGTATTGTCTTCCTTCTGGCAGGTGTGCTGTTCCCTTCTCTACGAGACACTTTGTTTAGGGTTGGATAAGAAAGACCTGACTTTCATGCCATGGGGAATGATATGGTCTGAATGAGTACAGGTAACAGCTCTGAATGACCCAGCACATTAACATCTCATCATAAAACTATAGGAACCAGTGCTGTGTAAAACAGCATCAGTAAATTGCTTTGCTGCATAAATCTGAGTGTTAGAGGGCGGAAACTGTTGGAAAATGTGGCAGGAATGGAAGGAAAGAAACAGTTTTCCTCAAGAACAATTTGATTTTGAGATCTACATGGTATTTCATCCCTAGCTAATTAAGGTTAGCTCCAGTGGTAACAACTAGTTTCTGCATTAAGAAGAGAAAAGTAGTCGTTGGAATAGAATTATCAATGTGAACCTCTGCAGATTTGTAGCCCTAGCCCCTTTTCAGTCTGTTGGATAGAGGGTGCATAAACAATGCAATATGATACGTATAATGTAATTAGGTTTCTTCTCTGTTTTCACTTTATAGATGTGTTAAAATACCTGCATTTATAAACAGCAAAAGACACTGTGATGACTCGGCATCAGCAGGAGTGGTCAGCAACCCACATGTTGCTGGTATAAAAAGGTAGGCTGTAAGGTTGGCTATCAGGTCATCTTTGCTCCTGGGAAACTTTGCTGCTTGCATGTTTTTTGGTAGCAGAAGCATAAAAAGAAATTTGAGATCAGAAACCACAGTGCTGTATATGTTTTGGAAGACAAGTAAAACCCCAAACCCTAAACAAAGTGTAACAGGCATAGAGAAGTATATAAGGATAATTTATCTGTGCAGAGTGGAAACAAAGATTTTCCTGGTGTTCATTACTGTCCTAACTTGGTTTTCACTAGATTAAATATGAACTTCTTCCTCTACTTGATTTGAATTAGAGCATTTTAAAAGCCCTATGTATGTTCACTGTGATCAGTTCTGTGTGTAAAGAATGTGGTGTGAACCATGCCGCCCATGTAAAGACTCAAACTTTGTAAAGCACCCATTTAGTGGGGAAGCAGGGTATCTTTCAAAACCAGTGCACCAGTACCACATAGATGGCTTTCCCATCTTTAAGTGAACTTTCAATTAACAGAGAAAATTCTGTTCAGGTGATTTCGGGGCCTTCCACCTGCACACTTACCCAAGTGTTCCTACTGTTTTTCTTATTAACGTTTACTGGAAACTTTGCTTGCCTAAAGTGGATGTGATCTGTCCATTGTATGCTCCTGCAGAGGAATAATGAGGAAAAAACTTTCTAAATGGAGTAACAGAATTAAGAAACAAATGCAATAGAGCTCAGTGGAAAACAAGGACATATGAGGATCTTTTTATAACATAGAGAAAACTTTTAGAAGAAACAAGGTTAAGCAGGTTAAAAATCGATTTCTCTAATATAAGAAAAGTAACCTAAGCTCAATTTTCACCGAAGATTTGTTAAGCACTTGGCAAGCAAACATAGATTTTTACAGGCATTCTGTTTCAATTTTATGTGCAAATGACATTTGGCAGCAGCAACTGAGATACAGCATGACTGTTTCAGTTATTTCTGTTTGTTAATTTGGTTGCTTGTCACCAAGTTTTGGTTTTCTTTGGCTTTGCTTATGAACTTTCTTATATACATGTTAACTCTCCAGTTGTCTCCCATTTTTTGACTTGTAAGCATGTAGATCTCACTGGACATACATTAATAAAATGTGAAACCTTAAGAAAAAAAATTAGTGGTTTTGATCAGATTCCCATTTGATGTCAATGAAAAAAAATAATGTTGAAACCAATTTATAGGAAGCCAATGCTAAGGCACTTCTAGTGGCATCAGGGGAATTTTCCCGCCTCCCCCAGAAATGATGTTTAAAGTAATATACAGTATGAAGTTTAGATAAATTTAGATCTGGTTTACATACAGAAGAGAGGCCAAGCAGAGCTACAGAGAAATATTTTTCGAAGTGAGAGCCAGGCACCCTTAATGGCAAAGGAAAGGGCTGTGACCCTCTTAGGCTGTCACTGTGGATCACACCATGACACAGAGTTGCCAGCACTGTGGTAGCTGAAATCACAGTATTCCTAAATGCAATGAAGTTCTTGCTGTTAATGATGATCCCAGGATTTCATCCATTCTCTATATTGGTTAAAATCACTAAAATTCCCTTCCAAGTAAATATGTAGAAAAAAGTGATGGTTACATTTTTCCTTCTTTCCTGGTTTAGCTTGTTAACAAAAATGAGTGCTTAAAGATGCAGAGTCTGCACACAAACAGTGATGTTAAATCATACAATAGTTATTAGGTAGTGCACTGCCTGATTAAAAAATGTGTTGTTTTCTGGGGGTGGTGGCTGTTGTTGCTTGACAGTTCAGAAAAAAAACCCATGATGCTGCTTCTGAAGGAGGGATAGTAGAAACTTTCAGAAATTTTTGGTTTTGGATTGGACAAAACTTGAGAAGATAAGTGACTTCTCTATTTTATACATGAATAAAACCAGGCATTCATAGGTGAAGTTAATTGATGTTGGACAATGAGCTAGTAATGAAACTAGAAGTCTAATACATTGAAATACGACTATGACCATATTTTTCTATCCATATACATTCTCATAAAAAAGCAGGAATATGCCAAAATCTTCCTAATATCTTTCCTTAGAAAACCACTGGAAGATAGACTGAGTGATCCATTATAGAGAGATCACAGTAAGCCAAGAAGACTGGCCCATGATCACCTAAAGCTGTAGTGTACAGAGGAAATTAATTGGGTGCCTACATATCCCAGACTAGCGCACTAGTCTCTAGAACACCTTTTTTCTTTTCTGGGATCCTGTTCTGCCTCCTACATAAATCAGTGTGAAAACTACTTCACTGTTACCAGATCTGTGTTGAATGGTTTTGAAGTCTAAATTACCCATGCTCTTTAAAGAGGACTGCCTTTTACTCTGGTGGCACTGTGTCACTGAATGTCTATCTGTCCAAACTCTGGGCCCCATCTCAACCAAAATAAATTTTTAAATTGCACTTTCTTCACGTGTATAACATTATTCTTTTAAAAACTTCTATTTTGCTTCCACAGCCTAATTAGAGTAAAAGGACGTTAAAATTTACTTCTCTTTTCTTTCATTGGAGCCAATTAAGAACAATGATTGAGTATCATGAAATTATAAATGTTTTCTGTGTGAGGATTAGCAAGAGTAGCCCAGCCTGCCTTCATCTCGGAAAGCATGGAAATCCAGGGTTTTTTTTCTGTCCTCAGTGAATTAGAAAAACAAGAGGAAATTGAAACCAGGATTTTGTTTGGCAGACAGAGACTAGACAGGTCTCATGTATCAATAGCAAGATGAGATAAATATTTAAGAAATATTATTCAGCCTAAAACAAGATCCAGCTGCAGCTGTTGGAAGTGGTGATTTTATTCAGAGGCTTGTGGAAGAGTTGTGTAGTGAACAGCATGCAGCAGAAGATGTACGATTAATTTCCCAATGAACCCCAAGTGCCAGGTATTTTATTACCTTACACAGGGAGTTACTTCCAGAGGTAGTAAATTTTTCATTTAAGCTTCCTTTGTTGGCTGTAATCCCTTTGATTTCTTTCTTTAATTAAATCATACAAATTTTCTGGCTGTTTTTCCTTTGTTCTATTTAACCACGCACAATATTTTAATGGTGATGGGCAGAGTAAAAATAAATGTCTGACAAATACACCTTGGCAGCAAAGCCAACTACAGTAAATCCTGTGACTGAAATACCAAGTTATACTCTGAAGGATATTTATTGCATTTAGCCACCCCAGAAGACATCTCTGAAAACTCTTACCTCCCCCAGAATCCCAGATTAGATACAGTAATATGATAGGAGAGAGATACAGTATTCAGGAATGGATTTTCTTCTATATATTGAATCTTTGGTTAGTAACCTTTCTGGCAGCTTACACAATTTAAATGTGCCAGTGGCATTACTGTATAGTCTCTGGGTGTAAGTTCTAGCTTGTGTTCTATCTAGTGTCATTATCTATTAATAGGATAGCCTGTGTTCATTCTTATTACTGGTTTTCTTCTTGTAATGTATTTTGTTTAATGCTTGTTCTGCTCTTACTCAGACTAAGCTTCTGCTGACTTTAGTAGGGACAAGGAAAAAGATCGTTAATGGTTAATAGAGCAATAAAGAAAATACACTCATAATTAGCCAACTGTAACTTAAAAAAATGAATTATTATGTATTTGGTATTGAATGTAGGAGATAACCAGATAAGCCCTTGTTATTTAAGTCTGTTATATATCACCAGTCAGTGATGTATGTTCTCTGTGAAAATGTCTATCAGCACACAGATGATAAAATTTTGAACTTTGCACTTTGAATGAATTTGTAGTAGCTTTGACATTTTATTTTGACAGAGAACATAACTTAGAGTCAAGTTTTTAATTGACAAATTAAAACCAGTGATTCTACAAATACAGCACACCATCTGCATTTTCTTGATTTTTTGACTAAGTTATGTAGTAGCTTTCAGCTGAATAATGGCATGGTATTACTCCTTTCAAGTATTTAGGTTAACAAAGAGTAATCTCGGTCTTTGTACTCCAGAGACAGAGCAGGGGAAAGCAGAGTGGACTAAAAGGAGGGATGGTGGACAACTTCTCCTTGTCACAGATCTCCAGTTCATACCAACCTAGCCAGTGCTACGGTTGGTCTGTAGCTGCCTCAGGACCCCCTGTCTGTTCTCAGGATTATGACTTCTGTTCCATGTGATTTAATCTGTCTCACATCTACTGTTGGTTTGCTGCAAGGAATGTGTTTTGGCAGCGGAGTTTGCTCTTTAGAAGACCATAATCGATGATTTGTAAGAACAATTTACTTGACGGTTTTGATATAGTGCTTTGTAATTAGATGTTGGTTCAATTCAATTCAAGCAATACTCTGTCCTCCCCAAATCCTGTAGAAATGCATAAACTAAAGACTTGGTTGAGTAAGAGCTCAGTTTACTGACAGTAAGATGAAGCTCATAAGTTCAAGTTGGATCTGTATTGCTGTAAGTGGTAACTATTTAGTATTTGACATCTGATAGTGTAACCTACTCCGTAAAAAATTATGGTGGTGGGAAGGAGACTGAATAGTTGACTCTTATGAAATACTAATTTCCTTATAGCTGACTGGATTAAGGGGAGTACTGAGGATTAAATAAATGAAATCTAGCTCAATCTCACACTGAGGTATTTCAGTTTTCTTTTAACCCCTACCACAATATGAGGTGTGTGACCTGTGGGTTTTGTCCCTGTAGGTACATGTGAGATGTTCAGATGCAATAATAATAATTACCCTGAGGTGATAAAATGAATTTCCACTTCAGCTCGACATTTAAAAGGGTGCAACTTCAGTGTTATCCAAATCACTTCCAGCTCAAGAGTTGATGTGAGATGCTGTTGCTCAGCCATCTTCCTGTAAGAAAAAGCAGCCCCTTCCATATATTTACAAGTAAAGCTATTGCCCATGAAAACCTCTTTGATCATACAAATACGGCTCCATTGTAATTTTAATAACTGTCTTCCTACTAAGCTGTCCCTGATATCCCAAGATGCCTGGATAATTGCTTGGGGAGAAGAGCAGAGCTTGCCTGTTATTACATTAAACTTCAAAGCGTTACTTTCTGACTGACTGTGATTTTGACGCTTCATTATTAAATTTGCAGAATATCTAGGCTGTCACCTCCAGCACCTTGGAATGGAGTTGTATTTATTCACTTCACATATGTACCATGATATTCCTCTATTTTACATGTGCCAAGTAAAATACATATGAAGAATTGTTCTCCAAAAATAGTGAAAGTATGGGGTTTTTTTAGGTGCTTAATTGCTAGCCTAGGAATCCAAATAGTGAAGTTTTCGGTTTTATCAGTCTCAAGCACTGACCTTGGGCAAATAATTTAATCTTGTAGTGGTTGTTTCCCAGCTGTAAAATGAGCATCAGCTTTCTATCTCCTGTCTTCTATCTGTTAATGTCTATGTTTTTTATTTCTTTGATATATACAGCACCAATTTTACTGTCTTTGATTCCTGAGGAGGTCTCTAAGCACCACTCTAATGCAAGCGATGACTCTTCTTCCTAGTACCTGTTTTGTTTAAAATGATTTGAAGGTATGGCAGACAGCGCTCAGTGCAAGTCAGAAAGGGTCAGAGAGGGAGGCAGAGGGAGGTGTAGGTGCAGAAGTTTTTAGCAGGTGTCATTTTATGGCAACTCTTTTCCCCTTTCCCCTGTCTTACTGGGATATTACAGATGTAGTTACAACCAAGCCCTGACCTTTTACAACTGTGCTCAGAAGGGTAGGTACAAAGTCAAAACAGTGAGATGAAATAGTTAACTTTCATAGTTGAGAGAGAGGGGCTAATTATTAGAGGAGACAGAAAAATGTCCTGTTGAAATACAGAAGTCTTATTTTTTTGTCATGGAGAAACAGCTTTGCTATCAATTTTGTGAAATGAAATGAAGTTGATGTCCTGGACCCATACTAAATTCATAAATGAAGAGAACCCCCCCGATTTTATATTATGCAAAGCGTATGTGACATCTTTGCTGTCCCTGCTGGTTGTGAAGCTGTTAAGGAAAAGCAATGTTCCTTGACAATATTGTATTGTAGAGTTAAAAGGATTGTGTGAGCTCAGGTAATTTTACCTTAAGAATTCTGCAGAGGAATCTGTATAGGAAAGCAAAACCTTGAAAGTTTTACAGGTCTAAATTCCAGAAAAGCAAACCTTCCCTGCCAGGTTAAAAAAACCCCGTGTTATCTTAGTTACTAAATGCATTAAATCCAAGGAAAACTGTGCCCCCTGGCTCCACTCTGTAATGCACGAGTAGTGTTGAACTGCTTTTGTAGATACCCTATCACTGTCTGTGACTGTAGCTTTTGAATAACATTGTTGTAAATACTTCAGTATCAGTTATCAGTTGTCCATAAAACGCTCTGGTAGCTGTATACACAGACATCTAAATAAATGTAAGTCAGTGAGAAAGTAGCAGTGAGAATGAATTTAGCTCTATGTATATACCGAGGTTTCTAGTAAGAGGCTGAGCTGGAGGTAGACTTCTAGTTTATGTCAAAGATATTTAAAGTATTTTGTAATTTCCATTTTCATTCTGTTACATTCTACTTTTTGGGCTGCATCCTTATAATGCTAAGCGTTTTGATTTCAGCTTTTCATTGAAAATGCTGGGAAAATTGTGATATTCCGCTCCCCCCCCCCAAATAAAAATGTCAAAGCAGAACTTTTAAGAAGCTTCTGAGGTTTTTGCTCTATGCCTTAATTGCCTCATCTGTAACACAGGGGTCAAAATTATACTTGGTGAGTTGCTTTGAGAACGTTGGGTGAAAAGGTATTTAAATTCTGACTGCTAGCATGTTTGGGAAATGATGCTCTCATTCAACCCTTTTACAATTAGTAAGATTTAAACCAATAGTGAAACAAATTATTACACAAAAATCCTAATTGGTCTTAAATTAATTCTCTCCCCTGGTTACAGGGGAAACAAAAGCCTAAGGATTATACTTCTAGATTTCTATCTTTATTTGCATCTGAAATTGTAATGAAGTAAAGGATTCAGAGATGCTTACTTGTCATGTTTGATAAAACTACACGAGAACTTGTTTCCCCTTCCAAGACAGCCCACTGCTTTTATGTATGTTAAGATTAATGCCCTCAAAGCAAACAATCTTCAAAATTAGTATCTGAGATTAAATAATTCCCAATGGTATCCCTTCACTAATGAGAACAAAAGGTGGTTCTTGAGACCACACCATGGAGACCAGATAGCCTCCATAACAGTTTCATGCAAATAAATGTGCTTTGTGTTGCAGTGAATGAGAAACAAACTCAGCTACTGCTTCTCAAGTAAGAGCAGGCAACATTTTAGAAGTGGTTTGCTAGAAGTGCAAACCCTTGTATTTTTGTGGCCTTGTTTTCTTCTGCACTAGTCAAAAAAATGTTGAGAAGGAATGAAATGGATAGTAATTGCCACACGCTTGACCATGTGAAGTCCTTTGGGTCACCTCTAGGGATAACCAGGTAGAATATACACCAGGTAACATAATGTAAAGGCCTTTCCAGCCTTAAGCAGTATGAAGTCATCCTTGTGGAGAAAACTTCCTGCAAAAGGATTCTCTGCTGTTCAGCAGATTGCACACAGCTTTTTCGGAGTAGCTTTAAAAATCTTGAAAAAGCAACATGATTAAGAGAACACAAGGAAACTTATTTGTTAAAACCACATCTTAAAGTTATGATAGAACCTATACAATAATAATCAAAGAAAGGTTGTGCAGAGCAAATTAAGGCAAATTATTTATGGTTCTGTTTAATGATGGAATTGCTGCCCTGTGCAGTTTCTAAAAGGAGAGCATTATACTGCTGAGCAAGCACTGGCTGACTTTAAGGCAAGTTACTGGAAACAAAATTTGTTCTAAATTAGTGAGTAGTTTGGAATATCTTTAAATGCTGTTTAAGATAAAGAATACACTGAGTCTGTTTATCACTGAAGCACTGTGGTGGTTCATGTGCAGAATTATTGAGTTTATCTTAGTACTCTTAAACTCATCTTTTCTAGTATTGGTAATGCAAATTGTTATTGGACATTCCAATACACTGTTCTGCTTTCCTGATGGGTCTGAAAGGAATTTGGAAAAATATATATTCAGAAACCACAACGGGTATTCCTGCATTCAGCATTGCTCTTATTTTTCAATGAAGATTTACGCAAACTGTAAATTTTTTTTTTATACCTAAGAAAGTACTTACAGAATAAACCACTTCAAATGAGCAGACAAATCCTGAAGTCTCATATTTGATCTAATAGCTCAGTGTGGCTATTTTGTAATTCGTCTTTCTGTACTACGTAAGGTTTGTTACAAAAATACTGATGCTTTAGTTTATTCGTACAATTTTGATCAATTGTATAGAACATCTACTAATTACATTTAACTAGGATTTTTTTTTTTTAAATGGGTTATAATTTTCAGATTTATAAGCATTAGCCAATATATTATTTTTTTTAATCTCCTTTACCTTTAATATCTTCTCTGCAGAACTCTCTCCAGTTTATAATCCCAGCAGCACTTGATTATTTTTTTCCCTCTCTTCTGGTTCCTGGTCAGATTAGTGGGAGAAATCTGTAGTGGTTAAGTCATAGCAGTTTAGAAGCCCTCAGAACAACAGGAGTAAAGGAAGTGTTGCAGTTAGGTTCAAACGTTGAAAAAGAGATAAAATTCTGCTTTTTACCTTCCCAGAACGTTCAGGAAAATGTACATAAAAGTGCTTGTGTAAGGATGTCTCCTGCTGGTACCAGTACCTTAAGTCAAAGGTACTTCTTTCCAGTCAAAGAAAACAAAAACTGATTGTTGTTTGAAGCCACAAGTTTATCTTTTCTTTCTGGGTTTTGTAACATTAAATATCTATGGAGAGTGCACTTTCTAGAGAAGAGTAATTTTTTTATCATTAAAACATACAGGTTGTTTGGTTGGAGGTTTCTGTGTGAAAGTTTTTCATTGGCTTTCTGAGATGAGAAGAGGAAATTAAGAGTAAACCTGAAAACAGGATGTTTTCCCCCTGAATTCTGTTACCATAACCAGGACTGGGCAAAAAAAGAGGAAAAGCCAGAGAGAAGCAGCAAAGTTATGAAAGACTTAAAAATATTTCTCTTGGAAATTTCTCAAAGATAGAGTTCTACAAATGAGGATGTTAGAAAGGAATACAGGTAGTGAGTGAGCTTTTGCATCTCTTGGGATGATTACAAAATATAATTAAACAGTTGTAAATTCAGTGAAAGGTGGGAATGCAAATGAAGTTCTTTGAACAGTGCAGTATTTGACTAAACTTGAGTCAGGAAAGCACTTAAGCGTAGCCTTCAGTGCTGCTGATTCTGAATATTCTGCACTTCAATGTACATTTAAGTATTTTTCTCTTATATGCACTTTACTAAATTAAGTGCAAAAGGACCAAGACAATGATCAGATTGGATTTTCAATGGTACTGTCTGTTTATATAGTTAATTTTAAAAAAGTATTTGGGATTGTCAAATAGAATAAAAAAGCGCATGTGCTTCTCTAGGCTCAACCACCAATGGACCATATTTCAGCCTAATTATCCATTTTGGAATGGTCATGCTCTTCTGAGGTGTGTGAAACAATAGGATTTAAACCAGGATGTTGACTTAGGTGGCCCATTGACCAAATTCTGCCTGGTCCATTCTGTGGTGGTACAGTGGGAGGGGAGGGAAAGAAAATGTAAGGAATGAGAGGCAAGAACGCAAAGTGTGGGAGTTTGTGGTGAGCAAATGTGCTCCAGCACGGGCTCTTCATGGCCAGTAGTTCCTTCAGGAAACATCCATCTGCTCTGGCACCGGGGCCTCCACTGGCTGCAGCACAGCGATCTGCTCCCCAGCTCTCTCCACCACGGCTGCAGGGGGCTCTGCAGCGCCCCTCCCGCTGCCCGCCGGGTGCTCGCAGGGCCGTTCCTCACACTGTTTTCCTCACGCTGTGCGGGTTTCGCCCATTCCTGAGCGTGCTTTCCCCGAGGTGCCCGCAGCCTCCCGGCGGGGCTCAGCTCTGCCCTGCGGCGGGAACTGGCGGGAACCTGCGCCGCCTCAGCGGGGCCGCGCGAGCGGCGGGAACTGGCGCCTCCTCTGCGGGGGGGGACGACGGCGCGGGCGGCTGGAATCGGCGGGAACCGGCGCCTCATCAGAGGGGCTTCGACACCCAGCACGAAGGTGAAGGAAGAAAGCGTCGGTTTGGAAGCCTTTTTCGCAGGTACTGCAGCAAATTCGGAAGAGATTGTTACAAATAATTGTGTGGGTCTCTTCTAGATGAGAAGAGAATGATAAATTACACATTCACCTGCGGTGCAGCTTGCCTGGGGCTGCCCTGCTGGTGGTAAGCACTTACCTCAGGTTAGTTGTGGATCAGAGCATTAAGGGCCATTTGCCACAAAATGATGCTTTTTGGTAGTAAGCCCAGGGGCTGATACAACTACTTCAACTAACAGGAACCTACTTATGGGGTTTTAGCATTAGGAACATGAACGTGTTCTTTGACGGGGTCTGAGCTCCTACATCATATTTGGGGCTATAAAGATAAAAATAGTGCTTGTGTATTGCTTTATTTGAGATAAATGTGTTCCAGAAAACAAAGCCTGGAGAAGGATTAATTAAGATAATAAGCTGTGTTTACATCAAATAAAGCTGAAAATCAATTCTGTTTGCGTTCAGCTTTGTTAATGGAAATACATGTTATTTTATTAGTCAAATGGCACAATTAATTACAGAGAAGATTTTCCTCTCGGGGGCTGCGTTGTGGCTCTGTTACACTGCTTACAATTAATCCTAATGGAGAGATCAGACTAAAAATTCATGGTCTCTTTTAAATTTTTATAACCTGATTATTGCTTCCAAGTGCCCAATACAAAGAGACTTGTTTCAGAAAACAAGCTTTCTAAATTTCATTCAGTGGAGCACAGCCCAGACCTGTTGTTGCCCTGTGGCACTGGCTGATGGACTGCCCTGTCAAGGTGTTGCAGGCTTCCTGCTTACCTCTGCTTGTTCTTGTGTCCTGTCCGCTCCCAAGGGAACTGGGAGCATGGCACCTGGTGAGACTGGAAACTTCAGAACAAATTTCAGCTGCAGGGTTGTCTGATGAGTCTGTGTTAGGTGTCTACTAATGTGGTTTGAAACTGCATGTCGTTTTTGCTTAAACCACTGTGACTATTGCCACCCAGTTACTTGCTTTATGTAGACATCTAGTGTATTAGAGATCGGTCTTTAAAGTTGAGTTGAAGACCACTGAAATACTGTTGAAGACAAGTAGCTCACCCTCACTTTTAACTGATCAGGAAACACAGCTAATGGCAGAGAAGGGGTGGAGAAGAAATGGAAGGCCAATACCATATTCCTTTCATACTGTTGTTTTATAGACCTTGATGTGTCCTTCCAGTTTACTGAAATTGTGGTTACTTTTGCAGTTATGAAGGCTGGCATTTCTGGAATATCATAATTTAGCAGTGACACTGATGTGCTGCTAGCAAGTCTTGCAATATATTGTAAAGTGGTTACGATAATGTCTATCTCCTCTTTCCCAAATGAGGTGGGAGGACGTTTATGAATCTTTCGATATTTTGTTATAATTTCAATAGCGAATATCTTATTTAGTCCCTTAATGGGAAATGTAATGAGTTGGGATGGCTATTTTACTAGGACATCTGCCAGGGGGTGGCTCTAGTTTAATGTGTGTGAACAGTAATAGCTGTTGCTTACTGAGGACAATGTTAGCAAATGTTCTTCTTAGCAGAGATATCCTTAACGAGTGCCAAGAGATTCTGGGGAGATCAGTCAGACTTCAGGAGTTAAATTAGTCAGAGAACTGAGACTGCAAACTTGGATCTACTATTATAATAAATAAATCTTAAATGCAGCAAATAGTCATGCAGTATTCACTATGATATTTTATTGCCTGAAATCTTGTATAGGTTTCTCTGAACATCTTTCCTTTTTTTAATATTCTTTTTAATTCCTTGGTCCCAAAGGCTTCAATTAAGTATTTAAATGGCTGGAAGGATCAAGGCCAGGGCACATTATGTACTGCCATAATTTTAATAGTATGTTTTCAGGTATTTCCCATGTGAATCTCAATTTTGCCATAGTATGTGGTGAGATTCAACTCAGTAAGTAAAATGGATTGTCATGGGTTAGTCAAGGAATGTGACAATCATTTTCTTCATGTCTGTACTGCGCTCATCATTGTGCTTCATGCAGTATTTTAGTATAGTAGTCAGGCAGGTCTGGACTGACTAGTGGAATGCACTCCAGGTGTGTTTAGATCTGTGTCACCACATTTCCCTGCTACAGATATGAGGGTGTGTATCTGTGTCTGGGCCGTGAGAGGAAGGGAGAAGGACTTGTGGTTTTGGGAGGCAGTCAGTGCTGAAAAATGTTTGCTGATCCCAGACTAAAGATAAACCTTAAGAGTTTTTGTGTGTCTAATGTGCTGCACAGAGTGAATATTAAGAATTTTGAATTAACAGAGTTACAGCTTGTGAGCATAAAGAGGTAGAAAGCTTAAGTATTTTAAGATGTGTCACATTGTCTGCAAAACTGTGGTGGTGTTATCGATTTGTTAATAAGTTAAGATTGATTGACTTTATTTGATTGATTAATTGATTTTATAAAATCATTTTATAAAATTGAAATATAGAAGGATAAGAAATATTTTAAAGGAAATGTATAGTTGCACAGTAAAAGCTGCTATGAGATCTTCTGTACGTCCTGTACCAAGGCTAGAAGAAGGGGCTGGAACCATTGTTAAAACTTAGGTAATAACTTTAGGGTTTGAAAGGTTTCTTTGTATTTAACCAGTCTTCTGTATGCAGAGGTGTACTGAAATGTCAGAATATGAGATGAATGGGAACTGGGGAGAGTCGACTGGAACAGCTTGTGGTTACCTGCCAAGAAACTGTGAACTTCAGTAAAAGGTAATTCCGGCAGGGGGAGATCGCGACCACCGACTCATACACCACCTACCCAAATCGTACCCCAGACCCATTTCTAGACCTTTCTAAGCTCTACTGCGCAGACTCGGATATAGGAGGAGAATATGTTAATGATTTACGGGAAATATCATGGATATGTATGAATACTTAATGAATAGGTATGAATAAGTTCTATATATGGTGTCTAATTTTGAGACCTGGTGTGCGTTGATCGTGAGAGGACTCGCTCATGCACCCGGCCGTTAATAAAGAAGTGTCTGCTTATCTACATCACATTGGTGTCGATAAGTTTTTCATTCTGAGATTTCGGTAACAGTTTTGGCGACCCAGATGGGACCTCGCTGAAGGAGACCGGAGGAGTCGGGGACCTGATTGGTTCCAGCTGGCACCGAGGATTTCTCGGGGATACCCATCGATCCCCGATCCGTAAGGCTCTTCGCGACGTTCCCTGGATTTTTGGTAAGACACTTCTTTTTTTTAATTGTAGTAAGTGGGTTGGAGTCCCACTAAAGTAAGTGAGTAAGTGCACTAGAGGAAGTGGGTAAGAGTCCCACTATAATAAGTGTATGGTAAGGAGTGGGATGGAGTCCCACCAGTGGGTTGGAGTCCCACTGAGTAGGTCTGCCTGTCAGACGCGGTAAAAGCTGTGCAGGGTAGGACTAGGAGTCTGCCTGTAAGACACAAGCGAAAGCTATTGCAGGGTTGGACTAAAAGGATCCTTGTGGAAGTGGAAGCCTAGGCGTCTGCCCGTAAGACATAAGCGAAAGCTATTGCAGGGTTGGACAAAAGTGGAAACAAGAGAAACTATATGCTATAGTGTTCTCTAAGGTAGTGCCTCTAACAAGAAGTTAGAAGGGCTTTTTGGTTTGTTGTTGTTTTTGTGTGAGTTTGTGTATTAAGAAGAAAATTAAGAGGTATAATATTGTGTTATATGTTTGTTTAAAGTAACTGTGGGAAAGTGTGAGTGTGGCTGTAAGGGTCAGACGTATAATTGAGAACGAAAGCGAGTGGGAGTGTGGATCCGCGGATCGGAGTGACAGAGTTGAATAATTGTGTATTGTACTGTGAGTAATTACACCATGGCAACTAAGTTAACTTGGTTGTTTAAAAGTAAAAGCATGGGTAATCTTGCTGTAAATGACAAAATCCCGAAAAATTCTTTGTTGGGATGTTGGCACATTGGGGAAATTTACATGATGATCTGCAGAGCCAGATGATTGAGTATTGTAATAATTTGAGTATTGTAATAATTGGTGGCCTTTGTATATATTGGATGATCAGGAAAAGTGGCCCACGAATGGGACACTGAATTGTAACACTATTTTGCAGTTAATGCTGTATTGTAAAAGAGAAGGGAAATGGAATAAAATGCCAGATGTGGATTTGTTTTTTTTACTTAAGACAAAGAAAGGATTGGCAGGATGAATGTAAGCTAACTATTAGAGATAATTTGGTAATGGCTGTAACTTCTGATAATAAGAAAGTGAAAAAAAATGTTGTTTAAATTGTGAGGTTGGGAGTGGATACAGAAGCGACATTTTTTTATTAAATACCTGTAAAGGAAAAATTGGAACAAAACCAGGCCATTCCTGCAACCCCTGGATTTGAAATTTGGAAATAAGATAATTACACATGAATTTTTGTATGTACCAAAATGTCCGATACCCTTCTTAGGAAGAGATTTGTTATCCAAATTAAATGCACAGATTGTTTTTGACGAAGGAGAACTTTTCTTGAAAATACCTGAGTCAAAAACGGGAGAAATCCTGACGATACAAGAAAAGGTAAAGGAACAAGAAATTCCACCGGAGGTGGATTTGGCAGTGATCCCTACTGTATGGGAGACAGATATTCCTCGTAAATCGAAACTAGCAGAACCAGTTAAAATAGATTTGAAGGAAGGCGCAGGAACAGTGAGAATTAAACAGTATCCAATCAAACCGGAAGTGAGACAGGAATTGAAGAAATGGATTGATAAATTTTTGGAGTATAAAATTTTGGAAGAATGTGAATCTGAGTATAATACTCCTATTTTACCAGTCAGAAAACCTTCGGGTGAATATAGACTGGTACAAGACTTGAGAGCAGTAAATCAAATAGTTGAGGATATTTATCCTGTAGTAGCAAACCCTTATACACTGTTAACAGCATTGAGGGAGAATTATCAGTGGTTTACAGTGCTTGATTTAAAAGATGCTTTCTTTTGTATACCTTTGGAAAAGGAAAGCAGAAAACTGTTTGCTTTCGAATGGGAAAATCCTCAAACTGGGCAAAAGATGCAGCTGACATGGACTAGATTACCCCAAGGATTTAAAAACAGTCCAACTATTTTTGGAAATCATTTAGCAAAGGAACTTGAAATCTGGAAACAGGATAAATCAAGACCTGGGCATTTACTCCTACAATATGTGGATGACATATTGATAGCTACAGAAGAAAGACCTACCTGTATACAGGTGACTATTGACCTCTTGAATTTCCTGGGACTAAATGGGTATAAGGTATCCAGGAAGAAAGCCCAGATAGCCTGCCAGACTGTGATATATCTGGGCTTTGAGATTTCAAAAGGACAACGACAATTAGGAAAAAATCGCAAAGAAGCTATTTGTGGTATACCTGAGCCGAGAAATATTCATGAACTCAGAGCATTTTGGGGAATGACTGGGTGGTGTCGCCTTTGGATCATGAACTATGGGCTAATAGCTAAACCGCTGTACGAGGCCCAAAAGAACCCTTCCTTTGTATGGGGCCCACAACAACAAAAGGCTTTTGTAGAGTTGAAGCGTGCCTTAATGTCTGCACCTGCCTTGGGACTGCCGGATCTAACCAAAGATTTCCAGCTGTTTGTACATGAAAGGCAACACCTTGCACCGGGCGTGTTAACCCAGAGGATAGGAAGCTGGAAACGACCAGTCGGATATTTCTCTAAACAACTGGACACAGTGAGTAAAGGGTGGCCAAACTGCCTGCGAGCAGTGGCCGCAACAGTGATGCTCATACAAGAAGCTCGGAAATTGACTTTGGGAAGAACAATAACAGTCTATGTGCCACACATGGTGATAACTGTCCTAGAACAGAAGGGGGGACACTGGCTGTCCCCCAGCCGAATGATGAAGTACCAGGTGGTATTGACTGAACAGGATGATGTGATTCTAAAGACAACTAACCTGGTAAATCCTGCAGTGTTTTTAAGTTCCATACAGGAAGAAGGACGACTGGAACATGATTGCTTGGCTACCATCGAGTATGTTTATTCCAGTCGTGAAGATCTGAAGGATGTGCCATTGGAGAGACCAGACTGGGAACTGTATACTGATGGAAGCAGCTTTATGGAACAAGGAGTCCGATACGCCGGATATGCGGTAACAACAGAGACTACAGTCATAGAAGCAGGAGCATTGGCGGGTACCACATCAGCCCAAAAGGCAGAACTCATCGCTTTAATTCGAGCCTTAGAATTAAGCAACGACAAGAGAGTAAATATCTGGACTGATTCAAAATATGCCTTTGGGGTAGTGCATGTCCATGGAGCTTTGTGGAAAGAGAGGGGGTTATTGTCCTCTCAAGGATCAAACATTAAGCATCAAACAGAGATTTTACGATTATTACAAGCAGTTCAAAAGCCAGATCAAGTAGCAATCATGCACTGTACGGCACACCAGACTGGCAATACAAAAATAATAGCTGGGAATAATTTAGCTGATAGAACAGCAAAAAGGGTAGCAAAGAAACAAGCATTGCAAATGGCAATAATTCCTTCTAAAACAGTAACCCTTCCCAGGGAGAAACCGAGATATTCAGAGGAAGATGACAAATCGGGTCAGTTATTAAATGCTAAGAAAAACTTAGCGGGATGGTGGGTAACTCCTAATGGACAGGTAGTAATTCCACCTCCTGTGATGAGAGAGATAATTCAAACGAGACATCAAGAATGTCACTGGGGAGCAGAAGCCTTAGTAACATCTTTGGGAAAGCAAGTAATATCAGTTAAGATGTTGGGAATAGCTAATACGGTAACTGCAAAGTGTGAAGTACGTTTGAAAACCAATCCAGTGATTAAGAAAAAGGTTCAAATGGGCAGACTGAAATCTGGTACAGAACCTGGAGATTATTGGCAAGTAGATTTTTCAGAGCTGCCTAGACAAAATGGGTACCAGTACATCCTGGTAAGGGTTGATACTTTTACAGGATGGCCAGAAGCCCTTCCCTGTCGCACCACACAAGCAAAAGAGGTTGTGAAGTGGTTATTACAAGAAATAATTCTGAGATTTGGAGTTCCTATTGGAATTTCCTCTGACAGAGGTCCACACTTTGTTGCTGAAGTAGTCCAAAGTGTTAGCAAAGTATTGGGTATTAATTGGGATTTACATGCGTCTTGGAGACCACAATCTAGTGGGAAAGTGGAAAGGATGAATCAAACTTTGAAACGACAAATAAGTAAAATTTGTCAAGAAACCAGTCTAAAGTGGCCTCAGGCACTTCCATTGGCATTATTATGAATCAGGGTACAGCCAAAGAGTGGAACTTCAGTCAGTCCTTATGAATTATTATATGGAAAAAGATATGAGTTTCCAGAACCAAATCTAAACATATGTAAAAGGAAAACAAGATGTGTATAACTATGTGCTTTTTCTAAGGAAAACTTTGGCTGCAATTTGGAGTGCAGTAATTTGGAATAGATCTTTATTCCAGGAAAATTCAGTGCATGATTTCCAGCCAGGAGACTATGTCTATGTGAAGACCTGGACCTCCGAACCTTTGCAGGAGCGCTGGAGAGGACCTTTCCAGACACTGTTAACCACTTTTACAGCTATCAAGATAGCAGAATCAAATGCTTGGATACATTATACTCGAGTGAAGAAAGCAACTACTCCATGGAAGATTGTCAATCGTGACCCAGAGACTTTAAAATTGACACTGAAACATGTCTAATTTTTTTATATCAGGTTATGATTATTCTTTGGATTTTATTTTGGTCGGTAGTGTTGGTGGGATCATGGGCTGGCTTGGTGGACAGTAACAAAAGACAAATAGAAACAGAACAAGTGATTGACATTTCCAAACAAATGGCTGACGAAAATTTGATGGTAGGATTGATTAAAGAATTTGCCAATTTACAAAATGTCACGCAGATCACTGCTTGTTTGCCAATATCGAGAGCAGTAGGTGAATCTATTCCATGGGGAATTTTAACTATGAATCTGACCAATCTGGAACATAAAAATGAAACTACCTATTGTGAACAAAGGTCAGTGACTCAATGGTATGAGCAAGTGAAAGTCATTAGAAAACAGTGGAAGTCGCCAGGTAAAGAAACAGATTGTAAAAAACCTATTGAATTATGATTTTATAACAGGATCCCGACCTAGTGCCATAGCTCAAGTTCTTTTTCCTGGGGGTCCAAATCCCCAGTTAGGATGGTGTTCTTATGATGAACAACTTAAAACCAATGTGAGCAGAAGTATCATGAAATGGAAGTGTAACAAAACTGGCCAAGGTAGCCAATTAGTAGAGCAATTGGACTCTATATGGTCTATGTCCATATTTTCCCATTTTCAGTATATGGCAAGAACTTCTTGGTGTTTTACCTGGGATGGAAAAGTTTTTTTCAGTATTACCCTGGGTAAATGATAGGTCAACTTTATAGGGAGAGAAGGAAAATAAAATAGTGCCGTGGTGGAAATGTGAAAAAGTGTATGATTGCAGTAATGCAGACTTAGTAATCCAAAGAATTCCTCCATTGGCCGCTGCTTTAAAATATGGTTGTTTTTGTCGAGGTCTTAAGAATACTCTCAATTTAACCAGAACTTTTACAGTTAGAAAAGGAACTTTGTTTAGTTGTAGAAAAACTACTATTTGAAGTCCAGGACATTTAGTTTGGGCATTAAGTGATGGAACCTGAACCACACATTTACCTTTAGATGGTAAGGTGAAACAAATTATTTTAGGCATGCCAACATTCTGTCCAATTTGGAAGAAATCACCATTTAAAGGATCTTTAGAGAATTTAGAATTGAAACGAATAAAGAGATCTGAGATAAATGATGATATTTGGAATGAACCATCTACAGGAGTGAAAATTGGCTGGGCACTTGAATCACTTTTAAATCCTGTAGCTTCATATAGAAACAGAGCATGGCTCTATCATTTAACTGGTCAAGTGAAAAAATTAGCAAACGTTACCAAAAAGGGGTTTAAGGAATTGAATATACAATTACAGGCAACTTCCAGAATGACTTTACAAAATAGAATGGCACTAGATATGCTCCTACTTAAAGAACATGGAGTATGTGGATATCTCAAGGATAAATTGGACCACTGTTGTATCCACATTCCAAATGTCACTCAGGATGTGGAACATGATCTAGACCTATTAGGAAAAATTGAAAAAGAAACTGAAACAATTCAAAAGCATATGTCAGAAGACTGGCTTGGGAAAATTTTTAACAAACTGGGATGGAATTTGAGCTCTTGGATACAATCCATAATTAAGACTTTGTTTCTGTTACTAATTGTCTTTTTGATGAGCATGCTAGTATATGCATGTTTGAAGAAACAGTTTACCAATAGAATTGCAGTAAATCGTATGATTATGAGAGAAGTACCAACTATTTTACCAAGACATGATCCATCACCAAAATATGTTGAAACAAAAGATATATGAATAATGTGAAAGTATTGAAATAATGATTTTCAACACTTTCAAAGGGGGGAAATGTTATTGATTTGTTAATAAGTTAAGAATGGTTCCTTTTGAACATGAAAGTAACAGGAAACTTTAAAAGCACTGATCAAAAATGTATTGAAAATATCCTGGTGGATGTATCTAGTCTTGACTGATTCTGAAATTGTAATGCTTATAAAGGATGTTAAAGTTGATTAAATGAAATTACCATTTCGTTTGTCCCTAGTGATGCTATTTTACATGGCTGCAAGTAATTTTCTGTATTGTGACAGTTAACTGTTATAGCTTGAGTAAAGGTAACCTCTGTCATATTTTCTTTTGACAACATTATACTTCATAATACTTCAAATATATTCATGTTAAAAAGATGCCTGAGGAGTGGGGGGTTTGGTGCAGCTGACAGGCCTGCACACACTTGGCATCTGTCCTGAGAGTCTGAAATAAAGGATGGCATCACAGGTACAGGCAGAGAGATATAGCCGTTCCTTGGTGGTGGATTGAATAACCAGGTCAAGGGTCACACTGGCATGGTCCCACAGACCTGGAACTCACACACCTGGACACCCACCCCCACCCCTCACATAGCAGTGTGATTTATAGCTGTCTTCAGCTCTGGTGTTTACTGCAGTGAGGATATATGACAAATCAGTCATCCTTAAGCTTTTGTTCCCTGACATTGTTTCTTCCATTCTGGCAGTGAACAGTCTTTGCAATTCTGGGTTGTCTTAAGGTGTGAAATGAGATTTAGTTTTTTTCTTTTGTTTTTGTCTGTCTGTCTTTCTACTAGTGAGGCAGGTGACAAGGAGGGAAAGGGGCACCTCTTAAAACAGTGGACGTAACTGTGCCTCTTATTCATACTGTATTATTACTGTTCTTATGATCTTAAATAGGATGATAATGTACAAAAAAGCCAAAGATCAGAAGAATTATTAGCCTCCATTTGTAATTACAGTGCCCTAGCTAGGTCTTAGGTATTGTGAGAGCTGTAATTTGTAGTAAGAGCGTACCTATTAAGGAAGAAATGAAAGTCATAACTGAGGGTATCTTTTTTTAAGAATGACTTACCTACAAATACATTATAGAACGGTATTTCTGCAGTAGCTTCCCAGCTGTTTGGCAGTAGATGTGTGCAAATCCTCTTCGTAGCCTGAAGCAATAACACCTGGTTGTGCAATTCTGAGAAATGCTACTAAAAAAGCCAGAAGAGTAATGGGAAAACTTTTAAGAAAAAGGACGGCAATAATCAAGTAGTACCATCCCTCCAGGATAACATTGACAATAATGTGTATAGTACTTTTCTGGAAATGCTGCAGTTGGGATAAAATTCTATGCTGAATCCTGAACACTTCAATGTGTGAATTCAAAGGCACAGATAACTTTCTTATTCTAAACTTCACTTGCTCCTTAACATTCTGACTAGATCCCAACTTCAGCAAATCACAATCTCTGTGCCTAACTTTTCCTCCTGACTGTCTCTGACTTGTAGCAAAATAGGTATGCAATATTTTAATGTTTTGTGTCAGTCAGAAAAGATAATATTTTTAGCATTTTTTGATCGGTTTTCCATGTGTTTCTTTGGCAAGGGGTGGCCAAGTAAAATTGCTGCTATACAGTGTGCAAGAAGGTGCCCTGTGTTCTTCCAGTGAATTAAATCACTATGCAGTTAATGCTCGCAGTTAACAGAAATCCAGTTGGTCTAGCTGTGAATGTACAGTATGGAGTTAAAGGACACCTCCTCCCTGCAACTGTCATTGCTTTTCTGGAGTAGGAAAAAAATTATGGTTTAAAGTTAAATTCAGTGCTTTAAATAAATAGAAAATTACCCTGATCATAAGAGATCTCTAGGGAAAATGGGAAAGATTTACAGCACCTTAGAAAGTATTGAACAGGAAATACTTTGGGAGAAGTGCCTGAAAGATTATGTGTGGTGAGCAGCACAGGCTAACAGGCATAATCTTAAACTTGTAAAGGAACCACATAGAAAGCACAAGGTAGTGCAGAACTAGTTGTGTGGCAGGTTAGAGTAGTTTCTGCTGGTTTCTTTCAGAGCATCTGTGGGTGAGCTGGCCTAATGACAAAACTCTAGGAGAGACAACAGATCTTATTAATTCATAAAGAAAACAAGTAGTGATCATCTTAAAAAAATGTCTTGAGCTTGTAGTCTGAAACTTTATCCAGAATTCTTCCTTTACCTGTAAAATAGGCGGACACCTACTGGAATTTACATAATTATGGTAGAAACAGTCCAAAGCTTTTGTCAGACACCACCCCCCGAATATATGTTAAGGGTCTGTTGTCCTTTGTTAACCCTACCCATGTGTCATGAGTAGAAATTAAATAAAACACAAAAGGGAAGGGGAATTTCAGGTATGAGAAATTAAAGGTGTTATACATTGTATTAAAAATAGGGATTCTTTTTCCCCAAGACTGATTATCAAATGGACTGCAGACTTAGTGGAAAAGCGTCTAGCTCTTGTTCCCTTGATCTGCCTTGCACTTATATGGCCGGTCCTACCTCAGGTCTATTTTGCAAGAGATCTTAAGATAAGCAAGCAAACAACAAAATCCCTAGTGGAAAAAGGCTAAAACAACATTAAGCAGCTAACTCTAAGCTCTTGAGAGATGTATTAAAGCCTTCCATCAGTGAGGTGTTTGTTGCTTCTCGTTGAGGAAGCTCCTGCTGCAGGACAGGCTAATTTACTTTGCCACAGGTACTAGGCAAAAAGTCTCGAGTGATGTAAATCAGCTTAGTTTTGCAAACTTGGCCTTCTTGGTTATTTAAAGTCTAACACACATTTCTGTGGAGAATTAATTTGCAATGGAAAAATAGTCAAATCGGAAAGATAGTACACTGGAATATACAGACTACAACCAGAATTTTGGTACGTCAGTTGTTTGGATTTTCTTGATAACATCAGCTTTAAAGTATTTAAGGCATTACTTTCCTTCCTTTGTTAAGCACTATCACATCCATAAGGTTAGATCAGATATGCTTATTATCTATTTGACTTTGGTGAATCTCTTTACATGTATGAGCTTAAACATGTACAGGACCAGGTGAAGAATCGGGGCATAGATAGAGAGGAAGAATGGTAAGTGTCTGTTTTCAGTGCAGTCTGATAGATGATGAGACAGCTATAGTACTCAGGTTAATGTGTAAATAAATGCTCAAGCAGAAGTAGTGCATACTTTCTAAAAAAACTCACAACAGCCATCCATCCACAACACACACTCCCCACCCTCAACAACAAAATACCAAACACAAACCAACAACCATGAACCATAATTTTGACGTGCTAAGTTGCAAAGGAATACAAGACATAATTTTTTAAAAAAAGTTTTAGCAGTTTGATTCATTAGATTGTGGCATGAAAATTAATGTGATGTTTAGTCTCATAAGTGATTAGAAAAGGATGCTTCTTTTCCTAAAATAAACAAAGATTGCAAGCTCTGAAGATGCTTGCAAATCCAGAGCGCTGGGTGGAGCTCTAAACAAAGGGTAATGAACAGCCTGTTGTATATTTCCACCCAAAAGTCAGCAGATTATATATCTGCTCTGAGAATCTCACACGAATCTTCTTAATTTGATCTGACAATCTTTCCTCATATCCAAGTCATATTTAATACAGCCGGTTTAGAGAAGCTCTAAACTTAATTGACAAGCTTGTTAATTTATGAAGCAAATTGTTCAAGAGTATAACATTGAAGAAGAATACAGTGGTCTGCCTGGCTTTTGTCCGACATACTTGCTGGTTACTCTGGAGTCATAACAATTTTTTGAAAAGGGTTAATGAAATGCTGGTAAAGGCAGGAATGTAAGGAACAAAAAGTTGCAGGAGGAATGGAAAGGTTTGCTCTGGGTTTAAGTTGTGCAGTCTTTCCCTTTTCCACTCTCCAGCTCATGAGCTCCTCTGAAAAGTTAAATCTTAAATTGGAGTTTGAATTTTTTTTTTCCACAAAGTGACAGTAGAGTTTCCGTGCTTATGCAGAGCACAGAAAATTATCATTCTTGCCTTCATGGTGGTCAAAGTGCTCCGAAGATGACTTTCCAATTGAAGCGTTGTTATTTCCTAGAGATTTTTCATGAGCGTTTAGCTTTTTGAAAGATGTTGATCAGTAGGATATTGTGGGAGGGAGGGATAAATATTGCTGTACTGCAACCATAATGCAACCAACACTTTTTAAGACATATGCTATACACCCTGAAGGTAGTTTTCTGAGGTTCCTGAAATAGTAAGCATTGTGATGTGGAGACCACGGAGCTTTGTTACACTGGCATTCAGAAAAACTAAACCAACTGTTCTTGAAACTTTGTAGTGCCATTACTGTCACATTTTTTTCTACCTTGGAAACTCTTCTGGTAGATGAGTGGAGACTTCAGGCATCTTCTGAAACAGAGCAGACGTTTCCATCTGTTTTCTGCTCTGTGTTTTGTCATCTTGGCTTTAGCAAAGATGTTTTTAGACAACCTGGAAATTTTCTTTGTAGAAAGCAGGTGATTTTTACACACAAGCTGTGTATCAACTCCTAAATCCAACAGGTACAAGTACAGCTACTTGTGGAATTAGTTTGGCCACAGAAATTACTATGCAAAGAGCACACACCTGCTTTGTCAGTTCACTGCTGATTTCTGAAATGCAGCAAATTTAAGAGCAGTTTATGTCTTGAGTAGACCTTGCCAGACTTTTAGCCTGTTTTTCCTGTGAGTCTAGATATCTAGAAACACAAAATTCTCTGAAGTACTGGGTTTAAACTGCTAAGTCTGAATTATAAAATACAAGGTTGGCTGGTTTAGTGACAATGTCTGAAGAATATAAATGCTTGATTGACATAGGAGGTGGACGCAAGGAGCCTATGGGGGAAAAAAGGTTTACTCATTGGCTGATCAGAATACTGTATTTAAACCTTATTGGATTATAGCAGTCTTATACAGTACTTCACAGTGAGCATACTGTCCTCTAGAGAATTTGGATCCCCATTCCCTAATCAGGTTGATGAGCATTTTAAAATGCAAATAAAGGAAGTCTTACAGAAGAACTGATTATGTCATCACACATGAAGGAGCTGCTACAGGAATGTCTATGAAGCGGTTCTAAGAGAGCTTCTTTGAGACACTGGGGGAAAGAGGCTCAGATTTAATGACACAAAAGAAAAAAAGTTTGTTGATTGGCCTAATCACAGTATTTGATTGTGGAACTTAGGTGGGAGCTACATTAGAAACTTCTCCCAGAATAGTGTTAGCAGCAGTTAAGACACTAAACTGTGGATTTTAATACAGTAAAAATTAAGAGATGCACAACAAAATGCCAGGGTTTAGACAATAAAACAGCCACAGTACTTACGTGAAGTGCTTCTCTTGTTAGGAGGTATTTTGATCTTTTGCTGAAAAAAGCTGTAGTAGCAAGAAAGATAACACAGTCTTCTTGTTTTTTATATTCATCTGATGTAATTAAATTTCTTTCACTCTTTGCCTATGTGAATACAAGCAAAACCTGAAGGATTTTGCTTTCATTAGTGTGTTGTGTAGGGGGAAACAAGAAAAAGAGGCACTGCTCCAGGTTTTATGAATGTGAACTAATCTGAATGTTTGTCTAGTCCAATGTCCTTTCTGCAACAGTGACCAGTAGTAGATACAAGCATAAAGTTTAGATAGTGATGCTACCTGGTGTGAACCTTCTCAGCAAGGCGCTGGGAAGGCACTGGGAAAAGCTCTGTACAGATATGAAGTATTCCTTTCTTACTGTTGAGGTTTTTGTTTCATTCATCCACACAGAAATTAAACAATTTCAAGTGCAGAGACTACTCATAAAGGTAGATACTCATCATTGACAAGCTGTAGCCCATTCAGTGTTGTGTGTGTATAGCTTATTTTTTCACTATGACAAGTGAGACACTGCTATTTCTTTCACTTTTTCCATTCTCAAATTGTGAAAATGGGTTTGATTGTGATCTGTAAATGTACAAAAAGCCATTTTTGCAAGTGGTACATGATTCATATAAAGAAAACCAAGTTCTTCTGAGGAAGGGTTTAAAGACTTCTGAAAAAGGTGCTTCAGCTCATGCTCACAACAGGTCTTGCGAATAAAAGAGCTATCTTTAGACCAGCTTACTTATAACTGCCAAGAATGAAATAGTATATGTTATGGAGCATAGCCAGGATTTTTAGTAAATATTTAACTTTAAAGTATTTGTCTTGGATATTGTTAGCCCTATTGCAATGGTTGTACAGACCTGGTGTAGATTTACTGATGTCTCACGTATGTCTGATAAAACTGTAGTCACCGTGGAATAGGAATGTACCAACCTCTAACCACGTGACTGGCTTGATAAAAGAAGCTTCCCCCTTCTTCCCTCACCTCCCAGACCAATTCTTCCTGCACTTTATGTTTTTGAAACATCAGACCATAAAGTGAAGCATCAAACTCTTCTCTTTCCCTTTTCCACCATGACAGCCTAGTTTTCACAGTACGAGGAGCTAGGTATTCAGTAAGTGCAAGTATTGAGAAATGATAAAGTATAAAAGTTAATGCCACATAGCACTAGGGAGAAAGGAGAAATACTTGTTAACCCTGCTTTAGGGAAGAACAAGAGATGTGTAGAAATTGGGCTACTTGCTGAAGACTACTCAGAGAGCCTGCAGGCAAATTTCTCTTGCTGTGTGTGCTCTGTGGCCACGGACTAAAAGGGCAGCGTAGGTCTGAGCACACACTTAAAATGTTCAAAGCTTTCACATGTAGTTTTTGCACGTAGCTTTCCTGGTAGTAAAACTTCAGCTATAGCTAGATTAGGGATTTTGTTGCTTAGTATTAGCTGTCAGACTGAAACAATTTTTGCTATCACAATGCTAAATGAGTCAGATGGAGATCAATTGCTGAACAAATTAGCAACAGTATTATCAAGAGGAAAGAAAGGTCTGTGAGAAACAGCGCATGCTTTGTTATCATGCAGTCCTAGCATGGAAGATGCGGAACACATAGATCAAAATATAATTTAGACCTTGATCAAGAGCATCATTGTCATATAACTACATTCAGTAAGAGTCAAAGAGTAAAGAACTCATCCATATTTCTTTAAACGGAAATTGTTTTCTTCCAATATGTGACTGGAAAGTTATTCAAGTATATTGCTTTATTGGCATATAATTCATGTGCTGACATTGTTTCTATTCCAAAAAAGTTAGTAAGCAAAAATCATTCTGTAAATTACTTTTTCCTGGTAACTTTTTTGGCATAGCTTATTAAGAAAACTTGAATTAATGGTCCAAGAAATTGGAAGCTAAATGTTCAGAGATCTTGATAAATGAGACTTATAACAATTTTTTTAGTGGGGTTCCTAGGACTATTCTTATTAACTCAAAATGCAAATGATACATCAAACCTTTATGATATATTAAGATGCAAAGATCCATTTCTCAACTCTAGAAATGATCAGAAACCGAGGCTGACCTGCCTGTGCTTGAAACTTGATGGGTGAGGCAGACAGTCTAGAAGTACTTAGTATCTGAAGCATGACTTGGTCTTTGGGGTGTAAAGGAGATCTTTCCCTGAGGAAACCTATGATCAAGCAGAAGTGCCTATGGATAGGTTGTTTGAAAAGATTGTGTTTAAAAGAATAAATTCTACAGGTAATGAGGTGACACAAACTGTTTACAATGCCATTGCACAACACTACAGGATATTATGCTGGAGGTTGTAGAAGCTCTGGTGGCAGCAATGGCAACTCTTGTGTTAAGCCATGCTGCTCCTTTAGCTGAAGATAATGATGTAAATAACTTGTATCACTGTTCTTTGGTGCTAAGAACTGCAATGCAATGGAAAAGTTATTCTAATAACTACATCTAATTACACTGAAATGAGAATTACTGAAAGTCAAGTGGTAATTATTCTTTTTATTAAGGCCATCAAAGAAACAAATGCCATGTTCATAGTTTAATATTAAAAGTCTGATGTAGAGAATATCCAAGAACTTTGAACCTACTGGAGCTTCAGTGTTCTAATATTTTTGTTGTCTTCCTTTCATCCAAAAACATCTAGGACAAGCGTTTCAACTTAATCATTGGTTGATGTTTAAAAAACCATGACTACATACAAGGCTTCCATATCTTGTTAAAATTAGATCTGTGTTTTCTCAATTTCGCTTTATGTGACTTTATGCTAGTTGGTTTTTTACTATACACAGCCTAGGTAATTGCTTACCCTGTGTTACTGTGGTTGTAAGCCAGAAAATTTGCATGTTGCTCTTACAGAAGAGGTCCTGTCTGAAATGAGGACTGAGTTGGGCTAAACATTCTGTGCACACAGTTAGGCACAGTGATTGCCTGAAAAAGCCATCTAATTATAATTAGTGCCTTTGCCAAACATTGTTCTAAACTGCTAAAATTACTATAAAACCACACTATAGTCCAAGTTAAGTACCCCACATGTTAGTAGAAAACTGTTGTGTTGGATTCTAAAGTGAAACTTTGAAAACGTTAGTCTCTGAATATAACTGAAACACATAAGCTGCTGAAGCTGAGCCCCTATATGGAACAACCCTTCCTGTGTTACTGAATTTTTCAGAAGAGGCCTTGTGCAACAGGTTTTCCCTGTCATGTGATTTTACAGAAAGCCAAATGCTAGAAGAGGTAATCAAGAACCTTAGCAAGCAGAGACTGAGTCAGATGAGGCTCTAATTTTTACAGAATCCATAGGTTTTCCATGATAAAGGAAGAGTATGGGGACTTTCACAAGACACTATGTATAGTTCTGTTGAAAACTGAATTTTTTTCTGTACTATTGAGAAATATAATACTTAGCTTTTTGGCTAGGTTTTTGAGAGACAAGTATTTAGCTTCTTTTGGCTTTTACTGTTTTAAATCTGAAAACACCAGTGCACGTTGTTTTAAGTCCTTTCTTTCCCATGGTTTGCCTGCTGCAGTTTGAGTTCTTTGGGTTTTTTTTTTGTGGTTGACACTGCTTGCTTTAGTCACTGTATCAGATAAAAAAAAAAGAATTAAAGCATTTGCTTGCACACTGTCATTTGTTGTTAAATTCCATTCCCCGTATACTTCTCGTTAATTCCCCCAGGGAAAGGCTTATCCTAAGGCTCTTCCAGAATTTTTAAATTCAGGGGAATGCATGTAGTGCAGGAGAGCCTACTCTGAGAACCACTGAGAAGATAAAGGGATAAATAAAGATTGCTTATCTTAGGTTGTGAAATAGGTACAAGGTATTTGCTCCAGTAAGGAAGACTAGCTCTATAAATCGGACTTATTCCGGCTCAGCCAGAAAGTGCAACTTAACACTACTCTGTGTTGTTGAGAAGAGGTGGCTTGCTTTCTGTCTCTCCAGGGAGAGTAGTTCTTTCCTTGCCCCAGTTCTAGGCCAGCCTTTCACTGGGCTATTTCAGCATGCTGTGTCAGAAGAAAAATAACTGAATCCTTTTGTTGGTTTACACAGTAGTTCCTCTTAACTTCATGCTGATTTGTATGCTTTGCAATGCTTTGCTTTTAAGATTTAGCATTCTTAGTATTTTTCTGTTAATTTCCTTTATAATAGGATTTTAATACATAGAAAGCAGATGACCTCTTTGTCATGTTTAAAGTCCTAATCTAGGTGTGTAAATCTCTCTTACTATCTAAGCATTTCCTAAAGTTGATAGCGATTTTTAAAGCATTAATGTTTTTCTGGGTTTCACAGGAGTTTTGATTTGCATTTGATGTCTAGGCATGTAGACGTTTGGATCTCTTATAATCTGCCATTTAAGTTCGTGCTTATTAGCATGACCAGCCTCTTAGTCTGAAAGATAAGACTGCTGCAGTGTGTAAAATACGGCAGTATGAATTTGAGTAGAGATTTTACCAAATGAGAAATTTAGTATAGCAAGTGTGTGTTAGCATGGCCACCTCTTCAGAAGCCATGAGAAGTATTAGTTAGGAGTATTTCTTTTAATATCAGTGCAAGGAAGGTGACCAAATAAAAGATCAAAGTCAATTTCAGTGTGAGTCTTGGCTTTAGCAATGTAATTTGAACTTCCATAAATTTATTTTTTACTGATTTTAGAATAGAAATTTTCACTGATGCAGTAAACATTTTCTCTTGTCCTTTCTGTTAAGTTGCTTTTCTCTCGGTAACAGTCTCTGTTCAGACAATGTATGTAATAAGAATAATGTGTCATGATAATCATTGTTATTATTGCCAGAATAGATACAATATTGAATAAACAACAAAGGGCTAGTATAATAGGACTGTGTATGTGTCTGAACATAGTGCTGGTATTCTCTAGTGGGGCATAATTTAGTTCCCCTGGTGCTGGACCATTTGAGTCTCACCACTAGTGGAGTCCCATAGGTAGGTCAGTGAACTTTGTAAAAAGAAATCTTGAGTTAGATATTTTCCACATTTAGATACAATCATTCTGCCTGCCTTTAGAAGAATGGTAATATGATTATTTATAATTTAATCCTTTATAACATTGCATTGTGTATTTTATAGAAACTATGTAAGTGTAGATAAACTATTATGTATTATAGTTTTTTATATACTGTAATATAAATTTAAAAATTATAAAATAGAGATAAAAGCTAATATGGCTGTTCAATTTATAGTGTTCTGTAGAACGCACTTTATATAAAACAGCCTTTTGTTAGTTTCAGTGCAGATTAGAATGCCATATGAGGTGTCATTTTCTGTTGATTTTCAACAAGATTATTTCTAATACGTATAGAAATACAAATTTCTGGTCTCTATTTTAGTCATGTGTTAGATGCATTTAAAATGCAGTTTGTGTTACTTGTTTCTGTATGCTTTAAACACAACTGTTCAGTACACAGAATGAGTTTCAAGAGAGTTCAAAATTTTGGTGTAAATGTCTTTTGAAAGATTATGTTAGGCACTGATTTGGGAGCTGACTCTTCACTATTTGGACCTTACAATCTCTTCTAAGTTCCTAAAACACCAAAAAACCTCTTGAATGATTGGTATGTTCCCTTCTACAGGGATATCGGATAGAACTAAATAGAAATTTAGATCTTAAAGCTTTTATAAAGTTAACATTATGTTACTAACAATCAATTTTAACAAAGCAGTGTCTCTGTTGATAAAGTTCAGTTGATTAAAGTGGAAGCTGATTTACTTTAAATAATGTCTGTAGAATGCTGCTGGTTTATGTGTGCACAGGGAATGCGTTTGCAGAAGTCTTTATGTATGCATGTATACTACATGCAAAGGGCAGGTTGTAATACGATCTAAAGAGAACTCCACTAACCTGAACATTTGCTATTTGCTATGAATTGCGTGATTAGCATCTCCACAAAAATGTTAATAAGCATGATTGTATGTGAATACTTGCAGAAGTACTTTATTGTAGTCAAAACATAAGTGATCACAGGAGATTTTAAATAAAAAAAAAAAACAGGTAAAAAAAATCCAAATAGAGACTTAAGTAAGTGCTGAAGGACTCTGAGGAGAAAAGGAGAGATGGTGTATTGATAAAATACTATCAGGGCGGTCTGCTTAGAAGTAGGAAACTGTGAAATGCTCTGCTGCTCCATTCAGTAAACACTGTAGGAATTTACACTTACACAAAAAAAAATCATATCAGTGATACTGACGAAGATTTCTGACTTTTCTTGTATTTGTCCACTAAAAAATGAAAACGGAGTAGATATCTCTAAGTATTATCGCTTACCATTGCTAGCTAGAGAAGACTGCGATGTTGGTTAAAGTGCTGCACATAACTGCAGAGAACTACAGGTCTTCATAGTTGAAGTTGTGGGAGAAAAGAAGGGGACAGAGTAGGGGTGGACTTCACACAGCAAGTTGTGACAATTACAAGGCTTAGTAATGGCTGAGGAGACTAATTACGAACTAAGGCACTTGCAACATGATTTAGAAGATGGCTTGTGTAGGAAGATTTAACAAGATCTTGTCACTCTGAAAGAGTAGTATGTGGATGCTAACAGTGTCCTCAATGCCATCCTGGTTTTCAATCTTACAGTGTCTTTTTTTCTATGTTAATGCATGCTTCATAAATTTGCTCATGCACAGAAGGCAAATCAGCTGTGTAGTCTCACTTGTCTTACCTTTTGTCATACAGCCAATACACCCTGTAGACAACTTCCAGAAACAAGAAAATAAGATTTTTCTTTGTACACTGCTTTTGGTTAACTGTTAGATGACTTTTCTATTAAGGAAAAAGGTGTGCAAAGTATTAATAGTTGGTGCATCTCACATCCAGAAGGCAATGTTGTTACCTGTTATTTACATTACATTGCCCACTGCTAGACTATATTAGCTGTTCTATCAGAGATGATAACAACAGATATGATGCAGCAGTTGTACTCCGGTGGTAACTAATGAAGCGCTAGGTGGATAAGAGATGCTGACTAGTTAAAATACTGAAATTGGTGAGAATATGTTACTAGGTTAAAACATCATAGTACAAAGATGGTGACAATTTGGGTAGAGGTGTCTATATAGCATTATTTCTTGATATTTAATAACCCACAAGACAGCTAAAGTACTCTTTTAATTGTCCTTTGCATACTGAAAAATAAACACTTAAATAAATCTAAAGAAACTGCAAATAAATGAAAAACTTTTTCACACAAAACTTGATGCCAAGAATTCATTGATGTATATGAAGTATATGGCTGAACCTCTTTAATTAAGCACTAGAAACTACCTTTGCCAAATCTAACATTAAAGAAGACTTCGTCTAATAATATATAACCATTATGTGTTTGATGTACAGCCATGACAATGCTCTTAGTAAAGGATTATGGCGCTGCATTAAGCTGAGGAGAAAGCTACTTTAATACCGCAGTATTAAGCCACCACAGCAAACTCTGGAACAGTGCAACTTATCTAACACATTAAGGACAAATTCAGGTTATTAAGCCTAATTAAATCTATTTTAACAGGATTTATCAGCATATATCTAGAGGTTGCCAGTCTTGATTTAAATTTGTCTAGAGCCTGCATGAGTGCTACTGAACTCACTGGGAAGATTACTCTGTGCTTTGGTGGTCTTTGGATCTGGCTGATCTGCAGACAGATGCACACTGCAACATAAGCATAACAAATGGCAAAATACATATTTCGGCAGCCTTCCTATTATCTGGCAGCTGTTCCATTAACATCTTTCTGAACCTGTGAGACTGCTACCCAGTTAATGGCTCATAATACAGATACAGGATTGTTGACTGTTTCCTGCTATGCAAAGTAATCTCTGCTCTATTCACAGATTTATTTAACTCTTCAATTTGCATTTCTGGAATACAGTTCAAAGCCCAACAAGGAGGGTTCTGCATCTTCCTTTTATTCATTGTTGAATCTCCTGGCTGCTGAAATGCATATTTATAATCCCTCTAAGTATTTTAACGATAACTGTTTTCATTCTGTTCTAGATATTAGGGATATTTTTTACTTTGCTTTAATTTGTGCTGGTTCTGTTGATCAATTTTTCCTTTTATTTTAAATCAGTGTAAGAACTAGGATATACTGGTTTTCTCCTATATTGGTAACTGCTACAGAAGATAAGCTGTCTAGCATAAGGCGAGACTCTGAAGGAAAGCATTGAAAGGCTGGAGACAGCAAAATCTAGACAAGTTACATTGTCAAATGGGTTCACAAGAGAAAGAAACACAAAACGTACTCTGTGGCTTGATGTTTTCATTAGCTGTGAAGTTTCAAGTGCAAGTTAATTTGTAGTTTCCTGTTAAGAGTATAGGCCACAACCATCCTTTTTTGCCAAGAGAAATTGTGTTTCAAAAAATTGTAACAATGGTTTCTAAACGAAAGCGTGTCAATCACTATGGAAAAGAAAATACGGCACTCCCTAAAGAAACTGGAGTACAGGTGAGTGCAGATGCTGTTCAGTTCACTACTGCCTTCCTTTGCTCTCCTTTGCATCTGCAGCTTATAACTCTATACCTTGAGCTTCTGTCAGGAGAGATTCTCTGTCAGGAAGAACTTCAGAAATTAAAATCACTTCCCTAGAGAGATAGCTCTGTACAAAGCGGTATAGTCCACTGATACATTAGTACAGAGCATAATGATTAGCAATACAGAAAGCTCCTGCTTGTCTTCATTGTAAATTGCTATTTATATAAACTGCAGTTTAACCATTAATGAATGGAAGTGTGGAGTTTGAATGTAAAAGACACAGTAGCTGTCCTCGTTTTTCTTACTCGGGGCTTTTTCATTTGGTTTTGTTTTGCATTTGTATGTAATTGGAAGTGTACTATTCTGCAGATCCTGCAAAAGAGGAGCATGCATGTACGTTCCTGTCTCAGGAAGAACTGACAAAGTTAAAACCCAAAAATTTTTGTCTGAATTTTGAGCAGTGTTCTTTTTTTTTAACACAGGACAGTAGAAAGCTCGTGTTTTAAACTTGCTGTCAAAACCTGACAAGAGTTACTGCAATTAAAGATGACAGCTTGTGCCCTTCTTTCAAATCTCCTCTGTATGGACCAGTCCTTGTTTGATCGGTGGTTAATTTTTCACTACTGTATCAGCCTTGTATACTCAGAGTGTGCATTGTGGTAATATTTGCAGACTGTTGGGTTCCAAACCGAAGTGGCTGTTGTCTCTGCAATTCATGTAATATTTTTGAATAATTTCTCCAAGAAAACATGTTCAGAAATCTCTGGAGGTCTCTATAACAGATGAGTTCAGGAGTCAGAAAGTAAATGCTCATTGAAATGGTTGAAAGAAGCTTATTTCTGTAGGTATATTTCCATAGTGGTGGAAGTTCAGTACATACAAATTAAATTAATTTCATTGAGTTACCTCAGGGCAATGCCAGCTTTGCTAAAGTGAATGCCCCAGTTTTGCTTCTGAAAGTCCTGTGTCTTACAGAGACACTTGTATAGCACATGCTTTTCAGCATCTCCCGAACCATCTTGCTTAATCGTGTCATGTTGTATGTTCATTGCATTGGCCTCACGACTCCATCTTTAGGCACTTTATAATAAGACATGATGTGATACAGTGAGAGTACTGTAATGTTAGGGGATGGTAATGAGGAAAAAAGTTGACCACTCATTTGTGCACTGTCGGTTTTGTTTGCCTCAGAATTCAAGATAATCACTGTTCTTGATGCTTTGCACTAAAAAATCATAATAATTAAACAACTGTGTTTTCCAGGAGTCTGGATTAAGATTTTGGTTCAGTAAGTTGATTCCCTATTCAGCAGAGTATGTGCTTACATCCTCTTGACATTTATTATGGAAAAACACTTGGCCCAGAGATAAAGGCACTAGCTTGAGGCTTGTGAAGACACATTTCCTTGTTCTGTTGGTTCTTTCATAATATTTCTATTTGACCCTGAAGAAATCAGACTATTCTGAAGAATAATTTAGTATCCCAGGTTCATTTTCTGAAATGCGTGCTCTGAAGAGCTTTTTAAAAATGTTGTGGTCAGTCTTTCTATGCCCCAACACTCAATTTGTGAAAGAAAAATGGTAGCACTGCCTTATCACTCTTGTCACAGACACAGTAGTAACTATGAGTGACAAAAATACTTGGGTAATGAGTGCTTGAGAGATTTCTTTCTAGGTACATTTTTCAGTTGCTACTGACAGGGAACCTGAAGCTGGAAAACTTGCAAAACAGTTCCTCCTAACTTTCAGGGTAATTTCATAAAATAAAACGTGCCACTTGTATTAAAAGTTTCAGTCTTCTATCTTCTGAAGTCAAGCTTGGGTGGATTTCTAGAGCTCAGTTAGTTATGCTGTGGGATCTGTTTGGGGGAACAAAACCAGTCACGTAAGAGGACTTAGAACAGTATAGAACAAGTCCAATACTATTGTTTCATGTGCAGTATTTAAACTGATCTGTTGGTGAAAATGAGAAAAGAAGCCTTCATGTTATATTTTTTCTTTATGTAATTAGTGGGTTTAAAAGAATTAATATGTTACTACTGACTTATTTTTATGTCACTCTGTGTGTGTGTGTAAAGAGATAGTGTTTGCCAGGAGAACTTCATATTGGGATTTGTGGGCGGAAAAAAATGAGAAATAGTAAATATAAGAAATAGAAATTCAGGGCAAACTAAAAATTACCTGAGGACTTTGGCTAAATTCTGTAAATTGTGCTAGAAAAAATGGGATGATTATGTGATAATGTGAAAGTACTTAATTTTGATGTTTTGTTCATATATCATTTCCAAAGCAGCAAAATATTTCCTTTTTGAAATAAAATTCCTGGAGAAGCCTTGTATTTTCAAAGGGAGTTGCATTCTCTGTTTTTAGAATAGAACTTGAACTGGTAGCTCTTCACTAATGTGTACATAAAATACTCTGGCACAAATGGTTTGATAATCATGATGTTTTCCTGACTTCAGCATTTATAGAACACACATTTTAGTGAAGGCTGAAGTATTTCAGCTTTTCCATATGGCCATCTTTTTGGAAAGTGGTTCTGAAGTAACTGTCTCTGGTGCTTTAAAAGCTATGGTAAAAATTTAGATCATTCTCACCTGCTGAAGAGAAATGATAGAATCCAGTTTGGCTGCAGGCATGTAATTCAGTAACTATGTAAGACTTGTTAGAACTCTAATGTAAAGCCAGCTGATACTCCATGTCCTTATCTTCCTGTGTGTATATCACAGGTGAAACAAAGAATAAGAACTATAAGTTGAAGAACTGTAGTTATTTTAAGTAATAAATAAAATCTGCCTGTTAAAAGCCTTGTGAAATATGTTATTTTAAATCAGAACAGCTTTCTCATACCATAATTTTATTTATGTTGGAGAAGCCTATCCTTAATTTAATATTCATCATTGAATAATTAAAGATAGATATATCATTAGAATTAACAGTTTTTCAATAAAAAGGTAGTTTATTCGGTGTACAGAAACTGAATATCTTCTCACTTTGAATTAAAGTAATTGGTAAAACCCTGGTTTGCTATTAAATGCAAATAGATTTCCTACTTCACAAAAGGCTGGTATGGAAGATACAAGCACTGTGTTGAAGTGTCTCTGTCACATTTTGTTTCATTTAATTTTATCAGTTACAATATTTCATTTCTGTATTTGGAAATTTGGGTCTGTGTACTATTGGTGTTTTCCCCATAGAAGAGCACAGATGTAATGCTGTACATACAATGTTATATTAATTGTTTCTAACATATAATTGGATGAGTGATTTAAATAGCATCTCCCAGTGAGAGGAGAAATAAATAGGCCAACACACACAATTTTTGTTTTTTTGCTGTGTATAAGTGGATCTGTTGTTGAACTGGTGAGGTTTACTTTAGTGCAAATAGGAGAATGTATTGTATTTTAGAATAATGATTGCATGGATTTTTGGTAAATGTTTGAACTGGATTACTGGTCCGACTGTATGACTGTACTGTGGGGAAAAAGATGATGTTTAAAGTGCACTTATCTTGGGCTTAATGTTACATTAGTCAAGAGTCTTCGAGAATAGCAAATTGACATTTTTTGCTCTTAGTTTACAAGTTTTGCTCAAGAACCTTCCTGCCTCCCTGGGAGTTTTGATTGCCAGCTCTGGAGGCATGGTCTGCATCTGTACCACATTTGGAATACCTGAGGATATGCAGTTTTGTTTGGACATCATCTTTGTTTAGCTACCATCTAGCTGGATTCAAAAGTATTTTAATAAGTGTTTACTACAGGGATGCCCATTGGCTTTTGTCAGATTTGTAGCCAGTGATACAGATGAATTACCTAACACAATGCTTGCATGGTCCCTCCTCTCTCACAGCGCTACCAGTCAGGCTGTGAGCCTGCCACACACATCACCTGTGATTTTTTTTGGTTGTGATCAAATGAACAGTGGAATGGAAAGTAAGATGGTTGTTCATGTGAGAGCTGGGTACAGGGCAGAGGTACCAGTGGGGTTGTGCTTTGTGAGCATTCCTCCACCACTCCTCAAAAGAGAGCTCTTAGGAAGATTATGTATCCCCATAGTGATCGACAGCATTGTTTCAAGGCAAAGTATCCAATATGACTTCCAAATGATAACTGACACATACAACTTAATTTTGATCATTATCTCTGGAATGAATCTTCACGTAACTGCTGTGGTATTCAATTGTGCAGCTAACTGAAGCCTCAATGAAAGAAATAAGCTATGGCATAAATATTTAAACAGTTATACAGGTGTTACACTATGTTTTCAGCTAAATTTCTCTTTGGAAATGTCTGAATTCTGTAACTGAAGCAGGCTTAGTTGAAGAAGTAGTGCTTTAAATTCCTCATCAGCTGCACTTGTCTAGAAGGCACCAGTGCCTGAGACATGGAACCATTTCTTAATTAAATTGAAAAAAATCTTACACTGTCCTCCTTTGTACTTGTCTATTGAGCAGCAAATCTCACTCATAATTTCTTTCCACGTGGCTCTGGTAATTCTGACAGCCTCTAAAGAAGCAGCAGTTTATCTTGTTTGGCTTTGAAGATTGCACAATTTAAATTATAATTCAGTTCATGCAGGAGCTGGACTGGATATGTCTTTTTCATTTTTTTTTACTATTGATTGTTGTGAAGTTTATTGGGAAACATGAGAAAGGGAAGAGAGGTCATCATATTTTTTCCTTCAGTGCTGAGGTGGTGTGTGGGGGGAAAGATGTTTGCATTGTCTATAGAATGTTAGTGAGCAAAAATTTCAGTTCTGACATTTCAATTTGTAGAGAGATATAACACAGGGACCTGTTACTAAAAATCAGATCTAGGTTTTGTGAGTTAAAATGATCTATAAATTAATGTTTTAGCTGGTACCAGGTTTTTGTTCATTTTTTTTTCATGTGGCTGACTTAGGATTTTCTCTCTTTGAACTAAGGTTGTGTCTTCTGTATGCTTTTGTATGCCTTGTAATGAAGCAGTGTCCCAGAGACACATTAAAGGGCTGCTACATAGCTGGAGGATCACTTTTGAGAAGGATGCATGACGAGATCATTACAAAACACTCATGGCTTTTCACATGAATAGGAGACATCTATTCTAGCTCCATCTTGTATATTGCTGTTAGCCAATGGGTATTTTTCACAGCCTGTCAGTAGTATACAGAGGGTGCAGTGTAGGAGCAAATTATTGCTGTGTCTTCGTTTATCTTGATGCTTTCAAGGATACAAAATGTCCATTCTCTCTACTTTCAGGCTTTTTGCTTTCTAACAATAAAGGGACCACAATATCTTTATTTTTAAGGAATGTCTGTACTGTACTTGCTTGACTCATTCCTTGAGGCTCCAGTAGACCTGAAGTAGACCTCTCCTAGACCACAGCTATTCTGATCCCTAAATACATTTAAAGGTCCAGGCATGCAATGAACTGAAATCCATCCAGACTGCACTTTTGCATGATCAGCAAGATTTCCCTATTCTCAGAGCAAGCAAGAAATGTGTAATGTTAAAAATAAAATGCAAATGCCTGAGTTATTTGAATATAATAACTTTATTAATTTAACTGTCTAACAGATACTGATGACAGTCTAATAATAAGGCCCAAAATGTTCTTTCTCATTAAAGGAGTTAATGAACTCACTCATCTTAAGAATTTCATTTTAATTAATTAGGAATAATTTATACCAGAGAGAAAAGTGACAAAAAACATTCTTATTCAGGAGTGGAAGATTGGTAAACCTCTGTTAATGAGGGATGCCATGTGCCATGACTTTCATGAAAACTTTCATTCCTACAGTTCTCTGATTCATGTGTAGAAAGTCACTGGGTGGCTGAATATTTTCAAAATTTCAGCACAATAGTTGTTCACACTCATTGCTATTGTATGTGCTACACAGTATGTAACACCTATAGCAGGCACAATAAACAAAACAATCTGCTTCAAGACAAAAAAATCTGTCCTTACATATAGGTACGGTATTAAAATGTGATAAGGATATGTTAGTAATATAACTTTTAATTTCTCCATAATTTCAAAAAGTAGAAAAATTAAATGCAAATATTATCTTTGAGTTGTGAAGTGTGGTTCCTCTTTTGGACTCTAGCTCCTTCAAAAATTAAATTTCAGAAGTTGCACTTTAGAGGCACTCGTTTCATATCTAGTCATGTTCTCTATTTCTGTAAAACAGAGATGCTTTTGGCCATTTTACTGGTTTATGGTGGGGTTTTTTGTCTTTCAGGAGTTAAAAAACAGTACAATGGAAGCAGTAAGCATATTGCTCTAAGGTAGCAATTTCAGTTTCCTGGTATTTTACACCCAGAATGAACTTTCATGACTGACTTAAAATGAGTAAACTATAAAATTTCGATTTATGCTTCACTGGATTAATTTCCTTAGGCTGCCATGCCTAGATTTCAGTGTATGTTGGCTGCAGGAGGTTGATAATGTTAAAAATAACTAACCTGAAAGTGCTGAAACCACGATTGATAAGTAAAAAGATAAGCTTTAAACCAGCAGGAAATGCTGGAAGAGTTATGTTAAGAGTGAATGGTAAGCAAGCAGATGTGTTCTAATATTGGAATTAATATGGAAAGATGGTTTAGGCATATTAACAGAGTTAGGATTGTACCTAAGGAGTCTTTACTGTTATTACAACCTTTTTTATGTTGCATACTGTAGGTACACTTCAGGAAATATGCTTCCAGCTGTAATTCGAATGGGCTGGAGATTAGGGGACTAATCAGACAGAAAGGACCGATGACTTTCCCCAAGATGAACCAGCAGCTTGACAACACAGGTAGGAATAGCATTTAAACTATTTGTTTTGCACTCCTGTACTCTGATGGTACCCTACACAACTTTCAGGGTTTTATTTCAGGCAGTAGCTGTTTTAGAGTTGTTTTTTGCTTCTGCCTGATTTTTTTGGACCTGGAAATTACGTGGTAACCAATATGCTGAGCAGGTTTGCTGAATGTACAACTCAAATTGAAAGTGTGTTATGTGTTGCCTTTGTACATCAGGATTGAAAGCTAATTTGGTTGAAAGTTGTTCTTTGTTGACATACATGGGAAAAATCAAAAGGAAAACTTTGTGTTAAGAGCCTACAAGTTGAACATAAATTATCTGTTAAAGGTGAACTCCATTTATAATTATTTTTACTGTCTTTAAAGCACGCATGATATATATATATATATATAACACGCTTTTATTTTCAGAGACTAAAGCTTTCTTTGATTAAATATTTACAGATCAGTGTAGCCTCCAAAGGCTTTTATTCTCATTCTAAGGTAATACACAAGTATGCAAGCAAAGAAAACATCAATGCAGACACACCTCAAAAAAGAGTAATAAGATACAGTTACAAAAGAAGTTTTATTATCCTAAATTTGTATGTGGTCAACAAGGTAGGGTAATAGGCTGGAAATCAGGAGCCTTGCTTTTCCTTCTAATCTTCTTGCTTCGTTGTTGAGCAGACAGTTTAATGGATTAAAAGCTCTTCTGAGCAAGATCTCTTTCATTCTCTCTATTTGTGTCTTAAATATACATTATGAGTTCACCACCTTTTTGCTTACAGCCTGTTGATCTGACCATTGCAGTAACAGCAAAAGACAGGGAGGATTGTGTAAGCCTTTTGGCAGTAACTTCATGGAAAGGGTGAAAGCAAGTAAAGGTGTAACTTTACAGTTCTAACGTTCAGTTCCGTGTTCTAATAACATTCCTAGTGCAGCCTTAGAAAAGACTGCCAATGAGTCTTTATATAGGGCTGGGGTATTTCTGCTTTCTTTGTTGTGATGTTGAGCAATTAGCACTGCAATTTTTTTCTTTTCCTTTCTAAATGGAAGCGATGAACTCTTCCATTCTAAATGGAGCTAGAGGAAAGCCATGTTTTTAGCCAGGCAAATATAATTTTAAAAACACGACAACGTTGAGTCCAATAGCACCAACATTTTGATGGATAGAAAAAGCTTAGTGATGGATGGCAAAGTGTAACGATGAGTGCTGAAGAATCGTTTTTGCTGTCATGCAAGCAGTTATTGGTAAGAGAATATAAATTGGTGAAACTTGTGCAGATTTTAGCAAATTGAGGGTGACCAGTGCCACAAAAGACAGAACACAGTGCCACCTAGTGCCTTCGGCAAAATCGAACTGGATTATCCTCAGTCACCTTCCAGGTGGGTAGGATTTCTAAAAAAAGAAAATGCATGAAAGTACTATTAACGTGTTACTGTAAAATCAGTGGGCTGTATCTTCCATTCAGAGGCATGTCTATTCTGACTTCTCAGGAGAGCCCTTAGGGTGTAATAAATATTCTCAGCTTGAGTGGATCCTTCCCAAGTCCCTTTTTACTGTTGAAATACGGGGTGTCACCTGGGTGGAGTGGATGGTGTGAACATGCGTCAAATCTCAGCAACGAGTTGGTTTCTCAAAGGATGTTAGACACCATGTGTACATGAAGGCAAACACCTGCACAGGGTTAACCTCCTGCTGAAAGGTCAGGTCTGAAAATTTTCCTGAAATCCAAATTGCAAAGTTGAGATTTTATGCAATTTTTGATCAATCTTTTTTCATTAACTTGAGGGAGCGTATTTTTTTTCAATGAAATTTTGATGTGAAGAGAGGGTAATTGTTATGTAAAAATACATCACAGTACTGTTAGTAGTGTGACATTAGTACTTAGAAACACAGATCAAGTCTGCTCTTTGGATTGAGTTGCCCTCTGGACTTCTCTTCCTCTGTTGACCATGGAGGGAGCCGAAAGTGATGCTCTGCTTTGATTTCTCAGGTGGGTGGAATTAATCCAAACCAGCGTGTGATATATTATGATTTGTGTACTTATGCTTCTGTTACATTAAACTGCTTTGAATTTTCAAATTTCACATGAATTTTCATGTATCAAATATGGAGGAAGCAAAATAGCTGAGTCCTGTGTGTAATGTTGGGTGATAATATTAATGTGATAATGTAATAGGACTGGCAGAATGACAACTTCTGAGCTTTTCAAATCCAAAGGAAATGAAACAAACTTGAAGCATTTGCTAGAAGATTGCCAGTGTGATTCTGTTTCACTAGCAACAGAGGAGTATCTCTGCAGTCTTGGCAATTGCTAAGGATTGGCAGCTACCTCTTTTATATTAAGGGGTCTCAGCTCTCCAGAAATCAGCAAGTCAAAAGTAGTGGAGAATCCCTGAATGTAGTGTGGTGAAGTCGATATGCTTATGAATAAAAGCTTAAAAGTATAAAAGGAAATTCTGACCAAAGGCATCTTAGTTTGGACAATACTTGCAAAAAAAGAACACAGCTGCAAAATACTGGCCTTGAGGAACCTCAGTCATCACTGGTTTCCACTTGGACATAGAGCCATTGACTGCAACTCTTTGAGTGCAACAGTCCAGCCAATTCCTTGTCCACCGAGTGGTCCATCCATCAAATTTATCTCTCTCCAGTTTAGAGACAAGGATGTCACGCAGGCAAGTCCAGGTAGATGATGTCAGTTGCTCTTCCCTTGTCCACCAATGCTAGAACACTGTCGTAGAAGGCTGCTGTGTTTGTCAGGTATGATTTGCCCTTAGTGAAGCCATTTTGGCTGTCATCAGCCATCTCCTTGTTTTCCATGTGCCTTAGTATAGTTTCCGGGAGGATCTGCTTTGTGATTTTGCTGGGCACAGAGTTGAGATTGTCCAGCCTGTCCAGCCTTTAGTTACCTTGGGTTTCCTTTTTGCCCTTTTTAAAAATGGGGGTTATGTTTTCCCTTTTCCAGTCAGTGGGAACTTCACTGGACTGCCACAACTTACCGTATTGTTTGATTTACTGAAATTCATTTTTTGTTCTTGTGGCCTTTATCATTCACTTTTTCACACCATTTGCATTTAACAGAGTTCTCTAGTTAAAGTTAAAAGGCAATCTGCAGCACTGATCAAAAGTGATCAGATAAAATAGATGTGTATAGACCAAAGGAAAGACTAATCCTCCTGCCTTGAGTGCCAGAGAGAGTCTTCCTTTCCTATGCAGTCAGGCCATTGCATGCTGACAGCCCTCGCTCATGACATGTAGCTCATTGTGTTAAATAAATCACAAATTGTAGGCAGTTTTTCCTTCAAAGAATCAACTGGACTTTTCATCTAGCGGTTGGTTTATATTTCTGAGGGTTTTGACATATTCTGGAGAGTTGTATCTACTTTATATTATAAAACTCTACTGGAATAGCTGTATTAATAGATGGACAGTACTGATGAAAACAACTTGACCTTATGTAATTGAAAGTTGTACAATTGTATGGTGTGTCATTGGGAGGTAGTTTGGCAAATGAAGAGCTTTGTTAACATTTACGCCTCCAGTGTTTGCAGACAAATAATTACAAGCATGCTGCTGAAGTTAACCATTGTGGATTCTTCTTATAGAATCCTTTTTCAAGTGGAATCAAGAATTCTAGAGTCTAAACTGTGGACAGTATCTGTAAACCACTTGAGTTGAATCTGGACTCTCAAATCGTACTCCAAGGTGTGTTTTGTAGCTGTTAATACTAATGAGAGTGGGCTTGTTCAGTTGTATTGTATAAACTTCTCTCTTACTCTCTGCTACACTGGTGCCTGACTGTTGCCTTATGTTTGTATTTAATATGGATTAGACCTATTGCATCTATTCCTTGGAAAATACCTGGAGCATGAAAACTGTTACATTGAATTAGTTCATTACAGTATTACATGCATAACTGCATAACTAACCATTTGGTCCTTGCTTTGATCACCTCTGATCTGTTACTGCTACTGGCTGTTACTGCTACTGAGTTCTACAAGCCTTTTTTCCCCTTTTATGTTTTTTAATTCTAATTTGAAGTTGTCAAGAGCAAGTCCTGTTTATTTCCCATGATAATGGATTGCCTGGTTTTTTTGTTTTGAACTTAATCAGTTCTATTAGGGCATTTTTACATCAGTGTTGGAAAAGCATTGATGGGCTGGCGGTGTTTTGCTGCTGCTGTCTGTTTCACCTGGACAAAACACCTTGGTCTGTCACTGAAGGGCACTGCATAAATGTAATACAGTATTATTTAATTAATATCGTAACACTATGCTAACAAGCTACCTCTCACATACATGAGTAACCAATCTACATTAGCGTGTTTGTAATTCCAATTTTCTTTGCATTCTCTCCGTGTGTTTTCTTTCCTTATGGCTCCTTGGAATACTGCTATGGTCTTTCTCTACAACTAGACGCTACCAGTTTGTTTCAAATCTACCTGATTCAGCCTTTAGGGTCACTCATCTATTAGTTTTTACTTTTTTACAGTGGTTAGTGTTGTGGGTTAACCATGGTGGGCAGCTAAGTACCACACAGCTGCTTGCTCACTTACTCTCCCCCACCACCCTCAGTGAGAAAGGAGAAGGGGAAAGGAAAAATCAAAGTAAGAAAAACTGGTCATCAAGATAAAAAAAACAACAAAAAATTTGTTTAGTAGTGAAGGATAAGTAGAAGAAAAGAGAAGAAAAAAGCAAAATAAATGATGAAAAGGCAATCATTCGCCCCCTCTCATGGCTAAACCAACACCCAGGCAGTTCCTCAGGAAAAGACGGCAAACTTCTATAAAATCCCTTCTTTTCCGTTCAGTTGCAGAACATAATGTTATGTTGTATGGGATATTTTTTTTAGTTAGTTCAGTTATCTGCCTGGTTGCATCCTTCCCAGTTTATTCTGCGCACACACTCCACCCCCAATCTCTTCACTGGGGGTACAGTGAGAAACAGGCCTTCATGCTGTGTAAACACTGGTCAGCAAAAGCCAGAACATTAGTATGTTAGCAGTACTGTTTTGGTCATCCAGTAGGTTTAAAACTTTCTAAATGGTATGAGTACTGAAGGAGGTATCTTGTTTCATGTTACATTTTCCTTTTAAGTGGTAGGGAAAGCTGCCATTGCAGTAGATGACTGAGTTAGTGTACTATGTGCTGAACTATGTTACTGGTTATGAAAACGTCTCGTGCAGTATAATGTGATATGTAGTTTTAGAAAATTTTCTCTGGCTTTTGTAACTGCTGTGTCATGGTACCCAAAGTATGGGTACAAATTTCCACTGGGTATCGTTTGGCAAAGCTGAGACTACTGAGTGGGAAAACAAACCCTGAATAGTCAGGAAATAAGCATATGAGATCAATGGCTTTAATACTTTTGTGAACTATTTTCAATCTACTCATACTAGAAATGTATGCAATTATCCATAAAACAAATTGCCTTTGTTTCATAATTGTCTTTGCTAATTACCTTTTCAACAAATTAAGAGGTGAGAGGGCTGAATGCTTATCTCTACTTTTTTTTCAGTAGTGCATGTTTGTATTGTCCCTTTGTATTGATAGGAATCCTCAGTTTGAAAATTTCAGATTTTTGCTTTTCCCTAGGACCTCAAGCAAAGCGTGACGGCAGTCAGTGCTACCTGTAAATAAGCGTGCTTTATAACTGATGAAATCCACAGGTCTGTCAGTCTGCAGTACTTTTTTCCAAATGGGAGAAAATGTTCAAAATAAAAGCTGCCTGCAATTAAAAATCATATTATACCTTTACAATGCTTGCAGTGTCCTGAGGGCTCATTTTCCTGTTTTCTGCCACAGCTGAAAACTGATTGTATTGAAAAGAAAAATGTATATTATGGAACTAGAAAGAAGCATAGAGAAAGCTTGTTTTATTGCTAAGTGAAACATATGAGAGTGGCTGTAGAGTTAACTTGGTTCTCCTGCCTTAAATGTTACATCTTGTATGTTTCAGAATTTGCCCAAGTTCTGATTTATGAATAGGGAGAAATTTAACAGCTAGACAGACAGAGATCTAAGCTGCTTAGTTAATTCATCTTGTTTGGTTAAGATTTATCATGATAGCATCGCAGCCATGAGGCAGAACAATTACAGGACTTCCACTATTCTTGTTGTTTTCTATTTTTTTGACTGAACTTCTACAGAGATAATAAAGGCGTTAGAAATTTGCATGAATTTAAAAATTGACTCAGCTTTCTGGCTGTGAAACAATACAATGCACAAGTAGTATTCAGAATCATATAGAATATAGTTCAATATCCATATTTTAACAAATTAGTTGAGCTACACCAGAGAATCTGAGTGTCAGCAACTGTTTTGTCATCTTTGTAACAAAAATGTATACGGGCAGATCTTGCACAAGTCTTGATCCACTAGTTAGAGATACCTTGGAAGTTAATTTCATCAACCCTCCCCCAAATTTTCACACCACAGGGAAGGGTTTGCACCCCATATTAGTCAGGAGGCTTTTCTTATGCGATCTGGCCAGTTTAAAACTTGAACAGCCGAACAATGAATACAGAAAAAAGTTTTCAGCAGTGCCCCAGAGCACTCTCCTGCCGCTCTGGCAATCCGTGTGGGGAAGCAGGGCTCCCTATTACTCATGCTCAAAACGATCTTCCTTGAAAAAGAATTCAGCATCCAGGTTAACTTAGCTCTGCTGTGCTTATCCTGCTTCAAAGCCATACTGGAGTTATTGCGTGATCATTTGCTTTGTACTCTTAGCACAGCTATATCCTCTCTGACTTCTGGAAGCAAATGCAAAAAGGCAGAAAGAATCAGCTTTGATGCTTTCCCACTGGATTACAGGATAATTTGTTTGGCCTCTGTGAACATGTGATGAATTATAGGGAAGGCACGTGATAACGTACTTGCACTGAGAAAACCTCTCTGAGCTACTCCCTACATGAAACAGTACTCTAGTTTTCATTTATATCCTCAGGCCACTCAGATTAACCCAACAGAAAATGCCCTTTGTGTTCAGTTAAAGACGGTTTTATGCCTGGTTGGGAGAGGAGTTGGAGGTTACCCGAGTGAGAGCCTAGGTCAGCACTGAATTGAAGACTTATTGATGTAATACGGATTCTGTAATATGCCGTAAAGAATGAATACTGCTGTTCCGCAGAGGACAGTTACACAGTTCTTCATGTGATTTCAAACAGTTCTGCATAGAAATTCTCTGAAATTTTATGACGATCTCTATAAAAATATGAAGAAAATCAGATTGACACTGATGCTTTGAGGTGGTTGGTTTTTTGTTTTTTTCCTTGCTGTGTTTGCTAAGACTGAAAATTCCATCAATCCAAGGCCTGAGATAAGGCATCAGAATATCCATATAAAACATAGGTCATTACAAAATCCTCATAGTAAAACCTACTACATAAAAGTATTGAGAATATTTAGTGCCCTGGAACTCCCCTTTAGCTAGAATTGTTAAAGCTGGCTGAGCTTGGAGTAGAAAGCTGCCTTCTCTTTGAGTCCCTATTCCTGCTCTTTAAATAAAGAGCTTTGAGCCAGTGAGCCTATAGGGGACAAATTAATTAAAATTGGTAGAGGATTTAAAGCATGAAGATGATGCAAAACAATAATGTTAGGGGCCGAATTCTCAGGTGGTCTGAAGTAATGTTATGTCAGTGACTTCAATTAAACTATGCTAGTTTTCTTAATAGCAAAGTATTTGGCTCTAGATTTTGTTTACCTGTCCAGAGACCTGTTTAAGTAGCCATTGATCCGAAGAACTGCTCGGGACTGGGTGAAGTCTTCAGAATCTGTATGTCAAGATCAGTGGTTTGGCTGATCTTGCGTTGTTCTTGTTGGGTTTTGGATTTTTTTCTTGTCCAGACCAAACATTTTTTTAATTTTAATTTATTTTCCAGGGAAAAAAATATTTTGTGCTAAATCAAATATTTGCATTTCCTTATTTATCTAGAAAGGCCAAAAGAAATCAGGGAAAAGAAGATAACAGGGTCCTGTTCTGCTGTAGATGTACAACAGATTTTACAGCAAGGATTGGAATAGGCCAGACAGGTTTGTCTAGTGCCTCTGTTCTGATGTTACACGGGCATTTGGGTTATCTTCTAAGTCTAGCCATTTCCATGCACCCTACTAAAACAAAAAATGGAAATCTTTGTGTGTGTGTGTGCGCACTCTTGTGTATGTATGGGGATTTTTAGCTAGATTTGAAAAAATTTAGCAGCCGTATCAGGTTTTTGAATTCTCTTTTCAGTCATCCTGGCTTCCTCATTATTGCCTGTTGGGGAGGTTGTGGGATAACTGCTGTGGAGAGATCTTCCCTGTGCTGGAGTTCCCTGCTCTGAACTTTGGCTGCTACTTATCACTTCTGTCAGACGCTATCAGCCATTTGCACTGCAGCATCAGAAACAGAAGCTGTGTGCCCAAGAGAAGTGTTGTCTCTTTCACCTTAATAATGCTATACTATTTATGTTGCTTGGTGAGGGTCACTGCGGTTCCAGCTGCTTGTTTGGAGGGAAGGCAGAGTTGCAGTACTTGGGCAGCAGTTGCAGTCTAGGTAATGTGTTAAAGAATGGTGCCTGCAAGATTTTAATGTACATAGTGTCATCTTTTGGGGCTTCAGATGTATGATGTTTATTTTCTAGCTGGTATTTCTGATGAGTTCATTTCTTAGCTTCTTTACTCTGCCATATAGTTTAGAAGACAAGGAGGAACTGCTGGATGTATGACTTGAAGGGGACAACCAAGGAAAGTTTTCTTGGTCTGTTAGACTACTATGCTTTCATTTATTGGCATCCTTATCGGAGTGCCGCAAGAAAGCAATGATAAACCATAATTGTGGAGGAAAGTGGTCCTAGGTAACGTTTTTTAGTCTGTAAAAACATGTACTACTTCCACCTCAGTATAATTTTTGTGAGAATATCTACAATCAAGAAATAATAGCATATCTCTTGTCAGGTAGCTGTCTGCTTCAAGATGTGAGTCCAGATGTCTACCAGAAAACAGATGTACAAACAACATAAAAACAGATAAGACAGCTACATTATTCAGCGTGTAAGTAAATCCTACTACATCCCATATCCTCCATGCATTAAAAAAATAGCTTCTTGGGTTTTACTCAAGAAAGTGATTCTGTTCAGAACAATGACGTGTAATTTTCTGTTTGTTTTGAAATCTCCCTAATTTCCCTGCCTAATGAATTTCTCAATACTTGTTTGAGGAGAGTCAATAGCGTACTCCTGTTCAGAAGCCATCTGTTTAGATACAGAAATATTTTTGACACTGTCACTCCTTTTTAGCTTTGTTATTTCAATTTCTCCAGGTTACAGCAATAAGATGCATATTACTTTTAGCATGATTAATTCATCTTGCTGACCTAATGTTAATACTACAGGAAGATTTTTTAACTTTTAATTGTGACAGACATGAGGCACCATGTATTTCAAAAGTCCAAAGAAAGAAAGTGTAAAAAATCCAAACACCACCCTGGGACTTGCAGTAAGAACCTACAGAGCACTGGGTGGTAAGAAAATACTGGAATTATTGGAGGCCAGTGACATTTATTGGCTTTTCTTGTACAGCCAGGTTCCCTCTTTCACATTGAGACTAGGATAAGGGCTGCAGTTAGGCTTAACTGTTGGGAACCAAAGCATCAAGTTTTTGGGTGAAAACTGGAAGATCCAGTTTTTTTAAAAAAGCTGTAATTTATGAAGAGGCCTACCTAGAATTAACAAGAGCAGATGTCAAGTGGTTTTTTTTGGTTTTTTTTTTTGGTTGGTTGGGGTTTTTTTTTGTTTGGTTTGGTTTTGAGAATGGGTCTCCTCTTTATGACAAAGCTACTGTTGGGGCTAGTGGTCAAGTTATAGTTAGGGAATGCATGGTCTTGTGTGCATGGGTTTGAGAAAGATACTGCTTGCTGCCTTAGATGTGATGTTTATTTATTATCTTGTTTCTTAGCATTTTGGCTGTGTCCCAGGGTATTTCATTTGTTGCTGTGCATTATCATTGTTACCTGAATAGCCCTGTTTCCTGACTGCATAGCTTTCAGGTCATTAATGTTACCAGAATTCTGCAGTAAAATTATTTCTCCGTCTGAGTTCCTTAACTCCCTCCTTATCTTCTCAGTAAATAAGACTGAAAACTTTATTGCAGAGCATGATCAGAAATTTACATGCCCTTATTTTACAGTCCTTTACCTTCCGTGTCAGTACTTGGTCAATTAGCAATAGATCCATTCAGGAGCATGAGAGTAGAATGTAAAATTGTCTTTTAGACTGGTAATGAGACCTTGTCTTTCTGTGGTTAAAATAATTAAGCTCTTATTCATTTACTTCTGGCATGTCGGGGCTTGTTTTTGTACTCCTGCCTGATAAATTTGAGAGAAGTGTATTTCCTGCCTTTGAGTATTAGTATAAGCTTTCTGTTTCTAAGAAAGAAGTCAACTCATGAAAATCTTAAATGAAACTGTCAGGTAATGAAAGAAGAAAAAGTATTTTCTGCCCCTTCCTTCCCTGCCCTCCCCTTACTTCCAAAAGAGAATGTAATTTTCCAAGATTATGCATGACAAAGATCCAGTTACCTGTCCCTAGGATATTATTAGCTTATGCAGATATACTCACTGACATGGTCAAAATTTCATATACTCTGTCACCGCCTGATGGCGCTATAGCTGTGTCATGCTCTTCCAGGATTATTTGTTACTGTTACATCCTGACTCCTGCGATTTAAGTCATGTGCATACCAGTAGATGATCAGGTGCAGAATAAAATATAAATCTTGTTTGAAAATTCCATTAGGAAGAAAACTTCTTTCTAAGATACTTCGTGGCATCACTTATGACTATGTTATGTGGCCCATTGCTAGTTTTTCCAAATGTTTAAAAAGTTTCAGTGTATTATCCTTACAGAAATGTCATGTGGTTTGAGAATGAGATAGAGGGCAGAAATTGCTCTGTTTTAGTGTTGAGGATTTGAGGCACAGTAAGACTGACATTCTTTTAAGGTAATTTTAAATGTGTAAAGACTACATGAAATATTCAGTGGGGGAACGTTAATTAATTTGTGGTTTGATAACAACATCTGATAGTTTATTAACCAAGATGGCTGTAGATAGTATATGGGAAGTGGAGTTCAAAACATTTTTATTGAGGGGAAGTGGAAGAGCTAAATTAAGGTGGTAGTGTATCTTCCCCTGTCACACCTGCAAATACGAATTAGATGTCTTTTATTGAGAGAGAGGCAAAGATGCAGGTGCAGCTAGACTTTAGAAAACAGGTTTTATGGAATTGTGTACTTCTCAGTATTTTGAATTTAAGGAACGGTTATCTGGTAAAATCCTGAAGTCTGGTGAAATAGTGCTGGTAGGCTTCTATAATTTGAAGGGCTGTATTTTTTGTATTTTGTATTTCTGCTTTAAAACATTATTATAAATGTAAGTGATGCTGTGTCCTTAAGACAAAACCTTGCAATTCAGAAGTGAATGATTTTGTTAATCCTTGAGTTCCTGATCATGAGCAGGGAGAATGTTGGAAACTCCAAAAGAGGCTGTGGAAAGGAGGAAGCGTGGTTTCATCGTCAGTGAAATCCCTGGTCTTAGACTATTTCTCTGGAGAGACTGAGATGTTCTAAAGCTAGTACTTCAAAAAAGTGAATGTGAAATTTCTATAAATGTGAACTTTTTATTAATAAATAGGCTGATGAAACAGAAACTTCAAACGAACAATGTGAGATTGATATTTATACAGCTTTATAATATTTTGATATTCCATAAAGGTTTCCATATTGATCTTTAAGTAGAGAAGAGGTGTCTTTTTACCGGAGCGATAGCTGAAACAGTTGAAGTTCATGGTCTGGGTTACGAAAATTCTTGTTGTTTCCTGTGCTTTTTGTAGAACTGAAAACTTCCAATAATGCCAGTCACTGAGAATTGATTGATGTCTTGGATTGTCAGCCTCTGTCAGTGTTTTCTGATCACCCTCATTTTCATGAAGTGCGGTTCTGCCTGAGCTTTCTCTCAGAAGTGAGATTTAACATTTTTGCATTTTTCAAATAGAAGGTCAGTGATGAGACCTACATTCATAAGGTCTTGTTCTGTTAAAGAGCTCTCTGCTCCTGGAGCCACCTGCATTTGTGTTTCTGTTACGGAAAGAAAACAAGCAGCTGCTGATGGCAAGGAAGAGTAGGGTAGCAACAGAGGGTTTAATTATGCCCGAATTGCACAATATTTAGGTACATGTGGTGCCCTTTGGTAGGTTACATAGGCTTATATTACAAAGATATCTATAAAAAAAGCTATTTGGGCTTTAGCAAACAGTCGAAAAAGGCATTTTATCACTATAAATTCTAATTCACTGAGTCTAATGAGATATGATTTTTGGTGTACCCTCTAGGTGTCAGGTGACACTTCTAGAAAGTTTCAGTGTGTCAGTTCTGTTAAGTAGAAAGCAAGTCATGTTGTGCAGAAGCCGAATTACCTGCAGGAGTTACATGCAGCTATGAAGTATGGTGCATTGCTCATGTGCAACCTGTCTGCGGCAGAATGTGTGCAGTTGAGTACATGGCACAAGACAGCGAAAGTGGAAAAGAAAAATCATGTGTTTGGTGCCTGTAGCATTTCCAGAGAGCCAGGGTGGCCTTCCCCCTCTTCTTGGAGCATCGTGTCTTCTACTGGAGCACTTTGGCATCTGACAGTGATTGTCCTCTTTAAGGGATTACAGGACTGAGAAGGTTTTTTTTTTTGTTTGTTTTGAGTTCTGTTCCCTCTTATTGGAAGCAGCCATGGCCTTGTTTGCCTTTTGTGACCTGAACAGTCTCAGTGTTCAGACTAAGCAGATCTTTTGTCCTACTGTTGGTGCTGTCATTTCCGAATCCAAAACATCTGAGTCAATTGAAGGACTGAATTCATTGGCTTTTAGTAATTCTGTCAGGAAGCGGAACAGTTGAGGAATAAGCATTATGTGATTGTTTTCAGTCTCCTGTCAGTTTTGGATTAAACAAGAAAGATCCATCAGGTTTTTTTGAAGTGCATGTGCACAGACTCATGTATGTATTCATATGTTATTTCCTGGCCCGCTGAAAAATAAAAGAAGTATACCTTAAAACCCCCAAATCTTAACTCCATTGTTCATCATATTTCAGATTGTGTCAATAAAGTCTGAGCATTTCAAAAAGATGGAACTTAACTCAGAATTTAATTAGTCCCATTCAAAATTTATTTATAAATCATTCTCCATTTGATTAGAAAAAACTTGGTTAGTTGTATAGAATGCAACATAGATGTTAAGCTGGAAAACATGGATTGGGTGACTCACAAATTTAGAGTTAATTTTGTTTCCTTTGAGTGCAGTCTTACCATACCTAAGGATTTCTAAAAGTGTCAGTCTTCACTGAGAAAACTATCAGTATCCGTAAATTATTTTTAGCATTTTTGTGGTATTCCTCTAAAAGTGAATTTCGTTTTGGATTTTCATTAACATCAAGAATTTCCCAAAAGCCGGGTATGTTTTCTGCTGATTCAGCATATTTAAATAGCTGACTTTGAGATTATGCCCTGTTAGAACTGTTTTATATTTTCTATGGCATAAGGTGTAAAATTTTAAAGAAGGTATTAAAGCCTAAGTAAACTTCTTAGTGCATCCTTATTTTCCAAATCCCTACACTATCTTCACCTCACGTTGAGGTGAAAATAGTGTAGGGAAAAACAATGAATTTAAGTTTTCATAACTTTCTTATTTTTGAGGAAGTAATAGAATCCTGAGAAGTCTTCATAATAGCAGACAAACCTGGATAAAGTCAGCAGAAAATAAAACACGTGACTTACCAATAAGTTCAGAGGAAAAATATATATAGATAGATATAAAGTGTATTTTCACAGAAATAAGAAGAAAGAAATCTTACATTAACTAAAGGCTCTCCTTAGTTTCTTCTGTATGCTTAAGGTAAAACCATCTGGGTTATAAGCTGTTAACAGCTGATCGAGTATTCTTGAATACTTTCCTAGTATTTCTCTGGAGACTTTCAGTATTCAGAGAAAAGATGACTATGGTGGTATTCTAACACAATAAAACACATCAAGATGAGAAGGTAAGAGCTTTGCATACTTAAGAAAAATGAGCAATGAAAATCTTCAGAGTGTTATTAATACATTCCTCCATGTGTCATTATTTTACATATGAAATTCCCATCACCTGAACAGCGTAATTTATCATATTAATGGAAAGAGCTCTTGTTCTACATCACAGTTTTAAATTCTGAATTTGCACTTGGAACAATGTCGGAGGCTTTTTAGGGACTTACATGAGCTAAAGTTCAGGGTTTTTTTAATTTGTATTTTATATCCTAGAAAAGCTGGCATACTTTCTGTAGTATAAAACCATAGTGTATTGTTAAGTGACATTATCTACAAAGAATTCTTTTCCTTTCATTTCAAACTAAAAGGTGTAAATCTTAGTCTGATAGTCCTTGTAGTCATGTTCTACCTTGCATAATTTTGACACACTACCCGGTTGTACTACACTTTAAATGGAGCCTGAAACATATTTAATTTAGGAAAGATTTACATAGAATCAAGGAAACACGGCAGGGAAATCTATTTAGTAGCAATACAATCAGTGCTGTAATTAATATTGGAAATCTTTATAGGAGGACACAGTTTAGCCAAACAGTTATGGCTTCACATATTGCACACAGAGGAAACCAGCAAATTGCACTGCTTATTTATTTACCACCTTCTTCATCATAAGTAATATTATTGTGTGGATGATGTTTTTACCTACTTAGCAAATTTGCTTTGTCATGGCATGGTAGACCAAACTGCATTTTGTGCTTGATATTCTTTTGAGGATTGGGGGGGTGGGGGTTGCGGCGGCGAGGAGGAAACCCAGACAAAAAGCCCCAAAACCAAAAAATCTCAACAAACCCCCAAAACCCGTAACTGTCTGAACGCTTGGTTTAGTAATACAATTGTGTGTACACATGGAGAATTTGCATAATGGAGAAGCCATGCTTTGAATCAAGTGCAATCGAGCGTGAGGATTTCACATAATGTGGCATAGTGGGTCCTACCAGTGCTTCAAATTGCATTCATTTTTAAAATATGTAGCTTAGGCCTTTTCCCTACCAAATTTTAAGAAATCACTTTACTTTCTTATTATGACCCATGGTATCTCATAGTGCTTTCAAATAACTGTGGAGATTTTGTGGGGAAAATTGATCTGGATTTGTACCTTGTGTATTGCTGGCAATTTTGGGGGATTGCAGTGGTTGAGAGGCACAGGTTTGCTGTCAGGTGAGCAGGCTGGTAAGAAGCATGACCATGAAGAGGTTTAGTACTCTTTGTTTCTGGCATTCTCCTACTGAAGGAATTCCTTCCTTTTCTTTCCACCTTTCTCAAAGACATCCAGCAGCAGCAGCATAGAACACCCTTACCAACTGTAGTTACTTGGGCTGGGCCCAGTGTCGGTGACTAGAGACCCCCAGGGTTTGTGAGAGCAAGATTTTCTCCATGAAAAGGCTAAGATTCAGTTTGGACAGAATTTTGTTTCTGTCAACAGGACTGTATGACTATAGCTTTGCCCACTCTTCACCCTTAATTCCTCAGTGTTTTGTTTTATGGAAAGTACAATTTTCTTTTCACCTTCTCTAGTTTTTGATATAAAAATATTAAAAGAGGCTAATTTTCTTGTAGGCAGTGTTTTAATAAATACATTTATGTCATCAATGCGCTGATTCTTGGATAACAGCCACATTTTTATAATGCAGTAGCCTAGTGCTAGCTGTTACGATTGGTGAATCAGTGCCTAGGAGATGAGAGTTGCCACTTACTGAAACTAACTGTGAAAATAATAGATACAGCTCTAGGCTTGAGATATGGGTGCAGTTTAATTCCTTTATTTTTTTAGATACCTTGGTTCTTTTCTTAAGCACAGAAGTATATATTGTCTACCAAAGGAAGCAGGCTATAAATCAAAATCTTCTTGCTCCTGTGTTCAGCAAAAACTCATAACTTTTAATTTTTTTTTCCATTTTAAATAGTGACACATGCAACATTTCTTGAGCCAACTGGCAAAAGTTCCCTTCATATAACTTGGTGACAGCCTAAGTAACAGCATAGAAGAATAGAATCTTTAATTTTCATTGCTGTGGTTATATGAGTTTAATATCAAATTACTAATTTGTTGTAGGTGAAGGCAATCAGTGTTAGATTTAAAAAGTTATGAATCTTAATATTGGTCGAACAGAAACTGTAATATGTAATACTTGCTGCTCTAGTGAGACAATGAGCAAAACACAAAACGATAAAGGAGTAATGGGTGTTTAAACTCTGCTAGAAAAGTGTGGGATTCTGCTTGTCTAGAAATACCTCAGGAGGTCATGAATCAAGATAGAAAAGACCTTTGTTCACCAACAGTTAATGAGCTCTGTAACTGTGACAAGGGTTACGTTGTTTAAATCTCTCAGATGTAATAATCTATGCTACTTTAATAAGGTGTAATTTATTTCTATAGAAATCAGTCCCAAAAATTAAAACTATTTGCGCTCTTTATAGCATTCAATGTTCTGGGAAAAAAAATCTTTAATAATTTCAATAGAATGGTTTTAATCTCAATAAAATAGTGTGCTGTTTTCTAGTCAGTTCTTTAGTACTTTTATATAAGGTGGTAATTTTAAAATTACTAAGAAAGTCACCTTTTCAGAGCCATAGTATATGAACTGAATAAATCGTTGGGTCAGTTCAGGCATCTTGTGAAAAATCATTTGGAGTCAATTCTAACACAACTCAAGGACTGAACAGGAATAATTTGTATGAAGAAAATGGGTTTCTTAGCCCATTTGTTAAGCAGGGTTATTCGCATGTTTTAAACAAGAGCTAGTCTCAGACATAATTCAGAACAGGACTTTTCCATGAAATGCCAGTAGCTTGAGCAAGGACACAGATTCCTGTAGGATTCTTTCCCATATCAAGTTCAGCTATTCTGGGAGACAAGAAATTGAGATATAGCAGGAAGTTCAAAGGCAATATAATTCCCTGGCTGCCAATGAAGGCATAAGTTAGTAATTAAATTGTTAGTAACATTATAAAATGGAAAAGTGCATCACTATAGCTACATTCAGGTAAATGCAGACTATCCTTCTGATACGTGCTGTTCATGAAAGAAAGTCCTTTTTTGGTACCAGTACCATTTAAAATCTCCAGAACAGAAGGTGTTCTTAACTTTTACTTTTTGGGTCTTAATTGCATGTAATTGTCTTCAGCTGATTTTCTTCATAAAGCCTAGATTTCCTTAACTAAATACTTTTGGATCAAAAGTTTCGTTTTATTGCAAAATGCAGTAGTGAAGGACCTTTTAAATTTGAATTTACTGGATACATAGAAAAGTACTACAGTAGTTTCAAAATGATTGAAAGATGCACTTCTTTTGACCCACTAGAGAAATTTCCTTTTTTTCTTCAGAGAAGCTGGAATTTTATTTCTTTGATCCAGCCTGCATCACAGTTACTGTTGTAATCCTAAATATTTTTGTGGGAATAAAAAAAAAAAAACAAAACAGCAATGTTTCCAGCATCTTAAATGCCCACATGATTTATGTGCCCAACTTCTGTGACTTTATTGATTTGTTTGTTTATTTCACTGGTAGACACGATATACCAGCTTTCTTCACAGTTAGGGCCTAATCCTACTCCCACTGGAATGTATATTGAGTTTTATATAGAGAATGAAGTCAGAAGTTGCACCTTTGTGCTCCGTAACAGTCTATAGCTTTGGGGCTTATCTCAGTATGTCACTTGAATGGTGATGCTCTCAGCCAGTATGTCAAATCTGAGACTGAAGAAATGTTCCTTTTAATTGTGCAGAACTCATTTAGATGAATTGCAGAGAGGTTGCAGCTTTTCATTACAGTTACTCACTTTTATTAAATCACAGGTACCATTGTTTCTTCCTTCATACGTGTTCAGAGCCAAGCAGCTTCATTTTTTCCTGATGTACCAAAAGAAGTGAGAAATTGCATCTTTTAAACTGTATTTCAAGCCACTGTTGTTTAAGGTTCTTAGGAAAAGTAGGTGGTAAAACCAGTTAGGAAATTATTCTAAAAATCTAAGAGATAAAACTATAAAGAGATCTTTAAGGACATTGCCTAACACTGTATTTCAACATCATAAAACTACTTAAAAAATAATTAGTTCTTAAGAAGTATCCTGGATATATTATCTTCTGCACTAGGGTAGTCAGTTGATGTGTCTACCAGTCACCATGACAAGACAATATTGCATCAGTTCTACCAGCTGTTAATTTGTTGTATCAGTCGGGAAAGTAAGAACATTGAACTCTCAGAAGAAACCCTTTGGAGCTGTCTAGAGGTGGGTAGAGTAGGATTCCTTGCACCTGTTCATTTCCTTTACGTCTCACTTACCACACATCTACAGTTTGTCCAACTTCTTCATGCTTTCTTTGGAAATACTTTTTTTGTTATTGAACTAACTGGAGAAATGTATTTGTATTGACTTTCCTGACTATGAAATCATAGATGTATTGAATTTCATTGAAGAGTTTTTATTTAATGCCTGTATACACAGCAGAAAGAAGAGATTGAGAGCTTCCTTAAAATGCTTCAGAAAAAAATCATGTAGAAGAGAGAGTGGCATTATGAAAGTCTGTGACTTCTCATTTCTTCATGAAAAAGCTCTGACCATGTTACATGCTGTAACTCAAACTTCTGTTTCTTCTGTTTGAACTCAATGTGGGGAAAAAAATCTGTAAAATGAAATGCAACAGTAGATAAAGAAGATTAGTGCTTGGAAAAAACATCAAAACTGTCAGTACCTGTAAAAGAGTTACTCTGGGAAGACAGTTTATGTCTCTCTTATCTTTGTGTCTCTACTGTCCATTCTGAGTCTGTGGAAGTTAGGGAGACTTTGTAGTTAGTTCATGCCTTCAAAGTGTTGTTCATTGTTTCCTGTTCATATACTGTCAGTGTTTCAGTAATAGCTCACTACCTGCACAAAAGGTGGTTTCTGCTGCACATTATGTCAAAATTATATAGCAATGGGGAGTAACAGGAGTAGCTGCAGCAGCAAGCATTCTTTTTTGTATTCAATGTCATTAAAAATTATGCTAATACTGTGCCTGAAAGAATTGTACTTTATATTTTTTGAAAGTGAACAATGAATTATTGTTTATTCACTGAGCTTATGTGGTTCCTATGCACTTCAAAAATACAGCCTTATGTTTTGAATGCGTCAAGGAAATGTAGGCATAAAGGCCTGTGTTGTCCAGGATTGTAAAGTGATGTTGTGTCTCATTTCAACTGAATTGAGCTAGGTTTATTGGCTAAAAATAAAAGCCAGAGCCAAGAGGCATAGACTAAATGCCCAGGTCACTTCACATGCCCTGAATTACCTTTAAGAAATCAGTCAGAGTTTTGAGATTATTTAACCTAAACATGCCTACAAATAGATACAATGACTGTGAGGCTTCCAGAGACCTGGAAAAATTGCAAAAGTATGGAATATAATTACTCATAGGAAACTTACTGGTGACAAGTTGGTTTAGTTTTATTACTGCGATGAAAGAACTACTTCTAAAGATACAAAGTAACTTTTTTGTTTGTTTGGATACTAAGGTGTAGGTACTGTAATTTCAAATTCAAATTTTAAAAGCGAATTTAGGAATGGTCAGATGCAGGTGAAAACTGATGAGTATTCAGGTCCATAAGAAAACATATGAAGCTTATAGTTCACTGACAAAAGTAAGTAATATGTGAAGGAATATGTTTGGTTCAAATCTACATTGCTTGTGCTCATGTTTAAAGTCAGTACTTCTAGTTTTGGATCAAATTTTGTTAAATGGCTTGGTTAGAAGGTCAGGTGTATTCTGACCTGAATAATTTTTCTGTTTTAGCTGTGAACTCTGTTATGGTATGTGCTATTTCTACATGTTTGTTAACATCTGCAAAGCCCTGAATGAATACTTTTAGGAATTAAGTTGTCCTAATGTTCGTGTTAGACAACTTCACAGTTATATGGTCATTGCAACATTGATCCCTGAAAACCTGAAATGTGTCTGAATGTCCTATTATTGCAGTGGTTTGTCCCATTACACACACTTCAGTGAAGCAGAGCCATGCACGACCTTGCAAATCCCTTGAAGATGGAGATCTGCTGCACATTAAGAAGGTTACTGCTTCCCTGCAGTAGCGAAATGATTTCCTTCTGTTCATTTACTGTCGATGTCTGAATTATAATCTGTTTGTAATTAACAAGCTTCAGCTTCTTCACCTTGACAATAGATACCAGCACCATTGTTCTTTTTGTCATTTTTTTCAGAACATACACTAGGCATTACAGATGTAAGTTTACTTTAAAGATACGGAGAACCAGATGTGCAGTGGGGTGCTCATGAAACAGAGGAACATGTACACCAACATGAAGACTTCACAGACACATTTTTCCTGCTGTTCTTAACCTATAGCTGTAGGCAAGAGCTAGTTACTTCTGTGCTTTCTGTTAATTACATGCATTTTTCTTCCTTTGTTTCCTAACGGATAAAAAGTAATTTACACATTCCTTTATATGAAATCTTTCTCTCAGTGGAGATGTTTGTTCGTGTAATTGAGGTGTCATTTACCCAAGTTAGTCTCACTGCTGCTCAGTGAATGTTAGTGCACATACTTCTTTTTGGAGGATATTATGCAACCAAAGGACTCCGGTAATTTTGCAGCATAAAAGAGAAGTCCCCTCTACAATGAGTATTCATCAAGATGCTGCAATTACTCATGAGCACAGGGGTGAGTAGAGTGAATCTTTCCCAGAGATAGATTTTATTGACAGCATAGTCAGATTTCAATCAGGAACAGACTCCCTCATACCAGTAATGGATTTCCTTGCTTGTAGAAATTCCTCCTGCTATATCTGCAAGAATGATGGTTAAATAGAGATGGAAATAATGTTTCCTTTTCACAATACAAATTTGCAGGGAGAATTTCTGTTTTCCCTTAGTACCTGTGACACAATTATCAAGTTTGCTGATGGCTCTGTGTGTATTTCTTCTGTCCAGTCCACAAAAGAATGAAAGTACAAAGCTAATTAGTAAAATTAAGAGGGCTTTTGGTGTCATTGCAATAGTATACTATAATTCTAAATGAGAGGAAAAAAATTCCAAGTTTTCCCCCCTAAAACTCAAAGGCTGTTCTTATTTTGCATTTGTCATGAAACTTCCCTTCCAGGCTAGCAGACCCAGAGAACAGAGAAGCTGCCTAAGATATTACATGCAGATCTGACACCCATACAGTGTTGTTTTCTCAGTACCCGTATTCCTTGTCTAGTAACTCAATTCCTTGGAATTAATCTCAACTTTAAATATCACTGAGCATCTCCAAATGGCTGATGCTTGAAAACCAAAACAGAAGCAAGAAAACTTCCTCCCTGTTCTTCAAAGTTTTACACTATTGCTTTGGGGGAGTGCAGGACAAGGCCTCAAGGACAAGAGTCCAAGTACTGTTAGCCTGATGAATAGAGACATGTTAGGCACAAGCCCTGGGAACAAAGGAGCAAGCTAACTGCAGACTCTTGAGCCGTTGCAGTTGAGATGGCAACCAGACGGAAAAAGAGGAACGAGTAGCCAGATAAGGGAACGGATAGTGCCGATAAGGAACTTTATTAATTAAGAAAGTCACGTAGGAAGAAACCTCCTAATCTTAGAATAGAAATTGTTGTTATGACAAGGTAAACTAATCAGTTCCTATTGTTTTAACGGTGTGCCTTAAATGTCAACCAATCAGTGTTTTTTATGCTTAAGATTTAACCAATCAGTGTGTAATATGTAGAAGATAGAAACGTATATAATTGTAAAAAAATCACTAATAAACTGACAACTTGCTTGCATCAAGCTGCGTCCCGTCTCTTCATTCGCCACAGGGGAGTTTATAAGGTAGCGATGCTAAGGTAAAAGTCTAATCAATCATATTTTGGATAGCTTTATAGGTATTCTATACAAAAAAACCCCCACCCTGAAGTCAATACAGTAGCATTCACAGGTAAAAGGCATCTGACTCTGAAGGTTGAAAGTAAAAATAGTGTCCCTAACACTTCTAATCATATGTTTTGAACCTACATTCGTACACATAAGTACATATAATGTACAGAGTCTCATAATAAATCCCGGCCTACAGACTTAATATGCTGCGGTCTGATACAGAGTACACTATTCAGCCATTTGAAATATTAAGATTTTGTATTGTGTTTTGTTGTTGCAGACTATGTAAATACGTTTTGCACCAAACTAAGGTTCAGCTACAAACGATAGTAGAAAAGGAAATGAAAGAAATACTCGAGCCATTTCTTGCTATGCTCATACTCTGAATTCTCTTAAACATATACTGGAAAAAATTTTGAGAGGAAAAAATCTGAATTAAACTTCTTGCCAATTTATGGATGCTGTCAAACTTGCTGCATGCTTTCCTAATACAAAATCTTTATGATGGAGACTTTCCATCCCTGGAGGTTTTGCAGGGGCTGGAACTACTAACCTGAGTCATGTTCCTTTATCCAGCCACTGATTTTCACATCAGGGTAGTGTTCTATGTTTGAGATGTTTGCTTGGTCAGATTCAGGTGAACTCAATCAGTAATTAATACAAACGTTAATGAGTAACAGAGAAAACACTAAAATCTAAGCCTCATTTTCATAGGAAAAGTGGCTCAGTGGCTTACAAATTTTAAATTTTAATTATTGAGATAAACTACCATAGAACATAGTACAAAGAGGCAAGACACAAATAAGTTTTGTTTCCCTGCATGCACTCTGTGATGCATAGTGATAGGCATTGCAGAGTTCTTTTTTGTGGGGCTGTATATTTTGATCCAAAAAATGTATTTTTTTTTAGAAATTTCTCCACTTGAGCTGCTTTTCTCCAGTGTACTGCACAGTATGAATTAGTTCTGAGTATATTAAAATGTATGAGAGAGGCCAGAGATGTGCAAGCTAAAATACTAGCAAGAACAAGATAAAGTACTGCAAATAACAAACACTTGACTCAGAACAGTCAGGTGGGGTATCCTTTCTGCACATACTATACCCTTCAAAATCTGATTTGAAAAAAATCATCTTTCCAGCTATGCAGTACATGGGATTCTGTATATTATGCACACAAACTTGATTTGTATGTGATCAACAAGTAACGTTATCCAATTCTGGAGCATCCACAGTAGGTACGTGGCCTTTGTTCTTGAACAAGTAGATTTTCCATGTGGTTTTTTAGATATTGTTTTAAATAGTAGATTTCTCCCATATTGGCAATTAATCTGCTGCTGACATTTTGTAAATTCAATGCAGGTCAGTTGTACATGGTAGCCAAAGTTATTGTCTTACGGGGTTCCTGGTAAAATAGGTCTTGGAGTCTTGGTCTAGTACAAATAGTCATTTTTAAAACAATAATGAATATCAGGAATAAAAGTTGCCAAGAAATAAGTGTCTATTTTTCCCAGTCTTAGGCCTGTGGGGTCATTTTTTTTTTTTTTGGTGTAGCAGCTTCTACAGCAGTTTTTGTAGCAACATCTCTGAATCATTGGATCCCTACTGTGAGAATAGTCATGATGATTAGTTGCACTACATGTTTCCAAGAAAACATAAAACAACTTGATCTAGTTTTTTTTTAATTTTTATTCATTCAATGTGAACTCCAGTCACAGTACAGTGCATGTTCTTTTTATATTTATTATTAGACAGCAAAACTCAGCTACTTGAATTCTATATTGGAGGCCATGGTGGAAGGTAGAGAATGGTTTTAAATCAAGCCTGGAAATGTAATTCTGTAATCAAGCCCCTTTGGTTCAAATTTAAGTAAAAGGTTTGTACAAAGCTTTCTTGAATCTAAGCAGCCAGACCTGACAGAAGTCCAGTTAGAACTACAGAAAGGAGGGCTGGATGCTCTCAAGTCCTTAGTGCACATTCAGGCAGTTAATCCATACCTGTCTCTGTGCTACATGTAGTTCTCATGGTCTTTGATTGCATGAAGATGAAAAAAAACAACCTAAGAACAAATACAAGACACAGTCAGTAAAAAGGTACCTATTCCTTTTCCCACAGATTTAAAACACTTCATTTAAAATGGAGGGAGTAGGGATAAAAACAGTGAGTATCTCTATAGGAAAGGAATGTGTTTTGTTAAAATATACTCTTCTATAGTTTGAAGGAGGGTAACGTGATTTTCAGCTTTTTTCTTTTCTTCTTGTGTTTGTGTACATAGTGTTTACTGAGTTTGTCCATTTGATTTTGATGGAAAAGAAAAGATTGCTTTGGAATTCTGAAAATAGACTCCTGTAGCAGTTGCTGAGTTGCCTGACAGTCTGCATAACTGTTGTTTAAGCTACTGAAAACTGCCCCAGAGATTGTCTGAATATTATCAGCTTGTCTTACACCAATACAGTTCCATGGCTGTCAGTGTAACTATGTGATAGTTGACACAGGCTGGAAAATCTAGCCCAGTCTGGCTTCACTTCTTTTCCACCTTTATTTAAAGTGTCACACTATTAACCAGAGACTTTTTGTTGTAGTCCTCTGTGGCTGCTTAAAATCAATTTCATTATCCTTATTTATCCTACACATGAAAGAATGTGTATTTATGTTAAAAAACGCTCAGCAAAATCATTTAGAAATAGTATCACTGTAAGAGAAATGGGGGAAAAATTGTCATTTACCCAAACCAGGAAAGAGATCCAACTCCATGCAAATCACAGTGACTAAAAATGCAGCCAGCAGAAAGCCATTAATTATCACATCCTTCTGAAATCCCCAGTTGATTGCAGCATGTTTTTAAATGTAGATGGTGATTGGGACCAATACAGATTTTATTACACTTGTTATAAATCAGAAAATTAAACCATTCTGAATTGCTTTATTTAAATGTCACGTTGACCACAAAACAACTTGCTTTATGCCTGTAATATAGAATAAATGTAATTTGCTTCCCTGCTGACTTCCTGCATTTGCACAGGAGGATGATTCGTTTAAGGCTGTGTTGTATGTTGACGTATCTGCACATGTTAATAAGGAAAAAGATTAGAAGGCAATCTTAACTCTACCTTACCAGTCTCAAAATCTTCCTAACGTTAAATGTCTGTGGACCATGACAACTGTCCTTGCAGTTTAATCTGATTGCTTATTAATGAAAGAGAATACTGCGAATTAGGCATGACAGGCAAATTAGGCGCGGACTCCCCATATTTGGTGCTGGCAATAGACCTTCATTAAGTGGGATGTTGGACTAGAGATGTCCAAAAGTCCTTTCCAATGCTAATGTTTCTATGATTCTGTGATTATTCCCTCCATAGGAGTGATGCTTTTCTGAACTTCTTCCTTAAATGAAATACTTCCCTGCATTGATGCAAATCTACTAAAAGAAAATTATCATTTAATTTCTGTGCGTTCTGTAGAATGATCTTCTTAGTTAAAGAATATTTTGCCACAATGGAAAGCATGAAGTCCTTTACCCACAATGAGTAATGTATTCAGAATCCAGTGAAGTTCAGACATAATAGCTGGGCTGGGGTTTTATTTAAGTTCTTTTGATAGAAGAATTTGTTTTTTCCTGTGAAGAGTTGCAAAATAAGACGTGTGTGTATGTGTTTTGTGATTTTTTTTTTTAACTCTCCCAAGCTAATTAATTCAAAGAAAAATGTCAGCCTGACAAATTAAGTTACCCATAGATGATATATCTGAGAAGCGTATAAACACTGTTACAATAGGGTAATAATGGTAAGATATTAGCACCCAGCCAAAGGCAGTGTGACCTGTGCTCTTTCTTGGCTATGGACCGTGTTTGAAGAGGAATTGTTTTCTGCATATTTTATTTTTATCATATGATAATTGAACATACCACTTTTAACCTAATGATTTAATATCTTTTTCACATACGCTACTGATCCAGAAAATTCAATAAATTAAAAATAGTCAGTATATTTTTAAGATATTTTTTCTAGTGCTACTTAAGAATGAGAAAGAAGGTGGATAGAGCAGTGTAACATAATCTGCCACCTTCCTACAGCCTGTCTGTGATTCCACAGTATCTAGTTTCGGAAGCTTTGATCTTTGTTATCTAGAGCAGATTTTTTTTTTTCCTACGTTGCCTTCTTTTTTTTAATAGATTTCATGTTGATGTGCCCAAAGTCATGTTATTTCTAGATCTAACAATCTATTAGTTTCTGAAATTTAGGAAGTCACTTTTATAACATGTATATGCTTTATAAGGTGGAAGGTGACAAGTTAGCAGTAGGGTGGAATTACAGAGATGTATGGAGGTACCTCTAGGTCACTAGGTTTTGAGTGATTCCTACAAATGTGTGCAAGTAAGAGAGGAACATAAGCAATAGCAATATAGCAAAGGATGGTTATATTAGCCACAGGGACCAGTTTTTTTGTTCAGGTAGAAACTTGTGGTCAAAGTATGTTTCCTCCAGCTTTTTGGAGGAACTGTTATTAAGTCCATAGAGCTAAGCCTCTTACAACGTGCTATTTAAAGTTTGTAAATATGGACAGGAGTATAAGATTAATTTTGTAGCCTTTATTGAAGCAATGAAAACATGTTTCATGTACAATGCAAATACGGGAAGATGTGGGAAAGGACTTTGCACAAACAAATTCAGTCCTCATCAGATTTTAGAATTCTTTCTTACCTTTCACTGGATGAAACTAAAACTTCATCTTCCTTTCTTCATTTGACTGTGTTAATATCCATATTAGAATTCTTTTGAGTTATTGTAGGGTGCAAAGAACTGTATTGAAGAAAAGGGAGTAAAATGTAAAGCTCTTATTTCCTTGCTAAACAGGAAAAGCAAGACAAAGAAATTTTGCAATAAGACCTACTAGTTTTCATATATCAGGAGTGTGTAGGGTGTCCTAGCCACAAGTCTGTTTATCATCATACACCTAACTGTTGATCATATAAGTGCAATTAATCAAAAAAGACACTAGTTTCCAGGCCAGACAACTGACAAACTGAAAAATAAACTTGGTTCTTTTAACAACATTCACTACCTCATAGCAGTCATCATTCAGTTCTCAATGTTCATTTCAAAAGTGCTGTTGTACACCTTGAAATTTACTGAAAGAACTAATGTAGTTTTTAGTATTACAAAGATAAAAGTCCAAAATACCATGCAGATACTCTTTATTGTCAGACAAAAGACCCCAGCCATTAATCGTTAAGGTAAAATCTCGCTTTAAATATAGTATGCATATTAATCTAAGCACCAAATTATAAACCCTGTGTAGCCAAGTGAAAACCAAGAATTGAAGCTTCAGTTCTTTATAGTGCAAATAGATCTCCTACATAAGAGAGTTTACTTTGAGTCTGCTGATAAGAAAAAACCGACACCCCCCCCCCCATGTTTAATGGGGCAAGCTGCAGATTAAGAAGTTAATGACTCCAGATCACTTAAATTACATTTAATTGAAGATGATACTACTAGGCTTCAGTTTTCTCAGTCCTTATTTCAACTTTTCTGTACTACTGCAGGATTGCTTGCTTTAAATAATAATTCGTACTTCATTTCGTTTTGGTAGTGAAGAGGAAAAGAGATGAACTGTCCATACTGCAGAGCTTGAAATATGCTGAAAGTTACCAAGCCATACATCCTGGAAAGTCCTTGGTAGATTTGAGTTCTTTTTCCTTCCTGAATTTGACATTCAAATTCTTTTCCCTTGAAAAACATGTTCCTCTACATGAATACCAAAGGAACTTATTTTAATTGTAGATTCCTACAGATGCAAAAAGTAAAAAAAATAATTAAAAAAAATAATTTTCACGAATATTTCAAGGTAAAGTATATCCCAGCCAACTTTGTTTTCTTTTTTTGTCTTTGTGCTAATTTGGCCAATCATTTTTATTTTTTTATTGTTATTTCTTTGCATTAAAGTTTTATTCTTCTGTAATAACACCATGTGAACATGGCTAGTTTTTCTTTTTTCTGACAATATTTTTTAGGTGAACTTCTGTGAAGTAATCCTGAAGGTCTCTGATTAATTTTCCTTCCCTGCACTTCCCAAATAGCTTCTGAAACCTTTGAATTTCTCAACTACAAAATTTCTTAGACTGTACTCGCAGTATGGTAACAGGAGCAGCCACGCACCCAGTCCCCTGTCCTTTAGTTCAATTGCATTTTTGTTCAGGCCTGCAATACAGCCAAAGTTTCTTCTCCTGGTCTGAACAGGTGGAGATACTGAGTTATTGATTTGACTTTTGTCTTCATTGTGCTGAAGGGGATGAGAGGTCCTTCCATACAGTTTAAGCACCCCTGAAAAATCTGTCTCAGGTTTTGCGTGTCTTCTTTAAGCAGGCAGATCGTACACTATGTAAGCAAGGATGAGAATGGCCGTACACCGTGGAAGAGGAATGAACCTTTCCTCTGTGGAGACAGAGCACATCTATTTTTAAACTTTTGCTATGTATATTTCTTTCAGCTGCATGAGTTCATATTTATTGAATTTATTTCGTATTTAATGAATTTATTGTACTACCAGCACATTATGTTTTGAATTTATCGTATAGTAAAGTGATTACTAAAGGGATGAAAGGCTAGTGTAAATTAAATGTAAACTTTTGTTCGTGATTATGTCTATAGAAATTTTTTATCCAGTGGCTGAGGCCCATGGTAATAAAATGATACGCAACATAGATAAAAGGGTACAATGTGCAGCATAATGGTACTGACTGTGATTTAAACGTAATCAAAATCACAAGCTACTTCAATGTCACATCATATTATCATGTTGTTTTAGATTTTAACATTTACTAAATTTGAAGGGCATGGATAGTGGTTTGTGATGCAGTAATAACATCGAGATTTCTATAAACATGTTTAACAAGATACAGGTAAAAACAGTAAGCAAATGTAACTGGAATATATTTTCTTTCATTTTTTAAAGTCATATTTCACTGGTATACATTTGACTTCTAGTGGATGCTGCATTTCTAATGGCTGAGCATCATGTTTTTGTTAGTTTTAAAAATAACTGAATGTTGGAATCATAGAATAGATGCATGTTTCTGCATAGTGAACTTTTCCTGGTTTCTGGAATAGATGATAGAAAAAAATCTATGCATAATAGTGAAGGTAAATTTTGCATTTAGATATATAGTTAAATTAGACTGTTCTAAATACATACAATTTGGAATAATTTTATATTTACAAACCTTGTTTTAAATTGAGGTGAAATGCAGCCTTGTAGGTTTCCTCCTTCTTGCTTTTGGACAATGTGGAGGTAGTTGGACTGGCCAGTTCGACACATACACACAACCTTGTCCAATTGAGAACTGTACCAGATTTAAAAGATAGTTTTTTTCTAGCTAGAATCAAATATGAAGGTTCAAATGGCAATTTGCTTTGAAATTGCAAGGAGAAAGAAAAGGACAGAAAATAAATGGATCAAAAAAAGAGATTACTGTAAAAAGATGGACTGATTGAGGTGAATCATTGGCAAAATTGTATTGATTTTTCTCTGTAGGAACTAGCTATCTCTGATGCCTGGTAGCAAGCAACACGAAACATTAAAAGCAAAATATTTAGAAGTTTTATGCCTGTTAAGGTATAAATCATATCTATACATTTAAGGCGGGTCTGTGTTTGCATGATACAGTTTTAAAGTTTGTCTTTTTTATGCCTGGTCTCTGGCTTGAGAGTCTTATTTTCTTTTGTGAGTAATTTTTAACTCCTGGACACCTTAGACAGCTTCATCTTTTGTTTGCTTATAATGGGAGTTCATTGTGCCTTCCCTTTTTTTTCTCAGGCAGTTGGTACATGGATTATTGTTTCCACTAGTTGTTTCAATGTGAGAATGATTTATAGTGAGTAGGTTTTCTCCTAACAATATTGTTGAACATAGAAGTCTTCAGATGAGCTTTCAGAATTCATATAAAAACTTTCTTGGTCCCAGACAGTCATACTGCAACAGCAAGATGTTTTCCCTGTGGTATAATTTACTGTGTGAGATCGTGTGTTGCAACTAGTTGATAGCAAATATTAGTAAGCATGGTAATTTACTTGGATTAGGTAATTTAATTAAATGAAGCACACATCTTGCTAAAACCAGGCTACCAGCATGAGTTTGCTTTATTAACCTAGTTGAATACACATTAGTAAATTTGTATTTAATCTTTGTATTTCTGGTTGACTTTTCTGATCGTGCAAGCCAGCTCATAAGGAGGATCTTCTCTGGCGATGAGATGAGGGAAAATCAGGGTATGGTACTAGATCTCAGAACCATTATGATCCACTGGTGTGATACAACTTAAAGGCAAATGCCAAGCCATGTCTTGCAGCAGATTTCTAGTCAGTTGAGAAATGTTACATCCTTGCAGTAAGACATTACTGTGTCCTCATCTGGTGGTTAATAGTCACTCATTTCCAAACTAGATTAATTGAAACAATTGTGGATGTGGAGCAGTGGGATGACCAGAGGAATAAAGTTTGGTCTTGCAAGGGAAAACTAGAAAAGCGTAGCTTTTTTACCATGGCAAAATCAAAGAGGGTGTGCTTGCTACCTGTATGCACATCAGAGGCACGAACACTGCAGAGGAAGAAGGCTACTGAATTTGAAAGACAGCACTGGTGCAAGAACAAATGGATAGAAATCAGTCATGAAGACATTTAGACAGGACGTAAAAAGATGCTATTCGTCCTCTAAATGCTTCTAATCATATAAATTTCTCCAATGGTTCGGACCTTATCAGTCAAGTTTTGAGTCTGAAGCTTGCAAGCATTCTCCAGTTACTGAGTTGTTTCCCTGTGATGTAATGCTTCTTCGTTTTCCATCCCCCTTCCTTTTGAGGGAATAAATAACTGTTTTGATTGATACATGATTTAATTGTGTCAGCTGGTCACAGGTTGATTTTATGTTGTTCCGGAATGTTCAGACATTTAAACAAAGTTTCCCTTTACCATTTTATAGGATGAAGAAATTTTCTCCATCCCATAAAATGATTGAGTTGCATGGCCCAGATGTTTTGCTTCTATCAGTCTCCCAAGCAGTCAGTGCTGAAATAGGGCTGACAGAAGACCTTGAAGGTGGCAGAAGCCAGGCAGAAGATCATTTTGGTGTTTGTTTCTTTTGTCCCATTAATAATGAAAGATGAGTGATAAGTCACTGTGTCTACTGCTCTGTCTCTGACATTCTAAAACCAATTGCTCAGAGCATGTTGATTAAGGAAATGTGACTATTTTAAAGCTGATCCAAGGATTTTGTAGCTGCCGAAGGGGCTTGTTGCACCAAGACAAGCCCTGTAAAGGAGTTTGTTCAGAAATACAAAGTTGGGTTATAATCCTTTCAGTAGCATCACAGACCCAGGGGAAGAGCTTTCCTCTGCTTTTAGCTAGTGCTTCCCACCCTGGTTTTCCACTGAAGTGCCTGAAACCTCCCAATGCAATACTGAGGATTCATTTAACTGCCAAGGATGTAAAACATGTGGTAGCCCATGGGCAAGCAGAGCAGGGCAAAAACAATCATTGGTTTGATTGGCAGATCAATTGCACTGTTGTACTGTACTTGTGGTACAGAAAAATGTATCAAAAAGACAATTGTAAACAATCATTTTATATTCCAAGAGCCTTCCCTGTTGATCTTACCAGCAAGTTGAAAAGCAGTATGAAAAATTTGACAGCATTACTTTCTTTCAAAAATGAATTTACTGTATGTCTCCAACAGTTTAGGGGAGAATTGATACAGAACATTCATTCAGTATATTAATATTGAAAATAGGAATTTACTTTTGGAGTACAGTTTTATGTTGGTTCTTCTAAGTTTTATTAATAAAACAAAAAGCTCAGTAAGCTGTTGCAAATCTTGCAGACTTTTAGCAGACCAGGATGACATATCTACACTAATCCTTAAGAGATCCTGCTTAATCTCTTGGGCTTTATTCCTTGAGAACAGAATGCCCTGATAAAATAATTTGTAATTTTCTCTTAAAAGTCTAAGCATCAATACATTCTGATCCCTAGTTCTGTACACTGAAATGGTAACCTTTATCAGAAAACTAGTTTTCCTGAACACAAATCGGATTTCTCCATAGACCAGGTTATTCTCAGACCTGTGCCGAGTGTTATGATTCTGATCCTGGGCCTACAGTAGATCTTGCAGTGTTAGCATTAAGTTTTTATGCACAGCATGAGGCTGTGTCGTGCGGGGATACCTCTTCTTAGTTCTGATGTGAAGAAAGGGACAAATTATCAAAGCGAGAATCTTGAATTTGTCATAGTTTTTATAGACTTTGGTAGTAAAGGATCAGCATTATAAAATTAATATAAATAGCTCTTAATCAGGTACAGGACTGAATTGATTGGAGTTTACTGAGCTCATCATACAGAGCATATGGGGCGCTTTGAATTTCAGCCTTCCTAGATCTGTACCCAGAAAAATGGCTGGTGTTAATGTGCACCCATTAAGTCAGTTATTCTCCATCCAAGTTTTCTGCTGGTTTAACTTCCCTGCCTCTTTCTTTTTAATTATTTATTTACAATACTTAGTAGAACTCAACTTTTCACAGCCACCTTATTTTAAAAGTAGAAGTACCTAGCACCCAAAGTGCCAGATACGCAAATTTTCTTATACGTTATTCTTCTGATAATGCTAGGAGCTGAACTATAAAAAGTGCAGAATACCCTGTGGTGTTCTATGGTTGCTACAACCCTCAACTTCAACTCCTGCTAAGAAAGTTCGTAATGAATTTCGCAGAAAATCGATCACATAAAACATCATTTTAGAGTTTTACAAGTTAGCACGAGTTAAAAAATATTACTTATTACTATATGCGTGTGAATAGATTTTTACAATGTTTATTAACGTAAAACAACCTAAAAGTACAGCAGTAGCTGATAGTGGAGAACCGCTTTGTTCATTATTATTTCCAGGTTGATAATCTGGCTTTTGAGGTGTGACTATGTACGTAATGACATTATTTAGTATCAATATTTTTAGAGGAAAATAATTGCTCTTAACAGTTGGTATTTCATTGGTTTGTGTTTGGGCATTTCAAGTCTTTTTCCCCATCAAGCTTTCAGGGAATAATTGTAGGACTGAAAAAATGTATTTGTTTCATTCGCATTTAATTTTTTACACTGAGAGCTAAACTGAAACCAGATTTATGTGATGATATTGCTGTGTTGGAACAAAACACACAACTTAATGGATTTACTGATGGTAAGGAGTAATGTGCATTTGCATAGACCATATTCATGAAAGTTTAATTTGAAAGACAGCGAAGCTGAAGCTCCAGAATTTCAAATTGATGGCAAATTCAGTGCATTTCAAAAGATTAATACTACATTTTTCTAAATCCAGAAATCTGAGTGGGAATTAGGACTCACACAGTGGGATCTAAAAAATGTTTTGTTTTCGGGAGAAATTAGTCTGTTTTAGAAAGGTATATTCCTGCACTCTATTAGAAAAATTATTCTCTATTATATAAGGAGTAATTTGATGTATATGCTCCATGAAAATCGTAAAGCTTTCCCATGAAGCCTGTGAACTTATCTTTGAGATTTGTTATACAGTGATTCTCCATCTCTACCAGTTCTAGTCTACCTGTAATACCTAGTAGTTTATTAAAGGGATGAGCAGAAGCAACCTCTAGCCCCAGCAGAGAAACTTCATACCTTTAATGTTCAAATCTGGATTTAGTTTTAGCAGTCAAGGTTCATATGTAGTTTGCAATTCAAATTCTGATATTTGCTTTTGTTATTGCTTTTTGTTGCGATTGCTTTGCAGTTTATAACTTTCTCTCCTGCACTGTAGGAAATGGGTAGAAGCTTTTAAGCAGTGTCACAGAGACATAGGTGGGTAGTGCTCTCAGCACACCAGCTGTCTTGTATGGTCGTTACCATACAACTGATGCATGATTTTTCATTTTGAGTTTAGCTTGAATTCCCCCAAAAGTATCAGCTTACAATTTCTTGTGGGTTTACTTGCCGAGCCCATCTCTCTTAACCGTGAGAGTCTCTCCATACTGATGATCCCTGCCCCCAACTTATTCCACAAATTGTTACCATGCATTCCATGCATTTTGGTCTCTCAGAAGAACTCTTATGGTTGATGGCTTTCCCTTGATGTGCTTGGAAATCATTGTTTATATCGTCTTTACCTTCATATCTTACTTAAATGTCTCACATTCTTGATTTATCAGATCTTTGTTCTGAGATCTTACAGAGCTCTGTGGTTGGAATCTGATAAGTTTCACAAAAAAGCCCAAGAAAGCCTGCAGTCGAGCTGATGTTCCCAGGTAGCCTTCACGTGCCAGCAAGAACTGTTGTCTACCACAAGCAGCTAAACAGAGAAAGCAATGCATTTAACTATTCGCTTATTGTGCATGGCTCCCCAAATCATAGTTATTATAGTGTTCATATAGTCACTGTACCAGCTAGAACTAAGCATGAGCTAACAGTGTAACTGATGTTACCTAGTGGTGCTAGACTTTCCTCCAGTAGTGTGTGATTTTTCTGTAGCTATTTTTCTGTTTAAGAGATTGATATTTTTAAATCACTGATGCTGTGTGGGGGGAAAAAAGCGTGGGTTTTTTGCGAATTGTGATTTTAATCCTAGTTTACAAAGGTTCCATGTCTTTGAGACTGAGCAAAGTGATAGGTGTCAGTATTGTCCAATAACGCATATAGTGTCATCCAATACTCTGATGAACTGATTGAGAAGTGAGCAGTTTCTGGTGATTTCCAGTTCTGGTAATAGTTCAGACAACATTTCAGGCAGCTGAATTTGAAAGTTATCACTCAGGAAAACTATCTACAATGAGAAAGACATTGAAAAATATCCTTTTGATTTGAATGTCTTAAGTTTTAGCCTCATCCATCAATATGATAAATCTGCCAGAACCAACCTTAAAACATGGTTTGACGGTATGAAAACTGTGGGAATCCAGAGCAAAATGAAAGATAAAATCAGAACTAAAAGCATCTGACAATAGTTGTAGTCTGTAAGATATGTTTCTTGTCAGATGTTATACATGTGTAGTTAATAGTCTGAAACTTCATGAATATTAATCCTGAGACATCAAAGTGAGACTACTGTGTATAACAGCAAGCTAATCTCTGAATTCAATAAACACAGTATACTTTTAATTTAGATAATGAAAGGCTTAGGGTTTTAACCAATGTAAATTTTGCATAGTGGTGAAAGAATTGATAGTTTTACTATCCTGATTTACTGTGATGGAAATGCTGCAACACCCTGTTCTTTCTCTTTAACCCTGACGCTTTTAATCTTTTTGTAAGATCTATTTCATAATGGATCGCTGATGCTTTTAAGCTGATGTTTTAGGGTACCACTATCAAATTCATCACTCCTGAAAGTTTTGCTTAATTCACTGTGCATTTTACTTAAAGAGGGCCAGCTTGAAATTTCTTGTTCTAAACCAGGTTAGAAAACAGAGCTTGGATGCTTTAAAGCTTTGCATTAGGCATTGAGTCCCCAGTCTGAGACCTCTTAACAAGGCCTATTTTTCAAGAAATCGAGTCACTTAAAGATGTCTCTAACTTTGCTTTTTTGAAAGTCCTTTTGCTGAACACAAATGGAAGCTGGGTACTGCTTTTGGGAAGTTTGTTTACTTTGGCATCATTATTCAAACCTCTGCTGATTTTGATAGTGCTATTGCTCTAAGCTTGCGATGCTCCCAGTGATCTTTGTCTCTTCCAGTAAATGAAAACCAGACCTCAGTCCCTTGCTAGTGGTATAGAAACCCTGGATTTGGTTGCTGTGAGTAACTTAAGTAGTTAAGAAAACAAGACTTACACAAAGTAAATAAAGTATTTCAGCAAAACATTACAAGAGTTGAGTTTATATTTGATAGCAAAAAGATTCTTTTCTGTCCACAGGTAGCTCGTAATTAAACAGGAAAAACTAAGTAAGAAGTGGTAATACAACTATGATGTTTTGTGATGATCAAATTATATTTTAAAACACAGTTTCTAGATAACCTTTGACAGTTCAGGTCTTAACAGAAATGTATTTTCAAAGCTGGCTGTGGTTTCCCTAACAAATCAACAAAATATGGAAAATGCTACCATTAAGCATTTTTTTCTCACAAATAACATGTGGTATGTGTGTAATTTTGTTGGCTTAAATGTGTAATTAAATTACAGTGCACAATGTAAAAGAGTGAAAATTAAATGTAAATAAGAAAAAAGTATTAAGAGAAAATGGGAATAGCAATCCCCTGGAAACGCAGAAAATGTCTGCTCCTTTTCTTTAAAAGAGCATACGTTTTAAAAAGTTTTTAAAATGTTAGATAAAATTGAACTGATGTAGCTTGAAGACATTGCACACATGGCTGTAGCTAAAGATTTTAATAATAACTTCTGTAGACAAAAAAAGTATATCACAGCCATTGAGTAAGTCAGTCTTATTGAATGGAAAATAAAAGTCAGTTCCACATGATCAGTGCCCTGATGCACAGTATGATGGACTAGGAAATTAATTAAATGGGAGAAAGATGTATGGAGGGTGTATTTATGAAATAGGTGAAGAATTACCAATCCTTTTCCAAGAACCTGGACCAAAAAAGTTGGGCTTATTGCCTGTTAGAATAAGCTGCCATAATTTCAGGACTTTCTGAGTGTCAGTAATAGAACTATTAGTTAACCATAGACAAAAACCTGGCCTTCACTATCTCTGTTGATAAAGTGGTAGGAGTCATTACAGTTTGTAATTCTGAAGTATACTGCCATATATCACTCAAAAAGCCTTAAAAATAAAAGCAGTGTGACAGATGCTGTATACAAAATTAAACAAATTAAGCAGTTTGCAGTACTGAATGTGCGAAGGTACCGCAAATATGCCAGGAAAGCTTTGCTTGCTTTATTGTCTGATTTTACATTCCTTCTGAAATGGCATCATGTGAAGTAAAGTATCTCTAGCAAACAACAGTCAGACTGGATGAGAGACTCTTACAGTTGTTTTTATGACTGAAATTACAGCTGAAGTGGTGAAGTTATATTTTTTGACAGTGTAGATACTCTAATATTAGTTTCCCAGAGCTTGAAAGCAAGTGTGTATTTCCTGGGTACAGTTACAATGTGCCACTGGAGTTTTGTCATTGGCTTCTTACAGAATTCACTCTCAAAGTTTAAAGGGTGGGAAGGACCAACCGGTAAAGAATTATGTGATATATTATTGAAGTATATGAAAACTGCAAGCTGCTGCTGAACACATTCTGCTTGTGCTGTCTTCAGTGGGATGCAAATATGTCCGCTGCCTCTCAAGATCAGATTTAATATGATCTCTCCTTTTCCCTCTTACACTGTGACAGGATTATAAAATACCAGGGCATGGTTTATTACAGAGTTGGATTTTAAGTAACAGATGTTCCATAATGATAACAAAGACTGAATATTATAAATTGTCTGATTATTAACGTGTGTCTAAACCTTTACAATAATGCAATGTTTCTAATTGTTGTCTCTCTGCAACATCTTTAGCCTAGAGGCTCTATACGCAAGAAAAAAGGAGTCAGGGCAGTGTTTGGTAAATTACAGTCATGTAGGCATTCAGCTTTACTAGGGAACATGACAGCAGTTGTTCCACAACATCAGTGAACTGATATAATTGTATGTTGTCTTACAGAAAAACTGATAAATTTCTAAAGGCGACATTATCTTTTTTTATTTCTGTAGTATATTTTCCTATTGTGAAATCTCCCTCAGTTACTAGGAGATGTGCTTTTCTTTAAGCCTAAAACAAATTGAAGAGAGAGCCCACAGAAGACAATTTTGGAGTTCATAACCCAAGCTATATCATGAAAAGTAATTCATAGATAACAAACCATTAACCTTGAAGAGGGGAAGGTCAGCAAACTGGCAGAACTTTTATTAAAAAGCTGTGTGGGAAGAGAAGAGCAGTATCTCAAACCCATCACAAACACATGAAATGCTGTGATCATTTTACACCTCAGTAAGCAGAGCTTCTTAAAGAATTCACTTTATGAAATAAATTAGATTGAATTATATGGGAACATACCAAACATGGTAGTGAACTTCTGCTAACAGCATTGTGAAGATCCTGGCATACATGTATGCAAGTCTGTATCTGAGCATTTTTAACTAATTAAAATCAGAACACATGGGTAATGCTACTTCATTGCTGACAAAAGAATTTGCCAATTTTCCTTTGGCTACTGCCACCTCAGTGCTGGCTCCTACAGGAATCTGACTATTTATAGCAATCTATTTACAATCATTTAATGTAAAACTTTCCTGAGCCCTACTTCTTCCCTGTGGCTTTTAAACACTTAAATTGTATATACTCTACTAAATGATATCATTGGTGTCTCAGCGTTTTGACATAATTTGTCAATAAATTTTTAAAGTAATTGAGTAACTGTAGTGTTTAGGTAAGACTGTATATTTCAGGTAAAAATTCTAGTATTACTATTCTGAGTAAGCCAAACTTCCAGCAAATTCAGTAAGAGTCAGTTACATAAAACGTACAGAGAAAAACTCAATATTTAGCAATAATACCCATTCTAGTACTGTCCTTTAGACCTTCTGTATATTCTTCTGTTGGTTTAGATGACAAATTAGGATGAGAGTCCTGTTCTTTCTACTTGTCAGCTCAATCTCAACATGGTAGTTAAAAATCAATAGATTTAGTGACTCCAAAAGCATACTACTTTAACTTAACCAAGTCAGTGGCTTGTCTTGCTTATTTGTTTTCTTGTATATGTTTTTCTGCTGTCTGCTTGCCTGAAAACACATGAAAGATCCAAAGGGTCCTTAGTTCTTCAAAGACAGCCCTGCATGAAATACCAGAATTTTAAATGGATATGTCCATAATGCTTCTTCCACCATCATTCTCATATGATGACTGCTACCATCTGGGCTACTACAAGCTTGTCTTAGCCATATAGTTGTGGTTTCCCAGACAAAGAATAAAGCCAAGAAGCTTCACAAAACTGCAACAAATAAGACCTGAACATTCTTCCTAGGGGAAGAGTATGCATTGCTGTCCTGAAGATCATAAAATGGTTTGGGTTAGGAGAAGCTTTTAAAGGTCATCTAATTCCAATCCTCTCACTGTGGGCAGGAAAATCTTTCACTAGATCAGGCCCTTCAAAGTCGCACCGAACTGGACTTTGAACACTTCCAGTGATGGGGCATCCACAGTTTCTCTGGACAACATGTTCCAGATGAAATATTACAGAATGAATATATTAAAAAAATACTAATTGTGATTTCTGATATTGATATGTATAGTAACCACAATCTAAATAAGTATGTTTATAATTAGATATTATTTAAATAGTTATACTTACAATAAATGTAACAGTAAATAATAAATAATGAATACAGTAATTCAAATGAAGTTGCACATAAGAAATGCACAGCTGAACCACCTGTGTCCTTAGCAAAGGGAAAATTGAAAAAAGGGGCTGTGTCCTTAGCAAAACCACACAACTAATATTAAGCAGCTACAATTAAAGCATATTTTGCTTTGCTTTTAGCATGATTACCCAATGAAGCAAGGTTTGTGCAGTTGCATTTTGTCTACTGGTCTACCTGCCACTCGCACCTTTCTCTCTTCTTTCCCCATATTTTGAATGTTTGGAGTAGTATCAATCAGTGAAGGAGAGGGTTCGAAGACTTAAGGTACTTTCAATGTGCTTTCACAAAACTTGACCCAAGGGATTCATGCAGTCTTCAATGCTGGCTTTACCCCAGTGCTAACAGTGAGGCTTGACCCAGAGACACAGGAGTGCGCTGGACAGCAATGTAGGAGTTGACTGGTCAGCACACACGTAGCCCTGGCCCTTGAGAATGCCATCTCTGCGGCAGTCAGCAGGTGTGAAATGGGTGGGTGCAGAGCATGGAGGCAGGGAACGTATTGTTGCAAAGACTGGGGTGAAAGGACAGTCTGAGAACAGGAAAGGAGCTACGTTAGCAGTCAGGGAGCTTCCTCATCCCTTAGATCACCACTGTGGGATAGGAACTCCGTAATATTTGTAATCATCTCAGAGAGGCCGAATGATTCACTCGATTATCGTCTTTTCTATTTAGGTAGTTCATAATTGGAACTGGTTTTGCTTTCTGTGAGAGATAATGCATAGAGGATTACAATGTGCAAGTACAAATGCCCTGTCAGATATTCAGCTATAAGAATACAACTTCTTCATTTGACCTTAATACTATGCACAACATTAGAACAGTTTTTGAAGGGAAGAGAATAATCAAGAGAGAAATGCAATTTGTGGCTGACACAAAGTTAACGGAGTTTGCCAGTCTTGTAGACAGCTAGATTAGCTCATGGTAAGAATAAATGTCTGTGTTGCCTGTTGTAATAGACCTGAATTTAATTTAATACTATGAAGTGCAAAGTCATGCCTTAGGAACTGAAATAAGTATGTCTGGCTACAAGGGAAGAGGAGAAGTTCCTGAACTGCATTGATGGATGATGGGATAACTGTTATTGAGACCTCAGCATGCAAAGGGGCCTTTGTACAGACTGAGTGAATTAATATCCCCAGGGATGTAAGTCTTGCTCTGAAGCTTAGGGTGCAGTTAGATTTCTGGAAAAGTCCAGAGCGTTTACAGTAATGCTAGCAATTTTTAGCACCTGACAAATATTCTGATCATGAAGAATTCCAGGATACTGGCAATGCCTCTTGTTCTGTATTTTCTGAGGCATATTATAAATTTTGAGACTTTTGGTCTTTTGTATATATACATGTTTAGTGTAAATTTTTTTCCTGTGGCTTTTGGCATATGGTTAAGATTTTCTGGATTTAATGCCATCTGCATATTGACTGTGATTACAGAGGTTTGACACAGTGACCCAGAGGTGTTCTATGCTCTTACAGTTTGAGTCAGTAGCACTACACTGATCATATGTTTTCATCAACATATAATTTGAACCAATGAGCAATATAGCTGATGGATGTTACCTTTTTACACAACAACATTTTCAAGCAGAAAGGCACTGAACCACAGAACGTGTGAAAAAGTGGACTAATGGTTGCCATCAGTCTCCATTTATCCTGGGTGACAAGTGCATTAAAAAGCATAGACAATGATATTATCCAGTGCATGTAATAGGCATGACTACTGTTTAGAAAAGTCTATCTTTTTGTTTTAAGTGCCTTAGTTATTGTCCATTACATAAGCGTATTCATGCTTCCCCCTGTGCCCCACCCCACCCCCACCTCCCTTAAGTAGGTGAATATCTAGGTATTACATAGTGCACACTGACGAGGCAGCAATTATTGGTACAGTAATGGTCTAAGCAGCTAAATATATAGCCCTGGAAAATAAAATGCTATTTACTGTCCCATCTACTCTAAGCAAATACATACACAAAATAACCGTAATCAAGCCTGTGTTAGGCTATACGTATGTATTGCATAGGGGTCAATAACAAGTGATAAGAGCTTCAAATACTGTAACAGCTGTTCCTCTTAACAGAGAACATCAATATCGTATACTTCTCATTTGTTATAATCTGCTTGAGGAATAAACTATTTCATTATGGTATATGATTAATAAGCATGCAAAAATAATTACACTAGTTAGCTGATGGTTGAAAACGGAGAAATGTTCATCACATGCTAGATGCAGAAAATGGGCATTGGAATATAATCAAACAAGTTACAGTTTTCTATCTGAACCAGTGTAACTGTGTCGCAGATTTGTAGACTGCTTTGATTATAAGTACCTTAACAATCAGAACAGTTTAACCTCTAGTATTTTTCAGTGGCTTATGACTCGTACATATATCTAACAGTAATCTCTGTTCCGATTTAAACATAATACTGTACTCATTCTTAAAGGAGGAAAAGTGTGGGTTCAATAAACAAATGATCAGTGCATATCAAATTCTACAACATTTCCCTACTTTTTCTGAAGGGAAGAAAAGAGGAAGATGATTTATTGAAAGCTTTTCAAAACCCTAAGTATCTGAAAACCATACTCCTTTAGAAGAGGGGAGTGCTACTCTAACCTGATGTAACAGAGCTGCTGCTTATGTTCAGCTCAGTTGGTATCTTGATGATGAAGTTATAGATGGAAAAAAAGCTTTGTGATACATGGAAAAAGTAGTAGTCCACTGATGAAGACCACAGTGTGTGAGTGGCTGTGTGGATTAAGGGTTTCACCTAGTCCAGTAGCCTGTGCAACAGTGGCAGTAAGTGCAGAATTATGGAAGAGGAAAACCACAGGCAAGCATGTGATACTCTTCTGATACTCCTCAAGCCTTCTATTATTTTCATCCATAAAGAGAATATGGTTTCTATGGATTTCAACTGGTTGTCAGACTGAAATTATCTTTTGGTTTTTTTCTTTTTCTTGACAGAGCTATCACCTTCTCAAAATAATACTGCAAGTAAGATTTTTCAGGGTTTTTAAAAGTCTTTCTTAGATATTCTTAAATTTAAAGGACTGGTGACTTTTCAGTTTCTGTCTGCCTTTTTATGATAATTTTTGGCTATCTCATTTGTGTTTGTCATTTCATAGATTCTCTGAATTTTGTCACATCTCTGTTTGCAGGTTTGGGCTTCTGAAAATCATACGGTCTCTCAGAATCTCCCTGCCTTCTTTATAATAATATTCTTTATATTTCACTTGCCATATGTCATCGGTTTTCGTATTTTAAGAGCAACTAATGGTTCAGAAAAGGAATTGGATATTATTGTAATGATCATAAATTTTGCTGAAATTAATATAGGTAAGAAAATTAAATACATCTGCCTGTATTAAGAAGGAAATTAAGGAAATAAAATCATATCCTGTTAAATTGAAGTGACACATAATTTTAAACCATTTCAGTATTGCACACATATCTTTGAAAGACTTCTAGAATGTGTCTACATACTAGAAAAGCAGCATATTTAATTAAAAAAATCCTACCATTTGCTGGAACTACATATTTCCTTCTGACTGACTTGAATGCTCCTTGAAAATGTGGCTTGATTTCTGGGTTTCCCCCTTGTAGAAAATGTGGCATCACATATACCTTTTTAAAGAATTGGTGGATATGTAAATGGAAAATATTTCATAATTGCCAACAATTTAATACTATATTTGATTTTCAGCCTCGGCTGACCACTCTCTGGAGTTGTATTAAGATGACAGAAATTTGGTAGACAGCACAGTGAATAGTTTTTGGTTCTGGTGTTGCTTTATTCTTAAATTTTCAGCTTTATATCCCATGAAGAACTTTGCAGCGAAACAGTGAGCCCTAAAAGAATATTTTTTATATATATATGAAGTTAAGGTCATCTGATCAGTACAGGAAAGAATGCTTTCTGGTGTTTAAAGGTAAATGTAAATCAAGACCTGCTGAAATAAAATCCTGATGTTTGAGAAGATGACTTGAACATTATGCTTATAATTCTAAGACTTTTTAAGTGTTTCAGGTTTAAGATAGTTTGTTAGGGTTTTTTTGCAATCCCAATAATAAATGGTAAAAATAATATTAAGCAAGTAGGAATAGTACTATAAAAAGATTCCTTAAGTCTATGTTTCTAGACAAGAATTTATAATACTCTTCTGTATGATAGGCAAGGCCATTCTGAAATTTAAAATAAATGCATCTTTTAACTATGTCAGTAGCTAGAGAATACAACCACACTATTGGAAAAGTGTTTGCAGCTTGTTTCTATTTATTTGTTAAAAAGGGAAAAGCAGAAATAAAGAAATATGTGCACATTTGGCTGAAGAGATTGAACATGTTATTGCAGTCAGGTAACCTGACAGTTCAGAAGGAACCGTCTGCACAGATACATAAAAAATAAAGCCACCATAATCTATTCTTTCCAGCCTTTCTGACTGTGTACGCAGAGTGAATGCAGGCATCTAAAAGACAATGTTTTGGTTTTATTCCCAATGTGTAGCACACTAGGTTTCCAAGAGAGTCAAACATATATCTCTGTGCTAGCTTTTCCTAGAGTGAGAACCATGCTATTCCTTCACTGTGTCTTACCCTTCACATAATGTCTAACAAACAGGCAATTAGTGCTATCCGCTGGGTATGAGGGAGGAATCTAGTGAGTTTAATTAAAGACCCTAGAGACTGCAAAGGGAACAAACGTTTTAAAAAGTACCTTGCAAATTAAGGATTGAAAAAGACAAAAGAGAGTGCATATTACATAGTGTTATGTGTTCTCTTTCAGTTATTTCTTTCCATTTTTATAGAAGAAGATTCCATGGGTTACTCAAGGTTTCAGAGAGATCAGCATTTGGCATTTTGCTCAGATATTCACCCCCTAACAGGGCTGAGGGTTGCTTCTTGCTGCGAGTGAAATGTAAGGAAAACAGAATAATATACAAAGCCTGAATCAGGCATCACTTCTTTCAGTGCATACATTTACACCCTTGTTCTTGCTAGAGCAAAGCTATATGAAGGCTGCACTCCCTTGGCCTTTCTTTTCTTCACCTCTCTCTAATCTTTCAGGTGTGCATTAGAGGATTTATTAATAAAGAGCAAATACGGTAAAAAATGAATACAGATTAGACAGCACTTGAATTAATGCATTACATTGCTGTCTAGACACACACAAAGAAGACTGTAGAATGTTTTCTGATCTTGTAAAGATTAAACAGCATTCTACTTATCAATATGTTTTTCTTAATTGCTTCAAATCAAAAATTCAGCAGCTGGGGAGAAGTGAGCTGAAGAGTAAATCCCAGGTTTTTCTGTTTCCAACTGTGAACAGAGCTACTTTTATAAAATGCCTTTGAGATATCTGTCTCTGAAGACTGTCCCAGTGATCAAAAAAGTAAATAAATATTAAGGCACAAAGAAGGATTGATGTAATGACTGCTGGTGTCAAAACTTTCTGATTTATTCCCATAGAGAATAATGACAGTTACATCTCTCACTACATTAAAACTTGTCAAAGGTAATTATTCATTTTTAGACTTAAACTCCACAAACCTAGAAGTAGGGCATGTATTTGGTTCTTTGCTCGTTTGTTTACTTTGTTTCCTGGTATACCCCAACCTTCAGGAAAGTTTGTAAAAGAGCGATAGTAATTTTGAAAAATCTGAGATTATAATTAAAATAAAGGCAGTGTGGCCAGCAGCACCATGCCTCATTAAATAATACCTTGAAGATTTTCATTTAGTTAGTATAAAATTCTATTAAAATGCCATTTATCTCTTACTGAGGAGGTGGTGAAAAAGCAATGAAAAAAGTCAAGATTAAAAGAAGAGGAGAATTTTTGCTGATTACAAATACAATAGGTCAGATATTACCTAGAATATAGTATGTGAGACAGTTCTCTGGGTATTGGATTTGTCTACAGGATAACATAAGAATGCAGCTTTCAGGTTAATGAGCTTTTTATGGTTTAGACAAATGAAACTAGCAATAAAAAAATCTGCCACTCCCATATGTAAGTAATGGTGATTGTCATTTCTGCAGCTGATGGGCTCTAAATTATCACAGAAATCTCCCAGTTTGTGTTACTACTGGCCTAATCCCACAAATGGAAACAAAGATAGGCTCACAGTACGAAGGCAGCTGAAACATTTTTATCATTATACTTTTCAGTGTCACTTAGTTTTTTTCAAAGTGAAACTTCTGATTCTTTTCCAGGATTGGTATCAGAGATTATATTTGCGTGATGATATGAGATAGCACGATATTTTTTATTTTATAGATATGATCTGAAATATTTATAATGTGAGGTGTCCCTGATGTCCCGCTCCCAGTTTCTTTCTCTGATTTAAGGGATATACATTTTTCATGCTAAAAGTTTCCTGGTTCACTTTCAGTTTTGTAAAATCTGGGTACAATTTAAAAATTCAGAGGGGAACTTAATTGTTTAATGTTAAAATGCTTAATATTTAACATTTTATTTCCTGACTGTTGTACTTCATTAAATCAAGTCAGGACCTATTTACTGCAGGTGACAATACCACTTTCAGCTGGAGATGCTGAAGTATAAATGCTTGTGGTAGGTCTGTGCACAAGGACCTCTTCCTCACCAGCACTGGAAGGAAAGGTGAAGTGCTGTGGAGTGGCTGGCTCAGCATTGCCCACCCTGTGGGGCTGTCAGTAACTTGTCAGCTGGAGAGAAGAGAAAAAGCAGATGATGGAGTTGTGTTGGAAGCGTTCCCTTTGTGGAAGAAGCTTATGTAGACATTGGGTCAGACAGGGGATGTAGGCAAAGGAATGCAGGGACAGAGTTGTTGCCAGGCATAGGGTGCTGAAAAGCCCAGAGTACCTGCACAGGATGCACTGGGCCCCTGTCCTCTGGCAGCACAGGCACCCAGTGTCCCATGGCCACGAGCTACTTCAGGAAAGCCCTCACAGGGTGATATAAGCAAGTGCCTTATGTCCTTCAAAGCCAGGCTTCAAGGCAGATTCTCAGAAACGCTATTCAGAAAGCTGATAGGATTGAAATGTATAATTCAACTGAGCTTGCGCTTGCAGTCAGTAAGAAGTGTGGAGTTTCAAATTTATGATATTAATTAATTTATAACCACCCAGTGCAGATACAAATTCTTAGCAAAAGTTAAGTCTGCAAAAATAAAGGATGACAAGGGCAGAGAAGTGTTATAGGTTCAAACAAAAGAGGTAGGGAAACAAAAGTTCTCCTTTTAAAAGGTTTTCTCAAATCAGATTGATTTGTGTTTGGTCTCTGAAAATCTAAAACTTTTTGAAAAGATAGCCTGCTTTCCTTTGAGAACTGTATTTTTTCTCTGTTAAGGATATCTTTGCCATCACTGGGTTTATGTTACTGCATTTTCAATCTGATCCTATTTTCCTGTCAAAAGGAAAACTATCAGTGAACTTGCTGAACGGCTTTAACCTCTAAACAAAACTTGGAAAGTCTCTGCTTCATTCCTCTAGTTCTTAAAAACGCTTTGTATGTTCAGGTCAGTAACTGCACTTCTCACCCAAAGACTAGCACAACTGTGTCAGAGGGTGTAGTCTTCTCATTTCTGTATTTGTAACGCAGGTTTTCTGCTCTGACCACACTAAAATTTCAGTGATTATGCCAGTCATGTTACAGATAAATGTGTTTGATAGGATGTTCTCTAAAACTAATGCTCAGTTACTGTTTGACTTGTGGGGCTTCCTGTGAACCCAAGTACTCATTGTCAATATTGGCTAACTGTAGGGTGTTTTGGCAACCATGTTGTAAAGCATGGCTCTGAATACTTTTCACTCCTAAAATATTCCTCAAGGCTGAAATATTTTTCTATTTAACAACAAGATGAGATCAATTTAAAACCCAGACTGAATGTCTCAATGCAAAAGAAGAAATTTAACCTTCAATAGAAAGTCTTCAGTGTCCAGGTTTTTGTCTTTTTATTTGCTTTCCAGGGGGAAGTTTGTCTACCAGATGTGGTGCTGGAAGGTAAAGCCATTTTTCAGTGATTTATTTTAGTGTTGATAAGGTTCTGTAATAAAAGCTATAGCTGATACTTAATCTGAATTATAATCAATTGTAGAGATGTGCTGATAGCTACACCTGTTGCCTGACTTAAACTTACAGCTGTAGTAAATACTTATTTTTCTATTCCACAAATAATACCTTGGTATTTTCAGCATTCTTAGTTCTGTGGCATTTCCACCAGTTATCGGGCAGGATATGCTTATCTAGCTCAAGCAATGTCATGATATAGTTAATCAAGGGAATATGAAATTCTGTCTAGCACATGCGGAGCTAGTAGCTTGAGACCTGGAAACAATATCCATCTGGACTCAAGCCAGGGTTATTAGTTCTGCCTCCCTGAAATGGGTGATCAGTCAAAGCACCACACTGAGGCAGTCCTGGTGCTTCTGGCTCCAGAGGTAACGCACCACAGCCAGGTCAGGCAGCTCTGCAAGGTGCTGCTCCACCGAGCCTGGGCAAAGGCACGTTTGTCCCTACCACAGTGGAGTAGCTTTGCCTCCCTTGAATTGCTGTGCCTCTTTATCATTTCTCTTTGTAATCTGAAATAAATAAAGCAGCATTGGTTGTACTTTCCCTGTGAAATGTTACCTTCATATTAGCTAAATGAAGGTCAGATGTTTCCTCTTTTCCTTAGTGACTTCTTAAAATAAGCTACATCTGTTAGAAAACTGTTATGACTGACCAGAAGACCGCCAATTAAAAATACATGGCATATTACAGGACATAATTTATACTTAATATGTGCAGTAGAGTGATAATTTATGTAGTTTATTTTACCGTGTTTGTCCCATTTAGGCTGTGCAGTCCTTAAATGTGTTCTCTTGAAACTATATTATTGAAGGCTACTCCCTTGTGCACCCCATGTCACTAATGAACTGTTTGTCAGATGTTTCATTTGCCTCTTACCTTTCTTTAATCTGAATTTTCAACATTTTCCTTTTAAATTACCTTATAAGGCTTTTATTTTTCAAGTGAAGTTTAACTTCTGATAGAACCACCACTGTGGTTTATAGTATAATATGATTTCCAGAGGGCTCAGTGTTTTAGCTACAAGAAAAACAGGTTGCTACTCATTATTTCAGCCAAAACACCCAAGTGCTGAAATGGTCTTGCAGTGCTGACTTTTATGTAAACACTATAAAATGACATTTACAACTGCCAGGCAGTTTTTGCTAGTATTGATGTCATGAAAGGCGCTGTTGACAAGTGACAGAAGTAAACACAAAACAAGCAAAATAACTTGCAAATAAAAATAAAATAACTTGCAAAAACAACAACAAGCAAAATAAACAAAAAAACAAGCCCAGTTATTTGGACGGTTGTCTGTCTCCAGTTTCTGTTGCTTGTGCATGCTTAGCTGCCTGCAGGACCTCACATAGTGGGCTTCCAGGTTTTGACTGATCTTTGTGACCTGCCAAAAAGTCCTTATCCTATAGTGGACTTTGCCAGTTAAATAGTAGGAATAAACACTCAGATGTGCATGAGTGACTGAGAATGCACCAAAAAAATACTCCTCTGTAGGAAGTGCCTGGTACTGTCATCAGTCTTTTTGCATTGCATACCCTTCAGTCTTGTTAGCACATTGTTTGAAGTGTGGATCTCTACCCTCATTTTGATGTGTCATTGTTCAACTGCTTTGTAGTGACTGCTGAATAATGTTTTTTCTTTTTTAAAAAAATCTTTAATGACTTTTTTTTATTTAAGAAAGCTTTTCTCTTTCTTGCCAAATTCAAGTTCCTCTTGGAGTGGGTGTTTGAGTACATTTTACTGTTTTCCATCTGTACTGTATTTATAGCCCTACATTTCTAATTCATTCTTCAGTAGTTACGAGGTCAGATTAATAACTAGTGTGATAAATATGTAACTATCAGATTGCACATCATGCTATCAGTCAAAAGAAGGAAAACTTCAGGGATCTGTGGCTGCAGTCTCTCTTATCTACTGTATGTACTTTCTGCATATTGACTGAGTCTCATAACTTCTAACTTAATAGAATTAATTCCCTGCTGGCTATACTCATTTACTGAGTTTGCAGATACCCATGAAGGCACAGGCATAAGCTTTATGATCAGTACTCCTTAATGCCTTGAGTATCCCTGAATCAAGTTGCTCTTCTATTTTTGATAATAGAAGCTGCTATGATACAATCAGGAAAACTTGGATATTTGTTGTGTAAATTTAATGATGATTCTGTGTTTATAATGTGATCCACTGGCTAAGCAGGTATCCCCAGCTATCAATTCAATCACCATATGCATGGCTCAAAATAACAAGCAGGAAAGAACTTGAAAATCACCTACCTACCTTGACGCTGATGCCCCAAGATTAAAGGATAAGATTAAGATTTAGTTATTGATTTCCCATTCTGTTATACCTTTCAAAACAATTAATAATCAGTATTGAAAAGCAACAGAAAACAGATTTCCCATAACCATGTATACTGGCTAGATTGAAATTAATAGGAACAAAAGAATTAGTCTATTGGAGAAGTTTAGGCCTATTTGTCTTGATGCTGACAAAGGTTAATATCAGCTAATTTAGAGAAGAACTTTAAAAAGCAAACTTTATTTAAGGATGTTGGAAAGTATCTACTTTCCCATTACAGTACATCTGAGGAAACATGGTCCTAAGACACACGGTTTTTCTGTGTTACAGGAATCAGTTGAAACTGTAAACACAGTACTGAAAGCCTGTTCGTTTTTTCTCTTGTTCATGCTGCTCATTTCTTGTTCCTATTTTTGCTTTGCTTTTTTGATTCTTTTACTGTGTCTTGTGAAAATAACATGAAGACAGTATATCATGTACTTCTGGAATTCTGCATTGCAATTTAGAAAAAAAGCTCTGCTTCGTCTTCCCTTTGCCATGGAGCTGTGTGTTAGAGTGCAAGAGTACATGTGTTATCATTGCAGTGCAAATGGAAAATGTAGCTCACGATAATTATCCAAAAGCTGATCATGCCATAAGGAATTGTGCTTTCGTTTCCTGTTTTGTTAAAATAAAGGAATGAGAGGTCATTTCTGTCAGTAGTATCCCCACAGCATCTTTTGGAAAAAAGCATAGAGTTAAAATTATGTTTAAGACATATTTTCGTCACCAACACGATACTACTTTACTTGGCTGAGTATGCAAACTGAGGTATCATCTAAAGAAGATGATGCATTTCAAATTTGAACCAAACTGCCGAGAGACTGAATGACTTCAGTCTTGCAGAAGAAATCAAGTGAGTGGCAGCAGTATACAAGCAGCTGTGGGAAGCACTATTAACCTTGACCTTTTAAGAGATGGAAGGCAGTTCAGTAGAGTGTTAGTATTTTCCTGATCTCCTGAGTCAGCCAGAGGTGTAGTACATTTTGGTAGTGTCTAAATTGACTTCTGTAAAAGTCTGCAGTCCTATAAAGAAGTAAAAGATATGCAACTTAGCAAACCTGTCAGACTGCATGAATAATGCATGCAAACTATTCATGTACACAGCTGTTGTTTGAACTTTTGGGGTGTTCAGTTTTAGGCTTGGAATTTACCCTGAGAATCTGCAGAAGTCTTAATGTGCTAAAGTTACCTCTCCTAAAAGTAGGTGGTTTACGGACTGTTTCAGACCTTTGCATGGGGCAAAAATCACACTTCAAGAACATGTGCATGACAGGATATGAGGAACAGATCAGGACTGCTGAAAGACCCATTCTCTAATGAAAAAAAGTGTTTCATTTAACAAATCATAAAGATTATCCTGGCATACAGGATGACCAAATCTTTTGTGTTTTTTTGTTTGTTTGTTTGTTTTTAAATATTGTCCTCAAAAAAAAAAAAAAAAGAAAAAGAAAAAGATATTTATTACAACAGGGTAGAAAACGGCATCAAAAATTGACCTGAGGTATTTTCCCCACTAAAACAAACCTATGGCAGTCCTGAGAACTATTAATTACTCAGTATGGCTTTTTTCTAGATTCAGTATGCAGAAAATACTTAGCTCTGAATCAAAAAAAAAAGCTCATGCTTCTAGAGCGGAAAAAACCTCTCTACAAAGAACGCCTTATGAAAGAAAATTGAAAGTATCAATACTGCAGGGCTGTTCACATAATAATTAGGAGGAAAAAAAGCAGTTCAGAAAAATGCTGTGATAGCTTACGTAAGGTGAGTTGAAATGTATTGTACTGATTCTTTCCTCTGTTTTCAGCATAAAAAGATACTGGTTTTGTCATTCCTATTTCTGTGTCTTACAACAGACGAAACAACTCATCAAAAGGCAGGCTTATGATGGATTTCAAAGTCTGCACGCGAAATAGGTTTGGTAATATATGCCCAGCCCCTGCAGGACTGGGGTGACAGGAAGAAAAGACTAGATAATGCTCTGAGGAAAACCCACCATCAATCACATTCTGTATTCAGTGGAAAAATGTGCCATTCCCTGAAAGATTATGACATAGTGGGTGGGTTTGGGGCAAAATATTTGTGCATAGTTATTCAAACAACTGCTGTTGCATTGTGTAGGTTTACGGCTGTATGATGTGTGTTTTTGCTAAAAGTTCTTGTGTAGGACAGAAAAGATTTGGGATTGAACAGAGGATAATAACTCTCTCTTAAAGCAGATGCATGATGATCTGGTCAGGTAACTGCAATGACTCCCTGAATATAAATTAGAGAGGATTCCATTATTTAACTTTTTTACAAGGATCTTTTGAAAAAAATATCAATTCAAGAATTTATTTTTCATGTTTTTAAAGCAATTGATGTAAACCCAGAATTGCTAAATACTACCACGGTCTATTTATATTTTAAGGTGAAACTTAAGTGCAGTCCCCTTCTCCATTCAGATCACTAAATATTACCAAGTTTATTTGAAAGATGTGATCTTGCATTGGGCCGATTTAGTGTTATGTCTCTAAAAATGCAGAGGAATTGGTTCTGGTGTATTATAGATGAACAGTAGAGCTTTCCAAACCCTTGGAATGTTTTGGGGTGATGAAGAGGCACACAGCTGCATGCCCTGCATTGCTGCTCCTAAAAATCCCAACAGCATGCCCGGATTCAGGCACACACATGTGTTATTTAATTGAACCATATTTGGAACTGAAGCTGTGTGTCAGTGTTTGGCTGGATCTGAACTGCCAAGGGAAACTCAGAATATTGGCGTGAGATTTATTATCGTGGTTGTACACCATTTATGACAAATGCTTCATATTTCAACTTAAACAGATGTTGGCAAGTGTACCTGGAAAGACATGGATTAACAAAATGAAGCAATAGTTGGGTAGGAGCGAATGCAGATTCGGTATGAAGGACATGGGAAAGAAGACTGTTTAACCATATGCATTGCAATGCTTGGTGCTGCTAAACCACCCAGAGCCATGTAAATCCAAATCTGCTCTGATAATGCCATTCCAGGGCCCATCAGAGTCAAGGAAAATGCTTTTATTGATACGAAACTGTTAAATCAGTTTTATGTGATATCTTAAAAGGAAGAATATGCACTAGTTTCATTGGCAGCAGGACTGGTTAAACAATTCAAACACATTTTACCCTTTCATTTTTTGCTGCTATTAAAATAACATTGTTACCCTTAGTACTTGTCCCTTCCTTCTTTCTTTCCACCCTTTTCTCCTTTCTCTGTTCAGGCTAACTCCACTTCAAAGCAATCCAACTTACTGCAGGAAGGGATAGTTTTCCCAGGTATGCGGAAATCTTATCACAGCAGTTGTCATGGCAGGCTCACAGTTTTTATTCTAGAATTCAGTAGAAAATATAAAGAAAATAAAAGCTGTACAATTATGAGAGAAGTTGGTTTGCAACTTGGGGACACTTAAAAATTTCAGAGATCCAGAAAACTAAAAATCTAAGGAAGTATTCAAACTATTCTGTATTAATTAGCAACAACTGTAATTTCTTGCATTGAAACAATGAGATGATTGCTGCCTTTGCCTGGTAATGAGAAACAAAACCTAAAGGAAGTGTGAAATCAATTACTTCTATGATTGTTGTGCTAAGCGTTATGCAATCAGAGGCTGCTTTGCATTCATAGCACACCAAGAATCTCCTGTCTGAATAAGCTCTATTATTCTAGATGTTTCTCTAAACCTTTGTTTCTTCTGAAACTAAAATCTTTGATTGGAATAATAGTGTAATTTACTGCAAAATTCTTTTTCATCCTAGTTATAAATCTGTAGATTCAATATGTAATAATATTTGTCATACATTTCATTATACTCAAACTTATGCACAGGCTAGAAATGGCTTTAATTGGGGCTGTGTGAGGCAAATGCATAGGCTCTGGAAAAATTGTTTCAGATACAGATTCAGAAAAATTGTTTTATTTTTTTCACTTCTTCATTTCTTAATGAATGTTTCCAAGAACAATGAAACTGTTTTGCCTGAGACAGCCAGATAAAATCATGGACACTTCTCTAGTGAAAATGTTGATTCATTTCCATAATGTGAATATGATAATTGGAAGGATAAGATCAAATGGTGGCATCATACTGCCATGTAGATTTCTGTACATAGTCAGAATTTTGTTGAATGAGAACTGTATTATTTTGATCTAAGATAATTCTGATTTTCTGTTTCATATCATGTGGTTGATTTCTGTACATTTCGGAGTATGTACAATACTAAATCCCTTAATATTAAGGTTTACAAATAGGACAATAGATAAGCAACCTTGTCCGCTCATTTAAAAAAGAAAACTTGACCAAGATCTTTAAATGTTAAAAATAATATTTACAGAATTAAGGTACCTGAATCATGATTAAAATATTAAATGTTAATCACTTTATCTCAGCATTATGAATACAACAACCTTCTTAAGGAGTTGTAATTGCTGGAAGCATATAAATTGAGCCCTTTTGGATTAAGTGGGAAGGGAGTCTTGCACTCTTGAGCCCTTCAAGTTCACTGGATTTGTTCATTCTCCTGAGGATTGGGTGAAATACATTGTCTCTGGTGGCACTGTCTCAAGAAGCAAAGTAATTAAAAAAAAAGGTGTTTTTTATGATGGATGTTCTATGTTGCTGAAATGAAAAAGTTTCAGAGAATATATTGAGTTGAGTAAGATTTTAATATAGTGGAATGTCTGAGGTCCAGAATAAAATGTTGAGAAGAAAAATGCATTGGTACGGTAGCTATAATGTTGTGCACTTTGAAATGGAATTGGGGATATATGGTCAGGTTTTTGTTCTGCTTCATTTGGTTCATCTCTCAGTCCTTTTGCAGAACTCTTTTTTTCTGTGTGTATGAGCAGGGGCAGAGAGAGACTGATTTCAAAAGAAGGAGGTTAGGACTCTCGTGTGGGATGTTGTCCCAGGGATGCTAGGCTGAGCTCACAGCTGCCTGAGCCACTTCTGCACTGAGTCAACATAAGATTAAGCTGACCAAGAAAAAGTTGTTTTCAAATTGTTCACTCTTTATGATAATAGTTTTCCACTGGGTGTAGCGTATTCAAACAGGGTCTGACTGACACTGGCATGAGTGTATGGGCGGGAACAGGAAAAATGTGTAGGTATGGAGTAAGACGGGTTATATCAGCAAACACCGCAATACATAATGCTGACTTTTTTTCATAAACAAAAATGTCTCTGGTTCACCTACACCTATTGAGTGCAGTTGGAACAATCATGAGTTTTCTATCTCAGATTAAGGTCAATTTCTTAATATTTTTTAAAATATGTTAAGTCTGTGTTAATCAAAGTAATTTATCTCTCCGCCCCCCTTGTCTTAGGGAGATACAGCAAGTTCGTTTGCATAGTTCTTATGCATTAAACCAATTTGAGGCAGCAAGCCTTCTGCTTACAGGATGTTGGAATAATAATGTCTAAGATTAATTTTGGCATTGGGGGTAATGGTGACTCATGAAGAATGGAGTGCATGAGGTTTTATATGTATTCCCCAATATGAACAATAGTATTTCTTAAGTTGACTACTATAAATCAAGTTGTCATTCTTTACTGGCTTGCAATGCTGCACTTAAATCTCACTAAACCACAAGCTTATTTCACAAGTTTGTATTAATTCATTTTGTGATAGGCTTAGAAAAAGATCATGTCAACTGTTCTGTACAGGGAAGCTCAGAAGCTGGAAAAGACTGTGTTTTAAGACTTATTGCTGTTACCTAAATCGTAACTTTCAAAATCTCTTTCATACTTTGTTATACATGTCACATAAATAACACGCATAGTGCTAACAGTATGACCGTGATTCTTCCAGCATTCTGGTTGTGTTACAATCATAATTTCTCCCTTATGGCTAGCTAATCTTTCCATTTCTTCATGGATAGGAAATTTGACTCCTGTGATTGAAGGCTTTTGTGAGCAGCAATTAAAAAAAATGGAGGCGGTAACTGGAGAGAAGCTGCATTTGCAAGTACACAAACATGGGTGCTACGGCAAGGCCAAAGGGAAAAAATGCCTGGCCAGATCTCAGACCGCACATCCTGCCACCTAACTCTTCTGTGACTTCTGTCACACAGCAGTTCTAGAGTGGCTCATCTTGAGTCCTGGCAGGGATTTGATTGAAATAGAATAGGAGTATGTATCCATTACGGAATTCTGCAATGGCTTTCCCCTCTTGCCTCAGCTCCCAGGGGGTCTCAAAATAAAGTAGGAAGCAATACAACTGGGAGAGTTGCTTTGTAAGATCAATCATCACCAAGATGGTGATGAATTTATACTGCTTTAAGTCTCCTATTTTCTTGAGCGGTCAGTACTCAGACAGTGGAAGCACCTGGATGATAGTGATGTGTCTGTTCCAGAGCTATTATAGTGATGGCAGAGTAGGCTGTGTTCCTTTCTCTTTTAGAAGTGATTGTTGCTTTCAAAGGCTTTATACCTGCTAATGCATACGCAAGAAAGAACATACCTTGCTTTTTTAAAACAGCAGATGCTGCCTGCAACTGAAAATGTTCTTCTCAGTAAGACAGATCTCTTTGATAGACAGCAATACATGGTTATACAGTTGGATGCAGAATATATTTTGTAGGTGAGGGTGCAGAGTGGTTTTTATCTGAAAATCTGAAGGGAAAATATGCATTGCCATAAGGAATTCTCTGATTAGATATTTGTGAAATATTATATAGTTAAACCAGGATAGATAAATCGTTTTAAATTTTCCATTTTTTATTTCTTCATGGGTTTTCTCTACCTTGCTCTTAGATTTTTGATTCAGAGACAATCTGCTGTATAAGGATGTGGCTTTAAAAACCTCTTTTGTTCTGAAATGATATACAACAATATTAAAAATTGATCTATTTTTCGTCAAGTTTCCAGAGTAAATTACTGCATTTACATATTTTATAAATTATTTATCTTAAAATTGAGTGATTCCATTGCTTGATATCCTTTCAGTTCACTTATTACAGGCTTTTGAACAACTCTCAGACATTATTATGATATTTAGGTATTGTGTTTCCATGTGTAAGTAATAAAAAAATAGAATTCTGTGTCTCAATTTCCACACAGAATTTACACGTTCACATTTTTCATGTGAGCACCCTTACCAAATAAACAGGGTTTTTCAGAATGCAAACTAGAATGCATTTTTAGGTACTGTTAAATACTGATGTCACACCAGGAAAGTTTATCTGCCAAATGGGCTTGATGTTAGCTACAGAGGGCTCACTGGAACAATTTCTGCTGACTGCATAACGAAGTCCAGTTAAAGCTGACAAATGCTAGATGGTCCGGTTGACTAATAGCTTGAGGGGCGTAGAGAGGGCAAACCTTACTGACAGCTCTTTATGATCAACCTACAAAATAAGAATATTTTTATCTGTTTCAAGTGGATTCCTTCACAAAGATCAAACATTGCTTACAGATACTCTAGGATCCAAGAAAGAGGCAAAGCTCCATAAATCATTTGCTTGTTTACTTAGTGGAAGTTCAGACACAAAATATGTTCCCTCCATTCTGTTTTCCTTTTTAACTTCAAAATAATTGCCAACTTAGGAACCTTTAAAAACTTATTATTGCTCTTGCCGAATTTAAATTTTACTTTTCAGAGAGTTCTTGGTTTTGACCAAAAATAGCTTTATATTCACTTTAAATGTCCATGAAGTTTTCTATTTAAGAGTTAGTTTTAGCTGCTGATTAGTTTCTTTTGTTTTTCTTAAAGGTCATATTTTCTTGGTTTTTACCTAGAAAATATTGAGGTCAGAACATAAATGCCTCAGTCCTTTATGTCACAAGACTTGCACACATAAGTGGTGGTACTGGATCAAGAAAGGGCTACCTCACAACTGAGGCCAACAGCAGGTGCTTAGGGAAGAGTACAAGAAAATCAAGCATGTAGTGTAATTTCCACACACCAGTCAATACTCTAAATTAACTTTCTGTTAAGACAGAGTATTCTTTTTTCAATCCTGTAATTTAAGTGAATTTCAACATTGGAGAATGTCATTAAATGTGAAATCTGTTAACAATTTTAATTCTGAAATGGTTTCTAGTTAATACTAGACCCAGTACATTCATATCAAGGTTAAAATTCTTCACACACACAAAAAGTTATTTCCTTTCCAGGTGAAATTTGAGCAGTTGCAGATTAGTCCCTGCCAGTTCTAATAACCAAGAGGTCTCTGTGCATCATCCATATTTCGTTCAGCATGAACAATTCCCACTGAAGTCAAAGGGATTTTACCTATTGTTTAACCATATCTTTAGATATGTTAAGACTTTTATGATGTCTGTGATCTAAAAATACAGTTTTCCTCTGCACAATTTACACGGTGTTCTGAAAAGGTAAGGATAGCCATATGGTCAATTGGCAGTCATCACTGCCATTTGCCACCGTTCTGTAGGTAGGAAAATCGAGGCCCAGAGAGGTTAATACATCTGATGCTGATGTGGTGAGCGTGATAATCCAGAGATGAAAATGACTGTTCCTCTGAACGGAAACATCTACCAATTTCAGTTGAGCTAGCAGTGTCACTGCAGACTTTGACTTTGAGCCTCATTTTTGACACTTCTGTAGCCTCTACATATAGTGAGGAAGGAAGAAAGAATTCATTTAATTTCTTGAATTACAAAAGCAATGTAATGCTCCTCCCTCCACAAGGAAGCACATAGTTCCGTTTTGCCATTATGTAGTAAACCCAATACTTAAAGCCATGAATCTGTAGCATTATTGTTTTAAGGGATGCATGAACAACAATAACACTGCACCTTAAGTCCTTTAGAGGCCCATTAAGCATAGTGAAATGATCCAACTTTTTAAAAATCATACGATGCATCGTATACTCAGGGAAGACGTATGTCCAACAGTTAAAATACTATATTGACAGTATTGAAACAAATTATGCATTTTGCTCTAAAACAAATAAATGTGAGTAAGAAAGAACATGGTCTAATGGTCACAGTGTAAAGGTGGGAGTGAGAAGACCCTGGAACTGAACACTTTTGAGTTTCTCATATTGTTTAATGTTTGACTGGAAAAGACCCTCAAGAAATATAACACTGTATTCTGGCATGATTTTCTTTGTATATAGATGCACATTTCTTTTCAGGTAAGACTCCCAAATGTGTTTCATACAGGCAAAAAACATCCTTTTCCAGGCCTGGATTCTTTCATGCTTCAGAAGTTGATGTGACCATAGCTACCATTTACATTGATGTATATTAGATAGCAAAAATATCCATTACTGGAAGGGGTAGCAGTTTCAGTCCCTCTCACCATTTTCAGCTGAAAGGAAATGCATTTTGTAAAACAGTAATGAAAGTTTTCTGGTCTTTCCTGTGCTTCACGCTAGAAGCGTAAGGCACACTTAAAGATGATGAAGAACCTTGTTTTCTTGCTCAAAGGCATATCATCAATATTGTCAGCTTTCCTCATTGCTGATGTCTAGTTTCCCCTTTCTCAGAACTTATTGAGGTAAATGTAATGGCAGCATCCATAGGGTATATTTGTAAACAGTGTTCTGCTTTTTTGAATGATGGGTGTTTGCCATCTTGCTGGCAATTGAGCATTTCGATGTAGACCACAAATACACTTAGGCGATTGCAGTTAAAAATTCAGTGAGAATTTGGTGCCAAGGTGGTATTGTGGGTGGCACTTCTTTACTGTATTTATTCTGTGTCTGTATACAGAACAGACGGTTGGTATGCAGACCTACCTCTGTCTAAACTGAGGGACACATGAAATGTTTTCCAGCCTCTGCCAGGCTTTGCTAGGAGTAAAATGATGCAGAACACTCTACTTTTGCCTTTAATGGAGGTATTTACCCAAAGCTGCCAAGAAACCTGTTGTAAACAGGAATTAATTGAGTTGTATGGTAGTGTTGGGTTAGTATTATTAAACCTGATCTATTATTACTGATGAAAAACCTTAGGCAGAGAACACACTGATTTTTCCTGTTCCTTTAGTCTGAGAAGTAGATCCATAAATAATACATAAATCTGTGGCTCCTGTTCCTCTCCTCAAGCCATTTCTTATTTTTGCAAATGTATGATTTCTTTAAAGGTTAGCAGGACAACATCACAAAAGAAACCGTATAACCCTCGGAAATATAATTGAAATGATTTCTAAATTGTGACCTTGCGACTGCAGTTTCTGCAGATAGCAGTCACTATTTTTTATGAAGATCATGAGTGAAATACCATTCTTATGCTGTAAAAGAAACCTCAGTTATTTGTACCAATATGTGGAGAAGCAAGTCACAAGATAGTTTTTTGAATGCTTCCTAGTACCACTCAGAGAAATTCTGACTGGTGTTTGGCAGTGAGACATCAGTATTGCTTAGCAGTTGCTGTGTAATTGGGCACTTGGTATGCCTTGGTGGGCTGCAGATACCTAAATTAATATTCTTTTTCTGACAAGGGCATTAATATGCAAAACACATATTGGGACTCATTATGTAATTTGTCCTGCAAGTCTCTGCAGTTTTCATTGTTGAACTTCACCTCTTCCCAACCAAAACTACAATTCATTGCTGAACACTAAGGTAAAATATTTGGTAATCCCTGAAGCTAGTTAATTCCAGGAATGTGGGTACTTCTTTTTCACTGGGTGAGAAAGATTTTGAAGATATTCTTAGAGCTGATGGCCCTCTGTCCTCTGAAAGAGACTTTCCTGCTCTGCATAATTTTTACCCAAAGGCCAAGTTTTAATTTAATTTCTCTGTCAGAGACTTAGTGCAGTCATTTTGTGATTTTCTAGTTAGATAAAGCAAAAATTCTATTACAATTTGGATAAAATTTCCACTGAGTTTTCACCATGCTGACTCGACACCATTTTCCATATAAATACTGGTCAGAACCTGATATAGAATAAGATATCTGGTCATTTCTGAAACTTCAGTTTATGGAACTCATTTTCTAATAGAAATAAAAAAGTTTGTTTTGCTCTTCAGATTGATTACTTTTTTGGTAATTAGCATAGTGGATATGTGGATGCTATTAGAGGGGCAGTGGAATGACAGATGTTCATGGCTACAAAGTTAATGCCTTGACTGATCAAACATCGAAGTGCAGAAGCCATTATTTAAAGCAACGGATATGGAGTCAATACTGCTGGCTATCTGAAAATTGCTCTTGCAAAATTAAAGTGATTCATTGCTAGTTAATATGTGCTAGCGCTTGGCATAGTAACATCAGGTATGCACCTAGGAGTTTGTTCCATGTCCGTCATTGGTGTAAGAGTGAAGAATATTTTCCCTACATGACTGTAAATAAGTGTCTTTCTGTTTTTTCTTTCATTTGTAAAAAATTCTAATTTATTTGATTTAAGCTATGGGGAAGTAACTTTTAACGCTTCCCCCCCCCCCCCCCCCCCCCAATGTATATTGGAATAATTTTTTTTCCAGGTAAACTCTGATAATAATCCAGTCAATTTAAGACAGTAGTTGTTGAGCACAAGGTTACATAGACAAGATGTTGCATATCATATTTTATTCAGTTCAGTATTGATATTTAGGAAGTACAAAAATACAACCCACATGCTAGTGTAATATTAATACATACAATTCTATTTTGGTGTGGCAAAACATTAAAAAAAAAACCCTTTTTTTGTCTAATGATACTCTGTCTTCACCAGGAACTTATGTCTGACTTGCAGGAATAGTTTCTTTACATGAATTACCAGTATGTTTATAGCTAATAGTGATTAGAGTATGTTCAGAAAAAACAATGATCAAAACATTTTCAGACCATTAGGCATTAATTCATTCTTACCTATACGTTTAGGAAAAGACAGATCACATATAACTTTTCACAGAGAAATTAAAAATCATACATAATATAAGCCATTTGCCCTTGGCAAGCATTTGGCAGAAGCAACACATCACCTGAAAAGGAAGCTTCTTAACAGCAGTTCCTTCAGTTCATTTCCAAAAACAGTATGTTTTTAATGTTTGATGGAAGATAATTTACTTATTGCTGTGATTATTTATTTGCCTTTGGTTATGTATGCAATTATTTATTTGAATGCAGACTTGAGAATTCAAACAAGTGCTCACTATCCATCACAGAGCCATTTTAGAGGGATTTATCAGTATCACAAGTAATTTTGCATTATTTTTTTTTTCAAAGTTGTGCTTTTGAATGAATCACGTTCAACACATTCAGCTTGATACCTAATAGAAGTGAGCTGTCAGAGAGTAATTGCCAAGAGCTTTCTGAAAATCAGGCCTTTTAAAATTGAGTGTTAAGATCATTAGAAGCTTTTTTCTTTTTCCTTCAGAGCTTTAGGTGAAGTTAAATACAGGACAGTCATTATGTTAGCTCAGGTAAGCAGTGATGATTTGTGAGGAAATTAGTACAACCAAGTTAGGTAAATAGGGATTTGAAGGAGAAGGGACATTCTTGATATATGGAAAGTGATAAGCCACAGCAGGAGTAAAGGATGGCAATAAATTCCAACAGGGAAGTAAAGGACTTCCTGATTAGGATGCAGATAAGTGAAAAGGAACATCTTAAATCTGATTTAAATGACAAGAACAGTTTCCAGGAGAGAGTCAGGTATTGCAAGGAGGCCATATAAATGAGATGACAATCCAGAAAAAAAAGGTAAATGGATCTGTCAGAAGTACCAGCATGTTAAGGTCTTTTATATACAACACAAAATGATATACCAGAACAGAATCAATATAAAAAAAAAAAAAATCATACAGGCTTCACCATGGCATCAGTGATATGGCAGGTACTAAATGTGGAGTATTTAGCGGCATGTCGGGTGCTGAGATGAAGGACTTGAGTTTCTCATAATTTCCTCTTTTTCAGATACTGTTTCTGTATTCTTTGTTATGTCTCCTTCCTTTCCTATTACATGTGCCTGAGAAGAGTAGAAGCAGCAGCTTTGTAAATTGTTGCGTAGAGCTAAAATGGATATCTATAAAAATTGTGTAAATACGTATCTATAAAATTAAAATTCTCTAAATTGCTATGAAAAGCAGGTTATTTAGATAGTTTGTAGAAATTATTAAATGACAAATAAGGAAAACTGGTTGTGTGAGGTGACTAATGTAATTATTGTATGCTTGTATTCTTACTGCATTAATATGACATTGCATAAAAGAACTATAATTTGGAAGATGCATCTTAGTGCTTTAATTTTACTGCAGATGAGCACATTTGTACTTCTGTGTGTAAAATAATACAATGTGAAGTACCAAAATACTCTGTTACTCTTTCTATATTTTTGTTTATTAGATATATTAGGAGATGCTTTTTTTCAGAAAAGCATTCCCATCCTTCTGTGCAACTTCTAGAAAACATGCTGTTCTCCTCATATGGAGTCTAAAGGAAAGGTCACTCCTTGTATTTTAAAGGATTGTGTGTTTGAATTATGTTTTGCTTCAAGTGTGTTCATTTAATTAAACACCAAGGCAATAAAGACACTTCGGCACTTAGCTATTAGTCATCTCACTAGGGAGTTGGTACCCAAATGCCTCTGTGGATTTGCCTTAAGTCTTGTTTAAAGCTCTTGGAATCAGTAATTGATTGCTATAGACTGCCATGGAAAAATAAGTCAGGTTATGTCTTGGGCTGTAGATGAAGAGCTAGTCTTGTTCAAACTGTGACTGCAGGCTGCACCGGCCCCCTCAAATCATTGCTGGAAGAGTGTCTGCAGCCTTAAGAAAACAGTGAATACACTAACCATATCCATGGCATTGGAGTCCAGGCACAATCTTTGCACCTGGTGTCTCTGCTCAGGGACTCAAAACTGGCAGATAGAAGATCTATGTAACAGTAAGGAAAAACTCAGACTCAAAAAACAACTCTTGTCCCTGTAAAGGTACCAGTGAAACTACATTAATACTGGAAGATTCTTTGCCTTTAGAAGTAGACTTAAAGCAACCACCCTACTATGTATAGGTGTCAAGCTACACATACGCATTTGCTCGGTTTGGAAGATGAAATTGAAGCAGTGGAATAATCTAATGCATCTTGTTTATTTAGATTACTAATACATTAGGTTGTAAGAAGTTAATTAGGTGTCATCCTTTGGAAGCTAGGTATTAATTAAATACTCGCTAAGTAGAAGAAGGAACCAGGGTTAAATTCAAAATCACGATGTTCAGTGAATGCTTATTGCTGCTACAAGGTGACCAAAAAACTATAATCCATCTATTATTCTATTTGGTTGAACTGTTGATTAGTGAAACTGTTGATGAAGCAGAAAGGAAGATTGCACCATAGAGCAGGATCAGTAGATGAGACTGAAAACATGGTTCAGGTGTCTTAACATCTGTATTATGACTCCTGACAAGAGAACAGAACAGCCTGGCTCCAGAGACCTCAGCAGAGCCTGACACAGGTATTATTTCACTAACTGTTACCATTGAATTCAAAGCAGAGGAGTTGAGCTCTGTAGCTGCATGAGTTGTTTTAATTGCTTGTTGATGGAGGAGTCTATTTCTGGAGACAGGAAAATTCTGACTGAGTGGATTTGCTTCTGTTCTGGGACTTACGCTGTCAGAGAAGGCTAATCTTTCATCTTTGTTACATGTTTTTTTTTACCAAACATCTGTTTTTCTTTGGCCAAGTATAAGACAGACCTAATATTAAGGACTTCCATGCCACTTTGACATCTTCTGGAGGAATGACTGCACATTGTTCAGGAGGAGGAAGAGTCTCCAAAGATCAGGGATAGCACTAAGGCAATCCAATTCAGATGTGCCTGTTGGAAGCAGGAAGGGGCAATGTCCAAGACAGACTGGGATTCTTTTTGTGGAAATATGAAGCTATATTTGATTACAGTGCATGTTTTATCTCTTTCTGTTTTCTAAATAAGCACATTTTTTTAATGTATGAGCTTGAATAGTGAGAATGCTGAAGCATATTTAAATCACTCCTGTGCTTTTCCAGTCAGACGAAATGTTAAGCCCCCAGTGTCTGCTTTTGTTTTCAAATTGCGCCTAAGAGTAAATGCTACCTTTTCCTTAAGGAGCTAAAACATTGCTGGGCTTTGTTTAACCTATTATCCTTCTGAACTACCAGGACATTTTGAGAAAGTTTATACTCAACTGGCTGCAAGAGTTGTAAAACAAGCATGAAAGAATATTTTAGTTTTAATGAATATGTAGTTCTTGTATCATTTCTGTGTGGGGAAAAAAAACCCACTTTGCACTTCTGAAATGTATTTTTGCACCAGTTTCTAATAACCCTGTTTGATTTTTAAGGCTAGCAAAGATAACAGCATGAACTGGTCTTGAAGATAACATGTATGAGGAGACATCTGTAGCCTATTTCGGTCTCTCTGTCCTTCTTCCTTCTCACCAGTATCACTTTTTTGTAATTGTTTCTCTCTATGCTTTTACCTTAAGTACTACCAATAACAATCTATCTGCTGTTCCTTTCATCAGTAATGCTTGACATCAAAAGATACTATTTTCCTTTTTTTATTTCTTGTCTTAATCAGGCAAGAGTAGTGGTGTCCAGTGGTGTTGCCATGGCTTACTCTCACCCTTAGGCAGCGTCACCAAGCTTTGATTTCATGCTGCCTCGGACAAGGTTTTTGTGGACATGAAAGTTCAACGCCTGACCTTATTATCATATTTACTGCTCCCACTGGATGTGTTCGTGTTATCTACTTGTTTTGAAGTTCCAGAGGGGAAATAACTTTCTAGTGCTTTCTAGTTTCCTTCAGAGGATGGTAAATCCAAGAAAGCTAGTCTGAAAACAGACTTTCAGAAAAGATGTACAATTCTCTGTCAGTACATTTAGGATGCTTGAAGAGAAAAACTTTTTCCGATGTCTCATATCTAAAAGCTAGTGATGTTATTGATCTTGAAAGCAAAAGCTGTTTACGTTTGTCCTGAAGCAGTAATTTTTCCATAACTGATCTGTTCCAAAGATCTGAGCAAAACTGCAGATTTTGAGGTAGGCCTCTCCAAGTCTTACCTGCTGATTTGCATACACCCTTGTCTATGTGGACAGTTCTCTGAGAACTGTTTTGTAGTGGATTAAGTGATCACAGGAGCTGCCATGCTGTGAGATCCAGCCCTAAATAGAGTCAAAAGAAACAGAAGTATAGACAAAAAAAACCACACTAGAACATTTCTGCATTGGAAGACAGATGGAATTTCTTTACTTTGCAGTTTTCATATTAACGGGAATCTTGTTATATATAATCTACAAGAGACAGGTTTGCTCAGATCTTAAGTAGTCATTAATTGCCTGCTTTTGCCTCAATCCATTTTGAGTTTCCAGCAAGTAAGTTCATATTTTTCTTACTCTGAAAATGACCAGTTGTATAAAAAAAGTTGTAATGATAAAGTGAAATGTGGAAAACAGAGTGGCTCAATTCCAGCAAGAGGTTTAATAATTTCATGTATTAACTTCATTAACGCGGATTGGGTAAAAGCTGTTTTCTCTTCAACAAGGATCAAAGAGGCCTGGTAATGCTATTGAGAAAAAGTAACAGCTTCTTCCATGGGTCATGAGAAACCAAACAACCAAAAGCTGCCTCTGAACCAAAAAGTTAATTTTATGTGTAACTGGAAAAACAGTGAATTATTTTTCACCAGGATACTGATTTTCACCAGGATATTTTTATTGCAGATGGCGTTATCACAGCAGCCTTTGCTCATTTCCACTGCCTGCCAAATGCTTCACTGAGGTATTGTGTCCTTTGGAGTGACAACAGAACAACCCTATTAGACACTGAAGGTGATGTAAGTGTTCTCAGAATGCTTATGAAGGAATTTTCTTGTTTCTGCAGACTTTTAACACTGTTTAGTACAAAAGGTTAATTGTGAGATAAGCTCCTGTCTTCCTGTTTTGACTTTGCAGCTCTTGTAAAAATAGATGATGGGAAATAATTGTGATGGTCTTTAGACCTCAATTTTAAAGAATTCATTAAACTTTAGACAATGTAATTTCTTCTAAGCTTAACATGCATTTATCAAACAGGTATTTATCTGCTTGTAGAGCAGTGTATCTGATAGAAAGTAACTAGTACCAATTGTTACTTTTCTGACACTTTAAAGGCATAATTTATCCAATTAATAGCTTTTTTGAAAACTGGGTGGGTAAAATAACATACTGAATAATTAATATGCAGATATAAATTAATGAATAAAGGTTAAACAGAGTGTGTCATAAAAGGCTATCTTCTAGTGAGTTAAAATGTTCTTGCAGAATAATCTTTCTAAAATATGACACACAAATAGCAGTAATCCAAAATAGAAATAATTTACAGAAAAAAAGGTTTATAACAGTATTTCCTTTGTTTCACTGGAATCTCATTGGTTGAATTTGATTGATCACTTAGTTGTTCATTTTGGATACATACTTTTAATAAAATGTCAAGGAAAACAAGAGAAATGGTTTTAAAGAAAACAACAAAAACATCAATTATGAGGACTAAAACAGTTGAATAAAAATAAGGTTGAGAGCAGATCTCACAGCCATTGCAGATTAGAATGCTGTGAAAAGGAATGGTGATTCTTCCTTCTCTGTTTTGTAAGCATAGAAGAGGATGAAATTGGTCTAATTTATACTGAGAGTGATGCAGTTTTGGAAAACTTTCCAAAATATAAGAGATGTTGAAAGAAGATGGCTAGTCAGTTTGTGGAATGCCGAATGCTGGCTAATCCCATTGCTGAATGTTTGTTGGGGGTGCTAAAGATGACCAGACAAACCCTGGTTAGGAGGAAAAAAAGATAGACTGCATGTCATTTTTAGACTCCCTTTAAGCTCATATTTTAATGATGCTGTACCCTCTACATCCTGATTTTCTAACTGAACACAATTTATAGAATTTTCTTCCTCTTCTGTACTCTTTGAAAGAGGCCTGTTTTTTTAGTAATCTATATATTTCCTTTCCAGTGCAGACATGTCTTCCCTTTCTTATAGCTTATTTTTTCTCATGGAACAACTACTTCTCCAGTCTCTGAATTCATTAAATTATTTATTTTTATATATATATACACACATACACAAGAAATTATATATAAATAATACAAATCATATATATGTGTATATATAAAAATAAGTAACTTGCACGATTACTTCTGAAAATTCAAGATGCAAAAATTAATAGAATTGGGGCTGTACCCTTTCATAAATATATTTCTTCACAAAAAGATAAATTAATTGTCAATTGTAACAGAAATTGATTGATTCTATTGCTGTTAAGCAAAACCAAACATTTTTTAATAAAATGTCTGATCTCAGTACAGAAGGAAGAGCAAGATGTAATAAATATGTTTGCTGCTTTATTTATTTGCTGTTACAAAGAAAATTCAATGTCCTTGAAACTGATGTATTTTCTTTCTGGTATAAGTTTACATTAAAATTAGATATCCTAAGAAAAATACATTTAGTACATCAGTTTAATAATTGTACTGATCAGACTGTCCTGCTAGACGATAGATTTGTCTTATACTGTTGTTGGCTCTTAGTACTTTTAGAATTTTCTACCCTTCCTATTAGCAACCAGTGTTAACTTAAAGTTTAAAATATATTTTAAAAACTCAACTGTTAAGGCATTTGAAACACCAGTAATCATCAATAGCCTCTGCAACAGCTGGATCTCCAGTGGCGTAAGAAAGCCTAAACATAGAGGGTCAGTTTTGGAGGACAGAAGCAGACTCAATACTGGTTTGCTGCAGTGTCTCTAAACGTAATACCTAGTTTGGTGCTGCTGATCATCACTGGTTTTGAATAAGGACTGACCAGGAGAAAAATACAAGAACACAACTTAGATTATCAGTGGAAAAAAGCCATTGTACACATGCTTCACCTGTATATTCAGATCAACATTGTTTGGTAGAGCATTTCTTCATGCTCACACAATATTTCAGTCAAAAAGCACTCAGGTTCTACCTGGCAATAAACAGAAGTACAGTTAGCACTGTAACTGTGGCAAAAAGCTCTCAATGTGGTTATAATATATGCACGGTCTGATTTTCAGCACATAAAACATTACAATTTCTTCAGGTAAAAAGACTGTCACATGTGGCATTCTCTGAAGCTCATCTGTCACTACATTTAAAATAATACACGTGGAGCATAATGTTTTTAGCTTTATCTTTTTTCTGCATGTGGCCTTCATTCCTCAGAATATTTGTATTAAATCTGTTTTTCCTTTCTGTTTATATGTGATACTCCACTATTCAGTTTTTCTGAAGTGCTTGTTTCCAAAGCCAAAAAATAACTGATATAGAAAGGCAAATGCAATATAAGCAACCTGCCTCCCTTGCATTAAGATGCATAGAAAATAACCATAATATACCATTCTGAGCTCTGAATGTGCACCCAAAGTAAATACAAATCCATCACTAGATACTTTTTTCATCTCATAATGGACCATTAGTGTGTTGTCTTCTTATGCCAAGTAACAGCTGAAAACAAACAGCAACAACAGGCAAAGAGTAAACACGCCACACTTGGAATTAGACAAGAGTCAGAGTTTTGGCTGTCTTCACACTTATTCTGTATTCACTGGCTTCTAGAGAGCAATTCTGTAATTCTTACCAACCTAGGGGAGAAGAAAATCAGACTAAAATATAGTTTCAGACAGCATTATAGTGGAATATACAACGTAAATAGAACAGGACATGCTACCAAAGCTGGTATATGAAACTCATAACAGCAAAGCAGATACGTGATTCCTAAGTGTTTTTGAGCCAGTTGAAGTTTTTTAAAGAGGTCAGTTTTTCATTAAAAATGCTTATTCCATGGAATCAAAGCTCTGTTAGCTCTGACAGGTCAAGTCTGCTGGAAGAAATCCTTCCAGCCAGCCATTTCTGGGCCACTTGTTCCCTTGGACCCCACACGTGACTGTTGTTCCAGACTGCTTGGCTAACAAGCATCGCTGCCAGCCCCCTCAGGCTGACTGCAGACTCTGCCATGCCAGAAATATGAATAAATGACTGTTTATGTTGTTTCAACTTTTTTTAATTCCCATCTCGGGAAAATTTCTCGCTACTGAAATTTTGTTCTCATACTCAACAAAAAGCACCTTCATTCCTTCTCCCTCCTCTTCTCGCTACAGTTTTGAAAATGAGACATTTCTGCAGGGTGGGAATTTTGGCTTAGTGTCTGTCCTTTTACAAAATTACCATGAATTTTGACAGAGCAGAGCAATCAGCAGGCTGCCACTGGAGCTGTAGATTGAACATGAGATTTGCAGAGTAATTTCTGAGCGGGAGAGGTGCATTGAGGTCTAGCTTGAACTGGGAATTGGCATTACAAATCAGAGTGATGGTGCATTGGCAGAGTGGTGTACTGGGAGCATGATCTGGCTGCTTATCCTTCTAAACAAGTGAAAACTCAGTAAGCTTTCCTTGAGTGACTCAATCTAGTAGATATAGTGTACTCAGATCCTAAGGTAGAAATTATTGACTGTATTTTCTGTCTAATTTGTGAAGCTTGATGGTGATTTGTATCTTAACATTGGAATCTGTATGGATTGCAATAGGGAATTGAATTCCTATTTGCAACAAAAAAGACCACAATACAGTTATACAGAATACATTGGGTTTTGATCAAGTGATTTAAGCTATTAACACTTTGCTTTAAATCACTAGAACTGGACTATTTATTCTTTTTGTGTTTTAAGAAGTAATGCAATATTTGGACTTTAAACTTCTTTGGTAGTCACTAAGCGTTGTTGTAACAGACTGTTCCCTTTCTGAGCTAGTATAGAACTTGCCAAAAATACTTTCTCAGCTAAACACAGTCTTTCTTTCTGTCATTCACTTACTGGTATAATTTCTTATCTTTAGCCTTTTCTTGCTACATTTGCTACAGGTTGGGGATCAATTAAACCTTGAATTGCTTGGATGTTTATTTGGAAGAAAGAAACACTTGTATTTATATAAATCAAACTATAAAAAGATCAAGAAACCCAACAACTATGAAATGTTGAGATGATTTCAATATAACAAGTAAGCAGTGTGTTAGAATGTAGTTTTGCAGATGCTCAACCTTTTCTTTTCAGGCTATCAGACAACCCAACTCAGCATCCAGGGAGTTGATGATAAATGAAACTGGCTTTCTGGAGAAGCAGAATAAATGCTAACATAGCATGTGCTTTAGTTCAGATCCTGGTAAATCCTGACTACCTGCCTTCCTGTGTGGAAGGGGGATTGTACTGACACTTTCCAATTATCTTTTTTCTTTTCTGAAGTTTTATCTGTATAAAAAGCAAAAGAATTGTCAGGGATTTCTGGAGTTCTGAAGACCCAATGAATACTGGGTTGTGGACATCTGGGCTGCACCAGACTACAGTAATCTCTACACACTCAGAATACTTTTAACATACCACACATGCTCTGGCACGTTTGCCATTACCACATGAAAAATCTCCTGCATTAAAAATTCTATGTGCTACATTGAATGAGGTCTTTTTTGGGAGACTTCTAGGATCCAGGATTGGATTTCTGGTCAAAATTGAAGGATTTTTCTTAATTGCATGCCAGAATGGTGAAAGCATGAGGGATGAGATCCCTCAAATCCCACTGCTGAGAGATTCGGACAGTCAGTCTCTTTTAATTTGCTCCTTTTGAGGCTAATATATTCTGTGCATTGCTCTTGACCAGATTTTCCATTGACCTAAAGAAATACAATTACGCCAAATCAGAGTATGGACTTTCAGTGAAAACCTTCTGAAGACAGGTTAAAGGAATTTCCAAGAATTTGAATAATTTTTGGAAAAAAGAAAGAAATAGGAAACATTTTGCAAACACATTGGAGTTTGTTGAGCTTGTATTATCAAATATGGACATGCCCTTGCATTGTTAAAAGCTCACTTGAAGGAAAGCTGGATTTTCACTTACGAAATCTGAAGTATGTAAAACTTTATATTTACACAATTCGGAAAATGAAGTGAAACACTTTCTAGAAATTTTGAGTTTAGAAAAGCTTCAAACCCTGATGATAACAATGCATAAATGTGTGCTTAAACTAGATAATAAGCACTGACCACTCATAGAAACTTAAGTAGTGATCAACACAATTAATCGTGCAAGTATTCACTTGTAATTCTGCAGCTGATTTAGAATATGGCAAATCTATTAAGAGTCCTGTGATTTCAGAAGCAGACTCTGGTGTTTAATTGTATGGAGTCCTGAGCTGACTGTTCCTAATCTAATAAATGTTTTTATTGATCTCGTAGGCTGATGATGTGCTTAACTTCATGGACAGTAGTGGGAAGAAAGAGGGATATTTTGAAAATTCTCATCTGCTAGCAACCCCTGTTGCAAGAGTTGGACTTGCCCTCTGTTTGCCAGCATGGCTGTTGTTGCTGCATGTGCCATTGTGTGCTGCAGTAGGAAGGATGGTATGGCAGATATAGGAGATCATGCTTCAGACTGTAGTTCAGTCATTTTTAGGCATCAGGTGGAAGTTACAGGCACATCATCTTAGTTCAGAGAGTGACACAGGAGCAATATTGTTAACTGCAAAAAAAATATGGTTTTCTGGTCAACAAAACCCACACCTAACAACAGAAATTCCCAGTTCTATATTTGCATCTTGCACTGGCCATTTGGATGTCAGCAAAAGAGGAAATTAAATTATTTTTACATCAGTGATTTCTGTGATCTGCTTCTAATGAGCCACTAGCCGATTAATTTTCCTTTCTAAAATGGCAGTGTTTCTCAGATGGATTATTACCATTCCAGTCTTTATCTTTCCCACAAGTCACACGAAGCAAAGGATGCTAAAAGATATTTTTGCTATAACTGGGACAGAATATGCTTGTAGAGGACCAGACAATACTGTATTAAAGAACACCCTACAATAATTTGTTCTAAAAGAATTTGTTAACTTCTAAAGTGCAAGAAGGAGAAACATGGTCCATTGGTATGAATACAGGAGTTGGGAAATCTGGGTTCATCTTTTTGCTCTGCTGTTCTCTTCTTCCTTGACTTTCCATATGGCAACGGATTCTGCTGAACCTCTGCTCCTCCCCTGCAAATCAATGACAGCAGTATCATCGTATTTTGAAGTGTTGTGCTGAAGATCTGGAGTGCTCCTTGTAATAGCATAAAAGGTAATTAACATGTTAGATACAGGTTTTGCTTAAATTTTAAATAGTATCACCTCCTGTATATATACAAACATTTATCATTAATCCGCTATATTGGCATTCAATAGGCAAACGCCCACATTGGCAGACCATAAAATTTGATTTCCATTGATACAACACTCTGATTTGAAATACTTGCTGTTATGTGGATATTCATACATTACTGTTAGTCTCCAGACATTTTGTTAAATTCTGATACTGCTGAAAAGTCTGAAACAGTTTGTATTGCAGAGGTCTTGCATTCATTGCCTACTGTATTATCAACGCAGTGAGGGAGTGAAATAAGCATATATTTGGTTTTCCAAGGAAAAAGTAGGAGCCAGTTCCTTGCTTATTGAAAACAAAGGATCTAGCATGGAGAGCAGGGAGGGACACTCTCTCCCCGCTCACACTTCTGGAGTTACTTGTGCATGAGTTATCTGGGCTAGGAGCTACAGGTAGCTTCAGTTCATGGTAGTATTTATGTGTTTTTCTGTAAAAGGTCATAGTAACAGTGAAAATATTGAGAAAAGTTGAAATTTGAATTAATTAAGTCTTGAAAATGTTTTAAAATTCATGTTAGATTTAATTAGTTATTAATTTTATAACCTATAACCACAAGATAAAAATTCTGAAGTATTTCAGATTTCCTTAGGTGGTAGTGTATATTTATATGAACAGAGAATATCAGATTTTCAGTCTGTGTCATAGCCTCACGGACATTCCTGGAGACATACTTACTTAGGCCAGCTGAAGGCTTGGGACCAATTTAATAGATTTCAGGTAACCTAACAGAGGTTTGTTTAATTATCTCCTGTAATTATTGACTAAACGTTTAATGAAAGTTGCATCTACCTCAAAAATACCATGTTTCGCTATGGATAATTTTATCTAAAATGAAAATGTTGTAATTGTGTCTTTAAAGAGTGTCGTCAGAGTAGTTTGAACCCCAATAGAAATCTTAAAAATTGTTTCCACTTTTCTGTTTCATAAGATCAGAATTTTAAGAATTCTTTTCATTCCCTAATCTCTTAAAATAGTCATAAAGTCTTAGACCTTAAAACACTGATAAAACCAAGTTCTGATGAATCACTACAAAAATGTTATCCTTGAGAGTCTGATGCTGGTGGCAATACCTGCCGTTTTCTCACCATTCACCATGTACTCATCCGTGCTGTGCCAGCTCTGCCTTCAGCACCACCCCCTGCCCCCAAAGGCACCTGGGAATAGCAAGGATTTGGCAGCCTAATGGGCTAGTGGGCACTTTGAAATCCTTCTGTTATCATCTGATTGCTGCATGGATAACTTGGGGAAAAAATTGCTGCTGCTCAGAAAGGGGAGAGGCAGAAAGACGTTGCATATTAGGGTAGTGCCTCCATGTCTCAGCAGCTCCCATGACTCCCAGGCATGCACACCTGCACTGTCCTTGGGGGCTCAGTGTTCCTCTAAACATGAACTGATGTCTCTGCTGAAACTTGGGTTTGGTATGGGGAGAAGAGTGACCTCTGCAGTGCTGACAGTCACTTTAAAGCTTAAGGGAAAGAACTTTAACAGCAAATATTTTACCTTCTTGACAAGTCAACACTTCGGAGTTCCTTTCAAAGGGTAGTAAAAATGGTGTGGCTTAAAGAAAAAAGGAAAAGAAGAAAAAGACGTATTTTGTATTTCACATGCTTGCTGGTGGGTCCTGAGCTGGTGTAAATGAGCTCTTCTCTATTCAAATGACCAGACTTCTGGTGATTTATGCCAGGAACGAACTTTAGTCCACCCATGGAAGGAATACTTTATATAGAAGCATTCGATTTCTAAAAATGTAGAGATAGGTTTAACCAAAATGTGTCTTATTGAAACAAAACCAGAAATTAAAAAAAGATTAAAATGCACATGTACATGTGTACCCATTAGGGGCGAAAGATAATACTGTGCGAAGAGGCTTTGCTGGTGAGAGTGTGCCTACAATGATTTCTAGTCAGCTGTTGCAGAGGGAACCCAGGTTAATTAAAAAACTTTCTTCCTTTGTAAAGAAAAATCATGTTAATTTCAAGTTTCATTAGAATCTGATGACAAAAATCAATGGCTATGTAATGGAAAAAAGACTATCTGAGATCAGCGGAATATTTAGCTCTACCAGAGGCTAAATACTCTTATAATGGCGGGAGTGAATTTACATGCTTGAAAGTGTGCTGTCATGGAATTAGTTGGCAGATTTAAGTAATGTAATAAAAGGTAATTGTGTTGGAAACAATGGTTACTGCTTGAATGCCATTTTGCATGGACTGACCTGATGTAAGATAGTTCTAGTGGAATGTACAAACCTTGAGGCACTCTAAATAAGGAACTGAATTTCCCTTGATAATTCAAGCTTGTGCATCAGATTTGGAGTAGGGTGGCAGATTGTATCTAGGAAGACACAGGCAATGACCATATGATTGCAAGTGTCCTCCTAAGGCTTAAGCTATCACTTATATTCTGCTTTGATGTAAGTGGAAGGGTGGACAAGGTTGATCTATTTATTTCATTTCAGGAATGATAACAAGTTGTCTGTAATTTATCATTTGACCCTCTAGGACTAGAACATTTTATATTATTTTTAGGGGTAAATCATCAGCAGAACAGACATAATATTAACACAGTTATTAACACAAGGATGTGGATATCAGGTTTGAAAGATCTGGATATGCAAGGCTGCTGTGCTCTCAGTGTGGTCTTGAACATCTTTATGCATGATACCTGGGTCCTCAAACACCCTTGACAGATCTCAGACTTTTATTAGGCTTTGATCTTTTCTTTATTGTCACCACTGAGCAAAAAAAAAACCACAGAAGAAAAAAAATCAAATTATTGTTTCTCATGAATTAGTAGGAGGAATTAAATGTAACTGTAACAGCAGCTTCTTCATAGTGAAACAATATGAAATTTGGAATGACAGTGTGAGAGATGACAATTTCTCTCACATCAAAAGGCGGAAATACTGAATTAATTTTGACTCCAGACTACTTGAAGAAGTTAATGAAGGGGGAAGGAAGCCAAATTATTCGTATTTACAAATGTGCATAGACTTGCCCAAGATCAGTGTTTGGCACATGTGCCAGTGTCCTCTTTTTGTTCCAGGTTTCCTCTGTTGTAGCTCATTGCTTGTCTAGAAGACCACCCTTCTTTCTTGTAGACCAATCTTTCTCATTTTAATCTCTCACAATGCAGTCTCCCAAGGTAATTGGGAAGTATCCTAATTAAGTTTTCATAATTTGAAGAGAAAGGGCCATTATACCTTGGATGGGAAATGCTATACAAGGGTCGGTTATTACAGAGATGGTTATTATTAAGCATTTCAGACTCTCTGTCTGCTCTATTGACAACCTATTTGCAATCATTATTTTATATGAATATTCATAAGGACTGTAGAGATATAAAGTACGATACTTGGCAACATTTATGCAATTAAATACACATTTAAATTCTGCTGGTAGTAGTGGAAATTAAAATCTTCAGGCTGATTAGAAGAAGGTTAGGCTCTATTAATCTCCACCATCTATACATGTATCCCTGTAGCTATCTGTCCTTTTTAGATGTTTCAAAGGTGTTCATCTGTGCCCTTTAATAAACAGAATAGTTTAAACTTTTATAATAGTGTAAAATGGCACAACTTCTTTTAAAATAAATATGTATTTATAAATATTATTTATATAAATATCCACACTGATGTCTTCATCTCTTGAAGTGTAGAAGTACCATTTTTTGTGCAATCACAAAATTTAATAGCTTTTCAGTGTGAAGTACCCCATTTGAATAAAGAAGAGTAAGGAGAGATTAGGCCTATGCTTGTTTGACGGATAGAAATTTCATTTGAATAAGATAAATCAGTTATTCCTCAGTTTCTGAAAGTGCTAAAAGTTAGGTTTCTCTAGAGTTACCTTGTAGCGAATTGGAGCACTCCTCTTTTTCAGCCTTTGCTCAGGGCTTCAATGAGTGGTGGTTGTTCCTGGTCCTTTATTATACCACGAAAAAAATAATTAGAAACTAACTTCAGTTTCACGATTGTCTGCAGTTATTCGGGGGGTGGGGGAGGGGGAATAGGCTGCTTGCTCTGTTTCTGAATCTTTCTCACTTTGTGTCTATTTCAGAGAAATGGGAGATTTGCAGTAGAATTTTTGCCCAAATTGTTGAATTTTTGTTTGTGTTTTACAGCCATTGTCAGGAAAGAGAAAAGAAGGGCAGTGGTAAAAGCTGGCTTAAAATGTTCCTTTCTATTGTATTTGAACAGAGAATACTACTGCATTCATTCGAAATATCCTTCAGAGCGCCAGTTCACCCTTTGCATAGCCCTGAGAGTCCATTTATTTTGCACATCAATTACACACTTGAGATTTTAACACTGTGTCTCTGATTTTAATGGGTTTTAGGAACTGCATTACGATTAGACAGAAATGTTTCATTCAGGAAAGAAGACACCGATCACTTACATTAAGAACAGAAATGTAAATTGCAAAATGTGAAAATTAATGTGACTGGAACTCAAGAAAAGAAAAATTCCTGTAAAATTTCCATCTCTTAAGCTGTTTCTCCTGTGTAAGTCCAGAAAGTACACTGCTGCTGTGACACTGAAATCTTTTTTTGGATCTGCAACATTGAGAATAGGATTTCCCTCATGGTTATTACATGCCACAGCCTTTAGCATTTTTTCAAGGACAATTCAGTGGTATTAGAATGGGTCTGAAACTACAAACGTTCTGAGTCAAATAAATTCCCAAGTGGTAAATTGATGTTTTCAGCTTTCCTCTTTGTAAGATCCATCATTTAGTGTGAATGTCAACTACATGTGGCTCATGTTTGAAATCATCTTTTTAGGTCTTGCCTCTAAGGGAGTTGTAGTGTTTGTTTATTTCTTTTAATAAAATATTTCCCACTAATGGCAGTTAGTCCAAAGCAAAGATACTTTTTTTGTATAACAAGAAAATTTTGAGTGCTGTTTAAATTACCTCAGTCACAAATGACCTACAAGTCATTTTACAACAAATTGTCTGGTATTTTATTAGCAGCTGCATTTCAAAAACTTTTGTAGTAATGGAACTTGATGACTGGACTTTCACCCTCTGCTGAATTTCTTAATTTAGTGTTTAAACTTCGTTCAGGGTTCCTAACTTCGCAGAAACTGGAGAAGAGAATGCTTGTCAAAAGTAAACTATTTTAGTTGGTTGCTATCTGGGAATAAGGAAGAGACAAATGTATGCAAAAAAACTTCAGAGAAAGAGGAGAAATCAGATTTTATCCTATTTATTCTTACTCCAGGTGATGCTTTAGCTACTTTGGGAAGCTCTTGAGCTGAGTGATTTTTCAGCCCATAGGAGCATCAGTACCAGGAATACTTAATTCTTGTTAAACAGAGTTTTCCCAGAAAAATGAGAGATGAAGAGCAATCTGTCCAGTTTGCAGGCCAAGTCTAGCCAAGTATTTTCTCTTTGTCATTAGTAATAAAACCAGAGTATATGCAAATTTAAGTGAATCCAATTTACACATGAAAGTGACCAAAATTCATTCCTTTGTGAAGTCTATCTCTAAACTATGGATGAGCTTCTAAGTCTGATATATATGTGTCAGTCTCAGTTACTCTGGGCAGAAGGAAATGAGTTTACATAGAATAATTCCATTTAACCTATGTGCATGTGTCATCTCTTATTTAAGATACTTTACATACTCCTCTCCAAGTGTCCATGGAAGAGGAGAACCCATTACCATTTCAATCCAGGAAAATTATGACTAGATTTTTAAGAGTGTCTTATGCTAGACTGGAATTCATAATGTAGAGCCTCTGGGCTAAGCTGTGTAGAACATAGTTGCATAAATTGTACCACTTGGCCCAAGGCACTATAAATCATATACACTTCTAGGTACAACTTCCCCTGTATTTTCGCTAGCTCCAGTGTGCAAATATGGGATGAGCAGATGAGCAGGAAGTTACTGGTTTATGCAGTGTTGGCCTCAAGTCCCAAATCAGCATGTGATCCACTTAGGAGTCACAAGGAATTTTACAAATACATTTTTAGTTCATTCTGAAGGCTGTTTGATTTCTGAGTACTTAAGGTATATTCGAATCAGATTTTCAATGCTTAGAAATGTATTGAAAATGAAGGTTGCAGTTCTCTAAAATTCATTTGCAGGAATGGGATCATCAAGGAACATACTATACTAGATCTCATAGTCTTAAGAGCAACTGTTGGCTATGGGGGCCATATTAGAGGTAAACTACTCATCTCCTCCCATACCCCACCCACGTGGCTCAAAAACAGTAGATGGTGATAAGTACACAGCAGACGCTATTTGTTGTATATCTGTAATGTGCTATTTGCACAGACTTCTAAATGATGTTTATATTCTCTTCCAAGTTGCAGTATAAGCATATAGATTAAACCATATCTAGGACCATATACACAAATACTTGGGAAGTCTCGGTGGCTATGAATTCATAGGATCATATATTGATCTTTTGACTTAGTTATATAGAGTCTTATGAGTAAATGCTGCAGTGGGAACTTAAGGGAGTAAACTACTGTCTATTAGTGAGGATGTCTGGTGTCAACTGGCAGTTGGAACTGTGTTGTTAAACCTTTTTTCCTTTTTTTCCCCCCCCCTTCCAGAGAAAGAGTAATAAAATACTGTTTCTTTAGGAAAAAAAAACCACCCAAAAACTAAACCAAAACAAAAACCAAACCAAACCAAAACAAAAAAAAGGGGCCCCACACTTCCTGCAAAATGAACACTGCTTATAAGAAAGGAACACCTTTTAATGGACAACTTCTTTCTTTAATAAAAAATAAAGTAAGTTATATTTGAAGGAGAACAATGGGGCCATTAATATGTTCAGGTATTCATACAGAGCAGATTTTTTCTGCTATGTCTAAATATTATCCCCTGTGATACATCTAATTGATATTACATTTACAATAAAACACCAAGTACACATTTGACTTACATTGCACTGATGTTTAGAAACTGTACCGAGATGCTGTGCCTGGAGTTTTACAGACAGAGGTAAAAATCAAGCACACAAACAGGGGAAAGAAATGAATAAAATAGTCTTTGTGAAATTTACTTTCTTACAGTTTTCAGTTCCAAAGACCTGTTGTACAGTACTCCCTGTGCTGCTTCATCTGTGATGAGTTAAGCTGTTGTGTCCATAGCTGAGGAATTAAGACACAGACACTGTCCAGACTACTATTCTTTCTGCAACTGCTAAATTATAATACTTGAGGGTCAGTTGTTTCAGGGGCCACAGGTTATGCCCTCAGAGATGTCTGTACAGCCTAAATCAGAATTAAGAGAAAGAATTTGATAGCAGGTGCACAAATATTTATGCATTTAAAATGCAAGATGTGATGCTACCTTTCTATACTGATAGGGTGTTTTTTAATTGTTTAAGAAGTGCTTGGGGGTTTGTTCAGTAGACTGCAGCATTGCCAGATTCTATCTCCAGTAATGAGTGCAAACATCTTATTAATTATGACATTTTTCTCTGATGGAAGAATTAGAAGTCAATGGGAAAGATGTGTTTTGAAGACAGAAATGTGTCTATAGTTTATTAACTGATAACTATCCAATTATTAGAACATAGATAATGAAGGAGAGAAATGGCTCTATGTTTTTATCGGTTCATGTAATTACTCAATTTCCTGGTGCATGTTTCTTTTCCTAAATGGCTGTAAAGCTGAAAAAGACATGCTTTGTTACTGTCTTGTAGCAGGAATAATGTTTTGAAGGAACCAATGTAGCACAGAATTACTGAGTTTTCAGCGTATTCAGATTGGTCAGTAGCAGTTGCCAAGCGCTCTCCTGAGTGGTTCCAAAGGATAATCTAAGAAGAGAACAACAATCTAATTGTAGTAAATATGAACAAAGAGTTTAATTTAGTGAGCACTTGGCACTTTTAAGCTTGTATGTTGTCCTGCTGTCTTAGAAGGAATATTCTGCAGTTAAAGGTGTATATTCTTGTTCCATTATAGCCTTAAAGAGAAATGGATAAAAGCTGTTATCCCTTGATGCTACAGCTAACTAAAAATTTGAAAAAGCCTGACTTTTCAAAAACCTGAGCCCTAAAAAAAAATACTAAAAAAACCCCAAACATCTCTGGTCAAAATCAACCCACCAAGATTCCAAGATTAAAACATAAGTAAAACAATGAATATAAAAAGGAGCAATAAATAGCCCAAACCTAAGACTGTTGTTAATTGTCTTTCACTTACAACTTCTGATGTATCTGCTCTGATGGTCAGTTATTTCTGTTGCTTGATAAAATTCAGGGCATTTTGAAAAGCATCTTTCATTTGTCAGGGTGATTTAAAGTGACTCAACCACATCAGAATGATCAGAGTATCTGATATTCAAGGCTGTTTCAAGAGAGGTTGTAGTTTCCATCTGCAAGCAGTTGCACACAATCAAGCTTGTGTGAGGTTTTGAAGAAAATCTCTTTTTAGCCAGTCATACTTCAAAGACTGGTTTTTACTTGGTCCTTACACAAGGACAGGCTCCTGCTGAATTAAGGTCTTGCTTTGACTCATTGTCTATAGACAAAAGCAGGAGTCCAGGGAGTTAAGCCTTCTAAAATTCAGTTTGTGCTTAAAAACCGATGGTAGAAACATTTCCGAGTCCTACATAACAGCAAGCAGGCCAGGCTTGCTAAATAATAATTCACCTAAACACTGAAGTGACTCAAAACTTAACTTACTTTTCAAAGCTTGGTTCTTCAATGAACTGTACTCATTGCAGGATCATTATAGGGAAAAGAAATGTGTATTATTTCCAGTATACTAAATTTATGCTTGGATCCATGCAAAAGGCTTAGTGTCACCTTCTTCATAGGTAGAAGATCAGATGTGGTTGGGCCTTTGAAGGCAATTTTTAATCTAAATGTAAAATATTGATTGCTTTCTATAACTTTGGATTTATGACCGAGTGTTAGGTTGGTGTGCTTGTCCGCAGGTGGTATGAATTGATTTTTAAGGCTTTTTTCTTAGATGAAAATTTGAAAACATAGATTGCCTAACTGCTTTGCTACTGCTATCCCCCTGCCTTACTTCAGAAGTATTATCAAATGGGATGTTTGTTTTGAGGTGTAGAGAAAGCTGAGCTTTTATGTCTTGTAGTGCTGGTTTTTTGAGTCAGGTTTTGATGCTCTTGATTAGAGCTGTTGAAATCAGCACATAAAATACCTGGGTCTTTGGGGGAAGTCTTGAGACAGTAGATACCTTGAATCCCTCTGCCTTCTCTGTTGTGTCATATTTGCTCTCTTTTCCTATTAAGTAATCTCTACCTTTGCCACCTTCGCACGGTGAAAGAACCTTTTTCCTGTTATCTCTGATATTCCTTGCTAGTAATAACTCCCTTTTAATCTTTGTTTTTCTGATTGTATATCTGTCTAGTTACATAATACAATTCCATTCCTCCTTTACAATGTGTTACTTTTTAGATTAAATTTTTTAAAGAGTCATGCTAAGTCTTTTTCCTCTATGGTATACTCTTTTTGCCTTTGTGTTTTTAATATAGTCTGTTAAAATAGCTGCCAATACTCCTGCACTTCTTTTTCCCTTAGAATTTCTTCCAACTACCAGCTCCCTGAATCTGTTGCATATCACTGTTATTATTGCACTGTTCTTTGCAATCAAGAACTCAGAAAATTTCTTAATATATCCCCCCCCCCCTTCTTTTTCTTTCTACTCTCAAATTCTTACTTGGCTATCCCTTATAAGTTAGAATCAAATTCCTGGCACCAGTAACTTCCTCTGCCATCTGGACAAATGAAACTGTCCCTGAAACATAGCAAATGCCTTTTGGGCTGCCTTCATTTTCCAGATATAGTTTAGTAATAAATTCTGCCTTTACAATTTTATTCTTTGGCTTCGTTTGATAACTATAATTGAGCTTGATTTTCCTCTTTCTGTACTTAATGTTGACTTGCTTTATACAAGACCCTTTCAATGATACTGTTCTTTAACTTTTTGGAGAAAAAGGAAGATGCTTATGGCTAGATTTACAAATAAGGAGTCATCTTACTCTCAGTGTTCTTACAATTAAGTCAGCCTTGAAGCAAAAGAGAGTCAATATTATTGCCATCTCTTATCTCATAAAGCGGAACTGAAACACAGTGATTTTCCAAAGGTTATTTTTGATGTCTGTGGAGGATTTGAGAACTGCTTTAAATCTCCTTAATTCCAATCGAGTATCTTAAGCGACAGGTATTTTTTTCTCATATACATCTAGCACTAGTTCACTTTTTAAGTTACTCAGGGTCTTTGTCATCCAATTTTGATATAATTTAATTGATTCAAATTTAGGGTTTTTTAATCCTTGCTGAAGAATAAATTGCCTTTTTTAGGGTTTCTTTGGAAAGACAAATTATGGATAGAACAGTAAAAATGTGGGGGTGAAGTTTAAGTGAATCAGAAATGGTATTTCTGCTTCAAATCTTTGTATAGTTGATTTTCCTGTCCAGAGTTATTTTACAGATAGATAGATAGATAGATGTATGTATTTAATTTTATATAACTGACTGTTAGGTTTCTATCCATCAGTTTAGATAATGCTGATATATGTTGTTTATCCAGTTACTGAGTAGTCTTAAATGTGAATAATGTATTCTAAGCCTTGCTTCTCACAATTACCAAGTGGAAAGAGAGAGAACAAACTGCAGGGCCACAGCTTTCAGGGTCAGGGTTTGATCCCTGTAGGAAGGATGGAAGGAGAGAAATATTCACAGATCTCTGTTACTCATACTGTTAAATCCTACACAGCCCTTGGTTGGCTGCACCCTTTGCTCCTACACATCCCTAGAAGGACTACCTTGCATTCATATGCAATCAACTTGGTTTTCTTTTCTTTTCTTGATAATAATTCTATCCTGCCTCTTTCAAACGCAGAGCCTCTGGTTCCCCTCCCAAGCTTCTTAAGCCCAGAAAGGCCACACAGCAAAAGGAGCCCTGCTGACTCCCATGCTCTGAGTACCTTGTGCAGAGGGGAGCCTGATTTATTTTGAGTGTTGGTGGATGTGATAAAAACTATTGAACCTGTTTTCAAAATCCCTTGAAATTGGTCCCTGTAATGACTCAGCTGGTCTTTATCTTCACAAGTAATAACATCTATAATAAACACATGAAGAACTGATCAGAAGGGCAAACCCAGTATTTTATTCCCAAGCAGCACTGAATTTTGTTCATCCAACCACCAAAACATAAATAATTTTAGAATTAATTTCCCTTAGCATTATTCAGAACTAAACAGCAGCAGAGATGGGAAAGAAGACGTCCAGAACAGAAAGGAGAAAGAGGTGTTCATAAAAGTTGGAGACTGATAGCAGTGACCAAAGCAAACCAATCAGAGAGATCTGTCGATGTTCCTGGTGCTTAAAATGCACCGGTTTTGTTTTTCCATGGTAGAATTTCTGCCGAGTATTGGCTGAAAAATATGCCATTGGCTTGTGTAACTGCTGTTTATTATTTGTCATGTAGTTTAGAAAGAAATCACAGCTATAGGCTAAGACCTTTATCGCCTGGCAACATACCAACTCAAAGCAGAAGGATATTTGCTTCTACAAAGATGTTAAATTAACACAAAGATAAGATGAATAACATAGATGCAGACAGCTATGCATCCATAAACTGTTACCCAACTCTGGATAGCAAGGTGTCTACTGGTAAGCTAGCCATTTAGCTGAAGCCAGCTGCATAGACAATACACTGTATTTAAGAAGTTAAACATGATATCCTAAATTTGGAACTGTTCATAGCTGTGCTGGAACAGATCAAGGACCAGGTAACAAGAGTAAGAAATTATTCTCTCCCTTTTTTTTAGGAATAATCATTTGCCTGCCCATAATAAGGTTTCCTCCACACTGGTTCAGCTGTATCTGGTGAGTACAAGAATTCTTACTCAAGCCTTTTTTATCATTCTTCTCTCTTATAGGGCTATGAAGTTCAGGGGAAGTCTTAGAAGGAGAAAAAGATCTGTAGTTTTGTGTCAGTTTCATGCTGTGGTAGTTTGTATCAGGAAAACTGGAACTTTGCAGGCATGGTATTTATTCCATTCTTTTTATATAATTCCCAGGGCTGACTACAGTAAAACATGTAAGTTGAGCAGTTAAATTAATGAATAGTGTCACTGTTGTTTTAGGAATTTAATATAAGATGAAGAGGGGACAATGATTGTGGAATGATTAATTTCTGATGCATGCCCACAAATTAGCATTCCTTGTGCTTGCTTTCATGGTGTAATTTTGCACTTCAGTGCAGAATTATAAAGAGTAATTGGTTCACAACTGAAAATACAAAGGTTCAATGCCCTCCTCGCTGCATGGAAGAACATTCCAAGAAATTCCCTTCCACTTCTTTTCATCCATTAAAAGATAGATGATCAAGGGCTTAAAGTTCTCAATGACAATTAAATGATGGATATAGCAACAGTGCACTAAGGTCCAGAAAGCTTGCTTAGGCTTCCTCAACTGGGAGTTGCAGTACTTAAAAAAATGAGGCTTTGACTGAAATTGGGTGGTTGAAGGTCAGGAAATTTTCCAATATGGTAAAGGAAGATACCTGAATTCAGCACAGAATGCAGGCTTTAACTAGAGCTTGCTAAATAATAGGAACCACCAGCTATAGGGTTTGCCTCAGTCCCAGCCCCACAGGGCTGCGTGCAGAGTGCTTCTCTATTCTACAGATTCATAGTCTGGACTCCTTTCTAGCAAATAACAGACCACCTTTTGTGAAATTATTTCAGTTAAACCCCTCACTCAGTATGTGGGAGGGCAGGATGCCAACTGCCACTGCTTTGACTGTTCACTGTACAGAAGTGGACCAAAAGCCAGAACTAGTCATACAAGTCTTCTTGGTCTCCCTCTGTGTCTCAGCTGTAGGGCCACATTCTTGTTGGCTCTCCCCTGTCTCCCCTGTCCTCCTAATCCTTGTACCCTTGGCTGCAGAGTGAGGTAGCCATGACAGGTGTGGAGGGCATCTTGGGTTTTTGTAGCGTGGTGGCTGAGTGAATGAGTCCAGTGAAGCTGGATGGATGCCCTTCTGCTGATGAGGGCGATGAATCTCCAACCCTGCTCTTGCAGAGGAAGTGCTTTTCCTACTAAGCTGCTGTGGAGTCTGGGCACCAGCACCAGTCTCAGCAGTCACCTGTGAGTAGTGTTGCAATGCTTATTTTTGTCTTGAAATGTGAAATGCTGGAAGTGTATCTCAGGTCTTGTCTAAGCACTCCCATGGGATTTTTTACATGTTTCCTACCTTGTCCCTGAATCCCAGGCCTGGGACAGGGGTAGGAACCATCTTCCTAATCTTTGGTGCTTCTGTGCAAGCACTAGTTTAAAATTTACAGAACTTTTCAGTGCACCGTAATGTAACTGAATTAGTTTTGGGGGACCAGATTGATCTAGTAAGCACTTGGACATTTACTGTGTGCTTTTCGCATCCTGCTGCAGATTAACTGCCACCAGATCAGCTCAGAGATATGTTCAACAGCCTTTGCTGTGATTGGAGCATAGATATCCTGCACATTCCAACAGAAAAGAATAGTGCTTCCCTCCTAAGTAGGGTTGCGGTGAGGTAAGAAACTTTGTTAGGTATGTTGGTATGCTAGCAAAGAGTAGCTGGATGGATGCTAGCGTAATATTGTATATCTAGGAATCTCAGTTCCTAGTAATCTTACCTTGCTTCAAATTCTGACACCAAAGTCTGTCCCAAGGTCAGGTCATATGTTGGTAAGTGGGAGACAGTGGAACAAAGTCTATACAGCTGCATTCCAGACCTGTTGGCTTTGGGACTTAAAACTTGGACACATTTTGCCACATATTGTATGTCTGTTATCAGATCAGAAGTTAAAAAAATTAAAATGGCATGCAGCAATATTTTTACAAATATATGTATAAGTAAATATGTAAAGATGTTCTGAACATATGAGGCTCCCTTGTCTTTGGCTTTTTTAATTTTGGTTTTGTTCTCTGATTGCCTTTGGAGTATCTGCAGGGGTTTTTCGCATTTGCATGGAATTTGCATGTGGTGTGCTCTCTTTCCACTACTCTGATTTCTGAATGTCATTTTTATTATTAACATTTTCTTGACACAAGTCAAGGTACCTTGCTCTTTTCTAGCCACATAGCTTCTGGTTTACCCCAAAATCTATTTACTTTCCAACATGCTTTAGTATCCCTTTCTATGGTCAGATATTGACTTTTCAGTTTTTCACTTGCAGATTAGCTTATTTTGGCTAATTATTTCTCCTTTTTAATTTTATACTTCAAGGGAAATGGGAAAACGTGCTATCTGAATTTTTCACATTCTGAAGTTTATTTTAATTGACATGGCTCTTCACTGAAAAACAGCTGATTCTTTTCCAGCTCTTGCTCTTCTCCAAGGTGAGCTGGAGGGATGGAGACCATTCCCTGTCACCAATGGAAGCTAGGGGCTGTTGCAGCCTGGCTTTCCTACAGGGAGCTTGATGCAGCACCAGCCTCCAGCCCAACCCTTTCATCTTCTTCGACTTCTCTAATTCAAGTTTCTGTGTAATGTTTATTCCTGGCCACCATTGCTCACAGGCACTTTGATTGTTGCAAAATCTCCCGAGAAAAAACAATACATAGAACACCATCACAGTCACTTTCTCTGTTTCTTAATGACATTGAACAGCTTTTCTAAAATTAAACTAGTGTCTTGCACAATTTAGTTGCTTCTAGGCAAGGCTTCAAAAGATAAAGCTCATGTCAGATGCTGTTGGCTTGTAGCCACCTACCTTGTTGATTTTGCCTTCTTGCCATTCTTTGTCTACCTGCTTAGAATTTCATTTACATAAAACATACATCATGACACGAATTTTTATGACAAATAGTTTTTGGAAGAATTTGAGTGTTTTCTCCCTTTACCCAAGTGAGTACTAATACAAATACACAGGTGTAGGCATTATTGAGGTTGGTATCTACTCTGTTGTGAGTCTTTGTGAGTGCTAATTGTATCCTGATGAAATACTTGTGATTGTGCCTTTGGGAATAATTCCTGTTTTGAGAACTTGAAAGCATAGATGTAATCAAAAGGCATTTTTGTTTATTGTTTCAAAATGGTACTGCTCATGATGGTATGGAAACATTTTTTACACACAGTGAATTGCAGAAGTGTACAGAAGAAAATGCTTTCTGTTGGAGACGCAGACAAAGAAGACATAAAGACACATCAAGTCTTTATCCTGAAAAAATCAGACTTATGCCATTTATGAACATAGCTGTTACAGTAATTATTTCTCTTCTACTGGATTTAATTACTCTCTCCAGTGTTGTTAAAAGAGCCCCCAGTATATTATAGCCATGAGCAGCAGCTAATTCTATGCACAGGTTTGTATTTGTGGTTGGGCCACCTTTAATATTTATCTGCTATGTCTTTGTTGGGCTGCAGCAAAAATCAGTTCATAGGAATGACTTTTATTATTCTTATCTGTTTACAGCTCCATAATATTTGCTTATATGCTCATTCAATTAAGACAGTACCTGTTTCCATTACAAATAAGGGGGAGAGAAGTGGCTTATATAAGGGTTCTCTTGTCCTAGATTTCATTTTAAGTGAGTCCTAGAGCCGTAAAGATTATTAGATAAACTATTTAGATTTATGTCTATTTATTTAGCTTTTGACTCTTATAAATGGCTATTGAATTTCTTCATGTCTTCTCAAATAAGGCAGTGTTCAGTGGGAGAGTGAATTTCAGTGTCTGTTTATTGAAGTCAAAAGAAATATATTTGAGTTGTGTGGGTAAGGAAAAAGAAAGCTGTGAACTCTTGCTAATAAAATGAGGTTAAGGACTAGCAGTTGTTTACACAGTGTACAACTGTACAGTATGTCAGTAAACATTGCAGTTGTTTGATTAACAGTCCCTTCTTAATTTGGCACTGCCTTTGGGGATACCTGTGTTATATCTATTATCACTACTCATTGCCAAATGAGAAAAGCAGAGTATGCAAAATGGGATCCAGGTCCATTCAGCAGAGTTGAATTGGCAGCGCTGCAAGCTAACTTCAGGCTGCCTGCCAGGACACAGAGCAGGAGCAGACGTACAGCTCACCTGAGCAGGCAAATAGACTGTGGTGCAGCAACATGCTGGTAACACAGCACCTGATATTTCTTTCCCAGGAACAATGACTTCATGCATTTTCAGTCATTAGAGATAGAGAGACCGTTTCGTGCTTTACGTGACCGTCAAGTATCCAGTACAGTTAATATCTTATATATATATATGTGTGTGTGTATATATGCCTATAAGTGTCTAGGACACACAGGTATCCTAAAGTTCGGTTTTGTTTCTTTTATGAGGTTTCTACCTTCCTAATTTGAACTTCTAACTAGAATCCCAGATGATACTGAAGAATGATTTCCTCTGTTAAAAACCCAAAACCTGCTAATCTTATTAATACTGCTGATGTTTTCCTTCCTTGGAGTGGCTGTTTGGCACTGCTGGTAGTGCTGTCCCAGATGCAGCTGCCTATCAACCTCTCTTGTAAAGTTTTAGACTGGAGCTCTTGGCTAGAACCTCTTCTCATCTGGGTTTTCTTCATTCTAACACCAGACCACGCATTAGAATCTCATCCCTTTTGACTCCAGGAATACTGGCAAGGGTGGGTGTCACCTGTCAGGTCCGACTTTCATTATTAGTTTATCTTAATGTGTATTTCTGCCCTCTTCCCACCCCTTCTTGTTGTTGTAGAGGAGACAATAGGGGCTATAGTGATCATGAATAAGTTACTGCAGCAGTGCCAGTTACATGGTCTCTCTGGACTATGGAGAGAGTCTCACAGGACAAGCGTACATGGTCAATTTGTACAAACAGGCGTTGCAGAGATTTCACTAGGAAAAACACAGACAAAAAAGATAATAAACACAAAGGAGTTCTCTTACTCTATTAATATGCGTAACAGGAACTACTTCCTGAGGCATGTGTTTATTTTAATAGAGGAATTTGGAGTATTTTTGCAAACATACACAATTAACATTGATTTTTCTTTCACCATGACGCTACTCTAAGGTACCTAAATGAGAGCTCGGAATGTACTTTTCTGGTATTCCCTGAAAGAGTACTCCAAATATGCACTTCACTTTTTCTCAGGTGTAAAATACTTAGACATCTCTTTGCAAGTTCACATGAATGTTTCCTTTCTCTCAATTTACCATGGCGGTGATTAATGTACTTTTTGAACTAGTGAGATGCATTCCTTTTTTTTCTCCACTACAAATCCTTTTTATTACTGCTACTTTTATTAGGTATCCGTGCCCCATTGTGCTATGCATTACATATATGCAAATTTTTAAATTGCTCGGGATTGGCCTTTGTATGTATAATTAGGTTTGAGTGTCCACAAATTCTCAGAGGTTAGCAATCAATTGTGCCTGGAGTTTGGATCTCAGAAAACTGTTTTTCTCTGGCTACTTTCCACACAGTAGCAGATCACCGCAGCACATACCCTGGTTACTGATACTGTGCCTATCTAATTTGTGTCCCTGTGTTCAAGCCACTGATGTTCCCCCCCCAGAGCTGATCTCTGGGGTTTCTCCCCAGCAAAGAGTGCTGAGTCGTGCCTCCTTCCCCCTGTAAGACTGGAAAACAGTAGGGACATGCATCCACACCAAGGACCTGGAAGGACCTACAGTCCCTATTTCAGATGTAATGCAAGCATCTCTACTTGCAAAATGGGCCTCCAGAGGTGACCCCAAATGAGAAACAGCTCACAATCTGAACAGTTTAGGTCTCATGCTGGCCAGATATGCAGGAAACATCCGTACTGGTGTGCCTTTCCTATTTACCAGAAACTGAGGCACAGAGAGCTTATGTGCCTTCTTCAAGGCCAAAGTAGGTTTATTGCAAAACAGCAACACTAGGACTTTTGTCCAGTTTTTCTCAGTTTCTGTGGTTAATGTAATTCCTAATAATTTTCTTTTTTTTTTATTCACAAATTGCTATGAATAAATCATACGCTGGATTTATATTTCATGTATGTATTTACTTTTGGGCACATGTTGTGGCATTAACAGTAGACAGCACTGCAGACTCTTAATTGCCCTAGCAGGTGAGCTAATGGTAATTGCAGGAGTTTCCAGGACTGACTTTTGTATTAAGATCTCTTCCCTGTTGCTTCCCTCTCCAGTTGCAGAATACTGATTTTTTCCATTTTTCATTACTGTGACATCTCACTGAAGGCAGGGAGGTGCCATTGCAACTAATGCTGCAGTGAGGACTATCTGGCAGCTGAGAGACTGATGAGCCCGTCACTCTCTTCCTAAGTGGAACAAGCTTCCAGCACTGCAGGAGAAAATCTGTTGTGCATATCTAAGAGGAGGTGTGAGGTCTGCCCTCCTGTTTGTACCCAGAAATGGCTACACCAGCTTCTGGAGGGAGGGGCAGAAGAGAGTGCACCTTTGAAATTTACCGCTCAAGTGCAAAATGAATGAAAGAAACTTGAACGCAAAATTAATTTTCTTCTAACAGCAATAGGAAAAGAATACAGCTGCTGATAAATGCTCCTGTTTTGTAAGTGCAGCATTCTTTGTCAGCTCCATGTTTTCAGCGATCAAAAGCTCAGGAGAATTGCTGTGAATGATGTGCTCAGGATTTTTAGGAGCTATGCTTTTCCTTAAACTTGCTTCTTTCCCTTATGTTATTTATGTGAGGTTAGACACACACATTATTTCAACCCCAAGAGAAATAGTCCAGTTCATTTCAGCATTTCAAACTAGATGAGAAGGAGACTAGATAGTTCGGATACTATTTTAAGGCACGCACATTAAAGATTCTCCTGAGATAATGAATCTGTCACTGTTTTCAGAGGGGGGATACAGGACATTATTTTTGTATCAGAAACTTTCAATAGAAAATCAGAACTGTCTTCTTAAAATTAAAACAAAATTGTTGTGTACTAGAATCTGTACAGTAGAGACCAGCTTATTTGCTCCAAATGCAGTACAGGGTTATCCTAACTACCACCTTTCCCAGGGTCCTGGCATACAGCCTTTGAGACCTTCATCTGAGGCAGTACAGTCAACTGCAGGGGCATCACCGGTCACTGCTGGCTTGGGTGGAGTGAAGCCTGGAAGGTGTGGGCAGCTCCTCAGTCCCATCACTCAGCGAGTAAGAAAAAGAAAAGCCCAGACGCCCAAAGAGAATGGAAAGTGCTGCCTCAATTAAGCTGATTTTACATGTGATTTTCCTGTTCTCTGAAGATATTTCAGTTTAAAAAAGCAGATCAAAATGAATGAAGCAAAGTTCAATATTTTAGTTAGGATCAATCTATCAAAAAGTGAACAAAATGTTCATGTTCTCTTAAATACAGACACTTTTGGTGAGGAGTCACTCCGACCTCACTCTGCAGCCTGCACTTGTGGGATAAAGAAGCTTGAGGCAAAGAGTTTGCATTTTATTTCTTTTTGAAATGAAGCAGAAAGTCTCACTTTTATGGATATGAGTTCTTGAGACACCTGGGCTCCTGAGCCCTTTCTCAAGCACTTGAGCTCTCTATGTAGAAGTAGACCTGAAGTTTTGGCAGCAACCCATAGCTTAGAAAGTATGATTAGTGAGATAAATTGTTTAAAAATATTAAAATCAGTATTTTTTTTAATTTGCAAGATGTTAGAACTTAATCCATTAAGAAAATCTCTGGAAAATGGAAGAGTGAATTTACAGTAAAGGTACAAAATCTTGGCCACAATGTTAGCAGGGAAAACGTCAAGTCCATATTTTCTAAGCACAGTTGAGAAATCCTGTTGCTTGTGTAATTTTGAGGATTACAGAATAAGGTATAATCTTGCACTGGAAAGCTTGTGGGCTTGTTAACTAAGTCATTTCTGTCTTACTAGATTTGCAAAACTAAGAAACTGTGCAGTACCAACTTGCCTAACTCCTGATTAAAGTCACTTGATTGGCAGCATGCATTGTTTTGTTTAATTTATTAAGATTATTAATGACCAGTATGCAGGCATACTAGACTGCATGCTTGTTCTACACTTGAGCCTATGTCAAACACATTTTCCATGTGCTGAAATGCTGTCGCTGAAAGAGTGGGACCCGTGTGCTGCTGCCATTTAATTTATTCCCTGAATTGGTATGAGTCACCTAGCAAAGCAATGGGAACATTCTCAGGAACATCTCTATTTTTAGAAGATAACAATATACTAAGAGTAGCTAAAGAGATGTACTTCTGTTTAATCAATAAACTGGTAACGTGGAAAGTTTTACCCAGCTGGCTGTATGTATGAAGAGTTGAGAGAATATGTATCACAGCTCTGTGTGCAGTGCTGCACAGGCAGAGAATTGTAAGCATCACAACTCTGAAATCAGGGCCCTTTCTTAATTAAACACTATGTTTTCTTTCATTGATGTTGATTTTTACAGTGTTTTGTGGACCATGAGAATCGTGACATTCGGGTTCAAGTGAAAGTATAAATCCATGATGTTCAGTCCTATGGGAGCTGCCTATCCTAATGCACTGCTCATGCCACACTGTTCTGCCAACAGACAGGCATGGGAACTGCTGGGAACAGGCATGACAGTTACGCAGGAAGCACCTCTAAAGATGCAAACATCTTGAGAAAGGAATTTGGACACCCAATGCCCATTTATTTTTAATGGGATGTAAATCCGTGAATTTGTACATGTCTCTGATAATCTCATACTTGTTCATTTAGGAACTCTACCGAAAAGTATGGCCAATTCCTTGCACTGGAATTACTGTCATTGGTTTTATTTGAGGGGAGAAGGAAGGGGTTGGATTTTTTTCAAACATCTGCGGAACTGGACTGACCTGGAGCAGACACCTCCTGAGAAGAGTTTTGAAAGAATTAGGCTGTAGAACATGGAACTCTTCTGAAGACTGAACTTGCAAATCATACGGTGTCACCTTGGAGTGACTTTTTATACCATGACATTCATTGCTACTCTGGCTTCCTAGTGACTGTATAAATTGCTTTTGCAAGCAGAAATTTATTGCATATATGTGATGTAGCTCTCTTGATTTTGCCCCTCCATCACTCCTCCAAGTCCTCCCCAAACCAGATGTTGCTATAAAGTGATATGTCGTTTGTTCCTGAATTTTTCTTAATAATTGTGGTGGCATTTCTAATATTTCTTAGAGGCAAGTGCAGCAGCTGCCACCATAATTGTTTCACCAAGTCAATAAAATTTATTTTACACACAAAAAAAAAAATCCAGCTATGATTTCCTAATTATTGCTTCCCTTGTTCAGCTCCAGGGCTGGACATTCATTCTGGTCAGCCTGGATATTCTCCATTCTTAAATCCCCAGACTAGCCCTTATGCAGACCCATCATACTGAAGCCAGGTAGATGTTCTATGAGGCATATTTGGGCTTCTTTTCAGCTGTAGCTTACTTAAGGTGAGATTTGTCATTCAGATTTATTTGTTGGGGTTTTTTCTCTTTTTCTTTCTTTTTTTTTCTTTCTTTTATCTGATCCTTCTTCAATGGATTCCTAGAAATGGATTCAAGTGTATTTTGCAGCTACCCTGTAGTGTCTCTGGGTCTTATTTTCTTTTGATTTCTACTGAAGTAGTGAAACAAAATTAAATTGTCTTATACCTGCTTTCTACTATAGACAAAGATCAAGTAAGATGTAAGACAGCTTATACTTTCTATGACCTTGGTTCTACCCTTCCTTCATTCCTCACATCTTATGCATATGCTATACTCCAAGCCAGTACTGAATTTCTTTCATTAATCACAACACTAATATTTATAAAGTTTATTTTTAATATCACAGTGTAGATTCTCAGTAATTTTCTTTAAACTTTTGAAAAATTGAAGTTGTTCATATCAATTACTGTACTTTTATGCAATTAGCTGCTGTGAAAATAGTTTTAGTCATCTGTTTTAAAGAACAAAATAACAACTCTTATCTCTGCAGAGCAGTCATAGATACTCAGAGCTTGTGATTCTACCATGACCTGCTGAATTGGTCATGGTTCATTAGGTCATGGTTTGAGGAGCTGCAGATGTTTGGATATGGAGTTTTAATTTCATAGTATCGTAGAATCATAGAATCATAGAATGGTTTGGGTTGGAAGGGACCTTAAAGATCATCTAGTTCCAATCCTACTGCTGTGGGCAGGGACACCTTCCACTAGATCAGGTTGCTCAGAGCCCTGACCAGCCTGGCCTTGAACACTTCCAGAGATGGGGCATCCAGAACTTCTCTGGGCAACCTGTTCTAGTGCCTCACTACTCTCACAGTAAAGAGTTTCTTCCTTATATCTAATCTAAACCTGCACCCTTTTAGGTTAAAGCTATTACCCCTTTGTGGTGGTGCACTTCTCTCCCTTCTCCGGGCTGTTCTGTGGCCCCAGGAGCTGTGGACTAGGCCTCGGCACCTCAAGTAATGAGTTGAGCAGTTAAGCATCCCTTAACCATACCAGTAGCTCTTACTTGGCTAAGGCAGAGAATGGCACTGTCCATACTGGAACTCCCATTGACTGGTCAAAGCAGGGGAGAAGAATGGAAACAGTTATCCATTAACAACCCCAGAATGCTCCTACTGGACATAGCCCAAGTGGTAACCCGAGTGGAACAATACATGGTTCCTGGAATTCTTGAGAAAATTACTAATTAAGATTGCAGTTGGGATGGAAATTTGCTGATGACTAAAGCCAATCATCTCACAGCCTTATAAACAGCAGTTCTAAAGTGAGACCTTTCTGACCTTTCCTGGACCACAGCAGGCTGCGACCAGCATCTCCCTCTGAGTGGGACGCTGCTCAGAGCTTGCAAACCAGTGAGTTTGCAATACTAGGAGGACCATCATGGAAAGTCAGTGACGGGGCCCGGACTGGCACCCCTGCTCCTTGAGGCTCAACCCTTTGCCTGTTAAGGAATGCGAAGGCAATTACTCGTATTTCAATGAATTTGAGCGCAAACTTTTAGTAGGTATAACTTTGCTGTAATATATATCATGAAAGCTTGAAGTAGTTAGGTTAATAAGTAATTTTTGTGATTTAAAACAAATTTCATTGATTTGCTGCTAATACCTTGTGAATACTCTTGAACTGTGAACTCTCTCTCTCCCCCGTCTCTCTCCCACCCCCCGATCCAATCTGTTGTCCAAGTCTGAAACTAGGAATAGTTCCAGCCACACATAAACTCTGTGAGAGTTTGGAAAACAAAGGGGTCTGTTCTGAACCTTGTGGCTCAGCAGAAGGGTCTCCCTTATTCTTTACCCCACTTTCTATATCTTTCCCTTTAGACATAAACCATTGACTAAGTCTGAGACTAAGACTGGATCCAGCTGCACCTGAAATCTGTGAGAGTTCAGAAAGCAAGGGGGTCTACGCTAAACCTCTTGACTCAAAGGGAGGATCTCCTTTACCCCTTTATGCCTTTGATATTTATAAACTGTTTCCAACTCTATTCTGACTTGATTTCAACTTGATTTATCTCTGTGCATTTGCTCCTGTAATATGTGATAGAGTGAACGTTGCCATTGAATCTTGTGTAGTTGCATTTCCACAAATTCATATTAAACCTATTTAGCTTAAACTCTTCAGTGGTAACTTATGAAGTGACCTGACCTAACCACTCCTTTCGTGACATACTTGTCCTGTCGTTTCAGGCCCTTGTAAATACTCCTCTCCAGCTTTCTTGTAGGCTCCCTTTTGGTACTGGGAGGCCACTATAAGGTCTCCCTGCAACCTTCTCTAGAGTAAATGACCCCAACTCTCTCCGCCTGTCTTCACAGGAGAGGTGCTTCAGCCCTCTGATCATCTTTGTGGCCCTTCTTTGAATTTCCTGCAACAGGTCTTTTTTATGTTGGGGGCCCCAGAGCTGAAGGCTGTACTCCAGGGTGGGGTCATATGAGAGTAGAGTAGAGGGGGAGGATGACCTCCCTCGACCAGCTGGTCATGCTTCTTTGGATGCAGCCCAGGATCTGGCTGGCTTTCTGGGCTCCAAGTCCATGTTGTTGGGCCATGTTGAGCTTCTTGTCCACCAGCACCCCGAAGTCCTTCTCCTCAGGGCTGCTCTCAATCCATTCCTCAGCCTGTACTGATACTGGGAGTTGCCCTGATGCATGTGCAGGACCTTGCACTTGGCCTTGTTGAACTTCAGGAGGTTTGCTCAGGCCCACCTCAGCAGCCTGTCAAGGTCCCTCTGGGTGGCATCCCTTCTCTCCAGCTCATCTACTGCACCACACAGCTTCCTATCACTGGCAGACCTGCTGAGGGTGCACTCAATCCCACTGCCCATGTTGCCAACAAAGATGTTGAACAGCAGTTCAACTGTCCCAGTACCAACCCCTGAGGAATGCCACTCGTCACTGGTCTCCGTTTGGACATCGAGCCATTGACCACAACTCCTTGAGTGCAACCACCCTGCCAATTCCTTATTCATTGAGTGGTCCACCCATCAAATCCATGTCTCCAGTTCAGAGATAAGGATGTTACGTGGGAGTGTCAGAAGCTTTGCATAAGTCTAGGTAGATAATGTCAGTTGCTCTTCCCTGATCTGTCAACTGTAAACCCATCATAAATGGCCACAAAATTTGTCAGACACGACTTGCCCTTACTGAAGCCACGTTGGCTGTCACCAGTCACCTCCTTGTTTTCTATGTACCTTAGCACAGTTTCCAGGAGGATCTGCTCCATGATCTCGCCTGGCACTAAGGTAAGACTGACTGGCCCATAGTTTCCCAGGTCTTCCTTATTTCTGTTTTTAAAAATGGGGGTTACATTTCCTATTTTCCAATCAATCAGAACTTCAGACTGCCACGGTTTCTCAAATATGATGGGCAGTGGCTTAGCCACTTCATTCACCAGTTCCCTCAGGACCCGCAAATGCATCTCACCAGATCCTGTGGACCTGTGCACCTTCAGGTTCCTTAGATGTTCTCAAATCTGATCTTCTACAGTGGGCAGTTCTTCAGTTCTCCCAGTCCCTGCCTCCACCTTCTGCAACATGGGCAATGTGGCCAGAGCACTTGCTGGTGAAGACTGAGGCAAAGAAGTCATTGAGTTCATCAGCCATTTTCATATCCTGGGTAACCAGGTCTCCTGTTTCCTTCCAGAGAGGGCCCACGTTTTCCCTAGTCTTCTTTTTATCACTGATGTAACTATAGAAGCTTTTTTTGTTGCCCTTGGTGTCCCTGGGCAGATGTAATTCTGTGGAGGCTTTGGTTTTCCTAGCCTGATCCCTGACTGCTCAGACAGTTTCTCTGTATTCTTCCCAGGCTATCTGTCCTTGCTTCCACCCGCTGTAAGCTTCCTTTTTGTGTTTTGTCCAGGGGCTCCTCCATGAAGGCCTCCTGGCTTTTTTTCCCCAACTTCATCTTTCTTGGGCTTTCTTGGGCACCTCTTCCCTCCAGGGCTCTATCCCGTTTGATCCTTTATAATAATTTAGGCCAGCTATGAAACTATGTTCTGGATCCATATCTAGATTCTGAAAAAGTCACAGTCCCATCAGTGCTACAATTATTAGAGGATACATATTTTGGACATTGGGGATTGGTGCCTTCTACGCTGAAAGTTGCAACTGCCACTACAGAGGATTAATATCATGGTATCTTTTCTGTTAGCCGTTTATAAAACATCCACAGCCATAAGCCGCATTCTCAGGGACAACCAGAAAACCAATCATAGTGCAGTATTTAATTGCAATATGTTTAATTTTAAATGCTAATTAACACAAAAATGTTGCTGAAATTAATGTCTGTTGCTAAGCCAAACCCCAGAAGTTGTGCAGTTTAAACTCTGGTTTCAGTAAGCTTAACAGTAGCCTGTGGGAAATGCAGCAGCTGTAACAAATTGTTTCAATTTTTAGAAGGGGCCTTTGAAGACTTAAAGATATGACTTTGATATGTTTGAGAAAAAATAATTACAATGAGAAATGATTTCCAGTTTTATTTTAGCATGCTTGTGAAGCATTCAATCTGTACAATCATCTAGATTTTTCCAAATTCAATCAGGTAATAAAATGTCTGGAGTCAGAAGAGACCATTGGTTCTTACTTTGTCTCTGGGGAAAGGAGTGTCTGGTAGAAGATTTTTACTTCATTTGGCTGCTGTAGACTCATCCAGGTGATGTTATTTGAATTTACGCTAGAATTGAACCTGATACTGAAACAATAAGATGTTTGTTCAAAGAAAAAAGAGATAGAGTATCTGGAAAAATTAATTTTATTACAATAAGACGAATACCTGTAAAGCGAAATTGTTACAAGAAATGCAGACTTTTCAGAAAAGAAAAAAAAAAAAAGATACTGACTTTTACCTTGAATCTTCTAGGCTTAAAATTCTAAACAATAACCCTGAGAATTTATGACTACAACATCTTGCATATCTCAAACCAGCATTTCCTTGTCCCACAAATAGGGACTTTTTTGTGGAATTGATTTGTCTTTTCTGTTTCTCAGTGACTCATATTCCTTGTTTATATCTACATCTATCTAGCTGGCTCAGGACATGAAGTTTCATTCTGGAAAGTGCGGATATGTTCTCTTGCAAATATCACAGTGGAATTTAGAAAGCGATGTTTACCCATGTCAGCTAAACAAAAGCACTCTGAACTCTCTATGTTCAATGGACTCGGTGGTAAAAAAACCCAACCCAAAATACATTCTGTAAGATCTCAATGTGCTTACAGTATATGTCCATATGTAATTTGTTTTAGTGATGAATTTATGCATGTCAGAAAATTTGGATAAACTCAGACATGCAATTTATCCAATGGCTAGCTAATCCAGGGTAAGTGCAAGAGGCCTCCAGGAAAGGAAACTGCAAAGTATTGCCCGTGTTAACAAATTAGTAATGTTATCTTGCCTTCTCAATTTCTTCAATTATCCTGATTTAGTTTTGACAATTCAGTTAATCAAAGAAAATTGCCCCCTTTTAAATTTGCTGTTTAGCCTGTTATTCACTGATGATAGTAAAAAGAACTAGGTATATTAACTGCAGCGTTCCATTTTCTGCATAAGAAGTTGTAATGTGTTTCTTTGGTTTTGATCAAAGTTGTGACGCAGTGAATGCTGGGCTACTATTGGACATGTATTCCTTGTACTCTGAGGAATGGAAGTGCTATGGCAACTTTATATCAAAAAAGACTTTAGAGTTGTTGCCTACATCTTCACATAGTAGAATGTATAAAGTTGTTCTTTTATGTCACCTTTTCTGTGTTGAGCCTGGACAGAACTGTAGAATGCTGACTACCCCTATCCCAGCTACACATCCTTTGAACTTACCCTGAAAGTCAAGCTTTGCCTGTCTTTTTCTGTGGGCTTTCATACTGTGAGACTTGATCAGTCACTCCTGATTGTTCAGATAACCGTTCAGATTATTCACATAACCTAGGGGAAAAAGGGGAGAAAAAAGGCAATTTGGACTGCTTTCATCCCTTTTTTGAGAGGTCTTAAAGGAATACTCAGAGATAAATGGACCAAATCTCAGAAGACACTTAATGAGGCAGATATTGACCCAGTTCAGTGGGAAAGAAACAAACAAACAAAAAAAATGGAACCCAGAGCAACCATCCAAAAGAGAACATTCTCCAATACATCATTCAGGTCAGTATTAGAGACAAAACTTTCTTATCCTTGTACCAACTATTAAATAATCCTTCACACAGGTTAAATATTAAGTTCGCTTCTAGCAGTGCCATCAGTAATGTACAGCAGCATCTCTGTTTCAGTTATAAGCAAATCTATATATCCAAAGTGTTTTGGTGGATTGGAAGTTTAAAAAATCAAACAGTAAACAAATTAATACCTAAAAAATAGTTTCTACATTATATTAAAGAAAAACTTCATTGATGTTGTATGTCTCAAATCTTTAATTGGTCAGAAAGCAATACTGATTAATTGGGGTGTGTGAGGTCTGTGTGTGGGGTTATCAATGTGGGCGTGCGGAGGAGGAGAGGGGTTTCTGCAGTAATAGCTGGTGGAAATGAAAAATAAACCTTGTAAAAGCCACACAGTGCATAATTTTGCATTTAAATAATTAGTTCTGAGACTGGCACTCTGGAGAAGCAACTGTTTCATCCAGCCCTCCCATGATCTGATTGTGTGTGATCATAAATCAGCCTTCCTGTCATCACCTTTTCCCAGGTAACAACTGGTTACAAAAAGATCAGTCTTTTGCTGGAAATACTTTCATTTAAGTGATTCATAGGATCATGAATATTATGGGGAAAAGTTTACATTAATTTGTACAAGTAATTTCGATTCATTGACTCTCATTGGGATTCAGAATGAAAATAAATGTTGGAGTGAGTTGTGGAGAAGTTCCATTTCCTGGCCAGTCCTAGGATTGCCATCAGTTATTCACAATAACACTTTATAGCTTCTGGTAAATTTTTCTTACAACACTGGAAGTTTGGTGGAGCAAAAGCTCCAAAAACTGGAGTTTGGGGAAAGCAGACATGTTACGTGATTTGATCAGGAATGACACAAGAACAAGCTGCAAAACAGCCGACATGGACAACTCAGTTGACACATGACCTCAGCTGAGAGATGAGAGTTAACAAGAAATGTCTTATTAAAAGCTTAAATTTCGATCACCCCAAGTAGGTAACTGGGTGGTTCTGTTAAAAATTATAATGGGTTTATAGTTGTCAGTTGGCTGGGAGGAGAAGTGATGCAGTATGTGCTGGCATATACGTAACACACATATATTAGAACCAAGTGCCTGTAGTACAGGACAGTTAGGAATGGTTTCCCAGAGCATGTAACACGGGACCAGCATAAAACTGTAGGCCAAGTCCTTCAACTGGTTTGCTGCTAAGTATTTATGAAGCAAGCAGGCTCATCAGGTCAGATAACATGGACTTTTTAGGGAAGAGGTAGTTTTCCTTATGCAAAATTCTGTGGTAGTGATGGTATTTGTAAAGGATGAACATTTTCTTAGCTTGGATATTGCTGTGGTATTTTAAGGTATTACAGATGTTTCAGGCAGCTCTTATCCATGATGTAGCTGCAGCCCCCAAGGGAATTTCTAAAAGATTTTGTTCAGCAGTTTCCTGTGCTTATACAGCAAACTCTCTCCTTGCTTATTTACATGGATCCTTGGACTGTGCCTTTTCAAAATGGGGTCAAATATACAGAAAGACATACAGCAATTAGAGAAAAATAAACATTAAAGTTTTATCATAGTCTAAATATGAATTGTTTTATTGTTCTGATAACATCACAGTTCCTGAAATGAAATTGTCAGAATGAGGATCATAAGGGAGATTTAAAGGCATTCAGGCACTCTATGCCTCTTGAGTTAGCCACCTGAATATCCTAAAAAGCTGACCTTCTCTTCAAAAAAGAGCTTCATTAAGCTCTAAATGCAATATGCAAATTGCCTCTATAACCTCTTCCTTTTTACTGTCTGATTTTGCATAATGTAACGACAGGACTTTGAGATTCATGCTGTCCTCTGTTTCTACTGGGCAATCCATATATATGCTCATGTTGCAAAACAGAGAGAAAGCTTTTTATTTCTTTGTGTAAGACCAGATCATTTAAACAGCAGTTGTCTGTATTTTGAGAGGAAAAGGCAGAGTAGTTGTAATTTTGAATAAAAACCTACTCAGTTTCTTTCCTTCCATCCACCACATGCAACTAGAATGTATCAAGTAAGAGAATCTCTTGAGAGAAAGAGTTAATAGCTATTTTGTCACAAAATCAAGTTTAACGTTTAATGATGTTTACAAAAAGTTTATTTTAACATAAACATTTTGAAATAAACTATGCAAATAAAAGATCATTTGGCTGAGATTCATTTTAAGGAGCTTTTCTAGTCTTTCAAAACTAATGAATTGCTACCGATAAAGGCTAACACACAGAAATAAAAAAGTATTACAGATTCCCTATCAGGCTTTCCAAAGTCCACTGAAGTCAGTGAGGAGCTGCAGCTCTACTTCAGTGAGCAGTATGTCAGTCTGAAGGGAGAGCAATTTGAGAAAAAGGGTTACCTGCTCCTTTAAATGGGACCAATTTAAACCCTTCCTTGCCCTTCCTTTCTTTCTTTATAGAGGCCAGTTGAGCTAAAGCCCAAGCAGTTTTGTCTCCACTGAAGTAGGCTGTAGAGCGATGCATGAATTTCTCCTGAGAAGTAATCAGTCTGTTTTTAAGATATGTTCACTACCTGTTTGCCATTGTCCTTTTGGTGCATCCTGACTCCCCGTTTCTGCACCTAGTTCATGCTCAGTTGACAGCTGTTATCTCCAAGCACTGTTTTGAAACAGTTGTACTAAGGTGAAATAACATATTCCCTAACGGCGGTGATTTCTGCTCAACTGACTGCATAGGCTGGTATAAAAAAGGTAATTGCTTCCTTTAGTGTTATTTATATCAGCTATCCCATATTTTAGACAAATGGGATATAAACATTCAAGGTTAGCGTCTTGTGGTTCCCACTGTATATTCTTATAGTACAACCAAGTGAACAGCAGGTGTATTATGCAGAACAGCCTCTACGAGAATAAAGCCATAATTGAAATGGACATGGATGTCACTGAACAATTTATCTTCCTTAAAAGCATTTTGCTTTACAAAAGAAGCTAATTTAGTCTGGGAAATTAAATTGATAGCCATGTGGGAACATTTGTCTCATTCACTTACGGAGCTGTAACATTAACCATGATTGTTTGATCAATATTTACAAAACAGTAGAATTTACTCAGTTGACAGATGTCAGAGTTCTGATCCTCATTACTGAAAGTAACTGGGTTACTGGGTAACCTGCAATAATATCTACCTCCTTAGAGACTCAGAATGCTAATACGGTGTTATTAATGGATTTTTAAATACATGATATGGTCTTCTACAATCTTTTAGTAGGCATATAAAACCAGGAAAAACTTCCTAAATCCATAATACTAACATGTACCAGATACAGATGTCTTGTATTGGCCTTACAGCACTGGATAAAACCTGGAGGATGCCAGACCTACTACATATAACAGCTAAAAAAACCCAACAAACCTGTATTCTCAGGTTATATATTATATGTGAATCTTAGCACAGAGTGTGCTTCGGAGAAGGATACTTGGGCAGTTACGTGTGTACTGCGAGGTTTGTCTGTGCTCCCTCCTTAATTGTGCCATATTACTAGTCTTGTATCAGTTTTACTCTACTTCTTTCATGTCCATTTTGCTTTTTATTCTGTAGAAACCGATGTGAAAGACCTGTAGAAGCCAAACTCATGACAAATGTATTTTAGACCAGTACAAGAAATCATTCAGGTCAAAAAAACTTCCTGTATGTTCATACTTAAATAATACAGTATTTTTCTCTGAATATTCAGAGCTTCCATTCATTTCATTAAAGCTTTCCTTCCTTCCTACAATCTATGTTGTCATGTATTCAGCTGTACATTCTGTGAATCATGACTGTAAACCACTTCAAATGACTTAACTGATCTCAGTTCAGCATTACCCTATTTTAGGCAGAGTCTTTCTTTATCAAGTGGCTCATATAGAGAGAAATTTTGTCTTCCTCCCTTCTCAAACAGAATTAATTTAATAAGGACCTTTCCTTTTATCACGGTTTTAGAAAGTTCTTTGTAAGATTTATCACTATCAACACTCTGGAGTCTGGGTGCTGCTAAGAGGTGTGGTATACTGTACATTCACAATAAATCATAATAGTATATTTTGTCAAATAACTTTATATAAAGGAATTTGGAATACTCGCTACTAAAAATGCCTGTATTTATGGTTGAATCTGAGCTGCAAAAATTGGTACTGTATTGGATCTGGATGTGGGAATTCAGAGGAAGGAGCTTTGTTCACTTCCATTACAGACAGAAAGGCTGGCTGTCTCACTTGGTAAAAATCAGTGTTGTATCACTGAAGACATTAGAACAGTGGTGATTTTGGGGCAGTATACTTCTATTTATCAAACATTTTAACAGAAGTGAGCACCCTGTTTAAACAACATGGTTTGGTGTTCTTTTTTTCTATGAATCCTGATCATTTTCATTACTTTCATATTTTTTAACTGTCATATGTGCAGCTTACATTTGCACTGAATTAGAATGGGTGTGAAACTCAACTTTCTTTTGACATAAATGGAAATTATTCCTGATTTTCTCTGGCTACGCTGACATCAAATTTTCATTCTTTATTGATTCTTACAAATTTTGGTGCCTCCTTGCTCTCTCTCTATGCCCCAGCTGCTCCCACCCCACCCCATTAATTGTGGATTTTTTTCTTGTAAGCTTTTCTGCATCTTGGTCTGATTTAAAAGAAGGTGCAGTTACTTCTGAGTGACGAGCAACACAGGAGTAGTTTCCTCGATTTTCTTTTTTCCTCACTTGACTTGCCTTCTGCAGTTAAAAAAATATCTTTTCCACTTACATAATTTTATGTTTTTCTTAAACCAACATGCACAAACACGTTAAAAAGAGGTAACTTGGCTAGTTGTCATTGAGATTTAAAATCAGAAGTGTGACTGCATTAGGTAAAATATGTCTTTCTTTTCACTGCATTTTTCATTTTACTGCCTTTCTCATACTGTAAATACTTTTTTAAAAGTATACACTAATCTATTAAACAAATATTGTGATGCTTTGAGATGGCCAGCCATCAGAGTAGGTATAATACATCCATGTCTCCTGTAAGGAGTCATACCAATTTATGTGAGCTGCAGGTCTGGTTTTGGAGGAGGATAGATCATGCCTTTCAGCAGTATATAGTGATTATACTGACACCTGATTCTTGTGTCAGCATTTACTGAGTGTTTATCGTGCAAATGTCAAATGTCAGGTCTATAGAAGTATTCCACTGTGCGCAGGGTATGGGAGCAAGGCACCTGGCCTCTTATCCAACTCCCTCTCTCTAATTAGTAAATGAGAAGGTGAAAGCATAACTCCTCTCTGTAACCTGTTTGAATCTAAGGCCAGGATATCAAGCCTAGCACGAAGATGATTCTTAATTCTCTTGAATAAGTAGTCAGCCCCAGCTGAAATCTAGCCTTTCGTATCTTTTGGGTTAAATCATTCAGATTCCTTGAGGTGGTAGTTACGTAAGAATACAAGTGCTTTATGCTGTCTTATACTCGAATTCAGTCTCTTTAGGTCAGTGTGCTGTGAAAAATCAACTCTAGGATTTATAGGTAATGGATTGCCATATGCTTGAACTTGTGACTTTAATTAAAGTGTCAAATTGGTGCTTCTGAGAAGTGTATTTCTTTGATTTCATTCTATTCTGCTTGGTCTTGGCTTGAAAGTAGGAAAATAGAGACAGACATGGTGATAGATTTGACAGCTGACCTATTACTCTCCAAGAAAATGATACCATGATGGACCTTCTCTAATAAGAATTCAGAAGGTATTAATGTCGCTTTCAATCTAACAAATGTTTGACCTTTATTATGGTCTTACAGAAATGATAGCTGCTCATATTCACTCTTCAGTTTTAAATGCACACTGAAAAATGTTTAAATGTGAAAAGCCCAGAGATTCACGGCAAATTCAAAAAATTGTTTCTGACTTCAGGCATTTTAATTAATTTATGAATGACAGACTAAGCTGGCTCATGTTGATGGTGGCAATCTAAGGAACTAAAAAATCTGTTTCATAAAGCTACAGAGAAGGTTTTCCCTTCTTTGGAAAGCTATGTTCTATGACTGTGCAGATTTTCGTGGGTGTACTTTCATTCCAGGTTCTGGGAAGAAAGCCAGAAATGTAATCCCATTTTGTAAGTGATTGTGGCCAAATTCTAGTCCCAGAAAATTAAATGAGAGTTCTGTGATGGAGTTCAAAAGAATTGGGAATTGACCTCTATCTAATACCTTTCAGAATAATTTATTAAAACTGTTTCACTTTTTCTGCTATTGCATTGCCAATACAAATTTGTGCATTGGGTTTCAGACTCTGGGGCAGAGGGGGAAAGCAGCTAAATAATGACTGAAATTCCAGTTATGTTTGCTTTATGCTTATTTGATATTGCTCCTAAAACCACTTCAATGCCCAAGTTCATGACATTATAGAAAAATGTTGTAGAAAGGACTGTATCTGCAAAGATGTGCTAAATAAAGAGCCTGAAAAACATAATGCCCTGGTCTCAGCAAGTCAATGTGTAAGCCTAGATCCAAACAAACCCTGCAGCACCAGAGCTATAGAGGGAGTTTAAACTCACCTTGAAGTAGAACACGTTGTACAAGGAATGCTTAAAGGATAGAGTGAGTTTAATATTAAATAGCCATTTTTATAATACATTGCATTGCCTGTTACTAATCCTCAGCTGTATAATTCCACCTTGCTCTCCTGTTTGAAGTCTCCTTGAGCAATTTCTTAAGCTTATTAGAACTCATTGCTTTATTGAACTTCTGTGATTAAGTATTCCATGTGATTAGCCTTTTGTCTTGAATGCTTTCCATTGTTGTTCTACCCATGCAGCTTTTGCCTGTGACACCTGCGTGAAAATCTCATTGATGCTTATGGAGTCACTCATACTTAGCAGGTAGCTAGGTATATAACAGATTCCTTAATACACAGTCAATAGTGTTACAAGGAATGGTTCCTTTAATGAACAGGCAACTCTCATTCTTTTAGATGAGGTTTTTCAAAGTAGTTTTGAGAGATTAACTAAATTTCAACAGTGCTTTTAAGATAATGAGGCATCTAACTTCCTTGTGTACACATAACAAATCCTTGCTAAGTTTTGTCTCTTAGATTTAGGTGCAGAGAGGGAAGAGGATAAAAGGGTTGGGTTTTCCCAACTTTTTCATTGTTTTGGAGAATTGCTAACCTTGAGTCAATTGAATGGTATTAGCTGCTTTAGCTGTTTCTCTTGGCTTGTCAGTTAAAGAGAAGTATGAGTATGGTTTAGGAAGAAAGTAGAATTTCAGTCAAGCTAGTTTTGTGGTTGGCCTTGATGATCTTAAAGGTCTTTTTCAACCTAAACTATTATGATCTTCTAAAAGTGTTCTTTGGAAAACCTGTGTCAAGGAGTAGTTCAAGCTTCTTTGCGAAAAGGGATAGACTGTGTGACTTGATGGCATTTCTAGTTTTATGTTCTAACATATATTTTATAATATTTTATTATATTTCAATATCTAAATATGCATTAATGTAAATGCATTAATCTCTACAGTAGAAATCTGGGAAGAAAGCTGACAGCAGTGAACTGATTCCTGAGCTAGCTGTCTAATGTCATAGGCAGGCAACCTCTACCTCTGTTCTTTGACTACAGAGGGGCATTTGTTAGATGAAACAAACCCATTCTTAACGGCCCTGCATCGTTCAGGTACACCAGTAACCTTCCTCAGTTTTGATGGTAATACTTACGATGGAAATGTGCCCAGTTGCGGGGCTTATGGAAGAAGTTCTGTTACCTAATTCAATTATTTATTGAAGTTTTTATAGAACGAGTTATGATTTTTCTTAACATCCACAGAAAAACTAAACAATATAGGTTAGCAGTTTGGGGTTTTTTGAATTGCAAATGACAGGGAAGCCTAGGAGAAAAACTTCCATTTTTGAAAACTGATGCTTTTCTTCACAATTTTTTTCCTAGTCTTGTCAATATTAGCATATTAATACTGGGTTTCGATTTTGTATTTATTTATTTTTACATAAACAAGTGCCATTTCATTGTTATATTTAATTAAAAACACTCAATGGTCTGGACAAAGTCTCTGAGTTTATGAGAATTGTGCTGTTCAGCAAGTGCCACATACTATTTATGTGAGTTCATTATTTATCAGCCTGTATTAATTTACAGATTAGCTGTCCATTTCTCCAGTGTTTCTTGCAGCCTTCACTGCAAAAGGTTGATTATGAAGTTTTTAGTTTCTCAGCCGTGGGAAAGAGACATCTCTCTTTAAGGATAGGATTTCTGGTGAAAACCAAAGAGATCTGTACCAAATTGATAGATAAATGGAGGCTGATATGGAGAGCCTGTATTTGAGGAAACCAGTCTCAATCAGAGTCAACATAACCTTGAATCTTGAGCACTCATTTATTAGATTGGCTTTTCTTTCTGTCTATCCTTTCATCTGCGCATCCACAAAACCCTTTGAAAGACCTTGGCTTTGCTGTAATGTGCAAAAGAAAGCTTTTTAAATCTTCATTTTGTGAGAGTGGAAACATCTGCCAATTAACATTGCTCATGCTAAATAATGAGGGTCTTAATAAAGGCTGAGGTAAAGTCCTGCTTGGTAATGAGAAGGCATTATAATTAGGCCCATGGTAAGAAATGGAGCACATATGTGATGCTCAACTTCAAGCATTTGCTGACATCCTCACTGAAGTTAGTAATACTAATAGGACTTTATTTAATCACACTTCATTGCATTGCTGAATCATGATTTTTAGGTACGTAGAATAATTGAAGATAATCACTTTGACCTATTCCTACCTTAGGAAAAAGTTTTTGGAACTAGGCTGGAAAATACATTGAAAAGGAGGGGAAATGAATTTTGAAAAAGTTTTTTTGTCTATTTTGACTCGTTTGCCTGTAACCATGAAAAGCATCTATTTACACTCTTGGGTAGTTTTATGTGAGTTATAACTGCCTCAAAGTGGGATATGTTTCATTTTTGTCACCATTCTGAGTGAGTGTATGAAATCTAAGCTAAACAACTATATCCTGATGGAGCTGGTTTTTGTGAGGCAAACTCATTTATCAAGTTGAAATAAGTAGTAAAATAGCAGAGACTAGTTTTTTTCAAAACCAAGTTTCAACAATATCTTATTTTCTTAGTTCAGAATGAAATATTTAGATTGTTGCAATATAAAAGTGTATTTCAACTTGAATATACATTTTAATTTTTTCAAAAGAAAATGCCAGTAACTTGATAACAGTATTGAGAGGGATTTTATTTACATTGAGTTAAACGTTTTTGTAATCTCCATGTTCTCCACAAAAAGAACTTATCTTAGCTCTCCCCTTTTTTTGGAGGAGAGGGCAGTTTCTGATCTTACTATGATTCATCAATCTTCAGTAACTTTTTTCAGTCAGGTTTCCATACAATTAAAAAAATGTCAGCATAACACATCATTTAGTGGTGTGACTGAACGCGGTAGTGGCAACTCTAGCATAGCTCTGCAAGTTGATGTTACTTTCAGAAAAGAGTGAGCACATCTTTTAGGAATATTGCTTAAAGACTAAAGTTATTTCAGGACTCTTTCATTGCATTAGGTGAAATCAAAATCAGTTCTGAACAAAAATTAATGTATGCAAAGTTCTGTTTCATTTTCATCTGTTTGGTGGAGGCTGTATTTGGACTGCCAACAGACTTATATAAATAAAAGTGACTCATAGTTACATTTTGGGCTCAGGCAATATGTACCTGCAAATACTAACAGGATGCTACTCGAATCCTTGGTGTATCACTGTGTCTATGTGGCTGTTGGTGACCATGTATGCACTGATTCTTAATATACTCTGTTTATAAATTCCAATTTCTAAATATACTGTGCTGTAGTGGAAAGCTCAAAGAAAGCTTCTCATTACAGCTCGATATAATTAGGTCGCCATATAGTCTTCAAAATTATACCAGAAGTGAGAAATGATTTGTCCTTCATTCTTTAAATTAGCCTACTTAGACTACTGAATGTCCTCTGCCTTGACAAAGTTTTCTTAGATGAAAAAACTTTGTACTTCCTTAGGGACATTTGGAATGAAGCAGTTAATGCTGTCCACTTAGCAACATAGTGTCATTGATTACATATTGTGGGTGACACTTTAAAAAGGAATTGATTTGTGCTTCCATTTTCAAGAGCAGGAATGTATGTGTTCATCTGTTTGTCTATATATAGATAGACACACCTTTTTTTAAAAGGTACTTAACAATAGTAAAAGCAAGTCACTTAGAACTGAATTTTGATGTGATACCAAGCATAATGTGTGAAAAACAGATAGTGTAAAGTCTTTGGAGTAAAGCATGAATACATGCTAAGATTTTCTGTCTTCATTGCAAACCTGAAATGGTTCCGATGTTTTGTCAGTTTTGCATGTTTTTTCTGAGTAAAGCAGAACCTGAGCTTAATTGCTGTTGATTATTTCAATGTTAGAAATCACATGCCCAGCATGTTGCTGGTCTAATTTGAAAGCACTCCATAAAGAAGCAACCTTTATGTACTATCACTTCTGCATAAAGATTTGAATAAAATATGACTTGAAAACAGGAGCAGAAGAAGAGTTGCTGCTTCTAAAACAGTAAGGACTTTAAAGATTGTGAGTCTCTTTCATATTAAAAGTCCATAATATAATTTATCAAAATTTATGTCTTTCTTGAAAGTAGGGAAGGAGAGTTTGAACAGGGAGATATTGCTTCAGTTTGCTCAAAGGAAACTTCATTTTAATTAAAAGTCAAGTTACTTTCTATTTGATTAATATAAATATTGGAGGGGGAAGATCATCAGAAGGAGAAACCAAAAATTACCACCTCTGTTTTCTTCAGAATGTACAAATAATATTGATTCGTACACCTTTTATCTTGCCCCAAACCAAGTATTCAGTAAAAGATCAAAGAGATAGGAGAAACAGTGGACTTCTTGTTTTTCATGCTCAAAGTAAACTTTTGATCTTCAATGCCTGCTTCAGTTAAAGCTGGAAGAGCTAAGAGAGAAAGAGTAAGTGAAAGGCTTGCATGTTAGGGCAGTTCCAAAGCAGCCAAATTTAACCTAAAATGTCCTAAGTTCTGCTTTCTTTTGAATTTCAGCACTGAAATACTTATTCAATGGGACAGAGGCTGTCTACAGATGACATCTCTCCAGAACAGGTGAGCTATTTGCCAAGCACTCTGCCCCTGTCTCTGAGGTGCTGAGCTTCCTGACTCCCACTCCCTCACAAGTGAGTGGAGTTCTTTCAGCATTGCTTGAAATGGGAGCACTAAACTGCGGCGAAGAGTCACGCTGTCGGTGGAATTTACAGCTTCAAAGTCTCTAAAGTTTCTTGGCTGCTCACCTGTCTCGATGCAGGTTGTCTGCCTGGTGCAGCCAGCCAGACGATCGTTCAGCCAAGCCGTCTCCTCCGGAACGCAGCCCTCTTCCACGAGCTGTCTTTTTTCCATCCTTATTCCTCCAAGGCTTTGGAACACCACCATAGGGGTCACCATTTGAGAAGATTGAGGCACGGACTCCCGGATCTGACTAGAAGACCCTTCATGAGTCCATATACGTCTCTTTCTGGGGACGAAGCCTGATTCCCCGTTACGAATTTCCCACAGCTCACCTCTCAACTCCGGAGGGATTTCAGGCCGGCCCCTGCTTCCTTTCAGCAGATCATTCAAAGTTCTGTGGGATTCGCTGCATGTTGCTCAGATAGGCCATTCGAGAGCCCTTCACGTCAGATCCTTAAACGCATCACGTCGGGGTCACCAATTTGCGGTGAATGAAGAGACGGGATGCAGCTTGATGCAAGCAAATGTCAATTTATTGTACAGAAGCACGAATTTTTATACACTTTCAGAAGCTGCGCGTTTTAAACAGATTGGTTCTTGAAGCTAAGCATTGCATACTAGGCAATCCCTGATTGGTGGTTAAATACCAGCAATTAACAGCAAGGTGTTACCTCTCCTTGGTGCCATCCTTGGCACCATCCGTCTCCCACTCCCCTGTGCTCTGTAAACATGCCCCATCATGTTAATTGTTGTCTAGACAAGCTCAAGCACATTCCCCTCAGCTAACTGATCGCCATGCATGGTCCTAGTTTCCAGCCCGCTCCCCGCTCCTGCACTAAACAGAGAAGGTAGGCAACAGCAAGGTTACATCTTGCTCTCTATTTCAGGTTTCTCAGAAGGAAACAAATATGACTAATGGAAATATCTGTAGATTCTTAAGAAGAAAAAAAAAAAAAAAAAGAGACGGGGCTACCCCTAGGATTAAGCTCAAGACTGAGGAGAGGAAACTATCCTGTGATTCTTGTGAGTACCTTCTTGATAGCTATGCTCAGCTGGAGCCAGAACTCTTAGTCTGCTAACTTGCTGTGGGGACTTGGGCAAACAACTGCACTTCCTTGTTCTGCTTTTCTGTGAAATTAAGGTGGCTTTCCCTAGTGCTTTAGATTGGTAGCCCGAAACATCTATGCAAGAAAACTGGGTATATTAAAATATGCCAGAGTAGGGTACAGTTGGGTAAATGATATATCTGAACCGTAGTAAGCTCTGAGTGCTTGTTCATTTAACCAGTAAAATTGCATCCACACTAGAAAGATTTCACAGCTTTGGTTATGTTTTTGGATTAATTAAAGCAGTAAAACTTTCTAATGTAGATGAGCCCTTGTTCATCTCATTTCTTTCCTTCCAGCATGCAGTCTATCAGATTTGCAATGTAATTCAGATGCCCTTATTTTCTAATTTTTGCATACAGCTTAGTAGGGCTCCTAATGACTTCACCCAGTCTTGTGTTAACTTTTGCTTTGCCATTTTTACTTCATGACTGCACACCCATTATAAAGCAGCTCACACTACAGCTCTTCTTGGAAGCACATTTATTTAGGCTCTGTGGCTTTCAGGCATGGAGGGGTTTTATTAGCAGATTTGGTACAGTACAATCAGCATTACCTTTGAAATGGTTTTATTTATGCTCTGATTGTGTCCCCAGGTGTCTGGTACGCAAACAGGTGCTCAGATACCTCTTCTGCTGTAACAGAATTTGTGTTCTGTCCACACAAGCACTTTTACTGAGGCAATGAATACGATAGATGATCCTGACGTGTAGGGCCAGTAGTGTCAGTGTATTTATAATGGCTTCTTCTTTCCAGTCTTCCCCCTGCCACTCTTTTGGCCAAAATATGGAGGCTTTGAAAAGGATAACAAGGATCATACTTTTTATGTATGGGTACATAAAAGATGAGAGTGCAAGACAGAAAGGGACAGTAATGCATACTATACACATGAGGAGGTGCTGGAAGAGGTATATGAAGTGGTAATGTATCATGTATTTGCTCATCTTCAGTGGTCTGCTGTTTTCCATGCTCGCCATTAAAGTCCCTGTCAAGTTAGAAGCATGCAAAATAACATTTTTGCTGCACCCTGTTGTATCAGTTGCGTAGCATAAAATCATTTTTCAGGACATGGCTTGGTATTGAAGCAGTCTCTGTGCCTCTCTGGACAGGCTTCCAATTTCCATAAAAGATAGACATTGGAGTAGACATGGCAACCCTAATAATTCTAAGTTTATGATTAAGGTCTACAAATCATAAAACTGGATTAAAATCAGAAAAAAATAAAATTAATAATTCTCTTTTACTTGGACCTTTGGGGCACACGTTTTGATAATTTTAAGTATTTTCTCTACCATCATGAAAACTTTAATCTTTCCTTTCACTTCTTTAAAAAGAAAAGTCAATATTTTCATAAAATGGTCTGTTTGGAGACCTAATAAATTACAACAGGCTTCCTCTTAAATCACAAAACTGCAAGAGTAGTGAAGCATTAAAACAGTAGTTAAAAATTTTAACAGTAGAACTTGTACTATAAGTAATACCAATCAAAGTAACTATTTCTACAATTTAATGATACAAAATGAGCTAGGTTGAAACCTGAAGTTATTGACCTAACTATACTCTGGCTTTTGCGCTATGTGACAATGGAAGAGTCAAACAGAACTTCACCCTCTGGTATTGTGCTACTGCTGAAAACCTGTGGACGTCTTTGTAATGACTTGTGAAGCTTATGCATATGCTAGTTTATGGTATAATTCCTAAGGCTATATTGGGTCAATGAAGTGTTTAATGTATGCGTATGTTTGTCTGATTTAATAACAATCTGCTGAGAAATAAATGAGAAGGTGAGACCCTGGATGTTTATAGACCTTCACGGGGAAGTACTGTTGGATTAACAATTCACTGTTCTTAGTTTAGTCACAGTTACTGATTGTGTGATTGTCACTCAATGAAATTGCAAGGGAAAATATCATCTAAATCATATATAGATTAGCCAAAAAAAACCCCAACCAACACCACCAACAAAAAACTCCACTCCCTCATAAATATATTTGGATTTAAAAGACAGTGCATTAATTATTCATCCGTCTACGCCTCACCAGACCCAGGAGAATCATAACTGATGTGCAGGATACAGCAGCTCAGGCCTTTTGCCTCCTTGGAGAGCACCACAGAACTCCCTGGGAAAGATGCAATCACAGAAAGCACTCGGAGGCAAGGTTAATCCTGTGAGCAGGCAAGTGAACCTATACTATAATCAGGTTTTCTTTACAGATGGTTTCTCTCAGTTAGAAACATATGTGGCTAGTGTGGCTGGCCGGAGTTAAAGTTACTACAGTATTGCAAATTCAGCCGGCAAAAATGAGGAGTGGCTCCAGCCAAGTCACTTCCACAAGATCTGCAAAAATGTGCAATGGCTAGTTTTTACTTTTTAATAGCAGAGTCCCCAATATTGACGATACACAGAATTAAAATAAGGGAAATCTTTCTGATTACAAGAAGGTGGACAGTCTTTTATCAGCATAAAATTGATTTTAGAGGCAACGAGTACTATTTCTAAGCTTGAGCTCATAAATAGAATGGGACAAAAGGTCAGTCTGGCACGTACGGCTCATTTACTGTTAAGCCGTACAAAGAACCTTGTAATAGCTGGGTTTTATAATAACTGAAAAACCAATGGATGAGTGGGTACAGAGAATTAACTTCATAATCCGAATGTTGCATTTGAATGTTATTGAAAACAAGTACAATTATTTGAATCACTAAACTATATTTACATTATATGAGTTTTCCCTTTGGGATAGTTCCCTGGTTTTCTATCACACATCACTGGCTGGTAGATACTAGGCTGCAGTTAACAGCATTGCATTACATGGCAATATTATTTCAAGTATCTGAATGTAGCAGCAGCAAAACAAATCATGGGTTGTAGCTGTGGTCAAATCAATACGTTCATACAAAATGAGGAGAAAAATTAATGTTTTGCTGTGAATAGCTCTAGTTAGAAAAATGTGTCTTGTAAGAAGGAGCAGACTTAATAGTCTGCAGCAAAAACACGGAAGACCATCGTGATACCATAAGGACCGTAAGGCAGCTTTGATATGCTATCAAAATGCCCTGTATCCCTCTAAGGAGAAACAGGATTTACTCCATGATATCCTTTTCTTAAGGAAATAGAGTAACACCTTTAGACAGATAAACATTTAGGGGAGAACTAGCCAAGCCATACAAATCTGAGTCAGAGTCAGCCTTTTTGTAATCATCTCTCTGCCTCCTGGATGGGAACTAAGCCTGATGAGGAAAAGCAAGAAGGCATGCAAGCTGCCTGCAGTTGAAGACACTGATGTCTGACTGCAGAGAGCTTGCCAGAGGCTGGCAAAGCTCTGAGTTTCTGTGGAAAGGACTACTTTTGGCCAATTCCTTTAAACAGAAGTGATACTTGTGATTTAAGGGCTCATTTCTGCAGATGGAGGGGCTATAGCAAACTACGAGACAGGCAGAGGGACCAGTGAGGAGAGGAGAGGCTATTGGTGCTGCAGACTGGGAGGTGACCTGGGTGAAAAGCGTGGGAAGTGGCTGCTGACAGAGGGGAGATCCTTCAGCTCTTGTGCAAAGGTGGAGACTTGGAGACTCTGGGAATGTGAAAAAAACAGAATCACTGTCTGAAATACTTGGGGCTAACAGTAACACTTAAATATCAAAACCAGCATGAACTGAAAAATGAAATGCTGTGCAGCAGTGTTCGCTGTGAGAGCACAAACTGCTACAAGTATCTTCATTTGTGCCTTGCATTTCTTTTGCTGACGTGTGTCTATAATGTCTTTTGGCATATACTTTTTTATTTGATGTCTTTATTTTAGGTTTCATACTGTTGTTTTTTTATCACTGGGAACAGAATTCTCTCACTGCAAAAAGAAAGAAGGCTGTGTTGAGTGCAGGTGTGATAACAGGCTGCTGTTTCTGACAGGGCAGAATCTTGAGCATCTTTTTGTAACCACCTTAGCAAGGACTTGGCAGATCAGACCTTGCAGCTCTAGTAGGAAACATCGTTTCCTCAGTACTGTGATGGAAGTTTGTTAGCAGTGGACCCCTGTAAACTAAGAAAACAGTCTTCCTCATACTGCAGTCATCAGAGCTCTCCAAGGTAGGTCTCTACTGCCTTAATTTAGACATCTGCAGTACAGACATCTCTAGCTGAGTTGGGCATACAGAGTACTTTTATAGTCCATGGAGGGAAATAGGGAATGATTAGTCTTATTCTACAGTAAATGTATAAAGTGCCATGTAAATCATGCTTTAGAAATGCCTATGTCTCTCCAGGGACTATTAAGATGTTGTAGATAACTCGTTGAAGACTTCTGGATTTACCCATCAATAGGCAGGTGAGGTGAGACCCTTTCCCTGGCCCTCATGCAAAACAGTGAGATGACTGCTGACGGGCACTGGAGCTGCAGACAGCTTCTAAGCCATGTGTGCCCGGCTGCTGCCATCTCAACACTGCTCCTTCCTGCAAGGTAATTTCCTGCATTTTCTGTTTCAGCTTCCCTGCAGGTCACTGCCTGTGGGCCTACTGCCCCTCACATAGCATGTGGCACAGCTTTTGGTCTCCCTGAGAGAGCCGGTATGTAGGAAAATGGCTTACTGTCCCCTCAGGGCCCTGTTTACCTGCAGTAATCCCATGATTTATACCCCATACCCACAGACCATGCATAAGGAGGCATCCATAGGATGTGATCCAACTTTCAGGATTTGATTGTGCCCAGATACTTTCACCTACCCTGCTTTTAATAAATTCAGATGACTGCACAGTATTTAGCTGAAATCCAAACCCGGCAGAAAAGGACATCTTCCTTCTCATGGCCTAGCCTTAGGCTACTCCATTTCAGTCCAAAGGTGTTTCTCTTAAGCTTATTTATAGGGGAGACAACTGCTGAGCTTGGTTTTCCCTTGCACCACACTGTCATTTACACTAATGAGAACAGGATTCCAACTGCTCCACAGTCAAAATGACGACTCCAGACAGAAATTATGGGCCAGATTAAGTTCTAATTTGCATTCAGTGCTGGATGAAGAGCCCCTCCTTCTCTTTTCACTCATACTAGCTCTGCTTCAGTGTTGCTTTAGGGTTTCCTCCGTCCTGCTTTTTGGTTTCTGTGTATTTGTTCCTTGATTGCAATGTGATTTCAATATATCTATAACTGCTCAAGTTTCAGTAGCTAACTATGTTAATTGAGGAGCTGGACAGATGGCTCAAGCATCTGATATTAAGTTTACTGTGCTGAAACGATGTAGCCATCAGGGTTTGAAGTGTTACCATGGGAATGCACTTTGAAAGGCTATTGTGTGTGAGAAGCATTACACAGTGACCCTCTTGCCAACATTGGTTGACACTGGCTTTTAAGAGATCAAAAGAGGCAAGAAAGAATCAGCTTGAAAAATCCATGGAGAAATACTGTGATATGTTGGTATCCTCCAATTAGCTGCTGTGTAGTCAACCAAAGGTTCTTTGCACAGGCACTCCACTAAGAGCATCAAATCTGTGATGAGCCTTTGTTTCTGGAATAAAGTAAAACTATTGTTTTATAACTTGCATTGTAGACTTCAAAACAAAATTAAATCTTTCTGGTCTTCTGAATCCTCTCTGCATCTCTCTGGAAAGACTTTTTAGTGGCCTTCAGAAAAGGAGGATGGTTTGATAGCTAAGGATTGAAATAGCACTTCAGTAAGATCCACAATGGTTCAGTTTTCTGTAGGTAACTGGGAACTGAGAAATTGGACAGATAGCTCAAGTATCTTACATGAAGTTTACAGTGTTGAAATGATGTAGGCATTGGCCTCAGAGCAGCATATAGCTCTTCCTACTTTGCATGATTTTGGGCAAGCCTTTTTATTTCTTCATAGCAGAATAATTGAAATTTAAGTCAGTATATTTTACCTTATGGTTTGAGTAGGCTGACATGCTGGCTAACGTTCTGACAGAAGGAATTTCCTACGTGATTACATTCGACAGCATATCCAGACATGGGAGCAGAGAGTAAATGCGGGCCCCAGGCTCCTTCGGCCCCCATAACCCATGCAGCCCTGGCCTGTTATGCTGTACTGCCATAGCATCTTCTGCAGAGAAAAGAAAGGATTTATCCATATTGTTAAGCGGCATGTTTCAGAAGAGGAGATCACTGAAATTTGTTCCCTGCATGCTCTGCCAGCCTTTTCTTTCTGATTCTTGTTTGAAGGACAGTTTCTGGTCAGGATATGCTGAGCTGGGTCCCCCTTAATTCTATACTGTATAGACATAGTGAAGGTGGCAGCTGCTTCTTTAGGCAAGGCACTTCAAGATGCTGGGGATGTCCATTAAACAAGATCTGCAATTATCTAGTCATACTGATATATCAAAGGAGTTTGATCTACTCTCTTAATTCTCTGCCTTTGTTGGTTCCCCCCCCCCCCCCCCTTATAGGTTTTCTGTGTTTTCATGTGGCTCTGTTGAAAGTTATCCAAGATTAATAGGTGTTTTTCTTTTGGTTACAATGAGCATTTGAGCCAGTGTGTAACTAATGTCTAAACCCCACCTTGTCTTTCCCTTAGATAATGTTTTTGTGTGCACATGTTGCCATTTAATCTTTCATACAATCTGTTCTGCAGAGGAAAAAATAATAAACATGGACCTAACACTGCAGATCAACTGGAAAACCTGCCAATGGCTTTAGTAGAAGGTTTTCTTGAGCAGAGAAATTATCTAATCTGATTCATGCTGATCACCATGGTAACTGAGCACTGTGTAGAAAATTACCTGTATCTGTAAAAGTGTTTGCACATACACTGGATTCTTTTCTCCTTTCCCCCCCCCCCTTCTATTTATATGGTCTAAGAAATTCAGTGGTTTTTTCTCTATCTTTGTGAGAGCTATGTGAAATGGAGACTAGGTCCTGTGTTTGCTTTGTTATGTATAGTAATTCCCTAGGGTAAATATATTTACCATTTATCATCCATTCATATACATAATGCATATGTGTGGCTGAGTTGACTAGGAGATAAGAAGGTTTTTTCTTTTTTACCTTTCAGCTGAAAAGGTGCATATATATAAATCCCATCTGCAGATATAACATCCTGAGCGCTGTGTATTTCCAAATGCCTCCAGCAGCTGGGCTTTATATTCCAGGTCATATTAAATTATTTTCTTTTACTGAATTACTGCAATGTATCACAAAAGTTGCTGGGTGTGATGCCCCATATGAAATAGGCTTGGCTGGAAATTCCAGCTAACTCGTGAGAAGTGGACTTGACATGTCATGTTTTCCAAATATTGGTGGGTTTTTTTAACCAAAAAATTTGTAGTTGCTATTTTTCTGAAACCAAATATATTCCGTTGAAAGGCTAGATTGCATGGTATAAGGGTACTTGATCCCTCCGTTTCTGACAGTGTTTTTCAGCAACAAAAGAAGGGCTGTCCATGAAGGTCAGTCACAAATAGACCTGTGCCTGTTTGACTGCCACACTTTATCAATGAAAACACAAGTAACAGGAAAGGGAAAAGAGAAAAAGAAAAATAGTTTGATAATTCCATTTTCTCCTAAAATGTGTTTTTATTGTAATACTTTATCCTGCATTTGGTATTTTTCTATCACTGGGCACTTTTTTAGAATCCTCACATTTATTTTGGAATTTAGAGGAGAGCTGAGATCTTTAGAAAATCTCTTTCTAGAGTATAAGCTTCTCAATAATTGTCTGGTCATAGGAAAAGCCATGGAGAGGAATAGGTCTGTCTGCCTGCCTGGGGCCTTGCCACAGCTCTCACTTAGCCAATGCAATCTGTGTTGCTGTGATTTTAAAGAGATGTTTTGACTGAGTGGCTTTAGGCAAAGTGGCCAGCTGTGCTTGCCATTTTTTATTCTTTCTAAGTAGCAGTTCCTTTGCAGGACTTGTAGCTGGAAGGAAACTTTAAAATTGTAAAATGAATCATACTTGAGTAGAAAAGGAATATACGCTGGCACTGCTTGAGACAGGGGCCGGAACATATGAGCTTCATTTTCACAGTGAAAAAAGTCCTTTGATGGCTAAATGCATTTGTGAATCAGGATTGTAGACAAATCCTAGCCCTGCATAAATAAGATGGTAGTGATTTCTGACTTGTGAAATACGAACCAATGGCACAATACTGTATTGTTTTCATTGCAGTTTTGTACTACTTAAGAAGTACTGCTCCTCATTCTGAACCGTGAAGATTAGCAACAAAAATATTCCTGGTGAAATGAACCAAAAGTTCATCACTGGCTGTTCTGTTCTTTAGGCCATTTAGAGCACATATTCTTTTATTCATTTTCTTTGAGAGCGTCGTGTGTCGCTGATGCAAATTTTTGAATTTTCTAAAGCCTCTTTCATTTGCCACGCATACATGCAAAAGGTCTAGAAGTGCCTGTGCTTCAGATCTTATGCCTTGTCTGAAGAGCAGTTTAAATCAAGAAATAATTTTATATAAATGACAAGCATTTATTCAACAGAACAACTCCTTGGTAAACTTGAAGCAACACATCTGTTTATTTTGCCTAACAAGTAAAATGTGTGCTTTTTTTCCTCTGCTGTTATTGAAAAAGAACCAATATAGGACATTTGCGTTCCCCTCTACCCTATGCATCATCATCTAACTATCAGTGATGTTTTTACTGTAGCCTATTCTTAGGCAAAAAGTAGATTGCTTGGTTTTGCATGTGCCAGATCACCCTTGCAAAAGAGGTGTCTTTCTTCATATTGTGCATTTAATACTTGTTTCAATCTGTATCTCTTCCAGCCTCCCAAATGTATTAGGTTTTATGCTTGATTTGTCCAGACTTCTGGCACTACTGATCTTTTTTCATTTTTATCTTAAAGCATAATTATAAAAAAAAAAAAAGGCTACAGGTGGTAATGTTAAAGTAGCAACATGGGGTTTTTTTCACAAGAAGTCTTTTGGTAAAGATTTTTGCCTTACTATCCACAGAACAAGAGGGCATTGGTGAGGGAATTCTGGCAATAACCTAAAGAGAACAAGGACAAAAACAAGGACAAACCTTTCAAAAGGATCTATGGGCAGCTTGTGTTGTGCAGGAGCAGGAGAGGGCAAAGATGCTAAAGGTGACATCTTCTCACGCTGTTGTGCCCTCATGGTACATACAGTGCCTGTTTGAGATACTGGCCGTCCCAAATTATTACTGGAAGTCAATGTGGTGCTGTGCCCAAACATAATAATTGTTTCTTCTCAATTTATCGGTTTAGGTACAGCACTGTGCAAGGGCAGCTTATCTGCTGTGTCACTACCAGAGCTGGCAGCTTGTCTAGTGACTTGGTGTCTCTTTGCTGCATTTCATTGCTCTGAAGGCTTTTTCAGTGTCGGGGTCCTTTTTTGAAAGAAGTTTGCGCTTCTGACCCAAATTTACTTGAGAGTCAAAGGACATAGGTTGTTTATTGGGTAGTTACCAAAGATCTTTAGGAGTTTAGACTCCAAATGTCAAGTTTCTCTTAGGCTTTACAAATTTTTACATGCTGACTTCCTATTGATTTCAGTGCCTACATTTGAAAGTTCCGTCAGAGGCCATCAGCATCTCATAGTTTCAAGTGAAGATGCCTAGATGCTTTTGAAGGTTAGGTGTTTATATCGAGAAACATCTGCCATATACTGCCATCTTCACCCCTGTAAGTAAACAACACTCCATGGAAATTACCAGACTTGAACATGGTTAAAATGCAGTCTGAATTTAGCTCCTTAATAAAGTAGGCTGGTTTTGTCATATGACTTGTATTTAAAATATTTGTGCAGCCATACCGGGTTTATTTGCCACAATAGGATGAAATAACAAGAGGTGGTAGTTTTGTACTATATGATAGTGTAAGTTCCATCTAGACCTTGACGAGCTTTGGTTAAAGCTCTGCATTTCTTAAAATGTCTTTCCTAGCAAATAGCTATTGCATACATGACGGGATGAGGCATGGAAATGGGCCCAGGGCTGGCCTCACCATCTCAGTGAGGCAGCTGCTATCCCTGACTCATCAGAGAGGATGTTAAAATCTACTAGACCCAGCAGCGCACGTCAGCCATGCCACCAAAAAAATAAGTGAGCAATAGGAAAACTGGGACTCTGGGAACTGAGTCATTGAATCACAGGGCTTTGGAAACTACTTGTGGCATAACACAACCTTTGTGTCACATTTTGCTCAAGGCTGTAGGTAAAGCTAAACTGTTGTCCCGAATTCCATGATAAAATCACACAGTGGTCTTTAGTAAAGTATAGAAAAACTGTTAATTGTCTGTGCAAGATGCCTAGTGAAAACACTGTTCCAGGATGCAGAAAGCCGAATTCTTTGCTTTTCTCGATATGATGGTGATGGAAGTGATAATGCAGCTGGATCGTTAACTTCAATAATGTCAGCATGTTCTCAACATCGTATTTACATTAATTAGTCTACATATTATTTAACAGCACACTTCTCTTAGATGAATTCACTAATGTACTTTTTGGCTCCCACTATGTAAAGTACCTCTGCTTCAAATGTAAGCTATTAGCTACTAGAAAAGGTAAGGAGATTTGTGGAAAGACACACCAATGCATTCACATTTGAATAGGAGCACATAAAGACATTGAATTATAACATTCCTGCAGAAATTTCTTGCTGCTTACTTTGCAAAAGTCTTTGTTTCTACCTCATGTGCAGGCAGGAAAGAAAACAAAAAGCAGAATATCAAATCCAGAGGAGGAGTGGATGTTTATGGACCTGGGAAGTGAGATGAATGAATGGTTCCAGCCAGATTGTTTTAGCATAAATTAAGACACTGTTCACAGTCCAGAAAAAGAACAGGAAAATATGCTGAGTACAGATCCTTGCAGCTGCTCCCTGTGTACTAAGCACTCAGGTTGTGAACAGCAGTCTTCATTGCTTTCTTCTACTGCATCTCTTCACAGCCAAACTTAGCCATTGAACTTGAGCTACATCATGTTTGGATTAAAATGTAACATCTGCAGGAGTTTTATTTTGTATCTGTTTTCATAACCATCAAAGTTCAGAAAGGCCTCTCGAGTTCAAACACAGAATACGATACTTTCATTTTTGCCTTATCTCTATGCTGTCTTTAGCTGCAGAACTCAACCTGGTGCTGTGGGCTGGAATAGGGACATCTGAGCCCCATCTTGCTCTCAGTGGCTGTGAACTTGGTGTTGCAATTAATTTATAAAGCAAATAGAATGGAAAAACTGAAACATGTAATCAATCAGATAACTGAAGAATTTGGAGGCTTTCCAAGAAGTATATTGGCTTTGAGTTGTGGTGTTCCCTTTTCTTCCCTCCTTCCAATTTTCTTTTGAAAAGGAACAAAGAACTCCTATACTGTACATCATGTGATATAAATCTAGCTGTAAAAAGGGGGAAATGCTCTATAAATGTAGAAGGAGAAAGAAATTAGAGAGCCTCTGTATCAGAATTACGGGGTAAGAAAAAGACAAACTTCTTGATGAAGTAATTGTTCATATATTAATATTTCTGTTTGTCAAATCTCTTGATAGGTAAGCAGCATTAGCAGGGGGAGAACTAGCTTGTTCTGATGGCTGATGCACAGTTTACCGCACAGAGGATGACATATAAAGGTTACATCTTTGCATCGGCAGGGTTGTCTTTTAAATATGAATCTAAAGCCTTACTCTTTTAATACCCTTTTAAAATAACTTGCAGACGAGGCAACTGCTTATAATGGATGAGGTAGTAAAAGCCAAGCTTAAATACGAGAGCCCAAGTTTAATGTATGTTACTGGCAATGAGATATTAAGCAAATCTGACTAGAATGCCATTTATGGCTGAACATGAGACCACCTGATGTCATTTGCATGATGTCATTCAACAGCTTGGAATCAAACTTTAGTAAAAGAACTGCTAACACCTCTTTTCTGGGTGTATTTAGAAATCAGATTTGCAATTAAATTATGCTTTTGAATACAAGAGGCATGTACAAATTAATCTTGTTCTTTGCCAAAGGGCTAAAATTTCATTCATGAATGAATATTCATTAAATAGGGTGACTCTAGGTAATAAAAGAGTGAATGAAGCAGGAACTTAAAGCTTCCCCTACCCATGAAATTGAATGCTTACTCAATAAGAATCAAATTAAAACCGTTGTATTGATTCAGTTAGTCCTGTAGAATATAATCTTTTGATATTGATATTTTTAAGCTGTAGTTACATTAGCAAGTGCAGGCTGAGGACTGGGTGAATTGCATGCATGCCAATACAATTAAAATATTCATTGCACACCTGTGGTGCCAGCCATGAACAGTTCATGAACATGACTTCATCAGTTCAGTAAGTACTGCAGATATTACATACAGGCCATAAGTCTTGATGATGCTTTGGGGAAAAAAAATTCTATGTTGTAAAACTGGTGAGAAAACCAACTGTGTGAATATTTCAATTGTCTTTGATTTCATTCAAGTCTTGAGAGATGTAGGGATGACGATATCTTTTTCTAACCCAAATATCCTTATTTTTGGTCTTAGGTTGGTATATACTCTCCTAGGACAAAAAGTGCAAAATGTTACCCACTAGTCATGGTACCAGGTGCAAAATTAATTGACTTATTAACCTTAATCAGCTTTTTTTAACCATGAAGGTCTCATGGTCTGAAGATGATAGTACCTTTACCTTACAGTCATAAATAAGCATTTACCACCCACTGCTGCGGGGCAAACTTCCCTTCAGTAACACTGAAATTGTATTTAGGGGAAGCTTTTGTGGCTCATTTGAAGAGCATAATACATGCAAATTTCTAGACACACAAGTGATGTTAAAGAGGTAACTCTCCTGTTCCCCAGTACACACTGTAAACTGGAATTTGCTTTAGTTAACCTGGAGAATACTGGTTTGCCAGTATTGCCCAAGTGGAACACTTACTATTATCTCACTAGGGTATATATGGGGAACTGTTTTTTCTAATTATAAGTAATATTCTGTTATCAACAAATTTGAGAAATACTTCGAATCATCCATGCCAATCTCAGTACTGCAATATTGAGTATTCTTACATTATAAATATTCTTAAAGAGCTCAGCTTTCATTGTTAACATATTCTGTAATATACACCACCTTTTCTGTTGACATGTCTTAATGTTGTTCTCCTTTGCAAAGAAGGAAAACCCAAACACTGACATCAAATATTCTGTAGTATATAAAATGAGAAGAGATGAGCTTTCCATGCAACCTTAGCTTATGGGTTTTTGGGGTTTTTTTGGTAAGTGACAGTAAAAGAGATCATCCAAAAATATATTTGCTCATCATTAAGCTTACGTAGACATATTTTAGCCAGCTTTACCCCACCTAAGCTGGATACTGGTAAAAACTGTGCAAGCTAACCCCTCCAAACTTTCAGACTTTCTCAGAGTCATAGCCTGCGATGAGATCTCGTGCTTGGTGTTGTGTGTGCCTACAGTATTTTGTTTTGTTAGCTCTAGTTCATCTAGGCAAGTGACAATTGCTGTATAACAAGGGGTTATTTATGCGATTGTGCTTGTATGGGGTCTAATAAAAAGTGGCAGTTGGTTACCTGTTTTGTTTTCTGTGTTGTGATGCCCAGAAATGCTGTTGTAAGGATTTGTATGCATTGCTTGATTGCTACTATTTGTGTCAGGCTCTTTATACTCTTCTTAAGCAAAACAAACCGAAACCTGCAGGGATTAACAGGCCCCATAGCAACTCCTACAAAACAGGAATGAGGTAGACCTGGCGTATGCTATCCAGTGCTCCACTGCCTTCACAGTGCTTGGTGGGCATGCACAGAGACAGGAGGGAACTAGGAAAAGGAAAGACTGAGTTGCAGAACATCTCCTAGGTAGCTGGAAGAGGCACATGTAGGACAGAAAGACTCAAACTGAACCAATATTTGGGAGGTATGATAAACACAGAAAGTTGGAGGGGTTTGGGTTTTTTTTTTTTGTTTGTTTTTCCTTCTCTTCCTCAGGCTTTGTCTTTTATTCTTCAGATCTTGAGATGCACAGCACGTAATCTGGTGTGTGGGAGGCAGAAACTCCATGATTGAGCTGCCGATTTAAGTTATTTCTTGCCCATAAATAGTTATTTTCTGGGGCTTATCGTCTTCATTAAAAATCACTTTGAGCTTAACATTTCTATTATTTTATCAGCTCAAAGCTGGCTGTTTACACCTCTAAAAAAAATCCACTTTTACACTTTCTAAGTTTCTAAGCTTCTATTGAATCCTTTCAAAAAGAACCCCCTTTCAAATCACTTAAGAAACCACAAACAACATTTTTGACATAGTTCTTTTTTGAAGTATTCTGGATCAAATCATGAGCATTTTGTGGAAATCAACAAGTCTTTAAAATTACACAAATCCAAAGTTAGCTGAGATTGCTATAAAACCACTCATTATGTAATGATGACCATAAACCAGCAATTATACTATTTCGTTCTGAGTTTTAATTATGTAATTGCAATGACTGTGTTGATTGAATTCTTAGAATGTTTAATGGTGTTAAAGAAAATATTATGACATTTTAGCCCATGTTCTTCAGAGGTACTTTTAAATGACACCAGAATTCACATGCTTTGCTTCCCCTCCCCTTCCTTTTATGTGTCATTTTTCATTAATGGGGGAGTTTATTTTGAGAGAAGCTGAGTTAAAGTGAAAACACAGTGCAAATTGGATCCAATTTCCACACCTGGATTCTCCTGCAAGTACTTCCTTCCTGCTTTAAAAGAAGCTTGGTTCTTTGCAGTATCATGCAAAATAAGTACATTAAAACTTAATGTGTAACAGAGAAGTTACTGATTAAAAAAAGGTGGCTTTAAGGCACCGAACAAAGCATTGATATGGCTTCCTTTGGCATATCTTTGCAATTCCATTTTTTTTATGTTCAAGAAAGATGAGCTAAAATCAGAGAAGGAGCAAAAGGAGATTGCTAATTGCTTTAATTAAGAGAACAGAAAGTTGGTCATACAGGAGGAAACTAGGAGCTGTCATTCATTCTCATAGAACAAAGTCTGAACAGGAACATCGTTGTATATAAATAAAAACAGAGAGAGAGAGAAAAGGATAATGGTGATATAAGAATAAATGGATATAGGCAAGACATTAATATTTCCAGACTGACTGTTTGGGAACAGATTCCCATCACCCAGAGCACTGAGGTGCAACAGCAGCCCTTCCATGAGAATAAGGGAAAAGAGCCCAAACTTTTCCCAAGATCAACTTCACTACCCTGATAGAGAGGGCTTGTGACCATAGTGCTTGTGACCGAAAATATGACATTTTGATGCAAATTACCACTTCTGCCTTGTGTTCTGCTTTTTCCCCAGGGTAGCAAAGCATTTAAGCAAGTTCTAAAGTCTTGCTAAAGTGAGGACTATTTGTGCTGAACTGAGGTTGCTGCCACGATTTCTTGTCTACTTCAATCTGTTTAACCCCCACACTCTTATAAACCAACTTTGGGAGCCAGTGTTTCCCTGAACTTTCAAAGAGGAAGGTAGATGCTGAGGCTGAAGAGTCTTTGTGTAGATCCCTGAAAAGCTCGAGACCTGAGGCTGGCATCACTGCTCATTCCACAAAGGGGTGAAGTACTTTCCCCATACCCACAGACTTGGAAAGGATACAGTGCATGAATCTTCTGCAAGGGGATTCTACAGGTTTGAGTACTTTTTTTTTACCTTTCTTTTTTTTTTTTTTTTTTTTTTTTTTTAGTGGGATGGGTAGGTTGTGGTGGGGCAAGTGATGGCAAGTGATGATGGTAATGCATGTGACATATCTATCCCCATTAACGCCCCAGTGGGAACACATCTGTTGACAGTGGTGACACTTCTGTTGGCCCTACTGGAAAAGGAGCCAAACACTAAGCCCTTTTAAAAACCCCACTGATAAGTTTCAACATCATCTGAAGCATTTGCCGCTCAACTATTTTATTTTTTTTCCTTGTGACTCCCAGTGACTAGGTAGTGGGGCATTTCTATCATCACATGCATTGAACAACTACTACCTTTTTTATCCATTTTAATTTTTCTAGTTAAGGTTCTATGTCATCTAATTCAGTCCAGTTGCTTTCATTTAGATTTCAATGAAGCTTGCACTGGACTGTGCAAGACCACTTTAAGGACCCCATGGATACTGTTTTTTTCTGAGTGGTCCTACTAGGAAATAAGGTTTTCAGCCCCAATGCGTTTGTTTAAATAAAAGCTACTCCACGTGCTTTTTGTCTTAAAATAAGATAGGTCATCTGAAATTACTTTTAGTGATGCACTATGAATATCCATAGTTCACAAATGCATTCAGTAGAGAATGTGTAACTGAATACTAGCACAGAATTTCATTCCTTGGAGTTCAATGCCTAGGTCTTGGCTGTATTAAGGGCAAATTTCACTCTTAATGTAATTACTGCTTCTTCTAAATCTGGTGGTATTAATATGCTGATCTCTTTGGGACAGGAGCTGTTGCTTGCTATGGTGTTGGACAATGCCTATCACGCTGGGGTTGTAACTTGATTGAAATTTCTATGAGATCTGAATGTGAAATCATAATCAAAAAAGCTTGGTGGCTTTTTTTCCCTTCATAATTTCTCAAATTGCATGATATGTTTTTCTCTAGCATTTTAGCCTTTTCCATTTGGCAAATACTGATGTTTTTTCCAGAGCTTTAATGGATGTAAAACTGTCACAAAAAAAAAAAAAAAAATTACATACATTTCTGTAAGTTACAAGCCAGAAAGCTTTTACTTTGTTCCACATTAAGAACTCAAATTAATATACAGACTAAGCTCCTACTCAGCTTTTTAAAGTTTTCTGAGTCAATCATAGCTTCTCTGAATTGTAGTGACATGCAGTACCTTTATAAAAGTACTTGACTATTGCCTGTCCTAAGCAAGAAGACTTAACTTGCAACTGTTTGTTACTGTCAGCAAACATTTCACACAGTTATCACTAAGAAAACCGATGTTAACAGCCTTTAGCTATATTGAAAACTGTAATACCTAACAAACTTCAAAGTAGCCTTGATGCTGTAATTGTTACTTAGGCAAAACTTTAAATAATAAGCAGAAGATTTGTTTTTAATTTTTTGTCCAGATAATCTGTGTCCAAATCTAAAATTCATAATGGTAACATTATACAAGTCCAGTATAAACAATATCAGCATTATATAAAAATGTATCAAACTCATTTTGATACCATTTTTTTCTTTGGAATGAGGAGGCATAGAGTAAACTGGAATGAGGGGAAGAAAAAAAAAAACAGAAGCCCAAGGTAGACAACCTCATACTGAGTGCCTAAGCAATATCCCCATCTACCTGTCTCTGAGTTAATTACATATGTATAAAGATATCTGTCAACTGAAGAGTCAGCTAAAGCAATTTTTACAGCAGCAGCTGAAAATGGATAAAGGCAGCAGTTCTTAGTAGTACATCTGGCAGCTTTAAGAGCACTTAACCTTATGTCAAACCAAGCTGGGAGTTCCCAAGCACAAGCTATCAAGTCTCTGCTTCACTTCAGGTGTATGCAGCTTCCCTTAGATTAACAGCTTCTCTAAAGCAAAGTGAGGTGTGAGAGAAGGATGATCACAGAGATCTACTGATAATGCTGTCACATGCCTTGTAACACTGGGGAAAACGCACATGACTTGCTAGTTCATGTAAAGATGCGCTGTTTGTCTCATTGTGCTGGTTATGCTGTCATGCGACAAGATGAATTTCGGAGGCTTTTGTTTCTCTCTTTTGACAGTACATACACATAGATGTTACATTATTCATTCTCTGTGTGCCATCCTCTTGCGGTTTTAAGTGTAAAAATATTTGTAATCAGATAACTCACAGGCATCCTAGGCTGTAAGATGCAGTTTTTACATGGATATTTTCAGCAGTTTATTAGATTGTAGCCACGCGCCATCTTTATGGAAGAACACTTTTATGCATGTGAATGTTCCAGGTCTGTAAGATTTAACTTTATTCTGGAAAGTAATGCTGTTATTAGTCATTAAGGCTGGCCTGAGCAGAACATTAGACAGGGAGTCATGAAGACTGGGATTCAGTCCTGCCTTTGGTCTTCTTGGTCATGGTAGGCAAATCAGTCAGAAGTCTTAATCCCCATTTTTAAATGGATGTTAAATCTTTGACGTTGCTTATGTAAAGGGCTGTATTAGAAGTAGATGGAATATTATTGGACTCAGAATTCCCATTAAAACTTGTCAGCTTTAACGAGGAGTTGCAATAATAACGTAATGAAATTGCTAAAGAAACAGGAAAGAATTGTTAATTGATGACTCCTCTTGGAAACATGACCACTAGTCTTTCTAATGCTGTATTTTTTCATTCTTCAAAAAAAATTAAAACTCCTTTCCTTCTGCCTTTTGCGTTCACATTCCAAGGTATTCATCAGACTGACTGTCGTTACCCTGTGTTGCTAAAGCACTCAGCATAAGGAGACCCCTTATGTGGAAAAGCAGTTCTGTAGAAGTCATTCTTAGCTCAAATAAAATTAATCACTTAATTTGTGGGGCAGGTGGGAAAGGTTTGAGGTGTGTGCTGCTTTTAAATAACACAAAGGATCATTTCCTTTCCACAAGGAACCAGCTGCCCAAGTAGATATTTTAAAAATCCTCAATGCGAATTTGACCATGTTATCTCGTATAAGAGCAACTACAGATAGATATCCGCTCACCTTTCTAGTCTGCTGATTTCAGTCTAATAGTCCCATTTATACTATGCCCTGTGCCTTTGAAAACATTATATAATGCTTCCCAAAATGGTGCAAAGAATATATATTCTTTTTTCTAAGTGGGCTGCTAGCAGGGCTTCTGCTAATAGCCTGATGTCTCAGCATGCTAAGCTTTTTGGACCTATTAATTTCATAAGAGCTCAAAGATACATTCCTTGGGATGTGATTCTACCAGTAAAACATTCCTCTTGTGGAGGGCAGTAGTGTTTAAAACCCCAGAAAGATCTGCCCTTGCCAAAACAACCTGTGACATGAACCACAGCTTGCTGCAGGACAAGGTGCTAGTATAGCTATCCCTCCCTATAGCAGCTGGGAGTAAAGCAGTGTGCAAGCTGTAAAGTATTTTTAATGATGATGTGTTATTTGACAAGGAGCTACTGAAATTCCTTCAATATTAGCATCACTCCAGGAGACCTCTAACCCTGATAGACATATTCACAGAACTGGAATTTTCCTAAAAGATGTGCAATGGAAGAAACTACGCAGAAAGCCAGTCGAACCAGTTACTGTAATCTTGTCCGTAAAGGCCCATCTAGTTTCCTTGGAAGCATGCTCACACCAGTCACTGATCTAAGTTTCTCAACTGTAAGGTAATTGGTGATATCTACAGTGGGGGGTGGGGAAATCCCCAGGAAATGAGTATAACAAATCAGTGATTATAAGAGAGTTGACAAACCTGTTACAAAGTAAACCATGACTCCTTGTTCTTCCAGTTCTGCTGACTAACAAGGAGTCTGTCTCTTCATATTCCAGATTTTCTCTCACCTCTTCTTTGTATGTCTGGTTTTGTTTTCTGCTGATGGATTTATATTTTTTGGCCATGTTAGAACGACGAGACAGTGACATCTGGTGACCAGTTATGTGTATTCGATTTATTTTTTGATACTTCGCTATGAAACAGTTACCACAAATCCTGGTAATTACTGTGGGAAAATCTATTGATAAAAGGATCAATTATTTAAAAAAGAAAGACCTCAGCAGCTCCCATAAAGTTTATATGGATGTTACAATTTTAGCGTAGTCTGCTGGAGAACTAAATATTTAAGTGACTGCTTACCCACGTAGCCATCTGCCCATTGCCACCAAGCTGTTTACCATTGGTAAACTCTACGTTGTCCTCATGGGTAGGGAGCTGTGTCATTTGCATCTGCTGGGTGTTTTGCCTGAGCCGTTGACTGACCACAGACATATAGCATTATGTTATTTTTAGATTTGGAGGAAGCAACCACTGAAATCAGTTGTTGACTTCTTTATATACATCTTTAAAAAAAAATAAATATCCAACTTCTCAACCTAATCTGCTATCACAGCTTTGTTTTTTTCTCTAAGTGGGCTGCCAGCAGGGCTCCTGCTAATAGCCTGATGTCTCAGCATGCTAAACTTTTTGGACCTACTGATTTCATAAACAGAAATTTCACTGCTTCTCCTCCCTTCAGGCTTTAAAGGGCATGTCTATACTCAGTCTCTATCAGCAAAATGTTGTGGCTGCTAAAGTTGTATCTCTGCTACATCGTGCTACTGCTTTAGCCATCAGATGTACCTGAGGTTGTTCTGATGATATTGGAGAGTACTCTGGATTTATCTAGAGATTCACGAATAAGAAAGAAGTCAAGAGCAATAAAGTACAGAGCCACCTCTTTAATCACATGAGTTTCCTGCATTATCCTGTGAGGAGCTGAGGATAAATGGCACTGTGTTACACCATCCTCCTCCTTGGCGCTGCTGCCGCTGCCTCTCCATTAGGATAAACGAGTGATATAACACAGTGTTTTATTATCTTCCTGCCCTGTATCCTTGGGTCCTATGCCTGGTTGTAGCCTGCCTGGGGAGGGAGAGGGGAGGCACTAAATGCACCTGCTGTCCCCGAGCAAGGACAGAGCAGGAGGCCCACAGCCGCCTCTTCATCAGAGAAACCTTGCGGCTTTCCCTCAGGTCATCATCAGAGCTGCCCCGGGGCAGTGCTGCTTCTCAGGGCAAACTTGTGTTTGCTGCAACTGCAACCTGCAGACTGCAGCTTCCCTCCTGATGAAATGAGAATTATCTTTTCACAGGAAAATGTGGGTGGTCTTTTGTATTTTAGTAAAGCTTTCAAAAATGAGACTTTTGAGATCTGATGCTTTCTGATTTGCCATGGATGGGAAATGTGGCCTTGAGAGAGAGAGAGATTTTCATTCAGATGAAAATTTAGGAATACAAGTACAAGAGAAGGGAAATTAATTTCGTAATCAGATTATAAACAAAGACTACATGATTCCTCTGTGCTATTGAAGTTTACAGAAATAAGCAGACTACCTGGGTGTGCTCGGGGAAACAGAAAACTGAGTTTTCTCTGTGTTTGAAAAACAAACAAACAAAACAACCCCCCCAATATTGTCATTTAGGTTTGTAAACAAAATCAATTTAAAACAAATGTCTTGCCCTAAAGAAGTTGTGGATACCAGAATCTAGGGATGCCAAAGCACCACTGCACAAATTAGGTAACTCAGATACTTAAGGCCAACAGGCTTTGCATCGTTCTCTCTTAGCTCACTCAGTAATACAGCTATTTTCTTTACTTATTTCATAAAAATAGTTCTTAAAAAAGCTGTTTGAGCAGGGAGGAAAGGGTGGCTAGATATCCCAAGGAGACCTGTGGCATTGTAGTGCCTGGAGAAGCTGTGATGCTCCATCCCCCTCCACTCCTGTTTCAGGCCTTTTCTGTCAGGTGGCAGATGTGGTGCTACAGTCACACTGAGTTTGGGTCAGCGTGTGCACGGCTGGGTTTAAACCGTACAAATCCTGTCCTGGAGAGGACCTCGGTCAGAGTCCTCACGCTGCCGCAGCCCTCAGGCTCCTGCTTGAGCCTCCAGAGGTTTCTGCCTACAGCAGTGCGGTGGCCCTGGAGACCCATTGGGATGCTGGCAGGACAGATCCAGGACTCATCCACTCCAGTTCCACCTGTTCAGCGCACACACAAATACACGACCTGCTGCTTTGTTTACTCTCAGAGCCCAGCCAGGCTGGTAGCGCAGATCACAGCCTTTTCCCTTATGCTGTGCCTACCATCCTCTGCCATTTCATCATATTGTCCAGAAGGAAATTTAAATCATCATAAATTACTGATCTGTGTTATTAGTATCTCCACTGAGGTGAACAAACTGCTACAAACCTTACTAAGTCTAATTTCTTTGGGTATTGATTACTTCTACATTCCCAGATCCTGCAGGGTTTAGTAAATATACAAATTATGTTTGATCCATTTTGGGAAGTAAGTTTTAATTAATACTATTATAATAAAGCAATTATAATATTTTTTTAGTTGTTAAAGATATTATAAGTTGATATAATTTTCCTAACTATACTGCTGGGTATAAATAAAAAGGGTTATTGCAATCTGCTGATCTAATTGGGAGTAACCTGGCAAGTATTATCGTTCCAAAGATTTTTTTTCAGTCTTTCTTTTTTTGTCATCATCTGAGCAAAGATGTATTTTTCCATAATATCATTATAAGACATTCATGAACAATAATGTTTTCCTTATTGTAAGTGGTATGTTTTAAATTACATTTAAAACATCTAAAGTAATTTATCCCAGAGCTACATGGTGTCACTTGAGAAAAGAAAATCAAAATTGCTTTTGAATTTCCATTGACTTCAGTATGACTTGTAATGGCAGCTGAAGTTGCTGTTCAGAAAAACTGAGTCGCTAAGCATCTTGAAGTACAATGCTTGTGTGTGTGTGTGTGTATGTAATTTCCTCAGCCTCCTGAGTACTTTAAAGCTTCACTTCCACATTCAGGTGTCTCTGATTCTCTTGACCTTCTGAGCTTTTTAATGTTGTACTTTACAAAATCGACTATTGCTGCTGCAATTGAATGTTCTAATTTGTTTTGAGTGCTGTTTTGCAGTGGCAAATGCTATAAAGCCAAATTAGACAAATTATAATGCACGTTCATAGAGATTAATTATTCCTAATTATTTCCTGCCCAAATATATATTCCTTTTTATTAATTAAATAGAAAGCTGGTTCTTTACTCAGGGAAAATGTGCAGATGTTTACACAGATCATAACTTAAAATCTTACTGTAGTTCTGAATTATACAAAAATGTATTTCCATTGCAACTTTTCAGGTTATGCTTTTTTTTTTTTTCTTCTTGACTCTTGTCCTCTCCCTCCAGTGTGTGACTGTGGAAGCACTTGCTGACCACCTAGCCAACAGATCTGACGTGAGCTGTTTGAAATTTCAGCTGTTTTACCATTCTGATCAAGGTTGCTTTGAAACTTTAGGAAATGATCTGGTTTTCCTTATGGCCTTAAGGAATCTGTTGGCCATCTTCAGCATAAATAGTTTCTGTCCTTAAATCTCCACTGTGCATAACATTTGTTTCTGCAAAGGTAGATGTTACATTTCAGCTCTTGAAGTACTGCAACTGCTGAGCAGTTAGGGATCTCAAGTACAAAAGACTTCTTCTACATCAGGAGACTATTATGAGTATGGATCTCTTAAAACAAAGATCCTATCATTTATGTAGTGATGATATTTTAATGGCAATATAAAGCATTCACTCCACATTCTGATAATCACTGAAACCACCATCCTAGCCTGCACCACTTCTTCAGTGTTCATTTGTTTAAAGAAATGGGGGGTTGTGTTTTGTTGTTTTGATGTGGGGTTTTTGTTGGTTTTTTTTTTTTAATCTAGTGAATATTCTTTGTATTACAGTTACTCTAGCTTTTATTTATTTAAAAGTACAGTTCATTAATTAATGGGCTATTGAGCCAACCTTATCTAAACATCTCTAATGTAATCTCACATCCACGGGACAAGAAACAGCACACCTTAGATCTATGAGGTGCCACGCTGGCGAAGTCACTGCTTCCTCCTAGACTACGTTAGCATTTTAGGCAACACCAGCAGAGAAGCAAAACTTTCAGCTTTGAACTGTCTTTGCCAGTCAGAACCACCTGTTCTCTCATTTCAGCTCTTCTCAAAGTTTCAAAAGGCACAATGGGATGGGTATGTAGCTGAACATGCATTAAAGAAAAGCTGAAGGATGGCTCAGGGTCTTTTTGGTATTATTACACTTCGTCAATTTATTTGCATTTTGTACATACATGAAGAGGACTGGCTTTATTAGACAACTGGTCATTTATTTGCCCAAGTCAGGTTTAAGTGAATTAATACTGTTTCTGTGTCTAATAGAAGATAATGCTGTTGAAAACAAAGTGAGACATTTATCCATGGATTGTGGCCTCCTTAAGTAGCCTTGAAGGAGCTCAGGTTTCACTTATGGTCTTATTTTATCATTACAATATGTATTTTTTTGCAATATTAAGATGAGAAGCCAATCTGGCCTTGATCTTCTGGCATGTCACTTTGTTCCTGTGCACTGTAGGTGCTTCTTTATGAAGAGACACTGTTAACATCCTTTCTTAAGTGCTTTGAAATCCCTGGTTGAAAAACATACAACAGCTTGGAGCCCTGTTTTCTTCCATTAAGAGGTCTTGTTTTTAGGAATTGTTTCTGATGTGCCACTTGAATTTTTTTCTGTTGATTTTCTTCTCCATTGTAAGTAGTGCTGTAAACTCCACAGATAAATATCTCCTATTTTGCAAATCATAGAACCGTAGAATGGTTTGGATTGGAAGAGACCTTAAAGATGTTCTAACCCCCCAGCCATGGACAGGGACACCTTCCACTAAACCAGGTTGTGGTATTTATTAATCACTGGTTGTCGACGTTATATTATTTGCTGTTATGTTACACTGTCAGAGATAAAGAACTTGATTATGTTTAATAATATATTATTTCTTAATATTGCATTGTAAGAGATATGGATAGAAATTGCAGGTAATTTTTACAGTTGTTTAAGGAGACATAAGTAGTTTTACTGGATGGTTTGGGGTCTACAAAGAATTTCAAATCTCAAAATAATTAGCTGGGTTTTGTGAGTTAAGGTTTGGATAGAGCAGAACTAAAATCTCTCATAGTAGACTTTCATTTAAAAGAACAACAACATTTATATATTGGTGGCTTTGCTGTCAAGTGACAGAAGATCTCACATGAAGAACAGTGAGGGATGGAAGGGGTCATCTAGAGAAAGATACTTGAGAATAGTGAAGGTAAAAAAATGTTTGTACGAAGAAAAAAAAATGTTAAAAAACTGTGCAGCATTCAATAACTGAAGGTGTCAGTAAGTTAGGAAGTTGAGTATCTAAGATGTTGTTTAATACCAGTTTGATGAAGTAGGGTTACATAGTGAGAGCACTGCTACCTCCTGTGCGGAGTGTTTCTCTACAAAATGGTAGTTAAAATACCCTCTCTTCTTGGTTGGATAGTCTTTTATTAGATATTGTGTTATATAAATGTGAGACCAAATCACTAAGTATGGAATATCTTAGAAAATAAAGGCTTGAAAAGGCAGAGGAGTAATAGCAATAAACTTTGCGTTTTTCTCCAGTCCTGAGACCTTGACAGCAGGGTGTGTGCTTCCCCACAAAGGGGGAACACAACTCACTTGGATGGCCTTTCCTTGCAGTGCTCAACCTCACATGTAACCCTGGGGCAATGTAAAGGGGGGGACTCAGCAAAGCCAAGGGGTTCATTAATGTGAATTCCCAGCAAAAGGAAATACATGTCCTTGAAAAAAAGGAGGCAGAGGATGTGCTGCGGTTGTAACTGATGCAGAGAAACAACAGGATCAGCTCTGATTTCATTCTGGGAAAGATGCTGATCTCATGCACTTTGAGGAGGGCTGGCAAGTTCTGAAAAATTTGCTGTGATTGCAGAATGAAGCCTTTACAAAGTGTTTGATTGTCACAGACAGTATCATCCCTAATGACAGAGCAATCTTGCTTAACCCAGTTTAATCCTTCCATCATCTGACAACCTCATTGCATTCTTGTTAGCTAACACCGAGAGTTGGTGATGTGTTACTAAGGCGTATGATTTGTTTTTCAGAAATTAGCAGAAATCTGGTGGCATAAAAAATTAAGCCTTTAAGTGTTTCCCAGTCTAATGTATTTTTCTTTCCCTCAGTTCTCACTTGTGGCAGGGGATATGATAAGTACTAAAATCAGTAGGCACTATAAAAAAGAAAATGTCTAAGTAAAGATGATAATGAATATTTAAAACAGTTTTGAATAGACAGATGGTAAAATCCAGTAGAAACATCTACATATTTGTAAGCAAAGGCAGTACACTTTATTGATGCTGTGGGAAAGATCAACAGTGCTTTTGAGATTTAAGTACAATTAGCAAGGGAAAACGACAACCTTTTGTTAAGGCTTCAGTTCAGCAGAACTGTTACAGGTTATCTTAACTGCAGTGTTAGTCAAGGTTGATATACAAATCTTAATGCCCAAATCTTTCGCATTTATAAACAAATTCTCACATCTGTCTTGAAGGGTACTTTAAACCTGGACTAATGGGGGTAGAAGCCACCACAAGTCCATTCCATTGGGAATAGCAGCATGCCCAGTCTCTCATGAGGAGGCGAAATTAGTAATTCAGGTCCAGATAGTGAATTGTGTCTTCTTCCTTATGAGGAAATAACGATTTTTCCTGCATCAGACTGGGAAACAAATATTGCCTGAGGCACATTGCTCTTCTCCATGAAACAGCAGTATCTACAAAAATGAATGAAGCAAGCAGAGAGGAAACGTTGACATGTGTCATTGCAATGTAGCTGCTTACCAACACATGGCTGGCCAAGCCAAGACCTTCATGCTCACCATGTTAACACTTCAGTGAACATAATCTTGTGTTTGCATAAGGACTTTGCTGAAAATGAGGTTCTCAAATCCAAATCAGGATTCAGGCAAACTCAGGATGGATTATCTCTATTAGCCCCAAAGTGTGCATACTCTGTCCCTCTAACACATTGTATTGTAGGACTTTGCACTATGAAGATGTGAAAATATTCAAAGACTTCATGTCTTTTCTTCCCGTTCTTGTTGAGTTAGTGAAAAAAGTTACTCAGGTTACTCCCTAAAGTTGGAGGATTTGTCATAAGGTCATTTAGCTGTTAGTAGTACAGTCTCAAACTCCTGTGCAAAGAGGTAGAGACAAAATATTTTATGTTCTTTGAAGTCACCCATCTGACCTCCTGGCTCACAGAAATGGAATGGGTATTTGAGAAAAGAAAATGGTGACGATGTCAGCCCAAGGCAAAAATACCCCCAACTTCTAGCAGAAGGAGACTATCCTGAATCACAAGCACTATCTTTTTTGTAAGCTTATATAATTTCAGAGTGAAATCTTCCTTTTCTTAGTTACATAAGCCAGACTGAACTCTAAACATCTATAATTTCAGCTGTGTCCACCCAGGCTTATTGTTAATCAATTTTGGGCTTTTTTTTCTTTTTCAGAGCAATCAGCATTCACCCCAAAGGGCTGAAAACAAGTATTGCAGTTGGAAAGAGGCTGTTTTCCCTGCTATTGTTTAAAAATGCATACTATCGCTAGCCAAGTGGATGATCTGGAAATGTCAAATAGGAACTAATTTAAAAACAGATGAACAGCAGACTGCAAGAAGTTTTGGGCTAAAAAAAAAAGTAGCATCAGCTAAATTTGGAAGGCAGAGGAAAACCAATTAATAGAAGTGTATTTGAAGGAACATACAAAATGAGGCATAAAAACTTACATGAGAGGTTTTGTTTTGGCAAGAAAAATAGAATAGAATATGGAAAGAATGATGGAAGGGCATAATAAAGGTTTGAATGTTTTAAACAGGTCAGGGTTTGTAATATTTTCCACTTGAAGTAAATAGAGACTTCATGTGTTGGTATTCAAAGGCCTGTAAGTCTTTTTTCTTTAACCGGGAAGGACAGTAATAGGTGTAGGTCAGCCTGCTCGATAGTTGTTTGAATGACAAAGTGGGACAGTAAAGTATCTTTTTACTATTTTTTTTCTCTCTCTCTCTGCAGTGCTACATTGCTGTTTGGAGATGTTGATGGTTAGGGGTTTTCTCTCCCAGTTTTGCTTCCGTCCAGAAAACACCATTCCTCTAGTTCCATTAATAGGGATTGCAACCCTTTTCTAGTACAATAAGATACACTGATTAATGGAATTATAACACAGATATTTTTTCATGGTCAAACTAGCAGTTATCAGCAATTTTGATGAGATGTTGAAGTCTATCTAGCTATAAAAGGCTTTTCCCAGTTAAATAAGTGTTGAAGCTAAGTTGAGCCATTTGCTATTGCAAAAATCACTTCATTAGACTTGTTTTGTAGCTTATTCCTGTATAAATCCACTTGACTTTACTAGAGAAATCTTTCATCTTCAACAATTTTAAGTCATTGATGGCATATGTGGCCATAACTTGCCCCCTAATGTCAATCCAAAAAGATAATACTTAGTCATCACACTTAATTATTTTTTTTTAGAGGGATGCTTATGAACATGGGTGTGCCATGCAGCCTACTAATGTGAGTTGTGTGTCTCCATGTCCTCATTATGTAAAAGCTATCATAATGATGTAAAATGTTGGCCAAGAGAGCTATAATGAGTGCTTATATATTGGCATCCAGGTGCTCTATCCAGCTATCTGTGTGATTCAGAACAGTGCATTGGTTTTACCACTGTTCAGCATGGTTTTAACCTGACATGCTCTTGGTGAAAGGCCAAATCCAGTGCAATCAATCTGGCAATCCTGGGGAAAACTGAAAACTAATAAAAAGCCTAAAATAAGTAAAGAATCCATCTAGAATGAAATAAACTCAGCTTCTTATGTTTTATAAGTTACAAGGAATTAATTCATATTGTCAAAATTAAATGGCCTTCTTCTAAGTTTGGCATGAATCAAAGTATGCACTGTGCAGAGCATGAAACATCTCTGCGTGTATTGCAGTGAGCAGGTCAGCCCCTGGAAGGTAGTATCATGAAAGGGCTCTCCATGGGACAGGTGACATACTGCTTTTTCTGGTGGCTCTAGGAATCTTTTGCTGACAGTCTCCAGCTCTACCACTGCCCTTATTCACAAATGAGCTTTGAAAAGCCATGCACATTATTTTTTTGTCTGTACATGCACCCCCAAAAAATTACTTGATTGATAATCAATAATATATGGGCTGCCTCCAAGAATATGTTATACTAGTGTCAACATGAGAAAAAAAGCACCCAGTAAAACAGAACAGGTGTTTGTGCCATTACTGTCCTTGCATTTTTGGGCATCGCACTGTAATGTTTATGAGCATAAGCTCTGTTCTGTAGCCTTACAGCAACATGTGCCACCACAATTCATCATTTACTACCCACAGAAATACTCTTGCTAGAAATTAATCTTTTTTTTTTTCATACACAGTTAGAGATGCAAAGCAAGGAAGAGATGGAGAAGTAGTCAAGCAAAATGGAGCTTTTTTTGACTCCTAATTGAAGCTTTTTTTTGGCAACTATTTTTCTTTCCCCTCCTGCCCCCCCCCCCCCCTTTTTTTTTTTTCTTTGTGTTTGGTTTTGGGTTTGGGTTTGGTTGGCTTTGGGGTGGGTTTTTTTTGACAGCAGCTCTTGCTGCATAGGTACAGTACCTTTCACTGTATTATTCCTTATCTAAGAAAACATCCCTGCAGAAGATAGTGCAATCCTGACACTGGTTCATGATAACCGGTGATTACTCTTATTTCAGGAGATTTTCCAGATACTGTCATTGTATTGTGAGATCAGGCCCGGGATCTCCTCCCTGTCCTACCTCATTTCTTGCTATGCTTTGCTCCTCTTCATTCTTACCCCAGTGTTTGAAAGACTGTACTGCTGAACTGGGACTACCCACGACAGCCAGCATCGTTACATTGATCATGCTGGATGTGCTATTATCTGTCTTACAGACCATCCTCAAAATTCATTTTATGCATCCACTGAAATCCTGTCTATCCAATCTGCTTAGCTGCCTTTTTCTCTAAGAGATTGTCACAAATCTGTTTTTTGTAGATGTATCCTCACATTGTATCCCCATCACCACTTAGCTTGAGGCCATCTGGCAGTATGAACAGAGATTTTTGAGGCTCCTTCCTCATCCCAGTGCTTTGAAAAAGCAACAGAAAAGGAGCAAGTAAAGAAGCTTGAGGATGCTGAAGCAGATGATGTCCAGTGCTGAGTTAAACCATCAGTCAGCTTAGGTATGATCATGTGGTTTGGACAGGGTTACGTGCATATTGGTCTGGATTAGCTCATTCTGCATGGACTGCCAGCAGAACACAGCCTGGGCATATAGCACCCTCCAAACGAACTGCACAGAGAATTCCCTTTGTTGACAAAGGAAGATTTTGAAACCTCTCAGACAAGAGATGCTGAAAACAAGGCCTATCTGTGAGGCAAACAGTAAGAAAAGTAGCACTGCATGGGTACCACAACCATCTGTGTTCAAGTAGCTGCAGGTGGAAGACGAGTAAGTTCTTTCCTTCCAGGTCCTCTCCCCAGAAGTCCATCACATATGCAGTACAGAGGTTTCCCATCTTTGTTCACTTGTCTCCCATTCTTTCCTCTCATTTGTATATGAAGTTTTCTTTTCCCTTCCCCTCCTTCTTTTATTTTCTGTCGTCCCCTGTGTGATTCAAGAGACTAAGCATTTGATGAATTCTCTCATTAAATTGATAATTGAAAGGAAAGAATCAGATGCTGTGTAATATCTAGAACTAAAGAAAATATGCCATAGGATATGAGAATCCAGGTGAAAATAAGTAATCCCAGGCCCCCAGTTGTCTATGGTATTTCACGTAATTGCTATTCTGCTGTTGCTATGGTAATAACAACATTTCTCTGTCTCTACATTGTCCTCTTTTCTGTCACTTAGATCTGCTTACTACATGAGCCCACTTCTACCTAAGAGATGAATTGCCCATCTAGAGAAGTGGATCTCTTTGCTTCCACCCCCGCCCCCTGCTTTTCCAGCAAGAGACTTAGTTAAATCTATACAGAACTTAAAAATAGATACATGCTTCAAGGCCAGCCTTGTCTCTTGAACTGCTTTAGAAAAATTGGATGAAAAAGCCTGAAATTAAGCCTACACTATTTTAGCAACTATAGACCTTCCTCATTTTGTGTGATCTTACACTTAGAACTTGGCTGAAATTGAAAGGCTGCAAGAGAATGGAGCAGGGCTGGCTGCTGAGTGTAACTTGTCATTTATAGTGCATACCAGGACGTAGTGTATGACCGGGACACAGACGTTTTGCTTGGTTTGGAAGGCTGTTTCTAGAGTCTCACAATCCGGATGAAAGACTTCACTCATAGTGGGCAGCCAGTTACAACATCACATGGTGGAAGCATCATTATTCCTCAGGCATAATGGATACTTCATTTTCATCTTTTAGAAAATCAGGGCTATTGATATTGCTGGAGAAAAAAGGGGATAATGAAGGGCAAATTTTTAAGATAAGCAAGTTTTATGACAAAAAACATTTTGTTACTGATTAGCCAGATTAACCCTACTCTGAATGGGTTTGTCCATAGTGGTGCCATGGAGTAGCATAAGCGTAAACTGGGGGTGTCATTTGTAGCCAAAAAAATGGAGCATATGCTACATTAAGGAGAAAATGAATCCAGCATTTCCTGGACAACAGAACCCATACTGGGTGAGTCTGTCTGAGTTTAAGTTGTGGTATTTGCAGCTAGGTTGGTTTGGCTGCCATCTCAGTACGTGGCAAACGGCATCCTAGTTAAACTATCTTTGTGGCTCCTGCTCTTCTGTCAGGATCCTTCTGTCACTTAGCAAAGCATCTGCTGTTTTTTCCATAAACAAAGGTAACTTCAAATTAGAACTCTGACCCTTTCAGGACCAAAATATCTGTAATCCACAACTGGACTCTGCTTCTGCAGGATATGTAGGAAAAAGCCCACAATGGACATGTGGTTAGATACTCTTCAATATTAATTTTGTCTCAGCCTCTCACTGCCTTAATATCTGCAGCAGACTTTATGTTTTCTTGGAGAAAACAAAATGCATGAAAACATGAGAAAATGCAAATATTGTAATAGGATAGACTGGGCTAACAAACCAAATAATGCTATTTTCTTCCCAATTTTCAGATAAATGTTAATCTTGTCTTATCCCGTATATCTGAAAAATACAGTTATTGCTATTGCCTGGTGTTCACTGACAAGCTCCAACTTGTCTAGAGTCCAGCTTGTGTCAGATCGACAACTGTAGATAGGGTCTGTAATTTCTCTCCTGCCAGTTTTGGTGCTGGTTTTTTTTTTCAACAGCTTTCCCATGAGAGTCACTCAGTTTTTTAAGCTTGAGCTATACGCAGCACCATATCCCTGCAGAAGTCACTAGCCATGGCAATTACACCTGGGACCTCAATATCTAAATATCAATATCAATATCACAAGTGCTGGCCAAGTTGATACCGATGGGAGTATCTTGTCTCCAGTGTGTGGCCCAGTCTTCACAAGGAGAGCAAAGCATTGTATGGTTTGAGTTTACACTACATAGAAATTGTCTTTTAAAGGTTGTAAACCATTGTAACTCACCCACAGATTCATGTGGTGTAGAAACAAGGCACACCATATACTTTATAGTTTCAGAAATGCGAAAAGACTCACAGTAGGCTCAGTTAGCTGCTAGAACTAATATAGCTGCATGTAAAGCTATAGAGAAATGGTAATGCAATTTTGGTTCTTTTCTACTTTTGTATTATGCATTGTAATGGCATTTATGTGTATACTACCATTTGCATTTTGCTCAGTATGTGAAGGGTTGGACCTCAAATCAAAGCAGATTCAAATTTTACCCTGGCAATGACCAGAAACTGATGGGAAAATCAAGTTTTTAATAAAGTCATTGAGGGGATTCAGGAGTTGAATCTTTGGGAGGATGAAAAGATGAGAGTTTCTAACAGTTTGACTGGGATGTCGCTCTCTGAACTGACTGTATTTTGATCACTGATCTTTATATTCATATTGCAAGGATGATTATTAAGTCATATAGTTCTTAGGAGCTCTGATTCAAATTCCATAGTGTAAATCTGGCTCTTCGTGCATTTACCTTTGTGTCAAACTCATAATGACATTTTAAACATAGATCTCAAACCATACTTCAGAGGTAGCTAGGCTTTTATCCACATTTATAGACCAAAAAATAGCAATGGAAACGAATATGAACAAATTCACGTGGTTCATCCACACACTTGAATAAAAATCCAGCTCTGCAAAGCATAACAGAATTATTTGATTCAGCCTGCTGTGGTCCATAGTACAGCAGCAACAGGCAAACGTTAGTTACCCTAAACAAGTAACAAGCTGTCTTAGTATCCCGATGAGGCCCTCTTTCTCCAAAGTACTCTACAACTGGTTAAACAGAAAAGATGCAAATTTCAATAGGTATGAAATGTATTAGGGATATAAAGTGGTTTGTTCTTTTCAAAAATCCATATTTTGAGACATTTTTAAGTTCTGCTGAAGTATCCTAATTTTCCCTAATATTAGTGTCTAATTCAGCTGTTAAGTGCCCAGTATTGTTGGTGTATAGATTTTTACAGCAAAAGATGGGCTAACATGAGTAATCTATTTTCATGTCCCAGATATGAAACTCAATTTATAAAGAGCTTTATGCTTTAGAACCCATAGTCTTATGACTGAGTTAGAGCCACAGGCTCATGTGATGTGTAAGAATTAAATGAAATTATTTGGTAAATCCAGAGAGGACAAGAAATAGAAGTTTCATTTAAAATAAAAACAACACTAAACCCCCCCCTTTACCTGAAAAAGTATGTTTTTGTCAGATGCTATTTTTGTTTTGAGAGTATGTGATTCACTGGAGTACAGTGTAGATCCCAGCTCCACAGAGACTTCTGCATATACTGAATCATTTGGGATTACTAATGTGATTAAATATGGGCCTGTCTGTATGCTTGAAGGGACCAGAGACAGTGTGACTGCAATGAAGCCTCATCCCTTGGGAGACCAACAGAACTATTTGTCTTCTGGTGAAAGAATATGGCAAATTTGCAAAGAAATTTATTTGGAGATTTCACTTGAGATTGTGAGTTACCTGTTGGGAAGACAGCCTAACACATTTTATGCTAGATGATACTTTCAATAACATGATTTTTCTGAATAGGAGGACATGCATTCTGACTCATAGTTATATAAAGTAATGTGCCCAGCTGATAAAAATTCTTCCCCTGGATTTCAAGTAATGTGCATTCATTAAATACTGACTCCAGAAGTTACACATTTCAAAATTACCAATACATTTTTCCTTCAACTCTCATCTCATGCCTTCAGCCTTCACCTCTGAGAGGTATTTTCTTTGCTATGTTTTCAAAGGAGGCTACTACTGATTTATTTTTTTTTAATAAAACTGTATAGAATGTTAATAATACTTTAATGCAAATAAAACTGCGGTTTGCAGTATTGCTAGTAAAATATTTAGAAGTATCCATGTAAGTCAATATTACTACAGCTTCCTATTCCCATCTTCTGATGGCAAAGGAAACCATTTTGTTTGTGGAAGAATCCCCCATTAGTGATCTTCAGGCTTTCAGCAGATCCAAATGAAGTGATGCAAACCAGATAGTTTACTGGAATTCAGCTGCATCGCACACTGATGGAAAGTCAGTCTTTAACAATCACCATTAATACAGCCATAGTGGTTCCATGTGCTGGGGGACAGCTTTTAATATTTTGACTTAATGGCTCAGTGAATGTAATAGAGATTTCTAGGGACGAAGCTCATACATGGTTATATTTGTCGTATAGGAAAAAGTCTTCTCAGCTACAAAAGCTATAATACTATTTTCTCCTCATTGTTTCCAAAGGGAGTTTCATTGTTGAAGAACCTTTATCTAAGCTTATTTCTGGTAAGGTGTTCTTGGTCCCTCCAAGTCTGTCCAGGTTTGTTGCATGATGTTATTACTTATTATATTGTGATTGCAATGATTTTTTTTCAAAGACTGGGGCCAGCTCTGCTAGGAGCAGTATGTGCATATCACCGTCCCAAAGCATTTACAGTTCTTATGTAAGAAGCAAAAAATAGCTAGGAAAAAGAAGGCTTGTTACCCTTCTGTACCACAGCAAAGTAAGATGCAGAACAGTTTAGTTCCTTGCAGAGATCAGTATGTGGGAAAGTGGGGAAGTGATCTCAGATCCCCTGTAGCGCCAAGATATGGGCCTATCCTTCTTGTTCAATTTCATTTAGAATGAGTATTCGTTTTTAAGTGTGCTTCTGTATAAATAATTTAGTAATAGTCCATCCTCTTGAAACCAAAGCTATAACAATCAGCTGGATATGAGTAATGGGTACTAAAAGATAGGTAAAAGTGTCTCTTTCCCTATAAAAATGTCTTCCTTTCTGAATCAGTCCAGCATTTTCTCTCTCCCAGAGAGGGAAGGCTATTCAGGCTGTGAAAGGATAGAAGAGTTTTGTTTTCATGAAAAATTCTTTTTCCAAAGGTCAATAAGAAAAGCCCCATCTCTTCATTACATTGAGCATACGAAGAAATGGGTTCCTCCAGCAACTCACAAAACATCCGTAGCATGTTGTCAAATAGCCTGGGGCATTTACAGTGCCAGCTAGATCTGGATTCATTAGTATTACTAGCTTGAATACTTCTAATAATTAGCCAAGTCCCTCTGGTGAAGAGTAGGTAGTCTTTATAACTCTAAAGACATGTCTCAATTACATAAAAGAAAACGAGTTGCTGTTCACGTAAGGTGCAATAGATGGTTTTGAAATCTGGTTTCTCTAGATGATTAACAAACCTTCTGTGTCAGAGAACTTTGTACTTTCCTTTTTCTCATCTTTTTACACAAAAGGTTGATTTTAGTTATTACTGCTTTAATTTAGTGACCATTGAATCAAATTCATAACAGGAAGACATGGAAACATTTACTGATTACTTTTTCTATTGGGTGGTGGTGGTTCTTCTTTTTTTTTTTAATTTAATTCCCACCCCCACCCCACCCCAAGATCTCTTGCCATCCGGCTAGCAATGCATTTATTTCCTCACCTGTGTCATTTTAGGGAAGAACACTTTTGTAAACCATTAAGAACAGTGTGGAGAAGTTAAATTCAATGAGAAGTGGAGATCAGGAGGTCTATTCTCAAATTCTTTGAGCACATTTTAAAACTAATCGCCAGTAAAGCCAAGGATCCTTAGAGGAATGGTCATAGTACTGTATATTGGGAAAACAGGTCTCTGTAGGTGTGTGCTGGAGCTTTCTTTTTTCATCCAGCTTCAAGTCTCACTCCATACGACAAAAAAAAAGTGATATGCCACAAAGGATTTACATTCCTGATGAGTTTAATCCTGTTGAAATCAAGGAGAGTTTTGCTAGGAGCTTCAGTGGGGCTGAGATCTCACCTTTGGTTTTTGGAAGAGACGTTGGCTGCTTCCCAGTTTATTGTGATTTATTCTTCAATTTCTTTAAGTTTATCCTCTGATTAGCTTTAAATTCAGGTTAAAGCTTCTCTCCTTCATCTTACAGAGAGCAGCGGTGACAGCTGTGGGCTATCACTGGGAGAGTGGAAAGTAGGGGCTTTCAAAAAGGAACAAGGGTAAGGTGCTGGTTTCCAGACTAGACACCAGTTTCCGGACTAAACAGCACCATCAACAACATACAATCCTGACATTTCGTTTAAAGTAATTTGAATCAAGGTGCCATTAGGAGAGTGCAGAAACCTTTGAAAACATTTGTAATATAAAGATGGTTTCTAAGATTTTTCTTTCAACTCTAAATGTTTCTTAAGCCACTGAGGCCAGTGAAGCATTTAAGATGTGAGCCTTTCTTTGCTTACTGTGTGGACTAGTGTGTGATTAAAGCTCTGTGTGTTGTGCTCCTGGCACCTCACTGGTGTGGAATCTGGGGTAGCAGAGGGTTAGGAGGTGCCACCAAAGCCCTCTTCTCGGATTCAGCTATTCAGGGAATTCCTAGAAGGAGAAAAAGTAACTTCCACTAAGTTTAGGGAGGCAGAAGCTGAGGAAGGCTTCGACTCTTAAAGGCAATCTATATGATAGTAAGTTGAATGGTTTCTGGTGACTGTCTTGTGTGGTGTATTGCTTAAAAGAGGGAACAAAGTGGATTAGAGAAGCTGAAAAAGCCAGGCATGCAAGCGTGTTTATTAATGTTCTCTATTATTAAGTTTGTTCTTTCATGTGGCACTCCTACAAAAGGTAAAGACATACAAATACCTGACAGGGAGAATAATCAGAAAGATTTATAGGTCTGAGATGGATTATTTTGCTGTTAAAAAATGTGTAAGAGGAATTTAGTACTTCAAAGAAATAATAAAATCATATGTCATGGAAGTAGAGCTGAAAAACCTAGGTACATTAACAATAGCTGTGCTGTTCATTACTCCAGGCATGCAAGCCGATACAGAGTTTGGCAACTAAAGAGCAGGATATTTTTGCTGGAACTGAGTAGTTGGTAGAAAATGCAGACCCAAAGCCCATACATTAATTTTTAAGCAGATGTGTAAGGCCACTGACTTTAAGTATCTTGCACAATTTCCTTCGTTAATGCACTGTGCTCTTAAGGTACAGGATCCTTATTTGCATCCGGTCATTGGCTCTTTACCCTTATGTACATGTTCAGTATCAAAACTTGAAATAAAGAAATGGTGTACTGAAATTAATTTCTACAGGAAAATCATCCATGTGTGTAATAGCGTTGCTAATTGTCTGTCATCTTGACAGATAAAATTTATTGTTGATATATTTGATAGTAAGCAGCCTGAATCCTGGCTTCCCCTTATTAGCTACTGACAGTTAGCTAGTCACAGAAACCTTCACTGTTGTCATTTTTACCTATAGTTATACCACATAAGCAGGAAAAAAGCAGTGGAATTGGTAACAATTTATATGTTTTGTTTTGTATTTGTATTTAAATGTGTGATTAACACCTGTCTGCCTTGTAAATCTTAGCACTGACTAACTGCTTACAAGATCTATGTATCTACATTTGTCTGCTGCACTAAAAGTAACAAAGGAGCAATCAGTCTTTGGTATCACAGATCCTTCAGGCCTAAAATGAAATCAGAACAACTTGTTTCTTTTTCTCTCTCCATTAAGTACTGGCATTGCCACATCCAGTCATTGACCCCCAGTGAGCTCTCCAGACACTTGCTTCTGGCTGCAGAACAATTATATTACAGTTTTTTTCTCTAATTACAGTAGCTGAGAAAAATGCTTATTAGGGATCGCTGTCAACATAATTGTTTTTTACAAGTATACCCTAAGGTCTTTTGAAAAAAGCTTCACCCAGTTCTTTTCTCAGATGGGCAAGGGATTACCTATAAATACAGGTTGTTTTCCTTCTCCCTTTTGCTTAGCAGCCTTCAGCAGTTGCTTGATACATCAGTTGATAAATCTATACGTAGATCATGGTGCAGTCACAAGACTTGGAAGTTCAAATTTCAATCATGTAATTTTTACATATATATTAGCCAAACCTCTAAAGAGCTTCAAATTTGACACATTTGTTCTTATGGAATTTCTCATTCTGCTGTCAACAAGCTGTGTACTATTATTTGGAAACCCACTTCAAATAGCCATTAATTATGCCTAGTTAGTGTCAAAATAGTTAATTTCTTTTCTACATTTTTTTAGACTTAATAGCATGCTATCATCTGGCAGCTTAATTTTTGCTTTAATGAACAGTACAAACACAGTAAAATGATGTGAAAATTACTACATTAACTTTACAGAAAAAATATCATTAGAACAAGAAGCACATTAAATTTCTCAAGGATACCTCAAGTGTGTGGATTCTGAAGCTGATTAAAGAACTTCTGCAGAAATTGTTATTCTAGGGTATTTGTTACCCTTTTTTCCCAATTTTCTAAGTATTACCACTGTATGTCATAGATTTATATATTCCTTACAGGTGTAATGGAATCTTAATGCATTATAAGGATATCCCTGAGGTTATAGTTTATTAGTTAAAATACAAATAATCATAGTTTTTAATTATTTTGGCTGGAGATCTAGACAGGAACTGTCACAGTGTACCTGTATTTAAACAGCTTTATGTGGAGTATTAACAGTATATGGATATATATAAATGGACAGATGCTCTTTTTTGTTGTACCGTTCTTCTACTGAGACTTCAGTCGTCTGTTGCAAAAGCTTATGTGCTTTCTAGATGTTAAATTGCTTTGGTCTATATTACTGAAAACTTTTCAGGGGCATCATACTACTCACTTTACCACTGTGGGTTTTATAAAATGAACCAGATACAGCTGCGTTGCTGGACTATTTCAGGCTACTGCTGCTACTCAGAGTAGTTGTACATCTGGTGCAGCTCAAAATAATGTAGAGCATCCAGATCTGTGGGTGAAATTCAAACTGCAATATAAGGTTGTAGGATATAGTATTTTTGGCTTTCTTCTCCTGGTGGCTCATCAGTGGCTTTAGAGGCCATTAGCTGCCAGGGTTCAGATTTGCAGAGTGTTAAGCCCCTAAAGGCTCAGATAGGCACTTCCTGCCATTTGCCAAGTGCCAAAGTGTGCTAACAGGAGTCTAACTCTTGGACGTTCTGTCTACCTGACTTGCTTAGGAGCTTCTGCAAACCCAGCTAGACATGTATGTTCGCCTTTAGGTACCCAGAGGTTTGCAAATTTGGCCCTAATCCCATGAAGTGATCTACTTGATTACAGCAGAATTGTTTGTTCAAAAATTGTCTTGCAAAAATTGAAAACTGATTAAAAAAAATCAGAAAACTCTCCATTCCACTGCTTCTCATTTCTAAATCAGGCATTCTTGATTCTGTCCAAGACAAATGACCTGTCTTTTAGAGACCTTTCTGACCCATGTGATAGAATTACATAAAAAGTCCATGGCACTTTTATCTTTCTGTGTTGTCTCTTCTCATGATTTCCCACCTCTCTTCCTGTTTTGCTTTTTTCCTGCATAATCTCATTAAGTGGTATGTTCCCAGCTTCAGTTCTTGTGGCTGAAACCACTTCATAGGAGTCTCTCTCTGGCATTACCCCATTTGCGCGGAACTTACTGTTCCCTCATAGATTTTTTAGGCCTGAAGGGAGCCTGACATCACGTGGCCTGAGCTCTGTTAAGTCAGTCTGTAGGATTTTACTCTATTACTCATTTGTTGAGCCCAGTATCTTGAGTTAGATTAAGTCAGCTCTTCCCTAAAGTTAGCACTCTGAATCAGAAGGCGTCAAGACATGGAGGCCCACTGCCTTTCTTGGTCACTTATCCCTCATTTTCTCTTGTCTCTCTCCTAACGTGATGGCTGGATGAAGCCACCATTCCTTCTTGTGGCATCCTGCAAGGGCTTTGTCCAGCGCCCATAGTTGTCTACACTGCAGCACCCTGGCTTGTAGCAAGAAGGACTTTGTTGTCACACGAGTCTGCATTTGGGTGGGTGCTGTCACGTTGCAGCACCACATCAACTAACATATTTAAATGGATCTGTCATAGATAGATGTTAGGAAATCTGTCATATCATGTACTATACTGCTTTCTGTTCTAATTATAATTGTACCTTGAGAAAAGCCGTTGTCTGACACATTATTCATCCTCTTTTTTTCTACAGACGGAGCAGTTTCCCTTGAGATTTCACCATCTGGGAATCCTTCTCTGAATTTAAATGTTCTGCACTCAAAAGGGCAGTTCTGTTCTCTTAGTTATTGGTTATTCTCATTATCTTGATTAATGTTCTTATGATAGGGTATCTTTTCTTATTTCCTTCAATATAAGTGATACTGGAGGTCTAGAACTGGATTTGGTTTTGGAATTTACTGACACCCTCTAACTCCCTGGTGGGGGACCAGGACCTTCTGGTTACAGCATCTGCAATTTGCAGAACTTACTTGTCACACTTGTATCTACCTACAGTTCCAATTAGCCATTAGCATTGCTGTCCCTCCCCTGGCAGTCAAGTAGGCTGTAGTGTGTACACATTAATATTCTCAAATAGTCTCTTCTTTTTACCTATACATTTTTTGCCTAGTTAATGTGATTTTCTTAGCCTGTATTTCTCACATGTCCTTTCTAGTTTTTGAAAATTACTTTCTCTCTTGCCTCTGGAGGAATCTGACCTACAGTGTACTTCAGTATGTTGTTTTGAAGTACCCAGAATGCTATGACCCTGCATCCCACACCTTAATCTTGATTTCTAAAACTGTGTGAAATGAAGCCTGCATATAGATACATATTTCATGGAAACCTGAATTCTTTTATGTGTTTTCACCTTTCTGCCAGTCCACATTATCACACATTGAGTTATTATTGTTCATTTTCAGACCCTCTTTATCTAAGGGTGGGGGGAAGTCTCTTCTGAATCCCTTTCCTGGTTTCGGTGAAACAGTGAGCGGCTGTGTTACTCAGTTACTGCCTGGGGTTAAACCATGACAATCCCCTGTCTGTTACTTAGCATGAATTTTGATACTGATAACACCAGCAGATTTCCGTGTGTACTTTTAATTTCTGTGCTTTGGAGATGAGATTATGTCATGGTTTAAGCCCAGCTGGCAACTAAGCCCCACACGGCTGCTCACTGACTCCCCCCTGGTGGGACTGGGGAGAGAACCAGAAGGGTAAAAGTGACAAAGCTTGTGGGTTGAGGTAAAGACAGTTTAATAAGTAAAGCAAAAGCCATGTGCGCAAGCACAGCAAAATAAATTCACTACTTCCCGTCAGTAGGCAGGTGTTCAGCCATCTCCAGGAAAGCAGGGCTCCATCATGCATAACAGTTACATGGGAAGACCAACACCGTCACTCTGAACATCCCCCAGCTTTATATGCCAAGCACAACATCATATGGTGTGGAACATCCCTTGGGTCAGTTGGGGTCAGCTGTCCTGGCTGTGTCCACTCCCAACTTCTTGTGCACCCCCAGCCTGTGTGCTGGTGAGGTGGGGCGAGAACCAGAAAGGCCTTGGCTCTGTGTAAGCGCTGCTGAGCAAGAATGAAAACATACCTGTGTTATCAACGCCGTTTTCAGCATAAATCCAAAACATAGCCCCATATCAGCTACTACAAAGAAAATTAACTCTATCTCAGCCAAAAGCAGCACAGATTGGTAATAATGCCTTTTTTTTTTGGTAAACTACCGAAGTATTTACCTGTTTGGAGTCATCATCTTTCTTCATTTTTGGATTCTAAATTCTAATTTTTTTTTCAATATCCCTTCTGTATGCTTTTCACTTCAGGTTGCTTAGATGACTCATTACTAGTCTCAGGTAGGGAATACATTTTCTGTGCCAGTCACTGAATAACAACTTTTCATAGTTTCTTTTCTGTTGATGATTTTTATGATATTTTTTTTTTTTAATCTTAGCTATGTCTTCTTTCATGATGTGCTGCTGTGTGCTAGCAATAGATCTGACTGTACTTTGCACTGAAACTTTTTTCTGGCCATTTAAAGGAGCATTACACTGGGAGTAAATTATTTGTTGCTTTATCCTGACCTTTTTAAATTGCCAGCAAAGGAAGAAAGAGATTTTGTGTAAAAGATGCCTGTATTCTAGATGTCCCTAAAGAAGTAATAAAGAGTTTAGTATCAAATGTATAAAGGTGAGAAATATGCCTGTATTTTAAAAAGAAAATATTGCATGCTAAAAGACCTAATTTAGAAGGGAATTATTTCAGTAATTCTGCCATTCTCCCCAAGATTAATTTAGGAGGGGCCAGTTGTAACCCATTACAGAAAGACGATCTTTGGCCCAGGTATTTTTATCTGTTTTGCAGTCGTGTAAGTCATAGTAGGCGTTACCATTGTCTGTATTTTCATCAGAGGATGGTTCTGTGGTACTGAGAGCAGGTACAAAGAGGTACCTTTCAGAGAGTATCATGAAAGTATAAATATAACCAGTACAAAACTCGGAGCAGATTTGAGAGCAATCCCTTTAATTATTGCCAGATCTCAGGGCCTGTCCGCCTTTAGCATTTTTCATTGAGAGATAACTGTTCCTGAATAATTCTGCCTACAGGCTCCATGGCAGGCTTCATATCACCTAATTATAAATGTGTGACAATGTAGGTATTTGCATCTGAACTAGTCACCTACGTAGTCATGGCAAGAGAGAGGTGTTCCTAGGGTGGCAGTCCTTGTGAGGTTGAGACAACAAACACTGTTTCTTTCCCTTGACTATAAGGGGAATCTCAGCCACAAATTCAGATTCTGATTTCTGCATGGAAGATCTTGAAATTCAGGTATGTGCTTCCATGCTCTTTTTCAAAAGTGGACTCTGCTCAAGCAGAATAAAGTGGTCATTGTCCCATACTGGAGTATTGTCATGGGCTTGTTCAGGGATCTCTTTTGGAGTTTAAATTCCTAGTTCATCATTATTTGAATGCAGTATTAGAGAAATTCTTGAAAAAAGAAAAGATATGAAAATGCAATACTCTGTGGCCAAACACTCTGTTTTCTCAGCTCAGTGTACACACTGCTTGCCAGATACTGATCTATAGTAAGAAAGGTGTCTTGAATGTATAGAGACAGAATACATTTATCAATTTATCTTACTTGTGTTTGCAATTACCTTGGCTTTTCCCCTCCTTTTTCCTACACTGAAGATGTTGCATATGATGATGTGCCAGTCATACACCAGTGACTGCAACAACAAACTTTCAACTGTCTTCCCTGTATGAAATTTTTATGATAATGTAGCAAGACGTGTCAACAAGAGCTTAAAGCTTCAAAGTAGTCAGTTCATAATGGATAAAACTGGACATTGGCACTTCAAAAAAGGCTTAAGTTATGTTCAAAAGGCTGGAAAGAATAGGAAGTACTAATTAAACTGACTAAACAACAGTCAAAATTAAATGGCTATAAAGCTGAATTGAAACCTGAAAATGAGAGAAATGAAATTTAAGGAAACCCCATCCATTTCTTCCTGCTGGAACATACAAAATGCAGTTTACTGGCTATTTCTTGTGTAACTACCTTTTAGTAATAAAACTGAGACCCCACCAGATTAATGTGGGCTGCAAATAATTTTGAAACTAAAATGAAGCTTTCCTCAAAAGATGGGAAAATTGGATGTAAGTCTTAGAATTTTCTTCCTCCAAGGCAAGAGCTAGAAGATAGTTGAAATTATATTTTAAATGTGGGGGTTTTCTTTATAATGCATACCAATTACTCCTACAGTAAGTACATCTGGTTTCCTCTGCCGATTTTGAGAAGAAATTACTTACATTAAAGATAAGGGCACAATTCTATGTCCATCAGTGCATTAGCGAAGAAACAATTCCTTGCACCTGAGGGCTCTGCCTCTCATCTGTATAGTTCAGTGTGCCAAATTTGGACATCTGTCTTGGACACATCCATCAGCAAAATCTCCTATTCAAAAATGTCTTCAGGTTTCCTCAGGGTTTTCTCCTTAGTTTTCATGAGCAGTGCTTCTCACACATGCATTCAAAAATTAGTTACCGCCTGCTATGTTCAGACTGGGACTTCCAAAATTACCATCCTATAGCTTAAAAGTTCATGTTTCTTCTGCTCGTGAAGTCAGGAGCACTGCATTAGATCGGAATGGAAATACATGGGAAAAAGGAGGAAGACTATTTACAGAGGTAGTTCAGAGAATTAACATCCACATCATGCATTAAAAATCAGTAGACAAAACTGTTGTTAAAATGCAAATGACATACAGCCTTTATCACTCAGTCTGAATCTACTCTCAAATCAGCTGCTAGACTTGTTGAAGTGAGTTTGGATTTGTGACTGCTAAAGCATCAACTTCCTTTTGTCTTCAAGTTAGTACATGACAAGAACAAAACCCACTATGAAAATAAGTAACAGTTTGCTTTGTGTTTTTAATTAAGTGAGGCAAAATAATGTCAGGAGTATTTTAAGTTGCCTTGGGGATTTTTCAGGCTTTTTCAGTCAAACTGCTGCAAAAAATATAAAGAAAAAGGTTGTACAGTTGGAACATCATTGTCATAATTATAATTGCTTTAGAATCAGCCTGGTGCTCTAAAAGAAATGTGAAGAATTTCTGTTGCTGTGTTCAGAAAATGGATTGACCCAGTGTTTAGCCAGTAAAATAATTTGGTGTAATTGTGATCCACGTCTGGTTTCTAGCATTTGCTGAAGCCAAGAGTTGAAGAGGAAAAAAAAGGCAAGTGAACATTAACTGCTTTTGTCAAAAAATAAGGTTTTTATTTTTCTCTCCAAAGTAGCTTAGACATTGTGTATTGGTTACGTGTTTTACTTGTTCTGCTAAACTGTACAAGTCTAGAAGCTTTCTAAACTGTTTGACACAGGTGTGTTAGAGGCCATGCATTAAGGTATTAATCCTGCTGGGTTCCTGCGAAGAATAGGTTCAGAGAAGTGGGAATTTGTGTAGGAAATTCATAAGGAAAGAGTCCAGTGAAACCTCAGCTGAGAGATACTTGCAGACCATTAGCCAGTTCTGTGCATTCTAGTCTCCATTCTTTTCCCACACCCTCTTTGTTAGGTTCAGCACCTTAGCAGTGGTCAAATGGTCTCAGGCACTGAAGGTTTGCAGTCCAATCCAGCAAGGCATCAGCCTCACTGAAAATTAAACACATCCTAAACGGCTGTGCCCATTTCAGGTGAGCTGAAATGTGCTAAAAGCTAGGCATTAGATTAAATACTTCATAAAATCAGAATCATAATCAGTCGTTATCAAAACTTTGGAGACTGAGAAGATGAAAAGCACTTTTGAAAGGTAAATGAAAATAATTTATGACCATTATATTTGTGTTAAAGCAATGACATAGGCGACTCTTTAGTTTTCAGTCCTTATATATTTCACTAAGATTAATGTTGCCAAGTTTATTTCCAGAAAGACATGACTTTTCCACCCTTAGAAACTTAGTACACATGAGAGGGCTAACAGTTGCATCTTACCTACACCAGGCAGTGAAGATGCAGCACTGAAAGTGATGCACAGAGAATTTAGTCCACTAAACTCAAGTGCTCTGACACAGAGCAAGTACAGATGGATACACAAAAGAACAAAGGCTTTCTTCCCCACGTACCACCTCGCCCCTTGGAGATGGAAAATGGTTCAAGCAAAGAGTTTGCTTTGAGGTCCACTAAGTCTTGTGACACAGGGTTGCATGACACCATGCTGTTTGCATGTCATTTATGCTGCAGAAGAGCTGTGCTACAGGCATACAGTCCTAATCACTTTGTGCATAACAGGTTATAATATTTTGCCATTTTTAAATTACATTGATCTGATGAACTACATTTTGATAACCCCCTATGTTTCAAAGAAATGCCATTGATACAGACTGGCATTACAGATGGATTAGGTACCACTTGTAGTTAGTCTGGCTTATTGCCAAGCATCATGATAGGAATGAGTTTAAAATCTCTGGTTTTAAGCCTTAGCGAAGAACGCTTTTTCTTCTCTCTTTTAAATCTGTACCATAATTATGAAAAGCAACTCATTTTTACTGTCACCTACGGGCAGAAGCTGTAAGCTGCCATTTCTTTTCCTGTGCAGCTGTCTGGTTCAGTAAGTACATCTTTGGGGACTCATTTGCATTAGTTATCAAGAGGTGGTGTGTAGCAGTGAATGGTGGTTTGTGGTCTATGATGGGATTTCTCAACCCTTACTTTCTAACATGATTATGAGCTATTCTGTTGTTAGGGGAGGAGCACAGATTCAACACTCTGCAGGAGACCAGAAGGTTAAGGCTGAGTAGGCAGGAGGGACGTCATCTAACATCCCCCATAGTATCTTGTAGCAGCCCGATGCCAGAATTTCAGTCAAGGTCCAGCAAGGTTTCCCTTTTCAAGGCCTGCCTGACAACTGTTCTTCAGAGTTTCATTAGAGTTTGGTGTTATACTCTAGGAGCTTATGGGAGAGTACAGTGCGCCATATTAATATTTGTAATTATCAAAGTAGAACAAGAAAGCCAAAGGGGTCTGCAATTAATTATTTCAAACTATTTAACGTGTGGCTGCATTATTTGAAAAATAAGATCAATAAAAACCCAGGAGATAAGGCATTTTGGTTTGAGTGGAAAAAGAAAGAAGGGATGCTAATCCCTTCGCTGATCAGAGGAGCTTTGTCCCTGAGGTGAATGTGCTGGCAGACACATCTCTGCATGTAGGTGAAAGCAGGGAAGGGGGAGGAGAGGCATGTTGTTTCTCAGCCGGTCTAACCGCTTGTATCGAAACTAAAGAGTTCAGAGGAACATTTTGGAATATACTACAAAATCTGGAGAGATTTTCAAAAACATATTGTGCTCATTTCTTTAGATAATCTGCACAGTTGTTATTTCAGGTTTCTTAGGTTTCCAGTAATAGGGCATTTTATTATAAGCCCAAATCATGAAGTGCTTCCCCTGGCTGGTCTGCAAAAAACCCTGATGGCATGAATTTACAGTAGCAAACTCATTAGCTTCCAGTAGGGGCTCTCTTACTGTGCACTTTGCACAGACAGAAAGGACTGCTTATTGTGTACTGATTTCCCAAGTTTAAAAAAAAAAAATAATTACATTTTCACTGAACAAAAAATTTTTCAGATTTATGTACATTTTATTGTGATGTAGATTATTCAGAGTTTCCTCTGGTGCAAATCAGATGAATGTGAACTAAAGGGCTTTATCTTGCAAATTTTTAACTTAATGGAAATAATATTAGAGTGTGGTAGTATTATATGGAATGTGTCAGTGAATATAAATGATCTATCTCATTGGATAACATTCCAGATATCTTTTATTGTATTTTGTAATGAAGGAAAGGGCAGAAAAAGGAAAATGTGCAGAACTCTAAATACAATTTTAAAACATCATTTGAAGTCTCATTAATAAACACAAATGCCTGTGGTCCAAGTTAAGGGACAGGATTTAAAAAAACACCTGAGGAATATGCATGATTTTATATTTTTTTTTAATCTTCAGTGCTGTTCAAAACCGTACTGATAAAGAAAAGTCACCCAGTCCTCTGCGGTCAGCTGTCTGTATAGCTCATAATTACAGCAGTCTTTCAGCTTTAGCAGTTAGCATTCACTCTGTTCTTATAGTTTCTTGTTATACACCTTTGTTTCATAGATAATGATTACATCCATCAAAGCCCATTTTAATTAATAGGTTCAGCACTTTATTCTCAACATGTAAGCTTTTGGTTTTTTCCCCAGGTCATTTATCAGATATATCTGTCAAAATTCCTTCTTGTCTACAACAAAAATTATTTTGAAGTCGTACTCCAAATGTGAAAAGGGCAATCTATTTGCCACCAGCTAGGACTGTTTCGTGGTTTAGCCAAAATGAGGAGGTTGTTGTGAAATAATAGTAGTGGGATAGACAACTGATGTCACTAATTGGAGCCTATGCTTTTAGATTAGCTAGACATACCAAAGACTAAATGGACATGAAAGCTGAATTCACCTCTCACCTTAACATATGAGCTATCTCAGCTGGGCTTAGAGCTTGTTGTTTAATCAGTGAGGAGCAGCCTCTGCTGATACTCCCAGCATTGTTCCTATTTGTCATTAAATGCAGGTCATCAGTCTATGTGATTCTCTCTTCGACCTTAGTATTAAATTTGCTATAAAGAAAACAAAAGCACTGGTTAGTGAGGCCTGGAGATGTTTGTCAGGGCTGCAGGTGCCATTCTCAACTGCAGACTTGAGTATAAAAATAAATCTTTGTAAAATCAAAAGCTTCCATTTATCTTGAAAGAGGGGGGAATTATGGGTAACTGAAGGTAGGAGAACAAAATTTCCAGATCTGAAACATAAACAAATTTTTTCATCGGCAAATTGGTTTTCGTTGCTTTTTTTCCCCTGGCTGCTTTGTCTTGGACAAAATTAACGTTTTAGAGATAATAAACTTTGTTTTTCCTTGTCAGAAAACTTGTAGAAATAATATTTTGCTTATTAAATTATGATGCAGTGCTGAGTGTTTAGTATCATGCTTTTTCATCACTGTATTAGTTTGCAAAGAAATAGGTTTGCAGCCAAGTATACATCCACAGTTCTAGTAAGCCCCTTCCTTCCTTCAGGTAACTTCCAGCTCTGCATCTTCTGTGTCCTGTGCGTATCTCTATATCCTTTGCCTCTCTCCATCAAAATGTAATTGCTAATATCTGATCAGAAAATGTCATTTAGATGAACCTTTTATCGCTTCTGTTGCTTCTTTATGGGGAAGACTGGTATGAACCAAAGGTTCATGTTAGGTATCGTGAGGGGGTTTTGGTGTTTTGTTTGTTTCGTTTGGTTTTGCAGTTGTTTTTCGTTGTGTTTTTTTTCTTTGAGAATCTCTTAGGAAGAAACACTGTTGATTTTTTTTTTTCAAGTGATTGAAACATACCAGAAACAATTCTGCTCCAGATTGATGTATGAAAGTCATAAGCTAAGGTTCAAGAGCTTGTTTGTACATGTCAATATGGTACCATATGCCGGGTGTTCTCCTTGAACAGGTATAGCCAACTGCATCCATCAGGAATGCAGACTGGGGCTCAAATTGGTTTAATTCTCTATACTGTGATTGTATAGGCACTAGGCTTGCAGACACTTCAGAGGTAACCTGCAGTGTTGTTACGTATTGTGCGAGCTTTTTATCCTACTAACTTTTTCAGGGCTCTTGTGAGCAAGTCCTGCTCTTCTCTGTTCACAGACTCTTCCCTGACATGCCTGGAAATACGTTGACTTCCTGATCATTTAGGCTAAAATGTGCATTTTGTTGCATTGGTACCTACAGATGCAAATAAGTTAGTTATGTTCTTAAACTAAGAAATATATAGATTTAGCTTATCATGGAATCAGAGACACAAAATGAATGGGTTTGCTTTGCATTTGGGAATAATACAGCTGGAAATAACATTCCTTCCGGTTTTGCAGCACATAGAGAAGTGTGTTTCTTAACATGGATCAAATAAAATAAAGTTTATTACACTGTAATTGCAGATGGAGATACAGGGGAGGGAACCCTTAGAACTGTGAGAATTAGGTTTGGAAGAAAAAGAGCTTTAGGACCGATAGCTAAAAGAATATGGCTCAGATAACATGACAGTGTTCTTTGTAGGAAGCTATGAACATACCAGACTGGAACTTACTGAATAACTTGGGGTGTGATTATAGCCCTTGACAAATTGTCTGAAAGTATACTTTGAATTGTGTATAAATTTGTTTGCTAATCATAGCAGTTTAAGTAATTTACATGATCTAGCACATTGCAGGCCTTCATCCTACCATCGGATTTTATTTCTTGCTCAGATAGTTCTGCCTTATGTGACTTGAATAAAAAATTTCATAAAATATCTAGATTTCTCTTAGAGAATGCACGTTCACCTGTGGGCAAGTCGACAAGCAGGAAACACAAGTTTGCTGAAAAATAAGCATGGCTGTAACTTCTGTGTATGTTTGTGACTGTTACTTAAAAGCTGGTGAGAAAGTTGCACTGGGGCAGCATTGGTGTGCATTCAGATGGGCAGAGTTCAGACACTCCAAAGGGCTTGTTAGCCCTCTGGTTCCCTGTGAAGGGACAGTCTCTCGGTTTGCCTACACTGCATAGGAACAGGTTTAATACTCAATATAACTAGCCTGTCCATACAGCTTTTGGCACCACTTTAGATACATCGGTTTGAACTTTACAGATAATACAAAACACTGCTTTCTTTGTGAACAAGATCAGTTTGCTGGCTCACTGGGGTGGGAAGATGCAAAAAATAAAAGCAAGTAATTAAATAAACTACCCTGTAATAAACACATTGGTTTGCAAAGCCAGCTGCTGGGAACAGTCATGACACCAGGAGATCTCTTTTAGGTGAATATACTATAATTCAAGCTGACGAGTGCCAAGGCTACATGAAGGACACAGGGCTTGAAAGATGATGCTAAGGTGCTCCAACCTTCAAGGATCACAACAGTCAAAAAATTAGGCCCTCAGCTTGAATGACTAAAAATCCCCATTAGAAAATCTATACAAAACCACGACAGGAGCCCACCAATGCCGTTCCATAAAATGGATGCCTTAGCAGCTGATCTGCAGCAGTTCTCACTTTTGATTACATTGCAGGGATTACCAGCTAATAATCAGATCGGTGCCCTGCCAGTTTCCCTGTATCTGCATATCTTCATTATGTATTTATCCTGTGTTGTGTCTGATTACAGCGTAACTGAGCAGCTGGAATTGTTATACTTACTCAAGAACTGACTTTTTTAAAGTTTGTGATGTGAGAGCATATACCTTAGATAGGAAAATTGATCCATTCTATTAAATAGAAAATACTTGGGCTGCAGTGTAGAATCCCATGCAAGGTATGTCAGCTCTGAACAGAAAATGTAGTAAACTGACTGTGCCACAGTTAAATCTAGTTCAAAACTTTACCAAGTGTATGTGGCATTTAACCTGGCCATAAGTTCTCTTCTGGCCTTCTACAAAGATCTGAAATTTTGCCAGAATTTATACCAGGAATGGGCTTGTTATAATAATTAAAATTAAGACAAGATAACATTTTGTACTTGCAGATGGTACAGAGGAACAATTGGGGCTGATCTTGTAGCAAAGAAATGCAAATAAAATGTCAGTTATTTAACTACATAGCCTGAGCCAATGTGAGCTGCTTCTGTGCGTCTTAAGACCTTGAGTTCTAAGGTAAAGGCAGACCCAGTGATCACAGCAGCCAGTTTGACTGCAGCTCTTTGCTCTCAGCAGCAGGTAGGATATGGCATCATTCTTTGCATTTGATCATTCTGTTTCCTGCTATGCATGTTCGCCAGTATTTGTAATTATTTTGATTAGATTTTTACAGCTAGAGGTGCTCATTAATATAACATGTAGTTGTATACATTTTCCTCTTCCCTCTTGCTCTGCTTCTTGAATTTTCCTATCGTTCTGAATTCAGCTACAGTCCTGAGGGTGGGTATGTGTGAAGTATGGACTGGGTGCTATGCATGTCCACAAAGTAATTTCTCTTGCTTCCTGGTAGCTGAAAGGCAAGAGGTTTGTTCAGGGCCAGCTGATGACAGAGAAGCAATATGTCCCTCCTGGCCACATAGCCCTCAGATTATAGCTCCTTCTCAGAGCTGCAGATAGACATTGATGTTACACACTTACTTGGAAAGATCCAATTTTCTTTGAACTAATCAAACCATGAAGTGAATGCGCATGTAAGCATCAAAATAAGAATTGAAGTAGGAAATTTCCAGAAATCCATGGCATTTGTTGATGACCTCATAAGAGTCCGGGAACCACACCAGTAGTTAACAGGTAGCCTATCGTGGAAGCATGGACGTGTTGCTCTTTCTAGCAGGATACAGACAATAGCAGATTAAGGGGTTCAATTCCTGCTTTACTCCCAGTTAGTACCAAATGTATTTCTGTGAGTAGGTTCAATCTTTGGTTGCATTTCCAAACCTTTCTGTGTGACCCTGTACTATTTTTCATGTTATTCTCAGTGTATAACCATTCAGGAGCTTTATTCTATGTGAAAATTGACCTTGTTGCCTTGAACATAAACAAGATTCCACCCCCACCCCCCCACCCCCTCCATTTTTAACCTCTTTTGAGTTTCCAGTTTGTAATGAATCTTAAATTCAGCCTAGTTTTGACTGGGCTGTAGTCTAATTCACAATGCTTGTATGCTGTCTCAAGGACAACGGTTTTACGTGTATCATTTAACTTTTTAATTTTTCTGCTCCGAGCTCTTACCAGTTCCTGGAGGAGTTGGTTTTATCATGTTTCCAACCCTTCACTTTCACAAATCTAAAGCATCATTTTTCTGTTCTGAAGACCCAGCATCTGGTTATGCTCATACTGAGCAAAATGAAATAATAGAGGCAATAGCATACCTATTAGATCACTAAAGAAATCACATTTGGTTGCCATTTCCAGCAACATGTAGTACTTTTGCAAGACAGTACTATTACCTTGCATTTGGAAGTACTGAAAACTCTTTCCACAACTTTCATGGATGTTTGCCTCAGAACTGAATGACTCCAGTTTAATTTAAATGCAAATTAAAAGTACATAGTGTTTAAATGTTTAACAGACACACAGAGGATTTTGCAGAGCAGAATCACTCACTTGCTATGTTCTGTAGTGGTTATTATTCATTTATTGCCACATCTAAATTCCTTAATCAGATCCAGATGATATTCTGCAGATTCCCTCCCTCCTCCCTCCATGTAGATGGCCATTAGGAAAACTTCCCAAGAGCTGTGCCAGCTTGGCTTCTGCAAGATGCTGCTGGTTTCATAAATCCTGCCTGGAAAATAGCTTCCATGATTGCACAGCGTAACTAATGCCTTCTAATACTTTCTTCGCAATGAATAGCAAAATTGAAGCGAATGGCAGGCCTTAGTTCCTGCAGCAATTCTGTATTCTGGCAGACTCTCCTCAGGAGTTCCTGGCCTCTTTTTACTGGAACAGACTGCATGTTTGAAAAGAAGGACAACAGGGAGTCTCTAATTTAAAGCCTGCAGAGGTTTTAGAGGGACTGTTCTCAGCTCTTGAACATCGGTGCTATGGTCTTAGTGTTGAGAATAAGGCTTGTCCATATTCCTAAAGCCTCGAGTATGTTATACTTTGTACAGCCATTTATTCATAGGTGTTCACTGTATTTCTAAAGTCTTTATTACTGGTAATTTATGTATTATTCTGGTCATTCTGTTCAGTGTCATTGTGGGTTTTGATGTACTTCATGTCTATATAGTCTCCAGGCTTTTGTAAATAGAAAATGTTATTGTTTTAACACAAGAGCAAGATAGGATCAGGTCAATACTTCTGTTACTCATACATGTACCTGTAGTACCATGGCCTTCTCCCCATGCTGGACCTGGGGACATGCAGGTGCACAAGCAATAACAGTACAGCTATTCTGACCTCCATCAGCAATGACAGTGATTTGAACACATTCAAGTTTCTGATAGAATTTTCTTTTCTGTGAAATAGCTACAGAACTGGGATTGCAAGAAACGGGTTGTCTTGGCTGTCTGAATTGCTGCAGATTCCAGTTACAGTCTCTTTATTTAATTCATCTACCTAAAAAAACGATTCAGTTTTTCATCACCTTCAGCCTTTGCCAGTCTGGAGTTTTCCTTATTTCTTATGTCTGCTCAAATTAATAAGTGGAGAAATTGGGTTTATACCAAAAATATGTGTATTGGATCCTGCTGCATTTCACATATTTTTGATATTCTGACTTGCATGGAGATCCCTAGTCTGAGAACTTTTGAATAGCACAGGCAATTAATTCATACATTCATGTCTTCTTCATACTGTTCAAGAGCTATGAATTTAATCCTGTGTATGGCAAGTTTCTCAGATTAACGTATTCTTCAATTTTGTTCTGGCTGCTGCTGCTGGTAAGTAAATAGATAGAAGATCCACCCTTCTCAGTAGGAACTGCCTCCAACCTTGGACAAAGTGTTGCAGCCACAAAAGTAGGTGATGGTGACCTGATTTTGTTGCATACAAAATTTCTTGGGGCGATACTGCATGGTGCTGGACCTTGGCTCTCCGGCGAATGCAAAGTGAACAGGAGCACTCGGGCTTGGCTGCAACTGATTTTAGCCAATGATGCCGGAGCCAACATGCTAATAGTAATTCAGAAAGTGTGTCAAGATTTTCTGACTGACAAATGAATCCAAGTCAATTTCTGACTTCTCAAATTAAAGCTTAATTTTCTTTCTGATTTAAAGTGAAACCTATCCCCGCTGCTTTGCAATATACTAAATACCAATAGTGTAACATATGTATCTGTTCTGCCTTGTTCATGCAAAGAGGAGATGAATTCATATTAACAGAGGCTGGTCGGTAACTAATGCCTTCACTCAAAATACTGTGCTGAACGTAGAATGCAATGTATCATAGTGCACTGTATGACAGCAGAAGCTCCCCAAGTAAATGTATCCTCATACACTATATGTTAGCAAAAAATAATTATTGAATTCACTCTGCAGAGCAACTGTGTGATAAATAATTTCAATCCTTTAGTTACTCACTGTAAAGAATCTACTTAAATAATTACTGATTTACTGACAACAATTAAGTTGGCCTAAGAACCCCAGATTAATAATACACTCTGCTCGTTCTCTGGAATAATAACTTAGCTGCCATCTCTAAACATCATATGTCTTTATCTTGGATTCTGATAACTGTCAACTTGTCCTGACCAAAGGAGTGGAGCTATGAAAATGTAGCTAAAACAGAGATTTCTTACATCTCAGTAAATCTCTTTCCCTTAGTGCCTGTTGTCTGCAATAGTCAGGATTCTAGTGAGGCTCTTAATTTTTTAGTTTAATCTGGGAAAGTAGGTGCTGTAGGTTTTGGTTATACAGATCAATGGACAATAAAAGCCATTTTGACTTGAATGAGATTTTCTTTTTGCAAGAATGCAAAGAGAATACTGAAAACAATTTGACTATTATTGTTTTAGAGACTAAAATTCAGGTGCAAAAGCATATAAAATAAATATTGCCATGAAATCTGTGATGAAGGGAAGTTTGTTGCTACCTAGCTATAGCTGTATGTAGCTGTGTAAAAAGTTTAAGTAAGTAACACCTGTTATGTTAGAACACCCCCCCACCCCCAAATAGCATAAATTGCATTTAACAGAAAGGAAAAAGGAAACAGTTTTGAAAGCTTCTAGCTGATTTAGGAATCTAAGTCATATCATGAGGTGATGTGGGCCAAAACCACATAGCTATATCTTCAAAAATATTTTTTGGAAGTAGTTGGACTACAGTGGCATTCTGAACGTTTTTCTAGATATCCATTTGCATTTGAGGAGTTAAGCATATTTTAATGTCTGTGTCTATGTGATTTATACTTTAAGGCCTGCTCAAAGCCTTTTACTGCTTGGGCTTCCAGCTGCCCAGTCACTTACGAAAGCAGGATTTAGCTGTTCAAATCCTTTAGACCTGATGATGCTTAGTGAAATGGTATGAAAAAATTGAACCGGGCTGCCTAAAGATGCAGCTAAGTAATCAGCAGTATATTATGAAATGCCTGCACAGGTTAGGCTTGGATTCAGTTTAAGTAAAAATCACAAGTGCCAGTGCTATTTATTGGTGAGGGTCTGATCAGCGTATGGGGATAGTGATCAAATGCTTTTTATCCGTTCTTAAATGAGGAATGATTTTCTGCTGATGTATTGTTCTGAAATGTGTATATAGTTGCAGGAAAGTACCTGCAGAAAAAGTAATCAGGCCAAAAAGATAATGCTCTGCTTGGTGCTCCTGAGATTGTCCAGTGCCACCACCTGATAACGCCACCTATTCACATCTCTCATAAAAGGCATGAAGACACTAGCTATTAATGCTCTTTTTAAGTACAACTTCGAGCAGCTTGCATGAGAGCAGATCATGCTGTATCCTGCACATTGTGCTCCAACCCTTAGCACTTCAAAGAGTCAAAGCCAGCAACTACTCCAACTTTCTTTGTTGGTAATAGTCTTGATTGCTCATACCTGACTGGGAGAAGGAGCCTCCAGCTGAAATGTCAGCAAGTGTGGGAGCTGCTTGCTCTTTGCTCCAGTAATAAATAGATTTTAGATTGTGCTCTTAACATTTGGCTGGTTGCAGAGTTCTGCTTTTATTCTAAAGGGTTTTGTAGGACTGAGAGGGACCTTCACTTGACTTTCTAACTCTAGGTTTCATCTTAGTATACATGTGTTCTGGAGCGTAACATAACAGTCTTTAGCACTTTCCCCCCTTTTGTTTGGAGTAAAAATGAAAAATGGGAACTTGTTGAATGAATTGGAGAAACTCTGATATTCTGCTTGCCATGGACTGCTCAGGCCTTTTTCGGGGACTTGGAAGAGAGAATAACCATGATGTATTCCATTTGTGACTGAGCCACCAGGCTAGTTAGAGATGTAGGTCACAGTCACCTATTAAAATTTGAGAATCACACTCTGAATTTGAAGCTGAAGATGTTTTGATCAGTTTTTAATGCTAGAGGATTGATCAATGATCAAGTGTTCAGTGATTGCATTGAATTTATTCTAGTATTTCTCCAAGTTTGGCACTGTTTGGATAAGGGTTAGGTCTCCCTTTCTCTGCTTGAGTCAGACTTTTAGATGTTGACAATAATCCTGACGTTTTATGTAAGCTGAAATCTGTCCTGAGTGGGTAAATAGATGCCTGCCTTTATAGTGTCTGTCAACTAATGCGAGCTGTCAACAATACCATTTCCTTTTAATAAAATATCTGAAATTTTGCTTCTCCAGCACTATTAAAAATGTAACTGAAACCCATCCATTGCTGGAAGCCTATTAGGAGATTAAGGAACTGAATTAATCTAAATGTGTTAACTCAGCTACTTTATCCTTTCTAGATCTTTGGATAATGTCACACATAGGTGCCATAACCTTCAGAAATGCCGGTGTTGTCAGAGGGAAGATCCTTAAGAGGGGTCGGGAGAGGAAAGGCAAACCATTAGCTGTCATTTGTGACCATAGAGGAATCTTTTGCAAGCAACCTTACCTTTGGTTTGTCCTAAAAAAACCACCAAAGAAAACCAAATGCAAAACAAATGCTACCTGTTGCTTTCAAGATTCTTCCTTATCTAAATTCCCTGTGTTTGGAATGTTCACATCAGCTTCAGTGGCCAAAGCGTTCGTGCATGCCTTGGAAGCATGTTCCTGGCTGTGGCAGGGTTGGCCACACAGATAAGCAGGCGCCCCGTACTTGCTTAGCTGAACTTGTCACCCAGAACAGGGGTGGTGTGGGGGGAAGGGCTGCTTTGTGGAAGGCAAAAGACCTGCCTTTCTTGAGACCCGGGCTAAAATCCCAGCTTTACTGTTTTAAGTGTGTGACCCTGAATAAGGTGGATTTTCCAAGTTCCTCAGCTGTTAGACAAGACTGCATTTTACCAGACTGTTGTGAGGCTGAAACTCACAAATTTGACTCAAATTTGTAAGCTAGTATAAAGGTAGCTCGCTCTTCTGTTTCCTACCAGACCTGCAGTGGTGATTTTAGGGGAGATTAAGGGATCTGTTAAACTGTGGATTAACTACCAATAATAATGTTGTTTCTAGAGATACATTCTTAATGTCCTTTTGTAATTATTCTGATAGTATTATTACAGTTGTCTTCATTGTGTTACAATAGCACTGCATTGTGTTACAAAAGGCACTAAGCAGAAATCAGGATTTGGAGTACCGTGTGTAGATAGTACATATGTGGAGTAAACATTTGATGCTCTAGCAGAAAATGCACACTTGCATTTTAAAACTAGGTGCTAGAGAGGGATAAAATAAATAAATGTAAGAGTAGGAGACCAATGGTAATGAAAGAATAGCAAGTAGCAGACATCATTAAATGTGGCAGTTTGTTTCAATTCCTACTTTTTTTAAAATTATTTTTGCACGCTTGTATTCTGTGAGAGATGGATTGTGATCTGTGGATGAATCATCCTTACTGGGATCACAACAGCTGAAGTTGTGAGAGGGCAGAAAGGAAAATGTTTTCCATGAGGCATTTCAGTTTAGGTTCTGCAACATTAAATACCCACTTTTCCAAAGTTTTTACAGCTCTTGGCTGTAAGGTCGTTGCTTTTTGCTTCAAAATGTCCTGGACTGGGAAAGTCTCCAGTGATTTGTTTCATAACATCTTGCTTGGATAATGTGACCAAGGTGGGGGTTTTCCCAGTTTGCCCTGGAAATAAAAACTACTTACATTGTTTAACGATTTCTGATTGGAGAAGCACTGATACATGAAGGAAATTCTTGTACTATGACGGTATATGTTAGGGAGGACTATATTTCTATGTTATTCACAAAAGACACCGATGTGTGAACACTTCACTACCCTGTTTTGCAAGACAGAAAAGAATCTTTTGAGAATGATCTTCTGGAGATATAATCCAGGGTCAATGGTGTTCCTAGTGTGGACAATAATAAAGTTGTTGGTTTATCATGCTTTGAAATGATCTTGTGAGACACAGAAAAGTGTTACTGTTCTTGCGGAAGTTTCCCTCATTCATAATCCAGGACAGCTCAGAAGTAGAGAAAAATGAAAGGATTGTGCTTTAAAAAATCACAAGGGTAGACAAGTCCTGCCACAAAACGTTTTCTAGATAAATAGGTGTAGCAGAAGATGCTATCAGTAGCATCATCTTTATTTTTCTATTCTATTTTCATCCATTCAGTGTGAAACCACCCCAAATTCTGCTTCTGCTCTCTGAGTGTAACTGCCACTGAGCATTTGGTCACTGTGATGTCTGTGTATGCTTTCTTGGACCATACATGTCTAAGATAAGTCAAGACAATAACTTTGGTAGAAAACGTCTTATGAATTTGAAAAAAAAATAGACAAAAGGAAGAATTTTACATCTGAATTTAAGCAAATATGGAACGGTACAGTTCATTGACAGAAAATCATCTTTATGCAAGACTGATACTACTTGCTTAGTTCACTTTGTTCTGCTCTGAGTCTAGTGAGAACAGAGGGGCAGGAGTGACCTTCTTACCACTGCTTTCAGTCCTGCCTTTAAACCATATCCTTCACATTTCTGTTGGACACATTTCATTTAAGTAGTTCTCAGGACAGATTCATCAGGGCAAGGTAAATTATTTAAGGCTGATGGACTGCTGTGTAACTCATGGTGGGTTTTTTTTTAGAAAAGTTAGGCCTTGTTTCTGAAGCATGATTTTCTTAATGATAAGATGCAATTACACTTCAAAGAATATATATGTTCCTGCAAAACATTAGTTTTTTCACCTTACTCTTTCCAGATTGCCTGGAAATGTCCCCAATTTATTCATTAGAGAGTGAATGAATCAACATGGCACAGAACCAGAATAAGGTTCACACCAGGAGATGTGAAAACACAATATTGAGATAGAGAAAGGAATTCTTTTCATGTCTGGAATAGAAATACTCTGAAGATACAGTATCTGTGCTTGCTTTACACGAATATTTTTTTCCTCTTCTTACATTTCCATTCAGAAATTGCAATTCTGTATAAAGGCCTTGTATTTTTTTCTCTTTTTTTGAAGGGAAGTGGCATGTATTGTAAACTGTTATCTTAAACAATAATGACTTGTTCTGGACTCCTTGCTGGTGACTAGTGAACCACAAATATATGCTGATGGGAACAAAAGATTATCACATTATTTACTTGAATTCAGCAGAAAACTTTGATTGAAGGGGGTCTGTTTGTACATTTGTTTCCCAAGAACATTTGAGTGTTGGATCTAAACACAAAATGTAGTCATGGAAGCGTGGGGGTGGTTTACTCTAGTGTTGGAATTTTTACCAAAAGCAGTTTGATACACATCTTCCTAGTTCTTTGCATGTTTTACCAAATGAGGAAACAGATCCAACAAGCAGCTGAGTGTTTCCTAGCTGGCACAATGTGTATTCTATTGTAATATTCCATTTTTGTAAGTATTCAGTATTTTTGCAATTAGTCACTTCCACCTGACTCACACAACTAAAAAAGATATGTGAATGGCAAACTGTGAACATTTGTGACAAGATTTTAGCAAACAGCCTGAAGAATGGTAGTTAATAAATGTCAGTATCTCATCCAGTTCCAGGACAAGACATGACGTAAATCCTGCTGAAGTGGTTGGAAGTCTTTCAACCATTTGTCTCCATTAGGCTTCAGATCAGAGGGCTCATCAACTAAAATGGGATGTATTCAGTTATTTATATTATTTGTAGCTTATTGTTAATAATCTGTTAATGACACAGATTATGTTTATTCAAAATGTCTGCAGCTTTTCTATGTGAAAAATCTTTCAATCCCAAGATTTCTTATGATGTAAATTGCCAGTCAAATCATTACAGCCATTTGGCAATGGGTTTTTTACTGCCTCACCTTCCTGTCCTTAATGGAAAGGGGAGAGATACAAGGAAATTAAAAATAATGCAAATGCAAGATAAGAATTCTAGTCAAGTTTTAGGAGGGCTTTTTTTGTTCTGTTTTGGGGATTTGGGGCATTCCTCAAATAAGATACAATAACCTCAGCATGCTCATGATAATATTATCATTAGAATTTCCATGCTATAATCCATCCAGAAAGATAAGTACTTCAGAAAAAGAAACCAGTAGATTTCAGGTACCCTAGATGTAGCCATTGCTAACCACTGTCATGCATCCGATTTCAATTTTGTATAAATTCTCATATAAAAATAATTATTTTAAAATCCGTGCTGCTTTAAAAGAGTAGCATTGCTCCCTTCTTGCATTTCTCTGACTATTAGAAGTGACTTATGATGGAACAGCTTCTGTCATTCCATTTTAGCTTTCTAATTGACAACATAATTTTTTAGTATTAACTCTGAAAAGCCTGTCTTGTTTTTTCTTTCTGTTGGTTTTTTTTCCCCACAAAAAATTCTGTTAATTTTCTGTGATCTTAAATGATTACACCAGGTATATGCTGCTAATGCAAAAATGAGATGGAAGCAAACAATGCCTACATCTTTGTACATTCCAGTTCCTGAAAACAGTGGAGTGGGAGGGTATGTTAAATGGCATTTTTCAGCAGCCAAATTATTCCTCACTCACATATCAAATGCTCCTTCCTGAATACATAATTAACCAGTAAACTTCCTAACTAGAACACAAAAGCTACATAGAGTGCTTCTGACTAAGCAGGGTGGGATGGGTACTTTTAAGAGTACTGGATATGCTTAGGTCCATATAGCATTGAGATACATTAGCACTGTAAGAGTAAACAGAGTAAATGTTTAGATTAAATACTGGCTTTTCATATCTGGGATAAATGCCTACTTTGCATTAATATTCCTACTAAGTGTGAAATCAGCTTTATCATAGCTCTGCCAGGGTCTTCTGAATAGTATTTGGCATCTCAGAAACTTTGTGGTCTCTCAGCACAGTTTGGGCTGCCTGCCCTTTCTACTGAAGGACTGAACTATCTGAAAGGTGTAGTATCAACTATCCACAGGGGGAGGGACCTTCCTAGGAGTGCATTGGCTTGTGTCCCCATCTAAGTCACTTTAGCTGAATCCATGCATTTCCTAAGCAGGGTTCTTTCCACTGCTTCAAAGCAGATAATGTGGGCAGCATCTGTGTCTTCACTGCACCAGGACAACACTTGCACCTCCAGAGGTAAAATAGCAGCACTGCTGGTATCACACAAGGTTATAATCAGATCTAGCAACGTGAATTATCTCCTTGTAACAGGTATTCCCTCTTAGGTGTTGGGTTAATTCATAAAAAAAGTGTCAATTCTGGCATCTTCCTGAATTGATGCTCATTCTGGTGCAAATACTGCCCAGGCAGCCCTGCTGTGTTGTGCTGTTTGATGTTGTTTCTCTTTGGTTGGTGATCATCCTAAGAGTAATTTCTTTGAAAACATCACAAATGTCTAAGTGTACTGGCAGCTTTCATAGGCATCCTGACATTTCAAAGCCAGGACTGAGCTTCCGGATTTGCAGTTTGCAGCAAGGTTGCAGATAAAAAAGTCTGATGTTATGGCCTGAATAGCTCAGATTTTCAAATCTACAAGTTTAACGGTATGTATACATATAGATACATAGTCTTCTGCATACAGAAATCTCTGAAGAACAGCAAACTTGCATCTGACTTACAATTTGACTTACAGCTGGGAAACCGGAGTTCAGCTGAAATAGACAACTGAGGTTATATTAACTCAATAAAAAATGTAGGCTCTAACAAAAATACCAGCATCTTTTAACAGAAGTCAAGTGATTTTCTCATTTGTCAGGCCAGCTTCTCTCAAGTTCATTACTCTTTCTTGATTAAATCTTTTTTAATGATTTCTACCTGAATGAGAAGCAGAGAAAGGGTGGTCACAAATCACTCCTTAGACAGACTCTGACAGCGATGTATATGACTCATTTATGTGCAGCTGGATGTAAGACTTTAATTCTTCTTAACTGTAAGGAAAAAGATAGCATCAGCAACAAATATCCTAAGGGTTTAAACTCTAAGAAGGGAAATTTCTACCATGTCATAGCTGGCAATAATTAGAAAAATGGAAAAAGTACTGCAAGTTTATCAGAAATAGATACAGAAATAGAACAGAATAGATGAATAGTGAAAAAAGCGAAGTAGTGTAATAATACAACACATTTAAGTTAATTAAGTCCATTTATCTCATAGAATTTATTTATCTGGAGGAGAACAGAAAGGCAACCTTTGCCTCTTTGGTGTATTTCTGTAATTGGAGTCTATAAACAGTTTGGTCTGTGAGCTGGACAACTTGAAAATGAGTAATAGACACCTTTTGGCCTGAGTAAAGGGACTTATATAGAAAGACTCTCCTATTCAAGACCAATAGCTACACAAGGTTTTATATGCAATCAAATCTTTCATTGAAAGATACAGGTATATTTTAATTTTATCCAAGGAGTACTGTTCTTACGGTCTAGCCTCTGTACTGGCATAGTGTTCGTGCGTGTACCTAACATTATGCACTTTGCTTAGTTTTACATGCTCAGGCCCTACTGGGTAGGGGTGTAAGAAACCTCTCACAGTGGAAACGAGAACTGTTTCTTATTCTGGAATAGGCAGGTCTTCATTTTGCATTGTGTTAGCATCTTAACTTCACTAAGATTTAAAGGTGTTGGGAAACAGAAGTGGATGCTGCTCTAGTCTAGATAGTGGAGTTGGGTTGCATGTATCTGTTTCAGCATCACAATATTGGAAGGATGCATGCTTCACCAGGCAGCAGTCATTGGGAGAGAGAGGAGGGTTACAAACTCCTTAGCTCCTCTAGTAAACCTTTGCTTAAATAAAATTAAACACGTCCTAGGTGCAGAACAGCAGATTCCCTCAGTTTGGCCTTTCAGATAGAAGGGAGGAAAAAATACTCCTTTTCTCTTCAACCACCTTCTTCTGTTATTTTTCTCTTTTATCTGCTTCTCCTCATAAGGCTGATTGTAAATGTCACCTATTGTGACAGAGAACTGGGCTGCTTGGAGCAAGATAACAAACGTGCTTTTTCTCCCACTTTACTTATATAAAAATAACATTTCTTATTGTACTTGCTTTGTTGCCAGCTCTTATCTGTAATTTGGATCATAAACCAGGACTGTCTTTTTCCAGGAACACTGAATAATATAATGGCTGGTAAATTGTGAGGATATTTTTTCTTTTTTTCTTCTTCTTTTTCTTTTGTTCTGAAGCTTTTGATGTTTCAAAATAGATTTGGGAACTATTCATACTCTATAGAAGAAGCCGAAACAAAAGCCTTTTATCATCTTTATTTCTGACTGCTATGTCTGGTTGTTTTAACATGTTGTCTTTCCCTTCTTTGCTAAAAATTGGAGAGGGCTTTTTTCATTGATACTAGTGTGAGTCGAGGCCTGATCTAAAGCTTACTGCTGTTGGTACAAAAATTTCTGTCATCTTCTGCTGGTGCTGAATGCAACTGGGAATCTTTGTCTGCAGTGAGGGATTTGGGTCCTTGGATAGGATTCCTGGCTTAAGGCTTTGCTTAAGAATGACTTCCAAAGGAAGATGCTCAAATGTTCCTTTAAGACTGATACTAACAGTTCTGAAACAGATTGCAAAGAGAGCTGCTGTGTGCAAAGTGCTGAGAAAAGGAGCAGAAAAAAAGAAAGCCCCAAATATTTAGCAGGAAAACCAGACTTTAAGATGGGTGTCAACATAGTGCATATCTGTTCTCTACTTTTTGGAGAACTGAACCTCCACTTTGCTTTCCAGAGCAACAGTTTCTTCTTTGCTTCCCACTTTCCCTGTTTTCTCTTCCACAACTGTCTACAGGAGTATCTGTTAAGAAACCAGACTCGGGAATAGAACTAAATCCAGGGCCAGGTGATTTTTCATGTCATGGATGTTCACCGGTTAGCAATTCCCTGGTAATTCTTGGATTAAGCAAGTTTAATCGAGATTAAGTAAGCACTGCAAATACTGCCCACAAAACTGCTCAAGAGAATAATTTTCATAGATTAGGGCACGGTTTACCGTTCTTTCATTAAATCTCCTGATATTTGCTTGAGAGCAGTGAATTCATTTTTGACTGAGACGGAATGGGTTTTACTGCATCTATCATCCTGTAGATCCATCGAGGTATTTCTGTCATGCTTATTGTTATGATACCTCGCTCCCGGAACAGTGACACTTAATTCCTTATTCACTGAGGCCCCCGGGGGCTAACGTGAGATCAGGAAGGTTGGGTCTCTGGTAGCAGTTGGAGGTGATCGAGTCTAACCAGTGGTAGGAGGTGGAGTGTAGCTGGCCTGGGGCAAGTTGCTAATTAAAAGATGCTTTTCTGGTAGTTTATGTCAGAGGAGCCCTAACATAACGTTCGGTAAGGGGCCCCTTTATTTCTTTTGAATGCCAATGAAATTATTAATAAGAAGATGGATTTTAAGTGCTGCTCCCAGTTTGGGTTTCCATGGAGACCACTGACCTGCAGCTACACCAAGGCAGACTTGGGGAGCAGCCCCTGTGTGCTTGCTGCTGTCTAAGCATGTTCTGTGACTTGGATAAAAATGCAGCAAATGGCTGTTTTGCACATCCAAGGCAGGTTAAATGCAGATGCCACAAATCTCAAGATCAATGGTTTTCTGCTTTAGATTTTTTTTTTTTTTTTTTTTTTTTGCTGCACTTGCAGCAAACTATGCTTGCAGACTGGGATGGCAGGGGAAAAATTTAACTTGGAGAGCAGTGGCTAGAAGCATCCAAGCAGAGCCCGCCTTGAGTCAAGAGTGTAAAACAAGGCCTGGAGGAGGCCACATTCCCACAGTACCCTGCTTGGTTTTGAACAGTAAAGGGGGAAATGACCTTCATTGTGGGAGTCTGTTCACCTTCCCTTGCCTGCGGCCGTTGCATGGTGCTGAGGATAGCAGGGAGCTGGCCCCAGTGACTGGACTTTCTGTGCTCCTGCTTACAGGGGGCTTCAGAAAATTCCACAACTAAGCATAATTTTGCAATATTAATTATTGTTAGAGAACCAGTTTTAATAAATTCAAACCAGCTAATTGGAAGTTTGTGCCCTTGATCTATCTGTGTGGGAAAAGCACCTTCCATAAAAATCAGTATCTTAATAGCCCCAACATCTTTCTTATGCCAAATTCAAAACATAAAAGCAAGCAAGGCACAGAGAGGTGGTGTTTAGCCAGCAGCTGCCTTATCAAAACACCAAGCCAGGCCAGAAGGAGGCAGGGGGGCTAGAACCACCCTAAGCCAAAAAGCAGAGAGGGGAGGGAAGGAGCTGAGCCCAGGCCCGGGGCAGGGCTGCAGTCGGTTACAGAAGGCAGCCGGAGGCAGGCGCTCGGGTGGCACCCGTTGCTCTAACTTCACTGACGCCAATTTGCAGCACTCCAGGATGTACTTCGCTGAACTGTCTGGGCTCATGGAGAGGATGTTTTCAGAAAGCTGCAGGCCAAGTATGGATTTCTGTAAATGAGTGTTTACAAATAAGCCGCTTACCACCTGGGCTTTACAAATAGCCACAAATATCTCTTTATCATGTAACCTCAGCCTCCCCAGTGAGGCAGAGCAATGACAGATGCAAATGTTAAGGGAAAATGTAAAATGTAGGCTTTGCAGAAATGGATATTTACAGCATCTGATGCAAGTGCTGGCAAGACCAAGTAAGAAATGCTCAGGGACTTAAATAAACTGAAGAGGTGTTTATGGGAAGGGAAATAACCAGCTTGAAAGAATAAAGAAGGGAACAAGACCTGTGAACATATTTGATTACCATAAACAGAGACCAGCTGCCTCACATTCTAGACAAATACGGTTTGAATTGTAATTAATTTCATTGTATAAAAACCACCACCTATAGGATGAAAAAGCAGAAGGTCTACCTTCCCTATGCCAGTCCCTGAATTAATGCTGCAAAAGCCACAGTAACCATAGACCATGCAGGAGATAAATGCCTATAGTTTATGACATCTACTCTGGCTTCACCTGTATAGATAATGCCAGATAAGTGAAACAGAAGAGTTTGGGGAGTGACTACACAAGTGACTAAAAAAACCATATTGTTTTAAAGCATTGTGGGAGGCACCTAGTGGTAGTGATGCACTTTAAAAAGAGTATTTATTGCCAGATAGATAACTGGAATTCAGGAGTTTTAAATATGTTTATTTTAAGATGTCGTAAACTAAAACTACAATTCAAACTGAAAGTGCAATAAGGACTAAAAAATATTTGCAACTAATGGTCAGATTAGAAATCTAGCTTTCAAATTGTTCAAAACCAGGATGCTGTCCGTTTGTACTGTTAAAACAAGGGGCCACAGCTCTGGTTCAGCCCTGGTGGTCTGCAGAGAAATCATACAGACCCAAACACAGTAACTAATGTCGCTACGAGGAACACTAAAGTAACATGAAACACACCAAAGCTTCGGGCTTTTTTTTCTACAAAGTTTTCTAGTTCTCAAGCAACTGTCAAGCTACTAGGTCTTTTAACACCTAATGGTCTTGAAGGCTGCTTGAGCACGGGTGGTTTAGCATGAATTGCAATTTTATTGGCACAAAGAGACACAGTTTACAAATTTTTTATACTTCTCAACTCAGTAAAAGTCAGCAGTGGGCGGGAGCTCTCTATTTGACTGAAACTGTATGAATGGTAGAAACAAAATAGCTTTACAGTTGTAGCACGGATGGTAGATAGAGTGCTTGTGTCTTAGAAGCAGGTCCTGCTTATACAGATGATGTGTGGTTATGCTTTAGTATCACTGTTAACCATGTATGGGGATTTTACGGTGTTCTGGCAGGAATAACTTGAAGAAGCAACAGTGGGTTTGGTCATGACAGTGTGTGACCAAGTCTACTGTGGTTTATGGCAATTTCTTATTTAGCAGAATAGTAAATACTGCTCCTTTTGGTGCCCCCCCCCACCCTTACCCTTGCCCCTCCCAGGCAGGTAGCTCCATTCCTCTAAAAATGGGGCTTAATGTGCACCCTGACTCATCGGCATATCCTGTGTGTCCTGCTGTTGCTGCAGGGATGATTCTTGACTGAAAGCAGGTATCTTTGGCCAGGCTCCTACCATGCTGGCAACCAGGGAGAGTTTGGAGATGTGCATATGTGGTGTGTAATTCATACATCGATTCCGTAGAGCAAAGTGAATTGCTGTCTGTGGCCCTTGGCCAAATAGAGAATAAGGCTGCAGCCTGCCTTTGTGCATGGCAGTTTTCTGGTTGGCTTTTATTGTTGTCATTTTTTCTCCTAAAACTGCATCTCTAAGTTCTTACTTATCTTGGAAAGTACAATGTTTCAGAAATTATAGTACACAGAAGGAAACTGGGGTTTAGCTGTTTTGAGCTTCCCAGTGAGCATTTCTTTTAGTGCCATTACAGAGGCTGTTATCTGAAAAATAGCTCTATTAAATTGAGCTTTGATATTTAGGAAGAAAATTATCTGATATTTCTTTCCATGTGAAATTATTATACTGATGCACAGCCAGGAGGGACTGTATTTTTCTTGCAGAAAGAACAGTTAGGTGTTCATAGGACCAAACATTTTGTTAATGTGAATGGGTTATTAAAAGTTGCTCTGCAAAATGTTTTGCTATTTGTCATTACAGATTTTGGGTAATGTAACAGTTACAGCGGAAAGACAGTTTGCCCTGCACACACGCATGAGCTCTGCAGAAGGGTCTAGGTGGCTGCAGGAAGAGGGCTGCAGAGCAGGATGCAGGGCGCAGGTGAGCAAGTGGTGTACCACCATGGCACCACTGCAGGAGAGCAGGCACCCGGTGCCGTGTCAGGGGTGGGGAGTCTCTGAGGCGGAGAGCCTTGCTTCAGCCTGAACGCAAGACTGCAGTGCTTGCAGGAAACAGCAATAAGGATGATTTCTTCCATTTGCCTTAGGCAGGTCCCTTTGGGTGTGCCAGCTTCTGTGGGGACTCCGGGTAAACACCTGTGTGTTGCTGTCATCCAGGTCTGAGCCCCGGAGCAGAGCTGCTACTGCACAAGGCAGCAAGTGCTGGACTTCAGGCTCTTCAGTGCCTGGGTTTGTAATGCCTGCTCCTTTCATGGATCGAGTCTGTTGATAGACTAGAAAATAAGTTTGATTCCGAAGTTGCTTTGATTTCAACTGCCATGGATTCAAGGAGAAATTACTCATAGAAGTGAATTTTTTGAAGTCGTGGCACAACTATTACCCTTTACTGTCCACTGAAATTCTTCTAAGTGGCAACTCCGATCCAAATAAGCTCTGTTCTTAAGATGGCAGAGCACAGCACGAGTTACTTTATTTTGCAGCACAAACGTATTGAGCTCCTGTATTGAGCGTCTGAGGCAGACAATTCAGTAAGTGTAAATAGTAACTGATTTTGACAGAAATGCGTTGTACACTGGAGACCCTTCAAACAAGCAGAGAACAGCTTTCACACATTTTTTCCAGCTACATTGTAGAACAGGATGTGGGAATCCAGATTTGTGACACTCTGGGCTGATTCCTGCTCCCCTACTGGAAAAAAACAGCAAAGACCGCACTGCTTCACTCCTGTAGCTTTTTGTCTGTGACAAATGTATTGACATGACTTTTTCTGTGATTATTCATTTTCCTTTACGGGTTTGAGAGAAAGTTCCTTGACAGTATTATGGAAAGAAGCAGCAACTATGCTGTGTCAGGAGAGGAGGTATAAGGTGTGTAATATACCCTGGCTCTGCAGCTGTGCTGTAGAATGAAACACTGAGCTCTCCCCTGCAGAATGTAAGCAATGATGCAAATTCTGCCTGCTGTGGGGCAATCGCTGTTTTTAACTGGGGGAGGATCGCTCCTGAAGGTGATATAAGCGGTGAAAGAAAAAAGGACAGTTCAGGAAATTTAATACATACAATGTAATAAAAGCACGTCTTTGCACATGGCGGGCGCGTGTTCAGGGAGGTAATGATGAAGCATTTACTGATACAAATGTGGGGGGTCACCATCTGACCTCGCCTTGCCTGGTGTCCCTGTGTATGCACGCTTGGCAGCGCAGCATGCTGCACAAACCTGCTTCAGGTGCTGCTGCAGCACAGCCGGGAGCGGCAGCAGGGACGTCTGGTGGGGCTTTGTGCTGACCTTGGAACAGCTGTCATGCTCAGGGGCTCTTCGTGACTAATGCCGTGTGGTGCTGCGCTGTGCCACACGCTTGCTGGCTCAGGGCATGTGTGAAATCAGTGGGAACAATCATGCTTATATGGGATCTGCTGCCAGTGCATGGACAGTCGGTTTGTTGGGGGGAGGCTGATGAAGATGGATGTGGGAAGGTGGTGTTGCTGGGAGCTGCATCCAACATCAGAGCCTCCCCAGCTGGTCAGGGCAAGTTAAAGCAGCAAAATGCTTTCTGCAGCAGATTTTGCTGCAAAGACCCACTGAGGCTCATGGGTCTATCTATTCAAAACTTTATTCTGTTCAGTAGAGGTTTGTGTGTGTGTGTATAACCACCATATTCGAAAGATTAATATTCCAAGGAGATTTGGCTGTCAGCATTTCCAGAGGACCGATGAAGTCATTCTGGATGCGAGACCTTCAGATGGGGCTCTTTCACACCAGAATGATTTAGTCAATTGTTAGTTGCTGGTGTTACCAACATTTTACTCAGACTGTTTTCTTCCCCACACAATATACATCTTCTGCATGGCAATACTTCTCTGTGTACCATTTGCCCTACACAGAAGTTTTGAGATCTGTAATTAACTTTCCTTTTTCAGGCTGTGGTTGAACACTGTTCATAACAACTGATGAGCAGTAAAGGCTTAGGCAAGCTGCTTAGAGAGTTCCCAGCGTTAAACTATTTTTTTTCCCAGGTAATAATCAGCCACTAGTTTTGATACCCCTTAGTTTGAAGGTGTGAGAACATCACCAAATAATGGATAGTCTGGCTTGTAAGAAATAATTCTGGGAGACCTTTTGCATGCTCTTTGTTGATTTGCTGTTACTAGCAGGCAGTATTGAGCAGCCTGTTAGGCATATGAAAATACAAGACTGAAAAATATGCCTACATCATGGGGCACTACTACATAAACTTGCAGTGTGATCTATTGACAACACATCTGAGATTTTAATGCATAATATACAATCTAAATACACAATATTCAACCCACAATTTGTGAAACATAGTCCACAGACACTTTTTTTTTTTAATTATGCTCTTTGCTGCTGCAGAAAGCTGTTTGTGCAAACATTCGCAGATGCTAAGCCTCAGATCCTAAAGCCTCCCCCACAGTCATCAGCAGCGAGTATGAAAGACCCATGGGTCAGTATGAGCTCTGAGCTTTGCCCTTTTTCTTCTGTGAACATATGCCCACATATTCACCCACTCACTTTTTTTTTTTTTCTTTTGGAGACTGCAAAATAGGACAGATAAGTGATACATGGCTGGTGAACTGAGAAGACATGCTCACATTTAGTTGAACTGTGCAGAATCTGAAACAAAAATGCCATAAAGAAACATGTTATAGTCAACTTGATACAAATTTTAAATTGTCAAAATTCTACTATATAAGGCCCAGGTTTTCCAGGAGCATTCATCTTTGCTGCTTAACTTGAGAAACTTTTGGAGAGTAGAAATTGGTCTTTGTTTTGTTGTGCATTCTCCTCCCAAGTATTCTGAGCACAAACTAAAATTTAAAGCTTTTGCGGTGACAGAGTTGCTCATTGTGCCTCAGTGTATTTTTTTTGGCTTGAACTGTTTTATGCGTTGTTCCGTGTTTCTAAGTAGCTATAAGCAAATGCTTGGCTTGAAGAATGCTTAAAGGAACACATACAATGCTCATTCAAGCCTGCTTTTGTACAGTAACCACAGAAAATAACAGGGAGAGAAAATTTCTGTTGACTTTGGTAGAGGTCAGCCGGAGACTGCTCTTTTGGGAGTTACACACAGCAAATTAGCAATTGGTCAAGGAAGCTGTTTGGTAAAGGTGAGCCCAACAGTGCTTAGAAGTGCCTTATGACTCAGTATTTCTGTCGTGTGTCAGTACCTGGCGAAGACGCTGATGTCAGTGGTACATTTAGTATTGTAATCACCCTTGACAAGATGAAATATGGCCTCCAAATTCCAAAACCATATGGGATTATTGAGAAAGAAAATTGTGTGAACAGGGGCAATTATAGCAATAACTATCCATGACTACTACACTGAGTTATCCAAGCATAACACAGATATAAGGAAAGTATTTTTAAAGGCAAACATGATGCAAACCAGTACCAAAATGATCTAATTTATTATTCTGTCATGAATGATAAATGTTAAGAATACCCTCTACATTTCACAGAATAGCAAGAAAGCGTTCTTTTGTGCATGCCTTGCTACAGGATTTGGAGGGATACAAAGGGAGGAAGGTTTCTTCGTAATAGCTATTGAAAGATGATGAACCACCTTTCTCATCTAAATTCCAATCTTTAATTTTTCAGGATGTAATTGCTCTAGTTATTCTTAATCACATAATTCCCCTGCTATTTAACTTCCCATCATCACCCCACTACATCTACACAGCTATGCAACACCGAGGAGGCAGCTGACAGCCTATTAATCATAACAGAACTAGCTTTAACCTTGAAAACATGTCATCTAGAGGTTTGCACCCCTGTGATGATAAGCTTTTGGCTCTGTTTGTTCTCTGAGATGCAACATGTCTGGATTTACGTTATCATTTTCAGATAAAAGCGTAGTAGTAATAAAGTTATAATGCAGTATGCATTAGTTTAAAACAAAAATCACTATTTTGGTAATGCATTTCATTATGATCCTTTGCTATAGAGTGAAACTAGTCTTAGAACCAAAGCTTCAGTCTCCGAGCCGTTCAGGTGAGGCCTTAACCTTGTGCTGGTTTTCAGCCCTGGCTTTACTAAATCCTAGAATCTCTCTTCCTGCTGGTAAGGCTACAGGTTGGCAGTCCTGAAAGTGCAGAGGAATCCCACCTAGCTGATGCAGCTCTGGGGCACCATCAGAGTCACTCCCTGGTTTTGCTCTGATGCAGCAGGCATGGCTGGTGGACCCACTAGCCCCACTTCAGATGCAAGGATGCACCCATGTGTATGTTACACAATAAGGATACCTTTGCAGCTGTTAGTGAAGCGGAGAAATCTCTGCCCTAATGCTGTAGCAATTAGCAGATGCTTTCCATTGTGACAGGACACAGCAGAGCGTAAATATGTAACACAGTGGTTGAGGGGGCAGGGCAAAGGTTAGGGGCCACACTGCACGATGCTTGTGCCCTCAGCACTGGAGACAGCAATAGGTGAAAGAACAACAATTACTGTGTAGCATTAGTATTCAATAATAAATGCTCCATTTGTCAATTGTGAGTTTCATAGTGCTTAACAGAGGACAGTATCTTCATTTCACTGATGTGATAAAGAGAGTCAGGAAAAGTTACTTGCTGAAGGTCATGCACGAGGGTTAACGGCAGAACACTGACAAACCCCCTGGCATTTCTGAAACACCATCCTTTCTGACCCTGTGCTCGCAGGCATCCAAAACACGGAGAGTTAGTGGCGGTTGATAGCTGTAGTTACCTGCCTGCAGGAGAGCGCAAGCTGCCACGGAAAGGCAATTGTTGCTAGTGCATCCCCCTTCTGACCAGCAAATTATCTGTCCCCTCCGCACAGAAAACAGAGGTGAAGAAGGCACTGTTGTGGTCATAGGAAGAGACTTCTGAAAGATGTGTGTGTATATATATATATATTTTAAATATATATATTTTTATATGTAAAAATATGTGTGTGTTTATCTAGCTGTAAGTGTGTGTGTCTGTCTGTATGTATATTCACAGAATCGTAGAGTGGTTTGGGTTGAAAGGGACCTTAAAGCTACTTCCAACCCCACTGAGACAGAATTGTACTGATAAATCCCATTTTTTCACCTAGGAACTGACCTTGACCAGGTTGGGTTAGAAGAAATCATCTGCAGCAGTCATTTCATGAAATAGGCTCCTTTCTTAAAGGGGAGGGAATTACTTTCTTCAGTATATTCTGTGGGTATAAATATTGATACAAAAATACTGTCTGTACATTACCTAGGCACACCTGATGCGTATAGTAGGACCCTGCATATGAGTAAAGCTCTGCTTGTTTAATCACAACAATAGTACTTACAGGGAGCCTAAGTGTTATGCTGTTGTTTATAACCCATGTCAAAAGAATAACTGAACAAATACAAAGTTATTTTAGGAAATTAAGAGTTCTTATTTATTTGGGGGGAAAAAACCCAAAACTAAATTATTTCACCACTTACTGGCAAAGTCATTCTTGCTACATTACCTATTTTAAAACTCACATCTCATTCAATTAAGATTTCATACTGTTGACAAAATGAAGCTGTCCTGAAAAAAAGTATTGCAATAGCTGCTATATACAAGCCCATAAATAAACTGCAAGATTTTCAGGCTTCAAAAGACTGAGGACAGGAAGAGATTGTTTAAAGATTCATTTCAGCATTTCTTATTCAATACATTTGCTGCATTCAGCAACAACAAAAATACATTGAATTAAACAAAAAGAATGGATCTAGAAGGCCATGGAATACATTTGATTTTGTGGGGGGTTTTACTAGGATACCAAAACCAGAAGAAACCCCACCACCAACCTAGTACAAATACAGTGTTCTAGCTCCTAACCTCATGTGACATAAACAAGAAGACAAACTGCTTCATCACAAGTAACATTCAAAAGTTACAGCATGGGATACCGATTATCCACAGTGATCTCTGTAGACACAGGATAATAACTGTTCCCTCAGTATATAATACATCTATGTCACATTCTGAAGTATAAAATCAAAAACATTTTCATGCTTTTCTTACTTTTGGTGAATAATTTTAAAATATGTTATACCTGGATGAAAAACAGGTTTAGCCCTTTATACTGTCATTTCATACTGTCATATGTATGTCGCATGATAGGTGGCCAATATACATCAGCACAGGAGGAAGTGCAGGCAATGAAAATTGTGTAGAGGGGAATATTCTTAACAATTAAGATTTAAAGGGGGAGGAAAAAAGCTTTTATATGTCCTCTGGATCATTCCCAGAACTGTTTGTGCTACAATGCTTAGAAGAGAAATGATCAAGGAGGGTTTCAATGGTCAGTGTAGGAAGAAAAAAAAAGTAAACAAAAAAAACACCAAAAAACACAGGCTCCGGTATTAAAAATATGCTTAAATATGTTTTCTGCACACAATACAAACACTGAACTCTGTTATCACAGTACTGTTCTGCTACAATCTCCTCCATACATTCCGAGGACTCCTTTTACTGTGTATTTTGGGAGGGGGGAAAAAACCATTCTCAGGCCAAGAAAAGCTGATATATTTGCACAGCTGTAAGGCAGTCCAATGGAGAAAAGGCTAGGAAAAAGCCATACACAAAAGTCAAAATATAAGACACAGCCATTTAGACATTTAGCTTTTACTGACCTGCCTTTTAGGCAGGCTGGCAACAATTTGACTTATTTAGCAATAGGAAACACAAGATTAGAAGCCTATCTTATTTCATCATGTGTATGTGTGATATGCAGTATGTCACATTCTGCTCTGTTCCAGCTACATAAATCCAGCATTTATCTGGTGAAACCAAGATAATTTCTGGAGAATGTTTTAATTTGTAGCCACAGACAAACTTGGTGGATGGTGGGTGTTCAGTTTGGTGACCGCACCAAGTCTTGGCCAGGAAGGGGAGAAGGCGGAAAAGATTGGGCCAAACTGAAACAGCTAATTTTTCCTTAGTGCAGGAAGGAAGCAAGGAGAAAACTCGTTTTGGATAAATCAAAAATGAAATGCATTGATGTTTTATAAACTTTCAAATCCCTGTCCTTTGGATGAAATGCTTCACTAAAATTCAGTCCTAACTGATGAATGTTTCCTGTTCCCCAAAGATCAATTTCCTTTTTCTTTTTTTTAAATTTACTATCCAATAAAGAATTCCCACCCTACGCATTAGGGTGCAAATACCTTTCTCTTGGAAATCAATAGCAGGTATCTTGCCCGATTCACTGGGACCAGAAATAGTCTGACCTGCTAAAGACACAAACCTTTAATTAAGAAAAAAAAAAAACCAACAAACCAACAGAAAACCTTTTAGCAAAAAATGACGTTGAAGATTTGCATCTTTCCCTCCTTTTGTAGTATCTTGATAGTCCAGTGTATTAGGAAAGCTAATTACCTTGGTGATTCCTGCCAAACAGTATGCTTGGTCTGTTAGGGAGACAGCTACAGCTAACAAGGGCGGGCTGCAAATAAGGAAACATGGCTGCAAAGCCACGCGGCAAAGGGGGCCTCGTTTTTGCAAGTTGCTGTCTGCTGAGTAAATCCTAAAGAAGCATATTTAGGGGCTCTGACCACCTCTGGGGCTTCTACTCTGCTCTACCCCCGGCTGGAAAGGTGCATCGTTGGTGCAACCAAGATTGCGCCCCTTTGTGCTCCAGACATCACTTCTGAGAACCGACAAAACACTGATCAAAAGAAAAATTACAGTGTTTTTTTTCTCCTTAAAGATATTTCATAGCTGCACTAAAGCAGAAGCTATTAAGTGCTGAGCAGAGTTTAAAACCACAAAGGCCTCTGGAGAGACCTATTCGACAGATGGCTGTAGGTAGCAATGCACAGACTTACTTGTAGTCTGGCTGTCTTCACAGCGTATCGTCATTACATTTTTGTGGTTGGACTTCAGTGTCTCGATTTGACCAGTAAAAGGGGAAAGGTAAGTCACAGTGCCAGGTTTTGATTTCCAAAAGCTAGAGTGCGTTTGCAAAATGCACTTGATGGACAGCTGTTGATTGCATCCAAAAGCTTCGGGCTTTATATTGTGATATGTCAGCAGACAAATCGGCAATAGAAATGCTGTGGACTGCTATAGGACAACCTTAACCATTTCTGCCTTTTATAGATACGATGTAAACAGTAATATCTAAGATACTAACAGGCTGCATATAGAAGATTTACATGTTCCATATGCTGTTTATGTGCACAGAGGTGTATGTGTGTATTAGCTTTGCTAATTTTGTGCCCGTACTGGGATCCGAGTAGCTGGAATATGCTTCTCCATCAAGTCCTGCCTTCCTTGTAGCATTTAAATTAATCACCACACTATGTATTTTGAGCAAACTTCATTTAGATAATTGGCTTCTGTAAGATAATAGATGTAAACAGAGAGTGCACAGCAAGACCAGAATAGCCCCATTACAACTGCACAATGGGAAGCATTTCATTTTAGAGCATAACAGTCCATCTTTCCAGAGGTACGTTGCCTTTCCTCTGTTCTGGGACCTGGAACAATTCGGATAGCTATAAGCCCTTTTCGCACACCTAATGTTTTCATCATTGCTGACAAACCCGTCCCGTGTATACTTGTGCTAGTTATTCTTACAGAGTCTGCTAACAGCCAAGTGGTAGAATGTGTTACAGTTCTGAAGGCAAACAGATGAGGGCTATTTACTCCACAAAACAATATAGCAATTTCCATTTTTTTAGGCCATGATTAAAAAAGCAGTTTTCTACTGGTATTAACAGTGAAAAGAAACTGGTGGGCATTGTGTCAGAGGTCCTGTATGGATGGCTTGATTTTCGCTGAGAAGCTGGTATTACTGTCAGACTGCTGATAAGTCAATGCGGTTGGCTGAATTGGTGCTCTTATCCCAGGTGTTCAACTTTGTGGGCGTTGTGCCTGGCCTGTTCCCAGTCATCTGGAAGACAAAATAATATTGAAAATAGATTTATTTATTTTGCTAAGCCACTCTTGTCTGGATGAAATAAAAGCTTGAAAGCATCTATTTACATTACAGTGTTGTCACAGAGTCCTGAGAGCATATGCCATAAAGGATTTTTAAACAGTTATTGCCAGGATCTAAGGAGATTGGCAGCAATCACTTAATAATACCTATCACTTCAGAAATCTGGTTCTTTATGAAAACAAGATGCCTTTTGCCTCAAGAACATTTAATGAGAGCTAGAAAAGCATGTTCACATACTGACTTATTTAAAAGTGCCCTATCAAAAAGCCATCATCATCAGACAAATCCATTGCCAAAATACTGCTTGAATGCATAATATGAAGTCCATTACAGCGGGTGGGAATATTGAACCGTACTCCAGAGTTCATAAACATTTGTTTACTTTTATTTGATAGTTTACAGAAAGCAGAATTTTGTCCTTTGCTTTCAAAACATACTGTAGCTTCAGCTACATTATTGAGTTTCAACTCAATACTTGCGATTCCACCTGTCTACACCATGCATTAGGTTAGGTACTAAAAATACCCATGTGCCTTCTTAAGTCCTCTTCTTTCCAACAGAATTTAATGCGGAACGCTTTCAAGTACAATAGGAGGAATAAAAAGGAAAGGAGCAATACTCACAATGTCTGAGCTGAAGGGTTTCACATTGATGTTGCGAGTCGAACTACTGGTAAGGGACCAGACCTTGGTTTTGTGCTTAAAAGCAGCTCTAACCTTTGGGGAAAACAATTGGAACCCAGTAGATTTCTTTTGAAAAAGCTGTGTTTATTTTCACAGGTGCAATCATTTCCCCATTATTCTTCCTCCCCATTAAGGTCACTGTACAAAAAAGCAACAATCCATCCATCCCTACATTTTTCTTTATACTCATTTTCTTATTTTAAAGTTTAACTTTACTTTTCAAGTACCCATACTTTAAATACATACTGTAAAACCTCACTTATTTCTCATTTCATTGGCAACATTTTAAAGTTATCTGGATTATTCCATCCGCCTAGATGTCCAAGGTATAACTGCATTACCATTCATTTTATTAAAAATAATAACAGCAAAAAAACAAAACGGCAGGGCATATAAGCGTACATCCCCAGGATTTGCAGTCCTGGTTTTAAAGATTTCATAAGGTGCCATTGTAGTGATTTTTCAGCAGCTCCCTAGGACACTTTCACATTTTCTAACTAAATATGCAGCCCCGGGCTGGACAAGCTCCCCAATTCGAGCAGGCTCTCCCTGGAGCTCACATGGCCCTGATGGTATCCAGACGCCATGAGGATGTAAGCCAGCCACCAGCCTTTTGAAAACTGAAATTACTGAAAGATGGTGGATGAAATTCCCTATAGATCTAAGAAGATTCTTCACCAAGGTAAAAATAATCAGCTGCATAAAGAAAAGACAGTGAGACAGTAATTCCTTAGTCAACTAAGTGAGATTTATCAAGGATTACTGGCTGGGAGTGATTAACCAGTGTTACGATGTTGTGTTAAAGAACATCTTGTCAGGAGAAGCATAGTCTGCAAAACACATACAGTAATCTTTCCTCCGTGTTCTACACTGGCATGGCCTCAGCTACAGTACGATGTCCAGCATCCTGGGAAAAACGGGCCTGCTGGAGACAGCCCTGAAGAGAGCTGTAAGGATGGTAACAGGTCATGCATGAACACATTGCAAGAAGCTGAGGTTGTTTAAGCAAGAGCAAGACTGGGGGAAGACAGCGTAAGTCTTGCAGTCTTTCCTTTCCTGTGGAGAGGAAGGGAATTGCCTAGTCTTTATACACGTAGTAGCTAACACAGGAAATAAGAAGCTCAGACTACAGCAAGAAAGATAAAAACTACAATTTAGGAGTGGCAGTAAGTGAGGCACAGAGCCAAGTTGCCGAGGGAGGTCAAGGGGCTCCAAAGACTGAGCTGCCATGGGTGCCGCTGGCACGCTGGGTGCGCTGCAGGAGAGGCTGCTCAGGTCCCCGTCAGACCCATTCTCCTGTGCTTCTTTATAGTGTGTGTGCATTCCTTGCCCAGGCACACTAGGAATAAAGCTCTCTTCGTTACCCAACCACTTGGAAATATCTGCAGATTTCGCTGCTTTACAGTATCTTGAGTTTCACTATTATGGTAAGAATGAAATTCTCAAGAATTCTCATGGTTCAGCTGAAGAAGTATTTTAGATAATCACAGCATACAGTGGACCCAATAAGACCTGCTCTCCAAAAATGACAGTTCACGTTAGCTCTATATAAACTGTTTGTTTGAGGATACAAATTCTGAGAAGTTTCTGAATTTAATTTCTCATGAGGTTCCTGTAAAACTAGAAGCAATTCAAATATTTGTATTTAATGTAAGATACCTGAAGCTTGACAGCTGGAAGAAAGCATTCTGAGCCTGGGGGAGAACAGAATAAAGAAATACTTTTCCTCCTTACCTTTAACCTGCCTGCTTAACTTTAGTTGATTTCAGTAAAGATCAAGAATTTCAGACAGTCCTGCCTCCCCAGACTGACTGTAGCAAAGGTTCACATCAATGCTCTAAGGCGGACCTGGCTGGCAAATAATAAATGATGTCTCCACAGAAGAGCTGGAGTGCTACTGCTGCACAGAGAGGAGCAGCCAGCGATGGGGCAGAGCTACTTCATAGCGCCCAGAAGAGCCAGCTGTGGGAGAATCAAAGCTGGGAGCTGGGGGTTCGCTAGGCAGTACTCCTCATCAGCGTGCTGCAAATGGTTTTCGTAAGAAATTGTTGTTATCAGCAGTATTTTCTGCTATCTGCCATGGGAGGAGAGGATGTTGCAAGTTCCAGGCCCAGCAGAGATGGTCTCCACAAGCCCCATTTACATCAGCCTTGCCTTGGCTTTACCCCAGTTGCTCTGAGACAGCCCTAATGCAAAAAGATGCCTCGATCCACTATGGAAACCTGAATTTCCTGCCAAGAAAAATACCTGGAATATGTTCTACTCTGTTTGTCTTCCCATTAAGGATTGAATGAGCAATGTCCAAAAGTATGTTTTCCTGAGAATATTTATTTTCCTCTCTGGAACTGCAGATGTAACAAAGCCAGAGGCCCCCCAACAGGGACCGCCAGAGTGAGTCCTGCTCCCACTGCTGAAGCATCCTCCCTTTGCAGCACAGCCCATGCCCTGCTCAGCCCCTCCCGCCCTCGGGAGAGCTTCTTTTCTTAGTCTTAAGCTGCTGTCTCTTACGATGTTTCTCTTTTTAAACCTTTCCTGCGTCAAGTGAAATAAATGTCAGTTCAGGGTCAAAATGCCACAAGTCAAAGTCACTAACGGTCTTACATTAATTGAAAGAAAAAAGAAACTGGTGGCTTAGCAGACATAGTGGCATAGGAGGAAGTCTTTTCTTGTTTTACACTCATGTTACTTGAATTTGGTAACACCAGATTTGTTAACACCATTTGGTTACATACCTCTGAATTCAGAAGACAGTGAAACAGGAACATGAAAAATCCCTGTAAAAAAAAAGGGGGGAGAAGGGTGAAGACTGACTGTGAAGGATGAAATACAGTAAAGTGTCTCTCACAGTATTGTATAAAGCAAGTATTGATAGCTGGAGCCCTATAAATATCAAAGAGCAGGCCAAACTGTGCCCATGTCAAACTGCAGAAACCTGCAGCATTAGGATACCACGAGGCTTGTCTGGACCTTTTCCTGTAAAACACCATCTCCTAAACCTCGGGGTGCTAAAGGAGACATCTGGCTGCAACGGAGCTGGACTCCTGTTTTCATGACAAGAGAACGTTTTGCCTGTACTTGCAAAGATAAAGGCAGAGGGAAATGCTCTTTGGGAAGTACAAGGTCAATATTTTTCACATTAGAAAAGCAAGGTATTAGCATTAGGAAAATTTTCAGAACAGAATTTTGCTATCTTCGGGCTTTTTGTCAAATGGAAAGTGAAAAGGTCCCATCCCCTTTCCCTCCCAAAATAATTTTATTTTCTTTCGGGAATTATTAACCCAAACTATTGGTTTTTTATTCTGGATGAAAATTGGAACTTTTCTTATCAGCTTATAGGGAGAACTTTGTTGCACTCTTTTTGTGACCATAGTACTACTTCTTCTTGAGACAAAAAAAGGATTTACAGGAATTCATTTTTTCTTCCCTTTTGTAACCATTATTCAGGAAAGAATTATAATGCACCTATAGATTTAGGCCTCTACTGAAATGTCTGCTTAAAGCTAAGCAAGATGCTTACATTCCTTCTTGGACAGAGCTTTTTTCCTGGATTGGTGTGCTCAGAAGATGAGGGTCTAGCTGCCTGCATGGAAGAGTCATGTGCAGCAGGCAGAGTATCTCCACTTTTCTCCTTATGCCGCACCTTTCCCACAAACTTCTGTTTGCTTTCATTTAGTTTCAGTAATGAAGCCACAAACCAACACTGAAAAATTTTCTGTTATCTCTGCTGCAGAATCTTGCCTGTGGTACATGGTGCTGGAAAAATGAATTTCATTTCTCAAGCTCACTGTCTCATTTATTTAACTATGGCTACTGGAAACACTGAGTGGGATAAAAGTTCTGTTCATACAGAGACTAAACAATTTCCAGCACTGTATGGTCAGCACGGACTTGAAAGACAGAGGAAGGAACATAGAAAAAATCCAATAAACACAAGCATGTGAAAACATTACTAATGATCCATTTATTGGATCTCAGCAGCGGTTTGGTAGCCATAAACTTTCCCACCAGGTACTTACTTGTAGTGAATTGAAAACAGCAAATATATACTGAAATACTAATGTGTGGGCATTGACAGCCAAAACCCCAAAGATCCACGAGCTTCCCAAGATTGGTAAGAGAACAGCAACAGCTTTAGCTGTTAGTCTGAAAGAGAAAACAAAAATAGGAAATGTGATGAGACAATTAAACAAATTTCAGCCCACACACCAGGGAGTCTGTCAAATTATGCCTTGGCAGCAAGGCAGCGTGTGTGTGACTGTCTTTGCCATAAAATTGTTTTCATGGGCAAGTCTCTTTACTTACTCATTCCTCATCTATGAAAATGGGGATAACAGAACTTTGGTATCACATGCGATAAATACAGATCAAGAGTCAGTAACTGAGGGTGCAGTGGAAGAGATGGAGAGATGATCATGTAACTACTGCAGTCGTATTTTCCATTTACAGTGAAATATCATTTTGTCAGTGAGGAGTCAAGTGTAAGAGTCAAAAACAGAGGGCTGAAACTGAGAACAAAGGCAGCATCACACAGAAAAACACAACCCACTGTGCAGTATGTCGAGGACACATTTGTTCAGCACTGCAGCTGAGTCAAGACAACATGCTATTTCTCTTAAAGGAAGTGACTTGGGATTTTTATTCACCACAACTGGGAAGAAACATGATGTAACTCTGCCAAATGCAAAACACTCCAGTATTATTCTGCTACCCCCCTGCTTTGTTCAGAGTTGATTCACAGAAACTTACGCCAAACATTGAAATAGCCTGTGTTTCTTGGAGGTCCCTACTGATGTATGTTCGCTCTGCCTAGCTTGGAGGACTTGGCAGAATTTCAGTAAAAGGTGGTATGACAGCTGAAAAGCTAATAGCACTGAGAAAATGAGCGATTTGGGGATTTGCCCTAATGACTTATGTACAGCATATTTGTTATAGGGAAAATTGAAAAGAAATTGTAGTATACCACAGAATTAAATGATCACGGAAAGTTTTCTGCAGCAGCTGAATTCTGTGGACCAAATCTATATAGAGTAAACAAAGGGAGCCACAGAGAAAACAAAGACACCATGTTTTGAACTGTAAGAGCACAGCTAGGTCTCTTCATATTCAGATGAATGTGGTGTGCATATGATGTATTCATAGCCACCTACATTAAACACCGAAGAACTATGCACTTTATACAAGGAGCTTGTTTCCTTCACCTCCAACAGGAGTTAAGGGCAGCCGAGCCTCACTGAGTGTTCAGGACCCTGCTTCTTCTGAGGTACAGGCAATACTTGCACTGGTTTTCTGCTTTCTTCTGCTGCAACATTGCTAATACCTCTCTGCGCCTGAATACCATGCAGTCACTTCCAAGAAAGACAGGCACAACTGATGAAATTTAACTCACAAAGATTATTGCTTATCCCACACAACTGTCTTCTTATGAAGCCCTCAAAGCATCATCTCTGATTCATGCTAAAGAATTGCTCAAAAGACTTGTGCTTTTGTGTCTGTGTATACCCTGTAATAGTGACTTCAAGAGTGTAGTAATAGCCCAACAGAGTGTTTCTAGCGTTAGGAAGACAACAGGATTACTCTATGGAAGTCCTTGCCACAGGATGCTATGGACATCTAAATAGGATCCTATAAATTCACGGAAGATAGTTCTGTTGTGGATTGCTAAACGTGACAGTAAGATGCAACCACTTGTGCAGGAAGTCCCTCATCTTTTCGTGTGGTGAAAGGTGGCAGCATGTATTCAGATAAGAGTCACTCTGACCTTTGTAGTGGGCATGCAGGGTTTGATGGACCCCCCAGCCCATCTGGTTTAATCCGAGGTGGCAGTCCTTCTGTTCTTAGCCTAATCCATCTGGCTTTTTGATTAAAACAACAAACACCTCCACAGCTCATTTTCACATCAATTTGACCCAGTAAAGGCAAATGTAAAATAGAACAGGGCCAGGTGACCAATAACAGATTCAAGTCATCACTCACTTTTCCCCAGTAACTGCTACACATCTAGCTCACAGCACAGGGCAACCCAGAAGCATTCACATCTGTCCACTTTGTATCGCTCAGAAACACCCGTGAAGCCCACAAGACACTAGACAGCCCAGTGCAATTTTGCCTGTCAAGGATGAATACCCGCCAGGCCTTTGCACACCCAGGCACCACATCTACAGTGACAGCTACCAAAGGACAAACTCTTCCTCCAAGGCAGCTGAGTTCAGTTCTGGTGGTACAAGACAGAAAGAATAAAGACTGGACCTGTCCCCATTTGAAACCCAAATCAACAAGGCAGGTAGATCTAATCTCTACTTACCACAGCACTTACAAACACTGAACTTAATTCTTGTGTAGCCTGCAGGATTTAAGTACATGCTTACCATTACAATTAAATATGTGTTTAAAATATTTCAGTTAAGTTAGTCTACGGTACAATAATAGATGAAGAAGCCAAGAGGGCAGTAAAGGGATCAGGGGTAGTGAGAAACTAAAAGTCAGTCCATGCTCGATAAAGTTACATTTTTCCACAAGTTTGCAGATTTCTATTTAGCTAGAAACCTGTGCAAGAGAGAAGGTTGTTTCAGCAAGATTAATGTTCTGCTTGTGCCTTTTACCCCCGTTGCACAGATTAAAGTACAGGTTTAGGAGACAAGTGCGTAGAGCTGCATGACAAGAGATCACTTGTAATTACAACAAACATAAAACAAATGAGATTTTTTTTGTACAACACAATTCAATGAAGAAATCTTTTAATTAAACTTAGAGACAAGACATCTTGCTCGTTTCAGTGACCTGAGCACACACTTTGTTATATCCCTGATTAAAAGTGTATGATGAAGAACTGCATAGACTTCAGGTTTATAAGGAAATCTGGGACAACAAAGACTCTGGATTTTTTTTATACTTTTTTCTGCATTGATTCACATCTTTATGTCCTTGGTCATGAATTTCTGCACGATACAGTTTAATTGTGCAAAGAGTTTGTTCAGCCAGAAAATGAAGGAATTCCTTAAAGCTTGAGCTCTCTTATTTAACTAAAAAATGCATTTTAAAAGATACAATTTTAAAACAACTGATATGAGTTTATTTTTATGAATCAAAGATGCTTTGGGGTTTTGGTTCTTTTAAGATTAAAGCTCATCACCTCAATCATAATGTAAGATGTGCTCCACTGGGGAGCTCCCAGCAGACCACCTCTTTGCAATCAACTTTGTGCAGAAAGACCTGCATTCTCTTACAGAGCCCTTGTGCCTGCAGGAAAATGCATCTGTGCAGGACTCAGGGCAGGCTGCGAGGGAGAACACACCACCACCTGGAAGATGGATTAGTTACATTCAGGTTCCATGATAGTTTAGATGTCCTCTCTAACCTGATACAGCAGGCAATCAGTATGCCTAACACAGCTACACTTGCAAAACCGTCTTCATTAGAAACCACCCTTTTTTTCTTTTTCTCTTTTGTTCTCACACTCTCAATTTTTATAAGATTTGCAGTTTGAAATATAGTTTTCCACAGCTGATTTGTTGCCAGAAATAAGTTGTCATTATTTATTTTTGAGTCAGAGCATAAAAAGCTTCATCTGTAATTTGTGGTTGGCGGCATAATAGTTAGGTACTCAATTTCAATGTTTTCAAAACCATTCTTACAGTTTGAATTTTCAGGAGCCTTTAACATCACAATTGCCTTATTTTTGAAAATTGTGTGTTCGCTATTAAGCACAGGGTTCAGCACATGTGTAGCAGAAATACATAGCTAAAATGAAACCAAAACGCAGACGTGGGATTTTTCATGCAAATGTATTAATGTTTCATGTGCCTCCATTTAGAAAAGCAGCCATGTGAGGGTGAAATTCATTTAAGACTTAAGGGTCAGCTCTGCATATGTATCACTTAAATCTAAAGTCTTTTTTTTTTTGCCTAATTATTGCATAACTTTCTGTGCTTGCATGCTCTGAATTTCATCCTATGTATGAAATTATTAGTTCAAGATGTCTGCGAGCTTTACTCACCAAGCAAAGGACTCAGCTCTATTGTTCCTGATGCTCTTTTATTTTCTTCTACTTACCCCTCCCTTTCCCATCCTTATTTCATTTTATCTTTGAACTTTAAAAAAGAAAAATACTAAATGTAAAATGGTGCATCAGAACACCATTAAGGTGGCAAGGTTAAAAAATCTTGGAAATACAGAAGTTAATGTTCCACTAGGCACATTAATTCCGACACACTGCACATACTTTTTTTTTATTCCCATTTTTCTTTGCTACATGAATGTTTTAGTAGATTAGTTCTAGTACACTAAGATATAGAATGAAATCAAATAAATGTTTTTGGAGAAGGAATACTGCATGACTTAAACTGTGCAACCTTAAAAAAGAAGTCACTAGGATCGCTTCAGTTTTATATTGTCTATGAAATTCGTGACATGAAGTAGCAATACTTTGGGGCAAGGGCAGGTCTTACTTTGCATATATTGAGGTCCAGCCCCACCAGGACTTCGTAAACCTTCCTAAAATCTTTCTTTGTCCTTGTGCCCTAATGTGTCAGAAAACAGAATAGCCAATGCTGTACAAAGGATGCTCTGAATTTCTCCTGTGTCCCCCTTCCCATGCTCTGGCCTTTGAAGTTAGAAGCAACCTAACAGCCTGTTTCTCATATGCATTTTTAAAAGCTCAGATATTATTACTCTTCTGCAGTCTAATAGCATTAATTTTGATGAGCTTTTTGTGTCTCTGAATTTATATACACTGAATAATCAGTCCTAGAATTAATTAGGAACAAAGCAAAACCAGCATGACAGATCTTAATTCTCCTTTCTATTGTTTCCTTTTGTCAATATAAATTTTTAAGGTATGTATCTGTTATTACTTGGGCAACTTCTGGAAAATATAGAAATACCTCGAGTCTGATTAAATTTTTATATCCCGTGTACATGGAATAGCCTTTGGGATAGGACTAGTTGTACATAGCCTATCTATCAATTCAGTGTACAGTTAGGGTTGTTTCTCACCCTGCCCCGACACTAACAACCTCTCCAGCTGGGCTGCAGAACTTCTGAAGCACCGCTCACCAAGAACCACACTGGCATGACTTGATGTCGTTCAGGTTAGCGTGGTGGTTTATTGCAGAAAGCAAGCAGCAGTGAATTAGTACTGTGCTGTGACACACGTGCCGTCAGATCTGCAGAGGCTGCTCTGCAGGCTTCGCTGGCCCCTACAAGTTCATCTGTAGCCCCACTCAGCTGAGCAGTCCTGTACGAATCCTGCCGTGGGGGAAGGGTGGAGTTCTTCGAAAATCCTCAGAAAATTTTCTGTTACACTTCTTGCAAGAACAGCGTTAATTTCTTTCATTAACTGTTAATCAAGCTGTCCACTTAACATGCACTCTTTAAATGTCCTGTTGAAAAAAAGGATTTTTCTTCCCGTTTCCTGTTCTGTTTAATTCTGATTCCTGAGAAATAAACCTCGCTTACCAGAGATCTTCCACTCCAAATTCCTTCAGTTGGCTTCGCTTGGTTGCTTTGGGTTTAGCATTCACTTCAGCGTGGGATTTTGGTATTTTCTCTCAATCTCACTCAGTCAAAGACAGACTGTTAGCCAGTGTCTTACACCAGCCGAGATCCCGAAGCGTGTGCTAATCAACCGACCAAGGAAGGGAAATTTTCTGAGTGGGATAATCATCACAGCCATATTGAAGTCCTGGTGTGCAAGAGGTACAGGTTTCAGCACCTCTGAGATGTGTTTTCATTACCAACATCATATAAAATCATTGCACTGTTACCGAAGTTCCTAGGATCTTTTTTCCAAGAGCGGGCTTGGGCCCTATAGTTTTACTGTATTTGCAATTGGTTTGGAACAGCTCTACTCAACTGAGATGGCTCCCTTCCCCTTATTTAATCTCTGCCCAGTTCTGCTGTTGCCCTGAGAACACGGTCAATATCTTACACTGATGCAGAACAACAACACTGACAGCTATAAGAAAGAAATTTCACTGCTTGCAGAAAGAAAACTTCATCACTTCTGTGAAGGGGACCCCTAATCACAAATCAATTTTATTGGTTAAATATGGAACACTAATCCTTTTAAGACTTCTGACATCCACTTTTTAATCACAATACCTGCTGAAGTAAGAACTAAATTCAGACCTATAAACCCAGATTATGTAATAACTGGAGGAAACGCTGTCTAAAAAAAGTATTTCACCGAAATTGTCACCCTGACACACAGGCCTTTTAACTAAAAGTTCTCTCCTGTTTCTTGAACTCTTCACTAGGCATTTCCAGCAATAGCCTTTGTACTTTATATAAAAATCAATAAATTTAAGAAGCTGTAGCTAACATTTCAGACCAATGCTGGGAAAAGTTGAATTTAGCTTCAGCTTCCCATTTGTTACAAGTGGTGTTCACTAACCTCTGGGCTGGAAGCTGGAGAGCTCCTGGGAAATCCATGCAACAGTTCTGACTGCGGCTGAGAATATTTTTCACCGGCGTTCAGCAGTGCTGCAGCACACACCTTGTGCACCCAGGCAGCGCTCGGGCTTGCGGTCCTGCTGGTGGCTGAGCAGTGGCAGCTCTTCCGACCATGGCAGTGTCGCTGCTCGCTTTGTTACCTGATTCTCCAGGGAGCAAACCCCATGCCAAGTGACTTAGGTGCCGAGTTGCCACCAACATCGGACAGACAAATGGAAGAATACTGGTAACAACTCATCTTTTTTGGTGAACTAGGGAATGAGCAGAAATGAAAAGATACACAACAGTCTCCAGGGCTGATCCAAAGCCACTGACGCTATTTGGAGTCTACAGGGTCATGCTCCCTTTCACTCCTCAATAGAAAACAACCAAGTAAAGTTGTTTTCTGGGCAGTATAAGCAGCTTAGCAGAGCAGCCAAAGCACAGGCTTGAGTGAAATCCCTCAGGCCCCCTTCTAACTTAGCAACCAACTTACTCCATACGCTGCATGCAAGTGACATCAAGAGTAGGTGTTTGGGTTTTTCTCAAAGTGAAATTAATCTCTGAATTCTGCTAGACATCTTGATCTTGTCTGGGTAGAGCTCTCATCTCAGAAAGGACAGACGTGGATTTTAGTTCTTCTCCTGCCACTGAGCAGCAGCTCGTGCACTCCTACAAATATACACGCACCTCTTTCTCCTCCTATACCTTGTCTTGGCTGTGTAGACAATAAGGCTGATGCTAAAAGGAATGTTTTTCATTAGCACATACACAGGTCCTAGCCTAATCTCAGGTGATTTCTAGGCACAGCTATAATAAATTTAAAGAAAAAAAGACAAAACCATTGATAACTGTAGATGCCACTTCCAGTTTTCCTAAATGTTATTTGCCCTTTCACAGTGATGTCGTGAAACTGAGTAAGAAATACTTACAGACACTTCAGATCACTGTTTTCTGGTGGGTGCCATTTATAATCCAGGGAAGATGCTGCTAGTCAAAAATATCGCAGGTATAAACCCCCCCCAAAATCTGGGCTGCAACAGCAACTAGATTCAGATTGATGTTTATCACGTGAGTGGGAAAGGGGGGTGACATTATTCCTTTTCTGTTGTGCTCAGTGTACAATACCCAGCCCTCTTACCACAGACCCTCACAAGAAGGCAGATGCTGCTGAAGCAGTGCCGCTTCTCATCAGTCTTCCCAAAAGCTACAGCTGCCTTTAGTAGATACAGCATTTGCCCAGAATGTAGGTCTGGGCTCAAATCCTCTTCTGCCTGAGGGGCTGCAGTTCCCTTTTTTCTAGAAGAGCATTTTGACTCCCTGCTTGATGCTCATTCTTGCCTATTGAACCTGTTCCACTTACATTAAATAATTAAGTATTCACTGGGTCAGAGAGGGAGTGTACTCCACAGATTAGTCATGAGGCACACCCCTAAGAGACAGGAGTACTACCTAATCCTTGCTTTATTAATATTTCTTATTTTGTGTTAAATATTAAGTGAAGCAAGGACTGAAATCCAAGTCTCCCTCTAAACCCCCATCAAGCCTGACAGAATTATGGCCATGACCAGAAATGAAGGTACCTTAAGAATTTTAATGCTAAGAAGGCAATTCCAGGGGCTGACTTCTGACCTCAGCACCTAACCAGGGATGTAGGAATCCATGCCTTGCTAAGGCCTCCCACAGATCAAGTCCCATGGCAACTCCATCACTTCCTGATTCTAAAACTACAAAAAAAACCCCAACCAACACACTTTCCAAAGAAATTATTAAGTACTTAACTAAATTATGTCCTTCTCCTTGTCTTTAATGCAAGGTATTAAAAGAATATAAAGAATATAAAGAATTAAAATGTAACGTCCTGGCACGCTGAATTTTCGGTGGTTAGGACCTTCTCAGGGGAACTGAATTTGCTGTGGGATTTTTCCATTCTCTTTCTAAAATTCCTTTCTCCAACATTTTTGACACTAGTTCTCTCATTGTGTTACTGCTGAGACAGCATTCTCTGCTTCTCAATCCCCAAGCTCAAGGTTAGAACTAATTTTCTACTGAACTTTGTTATTGAGTCATCAAAGAAAATAGTAAGAGCTTATTCTCACCGTAGAAGAACGTTCCACATCCAACCAAGGAATATTAATAATTGCGTTTTGATGAGGAGCTATCGTACCTGCGCTGAGAGGCTTTGTGCCACAGGATACCCAGCCATAGCTGTATTTATTCCCAAGAGACACCCAGAAGCATCGCTTTTAAAAGGTGATTGGGAGCTTTTGCTAGTGAATGGTCTTGTTGCATATTTGCTTTAATCATCAAAACACTGTGTGTCTCTGTGCTCCCTTTCATGCTCTGCTTCTGTTGAAGCATCACTTGAACCTCAGGAACAGCCCCAGTGTAACAGGATATGTTTTCTCTTTTCCCATAGCAACCCTCTGAAAGAACATGCAGCATAACTATTTCCAGTTAGACAATCACTTCAGACCTGCTGAGTACCGTCAAAGGTGAGCAATGACACAGTCCTTCTGCGTACAGTCATTTATAATAAATTCACAATCCTGGTGCACTTCTTTAAAAACCAGGTAGACTGAAGGGTTGCCTGTTTGTTGCGGTCACAATGCATATCTTTTGGAAGTCCAAAAAATGTAGCTGCTGAAAAAGGTTTTCTGGGAGATTCTGGTAATGGGTGACAGAACAAATTTCCTAGCGGTTGGTACCGATGACCATGGCCAGAAGCCAAAACAATCAAATTCTGAGAAAACCATGTGGAAAATGAAAGCAGTTGAAAAGGAAAAGAACAAGCCCTGATCCTTACAATAGTGAGGATTCATGAATTTCTTGAACACAAAGGGTTCACTTCAGTATTTCCTACAGCGTTCGGTTCATCCTTAAAAGCTGATTCTAGAGTTACTTTAAAGGCAGTAAGAGGTGGTGAAAAAGACAAGAAACATTACCCACTTCCACTTCAGAGGTTCTTTAATAGCCTCACAAAAGCAGATTGACCAGTAAGTCTGGAGTGTTTAACTTGTTGTTTTAAAAAGAAAATAAATCACAATGTTCTAATGGGTCAGGTCTTTTTTATGTAGCATGCTATTGTTAAGGGTCTGTGTGTTTCCAGAGGTGGAACAGTCATCTTGTTTTTCAGTTGGGACCTTACAGAGCAAGCACCCCAGAAAAGAGCAGCATTTTTTTCTCACAGACAGACAACAAAAACTAAGCAGGAGGGTTTGGTTTTATCCATATCAGTTAGCCATGAGCTAGTTCTGCCTTGGAAAAGGTTATGGTTTTAGTATTATTTCTATTTCTAGGTCAGACAAAGATATCCAATAATTAATTGCCAAATATGACCATAAATAAAGTTATTTAAAGTCATATATTTATATATAATAAAAAAAGTTATAGGAGCAACATATTAATAGGATACTCTAACCTTGGCTGCTCAGAACACTCTGCATGTGCAAAAACAGATGTTCCTTCAGAGCCACCCACGCCCCTTCTCCTAAGAGGGACCCAGTGCCTAGCTGTGCATTGGACTCAACCCAGGAGAAGGAATTTGTTACGACAGCTTATTCCCAGAAAACTCATTACTTGTCTCTTCCAAGGGCAAGGCAATGGAAATGTCCCAAAGGGCTAGATCCTGCCTGTGGATGGACCAGGCTAGATGTCATCTACTCCTTTTCTCCAACACTTGAACCTAATTATTTCTTCCACTACAGTCTCCATTGTTTTATCCATTTGCAAAGCTCTCAGTGCAGGACTCCTTCCATCTCCTGACAGCTTTCGCTATGGATTGTCCCTAGGTGTACTGTCAGCTTGAGGCATGAATCTGCATTAGCCCAGCACTTACTGCTTTTAATTGGCTAAATCTCTGCAAGTCATCTTGAAACAATATACTGAAAATTAGTCTTATTGCACTATTTACCACCATCTGAATCTTTTTTATAGTTATTATATCATGCAGTGAAAATCTTTGTTTTCCTGGCAGTAAACTAAAGGTGACAGGCACAGTGCTAATAAAGAGGGATTGTCAAATTACAGAAGTTATGAAAAGCACCTCATAGTGTTCGCTTTTCCTTTACAGAACAGGAGATTTGAAGGAAGAATTCACATGACTGGAATACTGATATGAAAGGGCACAGCTTGTTCAGAAAGGACACACAGGGAAACAGAAAAGGTATATCAAAAATGTAGACCTGCTCAGAGAGCAGGAGCTAAAGACAGACAGACCTTCCAAAAATCTCTGTGAAAAGATAAGGGAAACGAGAACAGTAAGGCTGTGCCAGCATACGTCCATTTTGGCTTGGCAAAACAGGAGGATGGGCCCTTTTTTTCCCCCTAAACATCTCAAAGAGTTGTCCAACGCACAGGATTAGGCATTAACATGCACCCAGCTTCACTTAATGATAATGAAATACAGTTTATAAAACTGTTTCTTTAAGACTTATAAAACTGCAGTCAGTGATGTAACCCCACTGCATTTCTCCCCCCACCCCTTAATCTGGAATGTCGGACCGGGAACATCATACCTTAAAAATAGGAAGCAGCCCCTACTTTGTGCTCCGTGCTGGTGATGCCTGAGCTGGAGCATCATGCTGGAGTTCGGGTACCAGATTTCAAGGAAAGTGCGGTCCTCTGGGAAGACTGGAGGCAAGCAACAGAAATGACTGGTAATCTAGCAAAGTGGCCTGTCAAAAGTGGGACAGGTTTTGAATATATAAGTTCGCAAGGGAAGAAAGAAACTGTCAGTGTCCGCTGGAGAAGGACAGGCTCCTATTTGTCCTTTCTTAAACTGCCCTTGTAGAAACATCAAGCTTTCTAAGATAAACCATTAGGAACAAAAATTCTGAGCTAGCTACATCCTGGAGAGACACAAATTTCCATCACCAGAGGCTTTTACAAGTGTGATTGTGTTTTAAACACAATTCAGAATGGTCAGGAGCAATTACATAGCCAGCTGCAACTGTTCAGCTGGGAAGTGGCAATGAACTTCATAGCTTGGTAGTTCTGTATGCCTGGGAACACCCGGAAAAAGCAGCCTCACAGAGACGGGGTTCACTGGAAATCTGTAGGTTTGGCAAGTATTTCTGGCTCTTGGCTTGAAGTTAGTGGGGCTCCTAGTTTTATTTAGGATGACAAAGTAACAATCGCATCAACCCATACAGAAAATTTCTGTGGGTTCACGTTCACCCCCTGAGGAGCTGAACTTTGAAAATGATCTCTTGACCTAAACCGTCTCGGTGACCCTTAATTATGCAATGATACCAACAGAAAGATCATTCTCCTATTTCCATGGCAACAGTACCAGCGAACAGCAAAGCTACCAAGGTCAAGCATATAAACTGAGAAAGAAAAGTAATTTTCTCTGTAATGGTTCATATGAGCTTTAACTGCAGTAGTGGCAAATAAATAGCCGTATACTTGCTTGATTGCCTGTCTCAGATGTACATAAGGGGAAAAAAAGATTTGCTGGAGTACAACTACAGTCATGCTGCCTTGCTGTCTGGTTTCGAAAAACTACTAGTGGCTGCAGCTTCGGAGGATAACACAAACTGCAGAAAAGCATTCAGCTACGCAATGCTGTGATGTGAGGAACTTGGTTTCTTATTAAGCTGGCATTAAAGAAGCCAGGCAACATAAGGTTTTTATTGTGTTTATCAAAGTTAATGTCATAGCTGATGCTGTATGACTTCATAAAAGCCCAGACAAAAAATTTCCAAAGAAATATTTTCTAATTTGTCAAAATCAAAATGTTTTACTAACTGGTTTGATTCCAGCCTTCTCCCAAGGACGTGCTTGTAAATGGAAAATACAGAAAAATCTGTTTACTTCTCTAGCCTCCTTACAGCACCCAGGGGCTCTGTCGTGCCAGGCTCTGGTCCCCTCCTCTTTTCTCCCTCACCCCTCTGCAGTACCTGGGAGGTCTCCAGGGGCAGGAGGTTTGCAGGCTGCAGGCCAGCTGTCTCCTGGGCTGTGGGCTGGCTGCAGAGATCGATGGCTGCTGGGGAGCTGCCCCAGTGCCAGTGCTGGTCTCTGAGGCTCTGCTGCCTTTTTGGAACCATCTCAAGCCCTGTGCTTTTGTAAGATGCTGCAGTCTTGGGTACAGTTGCAGTTCCATATGCATCATGAAAATGAAAATAGACTCTGTGGTCATTTCTGTTCTTTTTAATTTCTGAGCTGAGGGTTTGCTGATTCTCTTGTTCTGTACAGCGGGCTCAGACAATAGCTCATGACAAGCTCCTTCATGTGGCTCCATCCATATTTATGCCTGCCTTACTGCTGCTTACTTTTTTGGAGAAGTTACCTGAATCATTACTATCTCTACTCACATGAGAACACCCAAGGCTTCTTTGTTCTGTCACTGTATTCAGTTATTCCCTAGTTTTTTAATATCATTATTAAAATAAGGCAACTAACTTGGGAGGGTGGCTGGAGAAGCTACATGAGACTCACTGGGGATAGTAAGCACAGTAGAGTTAAAGAACATGGCACTTCATGGCATGAGTACATCACCGCTCTTCAAAAATCTTACCGTTCCTGACATGCTCATGCTTTCAATTATCATCTGCCTTAACTGCCTTCTTCCTCATTTCCCATATTGTTCCCAAAGAAAAACACTTTTTTTTCCCCATTTTGTTCACTACAGTATATGTTTCTACCTCACATCTTTTTCAATTGAAAAGAATTGGGCATAGTTTCCAATTTCTATTTCCAAAACATCTGTAACATATCTATAGTTAATGGCATTTTATTACTTACCTGAAGATAGTATCTAAAAGCTTAAAAGGACTTTTAATTCTAAAATAGGACCTTTTCATTATTTTAATTACCCATATTTTTCATTTATTTAATTTTATTTTGAGAGAGCATTGTCAGGAAAATATGTAAATCACACTTAGCTAAGAGCTGTGTCAGGGTGAGTAGTGATTTACAAGGTTGCCTAGAGCTGTGCTTAAGGTGCATGTTTAAATAAGCATTTACTTTCTGCAATGCCATAGCTGTAATATTTGTCTTATTATTCTGCATAAAGCTGACATAGTTCCAGGATTATAAATTGGACCAAGAATGTAAATGCAGCAGTTCAAGCAAACTCTTGAAGTTATTGCTGTTCTCAGTGAGTTGTACCGTTTCATGATGAATGACCAGCATTTAATGGTTACTCTGGTACCAGGCATAAAGCTATGACTCATGGTACTGTACTGGTAATACCAGTATTTTCATGGCTTAAAATCCAATACCAAACAATAGAAACCTAAAATACATTAGGACATTTTTAAAACAAAAGAATGTGAAGTTCAAAGCTCTTTTTTGTGGTAGATTTTCAAAAGCTGAAACTTTCCGTTGCTATCATTCTAAAGTGAGAAGGACATGCTATTCTTTAGAGAACTTTGGAGGGAGGATGCAGGGTGACACCGCACCTGCATTGTGCCCATATGGCACAATATTCTATCGCTAACAATATCTTTGACCCAACTCCTGTGTATGCTGGCACTTTGTATACCACAAAAGACATTGGGGCCAGCAGCGAGTTCTGTTCTCATTAGATGCCCTATAAATCCCGATTTGACTGCAGGAGGCCCCACCTCCATGTAGTGCACCTCCAGCTCCTGCAGAGAACAGCTTTTACCTGCAGTGACTGCTCTCAGGGACTGACAGGGACTGACAGGGACCGACAGGGTGGAATCAAGAAATAGATCAATAAGCACAACATTGGTTTCCAGACACTGAAGACGAGAAACAGCTGCAGGGTGGCTTGGTATGGTCCCTCCTCTCACACCCGTCCCTTCCATTACTGATTCTGCTGTGCTCAGAGCAAGGTTTCATCATAGGGATTTAATAACCAAGTTTTAATAAATCTCATTCTATCCTGACATTCAGATATGAAAACAAACATGCCTAAGCATCTCTAATGAAAAGTATTATCTCTTTATACTCAGAAAATTCAGCACCTCTTAAATATCATGTTTTTCTAGTATATTTTGTACCTATATGCTGTGTCTTACTGGCCTTCCTATCACAATACAGAAACAGGCACGTATCAGAGCTGCTCGTTCCTTCAGAGCCCATAATCAACAGGCCCTGATCACCCTGAAGCAGTAAATTGTATTTAAGGAGAAATGACAGGTGGAAAACAATTCCCACAGAGGATGATTTTGGCTCAGGAGGAGACAACCAAGCAAAAAATAAGCTGTGGAAGGCTCACAATGTCATCCTGTCCAGCTCAGTCATGAGACAGGATCAGTTGTCGCTCCTGGCATCAGAATTAGCCTCGACAGACATTTGTGCAACCACTTCTGAAAGCTGTTCAAAGGCAGAAGCTCAGCAGCTCTCAAGGTGATCGGCTCCATCACTTCGCAACTCCCCTCCCACTATTGGCAGCTGAAAGATATTTTTCCATCCGTTTAAGCCTGTTGCCATTTGTCGCTTTTTCTGTGGTTTAGCAGAGAAGCCTCCTCTCTGTAGCTGTGTTTTACGTATTTTTAAGCTTCTACTACTCCTCCCAAAATGGGCCTGAAATGCACCTGAACAACCACAGCATGGCCTGAGCCTTTCTGCAGCGCTGTGACTCTTAGCGTCTGTGGTAAAGAGAGCACTACCATTACTGTCATTATGGTTTCTAACAGATTAGCACTTCCTCATTAATACTCTCACTGGCAACATTCAAACCCATGTATTTTTAGTCTGCAACGCTAAGTCTAATAAGGAGATACCCAAACTGCATTTGTATTTGTCATATTCAATGAGCCAAAAATTTAATTAGGCTGAAGACATTATCATTGGCAGTAGCGCTTCAGCTCACTAATTGTCATTGTTTAATACTTTGATTTTAATTATTTCCTTTATTGCCAGTCAAGGCTCCTCCTTCCAAGATTTTCCATGAGGTACATCACTCATGCTGTTTGAAGCCATGTTCAACGAACATGATTCCTTACACGCCATTAGAAATTGTCAGGAAAAGGAATTGCTGAAAGGAGATCTGGCCTGCCTTACTGCTCCTTCTAACCGATGGCTTTCCTTCAGCAAATGGGAAAGGCTTGTTCAACAGAGCACACAAAGCAGGGGCTCCGTTTCTGGGGGGGGTTGCACTGCAGCATCTGCCACCCAAAAGGCACAGAAATGGTTTTCTGGTGCTACGGATTGTGAAGCCCTGTAGAATTTTGGAAAAGTTTGCAGATTGTAACTTGCTCTTCACCCCTCCTGGAGGGGGGAGAAAACGGAATTCCCTAATGGTATGGCAAAAGGGCAGAATTTAGTTGTGGAGGGAGATTATGGCATCTCCTCTGGCAGGAGAGCTCTCACGAGAGCTTCAAGCAAGTGCCGTGATTGACAAGTACATTCTGTGAAAATGAACAGCTGCAAATAATCCTTAGAAAGAGAAGTCTTTGGACACCAGATGAAACGGGACTGGAATCACAAGAGCAAAACGCAATACGCTCTCTTGCAGAATAATGCCTGATGTTAAACGTACCAAAGCTATCAGCACTAACTCATAAGATCAGTACCCGAGACAAAAGATGACTGGGCTGAAAGGCAGGCAGTGTGTTTGTAAACAGTAAAATACTGATGCAGAGTCATGGCATGGAATGGATCATTGATTAAATGGATGAGCAATTTGCCATGGTGCATTCCGTGTGCTGCAGGGCTATAATGGATGGCTTTGCAAAGTGCTTTGGAATGGTCAATTACACGGTTAAACCATACAGATGTCTGCAGCAGCATGAGCTGCTGGAGGACAACCCTCTTGTATTTATATCTGTCAAAGGGAAAATCTTTCTGTACAGCTTGCTTTTTTTTTTTTTTTAACCACCAAAGGAATGGTTTTGCATTAAACCTACATACTCTGTTTTCAGTTTCATGCAAAGTGGTTTATGCTATATTAGAAAATGTGGAACAGACTAACACAACAGCTTACGTGACTTGCTTGCCCTGCTGAGCTTTCCTTGAAGCCCTGTTTTGCTTTCATGCACTGCCACTACTGCCATTTGTTCCAATTCTGTCACTAATTTAACTAAACAGAAAATATGTTTTCCCTTCACTCAATAGAAAACTAAGAGGCTGTTTTATTATTTTACTGAGTGAAGATCAAGCTTTGAGGGATGAAAGAAATGAGTAAAATGGAAGAAAGAATGGGCTAAAAAGCTAAGAAATATTTCTGATTTTGTTGTAATTACTTTCTCCGTGGATGATTATGATGGCTGTCATTTCTGGTTCACCAGCTTCTGAAGCGTACAATCTATAAAAATGATAGAGAATTTTCCAACTCATTGGACCATTTCAGAGGAAGCAGTGAGAAAGTATTCAATAAGAGTTGGAATTGGCAATGTATTCAAGAGAAATTAATGTCTCTTCTGGACAATATAATGCAATGCAGTGAACTAGCTGGGAAAGCACTGTGGTATGGCTAAGCATGATATCTTCGTTTCTAGGCTAAAACTACTATTCCTGCAACAGAGACATGCTTTGCATTTCTTCCTGTATTACGATTAATATTAGTCTTCGTGCAAAACTAAGATCTTTGAAAACTGTATTCTACTTTAAACTTTTGTAATCCAAGTGCCAGGTAGCTCATGTAATCAAATGACTACCTGTAACAGGCTTAATCGAGGAAGAGTTCTCCCCATGGGTAATGAAAAGTGCACATTTCTAAAGCACTGTCACATTAGAGATCTTTTCTCACTGTAAACAGAGAACTAACTTCCCAAGTAAACACAGCAGTAAGACTTCGAAGGGGGAGAGCAGCAAGAAAAAAACTATTTAGGTTCTAATAAGAGTTAGTGAATGCACCAAGTAGAATGAAAACTTTACATGCAGATGTAAGTTAGAAAAAGAGTTCAAATGGTCCGTAACTTAGAAATTTAATCATGTGCCTTTTCAAGCACGTGAGCAGTTCCATTAAACTGATAGGCTTTAATTGCATTAAGCTTAGAGAGACTACTCATACGCTTAAACTTGAATGTATGTTTAATTATTTCCCCAAAAAAAGAATGGATAATGCAAAAAAATGCTGTATATGTGCATTTAAATGTTATAAGGTATTTGACTCACCATTCTTTATAAACAGAAACATTCAAATTAGTTTTTTGTGGAAAATCTGTTCCCTGGATGCAAAACATTCTCAGAAAGCAGCATCGGAATTATGACACAAAATTAAGCAGCTAACCATCTAATAAAAGGTTCAAATATAATCAGTCACAACTATGTGAAACAGCTCATACTCTGTACCTGTTCAATATGCTTCAAGAAACTATACAAAAAGCATGTTCTTAAGTAAATTCAAGTAATAAATAGAAGCTGGTAACATTTCTTCACTCCTCTTGCACAATTTAAGTTTCAGATGCAAAAAAAGTGACTTCTTTTCACACACATACAAAAATTCCTGCAACCACTTACTGTTCACACTGTCACAGGAGTCTATTATGGATTAATTAAGCATCTCTGATCATATACTGATTATATTAATTTTGCTTTAAATTGCTGGGTATTTTGCATTTTATCATATTAACTTGTTCTTTTATGCTGCTTCTTCAGTTCATCCTATATTTTATTTTGGGGGTGCTACTGTTATTTCATTTTAACAAACAGACAGACATGTCCAGATCAGTGTCTCTGAAACTAGAATAAAATGTTCAGCAAGTGCTGTCTGATATCTCCACTGTGACAAGCAACAACTGAACCTGAAGAGGTCAATCAGCCAATAATGTACTGCACTTTATTCTGGGCAAAATGTGAATGAGGAAGATGAATAATAAATTAATTGTATGATTAAAAAGGGAGGTTTGGTTCACTACTTCCTTTTCTGTTTTGGCTTTTAAACATGAAGTTCGACGGATGCTGCCTTCAGAGTGGAGCACTGGCTCACCCTGATGCATATTCTATAGTCACATTTGAGAGGACCTGTTGCCATATGGAAAATCAGGAAAAATTACTCTAGATAATTACATCAGTTTATTGCTGTCTGTTGCCAAGAGAAACAAGCCTTGTTGGTAATATCCAGTTGTGTTGCCAAGTAACTTAATCTTTAGGGAGACTAAATATGCTCCAGTACCAGCACTTCTCAAACAGTAAATATCCTTTTTAACTGATACCATCATGGCTCATCACTGCATCTTTGTTCGGACAATTTCCTAAGGTAATCTCTGCTCAGTTACGGGTTGATGGCCTCAGAGGTGTGTTGTCACACCTGGCTCAAGATGCGCACAGACGGTATCCGAGTACAAACTGGGCAGTCTAGGCTTCCCTCAGCTCCTGGGGAAAACACAGAACTTCTAAGGCAGGTGAGATGAACACTTTAACAGGCGAGATCAACTGCATGGCAGAAGGAGCTGTTTCTCCGTGGATGGGGAGTCCAGGTGGAGGTGTTTTCAGCTTTACCAAGCTGTAGAGCTAGGGGAGACGAATCCAGGGCAGGTGCCCTCCCCTCCAGGCTCCAGCAGAAATGGAAACCAGTCCCTGCCAGCATGATTAAGCTTTTCTTTTGGCAAGAGGCGAGCCTGCTGACGAGCCTGTTCTGTAGAACCTGTAGGCTGGGATTTTCAGCCTGCAACAGCTGTTCATACTGGAACTCAACAACGTCTGCAAGTGCGAGGCTCTTTGTCAGGTGCTTAAAGGCAGACATAAATACTGGCCTGAGTGACCAAGGGGAGGCAGGCTGGCACTGGCATCTCCCTCGTGCTTCTGCCACAGGCACTTCTGTCATTCTTCAGACAGTTTTGCCATGCCTCTTGGTTCATTATCGCTCATAAACTTCGAAACCCTGCTGCTTAAGTGCTATGATCCAAATTGTTGTAGACAGCAACTTACTGCTTCTCATTGTGCTTTCCACTTAGATTTCATTCCAGCTTGAAAAGACAGCACTGAAATCCCTCTTTTTTCCCTCTCAAGTTTATTGGATTGAGCAGGCTTTCCCTCCACAGCTCCTTGCACAGCACTTCCCATTTTCTGTCTTTGGCTTTCTGAAACCATGAACACAGCCCTAAAAAAACTACTTCTGCCTTATGTACCACTTAATGGCAGCAAACAAGTGCAGCATGGTGACAAAGTCCTTTCTTGTCTCACCAAAATCACATTGTGCCATTTTAATTCAGCTGTGTTTCTAAGAAGCGCGTGATAAATTCCTTCTAACATATTACAGCTTCCCCATTGCTAATATCAAATGAACTGCACTATTCAGATGGATGCCCGACAGGCTCTTTATCGACTGCTTGTATTGCACAAAGCATTTTGCAGTCTTCAGTGATTCCTCCCTAAGCCAACTGAACTTGTTGATTAAAAACCTACCTTGTAGTCCTTGCTGACAGTGACTTGACAAACTACAGAGGTTATTGCGTTTTTCTGATTTCTCCGTGCTCTCCGTCACGGATTCCTTTCGCTGTGCGTATCCACTCTTACATGTTAACAACCTCTAATCAACATCTAGGATCCTTCAGCGGTTGGGGGCATGGTTTTTTTCCACTATGAAAAACATTTTCCATGCAGCTGTCAGAACTCTCTTTTCTTTTGTTTTCTTCTTATTTGGAAAACAGTACCATGGACAGAATGATTTCATACTAGACATAAAACCTTCTCACTTGCATAAGGAATACTGATGACAAGAAAATGAAATCCAGTGGTACAAAGGCCTTATATTTCCTCTTTTTTCCAACAGACCAGTTACTTTCTCCATGACGTCCTCTGTATGTGAAACTCTAATTCATCGTGCTCACTGTTCAACCAGGGCCTAAATACCCTCCCAAGATCTGATTTGGACAGCTAGTTAGGCCCTTCTCATTTCAAGTTTCTTCTGAGGACCCATTTCTGTACTAATATCTACAGAAAAAGAGGTATTCTGTATGTTCTGTTTACCTTCAATTTTATTTTATTGAATTAATTTAGTTCTATGAGGAAAGCTGTTCTATCAGAGCATATTTCTGCATAACCAATAATTTAACAATTGAATGCTTCCAGATATATCTTCCCATTGATTATAATTTTTCTCCAGCACCATCATTTTTATTAGGTCAAATCCTAAAACTTTATTTTTAAAACTACTTGGCACAATGAGCATCTCTTAGCCAGAGTGTCTGGAGAAGTCACATTTTCAGTACAGATCTCCACCATTCCAAATCTACAGCTGATAATATTTGAACTAAGAACATACACTCCTGATTAAATGGATTTCATCTTATTCCTAGACAAACCAGTCATAAACTGTTTTACTTACGCAAACACACATAATTTTCTTTCAAAAAATAAGTGTGCAGGGTGCAGTATGTATTGAATCAATTCTTTATAATGCAAGTAAGGAACTACCTAAGTGCATAGAGCATTCTCTGTGGCTCCTCTTCTACTGATGGAGGTTGTTCCTTTGTCCTCCTAGTTCTGACAGTGTATACAGATTGGCATTGACAATATACAGTTACTTGCTTCCTAAGGTTCTGTATTTCCTTTGTATTTCTGAAGGTTGCAGGGGCTCAGCCAAACCTGAAACAGTCATTTTAATTCCCAGTCTTTTCATTTCACTACAATGTAATTCTTATAGATTTTTGTGTAACTTATTTACTGTTTTTCTTTTCCTTTTGGGTAAGTATACAATAACTAAACTAACTTCAGTTTTGTGACTGTCACCTGTATTTAAAAATTAATGGCATTTTTAAAATTACATAAGTAAGCCAAGCATAAAAATTATCCTTTATGATACCATTTCAGAGCAGTGGCACCAAATCCTTACCATACGACAGCCTGTGACTCAGAGACATTAAACACAAATCATCAACACATTTTTCTTTGACCTAGGTTGCATATTCCTTGAGTTATATACAGTGTCCTTTTTATACTTGGACTACAGCATCTTTAGGAGATACAAAATGCAAAATGGAATATTCAGCACCTTACTTTAAACTCATTAAATTATCTTCTTAGCTACCCATATGTACTACAGCTTTTAGAAATCAGAATTTGTCCTTGTCCATTCAGATGCAGCAATGTTTCTACCTTACATTTCCCCTCTAGCCATGCTAGCACTACATTTTAAAGATGATACACTCTAAGAAAAGGTCACCATCCCAAGAGGCTCCAGGCACCTTGATATAAAAACCTGCTTGAATTTAAGTACATGTTTAAATCCAGCATAGGTTTGTGTGCTTTGCAGTATCAAGAGAGTCTTAAAGATAAACATATGCCTAAATATATGTGAACTGGAGCTAGAAACAAGGTGTATCCTTTGAAGTTTCAATACCCCAGTACAGATGAATGATGCTCTGTGAGATTTCTCTTCGAATATTGCAGGAAGAGGAAACACACCATTAATAAAAGGGAAAATCATGAATCGGCAAATGCTGGAGACTACAGTAATCCAGAAAACACCTTAGCTCATGCTGAACCATAGGCTTCATCCTGCACATATGGCTTTCATAAAATCCAGGTTACCTGGGTGCATTCAAAAGATTGATACACCACCTTTATTTGCTTTTTACTAAAGAGGAATGATATCAGTGTTCTGGGAGGAGTCCACGATATGCATCTGCATGATATAACATTGCTAGCGTGAGATTATTAACTTGTTATAATGTAATTTGAATGAGAAAAACTTACTTCAAGGCATTGGCATCTCTGTGGACCTTGTAGTTATCTGCACTGATTCTTGAGATAACTCTTGTGACAGCAATGAGAATACCAATATTGACCTGAAGAAAAAGAAGGAACAAGACTTGGTCAGGAAAGTCAAGTGCTGACTGTGTCAGAGGGCCAAACTGCCCTACAAGTGTATTCTACAAAGACAACAGAAAATATGAACATTGCATGTATTTGGCAAAAGAGGTTTCCAGTTTTGGACTGGTATAGTTTGACCTTTGTCAGTGGATGTCTCTCCCACAGTGTGTAGTTCTTGCTTGTGCTTACTTTCCTTCAGGAACAGTCCCTGCCTGTTCAGGATAAGGCTGGACTGATACATTGCTTCACAGCTGAAGAAGCGCTCAGTGTCTCTACTGCACAATAAATACCCTTATAACACACGACCAGCCGACAAATTAGACAAGAGCTTCAGTAAACAGGGGCATGTGTCTGCATGCTCTTTGGTTTTGTGCTTGCATGTGCACAGACTTCAGAAGGCACCTTTCCTGCGTAGACTTCACTATGTAATTCCTGTTTCTTACAAAAGTCAGCTTGAAGTATAAGCACAAGATTATTTTTAAGGATCAATGAAGAAAATACGTTAAGCCTGAACTCTGCTTTTCAGAAGTCCTGCTCTTTTTGATGTCAGCAGAAACATCAATAAAAGGAAAAGAACCCCCACCAGCAAAGTAGGAAATCTTGAAAAGACTAACACTGAAAATGTCTAACAAAGGAGAGTTTGCTCTGGAGTCACAGGTGAAGAATAAAAGGAAATCTTTATCACTTAAAGGAAATGTGGCAAAGACTGTCTTGCTGTGCAAAGATCTTGGGTTTAAGGAAAAAATAAAAACAAAGGAGAGAATGTGAAGGTGAAAGACATATTCCCAGCTTCCTCTCCGAAGTTACACACCAGCTACAAAGCTGATACTTAGCATCAAGGTAAGAGCATGGGTAGAACAAAACTATCCTAAACTACAGAACAAAAAGAAAGACACTTCAAAGTAGTGCTGTTGCTCAGTTAAAACTCAATAATAATAGTCTATTCCGACATATTTTAATTCTGAGAATGAGTCAACTAACAAATGTTTGTGTTTGATGCTCATGATTTCCTTTGGTATTTTTCAAATCTTCTGACCACTCCCTTAATACCAGATTTCTAAGGGCAGATCATCAGCTGGTATAAAGGAGCAGCATAGTTGTGACAGTTGATTTCTGCTGCGGCTTTTTAGCCTGTCCAAAGAATACCCTGTGGAACTGACAGCTTTTCAATTACAAGTGTACTTGTTCAGTCAGCTTTATGGAGATGAACAAGAGGTGAAATTCAGTGGTCTTGGGTTCACTTTCCCTATTCCCAGCAAATCTTATTTTGTAAATTTCTTTTATAAATTCTTTGAGGTGGTAGTGAACATTTTTGAGAAACCCATTTATATGCTAAATATGCACGCTGACTGAAGCACCAGATGATGAACATGAACGTTCCATTTCCTCTTTTTCTCTCTTCTTCTCCTTCAAACTCTCCAGTTTTCTGCTGCATGTCCACCAAATGATCATCATCATTACTCCTGCTTTTCATGGGAATCACAAAGAAAATGCCTTTCTATACCCTTAACTTCTTTCCTGACACATTATCTTTCAGCAGCCTTTTTTAGTTTTTTATCCAAAGTATCAGTCATCCCTTTTGACACTTCCTTGTAGATGTCTCAGTGATGGTTCCAAGTTCATTCTGGCACAGTTGCTCCATGATCCCTTTTCCTGATGCCTGCAGGCAACAGCACGCTCCTGCCAGCCTCGCGAGCCCTTAACTGTAATGCTTTCTTCCATTCCTAATGCTTTTTGGACACTCCTAGATTTTTCTTTCTGCATAGCATTTTTAAAAATACACAGATTGTGCCTAAATAATCTATATTATAACAGTAACCCCCCAAAAATCCAATGAAGTAAAAAAAGGGGAAACCTCCTTCTTCAAATTTTGAATTTCCTACATCTTACAGAAGTCAACAGAAGTTATGAATTATAAGCGCCAACAAAGAATTGCTCAGAATCTTGCTGCCTCTCTTTCAAACTGGACATGAACCCTAAGATCTGGCCATGAAAACAGCACAAGCAAGATATTCTCCAAGGAGACAAATCGGATGGTTTTCCAAAGCACAAACTGTTCTCTGTTTGCAGCTGAATTTTAACTTCTTTATATAAAATAAAATGGAAATTAATTTCCTAGGTATTTTGGATGGTCTAAAGAGGAAATCTAAAAAGGCCTTGAGCTTCTCCTCTTGTGCAGTCAGTGCGACTGTACCCTTTCCAGGGTGCATTATTAGTATGGTTGAAAGATGAGAAGGAAACGTTGTGATCTCACTGCTGATAAAAAACAAGGTACTTGTAAAATTAGCAATGAATCATCACACTCAAGTCCTGAAGTTCTATATTTAAATTTCCTGAACCACTTGAAAATTTTTGCGTAATTTTGAGAAATTAATCTTATCCAGCCTAAATAAACAGATTAGCTACAAATGTCTTCCTTTGTTAATGTTTCAGTAAGTAAAGCATAGAGGTATTTCCCCTGCCCCTATAATGGGAAACCAAAATACAGCCACTGAATTGTTCCTCCAATGATTTTTTTGGCATCTGATGTAAGTACGTGGCCAGTGATTTCAATAAGGGAATGCTTAGTTGATCAAACACTCATTATGCTTTTACCTATATCAGAATGTTCAAACTAGGAAAATGAACATTTAGATAAGGGCACTCACTGTACATAGTTCCTATTTCTTACTTTTCTGAAAGGCCACATTACCTGACAGTTGCAGTTATTTTGCCTTAAAGTTGCACAGTGACAGAATATTTTTGCTTGCAGGTACTGGCCACAATCTGATTTAAAAAAATAAAATAGCTAATAACATTAGAGCTTGTTTCTTAACTCACAGGACTCCTTTCAAGGCAGCTTGTCCAACCCCAGGCACTTGCAAGTTTCTGTGAAATCAGCAGGACCTGCCAGTTCCCATTACTGTAGGCTTGATCCAAAGCCCACCAGAGCCCCTGGAAAGATCCCAATGATGTCAGGGAGCTCTGGCTCACTCTAGTGACAGCTTCATCTGACTAAAAATTGTCAGATCAGGAAGACAGTTAAACGAGTAAAAAGGACCTCTTTGAAAATCTCATCAAAATTTTCTCAAACCAGCTACAGTGAGACAAATTCTTTCCCTCTTTTTTTTTGGTTTTTTTTTTCAGGGATTTCACCTAGATTTCCTCCAAGTCTCATGAGATTTTTTTTCTTCAGTACAGTGGAGGAATCCCATGTTTAAAACCCTCTGATGTGGTGTGTTGCATCCTAGCCAAGAAAAGGCTTGGCAGCACAGAGGAACTTAAAAAAAAAAAAAAAAAAAAAAAAAAAAGGATAAAACATATTGCCTTAATTAAATCCATTGACCAGCTTTCCTCTAAAACCACAAACTATTTTAGGCTCCACTTCAGTTTTGGCCAGTGGTACAGGGAGTTATAACTGTCTGTCTCTTGCAATCTGAGGTTTAATATACTCTCTCATGGTGCCCGTTCGTTTGATCCTTACCACAACATCACTGGTAGCCCACCAACGCTGCAAGGTGCTGCAGTTGCAGCCCAGTGCTGGGGCACATCAGAAATCATTACTGGGTATTATGCCTTTCAAAACACAGCTAGTTCATTCAATTAGATCAATGTAAAAATTTGGGAGAATGATTTTGGATAGCCTAATTTCACTTGTCGCTATCCCAGAGCAACTACAGATGGAATAGACTAAACTGAGTTATTTTAGACTTCTGAGTCCATGACTTCATATTAATGCATGTAGTGTCACACCAGTCAGAGCTGAGTATCAGAGCAAAACTTTGAGGTTGGACAAGAAAATAAATACTAAATCTAAGGTATAACAGATCCTTGACTTCTGTTTCCTAATATTAATCATTGATTTTTAAATTTCTTACCATCTGTCCCCTTGTTCAAAAAAATGTTGCATGCTTTCCTATTGGTTAAGTAAGAAGGAATTTAATTTTAAAATAATGAAGGAATTCAATTTCAAAATAGTAAAAGTGCTCTCAACTGAGTGCTAATAAGAAAAAATGAGAAGCTTTAGTAGCTGTGCTCTTTTTTGGACAGTAGCTCTGTCCATTTGTGCTCTAATCCACCACAGCACTTACGGACTTGATTTCAGTGACTCCAAGGAATCCTGCTGTCTCAGGGCCTTTAAACGCTATGGGTCCAATTCTGTCACCTTTTCCCATGATGAATGATGTCTAATAAGGGACACGGACTGTCACTTTTCAATCATTGGGCCTACCTGCCGAGTAATATACTGTTCAACATACGGAAATTATCCTAATTCTGCACTGTTACACAAAAGTATGAATGAATACCATGAGGCAACAGAATTTACTAAATCATGTTTGAACAGCAGGTATAAAGGAGAGCATTTTTTTGGTATATTGAATATTCATAAGCAAGTACCAACTGAAGATATCTGTGCTTGGGACCCGACTTCCACAGACTCCCATCTGAAGTCACTGGTTACAAAGCTGATGTCCCCACAGCAGAGAACTGTTAGCAGTATGCTAATGAAAATCATTTAGCTCCATAAAAATGCTGTTTATCCAAAAGACTTATAAAGAATCACCAGGAAAACAGCTACTTACAGGGAAAACAATATAGAGGACTTCCCACGACAGCTCGCTATCTCCCCCTGCATTGGATTGTTTGCTGTCTGCAGCACACCCGTGTGTGTACACAGATGCTTTCTGCAGAATTTCCTTAATTCTGCCGTATCTATGAAAACTCACCAAGGCAGCAGATGGTTGATAACAAACAAAGCTTTCTGCCAGAAGTTTTAATGTCTTGTTCCAAAAATTCAGGTGTTTTGTCAAGGTTGGGTTGGTTTTTTTTCCTTTGATGGCATGACCCAGGCCAACTTTGGCTGCACTTAGTTTGGTTTTCAATAATTCAAATTAATTGCAACAATTTTTTGCAAAGGCTCCTTAAGAGGATGCAATAGAGGCTTGGGTGCTGTGGTTTTGGAGGGTGTTGGAGAGCAATCTTTAAACCTTAAGATGCAGGTAGAAGCCAAAAGACCTACACGAAGAAGCATCTATTTGCTTTATCACATCCCTTGACTCAAACCCCAAGGAAAGAGCACTTTGGGTAGAGGAATCCATATAGGACTGGGAGGTGCTGTGAATTACACCTCAGAAAAGTATGCATGAGTACGTCTTTCCCAGTCACACTCCCACCACATCATTCTGTTTTAAGGCTCCATGATGTCTATATTGCCTGTGAGGCTGTGGCAGGACAAAAGACGACTATGTCTGCCTAGTCTCTAGGGAGTGGGAGTTGAAAAGAGCAGTCCCCCTGATTTCTTCACAGCATAATCCTTCTTCTTGGCAGAGAGCAACTGTGCACAGAAGTAGGCAAAAAGTGCTTTTTGAGAAGTCTTTTCAGAGCTAAACACTAATTCATGCAACTAGTGGCTAATTTGTTATTTAAGGAGCACAGGCACACATGCACACACAAAATAGTGTTTAGCCTCATTATTTCCCTATAGGCACGAACACATTTTTCAGCTAGCACATTCAATGCCCAGAGAGAATAATCTGTCAGCTAGCTTGCTGCTGTTTTGCGCAGAGCTGGGTTTAGACTATTAACAAATTGCTCTATGTGGATCAACCTTGTGAGCTCACTCCTTTCTCTTTCTCAAAATATTTGTATCCACACAAGAACATAACTTGAGCTGCACAAATACTATATATCATAAGCGAGAGCCAGACAGTTAAACCCTTACTTTCACTGGCGAACAGCTACGCACGCAAATTGTTGAAAGCTGTGCTCACTCAGGTGAGTAAGCGTTTCGCTATCTGCCATGTTTCGATTAATACCATCTTTGGACAGCATCTGGGAAAGATTAGATTTTACTGGTCACATCTCATTTCCACCTTTGCTGCTGAACCATGGCCAGAAAGCAAGTGCTAATGTGAGGAGGAGACATTTGAATATTAGATTGTTTTAATTGTTCTCCAGCCATCAATATTTACGAATCTTTGAATATAAACACACATAGGGAACGTCCAAGGTATTAAGTTTGTTGAAACAAAGTCCGGACCTGTTTAGCCAGCTCTAATCTAGTGATCAACGTTTCTTATTTATATGTATATGCTTTCACCTAGGTAAAAGAAATTCTGCCCTTACTGCACAGGGACTGCCAAGAGTTGCCATTAATAATTTGATTAAAATGCTAACATGAGACAATTTCTGTCACATCAATACAGCAACTATTTTCACTGGTTTTTTAATGTACGTTTGTATAGCCTGATTTTTCAGAGGCTGTATCTTGAGCAGAAGATGCTGGGCTGGGCTGCTTAAAAGAGGTGCTGATTTCACCGTATCCCAGGCAAATGTTAGGATGTCCACTCAGCTGCAGTGTAAAATTGCCTGTGATGGAAAAGGTCAGCCAAGGAGCCACCTTCTGCTTGCCAAATAGCTGTAGAGATACACAACGGTAAACGCTAGTTCTGTATGAATAGCTCTCCTTCCTTCTTTTGGCTTGTGAGCAGGATCTGGGGGGGTTTCCTGTGTGATGAAATTTGGGGCAGTTTCTTTCTTTGTGCTTTCCACAGAAATCCTAGCTCACTTAGGGAAGTACAAGGTACCATCATTGGCTCCTTTTGATGCTCCTCCATGCAGGTACTGAGGATCTTATTTTACCTGACTCCTTAAACACCACAGCAGGCAGACTGTGGTCTAGATTTGGGCTCATGCCTTTAAAATCTATTTAAAGCTTTAAAGACAACCTGATTTCACTAATGACTGAGTCTATTCCATGTTCATATTGTCACTCTGACATTATAACCTGCAGCAAAAATCATAGATAACCTGATCAATTAAAGTATTGGAAACAGCGCTGAAGAGGAATAATCTCCCACTTAATCCCTGCAAGCACCCCTGACTCCTTAAGTAATCATAGTGATTAAGCTACAACTCACTGTAATTTAATGCGTGAGCATAATTAAACTGCTAGAGCATCCATGTATCATCATCGGAGCCAGGAATCTGCACCCTCCCCTGGAAAGATGATGTTCATTATAGCTGGCAGAGCTGTTTGCAGTAGCCACCTGAACCCTGGCAAATTCACCTTAACAGCCCTGCCTCATCAGCGGGCATGGAATTCAAAGGCAGAGGGATAGCACAAGTTCCTCACCACCATAAGAAGACAAGAAGACAGGCACCTTTCATGAGCTCACCCAAAGGGTGACAGCTCATGCCACTGTTTTAACCCTTTCCTGCTAGCTTGCAAACTCTGCTGCTGATCATCCTCACTGATGGCATTTGCAAAAGCAAAAGCTTCAAACACCAGTGGGGTGGAATCAGCCTTTCAGCATTGACTGGTGTATATGAAACACAAGACACGGAGTTTGTTCTGTTGGAAAATCTTTCTGGGAATTATTAAAACTGCCAAGATTACTTGGTTCCACGTGGTTATTAATGGCCCCAGCAGGGCGGTTTCAGAAGAGGGCTGTCCCCCTGTTTCAGGTTGTATTTTTGCCTTGGAACAGTGAAATGAATAGTGTGAGAATTGATATGCATCAACTAATACGCAACCATGTACCACAAAAAAAAAATCGGAGGAGGAACAACGTAATTCTGGACCAGACACCTCTCTTGTTTCACTGGCCTGGCACAAGGACTGACATCAGACCTTCAGCTAGTTCTGCTGTGTGGCTGACACAGACGTGCAACAAGAGAACAGCAACGGCCGTGGTTTTACCTACCAGAATTACAAACAACGCTGGTGCCACAAAAGCCCAGATTGCTCCATTCTCTAGTGAAAGCCAGCAGCTGCAGAGAAAAATCAGAATGATTTTAGATAAAACACATGGTCATTTAATTAGTAATGTTCTTAATTAAAAAGGAGACTAAAAGAGAGTGCAAAAAGACTGATGAATTTTAAAGCAAGAGACATGATAGAGCATAAATAAGCTCTTTTCCGCTCACCCTCGGGAATCTGAGGCAGGATCTCATTTTGATTTGTGTCTTGTAAAGAGTCAGTGACAGCTATCTGCCCCAGCATGCCTTCAAATAGCATTAGGGGCGGAAAGATGGGAAGAAAGGAAAGGTTTTATTTGCTATTTGTTGTTCTTGTGTCCTGTATCACAGGCAATCATTTAAGTGCTGTGAGCAATGTCATTGTAGCAAAAGACAAATTGAAGCTCTCCCTGCCTTGCCTGGCTGGTGGTGAGGAAGAGGCTGGGAAATGTGCTGTCAGCTTCATGTCTTTCCTACAGCAGTGATGATACAAGCTGTTTTAACACACACACAAGAATAACCCTTGCTCCAGATCTGCTTACATTGTGGTAGGACTGAATCCTATGATGCTGGCAAATTTCAGATAAATTTGCTTTTCTTTTTCCAAATTAGAAAGTAACTTAATTTTCAAAGATTTCAACAATATCCATTCTAGATCTTCAGATGTTTAAGTGCAGTTTTCTTCAAAAGATTAAATATCTTTAATCAAAGCTTATTCTCATCTTGTTTGAAATGTTTCAGCCTGCATTCTACTCTGTGTGGGCTAAGCCGGGAGCTCACTCTAGGAGGCCCTGTGCCTCTGCAGCAAAAGGGAAAAACGGGCAAAATGTGTCAGGAGCTTTTTGTGCATCATCTCAGCAGTACAAAGCAAACCTGAGGCTTCTAGGTCTAAGAATATGCCTATACAACAGCTGGGCTTTTGCAGGCTGTCTCCCTTACTCCTCAGCAGGATCTTGCAGAACTACAGCCCTGTTAACAGATCAGCGAGGTTTTCTCCCCATCATATTTTTCATCCTTATTGCACCTGGAGTGAAGACATTTTCATACTCACTTGCCACTTTCTCCATAGCTGTCTGGGGACGACGTTGTAGAAATCACACAAATGACCAGCGGGCAGCCTGCAAAAAGGCAAAGTCAACGGTGATACTAGTAACAAAAGTAGGTTTGTTTGTTACATCTTCCAGTAAACCCTGCAAGTTCAGCTAGATTTTGTACCGACAACAGAACAGCTCAGAGTAATTTCAGAATTAATTCTAACTTGACATCCTCCTGCAGCTGTGCAATACAACATGTTTTAATCAATTAATGTCAGACAAACAAAATGACTTGTCAATAAAGCACTAGTTCAACAGTTAAACCGACTTTTCATCGTTTTCATCGCTAGTTTCATCGAGAATCATCGTAATTTCATTGAGAATCATCGTCCTTTTTCAGGTTTTTGTTTATGTAATTTCCGTCTCATGCTATTCCAGCAGTGATATCCTGTGGAGCAACATCAGGCTTGTTTTAGCCACTTTCCCCTAGGTGAGCGCACCTTTTCAAGAATTCAAAACCACCTAGAAACTGAAGTCACGTTTCTCACAGGGGTGCATGACCAGCAGGCATGAGGACAGAATTGGCAACATTTCGTTATCTAGAGCATTACAGACAGCAGCAAGAGACAAGTTACAAAGAGAGAAGCAAATTCAGATCCCGCTCAGATGCCCAACCAAGACTTATTTTAACATAAATACGTAAGAGGTCTACAAGATTTCTGCGTTTAAACTAGACTCTGTTTCCAGAGGGGTTTTGACAGTTCCAGTGTCCTGCACCCCAGGAGGTGGAGTGCTGCTTTATGGGACTACACAGGAATAACACAGCGGCAGGCAGTGATGGTCCTGCTGTCAGGGGAGCTGGTGCCTCCGGCCCCGGCACTGCCATACCCGGCCTGCCAGTTCAGCACAGCTTGGCAGGCCAGGCGCTGGGGAGGAAGGAAGGAAGGAAGGTTTTATCTTGCCAACAGTTCTGAATATAGGAAAATCTCATCCCTTTAAATATTAGATGGCTGTCTGTTAATTCCCTTATGATTTCATAAAATGTGAAGGTTTGGGCCTTTATCATCTTATGGAATTTAATAACCAGGTCCCAGACAGAGTATTAGACATGATAGCTTAAGGTTTTGATTTTCTTTTGAATTCTTCAGGTTTTCTGCATGAGGCTTTTACAAAATTCTCTGTCAAGCAATTTCTGCTTAATCTTACCAATATCATCCTCAGAAAATTCTGTGAAGTTTTCCTGTACTGGCAGAACTATAATTTTTGGATGAAGTATTTTCATTCTTTAATGACTGTGGCTAGAAGCACCTTGCATTTATAAATAAGACACTCAGTACTTAAGAAGCAGCTCCTATAAGCACCGTTTAGGTCTTAAACTTTGAAATCCATTCTGCAGGATGCAGTTTAATATCCTGTGAATTAGATTTTGCTCTCCCATGCTTGTATGAATCAGGAATAACCCCTTAGAAGTAATATTTGTGTAAGACTTAAGGAACGGCAAGATTTTAGTTTATATCATTTGTCTATTTGAGAAAGGAAATTCCTACACACATTTGAAGAAAATCCAGAATAATTACATTCAGCAGAGCAATTAAGCACAGACATAAGCCTGCCTGCTGAAACTCTGTCTGCCATGGGTATGTGAGCTACCTGGACTACAGGTCCCTCGGGTATGCCTACCCACTCCCAGTCACCTCTTCGGCTGCCGAGCAGACATTGTGGGTTGGCACTGTTTGTCTTCTGATGCAGGTTGTCCTCCCACGACAGGGACTTTGTCACAGAAGCAAAAACACCTGTGCCCAGATGCTCTCCTTTATATAGCTAGTCTGCCTTTTTTTCCCCTGCAGTCCAGTGCTGAATATTCGAAGGATTTGGCATGACTCTTTTATCAATTTTAAATGGCATTGAAGAAGAAAATTAAATACAGAGTTCCTTTGGAAGATAATAAAATTTATGCAGATGAAACATAGAGCAGTCATCTGCATAAAATGAGCTAAGTCAGTGAGAATAAAATGGTCTGCGGCCTATAGCACAATGTTTGCCTTTTCTTTGCATTGACAAAATATTAAATGAATAATGGCAACGGGAGCTTGAAGGTTTTGTTACAGTGAAATTGGAGTAGTTTTCCCTTAAGAAACAACCACTCAATAAATTCCATAAAAGTTTTAAAAAATGTATTTAGCCTAAGGGGGTCATAAGATTTGATCTGGGCTGAAGAATTCATATGGATTATATATTATACACAAAGTAAGTGTGTTTGCTTAATCTTTTTGTCAGTAAATTTTAGAAATTACATGAGGTCTGTGCAGGTTAGTCTACACTCATGACAGGTAATGTTAGCGTTGTGCTGGCACTGGTGAGCATCCATGAAAGAATTACGGTTATGGTTTTTTACTTTATCTGAATGTTGTCTCTGTTAGCAGATGCTACAAATACACTCACCAACCCTATTCCAAATGGCCAGATTTATGATGCAACAGACCACGCTTTCCAGAGCACAGTATCAGATGAAAATGTTCTAGCACACCTTGCTGGCAGCTGATCTATGGCACTGGTGTCACCTGTGTCTCTGCTGTCCTAGAGCAATACAGCATCACATTCCAACGGGGTAAATCAGCTCACATGGAGCCAGTGCTGCTGCAGCTCGAGTACTCCAGGTCCCCATACCAGCTAATTTAAAGCTGCCTTCCAAACACAGCATCAAAATACAGCCTGCAGAGCAGGCATAAGCTCTTAATACCTGGCACAGGAAGCCAAATAACACAACTCTTGCTCAGACAAAATTCTCCCTGAATTCAGCCCAAATACAGTCACTAGGGTGAAGCCTGAAATTAGTGTCAGCTAGGTCCTCTTCTTCAGCATTAAACTTCACATCTAACTCACTAGCTTCGTGTTTCTTAGGCACTAATGATAAATAAAATGGAAAAAGCCTGTAAATCTGTATACTGTATTTTGAAAGCTTCTGTATCTTCTATACCTAGCAAAAAAACAAAAACAAACCACAGACAGGCTATAGAAACTCTGTGGCAGACAACTCAAAGCATTTTTAAGACATTAATTCTAAAAGGCATAAATAAATACATCATTGATTGAGAAAGATGGAGCATTAGACACGAATGAAAGTATATATTTTTTTCTAATACTGAAAAAATCTACTTTGCTCAATAGGGGAAAGCATATTCTTCCATTTATAAAATAGAAGTTAATTTTCTGGGAGTTTCTTTTTCTTCTGCTGCGTTACATTACATCTGTGCAGAAGTCTGGGACTACAACAGGCAACAGCAAATAAAGAAATTTAGGTCTTTTGACAGCTCAGAACAAAATCTTCATTTTAAGGCAGTCTCTACAGGAAAGGAAATTGTCTGAAACAGAAAAAACATGTTAAGGCCAAAGTGCCACAACAAAATCTTGAGTATCACAAACTCTGTCATCAGTGTCCTACAAATAGGTGGGTGGGAAAAGTTTGCTAGAATAATCTGTGTGTTATGCTGAACCACCAAGGCAACAAAGTATTTTTTTCCCCCCAGTGTCAACGTAGTTTTAAAGGTAGGATATTATCACCTTCCTCAAATTGTTTTCTTTTGAATTCCTGACAACTGCTGTCTCTGAAGTAATTTTAGCACCCTTGGGACTAAAGATAATACACAGAAACTTCAATCAACTCTGCGCCTTTGGTATCCTCTCTCTCTGATTACCACTGAATTCATTTTGCAGGAGTCATACCTCTCAGAAATCTCAACAGACGTTAGGAGATCGATGATACTCAGTGTGGAGTTCTTTGGCCCCATCTCCATTCCCTGCCTCAAGTGTCAACTGGTCATAAATACAGACTTTGCAAACTTTTACACATGCACTTAGTCCAGTGTTCCTGCTTAAATAAGAATGATGGGGCTGAGTTTTTAAATTCAGGACTGGGGTTTGTCATTATTCCAGGAACTATGAGTTTGCAAAAGTCAAATGCATTCACACTTCAATTAAAAGCAAAGAACGGGGAAGCGAACTATCTGATTTGAGTAACATAACATGAAACATCCTTCTTTTCAACTTTTTTTGACCATCTTTGGTCAGTGCCAAAGTATAAAAAAATGGCCATTTTTATTAGATACTGAAACATGTATCTAATATGGTCTCAGGATGGCAGAGGAATGCTCAGCTTCTTTTGACAGTTTGATTCAATGTAAACCTACCCTCATTTTAAGACCCAAACAAAATAATTATAGGACAAAACCTTTTTAGCCCCTTTTCCCAGCCTTGCAAGACTTCTGTTCAGATGTGGGGATTTTATGGAATATATATAATTATTTCTTACTATACTTTCGTCAGGTTCATGAAGGAACAACTCGGACTCTACCCCGTAGAACATAAGCTCACCCTGCTGCTGAAGGCAGTACTGATATTGGTTCTCTAACTAAACATTTCTATTCCTATTCAGTGCCAACATGCTAACAAAAGAGAAAATGGGAACTGACAAACTTAGGCATCCTTTTAAGTGTTTAAGCAGTGAATACTGCAATGTGGATTTTCCCCCAAAAAACACTGTTGTCCAGCAACATTTATTACCAGCTGAATGAGCGTTGGAATTGCATACCAGACAGCGAGCTGTGCTGCTGTTGACTGAATGAAGGTCGCCCTGATACTTATCAAGAGATAAATAATTTGGAATGCCATTGCCTAGCAAAATTACTTCAGTGATGTTCAGACTCACTTGCAGCAATGACATGATGTCAGATATGATTAAGGAAATTCAATGTTTAATTCAAATGCAAATAGTTTGAGATTGAGATCGGAAAAAATAGAACAACACAAATCACTTTCCTAGCAACACGGTAGATTTACTGGATTTCAGAAAACATTTTTTTTTCCAAGTCACTGTAGGAGTAATAATTGGAACGTGCTTTCCAAAATCAAAATATTTGTCAAAAAAGGGCTTTTAAAAGGTTTACACAGAGAAGCGTATTACTGTTGCATGGATGATGTCTTCCACTATTTGTCTCCAACAGGACCTTTGCTACATTTAAACAGCTTGCCACTGGGTTTCTCCCATCCTTGCCAAGAAAGGCATTGCTAGAAGGACTGATATTGAACCTTGTGCTGCTGGTGCCTCCTCTGTTTGCCACATACATCTGTTCTGGTGACAACAACTATTGGGGCTGAGGGATTATGGTCCAAAGCGTTATTCAAAATAAGACTGAAGAGACTTTTTAGTAACCATGTTTAACATCCCATTGGGTTACATACGAATAGGCTATGTACTCATTGTGCTAATTACTACTAATTGAGTGGTAGCAATCATATTGCAATAAAATGAGGCAAAATGCAATTTCTAGTACCATTCATATTGCAGTCAGATGCCATGTTTATCCATGTGTCTTCTAAATCACTTTGTTGATCACTGCCATTTTACAATAAATAAACCTTACACAAAATGCCAGAAAAAATAGGTAAAGGCGCATTGCAGCACATATAAGCCATTAATTTATTTCCATAAGTAATTAATGATTGATTGTAAATTGAGTTAATCAAAGCATCTGCTATAAGCAAATACCCTACTGAATTAAATGTCAGTTCTTAATTATTTTATTGACTGTTGAAGCTTTTTACATAGTATTTCTGAAGGAGAAAAGAGTTCTCAGGGGCTTATGAGAACATTTTCTTTGGTTTGATGCACTCATATTTGTATTCCATGAGTAAGCTCTTTATTTTTTAAAGAAATACAGAAGAAACCAGACTAAAATCAGCAGGTTTCTCTACATTTAGCACCAAATCTAGAAGAATCTACAAATCTTCAATGTCTTCAACCCTCAGCCTATCTAGGTTCTCTCACTTTTCAGTCTATGTACCTGAAAAAAAATGGGGGTGGGGGAGGGGGGGGGGAATATTTTACACAACTCTACTGAAAACTCAGCAAAAACAGCTTTCAAATGTTTTCAGCAACCAAAGCTTTAAGGTGCATATTGTTGGCACACAAACCAGCCATTCCAGAGAAAAAAACCTAACTTAAGGCAACCAGGATAAGGACATGCGTATGCGATACTCTTGAACCTGTTGCAGAGAAACAATGAAGGTAAAGAAAAAAACTCCTAACTAATGAAACTGCAGTTTGTCCCCTCAATCTAGCACATACCATGTTCACCACAGTACTCTATCAAATGGCCCTTAGACAGAACTGCTGTGAAAGAGATTTTAAAATGAAAGAGGAGTAACATACAGAATAAAAAGTCCGTATTAAAAAAGGACAAGTAAGCAGCTGTAAGTGAACAGCATTACTATCACCCATGTCTGCATGGTGCCAATGGATATTAAATATTCCAATTCTGATGGCAGTAGGTCTTTATTATTGGTATATCTGGTTTTCATTCAGCTTCCAAATAAATTCGAGGGGAAGATAATGCATGTTTTAACATTATTTTGAAATTATCTGTAATTACATAGATATTCCTTTGCTATCTTTTCACATCTCTCCTTTCAACTCAGTGTATGAGGTTTTCTTCTTCTAAACGTGGAGGTTTGTCAAGCATCATTGCTGCACTTCAAGGACAGTGAAAGCAAGCTAGCTTTCATCTGCTGTGAAAAGTCAAACAAAATACTTGGTTTCGACTCCTCAATATGCGCACTAATTATGCTTTCGTTTACTGCATTTAAAAAGCTGTGAATTGTTATCTGTGAGATCCCTGTGTCGTAGGACGACTTTTTTATTCTTAATAATAATATTGAGGTTCTGTGCAGCCTTTTTCATCTAAGGATTTCAAGGCACGAAGCATCAACTAATGAAGTTTCGTGATACTCCTGTGCTAGTCTGCCAGCTTTTTAGGTATAGTTTGCAGAGTATGGATAGAATAAGCCCGTGTTGTGAATTAGAACCAAAAAGAGAACTCGCCAGTACAGTGAGACCTCCCTCCCACACTCCAGCTACTGATTTGGTAATTAAGGATCTGATCTGCCCTAGTGAGGTCATGGAATTCACTGCAGTGGAATTAAGTTTAGGACTATACATTTTAAAGTCTGATTACAGTCAGAAAATTATCTAACAGACCTACTCTCAGTAAGGCAAACTATGATCACAAGTGGCAATTTTACATATGCTTCTGAATATAATCTTGTGCTACAGTGAGCAGACTTAAAGCAAGAAGCTACTAAATGCTTACCCCATCCGATTCCATAATAATATAAGTGCTTGCTCTCTTCTGATCCAAATACTTTGATGACCATACTGTAAAGATGAAATCCTTCCACCAGCATCCATGCAAAAGCACTCAGGAAGAAAAAATGAAGGAGAATGGCCAAGATCTTGCAAGGCACCTAAATTAAGAACAAAATTAAATACTTTACTTCTTTGTGATGCAGTCACATTTTTTTTCAATTTTAGGGTTTGGTTTTTTGGGGGTTTTTTTGTATACATTTACATACTGAATGCTAAATCACTGGAATAAAACAGTTTTAAAAACAGAGCACTAGAGAATTTCATTTTTATGCAATGTTTTCAGATGGCTTCAGAGTAACAAATCGTCTTACCTTTTAACAAAAAACAAAAAAACATTGCCAAATGTGATGTGGAAATCCAAACTGATCACTTATTTATAACAGCAGGAGCAAAACTCCTCCTTAAAGCATACAAAATACTTAAGAATTCAAAAGTGAAGGGTCAACATCCTGCTGCTGAGCCTGTAGCAAGTATAGGAGAGTCAAGGAAGTGGGGGTACAAGCATTGTCTTGTACCCTGCTCCCTGTTCCGTGATGGTAGAAAACCCAGCCATAGTTCATTTTCTACAAAGAAATGGTAGAAAGTCAGTGCATCAGTTAAACTTGAGTGAAACATGGAAATTTTAAAATAAGGTGCCATGTTGAACTTGCTCTTTAGTTACACTTCACCATGTGGCTTTCCTGCTGTGCTGTTCTTCATATCAAAAATAGGGTAACACATAAAATAAATTGCATTGTATTCCAGGTTATGTCCTGGTTAGAAGTCCTGTAAAAGTCTCATGATCCTCCATCAGTGATACTGATATAGCCGTTTCAAAAAATTACAGCAAGCTATCACTGGCTCTCCAGTCCTAACTGCTCTGTGGTGGGCATCTGGTTTGCCTACCTGTTGGAATTCTCAGTTTCCTATAGCTGATGTACCAGCTGTATACAAAGTCATGTTTGCCAAGAACACATCTAGTGATTCAGGCCAAGAACTGGAAGTCTTCTCTGTAGGGTGTTTACAGACTATTTGAATTCTCAATAGTCCTTTACTCACTACGTGCTATCAAGATTCTGGAAATAGGAGCCAATATGAAAGTTTAAGCAACAGAAAAATACCACCTAGAAAGTGAGCCCACCTGGTGTAAACTGGACTATCTGTTTCAATTTAAACTATAACATGTTTTGAAGTGAAACAAATGCTGCCCCTAAAAAGAGGAATGTCATGACTAAGGCAGTGCAGCACGAAGTAAAAACATCCTCTCGAGTCCTGTTCACACCTGCCTCGGTGCTTACAGCCCGCTGGGGGCTACAGGAAATGCAGTCTGGGCTTAAGACCTGGCTTTTCCTTAAGTTGCTCCTCAAAGAGTTCCTTACATTTTTCTTTAAGTGTCTTATCAGCCGACCTTACAAAAACAGGAAAACCTAATTCTTTCTTCTTCCCCACTCCTCACAGCACATTCTCCTTTCACCACTAATTGCTTTTTGAGGATGTCTCACCACAGGTGGCTTTGCTCATCATACAGTAATTGAACAGATGTGACTGCCAACGATTTTACCACAAGCTAACCTTGTTTGGTTTGCTTTCAGTTAAGGTACACTTGAAACACACTCTTGGAATGAATCCCAGCTATATCTCAGCTTTGCATCTTGTAGCATACCGATTGTAGTCATTCTGCTCTGTAGTTGTAACACCCCTCCCATGACACCTACAGAATTTCAGTGGGGTTGCCTGCATACAGTCCATGTAAATGGGAAGATTTTTTTTTCTTTTTCTTCACGGTTTCCCTTCCTCACCTGGGCAAGTCACAGCAAGGTATCCAGGCAGGTGGAGTCTGTGTGCTGAGGAAGCATTACCAGTAGGAACCAGCTTGCTGCCACAGTGGTCTTCAGAGGTTAATCATTAGTTCCCTTTGTTGCATTAGCTTAGCTGCCCCGTAGCAGACGGTATGTACATGATTTTTTTCAACTGTAAGACTTTACCATATTGTGCCCTACAAGTACTGCTGTTAGAGGGGATAGAGCTGAAATATCCATGGATTCTGTGAAGTGTTTCACTTTGGAAAGCCCATGGTATAAAACAGCTCTTGGCTTCTGTGTGCTACTTTCAATTTAACTGAAGTTTTCAATAGGTTTAAAAGGAATGAAAATGGGCACCTATTAAACTGCAACTTAAGCCTATGTGAGCGTTTCACAAGCTTAGCGAAACAAGCAAGGCACCCATGTGTAGGCAAGGCACAGTATGCATGTAGGTGGGCACTGCGACAGGTCTCTGGAGAACACGGGCTCTACCTACATCCAGCTAAAACCAGGAAATGCAACTAGTATTTCACAGCATTTTAAAAGGACTGGAGGTGATGCTGGCCTTGATAAGGTGTGAGGAGGCTGTGTTTAGGATTCTTTTAACTCCTTATTTCCATAGTCTTCAGTTTCAGGTTAAATCTTTTGCTGCTTTCCACTGTCTCCATTTCATTTCCTTTCTAAACCATTCCCTACCATTTTCTCCCTTCCACATTATCTTACTCATTCAGGACTTAACCTGAATGTTAAGCAGCAAAAGAGTATGAACTCAGTTTTACAAAGTGCTTTTTAGATCCTCAGGTAATAATAGCCTATGTATAACAGATGTGATTATTATTTATAAACTTAACAGAAGTTCAAGGGATCCCATTTGAGTGGAATACATAAGCTGTTGTATTGGCAAAATGAAGAGTGTGCAAACCTTGTATTTACTTGCACCGAGAAGAAAAAGAATAAAGTATTAATAGAAACTACTCACTGCTTGTGAAAAGTACTGTGGAGCAACAGCTGGTCATCAAAGTAGGCAAGTTCTGACCATTACAAAAACAGAGTACACTGGAAGATTATTTTTAAACCAGGTTTTGTTTCTGCTTCTTGCAGGTGGGACTTCCTATCAACGGACCTTACGTTACTTTAAACAGCATTTTTTAAACACAACAGTGGAAACAAATCTGTTTTACTTGTGTGTAATATTGTTAACTTGGCATATTCGTCTTAATCTAATGCAGCTGGTTTAGATGCCAGTTCTAATGGTGCAGATCCTGGTACTCTGCATAAGGAATTCCCACCTGTAGTAGCAGATCCATAAAATCAATATGTAATTTCAAGATCCAATCTACGTGACCAGGCAGAAAAAACCTGTACATGCAGAGACCTTCAGTACCATTTAAGCAATATGAAGGTGTTTGTCATTTGCTTAAGTGATTGCCTTAGATGCCTAGAGAAGCATATACGTGTTTTACAATACCAAGTATCTCAGACTAAACTGTTACACAGCAATATTTAAAGGTAATGCTCTCTGTCACCTCATGTTTGCTATACCTTTCTCACTGATTATTACTCAGGCAAAATAAACATAAGTGATACTTCAAAATCTTCTAAATCTCCAGAGTTGAGATCATGGTCAATAAATCTGCTGTTCATAAAAACAGCATATTCTACCATACAAATAAAATTTTATGAGCAAAAGCCAAAGACCTTCTGCTTAGCTCTCCAAGAAAGCAGAAGAAATGCCACAGGACCATCAGGAAGCTTATTGGCTTCCACAAGAATAAGATGACTTTTTAATGTGGAAACAAAACCCAGCACACTTCACCACAGCGGAGAACAGACAATTAAAAAAAGCACACACACCCCTCCTCCAAAAAAAGAAACAACTCAAAATCCTAACAGAAATACAAATACTTTACCTAAATACAAAATTCAAACCTTTTTCTCCAGTCCAGAATTCCTACAGTTTTCAATACAGAGAATGGATAAGAGAAAGCACAAGCCACATCAGGCAGAAGTCAGCCATGCCATCTGAACACACAACCGAAATGTACTCCACTACACAATCTGGTGATTTTTCCATTTGATGGGTGCGTATCTTTCAGTTTTGCAAATATCTCTACATGGCCAGATACTATGATAACACTATGTGGATGCAGAGGCAGCTTTATGCAGTGTTGTAGGATGTCATTTTTGGCTAAGGCATGTTGAAAATAGGAGGTGCCACATGCATGATGCTTTCTTGCTTGTGGCACATGGCATTCATTCCATGGAGGTGCCCTGCAAAAAACACAATCATGCTTTTTAGGACTTACCATCCCAGGGCTGAACTGAAAGCTGATGAGAAGCAGGATCTGAGCCACCAAGACAGCAAAGGACAGATTGGCATGGATATGATAGCGCTGGTTGCGGATGGTGCTGACAGACCTGGGAGAAGGTAGAAAGACACATGAATAAAGCAGTATTCCGAGAAGCATGGGCGTATTTATGATTTATCTGCAAGCATTTTGATTGGCTTTTGGTCATTCATTTTGGTGGGATCATCATGATGTCTTTCAAGCACTCCTTCCACCAGGATGGAGTGGTACCTAGCTGGTTTTTTTGATACTCTGCTGCTGTCCTGAAGGCAGCAGGAAGACTGATTTGCACATTAACTAGCTCTGCTGATGACTTGTGATAGAATGTTAACAAAGGGCTTGATCCTGAATAGTGCTGTGCCCTCAAGGAAGTCAGACCTCCACCTCACAGAAAGCATACTGCGCCTTGCGCCATCTAGCCCACACCGTGCCACCGAGTTTCTGGTTTTATTTTGTTGGTATTTGCCTGTGTTACAAATAAGGGAATGTGAAAAGGCACTGGTTACAATTTTGACTTTACTATTACCAGCTTTTGAGCACATGAACTACAGCTGCTTAGATGGATGGGCAGTGCCTATCTTCACAGAGACCCAGCCTTGATTACAGCATCATTTGAACATTATCTGTGTTGGCTTTGCAAAAACTGGCTGGAAATCTGACCAAGAACTTGCTTTCCTGGGAGTCTTCTGACCTCCATCCAGAAATAGGAAGTAGAAAACAAGCGAAAACATTTCAGGCCTTTAGCATAATTTTATTTTTCTCTTTAAAAGAAGAAGGGTACTGGTGATTAATGGGTTTTCTATTGTAATCCATACTGCCTGCCAGCCCCTACTGTCACTTTTCATCATTTCACGAGCCCTGGGCCATTTGGCTCTGTGAATGGCAATGCTTCCTCCACACAACAGTACACCTTCCCGTCTTTTTGTCATATCACTGTGGCTGGTGATGTCTTTCACAGCCGCTGGTGACACATCGTGCATGCCCCTGGCAGCAGGGTGACACAGAGTGGACGACACAGATGATGGCTTGCTCTCAGCCCTGCTTTTCCAGCACTGTTGTAGCCAGTGCTCGATTAGAAGGAAGTGAAGAGGGAAGCAACCAGAAGTATTGATGTCCTAAAAGTAACTTGAAGAGACAGGTTCACTGCCTGGTGGCTTTCTAACAAGGAACTTCATGCAGGTGCCGACCGGAACGTCGTTACCCCGCAGGCAATCGGGACTGCCCCCCTGGGAAGTGGCCATTGCTGACAGTACACAGAGTAGCAAAGAACTTGCCAGATTCTTCTCCACTTACCTCATGGTCATCTAACACTACATTGCAAAATTCCACTTCAGCTGCTTAATGAGGCCCTGCTCTCCAGTGAAAACCTAATCAAATTATTTTTAATTGCAGTTTGAATGATCTTGTATGTAGGTGGAGTGCTTAAACCTGTGACAGTCAGCTGGGTCCAAGCTCTCTTTCCACACCTCCTGTTTGCCTCGTTTCTCGAGGAGTTTTCAGCCCTGCTGCAGCAATACCATCTCCTCTTGCTCCTTTTTTCTTTTTGAACACTAGAACACCCAGTTTTGCACTCAGACAACAGTGCAGCAGATCATTTCCCTTAGCCTAAACATTCCAGCAGTGCAAAGCCAGATGATAGGCAGGCGCTGGACTTCTTTAGAGTGATTTTGCCACGCGTTGCACACTTAATCCAAGTATGACCAACACAGATCTTGAGACTTGGAAATAACACAGGGTTTGGAACAAACAAACATTGCAGTCAGTTTACTGGGTTTTCAGCAAGTCCCTTTTCCTAGAAACTGGCCTCTTAACAGGATGTCCAAAAGACATGCTTAGGCACAGAAATCAAAAATTGAACTCTTGAGTAGGAAGAACATGGTTTCGTGTGTGGAGGAGGACAAGAATCCTATTCCTTGCTGTGCTCCCAGTCTACTGCACAACCTCAGACAAGTTACACTTCACCCTCGGTCAGGTTTTCTATTTTTTATTTAGAGAGAAACCTCTATGAAAGCTTTTTCAGAAACGTTTACATCAAGCCCAGATGGGCCTCCAACTCAGTTGTCACTTCCGGAATATAAACAGGCACAAAGACCCTAAGTGCCCCATGGCAGCCCTTGAAGGAGCTGCCGTGTTACTGCAGCAGGCTGCAGAGATCCAGAGCGTTTAAACACAAGCCATGGACTGAATTTCACACTGCCTTATGGCATCCTTCACCCTACTAAAGTAACACATTAGAAAACTAGCCTAACAGAACAGCAGGATACTTGAAAATAAATGTGGGTTATATGATGTAATTGTTTATAAGCTGTATGAAACAAAAGTGAGGCAGTTAATGTTGACCAAGCCTTCCTTTCTGGAGACACCTTTATAAACACACTGCCTTACAGACGAGAGAGCTAAAAAGCAGAAAGTACTGATGGTACACTCCAAGCAATGCAAAGATGTATGTAGTGGGGGAAGAGGGGTTGACCCTGCAGTCTTTGTTCATATTGTACTTGCTTTGAGCTCCAGATCAAGCCCTCCTACAGCCTCCTTGCAAGATTCCTGAACTAGCAAAGCATGGAGAGTTTAAAAAAAATCTGAAAAGCCCTAACAGGATGGAAACAGCTTGGTATATAAAGACCACCCCATTTCAGGAAATGAAAGTAATTCAGAAATAACCAACCAACTGTTACAAATACATGTGCAGAATCTAATTAAGGAAGGTTTTAGAATTAATAGCCTTTGTTTTATCCTGAGAACCTGAAGGGATCCTAACCAGTGGCCTGAAATGCACTGCTTGGCTTTCTGCATCATAGTTGCTCAGCGGGTATTAAGTTAAAATTACTCACGACAATACAGCAAATGTGACCAGTGTGATCGTCAAGCAGAAGATGGACAGAGCACAGCCAATGTAAGTGATGGAGGAGAGGGCCACCTGGTGTCCTCTTGTTAGCTGCACACAAAGAAAAAAACAAGAACTATTAATTGATTGCACTACAGAACCACAGGTCAGCCCCCCTGTACATAGTGTTTCCTGCTCCATCTGACCATATATAAACTGATGTTCACAACCATTCAATGCCATTTCTAACACGTGAAATGAAAAGCTAGCTCAAAACTCAGCCACACAGCCAGGGCATCCACATGCTCATTGCATTTTGAGCAGTGGATATAAAATACACAAAAATAAAAAGGAACCCTCTTTTATTTCCTGAAGCAGTATTTCCTCAGAGTAAGTTAGTTTCTCTGCTGCTGCAATATCGTCAAGCCTGAGATCAGCGCAGTTTACTGGGCTGCACAAACAGTGTCAGCAACAGGATCTTTCACAGCTCGCAGGGCACTTTGCTCATGCCCTCACGCTGCAATAATTTACATCATTGCGTAAATACCTGAAGTGCTTCACAGCACTGAGAACTGACAAACCAAGATAACCCATAAATTACTGGCCATCTATAGCCCACTTGTTCTGTTTAATGTGTCACATTTTTAGTGCCCATTGAAAAAGCTGGACTGACATCTACAGAATGGAAAACCACAGAAAAGACCCAGCATGAGCAGTCAGCCTCAGCCTCTCATCTCAGCCTCTGGTTTTATCTACAGGCACCTTTTGTAGAAGTAATTCCATTTTCATGAACATTTAATCTGTAACTCTATAGTGCCCACCACTAGGATCTATGCTAAAACCAACTCAACAGGCGAGGGACAGTGTGTTTTGACCATTCATCCAAAATTAATCAGAAAGCGTGCTTCAGTTTTCCATGCCAGTTCTCAGAAAGAATGACAAAAAAGCCACACCCGACACAGGCAGCCAGGCAATATTAATATATAATAAGTAGAACACAGCTAGGCAGGAAAAAGTTTTCTCATCTCAGAAGAATTTTCAGACATTTTTCCTGAGTTGAATTTGGATAGAGTTGACATTTTCATAAATGGAACATCTTGGGGGGGGGGGGGGGGGGGGGGGAATAAATGGTGGTCAATCAAAAAGTTTAATTTTGATGCTTGAAATACTGTGGTTTTATTTTAATGTCTTTTCACTATGAATTAAATCCTTTGGTGGAAACTCATTCAAAATATCTATTTATTCTGAAAAATACTGAAAGGAAAAATATAAAATATATTTTCCAATTTTTTTGGAACAGTAACTCAATCTAATAAAAAATAATCCTTTCTCACAGTTTGGGATTTTCTATTATTTTACACACACACAATAAAAATTCTCCCCCAAAGAATTTCATTAGACGTACTCAAACCCAACCAGTTCTACCAATAAACTTCCCGTTAAAATTCCTTTTAAAGGACAGAAATAATATGCCATGTGGTTATGAGAAAAAGAAATAATTTTAAATACAGACAAAACCAATGTGATGTATATGCACATTTTTCTTGTAATTATCTGCCAACAGTATCAGCTGATGTGCAGCAAGTGTTACAGCAGAATAGATTGTGGCTCGCATAGCAAACTGAGAACTATTAAGCGATGCAGCAGTAGCACTGAAAGACAACTGTTGCTATGGCGTTTCAGTTCCTAGGAAATATGATACAGCCCTTTAGTATATTTTTCTCTTTCAGCCAAAGTCACATTTCTTTTCCCTGACTTGGATAGCATCAATTACAGAACCAAAAGGGTTCTGTGTGGTGGACCAGCTTAAAAGGTCCATATAATTTCTACAAAAGAGCTCCTATTGTACCTCATCCCCCAGAGAAGCCACGTATAGCCATTCTGCACAGATTACTCCTGAAGTAGGAATAACTTGTATGGTAAATTGGGCAGTTCAGAAGTGATTTCCTCATCAGGGATATTCATGTCCAAAATGCATGGATCGTATTTCCTGATTGCTCCAATACACACCGCTTTCTCTAGCTACAGGTGGCTTGCAGTTCTACAGAGGGAGGAGGGGAGCAGAGGAAGCTTTTCTAGCTTCAAGTCACTCTGAAATCAGTATTTCTCAGCGGTTCAAAGCTTTCTTTCACTCCTTTCACTCCCAACACCGGCAGCCAGCAAACGTTCCCTACAGAGGTCAAAGCTGCTCGGTGCTCATTTAGATTTACAGTGGTCTATCACAGTGTTTGTGCTTGGCAAAGCGGATAAGATCTGCAAAAGAAAGGTAATGTCTTGCTATCACATACAAGTACAGAAGATACAGAGGATCAATCTAGTGGAAATGGGCAAAAATCAAAGCCTTTGTTTTTTCCATAATAATCAGAGAGAAGATAACAATCACACAAACATCTTTTTGTAACTGATTTCAGTCACGCCTAACATGCCTCTAAGAAAGTCTTTCTCTGGGTTTTAGCTCAGTCTTCCTCCAGAAACCCCTGAAGGGCAAGACAAGACATGAATCAAGTTCTCCCAGGTGGAGCCTGTATTATTTAGAAATGAAAAGGGAAAAAAATAATATCTATTATCAACAAAATGTAGAAGATTCATTGAAACCTAAAATAACCTGCACAGATCCCCACATCTAGGAACTGGAAATCGCTCTTGCTCTAGCAATCACAACTGAAATTTGACGATGCTTTTAAGAATGACACTCTTAAATCAACACCCACGTCAGTCTGTTAACAACTATTTCAAAAGCAACATCGCTGCAGTTCACATTCTCATCTTGCCTAGTGTGAGGGACAGAAAGCCTGTAGGTAGTTTTGAACCATTTTTTGTTTATTAAGGAAAAGGTGGAGCCTGTGATAGCTGTTCTCAAAGTTGGAGGGATGCAAGGCAGCACTCCCTGTTCACAGCAGCTCCAGCCGATGAAACGAGGTCCTTTCTGTGCGTGATATGAATTGCAGGGGGAAGAATACAGCATCAAAAGGAGGCCTGGAATGACTTCCAGGGTGTAGAGCCTCATTTCTAAATACAGGTATATGGTGCAGGAGAGAAGAGAACCTGTATTTAAATTACCAGCTCTCTACTAACTTCTCACAACCCAGCTGTTACAGCACAGTTGGATGTTGTGCGTGTCTGTCTTCACACTGTAAGGGATAGCAAACGTGCGGATTTTTAGAAATACTTGGATTGTCAAAGCATTATGCATCATGAATTAAGAAACAATTTCCTATAAATTCCAGTGCTCTGATAAAAGCTGATTTCATCTTACCTCAGTTTGCCTTTTTGAAAATTTTCAGCTTTCGTGCATGATGTGAAATACAAGACAGTAATTTGGGATGATCTTGTCTGCACAATGCTAATCAGACTCTACTGCTATTACCAGAGAAAACAGCATTAAAAACTACCAAATAAAACACTGAATAATCTATGAAGTAGTCCCAAGAGCCTGAATCTCATACTTGTCCCATTCTACATTAAATTATTCTTTTCTTCTAAAAGGTTTTGCTTCTTTGAGTTTATACACTCATTCTCTTACTCTGCAGCAAGCTGAAAAGTTAGGAAACGAGCTCATACAGTCATGAGTGTTAGTAATCATGAACAGTAAAAGACAGATGTTTCTTAGTATCAGCTTTGACAGAGTCAAATTAAAAATTCATACTCCATATAAAACTCTCACCCTTTCAGTTTGGGTTGTAACACCCTTTACCTTGTAAGTGTCAGTAATAGCATGGACAGATATCTGATGGTTTAAGTAGTTACACTCATTTGAGTGTTATACATAGTCTATTGTCTTACCCCTGTTCTCTCTCTTATAAGAAGTTAGTACATTGCTCAAGATTTTTATTTTGGAAACTCACAGGCAACCAGATGGACCCAGGAATGATCCTGCAAAGATCCCAGTTCAGACTCCAAATACATATTTTTCCTTTATGATGTTGTTAATAACAAGAAAATGAGTGACATCTAACTCCTCTGGTTAAAAATACTGCATAGGAAGATGCTCATATATTACAGTAATGAATGGGATGGTACTTTTCATCTCTGAAGTATCTGGAAAAGGTCAGTTGATGCTGAAAGACTTGCTCAGCAGGCTATATATGAAAAACTGATCTAGAACAGAAAACCTACTTATTCATGTAACATTAATGAGCAACTGCATATACAACACAGCACAACCACCTGGCAAAAAGCTAGATGGGCTACAGGACCACAAAATAGCAGCTGGTCAGATCAGAGCATCTGTCTGGGTGACACAGGGCTCCCGCTGCTCCATGTCCCCTTCCAGGTGAAATCTGCACTCCTGTCCTTTTTTTCTTATTATTCATCTCTCAGGCAGTTGATTGCTTGTTTTCTGCTTATACATTTCTCCAGAGGAATGGACATTTTGGGGAAGTGCTAAGCTAAAAATTTCTGGTTTACATACTGCAAAATATCCCTCTATGTCTGCCTTTAGAGGCAACACAACAGATGAAGCACTGAGTTCAAATACTTAAAACAAGGTTTTTCATAGCTGATCCTGAAAGGGTTTGTCCATATACCAAATTACATCACAATTTAGCCATCAAAAGCAGTAATTTCCTTGTCTAAACTACTTTTGAAATCTCCTTCCTGAAAAGCAAAGTTCTTGAACCAAAGAATGTTTTACAGTCTTAAAAAATGAGCCCTGCTACCTAAGGGCTATATCCTACCTATCATTTGTATTTCAGTGTTACTTACTGGCAGAACACAGAATATAATTATTTTTGCATGTGCTTATATAGCGTATACATTTTATGAAAGCAAAGTTACTTGATTACTGGTGGAAATATAAGACATGTCAATTGTATTTTGTCCTAAGGCCAACCATAAGAGCAAGCTATATTTTAGTGTCCTTTTTGGTCAGCTTTCCATCTCAAAGAAGCATTCCTACCACAAGTTACTTTACAATGAGGTATGGTTCTTACCCTGTTTATCAAACCAACTGAGATCTGCCATGACGCCATCAGCCGCTGGCCGGGGCTGAAATCCACTTTCAAACCCTTCTGCCAAAGACTTGGAACAGTATCTTATGAGACATTGCTTGGGGGGAGGGAAGGGAGGAGAGGTAGGGGTGAAAAATTAAGGCTCAGCCAACCCTATTAAAGCTGTACCTTTAAAATGCAATCCGAATCCAATTAAGAAAAGGATGAATAATTAACTTTGGCAGCCTGAATGTTTCAGAGACGTTAAAATGCTGGCCTTGGCTGATGAAGCTAATGGTTTTAATTGCCTCCAGAAAGGCTGCTGAAATTCAATTTTAGTCCAGCGAGACCCTTATTTAGATATTAAATAATAACAATACAAATCTCTGTTTTTCTTCAGCTTGCCAAACACTTTGTTAGGGACATATCATTATGATAACATTACGTTTTTTTCAAATTAAGATCCGTGTTTACTTCAGGAGGCTCAGTCTACTCGCTGAGACCACAAGAATAATTTTGGTGGGGCCATCCTCAATGGCACTGTGTAATCACCACTCAGGGGAAAAAAAAAAAAAAAAAAAGAGTCTAACAATTCAGAGACTTCTTTTCTCAAGCCACAATGTATCAGATACCACATGTTTGGAGAAAAAAAGGCCTCCAAGAGTCACGCTCAGCAGCACAATCGTCTTTTATCAGCCATTTCCAGCAGAACTGCTTTCGAATTCCCATTCTCTATTAAAGTCCACAGCCCCTAGTGATCAGCAATGAAGTGCGAGGGAGGGGGCTTTCCAGGATTAAAGGCACGTTTTCCTACAGCCAGCCCAGCCTGATGGCTGCTTATTTAAAACTTTTCGCTGTGAGAGGGAAAAAAATCAAGATTTTCCAAATATCTCTGCCAAGGTATTAATTAGTATTTTTAAAAGCCCACGTCGTCTTTTAAAATAGTTCTGGGCAAGATGTCATCAAACAGTAGGTAATCTGCTCATTACAAATCTTGCACAGCAAGTTTTTAGTTCAAATGAAGCCTGAAGGAACCATGGCAGCGAGGAAGGACTCAAATTGTGAAGTGGTACCAGATTATAATGAAGTCTGGGGATCAGAAAAGCAGGTATCTGCAAGTTCTTCCTCACATCACTGTGTAACACAAAGCAGGGTGTGTTTTCTGCCTTTGTTTCAGGCCTAAGACTTGCAGTGTTTCCCAAGAAATGCTAAAAGCTCTATTTACAGCAGATTACCCTCTGTGAAACTGAAGGAGCTACTTTTGCCCATACATCTAGGACTTGCACATCTGTTCCCTACTTTCTGTTCCAGCAAAGGCAGACTCACCCTGTTCTCCAACTAACAGCAAAACTGAAGTCCATCAGAGAGTGCTATGAGGAGAATGAAACCCAGCCTGGGTCCAGCAGGCTCTTGCCGGCAGAGAAATGATGATCTCTTGCCAGGCTTCAAGTCTGAGATTCTGCAGAGCAGCTGAGGATAATTAAATACCCAGCTCCCAGTAAAATTCAATGAAAATCAGTATGTCTGCCTCTCTTATCCCAGGCTTGGGCTTTGACTCGGAAACATCGATTTCGATTCAGGACTGCGGCTAAACTGTGGCCTGCACTGCAGCCAGCAGTCTCCACATACCCAGTCCTGAATATCCCCTACACCATGCTTTGGGAAGAAAGGGCATAAAAAGGCCAATGCAGACACAGACTGAACTCAAGAATACAGAATGACTAAATTTAAGTATCTCCATTGAAGATATTCAACAGAGAACAGGGATGGATAAAGGTGCAGTACCATAACATTTTTATGCAGCATGGGGAAATCCTTTAGTCAGCAAGACGACCTAGCTGCCAAATGGCTCGGTGCTTTCATTTTCACCACAGAAAAGAAGCCTATGTTATTTTGTTAAGTATTCCAATTAAAATAGGGTCCTGTTTCATGCTCCTCAAACAAAAGAGTTCTTTTGACCATTATGGCACTCTTAAATATTTGTCCTTTTCCAAAACGAAAAGTCATTTTTTGTTCTCCTCTGCTGAGTGAAATTCAGTAACTGCCAAACAATTCTCTAAGGAATTTGAGGCATTGTTTAGTATCCGTCAGCATTAGTCCAGTTTTTTCCATGTAATTCTATGGGATTAAGGACAGAACCAGAAAGTCTCCTATTTTCTCCCATCAAAATCAACAGAGCTGTACTGGCACAGGAATGGAATAGCAAAACAATGAACAATGGTTCTGAGTTAAAAATCAAGAGATTAGTGCTCAATTTTCAGGAAAGAAGGGCATGAGCATAGTGAGGACAAAAGAAATATGATGCACAATCATACTGTGAAGAGATCAGCAAGATGTATTCCTCCATGGGGATAACTTTCAGCGCAATAGAATTGGAGGGGGAAGCAGAGAGAGTGAGAAAGAGCAAGGAAAGTTTGCAAAGCGATGCTAAAATAAACACACAGGCTGATTTATCTTTGTTCATCTGATGGGTAAGGGCTGTCTAAACTGTCTGTAGAGATCTCGTCAGTGAAATAAACTGTCGATGGTAATAAACAAGGACCAAAAAAAATGCAATGCCTATCCAATTTTAAAATATGCAACACAAAAGAAAAATTACTGGACTAAGGCATTATTATCTTTATGTTCCCAGCAATGAAAAGCATGCTGAGAAATGTAATTATGTTAAAATTACAAAACAGCAGAAATCAGAGAATGCCACATTATTTCCATTTCATTGTCCTATTAGAGTATATAATCTGAGCCTCAGCTGGCTGAAAAATTTAAGAAAAAAGGTTACCATTTCAGACTGCTATTTTAATGCCCCCTGAGTGCAACGTTTGATTAATAACTGCAATATTAGATTTAGGAGAACAGTGCTTCAAACTTAGAAATTACACACCTATCCCCCATATTTTTAAAGCATTTCACAATAGTAGGACATTCTGGAAACAAACTTTATAAGAGATGCACTTTGTTTTCAGTCAGCCATACATTGTCAAAACGTGCAGACAAACTCAGCTATAACAGTGAAAAATAAAATAAAAACACACACATTGTCGCAAAGCAGAAATTTAGGATGTCTTTCCTTTTTTAAATAGAACCTCACAGCCAAGTCACCAGGCCTTTTCAAAATTCTGGGCTCTCTAAAGATGCTATGGGTTGTCTCTATACCTCCAGCTGCAAGATCAGATGTTTTTAACTATTTTCCCCTTTATAAATGCTTCTCTGCTTTCAAGCCCATTGGTGAGCAGCTTGAACTATATTGATTGATCCTCCCTTCTGAATTATGGAACAAGAGCTACAAACGGGATGAAAATCAAAGCCATTTCTAGCTTTATAAATGCAAAAAATGTGTTTAAAAACCTGAACAATTTCTACCACAGATTGTATGACGCTATTACTTCGCTGGAAATGTCCATCCACATGTGAACTTTATAGTAGTCATTTTTATACCCTCGCAGCTGGAAAAGACAGAAAGAGGGAAAATGGAGGAAAAAAACCCAAACAAACACAATTTAAGAGAATGGTCTAGGAGACATAAATATTATAGTTTTGTTCTGCATCGGTTACTTGGGGGAGGGGGACCCAAACCTCAAATTCTATTTTGCTGTGGGAGACAATGATTTCCCCTTTAAAGGGATTTTTGAACTTGGGGTCCCCAGGTGTCCACCATCCTTTTGCTAAAATGACATTTATGTGGCAGATGGTACAAATAGCCTGGCATGCTTTGTAGTTGTTGGATCACTATAAAAATAAAAGCTGCCAGATGGCTGGCATGTTTCCTGGCAGGAGTATAGGGGCCCCACTGACTGATGAGAAGAAGTAAAGCTGCCCAAAATAAAATAATAGCATTTGAATTTTCTTTGGAGTGCTTTTGAAATGCAGCTTGCTCATGTTGGGTTTGATTCCTGCTATCGAGAAAGCACCTTGTGACATCCCTCCGTCTGTCTACCCCAGGGAAGCATTGCTCATGTCTCCCCTACAGACGTCTCCTGTGCCTCCCACCCCAGGAATGGGACCTCTCCACCATTTCCCCTCCAGCCAGAGGTACCACTGGGTGCTGGCTGCAGGAGGCAGCATTGCAGGCAGAGATCTCCCCAGGCTCTGCACCAGCAGAGGACGGCTACTTGAGGGAACACCCCATCTCCCATCCCGTGCTCTTCCTATCCAGGCTCCAGCCTGCGGCACAGCGGAGGACTGTTGTACTATATACTACAAGAGAACCACCACAGGGAGCATATCACCCTGGATACCCTCTACTCAGACTTTCTCCAGAAGCAGCAAACATAAACCAGTGTAAACACATCAAACTAAATGGATTATTTATTTTTCCTAAAACAGCTACATTAATGCACTATTGTCTCCCTAACTGTAACATTGCAGGGCAGCTGGCAGTACGGGTTTGTTCTGACTGCAACAGACTAAGCGAAAGCTGGAAGGAACACTGTTCTGTGCAGCAGGGAAGGACAAGGACAGACATGAACCCCCAAGAGCGCAGCTTTAGCAATGATTTGCTGTAAGGGACTTTTTTACTCTACCTCAGTTTCCCCCATCAGAAAGAGATGCTTGATCAGAGCAATGAGCTTTCCAGAGGAGGAGTACACAAATTAGTTAATATCTGCACGATGCCGAATGTCTGACTGACACATTTTGTTGGGGAGAATGCAATTGCAAAATTTGATCAGAGTTGTGAAAAGACTTCTCAGCTGAGTTCCCAAATTCTGATCATGTGCTGACCGTAATTACATCTGTGCAACTTCACAAAGGCAATCAAGGGTTGAACGTGTCCCTTCAGGAACATTCTGCTCATCTTCAGTCACATTTTACCTTCAATTAACTTATTTAGTCATTTAAACCAGTTGATGGTCACTAATATCCAAAACTCCAAATAAGTGCTACCATTTCTCAAGTTAAAACCAAACTCATAAATGAATCTCAGCAAGCAAGCATGAATTTGGGCCAGCTGTGATACAGACATAACAGCAGAGTGATAAAAACACAAATAATTTTGGCATTCCACGTGGGCCAATTTATCAGCAGGCTAACAGGTCAGTGCCAGGCTGACATCTGAGCACCACATGGTTGTAAGTTTTTCCAAGATGGTTATTTCATTCCTGAAATAAACTTGTTACAACTGCTAATCCCCTGCATCACTGAAAGTAGCTAAACTGCACACGTGTACCTCAAGCTAATCGGCAGTATTGTTCATACCAGCCTTTCACAATCACTGTGACTTTGTGTTCAAGCTCTTGCTGAAACTAGTGTAGAATTCAACTACACTTGTAATCCGAGCTCAGTTTTAGTTAATTCACAGCATTCAAAGTTCCTTTTCTCCACACACCACTGTATAGCTCACAGATATCAAAGAAGAGGTTCATTTTGTCACATTTAAGCTAACATTCCAGAATTTAAGCTTTTTCTTTGTGACTTCTCTCTTTCAATTTCTTTCTCTGAAATACTGGAATAAAATTGCTTTTTCATCTCTGCAGATTTCGGTCTCTGGAGATTACTTCCAGCTGGCATACTGCAGAATAGTGACAGAATTAATCTAACCTGTTTTGAGCAAAGATCAAGAAGAAAAATCAAGAACTTACAGCTTGTTCCTAAGAACTTTCTTGCATTTCTATGCTTCCTGGAAATTAGACCCACCTGACAGTCTGCTCCGTAAACATCTAACCATTTGTCAGCATTCCCCTTCTTACAATACTTTTTGTGTTCAAGAGAAAGCACTGTCAGATGCAAGATATCCTGCAATTTTGTTCTTATGAATGTCTCACAGAAACAAAATTAAATCCATGTGAGACATCGTAATTCTTCCCCAAGCCAGGTGCATAAATCATTAACATAGTTCTGTACCTTATAATAAAATCACAATGATAAGAATATTGAGACTATATAAAGACATTTATGCCCACAAGAAATGCACAAACTGTGTAAATATATCGAGAAGTGCTGGATATTGGTAAAGGTGTGGAAATGACCTGGATCGGTAATAGTAGGGAGGCGCTGGGACAGGTTCAAAATGCATCAAAGCTGACGAGGTCTGAATCATGCTGCTGTTCTCTAAGTGGAGAAAGCTAGACTTGGCCACATGAAGGAACAAAGAGGAGAAGTTAAGCAAGGAGATTCTTGCTTGAGTTTAGCTTAACTTAGAAGAAAAAGTCACCATCCTTGGTAAATAGTTATCATACAAGCTCAGCGCTCTAGCCAGTAGAAATGCTCACCACAAGTATTTATGTGGCAGGTTACTTCTGAGGAAGGTCACTTATTTTCAGTATTCGTTGCTTAGAGACACCTTGGCTTTCTCTGAAATCAGACAGTATGCCATACTCTCCAGTTGTGAACAGCACTCTAAAAAATTGCGGTGTCTCATGAATGGAAAACGTATACTTTTTCCTTTTTTTTTTTTTCCTTTTTTTCTTTTTTAGTGAAAAGGAAACCAATCTCATGAAAAGGAGCTGCGAGAATCAGAACACTTATCACATTGAACCGGTGTCAAGAGTTCATGGATTTCCACATCAACAATGTTCTCCCCTAGGGATGTTCTCCCAGGTCCGATGCTGCTGCATACGTACTGGTCTGTATTACTTCTCTTTAGAATTGTCAATATCCCCTTCTTTTTTTTTTCTTTTTTTTTTTAATTGTTTTCTGTGCCTCTGCCTGTCTTTCTGCAAGGGGTGGCAGAACTATTCATGCCTGGTTTTGCTGTTGTGCTGACTGGTGCGTTAGGTTAAAGGCTGTTACAGTGCCCTTGGAGAGGATGTCTGCCTGCTCGGGCTACCCTCAGAGCCGCATTCATCAGTACCATGCAGAGAAAGGGAAATGATACTTTGCACAGCAGAATGGAAGTATAAAGCACCCAAAGCAGAATCCCCATGAAGAATGAAGTCATGGTTTTGTACCAAAATACAGCTTCTGATGAAAAGCTCTCCAATTTTCAGGCAATCCATTTCCAATAATTTATTTACATTTTCATGAAAAGCAGATCCCTTTTTGTAAGAAACAGGCTCTAGACAAAAAATAAACGATCTGTCAAAAATAGTGTTCATGTCAAAAAATTTCATCCAGTTCTACTTACAAGACCACAGATATATAATTGCTATATAAACAGAACTATTCAAATGTGGGCAATTGCATACTCCCACCCTCTCTTTTTCTTGTCTCATATTATCTGTGGACTTCATTTATGAAAAGAAAAATAAAATATACAGAAGTTCAAGACTGAGTACAACATCACTGCAACAATTCCTTAGAGCACTGACAATCTAGTATTTCAATGGGTGGTTTATATGGGCCCTTTGAACCTTGGCTCATGAATTTCAGCACGTGGTGAATAAACATGTAAGTGTGTTTAAATCCACAGCATTTTAACATTTACTGAACAGGGTTCCAAGGACGCCTGGGTGAAGTTTCCAATTGTCTAGTTGATTCAGTAGGCTCTATTGCTTAGACACGTGCAGCAAATACTTAGCAAATGTGTTAGGAATTTGCAACTAAGCATAGTGTGCTTGTATAGCTCAAAAGCCAGGAAGATTGTCTTTGCCCAAATCTTAACTTCATGCCAATTGCACAATGAAGATAGCATTTGTTTTCACTGGTTAAAGGATCATAAGATAATCCTGAACAGTCCATTTAAAGGGTGTGTCTTTGACAAAGATTTTGGGATGAGATTTTCTGATGAACTCTGAGAGAGGGACTACTTAATAGCCAAACCAGAGGAACTGGAGTCAAAGCACACTGACGGGATGACATCTTTTATTGGCTTCTAAGCAGCAGCATCACTTGAGACTCCCCATGGGTCCATGCTCATTGCCACCTTGCTGTAACATTAAGCTAGTGCAGGTGATGGAGGGCAGGGCAAAGCAGGCATGTCAAGGCGTAGTTCAGGGTCATTACTCTGCAGACCTGTGAAGCCAAATTTCTCCACGCTACAATGCACTTATAAATTCTGCCAGTTGAGGTGCATTCAAAATTTGGTTTTAAGTGAACTTTAAGAGGTTAGAAATGAATGTATCTTTTCTACCTAGCCTGCACACTCCTCCATTGAAATCTGCAGCAAGCATTTCAGATTCTCATGGATTTGCACTAGGAACATACAGACTCTGTACTGGAAATACTTGTCTCTCACCTGTAAGCATTTCACTTTTCTTGCCAAAAATTTATAAATTCCCTTCTTTTTCTGTTCAGAAATGGGATTTTAGGTGGGAGGGGTCAAAATACAACAGAAAATGATGGGAATTAAGTTTCATTAAAAAAAAAACTAAACTATTTTATCCAGACTTTTACAATACAATGTCACATAAGGAAGGCTTTTATGCATCAAAGTGACTATCTGTGTATCTCACACATCCATGTAACACCTCAGCAGCACTTTCATTTTGTTTTCTAAATTATAAAGGAAAAAAATAAAAAAGCAATGCAAAAACATTCTGCACAAACTTTGGCAGATGCAAATGCATTAGACCAAAAAGTTAAGTAGGGAGAAAATATTTAAAACAGAACCGTTAAATGACTTTGAGGAACTGGACAGTCCATTCACACCCAGCCTTTCCTAGTTATGCATTTCAGATCTCTTTAGGAAAGCTTAATTCCAAAAACTTTCATATGAAGTATCTTTGATCTCCGATTACTAATACTGCGTAATACTAAAACTTATTGCAGCGTCCCACTAATCGTGACAATCTCAAACCTATTTGTTTGAAAGTCAGACCTTTCAGAATTATTCCCCAGTGGATAGTCCACTAATCTTTCAATGACATTTAATTGGTGGATGCCTTGTTTAATCCTGGCTAAATCTCTGTACACTGCTCTTTAAACCAAGGTTAATAATTGCCGTTTCTCCCATGCTACTTTTGTCTCACAAGATGAGAAGCTCTTCAGGCAAAGCTGCATTTTATTATCAGTACAAAGAGTACCTAGAAAAATGATACTTGGAAACCAGCTGGGGTCATGAGGGCCATTACAAGTAATTAAGGTAATAATGGTTAGATAAAAACTGGGTGACCCGAACAAGCTACCCCAAATCTTCAAACCGTTTGACTAATACAAAGGGCTGTGGGTATTAATCAAGCTCTTTGGATAGCTCTTTGTTCCAGACTGTGACCCTGACTTCAATGGCATTACACTATGTAACCAGGATTACCAGGTGAGTAGTTGTGCTAACATTGTTACTGAATCAGTAACTCCTAATAGCAGTCTGGAATGATTTATTCCTCAAAGAGACTGCGGTGCTGCTCAGTGATATAACCCTAACTAGAGCTCCCTTACACTGTAAGCTAATTTTTCTATCTATCTGCAGGAACCTCTGTGCCGCCCTCACGAGCACATGCAGCCTATCCTGCAGCAGTAGCTGTCTCGGCAAAGCTGCAGCCTAAAAAAGGACCAAACCCATCATTCAAACCAATTAACAGGAGCCTGAGACATGGCCAATATAGTTGGTGCATCCGTGCCAACAGCGTTGACAAAAACCCTCTAGCTGTACCACAGAGGACACCACGCTTGTTAGCAGCACACAGTGATAAATGTGACAGCAGGACTCCTACTGTCCTACTGAAGCTCTTCTTCAGTCTATTAATTCACGTTATTAGGATGGTGTCTGTAGAAAGCTGAGAATGTGCCAGACAGTATAAATTTGACAGACAGTTAATACACTTTTCTTTAAATGTACAGTTTGTAAATTATTTATATTATACATTCAAAATTTATTAACCAAGGGCTGTCTGGAGCAAGGCTTCATCAATATCTCCATTGGATCCTCCCTGACAGTAGCACACCCAAATAAAACAGTAAAAAAATATATTTCCCATGCTTATGGAAGTGCTGTTTGTCTGCTAAGATCCAGGACGGGATTGACCTTGCTTAGTGCTGAGTTTTGGAGAGGGAGTCCTCCAGCGGAAACAAAACAGCACTTCACTAGCAAGGAGCTGACACTCTGCTCCATCTCTGAGGAAATCTGAAGGCATAGCAAGGTATCATGAAGAGAAGAACATGTCTAGTGAGGAGAGCAATGTGTTTGCCATCCAAGCTTCATCTGAAACCAGTGATGAGTATAAATAGCAAGCATAAGGTCCTGGGTAAACAGGGAAAGTGTCATATTCCAACTGCAAAGAGGCTTGATAACTCCTTGGACAAAGGAACCGAGCATAGTGAAAACTATATCTAAGGGGTTCAACTCCCAGCTCTAAAGCATCATTTTCTTTCACATGCTCCTTTTCTACACAAGCCCCTGCTCGGCAACAAGGTGAAGAAAGAGCAGCAGGGAGGCACTTGGAAAGCTGGCAGAGACAATGGCAGGGGCCAGCTGGCAGCAGAGTTTATTTCACATGGACTTCAAGCTCAGCTATTCATATTCCACCAATCTAGTTACCAAAACCCTTAAACAGCCACATCTTGGCTGTCTGTCTTGAAAACAAATTATAAAAGCCAGGATCATCTCTGTACAACGTCCTCTAATACACTGTATGCTTTTCCTGCGTAGTACTTTTAAGGAATCATGTCAAAAGGGTGAGAATAAAGTAAAGAGAATTCCCACCCACCTCAGACGTGTTTCACTTCTTGCTCCATTTCAGTAACCAAAAGTTGCAGAAAATACCAAGAAGTATTGTAATATCATCGCAGAAAGCAAGATGTGGAGTAAACCTGAGTTGGGCAAAAAGTTAGTCCGATTCCAATCACTTACTGATGTGGTGTGAGGATGCAACTGATGTATTTATGCTTTCATTTTTAACAGATTTACCCCTTTGCTTAATCTCACCTTCAGAGGCACCACTTGCATCAGAATGGCAAAGTTAGTGAGGTGGTTACAATGACACACTGAGTAGTTGAGGTCCCCGCTCCGGCGCACACAACCTTCATTAGACCAAACACCAGTTCCATTGCTGCAAAGCACACAAAAATGGAACATAATCTTTATCAAAATGCATCTTACACAGGCTAATTTGATGTGCATTTTAGTATACAGAAGATAAAAAGGTTTGAAAGCCATCTTGGGCTGGATCATCCAAAATACTGCTATGTCTTCTCAATTTCATCATGAAAATAGTCATGAAAAACACTGGAACAGGACCCAGGTCAGATCCCTACATGAGTGTCTCTAGAGCTTCCTTCCCAGTTTTATAACCAATGAATGACAGCTACATTTTTTTGCTTTACATTGTGTAGCGCATTTATGGTATTTCACCTAGATCCAAATTTCTGTACGCTGAGAACTGTAATATCAGACAGGTCAGTAATCTCACACAAGTCGAAAAGGTCAACGTTTCATATCTGCTGCCTCTCCCTTATCCGCTGGCACACTCGTCCCGTCAAAGCAATTCAGACTGATTGAATGTGATTTCTAGTGACCCATCCATGCCAATTCTTTTTTGTCACTTCATCCTCAGGGGCAGCAAAAGCAGCTCCTGCTCCAAGGGGAATATGGCTAGGCTGGCTGCATGGCCTGGGCCCAGGGCTGCGCACAAAGTGGTCCTCATGAGCCTGCCTTTTCATGGGGCCAGGGAAACCCAGAACCCCCTGTGCCATGGCAGCCCTGCGCTGGAGTGGGGACACAGAAGCCACAGGCATGCATCTAGGGGGGCTCCATGGGCTCAGGCACCGTAGGTCACCCTCCCAAAATGCCTGCTTCTTAGCCATTTATTACGTTTGATATTATTCTGGGTTCTGAAGCTGGACTGAGTGATCTGTATTTTTCTTGGTGCTTATTATAAAGATAGGTATTACTCAACTCTTCTTCTGTCCTTTGGGACCTCCTTAAGTTCTCAAAGGGAGTCTCTTGTAGGTCAAAAACCAACTGCTTATTCTTTAACTACCATGCACTAGGGAATAAGACCATCTTGACACAAAACTCATTTGGAAGCACAGATTTCATATTTCAGTTTCTATCCTCAGGCAAAGCCTCAAGGGCCCGAGCCCCAACGGAAAACAGAACGGGAACAATGCCCTAACCGTATTAATTCACTTCAGTAAAATCTGTTTCTAATCTGTCGTAATTTGTGAGTAACCATAACAACAAGTAACTGCCAACAGCTGGGACAGTTCAACATACTTGAAACAAAACTTCAATAAAACAATTACAGTGACCTTCCCATGTGCATGCCGGATAGCAGGGAACACAGCATTGCGGGCCACTGCTACATCAATTAGCTTATACCATTATGGCTCAAAAACTGTTAATCCCCATTAAACTCAAAATTCACAGTTTCTATTCTTTCTCAATTAATTCAGTAAGAGCAGCGTGATTGGAAATAAAACACAGATGAAATATATTCAGAGCTAAAAAACAAAGAGCTACTGCTTTTCCATAGTGCCTATTTTCTGAGTGAAATTTAGGGTGGTATTTATTTCCTTTATTTTCTGATTTGCATTCAGGGGCATAGTATTTCTCCATTCTATGCACTGGCCAAAATTTACAGCTCTGAAATACTGATCTCACATGATGCTGTGACACAGGCACAGATCCAGTGAAAGCAATAGCTCTGCTGGAGGTTTGCCATCTTAAAACATCCAAGCATCTGCCCAAGTGGACATACTCATAAACCAAGATAAGCACAGTTTGTATCAGTCCGCAGGTGTGATTCCAAAATTTTTCAGTCTCTCAGTTACCTACCTAACAAGGGTTTGTGAATAACAAGTCTCCTGTTTATGGTAAGAAGCCACTATCAGACTGTGTTTTTTGTAAACCAGTGGCTTCATTTCTTTCACTATTTCCATGAATGAAAGAGAACAAGAAGAATATAGGTAACAAATATCACCACAGACTAAATGTAATTTAATTAAACCAAGTTAAATAATTTGAAATTACATAACATACCTGTAGTCCAGAAACGCACAGTAAAGATGAACTCTGTTACTCTTATTTAGTGCTTGGCTGTACTGTCTGGGAGTCTGCAAGAAAGAAAATACAAACCCTGAAGGAATGCTTAAAAAGAACTAAATTCCACCATTCAACGACTTTAAATTCTCATTGCTATAATAACTTCAATAGACTTATTCTGGATTAACACACCATAACTGAAAGCAAATTTTGTCAGTCTTCATAGATTTACAACGAACTCCACACATGCAAAGGCTGATATTCAGTCTGGGATTAAACTCATGTCACTTTAAATCTGTGTCTCATTTAAGTAAATAGCAAACCTGGATTATTTATTGTATATAAGCACAAATATATGCACTAATTTTTACAGGACTGGGGTGTTATTCTTCAGCATATATTTGGCTTTGTTGGGTTTTGTTCTCATTGGGTAATAAAAATCTCACATTTTAGGATTAATAATACTGAAATATGTGTATTACAATGACCAACTCACAGACATTTTCTTCCCACAACAGTGATTATTTCAAAACAAACTGAAAGAACAATGCCATAATTCAGGATTTTAACACACCTTAGCATTATAATCACATCATTTCTATCTTACATGAACAGATCTAGCCGCTAACTCAATCTCTTCCATTCAGGAAGCTTTGAGACTCCATTCTCCACTCCCGTTACACCAGCTTTGTGACAAAATAATCCAGATTATATTGGAATGAAATAACAGATAAAATATGCAAAATAAGAGGATTTCCAGGATCTGTTCAATCCTTTCTAATACATAAATCCCCAAAGTCCACATTGTGTTGGACCCTACCTTAAGGCACTTTTTTAATTACAAGAGTCTTCAACATAAACAAATCACTGGTGAATTAACAGCCCTTGGATTATTGCAACACAATTCTGCTGTCAAGCCAAAAGATAACCAAGTATTTATTTCCTTGTTTTAGAGAAAGAAGGAAAAAAAACCCCACTGCCTGATCATGCTGAAAAAACTCAACCAAGTACAATAAGTCCCTGATGCAATTTTCCTTCTCCTCTCCCACGAGTCCAACAACGAGTGTCAGGCACAAGGTAGCACAGCTCCCTTCTCACCAGTGATAATAAACCGTTTCTGCCTAAGCCAGGACATTCGCACATTCATACTGGATTTCCACACACTTCAAGTATCTATACTGTAGATAAGGCCATTTACTTCTTCTTAACTCACATCTCTGGGTAACGTAAGTGGAATTTCCTTATCTGCCTGAACAACATCCCCACACAATTTCTAGATCCTTGACCCACCCTGTTTTCCCTAAGCCTTCATTGTAGAAACAGCTGAGACTGCAGGTCAGGCACTCACAGAAGTGGAGCTTCATGAAGAGGAAAGACTGCCACTTATCTGCCAGGGGCCTCCATTGTCCTCTTTGGCTCTGGTGACATCCTGTAGCCTTTTTCCACAAGGGGAGCAAAGGAAACAGTGAAGCCTCACAGCCTTGCAAGCGTGCCACAGTGGGAAGTGATAATGGGACAAGATTCACAACCTGCATCACCAAGAAATATCTTACTCATCTAACCCCCAATCTGCTCATGCCACTTACTTTCCTGCTGTGCTGAAAGATGCAGTAAAACCAAGTATATGATATTGATTTATTGATTAATACAGAGGAGTGTATTAATCTCACCTGTGAAAGCCCTTCCTCATCGCTGTCTGCCCTGTGAAGGCCCCATGCAAGGCTTCAGCATCAAACTGGTACGGTCCCTGCTAGATCCATCAGTTCTGAACTTCCCATTCCTTTCAGGAAGTGCCCCCCCACAAACCTCACCTTTAACAATGGCAGGGGTCCTGTACACCTGCCAAACCACCTACGAAATACAGGGTGTCTTTAAGAAACTGCTTCCTTCACTTAATCCCACCTCTCGCTGCTCAAGAGCGTTCCTGAAGAACACTAGTTCAGAAACTACAGAAAACTAATGATCCATAACCCACAGCTGGAAAACCGCCTGCTGCAACTGCAGTTACTTTGGAGTTTTGCTGGCAGAGTTCATTCTGTTTTACCAGCAGCAAGGGCAGGCAGCGTAATGCTTGCCCATTATGCTGTATAATGTTATGTCCATCATGTCTATAGCTTTCCTGAAGTACGCAACTGAAAGAATCCACAGTCAGTTTGTATTTCAAATTACTTCACTTCCATGGCAGACAAACACTGGTGGAAAGGGGCGGGGGGGAAAGAGATCTGCTGTAATAACAGCTAAGATTGTACAATATCTGTCATTTCTGATTTGTAAGATATCTCTAAATAAATCTTGATTCTTAATACACCAAATGGAAAGGGCACCGCAGGGTCAGGTTGGAAGAAGATGCAGTACTTCAGTTGTGAATCTTATTACACAAATAAAACCCAGATGTATGTTTTACCCTCAGTTATCTCTGACAAGGGAAAAAATATTGGGTTTCTCCATCTTTAACTCTTAAACACAGATGTCACTCATTAGACAAAGAACTACACCAACAGAGGCTACACAGTCTGAGCTGTCCAGAACTGTGTGTGTACCCACATGGAAAAAAGAACAGATAAAGAACGCATATACAAGAAGGGTCCATAGCAATCTGCCTGTTTACTTCTCTTATGCGTCCCATGTTTTGACACACATGACATAGGCCTCACAAGGATCTTCCGTGCCATTTATGACAACTGCATCAAATATTTGCCTTCTCAGACTTCACTGAAAGTTCTGCAACAAAACCGTCACCAGAACAGAGAGCCCCCCAATATATAGCAAACTGGATACAATAAGGAATAAACCCTCTTGTGATCTTCAACGGTTCTACTTCAAAGCACTCCCTAACCTATGAAAAATGAACTGACTGTACCTCAATACCGCATTTCTTAAGCTAAACTGTGTGACAGCTTATATGGGACTTGGACAGTGTAGCACTGAGGATATCGATTTCATGACATCGATAACAGAAAGTTTAATATACAAGTAGGCTTTTACACTAAAAGATTAAGTCACTTAAGTATTTTTATAAAAGCCTGTGAAAGGACAGTTTATGCTTCTTTCAGTAGTGTGGAGAGGGAAAGTACCAGCACGCTAAGTAATCCAGGATCTGTGCATCAGTTCTCCCTAATCTGGGTTCTTTACATCAGTCCTTCTGCGTGGAGAGGGGTACAAGCAGTTTCTTCAAAGAAAAAGAAATTAAGAAATGTTTTCCTCATTAAAAGGGGAAATCAACCTCTTGTCACTGAGAAAGAATGGAAACTCTATGTCTGCCTGATGGCGCAGGTATCTGGAGGAAGGACTGTCTCTGTTTACATCAAGGCTGTTCAGCATCCCTTACACTAACCACTGACCCTCAGTAAATTAGTCAGACTTACAAGCAAACCACAGAAACTCATTGTATGATTTGAGAGCATATGGAGGATATGCATGGATGTGTGATGGGGCTACGGTACTTACACTGCTGGGAACTAGGCACAGGGCCATGGCTTGTGGGTGAAGAGGCCAAAAAAGCAGGGGGGGTGGGGGGGGTGGGGGAGGGGGTGGGGCACAGCGGGGCCGCTCAAAGGACTGCTGGAAACCTTCAGGAAAAGCTAGTTGCAGGAAATGTCATGAACACAACAGCAGAAGAAAAAGAGTCAGCCAGCTGCTGCTGGGAAGGCTAGCCAAGGAAGAGGAGCCAAGAAGAGGGTGGGGTGAACCTTTATGAGATTAGCTTGTTTGTCCTCTCCTCCCCTGAATTTAAAAAGCAAATATTTAGCTGCATAGTGGTGGCCACCAAGGGAGGAGGGTGTGCACCTTCTAATTCAATATGTATTTTTCTCCAATGTGAAGGACAACTCTGTGGGCCAGACCTGCCATTGATCTAAACTCAGCAGCTCCAAGCCCAAAACGTTGGGTGTTGGACTTCTTGTCCAAAGCAGTTGATAATCTACTCTATTAAGTTAAATTTGGAGTTCACTTGCCTGTTTCAAATATACAGTGTTTTGCCTAATTCAGAGATTTTGAAGCCTTGTCTTCTCAATCTCCAAGAATACCATGGATTATTTTGAAGGTGGCAAGAAAAGGCACCAAGACAAACAAGCCTCTTGTCAGTATGCCTGTGTTTGTTGTGCAAGTCCACAGCCCCGCTGAAATATTCTTACAGGTGTATGAACCAAAAGCACTTTTAATTCTGGTTTATGGATCAAACTGGAGACAAAATGATGCTTCTAATTTAAGGATATCCTGTCCTGACTGTGACATCCTGTTAGCATGACCTGTGCAGGGCCACACGGTTTACTGACTTTCCTTTCCACCTTATACGATCTACTTCTAATTCCCTAGAAAATTAAAACTTTAAGGTACATTCATCTGCTCAGTTCCCTGGAAAAAGACAGACAGACAGAAAGAAAGAATAATCACCTGTTTCTATAGTGGCTTCTATGTTTTCTTCCAAGCTGTGAGAAAACTGCATTGCAACAGGCCTTGGGCTTAGACCACTCAACTGTTTCAATTTAAAGTCTGTTTGACTGATTCACCCCAAGATGTAACTAGCATATGTAATGAAAACAATGTTACAAATTGTACAAAAAATAATTTAGCTGATGAATAAGGAGTTTCAGTGTGTTATGCATAAAAGCCAGACCTTTAGCTGCCCCACTGTTGTCAGAGCTCTGCCAACACACACTGAAGCAAGAGCAAAACACTGTAGGCTCCCAGGGTCAACACAACAGCTCACTGAATGTATTTCTTAATCATACAATCATACAGTTAAAAAAAAAAATCCATGCTATCACAAAGGGTGCAAGAGTGAGACATACAACAATATAAAGGAAAAAAACAGTGAAATATCAGAGGCTATAAAGACATCTGAAATTAGAAAATGTTGCCATATGTAACCAAACATGGATCAGGTTTGATCCTTCCTTTGTCTAAGATTCAGAACAGTTGATGCATCAATTTCCTGTAAAAACACTGTTAATCAAATACTGCACCAATAGCCTTCCTTAGTTCTCAAGAGTTCTCCATTTAACAGCTGCTGTATTGGGCAAGCAGTGTGAGAACAAAAAAAGTAATGAAAAAACCCATGAGCAACAGACTGAAAAATATCTTGGCTACTCTACTAGACAGGGACTTTATAAAGAGAGAAAAGAAAGGAGGGGAGTGGATGAGGAAATTGTCCTGGTACTTTTCTTTTTATTATTTATTATTGTGCATAGAAAAAAAAGAATTGTTACTTCTGAACATCTACAGCATCAGAGGATTTTGCTATTTTTCTTAGACTAGAAAGTCCACATCCCTTTAGAATAAAAACACCGTCCTCTTAACAGGATCCCATCTTTCTTATGGCAGCAAACAAGGGGTTTCATCCAACAGCTGCCAAGACAACATTCAACCACTTACAGATCTCAGTGTGGGCTGTCAGGCACTGTGCATCTGTAGGACAGTTCCTTATAAGCGACAGGAACTGAAACTATTACTTGGTGCTCACCTTTCTTCAGCTTCTCTCTTTGACCCACTTCAAGTTACCTGCTTATAGCACAGATAGGCTTCATGGCACCTAGAAAAGCTGAGGCAGTGATTGCTGAATGTATTCTAGGTGCAATGTCATGACAGCATTAAAAGAGCAGTAGCTGTTCTCTCTGTTTGGGTGCTAAATAGTATAAAAGTTATTCCCAAACTACTCAAGGAAAGCTACCATTTTGGCAAAATTGAGTTAAAATTATAATCTCCCTAGACACACATGCATAGCTCCCAAATGGCTTTAATTTTACAGCTAAAAAATCCCCATCCTAACATAGAAGTTATATTCACATAGATCCCTCAGACAGCTAGCACGGCATCAGTGGGTCAGCACTGAGGCCTGGACTCAGGAATTTCTGAGCACAAAGTACCTTGCTCAGCCTCATTAAGCCGCGTATCCTCTATAGACTATGCTTCCATACATTCCTCAATTTCAAAGATCTCAAATATATAACAATATATTTCTTCCCTTTTTTCTTTCTCTTTGGCCTGATGCATATGGGCATGATGAGCATTTTGTATGTATTTGTAAACACGAGGCAGTGACAAGCAGTTGCATGCCAAATTCTTTCAGCTTGGAAGCCAAAACTATTGAAGATGCAGTACCACAGTGTAAAACCACGCCAAACTCCCATTGACTGCAATCTGGATTAATAATATTTACCATATTGTTGTAAATCATGATAATAAATGGAAAGCACAGAAAGGTTGAAAAATAGCCACAGAAAGAAGAAGGTTCATTTATATTAGAGATGCATGGAACTGACTTCAATGGAAAGCATGCACAAATAGAAACTGCAGGATAAGGACCTTTGAAATTCAATTTGGGCAGCAACCTACTTACATGAGTAAATATTTGATGTTTAAAAATTTTAAATGCCAGTCAGTGAGAAATGGGGCTCAGCATGGCAGCCTTTCCATAAGCTCCAATAAACACAGGACTGAACTGATGACCTGTAGGAAAAGCTGCCTTAAAGCTTAATTGAAGAAATTATTTCTCATGTCCCTTAAAACACAGCTCTGTTCCAAAGAAAGACAAAGTGCAAATATTAATATTCTCTCTCTAGAAATAGTCTCATTTAGGTAAATAGCAATACAGCAGTCAGACAGTTTTGATATGCCTTTACAGTTAAAACAGTACATCCATATGTAAGAAAAAAATTTACAAATACATAGCCCTCTAAACCTGCACATGATTTAGACATCTAAGGATGGACTAAGGAGTGCAAAGTTAAGTCACCGATACTGAAACACCTGGGACACGTCTTTGCACCACTTCAAGTTTTAGCAAGTCAATTCACATGAGAGAGCAAGAGCCAGTTTCCTTCCTGCGTGTTATTGATAGAACTGTTTACACAAAGCCAGGGTCATCAAACTTGTTGGGACACTCTGCATTGCCTCCAGATGACTCAGGGTGTAACCTCCAACCAGATATTACCTCTCCAAAATTAATGAATGCAGTCTGGCTCCAACGAGATCTAATTTAAATCAAGTAATTTAAATGCATCTCAGGGAGCCCATGTTGAAGCCGTTACTCATTGCTTAAAAGACCTTATTTTGTTCTTAATGTAATGCAAAGCCCAGCAGAGCAGCTTTTCTGCTTTTGTCATCTCCCCTCCCATCCGGCACACACTCAGAGCTACCAGGACTTCAAAACAGACAGAAGAAGAACCCAGCTTGATTGTCAGGGCTCAGGAAGCGTTTGTTTGACTGGCAAATAAATAAATCAAAGGAAATATATAATTGTTTTCATTGGTAGACCTACCCGAAGTGGAGACTGCTGAGAGGCCATAAACACCAAATCCTACGGGGTCGTTCTCACCTAACCAAGATCTCATGTATGTCTTTTTATGTTCTGATCTGTTTTACCGAATCTGAAGTTAGATGGGCCAGGCTGAAAGTAATCTTTGAGCATGGATGAAGCAAAGCTAACAATACAAAACTACCTCAAACCCAGGCATTTGGCCTGGTTCTTCCAGGAGAAAATTTTGTGAGGTACTACTTGCCAAAGCTGACTATTAATGCAACTGGTTGTCATATTCATTCCTCTGGTCCAAGACTATGTTGCTTTATACTACTTCTGCACTCCTAGGCCCCGTGAAAACACCATTTTTAACGCAAATAAAGCCAAATACTTACAAAGTTGTCTGTGCAAACATCCACCAGCCTTGCAGTACTCCAGTCATGAACACTGCTAGAAGCTTACCAGCCTTTTTGGATGAGGGAACGAGATATTGTTTCAGGTTTTCCCCACCCTTCTTACAATCAGCATATTAAAGTAGATTTTGTAGTCACGCTGATACAAGTCCATGATACATTTCCAAAACTGCTTAGTAAAAGAGATGACAAAGTCTTTTGTTAATTTTTTTGTTTCCTTTTGCTCTGCTTTTTTCTGCTACTCTGCATTATTATATTAAAAATGTATTGCTTTTCAAAAACGAGAAGCAGATGTTCCTTCTATACACCCTTCCTTAAACACCTCTATTTTTCTTAACTTGTGTGAAAGTACTACTAAAGGAAAAGAACTGGTCTGATTGATATTGAAAAGCCTATTTAAAAATGGACATGTTTTCTGATCCAACAGAACCATAATGAAAGAGGAAAACAAAGCTACCCCTGGCCCCGTTCACCTGTAGTATTCTGACACAAGCTGAGATATTTCCCTTTGCCATACAACTGTCCAGGCTCAGCGCAGAGCTGCATAACAGGAAACAACGCCTAGGCAATGACAAGAGCTGTGACAGGGACCAGAAGGCAGGCATAAAGCATTATTATGCATCCTTAAAGGGATGCACGGACTAGAAGCATCTTTAAGAATACTTCTCCCATTATGCAATATTTCCACAATCCTTAGTTTCCAAAACAGTGCTTGGACTTTTCTTCCTGATGGCTTTTCTTTTTTTTTTTAAGAAAGGAAACATTTGCATCAGATGAGAACCATTCAAGACACTCAGATTTAGCACTGAAACTGCAGTTGTGATTCACAATCCCCACGTTACCGGGGTAGAGAGAATTTAAATCAGAAACAAGAAACTGGGACAACTCAGCACTAGCTGGATAGGAGCTGAGCGCTTTGCCTGTTGTGTCGCACAGCCCACGGATGGCAGCGGGACAGACAGGCAGCTAGCACCTGGGAGCATTTGCTCCAATTTGCACAGTATAGTCACCCACACCCCAAACAAGACATGCCTAGATCTTTGATAACTAGATTTCACAAAGCTCAGCTGAGACTGAAACCTCATAAAACAGAGATTCAGTACCTACAAATAACAAGCAACAGCAACAGCAGGAAGCTGCGCCAAATTCAGAAATAACGTGAAGCCACAAACCCCAACAGCAATGGCAAGTCTCACTGGCACTTTCTAGTTTCAGTTTTACATGGTACTTTGCCAAAACACAAATTAATTCTGAATTAGCAAACATCTCTGTTTCCTACAAGACTGAAAGTCATAATTATAAGAAGAATCAATCAATATTCACTCATATCTATTATGGAAAAGGCTTTAGAGACTATCTAGGCAATTTTTCACACAAGGAGCACATAGTAGTTAACCCAAGATGGATTTCCAAGTGAAGAATCAATATGTATAACCTTTTCTAAGTAGGTAAAAAGAAAAAGCACAAAGATGCTCTAATTTTCCCACATAAACACCAAACAGCCTGCGTCCTTATTTTTCAAGAGAACAAGGACTTCAACAGCCTGGAGCAGTGAAACATTAAAATTTCGTGTCCTCTGCATGATAACAACAGGAATAATGGACTGTTTATGGAATAATTGGGAATAAAACATTTATCTTCTTTATGAAGAGTTCAGTGTCCTGCACTTCACCTCCAAGAATAAAATTAGCTTCTGGGAATGGGTTACTTTGGGAGTCTGGGAACACAAGAGGTCTGATATGGCCAAGACTCACCCACGAAAGACAGAAGGCACCATGGGAATAGGAATACGGCAAGAGGGCCAGGGCTGCTGGTCCTGGGGAAGGTTCCCTGAGCCTCCTTTGGGAGCCCAGTTAAGCCAGTGAGGCTTGACCCAGGGCTCCAGCTGAAGCACAGTCCTGTCTCCCATATACACACCTGCATAAGCAAGGGCTATAGCAAACCCTGGTAAGGAGGAATAGAGGCGACAGCAAGAGCTAAGTGAGCACCCAAGCAGTAAGGTCTTCAAGGCACAAGCACAAAAATCCTTTTGCTTTCTGTGTGCACAGCAGGTAACACGACTCCAATTTGTGACACAGATATGCTAATAAGAATAAAATTGTACTCCTGAAGGAAAACGCCAGCCTCTTCAGATGTCAGAAGCCCCTTAGTCAGCTCCAGCAACAGTTTGATCAGGTGTGCATAGCATGCTTTGGGAAAAAACAAGATCTTCTAAGATATTCAGTTGGTTCATCATCATACATTTGTAGAGTCATCTTTGCTAACGTTTCTTTCTAAACAAAGAACCATGTTTTAAATGGTGTTTTGAAGATGTGATTTAATGATAGCTTTAGGAGGAGTTTTAACAGTTCACATCAGAAACAGAGTATCAAGCTTAATGGTAAAAATATTTACCACTCAGTACATTTGTTGCTAATACTTTCTTCTAGGACTGGATTTATATGCTAGTCTTTTCCATTCTCATTAAAATCCCGGCTATGCCAATGTTGCCCCTGAAAAGCAATGCCTCACATTCTTTGGGAATTATATGTGGCAGCCTTTGTTTTATATTGACCCTTTCAGCTCTTGCATTTCTTGACTAGCTGCTAATCGTCATTTATCCTTTCCCTGACTCTGCTAATCTCTGGGCAGTGGGGTGGGACAGGCAGTCAATGGAAGCAACGGAGTATAAATAATGACATAGTACAATAAACATTCCAGTTGCAATGCACATCTCATGACAAAGACTTTCAGAAAGATACAGTGCATGGTACTTCTCCAATAAGACTGTTGTAAGCAGACTGGAAAATATGACAAAAAATTTATTCTTCCTTAAGGCCAAGCTATTCAGGCCCACTAGATGAGATAAGGTAATGTTCATTCTGTGTAGCCACAAAGTCACATGGATTCAGGACACTTGTTCTTATCCCCAAATTCACTTTCCCCATATGACTTTTCACAGGTTCTTTCCTGTCTCTGTGTGTTTCATTTTACATTTGTTATCCTATCTATTTGGTCTGTAATGTCTCAGACTAAAATATGACTCCTATATCTTGTTATGCTTTGCACAGTGGGAATCCAACTAAAGTCTGCAGGGAGCAGTGCAGAAACCTGTTTTCACACACAGCTGAATACTGTGGCATTTTCTGGTAACACCCATGGATCATCTGAATACCTCTTTAAGTACCCAGTGAAACTGAGGGCTTTCTTCCCCTGACCTCTCTCCCCAAACTCCAGGTGGACAGATATAGGTCCATTACTTCACTTGTTCCAGTTTTAGCAAACATACAACCACAGAGTGAAAATTATCTGGGAAAAAAAAAAAAGAAAATTAACCCCAACAAAAATGCAAGTCTTCTATCACATTAATAAGCTACAGCTGCTGTCTTAAGCAGTACAGTCAATAAATGAGACAAGGAACCCATGGCAAGGGAGACGAGGACAGGAGCAGGACTGCTCTGTTCAGATGCAACCCAGATTACACCTCTGATTGGGTCTAAAATTAATCCTCATCCTGAGACAAAAATGCTCTTCTGTAATGCTTCTTAAGCAGCAGAGAGATGTAACACCCCCTCCTGCAAGACTCTCTATTTCCTAGACCTTAACATCCCATTAAGATATTACACTCTCCTAACTAGATCTTTCCAGGATTAAGCTAATGGGTTTCCATTGCTCTTCCCCACCCTCCCCCTCCTTCACCGTGGGAAAAAAAACCTCTGTCAAGAACACATTTTTCTTCTGATTTGAATCTTTTCTCCCATTCATGTACATTTGCCAAATATGAGTTGTCTTTTAGTCTGCTGCCTGAATGGGGATGAAATTCACACAACTGTTTAGTTTAGTGTAATTTTTCATTCACAGGAAGTGTCAGGGTGCCAGAACTATTTGATGTGTGCATCAGCCACGTCCAACAAATTGAGAACCAGTCTGGAATTAGGCCTGGTCCATTAACTCCAGCTACAAAGTTGAGTAATATGAGACTAAACCACTGAGTTCATTTTTCAGATGAGAAAATGGAAGTTATGAAGCTTTGTGTATGTCTCTAGACATAACGCAGATAGAGATATTGTTGCTAATACAGCAGTGACAGAAAAATAGCCAACTCTGAAGGCAGGGCCCCTTGCTCTGCTGTGGCTCTGGCACTGCACAAGGACAGTGGCAGGTGGCCGCAGGGCTGGCACAGCCAGCCGCCCTCCTCCAGCACCTCGCGGAGCCCTGGGCAGCCGGTGCTGGCGAGCCAGGGGGAGCCACTCCACCAGCTGCCCAGGAGCCCTGGCACTGCAGAAACACTACAAAGGCGACTTCAAGACTGTGTTTTCAGAAGCACAATAGATGCAGCACTCCTGAGAAGCTGGAGCTCTGAATTTTCACTGTATGGGGCTTTTTTCAGGATAACCAGGATGAAAGTTTTAAAGCAGGGGTACATTCAACCTTTCAGTCTTTCGACACTTTGCAAGTACTACCAGCTTCTCCTCTTTTTCTTCAGCTAAAAGTCCACACAAACGTTCAATCAAGACAGTTGTGTGCAGCTACGCAAACCCAAAGCGCCCTGCAGCAGGCTCGAAGAGGAACAAGCAGCCTGATAAGGTATTACTGCCTGCCGGCTGATTCATCTAGGCATATCATAAAGCACCACACAAAGGCGTCTTCTGCTATAAATTTGAATACTTCCAAAATTACTCAGCTCCCAGTCTGCACTGTTTGTCTGGAGCTCAGTTTTTCCATGTGATTCCTGAAATCAGCCATGAGTCCCTCTGGAAACTGATCTACTGGTTTGAGGAATGCAGCTATGGTCATTAGAGCTTTGCAAAATCTCCAAACTCGCTTGTCAATTACTTAGTACAACAATTTAAAATGGGCAAAGAATGCGAGACCTTAACGTTCTCCCTTCAATGGAAATGCTGCTACACCCCCTTCCTTTCTTGTACCTCAGTGAAATGTCACTGTGTGGTAACCTGTTTTTTTAAGCATCTTGAGAAGACGCAGTGGCCAGTAATCAAGCAACGTACCAGAGGGCCACACTCCAGTAAGCTCCTGTGACCCAGGCACCCTGTAAATCAACTGCCATCTTTTCTTTTCTTGTTTTTTTTGTTTGTTTGTTTGGGTTTTTTTAAGTAAAATATATTACATAAATAAGGGAAATGCTTTCAGGTCTAATAAAACTATAATCATATGCAAACAGAAATGGCTGACTGCACAGTTTAATTTACTAGGATAATTCTACAGAACTTCAGAGAAATTGCAAACCAAAACCCAAAAGCCTTCAGCAAACGGCTGCGTGACAGTAGCTTTATAGGGCTCAGTGGCTCCTGTTCTGTTCCCACTGAACCCAGTAGGGAAACTCCTAGTGACTTCAGCAGCTACAAGGCACAACATTCCTGTTCTGCTGTGATTAAGAGTTATTACAAAGAAAGATAACCCAGTTTTAGGAACACAGTGTCTCAGAACATCACAGCAACTATTCAATGCCATCTGAGTCCTAGTTCGGGATGCTTTATACATGGAGCATGGAGATTTCTTTCTTTTGGTATACATGTTATTTTTGGAAACATAGTTGCTAGTGTTTATGGGAATATTTCCAATGGGGCAACACTTCCAATTAAGAACTCATTTTTGTATTTTATAAGTACTTTAGTAAGCGGCTGTCAGCATTAAAAAAAAATGTATTTTTTTAATAAGCAGATGATGGTTAACCTGTCACAGAATGACATGCAGTCCAAGTAAGTCAAGAGATTCCTGCCAACCATTACTTATAATTTAAGAACTTTCAGTATACTGATAACCAAAAATGACACATGCTATGCATATCTATCCCACATCCGTATCATCTACTGCTTATTTAGGAATACTTAAAAAGTGGTTCATTTAAAAAACGCGAAGTCATTTCTTACATAGATGAGAGGCTCTTTCGCAAACCCTTGTGGTACGTAATTCAAAACCAAGTATTTCTAAAAACGGAGAACAGGAGAAAAAGGAAAAACAACCTTCCCTGGAGATGTAATTAGATTCTCTTCAGCACAGTAAGCTATCAGAGGCATCAGTGCTATCACTGGAATTTTTGGACTGCCCTGCACACGCAAGACTTTGCTGCAGTTAAAGGGAGCATCACACAAGCACTCTCATAAAACTGTATCGTAAGGCTAAAATTCACCTAGCAGGGACCATGATCACCATAGGGCATAGCCCAGGTTGTGCCCGCTAATAAATCTGAAGGTTAAAGCATCAGAGTGAGACAGCCTTGAAAGTCAATACAAAGAAAAGGAACATAATTTAAACGCAATCTCCTAGTTTATGGCCAGCCTTTCATTATGGTCTCCTTGTGCTACACAGAATCACAAAGCAGAAGAGCCTGGGGAAGGAGACAGGGAGATGGGAAGAGGGAAAGAAAAACACATCCCTTTCTTCCTCTTGGACTCAGCCATGTGTACGATGACTTTGTAATCTAAGAGTACTTCACATTAAAGGACTGCAAGAAAATACAACTCTCAAAAGTAGTAAAACCCCATCTGAAATGTTATGTACCTACAGGATTATCACTAATACCTCTTCAAACTGTGCTGCACAACAGTCAGCTACCTCTGGTGCTGCCCAGTATGTTAGGTACAATTTAAATAAGATGCACCCAGCGAACACAGTGGAGAGCAAAGAGTAGCCCAGGGAATCTTCTAAGCACTTGCAACAGGACTTCAGTAACACAGCCAAATCTCTTATTTCCTTTTTATACAGTAGTGATTCATTTCTACGTATGTCCCACCAGCAAACTACTGACTCAACCAGACTTTCTTCAGAGTTTTGATCTACTTGTCTTCTTCATTTTTTCCTTCAGCAAACTCTCCTAGTTCTTTTGACATTCGATCTCAGTGGAGCACGAAGAGCAACAACATCAAAAGGCCACATCCAATGTCTCAGGTGAGTCAGTATGTTTCAGGAACATCTAACCTTTAATGTCTGCTACCTGTAAAAGCAGCTTTTAAGAATCTGGTCATAAAGGATGTTCAGTATGACTTAATGCAAGGAGTTCTAATGCAATTTTATAAATGGACCTGTCCTCACCACACTTAGTCTCTTTATGTTGCACTGGACCTACAAGGCACTGCAGGGCGAGTGTAACTGTAACCAAGACTGGGCTGGAACATAAATCAGCAAGTGTCTTTGTGTCCAACCCAATCTGCCTACAAAGTCAACATCATTACAGAATTCATGGCTTGATCCCAAACCCATTTAAGTCAGTTGGTCTTTCTTTGGATTTAAAGGAGTTTTGGATCATTGTCTCCATTATAGGGCCAGCAAAATTCCTCATTAACACCCTCAGAGACTTCAGATTCTGCCAGTTTACGTTACTAGAAAGTACTGACAACCCAACAAGAGCTTTCCAGCACCACAGACTTTTACAATCCAAAGGTGTGGCCCACTTCAAAGGTAATTTTACTTTATTATTGTTTTTCCATGTTGCACTGTTTTCTAGTTTTTTTTTCATTTTGATTGACTTAGATACAGATTGCCCTAATGCTTATGAATGTGAGCTGCTGGATTCAAAGAGCAATCTGTGTAAAGCAATGTTCAGGACAGAAAAGCAAGTGCTGTATGCAACGGCCCTTCCCACTCCTTAATCTCTTCCTTGGGTTCCAGCTGTATCCTCTTCCCAAAAGTACAAGCTACTTTCCTGTGAAGAGGAATTTGCAGTCTTGCTGGAGAATGCTTCAGCCACCTGCACTGAGCTCAGGCACTGTGCATCACAGAAGAGAAACCTAGGGACTGATCCTGCATCACATGAAGACATGAGGCTCAATCCCACTTGAGTCTTCCAAAGAAAGGAAGGGGCTACTCGGGCATCAAAATCGTGCACATCCTTTGGTCTGCACCACTTGTTTGTTAGTAGAGGTATTTTAGAGGATGCAACATAACTATCACAAGAACTTGCATGAGAAGTCAAAAAGATAAAATACAAGTGAAGACATCTGAAGGCAAAATGTAAACATTCAGGTGTACTGAGTAGCTGTTTGATGCACTATTGAGGGCTATTAGATGTAATCTGTATTACAGACAAATGTCTTATGCTTGAATAATCAAGGCTATTAAAATACTGTTTCTCCCTAAATCCACATGTCACTTGTACTGCTTTTAGCTCCTCTTTCTCCCCTGCCCTCAAGAACCGAAATCATAACAATCACATTATCTTTTAATAGAAGGAACAGTAAAACTAATTCCAGCCTTGGGCAGTCCAGACAGCAGTAATCTACTCTCATCCTTGATGTATTGTACATAAATGAGACTGCGATTAGATTGCATCTTTTTATCAACCACATGCTGAAGAACTGGAAGGGGGGGGCTCCTCTCTGTTCTTTTCACTGGGTGCCTAACAATCACTCTGCCTCAGTGGGAACATGGCAAATACTGAAAAATCTAGAGATAAAGCATATGTAGTGACATAGCCCATGCATTAGATTTACTGTAGATGGCTATAGACATTGTGCAAATTGCAGCACATGACTATGTGGCACATGGATATTATAGGTTACAGCACTCGCTAGACTTGGATCCGTCGACTTCAGCTGACAAAAAATGACATCCCAAATACCTACTTTTGCCTACTTCTTCCTACTAATTAATGCAAGCAGCCTTTAATGTATGTTACAGCAGGGGACTGCTATCCAACCGTTAATAATGCACATAGGCCAACAAACGTAGCAATCATGAGACTCTGACATGTCAGTCTCCAGTTCCCCAGCATCAATTACTAACAGAGCTCCTCTGACACACACACTATATAAAGCACTTTGCTGGCATGCTGAGGGCTGAGAGAAGATTTAAAATACCCTCAGAAAACTAACATGTGTCCATTTCTCACAATTAAAATCAATGTTTTTTTCTCTTAATTTTGATTGTAACATTTACAATTTTATTTCCTTTTTAAAAAAACCAAAACTTATTTTATCCTGTTGGTTGGTTATGGCTTTAAACATATTTTTCTTAAAGGGCTCTTCAGTGAAAACAAAACAAAATGATTGTTTCCCCACACTCCCTGAGGTCACACAAATTTCTTTGAGAGAATACTTCCATGTTAGGCTGAAATGGGGTGGATATTCAAACAGAACTAATGGCATTCTAACTTCATATGTCTATACTGTTTCTTTTTACTCCATTCTTAAGCTGAAATACATAATGTGTTCGGGCACAGCACAAACTCCAAACTAAAATACATTCTCTGGATGATGCCAGCAGTATTTTTACTGTGGCTGGAAAGTACACAAACACGTGGGTGAACACAGAGGGGAGAGAGAGTCTCAGAAAATACATTCTGTTCATGGAACAAACTCTCTCCAATTAAGATTAAATTATACACCAGTTTATCTGATAGTAAAAAGGATCACATCCAAAAAAGAGCTACAGCTATAGATCTTCAGTGCACAAATAGTTGTGCTCAGCCTAGTCAGAAGCCTGATGAAATAGAAAATTACCTGTTGGGGAGATTTGGATAGCTTTCTCATACACATACAGAACCGAAGAAGAAAACCACATGTATGCCTGTCTGTGAAATTGGAAATTACCCATTTCCAAGTTTATGCATTGGACAGAAAACTCATCAAAGATTCATGAAGACTTGTTTCCTGTTTTTCCTGAAATTTTACATGAAACAAACATTCCTCTCTACATCTCTTTGTTTGGATGTGGGGGAAGTTGTTTTGATTTTGTTCAGCTTTTCCATTTTGGTGTAATGTGGGACTGGAAAATAAAAATGTCATGAAATTATAAAAATCAAAACACTGGAAAGTCCTAATTTTCCTTAACATTTCCCCCAAGAAATCACTGAGTGATAAAAATTGCCCCCTAATTTTGAACAAAAATACTGTGACATTTTCAAGACATTTTGATATTTCTCTTCTGGGACACATTCTCTTGTTTCTCAGCCTATATGTAATACAGCAAATTATCAAATTCAATCATACTAAATCATTGCCCAGAACAGGTATCTTGGTATCTCAGAGATATACATTGTCACAGCCCGAAGTCTGACAACAAAACTGCCCAACATGTCTCCCCATGGCGTAAGTGAAAAAGCCTGCAGGCATTTTTATCACCTCCATTTCTAAGGACATACATGTCATTTTTATTTTTGCACATTTCTCCTAACAGTTATCCTACTGCTTTACCAAAAGCTTTTTTTCTTTTCCAGCACAGGCAGTTCATTCACTGATTTTGGTGGCAAGAGGAGCAAACCCACCAAATTAATTTAAACTACGAGATCAGACCCATGGGGGGTGATGACTTCCAGAGATTTTCATTAGAATAAAAGAGAAACAGTGCTTTTGGGGCTGGTTTGTTGGTGGGTTGTGGGGTTTTGCTGCTGCTGTTGTTTTTAGTTTTAGAGCAGGACTAAGCCTGAAGCCAACAGTGTAATTTATCAGTCTGAGTCTTTGTGATGTAAAACTTTCTAAAGAGCTTGTTTTCATTTTATGATAAAAAGGGAGAGGAGGGCAACGATTCTGCTTTGAACTTGTTTCTAGTACTTCAATTTTTAACTCTGAGGACAACTACAAGGCCAAACTGTAGACACCTAAAATACAGGGTTTCTAAAGAAAATGCTGACAGACTATGAACTATAAAAGTTGTGGAGAACCCTATAATAGTAATAATAATATCTTTCATTTATATATAGTTATTTTTTCTCCCAAAACATCTCTTTAACTATAAGTCAAACCATCTAGTCTGTGGAAATGAAAAGGACTAAAATAACAAGTATTGTAAACTTCCAGATTGGAGAAACCCTGGTTCAGTTGCTGGAAAGGACTTTATTTCCAGTAAAATTGAGTTAAACCAAGTAAATTAATTTGGGCAGCCTCACCTGGTCACTAATGCCTTTCCTATGAACTGTTCTAAGTGTCCAGAATGAGAGCAGGCTTGCAGGAAGATTAGATGCCCAGAGATTCACGTGGTGAAGAAAAAAGATTTCCCATAGGACTTCAGGATCTGAGCGGCCCAGCCACAGTACACAGCTGATAACTCTGAAACTCCAGTGCTTGACATTACCCTCCAGAGAGCTCAGGAAGGAACAAGTCAATGCTATAAAAATATACAGGCTTGTTGTGTGGGCAAATAGTAGTTGGGAAAGGGAAAAGACAATACATTTTTCCAGCAGAAACTAGTAAGAGTGCAATGGCTTTTCCAGTTTCAGTTAAATCTTTCTGTTGAGATGGTGACTTCAACAGAAGAATAAATTTTCTCCTGAAGTTTCTCCAAGAGACCAAAGTTACAATTAAGAATAATAATAAAGTAAAACATATGAGAATCCTATACGAATCACAGAAACTAAGCACATCACCACTTGAGGAAAAATGGAGGCTGCTTCTTTAATGTAAAGTATTTCCGATCACATTACATGTATACTTGTATACCACAAGAAGTCTAGCTAAAAACACGAAATCATTAAGAACACAATTTTAAGACAGAGCTAAGGGATTTATTTTGCATAACAGTTTCTACTCCGAAGATCCTACTAGCAAGCTGAAAAATAAATGTCTGATTCAAATTTATGATGAGAAATGGGCACAAACCAAAAAGTAAAATATTTGTGGCATATGGGAACAGCAACTATGTGATCTCCCCAAATTGTTTTCAGTTAGCTTCGCTTGCTTTTCTTGAAAAAATAATCCCTATACATAAACAGCCAGCTCCTGGTCTCTTTGAAATCAGTGGGAACTTGGCCACTGACTTCAGCAGGACCAGAACGTGGCCTCCTTAATTGGAAGGTGGGGGTAGGAAGTTGTTTGGTTTTTGTTAAATTTGTGTGTTGGAACAGGAAGACTCCTCAAAACCAATATCATATATTATTTGCCAATTAATTTCAACCAGTGATGCAGCAGCAATATATCCAAAAAACTCTGTTCCAAGTCTTTATTTGTGTTAAGTGCCAGTATGCCAAGCACTGAGAGCACACATAGTTTCAGCTGTGAAAAGCCAAATATCCAAATAGAAAAGAATGGTTAAGAACAACAAAAAAAAAATGTTGAAAGATCATTGTGTCCATTTCATAAATGTGAAAACTGAATCACTGAATTTATGAAAATTATGGAATATTTCCCTTCTTGAGATAATTCATCATACTACTACTTATTTCAGTGAACACTTAAATAGTTTATTCCACATTACAGAAGCAGATTATGCCAGATACAGAAATTTATTTTTATGTGCTAAATTTTAGATATAAAATGCTTTCACCCTGCTTTTGTAATTAGAATCATTAACTTCATACAACTGCAGTTCACTAGCATAACGATCAAGGGTACCACAACAAGGGTCTTAACTGAGGGACCATACATAAGGATTTTAAAGGCAGCAAAAAGATGGAGTAAATTTATGAACATAAGCTTCTTATCCAAATAATTCATCTTAATATTTATCCTTACAGAAAGCAGATTTACATATTGAGGATTGCAATTATGAACGACAGTAATGTATACATTAATTCAGCAACACTCTAGAAAACTGCAGGTAAGATGAATAAAAACAAGCGAATGCTGAATAAGCTCGACAGAAGATTATCCATGCTTTTCTTTTGGAGAGTTAGAATAAACCAAAAAGACAGTGAGAAGCTATACGCTTAGTTGAAAAGCTTAGTTGGAAAGATACGAAGCATCTCAATTCCCCCTCCCCAGAACCAGGACTTCCAGGTGTGGGGGTTTGTTTCACAGGCAGACCCCTAACAGCTGCTTAGGATGAAGACAGATTTTCTGAGGGCTCAGTTTGACACAACAATGTCACAAGGCCTATCTAAAACTGGAGCGGGCATCTCACAGGAAAGGGAAAATAACGAACAGCAGTGTATTGGCAGAAAGAAGAACTCTACCAAAACCAGATTATTTCCATTCTTTTTTTCTTATTTTAACTTTTGAAGGCTCAGAAATCTGGGACACTGTTCCAAAACTGCATGGTTTACTTATAGCATATCTGAAACTTGGCCTATAAGCTGCATCTTTTTCAACTTCACGGGAAAGACAGTTGCATGAGAGTCACCATAGTGCCTGGTTAGCCACAAACCAGAAGTGCCACATGAAAAGCTATTTTCATAGCATTTACGTCCAGTTCAAACACAAATCAAGAAGTGCAGAGCCTTACACTGTAGCTTTAAGTTAACAACGTCTTTTTGAACATCATTACAACTTAGGTGCTGTTTGGCTCAGAGTTTGAGTTAAGGTTTACATAGTTTTCATTTTGATTAATTTTATTCAAATTTCTTATGTTCTTATAGTCAGTCCTTCAGGACTGAAGAAGTTGCTTTATTCCTCAAAGCCTTCAAGATTTTCTGGAACAGCTGGGTTTAAACTTCACCCTTATAATTTAACTTGCTGGCCAAGTCTTTTGTTTGCTTTAGGTTTTTCTCTGCATATCTTTATTTTGTACTTTTCCTAGCTTTTTATAATACAGCCATTTATATGTTGGCTTTTTCCCAGCTCTCAGTGTTCTGGATCACAACAATTTTTTTTTTTTTCTCAAATGAAATATTTTGATTTAAACAAGTATCTACTGAAGAGAGGTCTTGTATAGCATTAAGATTTAATAAAAATCAGAGTTAAACAGAAATTTAAAGGGCAGATTAAAAAAAAAGTTAGTTTTTTTACAGGACTAAATGTGAACCACATCCTGCAAAGGCACAAATACCGAGAGCCTTGTCTGTAGTCATTTTTGTATGTGCATGGTCAGCCTCAAATGTTACCAAGCAGAAACAGAGTTGCATCAGTGCTCACTGTACATAGCTACACAAAGTGCAAGGCAATGGAAAATAAGGTCCATGTTCTCAATGCAGTTTAAGAAAGCCAAGTTCTTCTGAATTCAGCATATTTTATAGCAGTTCACACTCACTGAGAAGCTTGACCCTAGGCAATTCATCTTGTAAAATACTGCAGACCCTTCTTGCTTGGGCATTTTCCTGAGATGCTTCTATCAATTACTAGTCATCAGAGTAGGAATAAGGGGATTTGGATAAGGAAATTTATCACTACTACTGGAAAATGAAGAAGGCAGCCTGATGTCGACACTTTGAGCAATTTACCTTGTGGTTAGGTTTTGAGATACAATAATTCAATATAACTTGAAATAGCCAAAGATGAGACAAATCTCATTGGAAATAAGCCACAGAGACTATAATTAGCTTACACACATGCACTTCTAACACCCACAAGTATAAGCTTAAAGCTATGTGCTGAATCCTTCTATTTTTGTCAGAAGCTCTTTCAAATAAGCTGAATGATATTTCATGATTAATTATATTTTTAAATGTTGGATATGAAATGTTTTATTTTATTTTCTAAAATAAAAGGAGCTCCATTTTTTAAATCAATCTAGACCATTCAATCTACTTGAAAGCACAAATTACGGCTTGATTGGTGGCCGATTATTCTGGTGGAGATCACCTGAATGACTACAAATGTATTCTTTCACAGACAATATTTGTTATTTGAACATAGATGTTATTTAATTAAAGCATGAAAAATATCTCTGCCACTTCAGATCAAAAACCTACTGAAATTAGTGTTGTTCAACATATACGCTGTTTTGTTTTCTGGAATGGGTCTTTCAGCCTTTGAGGTCTGAGTCCCAGGTCTCAAAAGTAGTTTTGTTAATGTTCATGGAGCTACACACAAGGAAAAGCGCAGAGCCAAGGCCATGGCTGATTTTCTTTCACTAATGTCAGGATGGCAGTGCAGCAGCTTGTAACAGCAAGCCCAAAGCCACACAGAAAGGTGATATCCTTTGGAAAGAGCAGCCATAGGGTCTGCAGTTTGAAGTAAATCAGTAGAGCACAAGTAATTCCTCAATGCACTTATCTGCATGGGTTGCATTTCACTCATACTAAATGGCTCCCAGGAAAAGCCTAGTCACTTTTTTTTTGAGTTGGCCCCCACCAACGGTCCATCAACCACTCAGTTATTATAGCCTAGGCTGCAATAAAAAAAAAATAATACGAGTGTAGAGTTCATATTCTGAACGATAAATTCTCTCTCTCCAGAAATGTTATATCTAAGGGACAGTAATGCAGAACTCATTACCAGGAGCTGATTATGAAGACTGTGAACCATGCTTTGGGTTATTACAACCTGATTAGTAGAATGATCTATTTTAACCAGCTCCATGACAGTTCAGGACAGATTATCTTGAATACTTCAGCTGGTTGTGCTAACCCACTGAAAAGTTCCTCAAACTGCACTGGCTAGCATTAACTTAAAATGAAAATGTTTACTGTGTTAAAAATAACCCTTTCAGATTTAGGGAGAAAAAATTCCCTTTATTTGTATTTATCTTCTCATTCTTCACATTTTGAGTCATGTCTCAAGATCAACTAAAGAAGGCCTTATTGTGGTTCCAATGATATAAATCCTTGGTGTTTATGCCAATGCTTTTATTTGTCATTTTTATTCGAACTGACATTTTTCTGGACTCTATTCACACTATGACTTATGAGCTTAATTGGGTTTCATTTGTTTTGCTGTTTAAAATAAATTAAGACCAGGGTGTGGGGGATTTATTCTCCCTCATGATCTATATTTTCTAATATTGTGCAATGTGAATTCAACATTGCTGTTGAATTATGCCATGTTACTAGGAAAGACCTTATCTAGCATCCTGGTTTGAGTTGGGATAGAGTTAATGTGTTAATGTTCTTCCTAGTAGCTGGTACAGTGCTGTGTTTTAGATTTAGGATGAGAATAACGTTGATAACATATTGATGTTTAAGTTGTTGTTAAGCAGTATTTACGCTAAGTCAAGGACTTCTTAGCTTTTCGCCACTCCACCAGCGAGCAGGCTGGGGGGCACAAGAAGCTAGGAGGAGACACAGCCAGGACAGCTGACCCAAACTGGCCGAAGGGATATTCCATACCATATGATGTCATGCTCAGTACATAAACTAGGGGGAAAGCTGGTAACTGGCTGGGCATCGTTTGGTGGGTGGTGAGCAATTCTGTTGTGCATCACTTGTTTTGTATACTCTGACTCCTTCATCATCATTATTGTTTTCTCTTCCTTTTTTGTCCTATTAAACTGCCTTTATCTCAATCTACTAATTTTACTTTTTTTCCCCCAATTCTCTCCCCCACTCCACCGAGGGGGGGTGGGAAGGCTGTGCAGTGTTTAGATGCCTGCCAGATTAAACCATGACACCTAGCTATTTATAAGATCCTCTTCCTTTCAGAACTACTGTTTCATTTAGTCTCTGTAACATAAACCAGGGATCTCATCTAGTTATACTCATGCTAGGGATGAGGAGCTGAAGCTGGCAAACTAAGACTCAATTAGCAGCTGTGCCTGAGATGGTTGTGAAAGAGACATAAATTCAGTCTCCTAAATGCAGTCTGAGGATGGGTCATATGTGTTCTTACAACAAGCAGCAATACGGGAACAACGGGACAAGCTAAGGCTTAGAGGATCTCAGAAGGTCTTAAAGAAAAGAGAACACACAGTAACGATATATGATAAATTATGCACTCAAACAGATTTAAGTCACAATTCAGGGAAGAAGTTATTTTCCTTTGATACTGCTGGTGCTGGAAATACCTGCCACATGTCTTGACAGCAGAATTCCTGCCACTTCCTGATGGCCCTCTGCAGGCACGAGCTGCCCAACAGAGGCAAAGGCAGGAAGAAGGCTATCTATGTGGATACTGCATCTGCCTTCCAAAGAGCTGGTACTGAGAAGCTGCACACTACTCAGGATGCCTCTACCTGAGTATAATCTATGACATTTCTTCTTTGGAACCAAGATTCACCTGTCTGCTGCACTCCAAACACCTCTGAAGCCAAATCCAGTCTACATCATAAGGTATTATATTCAAAAAAAGAGAATAAGGTGATAGAAAATCCTTACGCTGTTACAGTTAATTTCTGCTCTACTTCCTCATATTAATAAATTCATACTTTTTGCCCAACTGAAGCCCAGAAGACTTGTCCTACATAAGGCTTTATGCAAAACTCACTGACGTCCAATTGAGTTCTCACATCAGGGAGACCAGTCTCCAAGGAGTGAGCCACTGCACCAGAAATGAAGGCACAATTAAAACATGTGTATTTGAGATAGAGAGAGAAGAAAGACGACTAATCTGAAATGCTGAGAGCAGAAAAGCCTTTTATTCTTGATTCCCTGATTCTTGGAGCACTGTTTAGACTCTTCTTTGAAGCCAGAACCTTTCAGAATCACATTGTATAGGGTTTTCAAAACACCCTAACAATGGCCACTGCCTAGTTCTCATCAAACTTGCTCAGTGGAGTCAGGAGTCAGCATAACAGCAAAGCACAACACTGAAGCCTCTTGCAGTGAAGTACAGATCCAAGAATCTCTTGCTTTCCCCCAAGAAAACCCCAGCCTAACAACAAACAACTGCAAAAGGCCCTCAAAACCAGAATACTTCAAGCATAGGTCAAATGCTTGTGTTGTGTTTAGGTTTGAAAATCGTTGACCAATAAACCAGATGTCTGGGATTTTAGGAGGTGGGGGTCTCTGATGACCCTTGGGGAACTCAGGCATTATAAAGCAGAAAGGCAGAAAACTGCTTGACAGCCACAGGTACATTATAATTCTACAACTGCCCATGCACACTTTGTACTAAAGCCTTGGACAAAGTGGAAAGGACAGAAAGAAAATTATAATTGAAAAGGTTAGTTCTGTTATCTTCTTTATGTGTATAAATAAGGTTGGTGACCATTCAGACAGAGAGACCACCACCTCAATTAAATTAACAACTATTAACAACAAGAATTGTTATGGGATAAGTAGTGATAGCTGGTGCTCTGTTAACATCCTCCAGGTTAACCCCCAGACACTTACTCCTCCCCTAGGTAAGAATTAAAGTTTCAAAGAGGGAACTGAATCAAAATTAAAAACTCCTGATGATTGCCTGCAAAGTAACAATTAACATGACTAATTTCTGATGAAACAAGCATTGATGGCACTGAGGAAATGCTGTTTAAAAATAATACTGTGCTGTGCCATTGAAGCAAAGTTGGCTACTAATTGAGGCACTTGTAAGAGACACAAAGCAATTCTGTCAGAGGAATAGCAGGGCACCTCAAAGAGAAATGATGCAGACAGAAAAGGAAAAGGTTGATGGGCCCCAGAATATTCTCAGCAACTATTCTTTGCTCTTCTTTTAAACCACGTTTCAAAGCCATTTATGAATCCATCTCCAATAAGCTACAGAGGATCAGACAAAACCAACCTCAGGATAATACTGTAAAAGAAACTGGATTTATCCCTAGGAAGAAAAGGCCCACTATATCCTTCACACGAGATTACTAACCAGCTCTTAATTTCTAAAATAGCCTTCTAAGGGTATACTCCACACACCTTTACCTGATGTGGTGGGTCACCTTCTACAATAGCCTGCTGTTCTCTACACCTTATATAGTGACTAGTTTATTCCCCACTTTCAACCGTCCTGGTTTATCTCATCTGTCAGCTCTGACAGCCAATTCCTTTCATATTGTCCTAAATTATTTTACTCTTCAAATAACCACTTAATCTTTACCCTTTTCATTATGCATTTGGTAAACCGCAAATTTTCAAGCTTTCATTTTGGTGCCTTAAAACAACGTGGACCTATTTGTCAGTTCTGGGATGACAGATTAAATATCCTATTCACCCCTAAAGGAAGGCACACATACAGGTTTTGGCCTGTTTAAGTGGGAATGGAAAGGTAAATACATTTGAAGTTGCTGTCACCTGCAAACTCCAGACAGAAATATGAGAACTGATCAGTGGAAATATATTCAACTGCTGGCCTCCAGATACATTTCTTTTTATTATGTATCTTTTCACAAAGTTCTGGCCTTGTACAGTTGCTACACCTTACTGGGTTTTATTTGCCATTCTATTATTTCCTTAGTCCTATCCATGTTGTAACTTTATACAGATGGCACCGAATAGGTTGATCCATCTCGTAGTTAATCAGCCTAGACCTTTCTTGACAGCCGGGACTGATTACAGTACCTCCCTGTTTCTCCTGAATTATCTTGCTTATGTAAATATTCCCGAAGAATTCTCCTACAATGGAACTGCCCCTTTACCCCTCTAACAGTCTGCTGTGTCCAACAAGGACTGTAAGACAATAACTGCTCACTTCACTCAGTTTGCATGCCAAGTGTGGAACCTCTTCTTGTTAGTATGAAATCAAGTGTCAAATGTACATGTCAGAAAAAAAAGGATTAGTATTGCTCTGAGCAAACATCCTAGTATAACTGGATAAACTCAAACTGTAGATTTGGTGTGTATCATACACAGTTATGAACAGACTTTCAGTATTTGTCTTCTCACAACTCATCTATATAGACACCGTTCCTATGTTCAGCCTTATAATTCAAGAATCAAGTTGTTATACATGTGCATTGTTCATACAGACTAGATCCTGATATGCAGTACAGAAACTGAAGTTTGATTTTCAGAGACCTATTAAGAAAATCAGAAATCACTGATTTTATAAATGAAGCAGCAAGAAAGAGAATACAAATAAACTGATTCTTATCTTTTCAAACATATATACAAAACTTCACGAATATGCTGTCTCAGCGCTGACAAGAATTGCAGATGAATAAAAATGCTATGGAAGCACTTTACTGAACTGTTTGTTTCACTAAAGTTTCCAGTTAAATCCACTGCAACTCCCAGAAAATGAAAGAAAAAAAACAGATCCAAGTGTCAGAGACCCACAAAGAATACTCAAAGATAATCTAAAAAGAGGCCTACTAAATTTAATCTTTATCAAGTGGGATATCACAATACAAAACACACTCTGAAAACTTGGCCCTTCAGGGAGGTTTGTCTGCATTTGGTTTCTAAAGGCAGCAAGCACTACCTGGGTGCTGCTCACAGAAAAAGAAACAGGAGAGTAGCAGAAGCTCCTGAAGACCAGTAGAAGGTAGCTCAGGCAACAAGCAGAGTGCAGGGATGAGCTGAGGATTCAAAGCAGCAAAGAGGGTGGGGAGTTGTAGTGAGGTATTCTAGATTGTCAAAAAAACCCCATTTTTTTCTTTGATACAATAACCCTCTACATGCATATAACAAAACACTGCATACTGTTTCATTTTTGAAACAGAAAACACTCTGAAAACGTTCAGACTCAATGTCATGTTAAAACAAAAATATACGTTACATGTTCAAATACTGAAATGTTTCAATTTTAAATATACTACACACCTTTATAAATACTCAGCCAGAGCTATTCACTACTTTCAGCCCAAATGACACTTAATTCAGCCCATCCAAATTTATGGGGTTTAGCAAATAGAAAAATAGTTGATGAAAACGTTTCCTTAGTATATAGCACAGTTAATTTTGCATCACCCTCTGACTGCCTCAGGAGCCCTGGGCATTTTGCCCTATGCACAGACACAACGAGCTCTGTGCTGCTCCACCCAGCCCTGGTCCTGCTGCTCTGACTTGGGCAGAGCATGCTCCCCTCCCCTCCCATGCAAGGTAGCGCAGCACCTCCCGGCTCCAGCACTCACTCTCTCAGCTCATCAGTAGCACTAGTGTTCTTAAAGAGAGGGTACAGTAACAAAGATCTTTGGAGCCTGTTAAAACAGCACAGCTGCAAGTCCACTGCTCCTCTTTTCAAAGGGGGGATAACAAATTAAAAAAAAAAAAAAAAAAAAAAAAAAAGGCAGCTTCTTTCAGTATAATCTTTCTTTCAAGCTGAGCAACTTAAGTAAGGGATCTTAGTTCAATCTCAACAGAAACAGACAAACGTAATTCTGGGAGATTTCTTAAATTGTTTTGTGAAATACTTCAACCACTGGGCTTCAGGGCATGGAGAGCAGCACTGTAAACACACATTTTGGGATGACAACTTCAATTACACTGAAAAGGTTTTGCCAATGCACTGACACCAGAAGAACTTCCTAGTAGACATGTCATTTATACCAGCAAAACATATGCATCAGCCAAGTAAACCCCCGTCCCTGAATGACACAGGCTGTTTTTGCATTGACACAGGCAGGCTGGCCTGCACGAGCGTTATTGTCTGGGGTAAAGAGAAAATGATGGTAGCACGGTGATGGCCCAAACATTTCTGAGAACCAAGCACATCTTTTCATATGCTCTTACAATTTAATGGAAATGGGCTGTTATTCAGCTAATTTCACACTTCACTCAAAGCTGGACTTGACCAGGATCACTAACATTTTTACATAATCATTAAGGAAGCATTAAAATGCAATCCAATTTCTTAGAAAAGAATCACATAAATTAATGCCACATATGCCTTTTGCTGACTTGCTATACAGTTTGTGCTACAAACTGTGAACTTGTATGCAAGCAAGCATAAAGGCAATGAACCTCTCTCCCCTAAAATACTACTGCATGCTAACTCTACGTTAAGTTTTCTGCAGGTAAGGCAGCACACAGACAGAAGAACTGGTTATCTCCTCTACGCCATTCCCCAGTGACAACTCTCAGATATTTTTCCAGCTTACTTTTTCCAAAGGGAGGAACAGAAGAAGAAACTTCACGTTGTCTGGGGCAGAAGCATGGTCTGAATTTTCTACCTTGCACCAAAAGAGAGATTTCCTATAAAAATCAGTGCACAAATCAGGTACTATGTTTTACATCCCTTCTTTGCAAATATAAATGACTCCTGCAGGTAGCAGTGAGTTGGGTATTGCGGATATTTTTGTCCCTGTTTATCACTATGTGCACATATGGCAATATGGAAAACAGAAGTAACAAATAGCTAAGTTGTCAGTACACTGAAGTACGACTCACAAAATACAAAATATATCATCAATCTCCTTCAAAACAGCGATGCAATGTTTTTTATGGAAACACACTCAGTATATACATATGCACATATATGCATTCAGGACACAGCAAGTTACTTTAGCATGAGCAAACAATCCATTTGTCTAAAGAAGCATTCCTAAGAAATACCTTGAAATTATTTATAATTTGTGATGACAGAAACCATCCCCAAAAAAATGCTTCAGTGCATGGAGAGATGTAAAGAAGCAAATGTACTTTGTACGTGACAGACTGTTGCTCTTCTGAGTAATTTCTTGGGGTTTTTTGTTTGAAGTGTATTTGCTGCTGTGCTCTAAAAAGCAGGTGCAGATGTAATTGAAAGTGGCTGGTTGTGTCAAATGAGAAAGATTTCATGAGAAGCCTTAAAGAGCTAACCTATACGCTACTTGGGAGAGCTGAATTCACTGATCTGCCAGAGGAAAGTTGCAGGCTGACTGCAAAACAAGAGCACCCATTTGGCTATCCTCCACCACTCCTGATGAAATCATGCTATCCAGGGGCCAGTACAGCTCCGCAGATGTGCGCTGCCTTATAAACAGATGAGTGAGGTGCCTTGGGAACAGGCACTTTAATGTACAAAACAGATTGCATTCTGTTCTGCCACAATCAAATAGATGACTGAGCGAACAACTGACATCTTTATTTGCAAATATTTCCAATTCTTTCCTTACACTGGGCCCCTACCACCTTCATCACAAAACTGGTTTCTCCAGTTCCTGGAGCTTGGTCCCACAGCCTCCATGACAGCACATTTCAGGAGATGCAGGCAGGCACTCCTCATCTAAAGTACCTCTTCTTAGCTAAGCAGAAAGAGGGATCGGTATTTTGTGAATTTCTGCCACAACTAGTTAGATTTAAGAATTCTGGCCTGAAGTAAGAGGAAAGATGATGGATGTCCCCCCATCTGCAGGTGAACCAGAGTGATGTGGATATATCCATGTGTTAAACAAAACCAAGCAACAAAAGAAGAGCTTGGAGCAGGGCCATTGCCAATTTTACAAAAAGGCGAAGTGAGTGCCTGAATGTTAGACAGTACAATTACTGACGGTCAGGGTGCCTTTTTGTGACATGCTAGAGTCATGCTTCTTACAGTTTCCTTCTCAAGGGAAGCTGAGAAGTCTCTCATTGCTGGAAAGGCTGGACAAGGCAGAACTTGGCCAGACTGAGAACAGGCTGAGAAAAGTTGCCTTCATTCTTTTTCTTTCCAACCTGAAAGATGAACAATGCAGATGATAAAGAAGCAGCAGATGTTTTAGTACCCATTTAGAAAGTAAAGAGATTCATATACCCTAGGAGACTAAATACGCACTGCAGTGCTTATGACTAATGCTGCCACACCATAATTCAGGCTGCATGCTCCCTCTTATTTTTCCAGCATTTTATTTAAGTCCTCGCCTCGCCTGTCCTTCTTAAACAATAAAATAAAATTTAAAAAAGCCTTGCAATTTTTGTTGCCATCCCATATTCAGCCAAAAGCCTCCTGAGACAAAGCATCCTGGAAACATCCTGCAATGTCTGAACCACTGGAAATCTTACAATCCTTTGTACCTTTGAGATGATCTCTTGTTACAGTTCAAGCGGGTGGAAAAACAAAGAACAATACGGAATAGGTAATTATTTAAAATTCAGTAATTACCCAGGGGCCTTTTTCCAGATGTTATAGCCCAATCTGACTGCAGTTCCAATACACCATCTAAGAATCTAACTCTCTAGCCACAGCGGGTGGTCCAAGGAACCTGTAATAAAGGCAGGATTATATCACAGTGAAGAGTGCTTTGTTTTACAGATTCATCCCAAGCAACCTAGGTCTCTTTGCAGAACTAACTGGAAAGATCTAACTCTCATGCAACTCGAAGTCCACATATAGTCATGCTAACAGAAGAAAAAAATAAAAAAGCTTTCACCAACCTGCTTCAGGTTACAATAAATTTGGGGATATACATATTCACATGAGAACTGTAGTATGTTCATGTAATGTGAAGCACAATCATGAATGGGTATCCCTTCAGAAAACAAAGTCTGAACTGATCTTTTCTCTAAACTAGATAAATACTCCTATTTTTAGAGCAGCTAAAAGAAGAAAAGATTTGGAGTTGACCTCGGTCTCCTACTGTACCATAGCAAAAGTGGCAAATGCCAAATAATAGCTGAGGTATTTCCTAAGTGGCACCAGAGCATGGCTGCCTGCCTCAGCCTCTAGTTGGATGGAGCACAGATTCAGGGCTGACTCACCAGCCCATGTTTATACCTCCTGCTCCAAGAATGTAATTTGACAGCATGCAGTGTATGCTACCACCCGCCACTAAAGACAGAACATTCCTGAAAGGGAGTTTCTCTCTTTCTTTTGCAGCTGATATAACTTTAAAGGTATTTTTCTTTTTTTTCTTTTTTTTTTTTTTTCCTAAGACAGATTAACAGATTTTACAAGGCTCTTGTTTCTTCACAAGCAACAGCTGTCAGGTTTGATGAGAAGAGGGCTCCACATTTTATAGAACATGGCTACAGAACAAAGACCTTAGGCCAATGTTTTGGCCACACACAACCAGAGAAAATCTTCCTCGACTTTACATAAGCATTTATAACATTAATATCCATTGGGTCTCATACGTAGCTCTACTGTGAACATGTTAACATGTTAACATGGTTCACAGTGAAATGGTCTCTTTACATGTTTGTTCTAAAGCTGAGCTGAAGATCCCCCCATCCAAATTTTCAGCCCAATTTCCACCTCTACTGTATTTTCCACCCACGAATGTTAAATACAGTACTCCCAACTTCAAGAAATTATTTACATGTTTAAGTATATTCCTATGTTACTCCTTTTGGGACATTCATTGCTTTCAAAAAAATCATCTTGATTCTGTTCATGCTGTATTTTAGGCAAGGCACTTCTTTCAGAAGACATGGTTTTAATTTACATCTGAGTGACTGCCACTACACAATGGCCATTCATGATGAACTCGTTCAATAAACTCAGCCTTGTGATGTGCTGTTCCCTGAGATTAGTTCCAGTCTATAGCATCTGTAGAAAAAAAATATTATTTTTTTCAGTTTGTCTTTGTTTTCTAGAAGAAATTTAATGCCAGTAGCACCAGAGTATGAAGACTTATTAATAAATCAAGTTTTTGTCTGCTTTGTCAAGTTTTACATTAGAGCTTAGAGATTCCGACATAATGGCTTGCCAGGAATATTGTATCTAGGAATGAAAATAAAGTAAGACCACAGCTGTACTCCTCAATATATTTCTGCCTTTCATTGAATTAAGTAAGCAAGCTAACTGGTGTCTGAGAGTAGTTATGTTATGCGTATACTTCGAAAACAACACAAAACCCAACAAAAACCCAAACAACAAACTACCAACTTAGATCTCAGCCCCATAAAGAATTATGTACACATATCTTTAAAGAGATGGTGCTAAAATGATGCTACTTCTATCTCAGATTAAAGATCACAGGTATCTTTCTTACTCATGATTTTTAGAAGATAAAGGTTACTCAAAGTTTAATTAAAACAAAAGCACAGTATATTACAAGATTTTTCACAAGGACACTGCTGTTTCAAATGCCACTAACAGAAAGTAGCCATTATACTACTAAGGAGATCTGTATAATCTGTAATTAACTGTCAGGAATGGATATGTATAGTAACAAAACAGGAACACTAGCTGCATTATTTGAGTATTGGTCTACTCAAACGACACTGCAAAATCCTTTCTTAATTCCATAATCTTTAATGTATTTTTTATATATATATATTATTTTTATATATATAGATAGATATATATATAGATTTTATATATAGATGACAATTCTCTTCCATGGATCATATTTTCATTAGTTTCAAAAACTGTGTATCCATAACAGCTTAAACCAAATTCTCTGAAGTCAGTCAGTCTACCCACCACCTTTGATCAAATGCAGAAGAAGGAATGGAATTATTGTTTGGATCTTGTAATCAAGACCCTAACTTTTCAAGGTACTAGTTAAATAGGAGAAATTAAATACAGGTAGTTGTAGGCTTTCAGTCTGAAATTGCTTCTTATTTTGCCATTTTTAATTGTAGGAATAAGCACATCTGCTATTGCAGTAATATTATAATTGTTTCTTTTTAAGTTGGAGCAGACAGGAAATCACTTAAAAGAATTTTAGAAGAAAGCTTACAAACACATTAGAAATATCATGAAAATGAGAGCATAAGAGCAAATTTCAAAGGAGTGACCGACTGTGGAATCTTAAGAGTGGGCAGACTCCTGTGCCTCTATAAACTCCCTGCAAGAAACTTGAAGCTTTCACAAACAGCTTTTACTCTGTTACACTGGGGGGCAGAAGGGATTTCGAAAGAGACTTTCTAAAGACAACAGAAAACAAACAGGGTACTAAAGGGTTAGCTGTGCTGGTATCTCTTCCTGAAGGCAATCATTACAAGCTGACCCACCCAGAACTGGAACAGTTAAGCAGATGTGATATTTGAGCTGTGTTTGGTTTATTCAACACACATCTCCAGTGATAACATTTTCAGGAGAAAAATCATCTCTGTTGCCCGGTGCTCTCCATCAAGTGCATTCCTTCCCCAGCCTGGCCTGGCACCACCAGGTACAGCCATGCTGTAAGGCACTGCCTCATTGCTAACATTTTCTTAGTCTGGAGGTTTTGTAGTTGGCATGAGCAGGACAGAATGAACCCTGGAAAATACTTATACAGATTATACCAAAGGAATGTAGGGCAAGGATTAAATTATAAACTAAACTGACTTTAAATGAAATAACACAGCAGGTTGTGACAGCCATTTGATATGGTTATTTAGTATCTGACTTACGAAATACAACAGGAGTAGGTGGTAGATGTGAGAAAGAGGAGGGTACTCTTGGCTTGCCTGAAGGCTTGCATGATATCCCAGGTGGGGTCTACATTCCTCCTCCTTCCACCTCTCCAACCTACTTCTCCTTGACTTGGTGCCTAGAAAAACTGGTCACATTAATACATACAATTGAAAACATATCAATGTAGAAATCCACACTGACATCTGAAAGTGATCATTTTACTGCCCACGCTGGAGGAATGTTTCCCCACAGGAATAAGGAATTTTGTGTGTGTTATAAAAAGTTGCTGGCATTACAACATATTATCACTGTGGTATAAATTACTGATCTGCATGTCAGCTACCGGCCAGCTAGGGTGGCAGCCAGAACCACCCCTCTGCTCTGAAAGAGCCGCATGGGCAACTGCCTTCCTTTGAAGCCTTCAACCTTAGCATGACCTGACGTATTCCTCTGTAAGAGGGATGGATCCAAACCAGAAGACCGAGAAGGGCAGAACAGAAAGCTCTTGGATCACATACTGATCATAATACAACTGCAGCAGCAGATGATGTTTCAATAGCATCAGTCTTGCTGCCAATAACAGTAACAACGTAACACTATTTTTCACCAATAGATACCAAAGCTGCAGCTAGTTCCACCATACTCTCAAGTTTGGAGTAAATTAAAGAGTGTACTTGAATATACTTAAGTATACTTTCTTCTTAAAATGTAAAATACTCAGATTCTCAACAGGCTGTGTTTTAGCTGCACAATTTTATTTTCTTTCCAAGCGCTCTGAAGTTTACCCTTATTTTTAGCCTGTTTTCCTGAAGTTGTCATAGGTTCTGTGACAGATGGAGATATTGTGTACAAAATTCAAAATATTGATATCTACACTGTCCCTCATATTCCTAAACCGTAAGTGCTTGAGCCATCTCCCAAGCAAGTTGTTACACACCAGCAGCAGCGGCGTGGAAGGCGGCACTTTGTACTGGGCAGTTTTTCCCCCTCTGCAGGGAGCTGAGAGGTGCCGGCAGGCACATGCCACGCACGGTTAAGCCAAGACAAATTCAACACGCACAAACCCAAGCTCACCCAGCGCACAGGGAGAATCCAGCTGAGGGTGTAGGCTCAGTCTGGTTCCTACCTGGTCCTTTACTTCAGGGAAAAAAAGCAGCATCCAATCCCTGATCCATTCATCAGGAGTTGTGTAACTGAAGTCATAACGAATTTTGGATCCCCTAACTTAGCACAAAGTACAACTAGATGATACGTCTTCATCTCCTGTTCAGAAACCCAGTGCTACGAGGCAATGTCATACAAAGAATGCTGTCAAGACAAATGAGAGAGACTGCAGCTCAGACTGCAACAATTAATCTGTATGCAGGGGTTGTCATCGTTTCCCATTAGTTTGGAAGCTCCAGCCTCGTCAGTGATCCATCAGTGGTTCCAAGACACATTTTTATTTTCAGGGCTCTATAGCTCTCAGCTGAAATGTCACATTGGTGGTGTCATCAAAACATACAAAATCTGGTTCAGTCACGCAAGAAAGAATATGAGGAAAAACAAAGGACTTCCATAGTCTCAGTACCTGTCCCTTAATTTTTTTTCTCTATCTTTCCAAATGCATTCATTAGGCTTAAATATTGCACACTAGAAAAAAAACCAAAATGGGGCACGTTTTCCTCAGCAAGCAATCCAAACTGCAACTTTTACAAATATAAATCTTGATATCTCATCTGTACAGTTTTACACTAAGCACGAATACTATCTCTAATGCATTGATGTATCTCTGCTGCTCCCCTCACCATATCGCCCACAGCAAAGAACTTCCCTGTAAGTTCTGCATAACTCTGCAGTGAAGGAAGACAGACAGGGTGGGTTCTAGCTGAGCAAATCTAGGTGTTCATCACTCCAGGTTCCCTTCATATCAGTGGAGACAACAGAAGTAATTCAGCCACTACATTTTAAACAAATACTCTGGCATGAGACTGATCATGTTCTAGAAGAATTAACATCTCTTCTTGATTGCACAGGTAGTCTGGGCTGTGGCGCAAAGATGGAGATGTCAGTTGTAGAGGATGTTAAAATACAAAAGTGTTACTCAAACATACCCCAGCACAGGTCTTCAAATGCAAACAGGGTGCAAGCTTCGTTCAGATAGAGGGTATCCGGATATCCAAATACTTTTACAGATCTGGCCCTACGCATTTTCTGAATTGCTATAGGGACCTACTGGAACAGCAGTCAATGAAACTCCATGCCCCAGTCACTGGACTGTTCTTTTTATCTCTTGATCCTTAGAAGGCCAAATAAGAGTTTTCTCTGCTCTTCTTCCAGCATGACGGGCATCAAATACACCTCTAACATTCTGGCTTAATATTCTACAATTCAGAAGCAAACTAACCCTTTGCTATCATTAAAACACACACTTGAAAAGTCAACACAAAAAGCTGTGACATGGTAGTATAATTCTCTGATGATGTGAAAGAAAATATGATGAGAAAGACATAGAAGCTTAGATATCAAGCAATAAAATGATGTTCCACAAGACTTGCACAGCAGCAAAGACAAGGATGAAATGTGTGCATCAAGAAAGCATAAATGAAAAGCAGCTCTTCTTAAAGGTAGCACTGGTACAGTCACTGTATTGATTAAGTGCCTTTATACAACTGATCACTATATTTAATCCAGTAAATCTTTGGGGGTTTTGACATGCCATTAGTGAAGACAGAGCCAGACAAATACATATGAAGCATCAAGAAAGAGTAGATACCCAGGAAAAAACATCACAGCTTGCAAGAAATGCAAAAATTCAGCCCCTCTGCTTACTCTGTAACTTGAAGATGTTACATCTAGTTGAGATAGATGCAGCTACCAGAAAAGTTGCCTTTCTGTAATACATTGTACCTTGGCTTTAAAAAATACTTATGCATTAGTTAAGATCATTATTGTAAAAATGTCTTTCTAACACCAAAAGGTGAAAATCTTGTTAGGTTTCCTCAGACAGCATAAGGAGCCTCCATGGACTGTTCCCACTAAACTAGGAGATGGCAGGCTGGCAGTGTAAAGTCCAAAGAGCATAAGAGAAACATGGCTTGGTCAGCCACCACTTTTGATCTTGAGGCATAATAACAGGACCAATTTGGGACGTTTCATAGGCTTTCAAAGAAGCAATGAGCAAGTTACCCAGTAACTCTTTCTTTTTATATTCAGAATTTGGCTGAGTTTTCTGAGGTTTTTAACTGTTTGGGTTTTCAGAATATACATCTGTCCTGAGCATTTCAACAACATGTAAAATTTAAGAGACCAGTGCCTTTGATGATCCCCAAAGTCATGGATTATTCTTCCTTTCTTCAGTGAAAGCAGCCTAATTTTAAGTCAAGAGTCACAGTTAAGAAATCAGCTTTTCAGAGTCTGCCTTCCAGGAACAGTCTTCAGTAACCACTCAAAACTTGCTGCTCTGCTAAATATTGTTGCCAGTACACTTACTTTCTGCTGCCTAGTTGATAGTTGCAGGAAGCAAACTTTAATTTTATTTTTTTCCTTAAGTGGCAGGATATTTATGGCTTTTTTAAAAAATAGCATTTATGAGTTCTAACTTCCCTCATGAGAAAGCCAAAGAATGAGTTAAAATATGTTAATCTAGTCCTGGGATATACAAAATACTCAAACTGAGGGAAGTAAAAAGCTAATCAACAGTCTCAGACAACACCAGAAGAAAGGAAATAGACAATAAAGGAATATACTACATACTGAAGCTGTGCTTTTGTTGCCTTTGGTACAGGCTTTACCACAATAAAGCACTAAGGGTCTGCAACTTTTTATAAATTTTACTGGAAATATTTCTATCATTCCATCAGGTTTGATGTTCACAGGATAAACTTAGGTTTGATGTTTGTGTGGTTAGCTGAGAAACACATCATTTAAAGTGACATCACATGCTCCAAGGTGGTTAGATAAGTGTGAGGTTACACATTGCTTAAAATAAATCAGGCTTAATTACACATTTATAACAAGCTTGTTCTCTCCATGCTGCCTTCAAGGGATTGTGTGGGACTTTTATACTGAATAATTTCACCCCTCCCAACTATTCATTCCCATGCTGCTTTTTCACTCCTGTACATTTAAATGCTAAAGAGAAATCTACAAAAGAAAATAAAGCAAAAATTCCCTGTTAGACAACTTACATGCCTCTAGTTAGGATTTAAGGGCAGGAAGTTCATTGTCAGACACAGACCTGTGCTTGGTGCTGCAGCTGTGCAAGCTTGCTTTGAGGATTCCAAGCAGAAACATGTACATGCCGAGGTGATGGCCATATTGAGAATTATCCTCTCCCAGCTGCGTTGCTCCTGCCAGTTCGGCTATGAATTCAGTGATAAGCACGCCTTGAGCATCTAACTGAACCTCACTTAGTAAAAGCTTTGACCTGAAAGATTAAAAGTTAACCTAACCTTATCACATGCCTGAAGTAAATGAGTTGACAGCACTCAGCCATTCTGCAAGAGAACTCAGTCCCACAGAGGATGCTGAATTTATGCCTATTTGCCTCACACTGGCAACTGTTCCCAAGAGTAAAGTAATGCTTCTCTGAAAAAGAAATGGTGTTTATGCTGTATTTTCTTTTGCTATATTAAATTATTCCCTGGATGATTTTCTTCCTTCACCCACACCTCTTTTAACCAACTAACACTTTGTCTAACTCTTGGCAGATTTTCAATGTAAATATTTCTGCTCCTTGAAGGAATTTACATAAAGCCTGACTGCTTTGCAAAGGAGAAATGCGTGAAGGTGTCACAGCTCCTTGGTGACAGTTTAGGAGGACTCAACACTGCATTCACAGGACCAAGAAAGGGAACATTTTGACCCCCTCTAACTGTGCTCTGTCATTCAAACAACTTCACTTAAGACTTAGTTTTAAGTTTCAAAGCTTTTATATGCCAGTCGGAAATAACGGTCTGAAACACATTTTTACTAGTGGTGTTCAACAGGTTCACAGCAGTCACACTTTTGCAAATTTTAGCAGGTTTTGTGGTACAATGACCATACAGTAACACTCTGGGTGCCACTGTGGCTGAGTCTGAGAATGTCTTTCTTGGAGAAGATGCCCTCAGTTAGTACAATCTGGCATCATTTTATTAACTTACGTGAATTCCTGCTGCTTGACTCCATATGAGAACCTGGTCCCACTAAATGTTTAGCCAGTTTATACAGCCATGTTCTCTCCCCAGTTGGAGCAAGAACAAATAAGACCATTGGAGTAGAAAATAGATCACAATTTCATGTATTGAAATCAAGGGAAGTCAGGACTTTTAACACTGACATAAATCTAGGGGGAAAGTTTTATGAATCACAACACAACCATTACATAGAAAGTGAAATTGAGAAATCAAAGATCAAAACAAAAATTCAATACTGTTCTAGTTTTTTAATTAGTTGGAGTGCATCATTAGTAGCATTACACTGCCAGGCTAACTGTCTTAAAGAAAAATTGATCCAGTTCTGAGGATCTGTAAGTAATACTCCTAGAAGAAGAACTATCATGTGTCTGCCATATGCAAAAATTAAGAAAATTTATTTTCAGGTTGAGGGAGAGAAAACACACATGCCAAAAAAAAAAAAAAAAACCAAAACCAAAAAACAAACCTTTCTTCCAAATCTGAAATTCCACAACTTGTTGAGGGTAGAATTGTCATCCCTAATAACAAGTGGGAACCAGGAAGACTTCATCAGTGTAGCTGAATAATTACAAACATCACTCAGGAAAACCTAATTCCCTGGTGTGTTTGGTGCTTTCTCCAAATTTTTTTCTTTTGCTGACTATTTAAGCTGTATTTGGTATCAACTATCACAGCAGATAGAGACAAGGAATGAAAAATACAGACAGCAGTTCTCCTGAAATTATCACAATTGAAATTATGTAAAACATCTTTAGGCTAATACAAAGTCTATTGCAAAAGTTTTTACCGAAGAGCAGCATAATTCACACACAGTCTAACATGGATCAATCCACTGCTTAGGTGCCACAGGGTATTTTTTTCCCTTGTAACTTTATTAAAAATCTCTCTGAGCATTCAGTTCATACGTTCTCTACCTTATAGCCACAGACAGAGTACAAATGGGAAGTGTCTGCTGTGCATGGGTACATTGCAAAAGTGTTCAATCTTACAGAGGCTTTCTGTACCCACTTATAACGTGTGTCACAACAACCTCTCCAAAGCATGGAGAAAAGGCACTCCGATGCTTTACACAACCTCTCCCCTTCCTCCTATTTACAGAGTGGGAGTCCTGAGGTAGCCTACAGTAGGATCTCCAAACCTTTGGTAATATCACCAGTTATTACATCATTACACTGAACAATGAGATTTAGCCATAGTATAGAGGATTCATTTATTTCACAGTTCTTTGGTTAGCATGAATGCAAAATAAGGAAGTTAATGACTTACATTGGACTAAAAGCTATTGACTACACATTTTTTACTAGATGAAAAACTGTGCATCTAGGGATTAATTCCACCTAAACCCTAACATCATCTGACAAAGTACATTTCATCAGCCTAACCCTGTAAGTTCTTCCCACAGTGCACCAGATATAATATAAATACAAGGAGTGGTATAATTCTAGGATGGGAGCATTATATCTTCCTTCTATCAGAGTACTCAAGCTTAGTTAAAGCCCCACATTATCTGGCACAGCTCTCCAGCTCTTGCCTTTTATTCAGCAATATGGAGTTTAATATTAACATCAAGCATACATATAAATACATAAAAAGCAGGCAACAGGATGACTAGATTAGGACAGACATATAGATACAGAAAGCCAAAAAAAAAAAAAAAATACTGGTTGACCAGACCTGCTCTAACTAAACCTGAGAATTTATTTTAACCAATATTGGAAATACTTATCTATTTCTTTCTGCAAAATCAACCAACAGGTTTTTTACTTAAAATATCTGTGCCTTCAAGACATTCCTTTCTACACTTATCTTCATGAGGATTTCCAAACTGATTGTTATATCAAGCATATTTTATAGACCCCCTGCATTAGTTACATGCATGACATCTCCAGACTCAACCCTAGAAGAATAAATAAAATCAAAACATCGAAATCCAACAGTCTGAGAAAAGGAACTCTCAAAGAAAAAAGCACTTAGAAAATAAAAAACCCAGGAAAAAGAAAGTAAGAAGGAGAATGTAAGGATTTTTTTAAAAAAAATAACAGGTTAATATTCTGAATTAGAACTTTAAATTTACTCAACTTTCATTCACTGCAAATTATTTAAATTTCTTTCTGCTTCATTTTATTTGTTCATGGGATTTGTCTTGTGATTTTCATGTGTTCTACCTCTCCTTGTTTAGCACCATCTAATACCCAACTTCAGCAAAGCACTTAGCAATGTGCTTGATTCAAATCACATGAGTAACCCCTATAAAACGTGCTGCTACATTCTTTGCTCTCCTAAACTGTGATGCTCTGGTTATCATACTGAAAGTGTTATCATAAGCCCTGCCTTCATCTACAGTACGCTCCCCTTCAAAGCATATGTTATTCATTAAATCATAGCTTGAACAGATGAGGATTACTGAAATTTATTATGAGAGGAGGAAGGTATGCAGCGCTAGCTTCAGGGTGAGTCATTGAAAAGCAGTTCCTCTTGGCTGGCCCTGTCCTGATAGGAATCTTGTTGCTGACCCAGCTTGTGTTAAGCCTCTTAAAATGGGAAGGACTCTACCCCTTTTTTCTAAAAGAAAAAAAAAAGAGGGAAAATACCTCCTTAGCAGCTGCTTATTTCCTGCTAGAAAAACAACTCCGAGCTTCTATTACCAGCTGTTAATACCATTATCTACAAGCTCTGTTGCAAAGCAGAGGGAGGTGAGTTAAAATGCTTTCTGTAACAAGCGGTGGGGAGGGAAACAAGCAAAACCAGAAATTTACCATCCACAGATTTCCCTGAAGTATGACTTCTCTGACATTACTGAGCTAAAATTAACGTTATTTTCTAAGCCAAAGTTTTTATTTATGTTGTGAACTACGTATGTGCATTGTTTTAAATTGGTGATGTTACTGTAACACAGCCTGTACTTAGCCATAATGCTGCCTTGTAATAAGTACCGTCACAGCCACAATGCAGTATCAGGTGACTTTGCTTTTGCTTTAGAAGAAATGCCACTGTGGAAAGGCAAAGGCAGATCACACTCATCACTACTGAGCAGGTGCCTTGTTTTTCCTTTGCTGATTAAATGGAACAGCTCAGGACCATAATAAAAAGAGGAGAAATCATTCCAAAATCTGTACAATTATTTCTGTATTAATGCCACTCATCACCAGCAGCAGAGCAATAATCTTTGCCTCTATTAGGCTGTATAACTGGTATCGCTCTTTCAACCCTTCCCATTTCACCATTATGGTCGTGAGGACTCCACTCTGAATGTGTGTCATATTCTAGATTTCCCATTTAGTGGCCCAAGGCAATATTCACAGCATTTTCCTACAGAAACTGTGACTATTTAAAAAGAAGAAAAAAATTTAAAAAAATCAATTTGTAATTAAGTGGACTTGCAGGAGTTTTCCAAACCTCCTCTTCCTAACCATAAATTCATCCTATTTAACTACTATTTGGATATCCACTACTATTTTATCACCAGATAAAAGTTGAAGACAATTTGGCAACCCTCACTACCACAAACAAAGCTTTTTCAGTTCCACAAAACTATACCAAACTCCCTTGCATTCATTGTTAATGTCTAATGTGTGTAACATGTCAACATGCAACTTAAAAAAAAAAAAATCCTGGTCAAATCCATCTTAATTGCAAGACCACACGGAGGAGCTTCATGTTCAGAAACCTCAAATATTCCATGATTTATAATCACCTTCTAGACCTTGTACTCCTTTGGACACTCCACACCTACAAAAAAAGTGATTAAAAACAGCCTATGGCCTTTTCCACAAGTGTGTTCTAAACCAGAGTACATGCAGAAGACCCGATTCTTTTCAAAACATATTCCATCTTCACAACAGTTAGCCTTTCATTACCTTACCCTTATAAGTAATTTTTACGTATGTTTCCAAGGCAACTAAACATAAATCAGAAAGACAAAAGCAGATTTTGTATGTTTACTATTTTCTGCATGAAGCATCATTTGTTTATATTCATTTAAGTATTGGTCACTCATGCCATATAAATCATTCCCGCAAGCTTAAAAGGTTTCACAGAGACATGGGCAGACAGGCCAGAAGACTAGAAACTTGAATAGAACCATATGATAATGTCTTGGATTGGCAAGCGAGAAATGTAAATGCACAATCTAAAAGGCAAAACAGCATGAGCAAAGAGTTCAAACTATGCACAATTAATAAAAGCAGCCTAGTTTCCTCGACATTCAGTGCTGATGTTTTGAAGTCACCACCAGTACAAAAAAACCAGCAACTGTTACACCAAACTATCTCAAGGAGACTATACAACAGGTTGTTCAAACCCCAGACTACTGAAAGCAGTAAAATATAAATTAGATTGAACAAATACAGTCACAGATGGCTCTTCCGCTGAAACAACTAGTGAAAAATTTTGTAGTGCACTTTCTACTCGTTGTTCATTTACTTAATATGCATGCTGACAGACCTTTCCATTTTCAGAAATTATTAGTCCAGATTTCCTTTACTGTACTCCTCATAAATACAGGTCCATTTAACCGCTAGGACTCATCCTGTGCAACAAGTGGTATCATGGCAATTCTGCCTATGAGATACACATAAGGTGTTAGAGACAGAAAACTGGCTTAAGAGCAATTCTCATCAATTAGGTACATGGTCTTCTCTGTGGTTCTCATATGTGAGAACACAGTAAAAAATAATAAGATAAACAGCTCAGGAAAATCTAGATCTTAAAAGCTTGGCAGTGTGTGTAAGAGTTCCAGTACGAAGCCAGATATCACATAATGTGACGCTGCTGAAATGTGAAGGATCAAGGTAACAAATCAAGGAAAACAGAAAAGAACATCTTTCTTTAAACATCCCTCCACCACAGTGCCTTATCTGGAATTCAGTCACATTGATCTGGAAGACAAACTGAGTTGAACCTGCCTAGAGTTGAGTTAATAGGTCCAGAGGATCCAGAAAGTCGTTTCTCTTCTTCCTTTTACATGGATTATTCAAGACGTAACTAAAGGAGAGGTAGCAATGCACTAGCATTAGATTTCTACTTATTGAAAAACACTGGCAGTAAAATCAACAGACATATTACCTGAAACAAGTATTTATTTTTAGTGTTTGGACTTGATTCTTTTTTCTCTTCAAATTGTTATGAATAATGGAGAATGGAGTTGTACCAGTCTGAAAGCAACATAAGATCACCATAGAGTGAGGAGTGAAAGCTCAGCTTCATGGGAGTCAGCAGTTCTACCACGGATTGTGATTAAATCAGAGTTTTACCCTTTATATTTAATAGATCTCTCTACAAAACAGTTTTAGAAAGATACTCTCTCCAAGTGCCATACTCTAGTGAATTTGAAATTCTCAATCAGCAAACCTATTTCTGAGCTTAAAGAGAAAAACAAAATAGAATTTGGGCATTTTGAGTCTAAATCCAGCTCTTTCTGTTTAAAATCCTACAGTTTACTTCTGCAACTTCAAAACAGCTTGACCTCATCCAGAGATGTTTTACAGGATCTGTGCTCACACTGGGGATTAGGGACTGGTGGTATGTTATTTTTACTTTTCTGTTTATAATTTTAAACAAACTTACCAACTGAATGTTGGCTACTTCACCACCGCAGTAACTTTTTTTCATAACATCTAAATATATATCTGTATTAACATTGTGCAAAGAAACGCAATGTTTTATAGCAGAAACACTGACAGTTTGTTAAGTGTAGCACAACTAGCTGGAACTCCTGCAATAAGCCATCACCACACACAAGGATGCTTTGAGGATGTAGTCACTGATGAGGAACTTAAATAGAAGGAACTAAACTGGATTTTAAAATGTTGTTCACAGCTGCGACAGAACTCTACACCACTGGACCAGACTTGATCATGTCAAATATAAACCCCATAATTTTCTCTTCTCCTCCTGTGACAAATATTCAATCAGAGGCACAAGATGCCACAGCTCTGTAAAAGAGGATAACTGTGGAATTATGTTCTGGGCTTATTTTATAAGTCAGCAAGATTTTTCAACGTTTATTGCTTGGTATTGACTGACCTCCAGCTCCTGATGCACTGTCACTTGGAAGCAGCAATTTGAAAGAAAAAGCAAATGCTTTTTGCTGTAGATTGATAACACTTGGTTCCAGTCACCAGTAGTTATTTTCTTTAGGCAAGAGGTAATTTTATAGGTACTAAGTGGAACCTAGCATGCCCAAAGAATAAAAGTCAGCAACTAAACTTAAAACCGAAAGCAAACTTTACTTGAATACTTCCAAAAACATTAAATCACTTCATGATGTCCCCGCTCCTGTTGCAATATCCACCTCAAAGGCAAAGGGCTCATTTACAAAGACATATAGAGGACTTGTTTCATGACAAATGAGTGGTAACACAGGGAAAGTACTGCACTTCCAAAGGCTTAAGTCTGTTCTGACATGAAAATGAAACCTTCTATGAATTACAGCTTATTACAATGCAATCCCGATTCTTTCAACGGGCAATCTTCAATGTGCTTAATGAAAATCTATAATTTTTTTGTTACTGCACATTTCCAGGCTTTTAGAATGGATTCCTATGAGAAAATAAGTCTTGGGATGTTTCTGTTAATAACATTAACAATACAGAACCATTGCTGTATTGTTAAGAGATGCCATATATCATCATAATGACTACTGGTATTTTAAGGTTGCCCAGGAGCAAGAAAATTAGCTGCAACTATGTCCATTTCTCATTTGAACTCAATGGATTTTCTGTATCCTTTATAGCGAGAATTTAACTTTTGCAACAAAGTGCTAAACTTTGTATTGATTTTTAAATTACGAGCTTTTTTTTTTCCTTAATTACAGTACAATCTGTAAGAGTCATAGTTTTAATTGTATTTTATTCAAGTTTTTTCTGGCAAAGTCCACCCAGTGAAAAATGATACCCCTGATCTGCAGATGTGGGCAAAAGTCATTGTTTTTCCTTGATCCATATATAAATTAGTCAACACTTAACTCGCCATAAAAATAAATTGGCTCCATATGGATTTGTCTCTCTCATGGTAGCACTAATATTTGTTTACAAATGGGAATTGGTTATTCTCTCATTTTATATTCCTATCAGTAATGATGTTAAACAAACCTTGGGATATAGCATGCTCCTGGCCGGGCAAAAGGCAACAGATAGAAGGATGAGATTCAGGTACCTTTTAGAGGAAAAAGCCCCACTGCCTCATTAAAACCTCAGTGAAGTTCCTTAACCTTGTTCTCTATCCCCTTGAACTGCAAGAGGACTACCACCAGTTTTTTATAATGGGAGCACAGTTAAGAGGAGAGGAGGTCTATCTTCTCCCTGTACTTTACCATCTCCAAAGGAGGACTCCAAGAGAGCACTTCCCAGATATGCAGGCTGCACTTAACAATGAATGCTGATGCTTTCATATGATTCCTGGTTCTTGAGGTTTAAGGAAGTCAGAATATGAGATGGGATTAACAGGAAAAGCTGGTAAAGCTGCATTGATGAAGCACTCTAGAGAGCAGCAGAGGAAGCAGCTCACTGTGGGGTTCTGATGGGAAACATTCATTGCAGAAAGTAAAACAGCAGAAGCAAGAGAAATGACTGAGAGAGGAGATGGTCAAAAAAATGAGGAGAGAAGCAGCTTGTTTGAATGATTCAGTGTAATAATATGGTAAGAAAGACTAATGCTTCATGGTCATGCAGACAACTCCCCAAGCACTACATTTGTGAAAATGAACCACGTAGAGCAAAGGAATAAGATGGAACAACGTTAGTTAGTTCTAACGTGGTAGTATCTTAGTAAAACACATTTTTTCCTCCAGAATCAAACAAATCTCTAATGTGGCATTTGCATTAACTGTATTAGAGACATATTTATACAGATACATACATACACACACACACACACACACATATATATATATATAATCTAAAAACTATGATTCTATGATTTGGAGGAAAAAACAGCTACATTAAGATTTCCCAGTTTGTATCTAATCTTCAAGTGAGGCCCTCTAACAGCCAAGACTTTATAATTCTCCAAAACTGCAGCTGCACACATGGCACTTCTGCAAAAAAGAAAGGGAAAATAAAGCCCTGGAAAAAACTACAGAAGCCTCAATGTGGTTGAATCGAGTACAAAAATTTTGCTTCCAGCATAAGGCAATTTTCTCTATGGTATCAGTCAAGGGATCAACAAGGCAGTGAGAAGCACAGTGTGCTCTGGTGCATTACCCAGGGTAGGAATATTCCCCCTTTTGTCTCATGACCTCAGTCTGTCCTTTACCCTCTCTGCACCAAACATGCCTGGATTTATACCAAGCTGGTATTTCTAAGGTGCTGAAAGATGGTCAGCTTCCTTGTCAGGAAAGACAAGAATTTATAGCTACTTACTTTGTCCCCAAGACAGTGTCAAAAAGTGACTTCAGTGTTGACAAAGATCAAGGTCTACGGTACATAGCCCTATGGATTCCCCAAAATGTTGGTGCAATTTTGCACCATTTCTACCTCTGTTACCCCTTCTGACACTTGCCAGAGCATGTTGTGTATGCATTTCAGCCTTGACATTCATCTAGTCTAAATTTCTACCCTGTGCTGTAATTTCTTGGATCACATAAATGAAATGTTAGTTCTTCTCTAGTTGCTCCTGCTGGGAAAAACATCTTGCTAGAAACAGATTTTTTTGTAGGATAATCATTTTACAAAAAGTACTGTTGCTCCACTGCAAAACATCTGGACAGCTCAAGATTAAGTCTTCTCCAGCTGCAAACTACTATCAGTCTTCACACCATCCCATACACACCAAAGGTGTTAGTTGATTCCTGTTATCTTTTTTGCTGGAGACAGTAAGTTGCTGAAGAGCAGAGCATCATCATTTTTAAAATCAGGCAAAAAAAGTCTGCCTTTCACTGAAATGTTCCTGACTAACAACTGACTATGGTAACATATCAAGTTTTGTCCCTTAGAGGGCTTAGGCAAAATTTTGCTGATAAATGTAATATTTATATTAGAACAAATACTGCAACCTATGTAAAAGAAATAATTAAAAAAATGCATCTTTAATTTAACTTGTCATCTTTACAGTTATGAAGAATGATGTCTTTCTGAAGACACTGTATGTCCATCATCTGAAGTTTTGTCGATCATCTTTGACCAGGATGTTAGGAATATAATCTAAAGCTTTTCCGAAGAAATCCTGGACAATTTGCAAAGTTTAACACTTAATACAAGCCCACATTCAAATTCTTTATGTCCATTCAATACTAAAGCCAAAATTATATGCCTCAGGGTAGCTCCACTAAGGAGCATGGATCTAGCTTAACTGTATCTTTACTGTTTTGGTCTTTGGACTTGCTGTTAAAATCACCAAATGCATGTGCCACGCTGTAACAGTGAGTTTGATGTGAGTAGCTACCCAGTAGGAACATAGCTATTTCTTTCAGTTTAAGTTCACCAAGGGCTCCCTTAAGTACCATGCAGCCACATTTTCCACCATAACACACATTTGCTAGACATGACCAATGCTTACCACTGTTGATCCTCTCGCTATTTACCTTATTATTACTCCAATTTTTCTTGATGGGCCAGAAGTGTTCCAGTTTCTAGAACTACAGAGACTACCACATACTACGGTCAGCAGGTACATCAAGGAGCTGGTAAGTTTAGAGGAAAACACATGTTCACACTCAATATACTGCAATTACAGGCAATACTAGCTGTCAAAGAACATAATCATCTTGCGTTTCAACCTCTGCCTCGCTGTATTCCAGGTCAGCTATAGAAAGAAAACAATATGTACATACTAAGCAAGCTCTTCCCATTATTTGCATGGGTGTATGTTGACTGGCATGACTATTGTGACAAACACTGAATCAACAGAATCAAATATTTAATGATATTGAAAATTTGACTATTAATAAAACAGCTTAGCAGAATTACAACGATAGAGCTGAGTCTAGAGTGTCACAAAGTACTACTTGGTTCTCTCTCATCTTCATCTTGTACCATAAGCAGTGGGAAGGAAGGGACGGTCATTGAAAAGATCCATGAATGTAATTCAATATGTAAGAAGTCTCAAGCAAAAAGGCCCTCAATGATCCCCAGTTATCACAGGAAAAGCTATCTTGTATCTACAGAGAATGGAAACAGGAACTGCTTTTCAGCCCTAGCTATGTCATTGTGTATTGTATTGTATTGTATTGACATGGTGGACAGGAAGAGTGGACCGAGCATTATTCAGAATGGTAGAAAGAATAAAACACTTATTCACTTTATATTCTGATCCAAATAAATTAATTTTAAATCCCTGATGAAGTCTTCTTGCAAAACAGTCTTTCTAAAGCTATTAATATTTTCATAAGACAAAAGAAAAGGGAAGAATAACAGAATAATTGGTTTGGAGGACTGTGCAACAAAACAAACTTGTTAGAATAGTGACAATTAAAGCAAAAATAACACTACAAGTAGTAAAATGTACATATCTATCTTATCTGTAGGGAGTCTTTACTTCATAAGAAGAATTAAATAAGTAATATTTTTATCCTGTGAAAAAAATGGGATGACATTCATCCTGATCCATGAGAACTTCTATTTTAAGTCAGAAAACCATTTTCCACTAATGGAAGCTTGACCAGAAAATTTTCTGCCTGCTCTGTTGATAGAAAGCATGTCAAGCAGCAATACTGGTTCCATGAGAATCCAGCTGTTAGCCTGAACATCATGGGCTAACTGCTGTAATTACTGATGTCCTCTTTTAAATGTCCTCTCTGATGGAGGTGAGTCTGTGGTCTAGCCTCCCTAGTCCTCATATCCCTGAAGTGAACAGCCTATGTATTAACTTCTCAGCTCCTGTGACCCACAGCACCAGTTTAGCCTCCCCCTCAGGCTGTGCACCCTGCCCACTGCCCTATGGTGCTCTCTAGAAAAGGAAGCATTAACGTGTCATTTACAAATATGCCCTGCATCCTTACCTAATTGAGTAGATATTAGCATCAGTTTGTATTGCCTCATGTTTCAATGAGAAACAGAAATTTGATCATCTGACGAGGTCCTAAAAGCTGATAAGAAACACAGACAGTTTCATACAAACCCAGAGAATCATTGCTCGAGAGGAGATTTAACAGTGAGATAGGCTGTAGAATGATAAATGCTCTGTGAAGTTTTGATTCAAGAGGTGATATTCAGTTCACAGACATTTTCTTTGTACCTATTTCCTAAACAAGACGTTTTATTTTCTTCCTTTTGTTTTCTGTTGCTCAATGATTGACACTTTTCCTACTAGACACAGTAGAAGAAAAAGATATAAAATTTAATTGAGCTGGGCCAAGCACCACTACAATCAGTACAAGAAACAATATTCTTTCACTCCTCTTATTTTTATACTTGTAAAATCCAGTAGACTCCACAGATCAGCCGAAAAAAAGTCAGACTCAAACTTAAATTTTAATAGAGAAAAACTATTTGTTTGGACTTATTTTTTACTTTTTCTTATTACACTTCCCTCTTAAACTGAGAACATTACGTGGAACAAACTGGCAACTATGGGACTGGTATCCACTTCAAATGCTTCTTCCATTATTACAAGCAAGTAAGCAAGCAGTATTTTAATGGATGAAACAGGTTTCTAAGCCAGATTTTATGCTCTTGGTTTAATTATTATATTCAGTCATAAACTTACATAAATAGCTTGACTGTTACACTTTAAAGTACGTACTTGAACATAGTGATCTTGCAGCCAGAATTTCTTTTACATATTAAATTCTACTTCTATTTCATAAGTAATCATACTCAACTGAATGAAACCGCTTCAGACAGTAAAATAATATGCAGTATGATAGAAAGGACCCGTGCTGCTATCATATGAAAGCTTTCAGAGACATGTAGTCATTTCCTGAGCTGCTTGAACTAACTTCTGTAAATTTGTTTAAGTAATTTACTTAAGTAGATTTACAATTGTCTAAATCTACATATTTTTAAACTATTCCATGGAATTCACTGGAGACACAGCAAAGTTAAAGAGAACACATTTGGCCCACCGTTGACATACTTATGTATAACAACTGGAAGGTATAATCTATTCATCCATTCCCTGATATTAAACATACCTACTAATTAAAAGCCAGAAGAGAAATTATATTCCCAAAGCAATAGGTGTCAGAGACAAGCAGTCTTCCTATCAAGTTCAATGCATTTACCACTTCAGCAGAGCTGCACACATTCTACTCACAACTCCTCACTGCACATCTTCCTCACAGACAAAAATTCAGTTTATTTCTACCTACACTATATCTTTGTTTCTAAAGAATACTCACAGAATTTGGAATCCATATACAAGATAGCCAGAGGCATTTGGGTTGGTTCTGTTGCTCACTAATAGGTTTTTTTTTTAGCAAAGTCACACCATCAGCAAAAAAAAAAAAACCACAAGAAAGGCAGAGCAGATAACTAGATGTATTCCCATTGCCCAGATCTCATACTATAGCTTTATTAATTCTCTTTACAAACTTTTTTGCCAAGTTCTCCTTTTAAACACCTATTCTGACACTAGATTATACTCTTCCACTGGGAAAACAATATAAATGAAATATGGCAAATAAATTAAATAAAATATTTTATGAGGTCAAAGCAGATTTTCTGTTTCACACATCTGATGATTTCAGAATGTTTTGGTATTTGAAAGTGTTTTAGCATTTGGATTTTTTTACATCTAATTTGAAATTTTAAAAGGAATTTTAGAAACCAAGCTAGGAGATACACAAAGTGTTTCACCATCAGATAACACTGAAATCAGGTTCTGGAACAGGCATAGAAAATATCCCACACAGTTGCATTTAATTTTGATTTGAAAAACACTGGAGAAATGGATGTTTAGTCCACCACTGGAGCTGTTTCTAATTCAAGTCCACAAACTGTTCAGGGGTAAAAAACACAATGAGATTATGAATTTTCTAACAGTACTTGTGAAGCAAAAATGTCACTGCACCTCTTAAACTTCTTGTCAAAGTAACAGAATGGTACCAGTTAATAAAATGTAAAAGCCAGCAGCAGATTATTACTTGAGGGAATAGGTAAGCAGATGAAGGGTTCCCTGCCTTTCAGAGGGATGCACCTTTTGTGCTTTATCCATCTCCTTTCAGGGTTGTATGCCTAAGAGCAAAATCTAGCACAATTATCCCAACATAGTTTATTGAACAGAGTTTAAGATCATGCTCACTACACATTTAGAAATACTTCACCCCTTCCATTATAAATTAGGAGAACTTTAAACGCAAATGCACTGACATGTATTTACGGACTGATTTCAGACAGCACTGAGCTACTTTTTCAGTGCTGTTAACACAACGGGGTAAGTTTCCCCATTTCCCGCAATGCTTTTAAAAAATAAAATAAAACTCAGAAAACAAACAAAAAAACCCCCAAACACAGACACACAAAAAAACCCCACCACAAACCAAAATCAAGTCACACCTGAAGAGGTGTTCTTATGATCAGACCTGAACATTCCCCAGAATGGAAGTAGCTGTATAAATACTGTGGTAGATAATAGATGGCTGCCTGTGAATGCATTGCCAATCAGCAGTAATAGGTCTGTAAGAGACAACAGCCACTCCTCTGATGCACAATACAAAGCACATACTGCTCTAGGCGGAGTATGAAACTCCCAATCAACCTGTATCCATTACACACAGGATACATTAGACAGACATGTTCATACCACATTCTCATGGATTCTGCTGACTAAACCAGAGAAAGCGATGATAAATGCAAAATTTTTAACTGTATACCAAGATCCTAGTGATCTTCACAGTGAAAGTCAACAGGCATAAAGATAAAAACCAACTGGTTTAACAGCCTGCTAGTAAATTATCACAGTAAATCATGAGAAGGTACCTGCATAAATAAAGCAAAGTACATTTTATAAATGACCTACACAAAATACAGTCTTCACTTTGCAAGTGCCCGCCTCCAAAAGGCCCCTAGGGACACTGAAGACAGTCCTTAGTTTGAAAAGCTGTCAGCAACACACTATTCATCTCTATGCCTTAGGGTCATATATCTGTTTTCTGCAGCCTACTCCATCTTTATCCGTAGCCCAACAGGAAGAAGATAAATTGGCTTGAAAACAGCCATTGAAAAAAACATGATAAAATATTCAGAAGAACATAAAAGAGATGTTTTCTAGTAACTGAGATCTTTCTTTTCCATTCAACACTAAGTAGGTTATAGATGCTACACGTCTCATGCCAGCACCTCATAGTTTTAACTCAACTATTCTACATTTCACTGACAAGAAAAAGAGGTATCTTATTCTCCAAGGGCAAACAAAACCAGCTCTTTTTCCAGTTTCTGGCTGGAATATGCTAATTAGTGAAACTGAAATGTCTTACCAAAAATGATCAGTTTGAATATAACTTGTCTCCGAGTTTTCTCAGATCCTCACATTTCTTGTCTCTTGTTTCTCAGATTCAGAATGCTCTGCTCTCTAGAAAGGGCAGTTCACACCTGAACAGGGATTTAAACCTGCCTCTCTCCTATTCCACGAGATACCGTGCTCATCATACCTGTCTCTGCCCTTGAAGGAGTTCCTTCTGTAGGTTTATTCATGAGAACATTCAGAACACCTCAGTTGTCTCAGTGTGGATTAAGACCAAAAGCAAAAACCATAAGTGCATTCTTGGTTTTAACAGCTCTAACGAGAAAGCGGTAATTCATACCATCCTGTTGTAGATTGGACAAACACATCCACAGAGCAATGCATACAGAAAGGCCTAAAGCTCTACTTGTCACATCATCTTTTTTTTCAACATGTACACTAATCAGCCTTTTGCACTGATGGAAACAGAAGTCATTGAAATGTAATGGCTGGAAAAACATAATATTGTAGTCACAAATGCCATCTGAATTGCTACTAAAAACGCCCATAAAAATTACAAGAGAAATACAAAAAAGTCATGACAGATACTGAAGTTTTGAACAGCTTTGACAATAACCTAAACAGGTAGTTTCCATTTCACTTACCAATTTGTGGGTCAGATGGATGGTAATAAGAGGAGATCCTGACAGATTGTGGGACAACTTGGGTGGAGGTTCCACTCTGATAGAGATGAGATAACTGGTTGCTGAGATCATACAACCTTTGTAGGCGGCAGCTTCAGCAATCCTTGGAAAGAAACAAACATATTAAGGAAGCAGAACAATAAATTTTTTTTAGTTCATCCACAACACCCACAACAGGAGCACAGAACCTCCTTTTTCCATTCAAGACAATGAATTTCTATAGGGGAGCAAGATCTGGTGCTCAGGATCCTACAGGACTAGAAACAACAGCTAAAAAGTACAGAGAACAGCTTTAGGCATTAGGAGACTTGGTATCATAAGTACTACTTCATTATGCTCCTCTTCTGTAAAGGTTTCTGAAAGTGCTTTAGATAATTAGAATCCTACAAGTATCTAAAAATAACCTAAGCAAAGCAATCTAAGTGAGGAGAAAACTTCTGGGGGTTTCAGGCTAATTACACATACATGTGAGTGTGTAAAACACATTATATATAATGCAAATAAATGTACACAGATTAATATATTTAAAAGTAATTTATAGCTTTACTTTGAAAAATTGATTATGTCCAGTTAGGTTTGTTAGTAAGTCAGGTCACAATAAAAACAGCCGAATCTGACTAATCATCTAATTAGTCCAGGTAAGTTTTTTTTCTAGGCTGAAGTAATTTTGCAGTACGTAAGAACCCTTTCATTTCTGCTTTCAGACAGAAGTTATGACTTTGGCATTTTCACACATTTAGAAGTAACTAAGATCCATCTGGTTGTAGGGCAAAATTTTTTAGGCTGTCAGTAACAAATTGTGCAGGAGTAAAATGGCCTCTGTCATCTAACTCTTCAGTATGAATGGTGAATGGTATTTACTATGAGAAATATGAGCCACAGCAAATTAACCATCACCGTGGGTTTCCAAACAGCACACCACTGGAAAGAGCCAGTTTGCAAAGCACATTTAAAAATACCTTATTTATATCTGCCACTTGTTTGCAATGTTTTCTTTTCTTTTTTCCCCAGAAAAAAAAAATATCATGTCAGATATTAAAATAAATTCATTCAGTTCATCAGCAAGGTCAAATGAAACAGAACTAATTTAGCACAACCCCAAGCACCAGTCCTTAGTTCTGACCACAGAAAAACATCAGTATCAGAGATTACTTCTGCTCCCAGTAACCAGCATGTTCATCTGAAGGCAGAATTTGCTACACTGATATGAAAAGTCTAAGTTTAGAGAAGGACTAGTAATGTTAAGACCACTATGCAACATTGTGAGATTTCCCCTACACAGATTAACAGGGTGGGCATTTCTTCTACACCCATTATCTGCCGTTTTAACTTTAGAGAGCTAGATGAATTTTGAAGTGTGAAAAAACTTCAACACAAGCAAGAAAAAATGTTTGTGTTTCGTGCTTGTATATGCAGGTCTTTCTTCACCGTGGCCCTGGAATTTAGATGATAGTGAGTCCATCATCTGAATACCTTCATTGGGATTCCGACAGAGCTACACAAACTGTATATGACTGGAAACAGAACAGGGCTCAAAGCCTTTTTTTGTTTTGATTCTTTTTTGGTAAAGAATCAAAACCGACTCCTCTTAGAAACTGCTATTTATGTAGTCTGAAAATAGAAGTCATCTGCCTGAACAGCACAAATGCTCCGAGTTCTGGTTTTAGCTTTCCACCACAAAAGAAAAAAAAAATTGCCCTTAAGAAGAAAGTAGACAGGCTTCAAATTACAGGTGTTCAAGTAGCCCAGTGCTAGAAGAAACATAAAGTCTTTAAAACAAACTACTCTGGAAAAACGTTACTCTACTGAAATGTAAGACAAAAAGTTATAATAGTACAGCACAAAAAAGAAAACCATCCAGAAGAGAAGTGCAGACTCACTTTTAAAACTTTAATACCTGGGGTTTGATTCTACAGAGGGAAATCGCTAAGCTAGCATTCCCCGTATTACTAGTGGTTTAGATGTTGTTTTGGACAGATCCACGTGTAAAATTTTATAGACATGATTCTGTAGTGCATTACCTACTGCAAACAGTTCAAGTAGTTTGGATTAATTATCAAAACCTAGAAGATGTTTCTTCTCCAGTGTCTTTGCGTTTCTCTTTAACATTGCAGCAGGGCCAGATCCTTCCTTCTCAAAAATGAGTGTTAAAAAATACATACAACTCAGTGGAACGGGAATAGGTCTCCAGGCTGTTCTATACCACAAAATTCAGAGAATATACTCAAAGATGATGTAACTGTTATGTTTTGCTATATCAGAGCCCCAGGAGATTTAGACTCTGACAATGCACTAGAATACAGCGGTTTGACATGCAGCATCTTTAATCATACTATGTTTGCTAAACTTAGACCTAACTCAAGACCATATCATTTCTTTTTCTCTGAGAAGCTGAGATTATAGCTTATTATCTTCATAAATTACATGAATCCTCCTGCCTGAAAAACTTAAGCCACCATAAATTATTGCCTCCATTTCTTCATGTCAGTAAGAAATATTGCACACTAACGTAAAGGTTCCTTTACATCCACCTGCTAGGAGCTTATTTTTGAGAGACCAGGGTAAACAACCAAACAGCTGCCTACTTGATTTAAAAAATGCCATTCAGTAATAGCTGTGTGATTACCTCATGTGATCAATCTGGTCATAAACCAGGATTCTTTACCTTACCCTAAAGTTCACAAGTGAGTTCCTGCGGTCATGACCTTCCATGTAACTGTACATAAACAAAGGAGGGCAATCCCTGACGTTAATGACAGCTGAGATGCTGCATCTTTCCTTCCTCTGACACAAACACAGCAAAAAGTCACAGACTGGAAAAGACCTGAGAGGAAGTGTAAACTAATCTGTGTACCCCAGTGAAGATCAAATAAAACCATAAAGTCATACTAGCTTAAAAGGAAAGTATATAATAATTTACATGAATGGTCTCCAAAATTCCCTGGGGAACTGTATTGCTGAGAGGTATACAGGTCTGCATGCACTTTGTCTCATCTGCTAGTGATTTCATTGACACAGCTTATAAAACAAAAGGTCTTTAAAACATTGCCTGGTCTCCTGTTATAAAATTACCTTGTGGCTTTCTAGGATTAGGATTCAGATTTTATCTAAAGAGCTACATGATGTTTTCTTACTCATTTCCTTTAAGTGCAAGATCTATCTTTATGTGTGTCAGGAGAAAAGATGTAATTTCCTTTTATGAGACAGATTAAAATTATGAAATTCTAATACCAGATGTGATGAATGGAAGGAAAAGACAAAGAAAGACAAATGTGTCACTACAGGGATCTATTTTACTACAACATAAAATAAAATATCTAAAGTAAGCTTCAATCTCTCTCTCTACATGTCCTCAATATTGCAGAATCATGATTATGGCTAGTAATTTATTTACAGTTGATAATGCCATTTGGTAATGACTGTTTGAAGGTGTATCACTAAGGTAACAAACAAGCTGTTACAGCATGAGAAGTCTGAGATACTTACTTGGTATCCATAGGGTTAATATTATGAAAGAAATAATGCACTTCATGGTAAAGCAGGCCAACAATGGTAATCCAAGCTGTGAAAAGGAAACAGGAGTTATTCCTCAGAGCAACAGTTCTACGCAAGGAACCTTTCTCTCCTAGACCTGAAACTCTGTGTTAATTAAGAGCCTTGATTTCTGTAGACTTTCATATCTTTGCATATTATTCCTTTAAGTAAGTGAAAAAGTACGAACATTTGCAGTGCAGCACAGGGGACAGATATCAAAAGCAAAACAGAAGGATGCCTGCCCTGCACAACTGTACCTCTAAAATGAGTTGTTAAAATAATCTGTTTGCAATTGCAAATCCCCCACATAGCACTAGAAAGTATCACATGACATACCAGTCAATGTCTCAATAGTAGCTACACTAATCTCAAGGTTACTACACGACCACCTACTTTAACTGGCAGTTTATGAAACCCAGACATGGGCAACCCCTTTCCGCTTTGGCTGTCCGTTTACTGCCTGCATTCCAAGTATTTATGGGTACACCAGCATCTCAGTGAAGAGACATGAGTATTTTCTAAGTGTTAGTGATGCAGATGTCTTTTACTATCTCTTTTGCCAGGTTCCAAACATTTATAGTGTCAACTGTTTAAGGTTCACATTCGCTCATTTGGACAGCGTAGAAGTGTGGCCTGAAAGCTGAAACTACTCAGAAGTGAGCTTTAGCGGGGGGGGGGGGGTGTGGGTGTGGGAAAAAGTGTTAAACATTTAATGGGCTGCATTACTTCAAAATATCAAGCATGATAATATTCTGAAGAGAAAAAAAATGCATAGTGAGGGACTTAAAGTGGGAAAGGAAAAAAGTCCCCTCACATGCTATTTTTAGCGTTACAAGCTGGTTAACAATTATAGTTATTCAAGCCTCAGAGCATTTGCAAAGAAGTCTCCAGCCAGCATCCCCTGCCAGTGCAAAGAAACAAAGCTATCATCCCAAATCAGGTAGTCTGTTCAGTAATTATTAAGAGTCTTTCTCACTGCATAGGTTATCTGCAGCTAACTTTGCTCTTCGCGAATTGGGACCAACCATCCTTTAACAGAGGTGACTGAGTAAAGTCAGATTTTCAAAGATCTGAGGATGTAGGTAGATATTTTTGTAAATAGGTTCCTTCAATCCCTGATTAAAACATAGGTAATTAACTTCAAACACTGTTATTTTAGAGTCATGACTAAAGCTTCAGATTTTTGCTATACCTTGCTTTTGAGACTTAAAATTTTAGCCTAGGTATGGATTTGTGACTTCTGCCTTTTTGCCTTGACTGTAGTCTACACCTTTGTTCTGTTTCTGTAGCTGCTGTTGCTTCAACCTGTCATTTTATAGTTCGATTTCATAAAAAATTTTAAGAGCGATTTTGCATGAAGAAGTAAGTAATACCTGATCTGACATCCTGGAATTTCTTAAATATCACCAGTTCACGTGATTACAATTTATGAAATTACGACTCCTCTGATGTAAAAAGATGCCAAAATTAAATGGCTCCAGTCTCCGTGGCCCAGCTGTATTATTCAAGATTAGTTTAAGTAATACGAAAATTCTACCGCATTAATCATTCATTAGTATGACAAGACAACTGCTGCTTCTTTAGAGCTAGTACAATCAACAGTGATCAAATTGGTTACTTGGAAAAATAAAGCAAACCAAATCCTGTTTTCAAGCAATTTCAAAAATTGCATTTTTGGATATCCTGTTTACATCATTCCACTCCTCCCTTTAAATTTTTCCTTACCTTTTTCATTAAAAGCTTCACTGGGAATGAAAATATAACTCTGTCCTTGAGATGGAAATCGATAGTGGGACAAATTCAGAGTCTGAGGATGCATTTTGACCAAGGCATAATCTGTGTGATAACCCAAACAAAAATATGATAAAATCAATAGTCTCTACCACCTACTTGATTATTTAACCAGACTTTCCTAATAGCCATTGGAAGACATGAATTTAAAACCCCAGATGTTTGCAGAAAGTACTGCAAATTCCCTGAGTATAAAAAAATGTCCTTTATATTTGACTCATTTATGACAGAGAAGGTGGTACATGCACTGTTAATATACCATGGATCATTTCACCCATGCTCAAATACTGAGCCTGCAAAGGCAAGCAAAACACATTGATAACATACTTTTCCACTGACATTTGAAGGCATTTCAGACCTGCACTGCTCCATTTGAGAATGCCAGTGTCCAAGTGAGTATGTGCAGTGATTAACGGTACCATTGACTGCTCAGGTTATTTGCCCCCTCACAGGGGTCTCACCAAGGCAGAGCAGAATGCCAGAACAGATAAGCTATCTTTGTTACCTGTAACATCCAAAGACACAGACGCAATTTGGGTGCTAGGATGCTAAACAGCAGTAAAATAAAATTCTCCTAAAAGGTCAAAACTATTCCTATTATTTTGCAGTTTCTTGCAAAAACCTTGCAAAATTAAGGTTTTGTAGCATCCAGACATCTGCAGCTTCAAAGGGCTGCATAAGAGCTCTAGGTTCCTCAACTACCTACTAGTGTAGTATTACTAGATTAATTTAATGGAATTCATATTCTAAACTCCCTCCCCAAATAATCTCAAGTACTGTCAGAGCTGATTACCTCTGGAATGACTGCACAGCCAGCTTTCTACAACTGAAATACTGTTATGCATTTAAAAGAGAAAAGTATCTGTTTTGATTTCCTCCTTCATGTTGGCAAAGGAGAAGTTGCAAGCACAGAAGCATTTAGGACATCCAGACAGTCCAGAGAGAAGATTTCTACTAAATCCTACCTGCAACAGATGATGTGCCTTCAACCGTTAAAGGTAATAAGTTTTCATCCAGATTGTGTGTCATATGAGCCATCACACTGTCAATAATTTGAATTAAACTTCCAAATATGCGAGCAGTCTGGGGGAAGAAGACAGACAAGGCTCTACAACAAAAGAAACTGCACTTTACAGCACAAACTGCCAAGGTGCCATGTTATATTCCCATGTGGCTGACCATTCAACTGTCCAAAGACAAACACGACTTTCTCCACAACCTCTTCCACATATAGTGGATAAAACATAACGCAAACTGATGCCACCCTGAGCCTGACCTTATAAAATACTATGTTTTATAGAATGCCTCCAAACTACTCTCTTCTCCCACCAGCATTTGACAGTCAGTTACACTCAGGATTCAGCAGAATGAGGCCAAGAACTGAGCAGATTTTTCTGACAATATATAGAGACTGGTATCAAATCCTTATTGGAATGTAAGCTGAGACACTGCACTTTGGCCCTTCTTTCATCTTTATCAAAATGGTCCCCAGTATAAAACTACTTCTGAAGAGTTTGTATGTCCCCTGGAAAACAAACCTCCAGGCTGAAACCTGATCCATAAAATCTCAGAGTGAATTTATGTGTCAATGAAAAGGAAATCTATTTTATCTGAAATCTATTTACATCAGACATGCTCAAGGATTTTTAGGCTAAGAACTTAAATCAATTAGACAACTTTCCATCTTAAAATCATTTTAGGCTTCAGTAAGATCTTAATTTACTTTAACCCCTCCTTCTCTCAGTTTAAAAAGCTCTCTGTTTTGAAATACATGCTCCCTTACGATTCAAACAAAAATCTCAGGAAATTCCTGGGTTCCTCCTGCAATTATTTCTCTGCATTCTAAAAGGCCGACCAGAAGCGAAAGAACATAGATAAAAGTTACTTTTCCCTACATTAGGGAAAATCTCTCTCAAAGCTTCAGTTCATAAACAGCTATTATCATGTTTCACATGCATTGAAAAACATAAATCTACAAGATAAATACAAAGTTTTAAGTATCAAAGTTCAGTGCTAAAAAAGGAGTGATTAAACACTTACTTTAGTGACAGCATCTGTTATTTTATAAATACAATTTTGTTTAATTCATCCTGAAATACGTGAAAACAGCAACAGATAGAATTTCCTTATTTTAACCCTTAAAAAAGCATTATAAAAGAAAATTACATAATTGTCTTGTCTGGGGACCTTTACTGTAAATATGAAAGTGACATATCAGAAAATACTAAGTCATACTGCCAAAAAGTCCTAACAAGAATAATAATGGAGGTAACCAGTTTCACCACTATCCACGTGAGATTATGCAACCAAAGTAACTGACAAATCTAATCCCATTTGTCTTACCTCTGGTACATCAGTCCAGTTGGGCAATGACAGAAAATCTTCAATAGCTTTTAAAAAAGCCTAAAAGATAAATAAAACTATATTATTTGATTACATCTCCTGGCAATGATCCAAGGCAGATCTCTGCTAGGGTTTTCTTAGGTTTATTTTAAGATGACAGTCCCATTTTCATTCAAGTCACAGATTCATCACTGCCTGCCAGCACTCTCATCATGTTCTGCATGGTGACATTTTCAAGTAATACTTTATTTATTAAAACTAACAACACTGTGAAACTCCTAAATTGCAATCATTACACTACAGCTGAGGTGACAACACTGGAACTAAGACTAAAGTGAACTTACGCTCTTGTTCTATCTAAACTCATATGACATTAATACTTCTTTTGATCTTAAGATGACTAGCTATTGCAACAGCAGTAGATAAATATCTCTGTTGCATCACCTGTACAATTTATTATCTGCTTAACTTCTGTACTTAAAGGGTGGTTTTGAGTCATGGTGGGCACTCAACTGCTCAGCACAATACAGTCCCTGTCCTAAGGAGTCTTACTGATGAAGACAAAGAGAAGGAGAAGAAAAGGGAGCACAGAAAATTACACAAGAAAAGCCCTACATCTCTCGCTTAAACTTCCCTGTTAAAATGTTTTTAAAGCATCAACTGAATATAGAAAAGTTCTACTGAGAAACATGGAAGAAAGCTGCAAGACTTCTGAGCATAATTTTACAAGTCATAATACACAAGGCAGTACCAGAGCTTTGCTGTATGAGCTTGCTTTTGGGCAGCATAAACCTCGCAGCCCCTCTCAAACATTCAGTGTGGAATTCTACCTGGCATGCACAGAAGTCATCCTAAACCCAGGACCCAGCCCAAACTGCCCACAGCACTTGGTGAGTATCTCTTTTCAGGACACAGCACCACTCCAGAACTACTCCAAGAAGGATGTGTTAGACCACTGGAAAGGGAGGGAAAGCAGGAGTGCTGGAGCTCCTGAGTAGAGCAGCATTATAACAGAAAACACAAGACCGATCTGTAAGAAGCAATGCATTATATATGTGTGCCAATAATCAGAAAGTTTATTGCGTATCACTTAAATCAAATTTTCTTGTGTTGTGAGGCATATGACAACCAGGACAGAGATAATTTTACAGTTATGCTCAGTGCCCATCTTACAGGGAATTAGCTGCAGACAATACAAAGCCTAACCCTCAATCAGACAAATGACAGAGTCTGCATGTCTGATCAGGACTGTTGTGTTTACTTCACAAAACAGCTTTGCTAAAGATAATCATGTCCCACATTTCTGTCTGCAAATCACTTTCATGGCACACAAAGCCACATCAGATAGCATGAATGAGCATCCAAATGGCAACTGAAATGATGTGGGAAACAGGTATGATATCTGACAGGATGATGTCCCATTTTCAATTTAAAGCCCACACAAAATTTTCAGCAAAACAAAGGAAATAACGTATTAGAGCTTTTTAGAAGGGCTTTTGCTACATATTAAATGTGATCCACGAAATCCAAGCTTTACAGTTTGCAACTGCTAAGCTTTTTACACAAACTACCAATTGCTGTCCATGTAGTTTTCAGAAGCATTTATTTATATTGTCTGAGTAAATAATCCTTGTCACTCTGGTATGACCCACAGGCTTAAAGGAACAATCACTACTGAGTCCAGAGCGGAGTACTGTAATAATAGCTTTCTAGCCTGCTGAAATCGGGGAATTAGATGTCCATCGTTTTACAGAAAGCAAACTTTGTTAACAGAACATGACCACTTGTCCTCATCCTCAGCTTAGACTGCAAAAAACTGCTTCCCCCCAGCCCCCACCCCTTGTGGATTAGCTTAAACAAAAATAAATTACTTAGTTAAGCTTTGGACCTGATCTTTCCATGAACCAGTTTCAGTGCAGATTTGTGATATGTCTGCACAGGAGTGCTGGCTATGATTGGAACCCAGCACAAGATAAAGCTACTAACTCACACGAACTAAGGACACCGCCACCACAAACAGGCCCGCTCCCGCAGTGTTCCACCTCCCACGCAGAGCTGGCAGAGCAGCGTGTGTGCCTGCCATTGCACAAGAATAATGCATAACTTTGCAAAACAGAAGCCATAGGAAAGGCAAAACTTTCCTTCTGCTTACTACAGGAGCAATCAATGCCAAGAGAAGGTCAGGCAGACAGCAGTAATTGAGAGCTTTTTAGCCCTCTAGTGCAGGTGCGAAACTCGAAGATACTAAGTTACAAGTTTACACCTGGGCAGTTACTCCTTGCCAGACTGATAGAGTTCCCTGCATCCAAGCTGGTGATTACTAGGTCCTTGATAGTGATCACTAGGCTACTTCCATGCCTCCACTTCGCTGCTGTCACTACTCTGATTACAGTGTCTATGTCCTACACCTGACAGACAACTGTCAAACTGCTGCTGGGCTATGCAGAAAAATGGTGATTTTTTTCCAGAATTATATAATCGTCATTAGATATACTTAAAAAATTGACCAGTTATTTTTTCTTCCATTTCTGGCTTAACTAAGTAACTGTTTTTGATGTGTGGTCATGGTGCTAGGTATTTATAATTTATAGAATCATACAATCATTAAGGTTTGAAGACACTTTTAAGATCAAGTCCAATTAACCCAGCACTGCCAAGCCCACCACTAAACCATGTCCCTAAGTGCCACACCTACACATCTTTTAAACACCTCCAGGGATGGTGACTCCACCACCTCCGCAGGCAGCCTCTTCCAATGCCTGACAACCCCTTCTGTGAAGAAATTCTTCCTAATATCCAGTTTAAGCCTCCCCTGGTGTAACCTGAGGATGTTTCCTCTTGCCCTGTCGCTTGTTACCTGGGAGAAGAAACAGACACCCCTCCCTGCCTACCACCTCCTGTCAGGCAGCTGAAGACAGCTATCGGGTCCCTGCTGAGCCACCTGCTCTCCAGACTGAACACCCCTGGATCCCCCAGCTGCTCCCCATCAGACTTGTGCTCTAGCCCCTTCCCCAGCTCTGCTGCCCTTCTCTGGACACGCTCCAGCAGCACCTCAATGGATTTCTTGATGTGAGGGGCCCAAATGCATTAGATATCATCCCCAAGAACTAACGAAAACGTTTAGCTATTTTCTCTGGTTGAGATTCACCTTCTGCTACTTCCTAAAATAGCTACCTACTTTTTTCACATGTATTTTCTGCAATCAGCAAAAAACTTTCAAAGCTGCATTCAATATTCCAGCTTCTGCAAAAATTTCAGGGTCACCTGGCTCCACACACAGATGTGAAAGATACTTACCTCTGCCAGGCTTAGAGCAGTATTTTCTGACAAGGATTTGTTGGGCAAGCTGAAGGACATGTTCTCCAGGTAGCCCAGCATGCTGTCGGGGGAGCGGAAGTTCCCTCTCTCCTCAGTCAGGTTAGTTATGATGGGACAATAGGCATTTGTGGAGAGCTACAAGAGAGAACACAGAAATTGTTCCATATGGCAGTCATTATTTATTGTTTAAAATATCTGGGGGAGCAGGGAGTATAAAAGGGAGTCTGGGGTATAGCAGACTGCTGCGATTACACACAGGAGGCTACGTAAGCAAAGGGAAACGGAAAGCACACAGACAGACAGAGAGGATAAACAGAACGTACAGGCACAGCTTCATTTTTTCATTAGCAATTCAGGTCCTATCTGCCATGGTTCCTGAAAGCCTCTGTGAACAAGAAGAAAACTAATACAACTTTGAAAATACACTGCAATAGCTAATTGCACATAGTCTAATTACAGCTAATTGTATGTATTCTGCATATGAAAAGTTCATTTTAATATTTTTCATTACACATTTACTAAACAGATGAAAACTAATATTATTATTGTGGTGAGAATTTTTTTTCTAATTTTAAAGGAAACGAGGAAAAATTGGCAAAATGTTTTTGAATGTCCTATAGATTCAAAGTTCATCAAAATATTACAGAAGTTTCTAATTTTTTTCCCTTTTTTAATATAGAAAACAATTTTATTTAACAATGAATTCCCATTATCTGTCCTACATTAAGACTTCTCTAGTATTCCCATCTTCCAATAGTGGCTAAAAATTATCCCTATGCATCTCTGAAAGTGTTTATAATTGGGATACTAAAATAAGTGTCATTAATGAAAACTGTAAAGTAAGAAGGGTTTGTAACTCCGCTATATATACACATTCTGACATTATAGAAAACAGTTATGAGGGCTGTCCTACCACAGGTTTTGTAGTGGTTGTCATCACAGACCATGGAAGCGTTGAAGACAGCAAAACTTGCATACCTGGGGAAGATACATACACAAACGAGAGTGTTAACAAATCTGATATTCCCATTGCAGGTTGAATCAGTTCTAACTGAAGGTAACATACTTGCTGTTCTGAGCATATTGCTTATCCACAGTACTGTAGCTATACAGGCTTGTTTAAAGCATTTTATTTATTGATTCTCTCATCAATTTTACTTCATTATCTTTAAAGAGATGAGAATTGCAACTTGGTTTGAGTCTTAAACACTTAGATCTTTGTAAACAGGAAATTTCAGATGTTATAACTCAAAAAAAGGACAACTGTACAATTAAAACATTGGCAACCCTCTTCCTTGTCTAACATTTATGCAAAGTATTTAGGGAAAATTTAGGAAAAAAAAATCCTATGTCTTATCAGAAATAGGTAATCATCTGTAGGCATTTTAGACAATTTCATATACAACCTTGCTCTGTTACTGTATATGTGATAAACTGGGACTGGGAAGACACAGACACTAGGGAAAAAAATGAGACGCAGGTCTCAGTTAATTCCAAATGCTAATGTTTACTTATATCTTGAGTCTAAACTGCTTGAGTGCCAAATAAAATCACACCCATGAAGGCAAGTTCAGAAAGACTTCTCCACATTAAAAAAAACCTGTAAGAATTATTCAAAGCCAATGGGAATACTTTCATTGCTTGCAATAAATTAAGGCGCCTTCAAATAAAAGAAAATTGGCAGAAATGGTGGTATACTAAAGCTTTTGGGGCACACCAGTTTTGCATAAAACAAACAACAGGGGTCAAGGAGTCAAAACAAAACCTTCATTAGTAGTTTAAGCATATTATAGGTAATGCCTGTATTAGGTGTTTTTCAAACTAATTTCAAGCAACAGTGAGGTTGCTATTAATCAGGGAGGCTTTACTAATAAATGTCACCCACTAGCACTATATGCATTGAAAATTACCAGATGAACATGTCATAAATGATTTCTCAAGACAGAAAGAATAAACTAGATTTTGAATGGCTTCCAGTTGCTCCATTTTAAAAATATTGATTCCTTTCTGTGCAAAGGGATTTATTGGTCATTTATGATAGATTAGAAGAAAATTTTATTTCTCTATGTCTCACCAAGACTTTATATTTGCCAGGAGTGTGGTATTTCAGCACAGTCAAACAGTAGTTGCATATATAGGACACATTTTTTTCACAGTTCCAAAAGGAATGTAATTATTCATTTGATTAAATACCAGTCTGTCCTATTAAGTTTCTTACGTTAAACCACGTTAGCCCAGCTTCAACCCTGCTTTAAGTCCTCCAAAGTCAATACATAGATAACAAGAATAATTCTTGTTTACTATTTTGATTAGTATTGTGCTATACATAGCTTCCTCTGAGAATGTTCTAACTTCATCCATCAAATTGGAAATTTTATATAATCTGATCTGTCCATTACTTTGAAGGAAAAAGCAAAAAATTCAATACTCCACATTTCTCAAGTGCTCCAAATCACCTGAGCACTTTATAAGAACACTGGCTTGAAATTCTTCACTTACAAAAAATATATATACCTGGCATCCCTTTACATTTTAATTCCTAAGGCCCTAGAAAATACATGAAGCTTCACTTTCAATTAAGAGTCTAGAAATTCATTTTTCCACAGAAAACTGATAGTTTCAGATGACCTTGAAAACCTGTGAACTATGGGTTTTAGAAAAAAAAACCACCACCTAACATCATGCAAATTGCAGTAAACTCACAAAAGCTCACATCTTAATGTGTACATCATGGAATTTGCTATACAGCCTTCTGAAAATCTGCCAGGATTGAAAGGTAGGATACAGGCAAAATTCTTTACAACTCTTTAAAAATTTAGACTTTGGCAGAGCCCAAGGGCTCAACTCCTTCTGCACTGTTTCAAAAGCTAGCTACAAACGTTCATGTCCAGTGACCAGATATTTTGAGCACCAGTAACAGTCTTTCCAAACAGAAGCAAAGAGGAAAGAAGTATAAATCTAAGACCTGAATAGGATTTGCCTTCATGGAAAAAGCTTTTCCTGATGCCTTGATTATTTGTTAGAGTGAAGATGAGAGGGTGGAGGGCTTCAGACAACTGTTGCTGTGAGTTAACAAGAATTCAAGGAATTAAAAAAAAAAAAAAAAGGTTGTTTGTCTTTCTATAACATTTTTCTGACAATGAAACACAGCACACTGTTGATGGATCAGGTCAATCTGAAAATCTACTGCTGTTGAGTTTAGCAACATAACATTCTTGAGTTACACTAAATCAAACAATGTGATTTATGGTAGCTTTTAGTTGGACAGTGTTACAGTAATCCTAGATTGTTGTGAGAGATACAACAGCCAAATACAAAAGCATTTTTTCCAACATTACTAGATTATAATAAACTTTTTTTATTTTGAAACTATTGCCTGTATGAAATTAATACCCTCCCAATCAGAATTGTTGAAGACTTTCATAGGAATCACTTTTTTAAATAAAAATATTTTTTTAAAAAAATTGTATGAAATTGCTATTATTTGTGTGGCAAAGCAAATAGATTGCTTCATTACATACCAGATGGAAGGTTTTCTTTTTCAGTGACTTTAGTTCTACATAAACTAGTTGATATTTTCTTTTCAGTAAAATATATTTTGTATATATTTGATTGCTATAATCAAACCTGGAAGTCAAACACATATATTCTCATTTCCAGGCAGGCATCAAAGTTCTGTGTTATCCAAAGAGTTTCCATGGTGAAAATGGTTCCCATGGGTTTAAAAGCACAAGAGTTATGAGTGTAACTTCTTTAGCTCTCAGTAACCTAGTAAGAATAAATGAAAGCAGGGGAACGGCCAGCAAACCCAAATGTTCCAGATGCCTCATAGCTGTATCCCCAAGATGGATGTTTTCTAATTGCTATTCACACACAAGCACTTAATAGCAACAGCATTTCTTTTAAAGTTAATAATAAAGATCCACAGAATGTCAGACAGGGTTTACGGGCCAGTCTTGTAAGTCTTTGTTCTAATCCTGATTCTTTGCCTTTTATATTATATTTCAGCTGAGAACTTTCTTTTCGTTCATAAGCATATATGTGTTAGTAAGTCTTTATCATTCCAGGAACTAGAGAGATAACCTTTATTATCCACATCTGCTTAAATACAGAGTGACTTGGCTCTAAGTTACACAATAACCAGAACGCAAGTTAGAAATCTGGAGTCAGTCTTTCCTAATACTGTTCTGCCTCAAGTCTAATTATTGCTCCTCTTCTCTTTATACCAGGGCATGTAACAACGGCCAAATACTTCAGGTCCTGGTAAATTTTTGTTGCATTTTTAAGGAGCTAAATCGCAGGATGAAAAGACTGCACACCCAAAGACAGCGAAGCATTTCAGTGACTTTCATACCTGACTTCTTCTGCCTCTAAAAATTACATTCAGTAGCTGAAAGATGCAAAATGAACACAAATTCTACACACTAAACATCAAATCAGCATCTTTACAGAAGATGAATTATGACAACAGTGCATACACTCACCAATGGCAGCTGTAAAGTACTGCTCAATTTCACTGGGGGTGAGTGCCCTTTCCCATATAATGAATTCATCAAATGCCCCGTTCACATAGCGCTTGGTTTGATCCCCCTCTGTCCCAGTAAGTAGATTTGCACTGGGGCCTCCATAATCATAGAAAACTTTCCCATCTGGATCAGTTGTGTTTAGAGTTCCATTGACATAGACTTTCAGTCCTTCTCTCGATTTCCAAGTAAAGAGAATATGAGTCCAATAAGGACCTGCAAAACATTAAAAGTCACAGCAAAATCCATGAATCAATTCCATTTAGAGTTTTTCCTGTTAAGTATGTTTTTGCTGACTTGCACAACGCTATAGAGCTGTATAGGAATTGCTAAGAGTGAATTATGGGATGCTGATGTCATGTATATTAATCTTTATACCCATGGGGAAGCTCACACTTTGGCAGAATGCCTGTTAGCTTTTGTCTGAACTCTTACTTTGGCTTACTGCAGTTTCATAAATTATGCTTGCTAAGTATTATTGTCCAAGATTTGAAGTCTCTTCAATACTGTCTCAAAACTCAGTTCAGTAAGAACTGCATAAAGATTGCAAGAACTGGAGAACAAGAAAATAGACTAAAAGTTGGCACAGTTTCTTTGGTACACTTGAGATGCTGAAAACATAGTATTAATTTTCACTTGGATTGGATAATCCATAAATGCGTGAATTATTCTTACCATTTAGCTGCTTTTCTCTTAAAATAAGATTTCTGAAAACTCTGCTACTATGAGGTGAGAGAGTCCTATTTTACCAATGTACAGGTAGTCAAAATAAGGCAAGAAAAGATTAAGTGATTGTCACTGGCATTACCAGAAGACCTAAATTTGTCCCAGTTGCCAGGTATTACTGCTCCCCAACAATACACAGTTTAGATAGAAGCAGTAAGATATGTGATATACCAATGTGTTTATTAATACTATGCCATGGCATACAAAACTTGACTCTCAATAGATAACAAAATGACCAAAGCACTAAACATCCAGTTAGATAGCTACCAAACAAAGTCTTAATTTAGGAGGCAGTAGGGGACAGCATACATATCTAGTTTTAGAATATACTGAGAACTGTCAGGGATTAACCTTAATTCTTCACTCATGTTTCCATCTAAGCAATCTATCTATTCACGTCAATAAGAATTCCACTTTGGAAAAAAAATGAGACTTGGGTCCATGGACTGCTACTAATGGAAAACGTTCTATAATACTATATAACTTTTTTCTCAGTTTGTACTTTGTCTCTCTCCACATCAAGAGAGTTCTTAAGCACAGAGCTCTGTAGCTATTTTTATATATCCACTACTTTCTTGAAGCTGTGCTCTTACCACTACATCTCTCCCGCAAGAACAAATATAACAAAGAAATCAAGAAAAAATAAAAAATCAAACCAAAAAAAACCAACCAACCAACCAACCAAAAACTAACAGAAAAAAACCAAAACAAAAACACTTTACCTGGCGGACTAAAGCTTGCTTTCCACTTCATCATTGCATTCCCACGGGTATAAAATTCCACTGAACCTTCACCTTCATTTGAACAGATTTTGAAACCACTGGAAATAACTTGTCCACCATAGGCAGGGAGAGACTTAGCGTGCTGGTCTTGAGTCTTCCAGAAAAATGAAAATGTTACTCCTGATGAAAGCAAGTAAGAGGATTTTAATGAAAAAAACCAAGTGGAATTAAAAATTTCCAATACTGTAGAATACAGAGAGTGGGAATACTTTTGAGGACAGATCATCCACTAGCATAAACAAGGACAGCATTTTTGAAATCAACAATGCTCTGAGAGTTTAAACCCAATAAACATCTTTTCCTTGGTTTCACATCACACACAGGACAGAGTAGTAATCATTGCTTCCTGAGTAGCTTCTCACAAACTAAAGCACCGAAAGTAATGAAATTCTTACAGATTTATGATTCCATTCCCTTTGCCTTATACCTCCAGTCTCCTGACCCTTCTCACTCTCCTGTCATGATCCCCTTTTCCTCCCATTATTTTATTTCAAAAGACAAGTTGCTTTCATACCTCATATCCTCCACTTGCATCTACTTTTTTTTTTTTTTTGATGTACACCAAATGCCGGCACAGCCAGAAGCAGTACATTGGCTGCTTCCAAACTACTGATGTGCTAACTGGCTGCCAGTATGCCCATGCTTATTGAGTAGCATCCATTGCTAATTACACTTTAATTCTTCTAAGCATGTTATTACCTGTGTTTTCACACTTCAGTGCTCCAATAATCACTGAAACCAAAGAATCAATGTAAAAGAAAGGGACAGCAACATATGCAGAGCCACAGTCAAAATTCTGAGGTTCCCACCTACACAAAAATCAAAGAATTCTTCACAAAACGCAAGTGCAATCCTGCAAGTGCACATGATTCACTTTGTCCACAAATAATCCTGATCAAGTCACAGTAAATTTTACCATTACACTGTAAAATTGAAGACCTCTTCAGATTGCACATTAGTACAGAAATATGATTTCTTTAAAATGGCTTGTTTCTTTAATAAAAGTTACCTCAAAAGGCTTGACTGAAAAAAGCAGCAAATCAAACCTCCCTTGCACAATGGAAATTCATAGTGGCTCTGCTGTAGAGGTTCTGCAGTCAGATAGAATTACAAAGAAAATGGCTTGACTGAACAGCTCCTAAAAATGTTCATCTCAGAATTTATGATACAAAGTGCTAACAATAAAAATCTGAGTTCAGAGCATGTTGAGAAAAACTTTATGATGTATAGAAGTGGAAAAGGTTTTTCCACAAAAAAATCATAGAGAATTAATTTGGCAATGAGCCTGAAGATTACCTAGTCTAAACTGCCTGTTCAAAGTAGGGCCAATATCAGAACTAGATCCGGTTGCTCAGAGCTCAGCTGAGATTTTAGTGTCACCACAGATGCAGATCGCACAGCCTCTCTGTGCAAACCATCCCAATATTTGACCACCCATCCTGCAAAGAAACTTTTTTCCTTAGATTTAGTCAGAATCTACTGTGCTACAATGTGCCTGCGTTGCCTGTCACATTTTCATTGTACATCTCCAAGATTGTTTAGCTCCATCTGCTTCTATAACCACCCATCAGGTAGCTGAAGACAGTCCTTCGCATTCTCTTTTCTTTATGGTAGAAGGAAAAGCCTCAGCCTGCTCTCCCCTATCATATTTTTCAGCCCCCTAAATCATCTGCTGGTCTCACTCTGGCTTCTCAGTTTCTCTTGTATCAGGGGACAAAAATGGGACATCGCACTTCAGATATGCTGTCATGAGAGCTGAACAGAGGGGAATAATCACTTCCCTTAACCTGCTGACCATGCTCTTTTCACATGTAGTCAAAATACATGTCTAGGTGATTTTATAGTTAGCAGTTCTTCAGGCCCACCAGGCAGTATGAACTTTGCCAATTTGCTACCAGATAGCCCAGCACTAGTTAATGAAGCACTCAAACTATTACGTACAATTCTTGCTGAAACCATAGGGTTTTCTGTGTTTCATAATTTTATGATTAAAGATGGAAAAGCCTCAGAATGCTCACGACAGTCATCAGAAATATTCCCCCACTACTAATCTGGAACATATTTTTTTTACTATTTCACATATTAATTTTATCACGTTAACTTAACAGAGAAATTAAAATTACATTATTGCAGTATAAATAATTTAACTATATAGTATCTTCCTGTCTAACTGCTCTTTCTGTTTATCCTGATGACAACACCCATCAATTTATGTGATCTACATACAATTCCTTAACACTTTATACATGATAAAATAACTACCATGGAAACGCTAATCAATTATCATTGGCCCCCTAGAAATCAATCAGTATATGAACATCATCAATCTCAGTCTGCTTGATCTTGGTAGATATGGGTTTAAAGCTACAAATCCTGTGAACTCCCAACTGAAGGATTTGAGGTCTGTTGTAAGCAAGTTACAATACCTTCAGCAGCAAGTTAGTCTGAGTTCAGCTTCTTTACCACACCACTAACAGGCTGAAACACTGATCCAACCCTCCTTCCAGAAAGCCACGTTTCCCTTGTATCTGCACACCATCCTTCACCACCCCAATGAAAGGGCCACCAAGGCCCTTGTTAATGTTAAGCTATTACCACTACTAATGCAATTCCTCTGTCAGTGTCTCAAAACCTTTTCCAGTGCTTCACCACACTTCTGAAAGGCATGGAAGTGTTGCTTTTCCTTCTTTACGGGCTGAGAGATGAAGTTTAGGTGATGTAGACGGAGAGACTAAGTTATACAGCATGTCTGCAGTGGAGATGTTTTCCCCTATCTTCTGACTGTCTATCCTCTAGATACTGATCATCCTGTAGCCACAAGAGACCTGTGGATCAAAATCCTCCTTATGTGCACTCTGGTTCATGAAATGCCGAAACTAAAATTAAAAATTCAAGTAAGGCACACAACACACAGCTTTAGGGAATGCTATGTTGTGCACAGAGCTGCTTTTTTTTCCTTTTTTTTTTAATTCCAATTTCGCATGTGTTGACGAAATCCAACTTCTCCTACTGTGTTCAAACTACTGATTAAGAGAACATTCTCTTGCATCTTTCATAAAGATTTCTTTTGACTGAAAATGCCACTTTAATATGCCCAAAACTGCTTACAGAAAACCATTGTTTAAAAATTACTTAAGAAAGAAGGAAGGCAGGGAAGAAGGTTTCAACATATAGAAGCCACGAATTTGTTTTCTCAAGTCAAAATAACAGTTCTGAAATGTTATTAAATTTATCTTAGGAAAAAATAATGGCATTTTTGTTTCATAGATTGTAATACTTCATCTGAAAAGTATCCCAAGATTGTTTCAGAAAGCATTCCCTGCCTAAATGTACTTAATATGTTTCGCACAAATGCAACAAACAAACATCAAGGGATGTTTAAGCAATAGCACACTTGAATAAAATCACATCTTATCAATGCTACAGGTTGTATTTGATTCAGAAACAAAGACACTCTTTAGATAAAGGGGTGTTGGCTTTTTTCCCTTTTTTTTTTTCCCCCTGCTACAGTGACTTAGTCTTTATTGTTATATGAATTTTTCTCTTCACATTTTATCTGCTGAACATTTCAGTGTTTTATGATTTTAATGTTCTTGTTTGAGAGATACTGGGAGTACTATAATTTATTCTGATTATTATATTATACTATAGATGTAGAAATAATATGACTTACGATTTTTATTTCCCAGTGGTAGAAAAAAAAGTATGAAAAGATACAGCATGTATCAGAAAATATACCAACAATAGGATACTGAATCAGTTTTTCTAATACTCTCAGTTAACAGCCACGTAATGTCTGCTCTCTTGAGTTTCTCCTACTTTCTTAAAAAGTTTGTACACAGCTCTTGCTTTAGCAGTTAAAAAGTAAATAAATCCTATTTCAAGTAATGTTACCCACTTGAAGAATAGCCTAAATCAATAAAAGCCAGAAAATTCAATGGTAACAATACTGTTTAAGTTTAGGGACTACTGGTGTTCAACTAAAGAAAGCCACCATTCTCCATTGATCCTTCCATTTCCATGAAATTGTAAATCTCTAGTGAATGTTTTATGCTATTGAGTAGTTGTATGTCTGGTTTGACAGCTGTATAGAGTTTTAATTATCTTCTGTAATTGGTATATTGTCAAATCTGTAACCCCTACTACACAGACCGTTTTGTGCCCATAGCCCAAGAAGAACTGAAGAGAAATAAAATGAAGAGATTTAACGCACCTGCAAGGACCAACAGGATTCCAAGACACCAGAGACTTAAAGATTTTGTTATCTCCAACGATAAATTAAAAAAAAAAAATCACCAAAAAACCCCATTAATGCTAAGAGGCCACATTGAGAAAACTGTCTCCTAAATATGAAACCTGTTAGGACAACTTCATTGTCTGTCAAACTGCAATTCCTGTAGGAATTAATCTTCATGCCAGAAGCAAGATTTTGGGCACTGTAAGCTTATTTCTGGTTTTATTTGTATTAATTATACTGTAGATCATTGATCCGAGTAGTTGGTGATTAGTTCTAATTTGAATTGCAGTTAGAAAAGACTAAATTTTCAGCAATCAACACTCAATTGTTTTAAAAGTTAATAAAGAGGTCAAGCTTTCCTTATTATGGAAAAAATGAAAAAAAGAGTTTGTTTCAATGAAGAAAGAAACTATTATTGAATTACATAATTCGGCAGCAAAGGAAAAGTAAATAGTAATTCATAAATTTACTAACCTTCAGGTCCACAGACTTCTGGATTACTAATGCAAGAATTTTGATAGCTTCCAAAGAAGAGAAAGGTAACTCCCTTCTTTTCAGTGACGTAAATTCCTTTGTTCACCATTCCTTCTACAATATCTAAAGGAAAAGCAAGACATAGTTTAACATTAATATAAATCAAAACATCCTGGAAAAATTATTTTAATAGATTCATACACCTCATATGTTTATCTTGTCCCAACTATAGGTTTGCTATTTTTGGTTTGTTTTGTTGTTTTTCTTTTTGGGTTTTGTGGGAGTTTTGTTGGTGGTTTGTCTTGGTTTTTTTTTTAAGAATCATACCCATAACTCTTTCATTTCAAGACTGCAAAAATTACACTCATATCCATCAGATTCTTGATTAACTAAGACTGCTTGACAGAATCCATACATCCAAAACCCATTATTTCAAAGTAATCTGAATAAACCTTCTGCTTTCCAGAGCCCTGAATACCAGACACATCATAGAGGTATTTCTGTCATACGGTTAGGTTGCTAATGAAGAAATTCTTAAATGAAAAATGTCACAGAATAAAGGGGGGTTTTTTCATTTTTTGAAAGGGCAATTTTGTGATCAAAAACCACTTTTCTTTAAAAATACAATGCAATGAAATATACTTGACAAGCTATAGTCAAAAGGCAGAAATATATATCCTTTCCAGACATCCTTAGGTATGGCACCACTGTCATTTGGAAAGGCTATTTCTTTGTCTAACATGGATAAAGACTAATTGTCTTGTGATTTGAGTGTGATATTATTGTGTTCTCTCCTAAAGAAAAGGACTGTTGATTTATCTCCCACTAGCTAAAGCACATGAGCCTTCTTAATACTAAAAAAACATGACCTTGTTTACTAAAGGAAACCTCACTAAGGTCTAAGAGTCTAGCCGACAGATGATGACAGGAAGTTGATCTCATTTGTCCCAAGATAAAAAGAGGGATTAATTTTAGCAATGAAAACAATAGGAAATCACAATCAAAAAAATCCACTGTCTTAAAAAGCCTGCATTCCACAAAACAAAGAATATTCTATCATCTGTTTCTGAGCAGACAAAATTTAATTGTTCAGTTTGGAATTTCACATTAATACCATTGTTTGTGATGGCATTTCTTAGGACTGTGAAGGTTCAGGATCTTGGGTTTAAGACCCTTCTCTATAATTTCTTCTGAAAGTGTTAGTAGTTGCTCCAAGGGAAACACCAACAATGGGAATACAGTCTTTTCCTGCTCTGAGGTGAAGAAATTGCCAGCTAGATGCTGCTTGATATTTTTAAAAATGTAATGAGAACATAAGAGGAAATAAGGAAGGCACACAAATGGTCTAAAACACATAAAAGGTGGGCCATAAGGTACTTCCCTCTGTATTTATCACTGTATATCTACCTGACTTAACAGAAGCCTTTTGCACAGCAGGGCACAGTGTAAATCACGCCAAAGATGCACATTCAGCGCTAGGGACAGACCATCTATTTGCAGTGATAATCACAAATACCTGTCACTGCTTCAAGACGGTGCACCCCTTTATGCAATGGGGACATGGGCAAAAGGGCGTCTCATTTTCAAACTGTAGACAACCATCAGGCATGAGGACAGCAGTCATAGTGCTGACCCATCTGTAGGGTAACACCACTCAATGTAACAGCAACAGCATGGCATAGCCCTCAGTGAATGTATGTCCAAGTATTTTCTTAGTCCATTCCAAATCTCAAGACGAATAACACAGGTTTCGGGTATCTTCCTTTCCCTTTGAGCATGAAGTCATCAAGTTCTATCTCTAATTGACAGATAAAATATAGTTTATTTCAAAAATTTGAGTGTGTGTTATGGGTGAGCAAAGATTTCTATGTTCTTCTGGAGTCACTTGAATTCTAAATTAATCTAGCCAGAATAAATCCCATAAAGTAACGCCTTCCTGTTTCCATAGAATTTCTTTTGCCACTGATGTCACTCTTTTTAATGTTGATATTGAATATATCTTATTATGTGAGAACTATGCAAATGCTCTATAAAGCAGATAAGAAAGGATTGTAAGGAATTAGGGTCATTTGAAGTTCATTATTAATAGAGTTCCCATTTGTCAGCAAACTTTTACTGTTAAGAGTAGAAAAATAGTGGGTTTACTACTCTAATAGAAACCTCATAGTCTCTGAGCAGCCCATATGACAGTTTGACCGTTTCCATCCTTCTTCTTAGGTCAGGTTTTCAAACTAGATGTGAGTTAATACCTAACTGTAAAGTGGATAAGAGGTCATATTTCAATTGTACGTACACAAATGTAAATGCTAGTGACTTAAATGACTTTAAACTTATGCTGGTGTAGATGTAAATAGTTTCCAATCTGTCAGGTTTCTGCCTGGAGAGTTGTCATTTTCTGTTCTTCCTTTTATAACCTGGTGTGTTGACGTGAAAAAAAAATACCATTAAAAGGACATCTATGTGCAGATTTTTGCTTGTTAATCAAAATATGTCATGATTGACAAGTTCTTACTTCCGGGCTTTGCAAATTTGCTTGCACGTGTCCTTCTTAATATGTCCTTTAAAAACTACTATGAAATGGTGAAAAACAGATGGCTTCTTTTTCCTTTTATAACCTTGAAAGACAAGAAAAAAAATCAACCTATTTGTTCTTACATGTTCCTCTTACGTGTCATCTCTGTGTCTTTTAAGCTTAATACAAATATTTCAAATATTTTACGTTTTGGAGAACCACTGAGGCTCATCTTCCCATGGTATGCTTAGCATGGGGATGCCTCTCCCAGTAGTTCAGAGTAATTCAGATAACATTGCAGGAGTGCTTTTTCAATAACATATGCCAATGTAAGTATAAACAGATCTTTACCTAATGATCTGAACTTAAACTCAATGTTAAGTTTTAATCCAATGTTACAAGAACCATCCAAGCTTGACAAATGCAGAACAAAAAACATGTAAATCCTCACCTACAGTTGCAGAGAAGTTAGAGTAGGCAGAGTCATTGGTATATACAAAGGTAGAGTTATGGGAAGTAAGCACAGTGAAGTTGTGGATTCTTAGAGCTGGGTGGAACAACAAAAGAAAATAAGCAAATAAGAAAAACAATGAATAAACACAATCAGTAATGAATTGGCCAGTTCATATCTCTCAACATAGCACAAATCACAGATGTTGGTCAGCAGCCTTTAAAATTATCATACAACCCCTTCTCCCAAGGACTTGTATGCGAGTGTTACATTCTTTGATTACACAAGTTAAGTAAATACTGTATCACTAAAACATTTTTTCCTTACAGTAACTGAGAAAAAAATATAAAAAAAAATACAACGGCAGGTGAAGGGCTCTGAAATACAGCCATGCTGGTAAGCAACTCTGCAATTATAACAAAATTCATTATACTGATGCAAAATCTATGGGCAATTGAAAACCCTTGTCCAGTTCTGGGCTCCCCAGTACAAGAGAGACATGGACATACTGGAGGAAGTCCAGTGAAAGGCTAAGAATGCTGGGACTGCTCAGTCTGGAGAAGGGAGGGCTGAGGGATCTTATCAGTGTCTATACACCAGATGGGAGGTGTAAAGATAGCACCAGACTCTTCTTAGTTGTATCCAGTGAACAGAAAAGAGGCAATGGGCACAAATTAAATACAAGAAATTCCATTTAAAAATAATAAAAAATGCAACTTTTTATATCTGAAAATAAATTTTTATTCTCTAATATTTTGTTATTTTGATAAATTAACAGTATCTTACGCACTGTCATTATTTACCCTGGGCAGGCAAATAGAGCTTGATGGAAAGCTCATGAAAGTAAATAGACACACATCGATTTGGGTTTTAGACCAACTGAGCTCACAGAAGGGAAAGGCAAATGTTCTTTAAAAAAAACCAAAACCAAACAAAAACCTCAAGAGAAAAATGCATGGAAAACAAGGGGTCAAATAAAAAACCTGAACACGGCCACATCTTTTTCTGTTTGCTACATTTTAAGTTAATTGTTTCCCTTCAATTGCTTCTACTGCTGAGATAACAAAAGAAAATTAATTTGCTGACACTCTCACAACACAAATGCATTGAGAGATATAAATCTGGCTTCACACACAATGACTTCAACAAATAACATGGATTAACATGATGGACAGAGTATGATGCCTCAAGAATTTAAGAGGAGAAACATGGAATGAAAATAATCGCATGATACGACGAATGGAAAAATAAGAAAGACTAGCAATAAACAGAAGAGTTGTGTAATCAGAATGGTATCAAAAACAAGCAAATTGTCACCTGCATTACATTACACCCATATAGAAAACTTCTTGTATATCAAAGTCAAATATCAGACAGATACATAAAACCTCTGCTGGAGGCAGCTGAAATAAGATCTGTGTGCTATAAGACACAATATGAGCAACTGAGAAGAGCATGAACTACCCGCTCCAACACTGGGGAAAGAATTCATCATTATCATAACTGCACTGCAGAGAAAAAGACTTTTTGCTACTGGCATCCCCTGCAAATAATAGTAAGACAATGTCCAGCAAACTTCTTCAGCAAAGTCATGCAGCTGGCTCATTTATAAAGTTATTTAACTCAACATCACAGTACAAGTCAAAGAAGATTGCTCATGTGAGCCAGTCCCATTCCTTTAAGTGAAGGTTTGTAGGACTAGGAACTGTATGTGTTCTGCTTTCTACCTCTGCCAAGATACTACTGAAAAGATTTCTGAATTTTGCTGAAATAATGTCATTTAGCACAGTCTGAAAAACAATCTAACATCAATTGTCATTCATGTCATTTAACACAGTCTGAAAAACAATCTAACATCAATTGTCATTCTTCTGAGAGCTGCATTTTATGTATCACTTTCAAGCACTTTCAAAACAACTTTGTTGTAACATGAGTGCCAAAACAGTGCTAGATATGGAGTACTTCACTCTTCCTGATACAAAGTGAAGTCCAGAGTCAGAAAATTACTTTAACACACCGTTAGAGAACTCACATGGTAACTTTGTAAGCCAAATTATGATTCTATTGAACTCAATAGGAACGCTGTCATCAGCCTCTAACAGGACCAGAATATTGCCCAGATTTATTTCTGTTCAGGCAATTTCATTCCTTTAAGAGACTTTGTGGAAAGATGTGTCAAAGTTTAAGCTTAAAATACTTGAACACCTCTGGAATAAAAGGCTTTAGATATTTATGGATCTTTTTCCCCACTTCAGAACATTTTTGTGTAATAAACAGCAATAACTTTGCACTTTTGTAACATTTTTCATGTAAGGCTGTAAAGGTCTCTAACATCTGATTTAATCTTCTGCAGTGATATTTCTAGGTGAAGCTATTACAGTCACCAGTAGTGACACAGCAGCTACCCCTTGCACTAGTACAAAACAGTTTAGCTCAACTGCCAAGTTGCTCAGCCATACCGTGAGAAATACTAGGGAATATACATCAGCCCAATTTGGAATTGGCTAAAGTGTCAGAAGAGAAAAAACAGTTCATGTGAAAATTACCAAGGGACCTTTGAGTCTCAGAAGGAGGCAGGGCATAGCTAAAAATTTCTTCTGAAAGGAATGGCCTTATGCTGTTCATAATGCTGCAAATGGGATACAGTGATTTGGTCAAAGCTTCATTAATTACATCACCACACATGTCCGGGAAGCCCCACCTCCCTTTTTGATCCTGATATGAAACATCAGAACCAGAAAGCTGCCAAATCCAACCAGACTACCTTTTAATATCATTCCCTCTGGGATCCTGCAATCCTGACAACTGAGTGTTTCAAATTAGTGAGAGTTTTGCCTTACCAAACCTCTCTCTGTTTTGCCCAATCAGAAAAGAATTTGAACTAATGCTGCAATGCTGCTCTTAAGGAAATACCCAAAAGCACATAAAAATGAATAAAAAGCATTCAGATAAGGGTTTACACTTCTCTTTCTACAGATACTAATGCAATTTTCAAAAGTGCATGAAGAATGTGGGCATTTAACTCCTTCCAAAAAGCAAAAAGAAACAGGCGTCTTCACTGCTGGCATAGCCAAGGATCTCAGTCACTGAGTGCATTAGTGCATTTTATGCATGTATCAAACCAACTAATAACAATGTGATTTCAATGACTTTTTGGATCATAAACCTTTTCTCTTTATAACCTTTACAATGTGTAGACAGCCCATAAAATATCTTAAAATACTCTGTAAAAATCAGTTCACAAATACAGTATCATTTGGACATTGAAGCACTGCAAAAACATTAACTGGAAAAAAAATCTCTCAGCTGCTGTGGTACAAAAACTAACCCTTTTCATTTCTCCTGCTCCCTTTCTACTTACAGACTGCCACAAATATTTATATCAAATACTTATGTTATTGCCACTGTCAATGAATCCTTTGTCTACCTCCATTCGTATCCCGAAACTCATGAATTCCATCCACATCTTCCAATGGCCAGTAATGGGAAGCTGATGCAAGAACTTTGAACCCTTTCAAGAAACACACATGAAAAAGTTATTAAAGTAAGGACCAACAAGGAGTGGAACAAGGCTCCACAGAAAACAATAATGGAGGTCACTAGGTTAAGTAAAACAAGATATTCTATGTAAATCAAGTACAGCACATAAGCAAGATCATAAATCAAAATAGCAGAGTAGATTAAAGCCACACATCTGACTGACCATTGCAGAAAACAGCTGTTTTTAAAACTCAACTGATTTTTATTTTAATTGCACTTAAAATGCATAATAATCTCTGATTAAATCTCTGCTAGCGTATCAGGCAGCATTTGTTGAAGTAACAGTCAAGGAGTCATTGAAGAGTAATTTCAAGATTTTACTGAGATTTTAAACACATGGTAGATAACACAAAGCACCAAGAAGGAAATGCACAGGGTATGTTTATCCTCTACAGCATACTACTACTGCTTCTGACTCCTCCATAAGTAACTCAGATCTCTTCAGTTCAAGGGAGTAGGGGAAGATGCTAGAGAGTTACCAGGAATCTTATCCTTTCTGCAAAATCCACTGAAAAACCAGTCCAACACCTTCAGGTTATATTAACCCAAGCATTTTTTCACTTTTGGTCTTCCATGGAGAGACACTTGTCAGCCATAGAAGACCAAAGGTGAAAAAAAGCTCAGTGGTGGAAGACCTGCCATGTGGATGAGAGCATAGATGCCTGCAGAGTCTAGTCTTCCTGACATCTCCAGATAACTCTCACCTTAACAAAGTCATCAGAACTTCCTTTAACAGAAGAGATTTGACATTCCTCAAGAGAAGGGGTTCCATCCAGACTATTAAGCAACACATGGATAAAGAGTTCACTCCTCCCCATACAACATTAACTGTTCCTTCATAACCTTCTCCACTACACCAAAACCAGAACAACTCCTTGTGGCTGATGAGAACACTTTGTTTTCCTAGATGTCCTCCTTAGCAACAGGTGGACAAGCTGACAAAAACAAAACATCTGCTGGTTTCCACTGACAGATTATCTGCACAGTCTGACCAACAACTTTGAAGTTTTAGATGTGAACACTCAAACCTGACCAGAAGCAGGCTGCCCAAAACTATCAAATTTTGTGTTAAGATAATAATTCTGGTTTAATGGTATAGCATTAATAATGTAGGAAAACATGAACAGTAATTTTTATTATCTTATTAGCTGCAAGAAATCCTTTATTCTCAAAAGAATTTATTTAACCAGCTGTGATGAAATAAATTTATAATCTCCTATTAAGAAAGTTTTAGAAGGCCGATACAGAATTTTTACTGTGAATGCCAATGAGAACATGTTTTGTTCACCATCATGGTATTTCATCCTATTAGAATTATTTTTTTTTTTTGAGGGGGGTAAATGACAGAACAGACAACAGGGACAGATAGCGCAAATATTTATATTACACCATGTCTGTAGTTCTTTACCCTACAATCATTTTTCATTCCCAAGAAATCTTTCAAGAACATGGAGGTGCAAAGCTGCTAGATTTAAGTTTGTTAAAAACCATTTCAGCTGTTACGCACCATACAAAAGCTTCCTACACCTAGTGTGCAAATTAAAACACATCACAAGCAGTGTCCTATGACATTTACACTCTATCCTACACCTGTCTTCACTCCCGAGATCAAAACAGCTTGCCTATTTGATAATTACTCCATCATTTTAACATCCTGATACAAACAGGATTTCTTTATCATAGATATGAAGACGCAGCAATTTTACTTGCATCCTTCAATTGCCTAGCCCACACAGTGGAGATCAGCTTGATGTTCTGCATCCTCATGGTGTAGTTTTAGAGCTGTGACAGACAGGATCCCCCCAAAAAACATTTTTTTTTAGTAACAGTGCAGAGTTAATAAAATTGCTGAACATCAAAACAAGCAATTCTAGAGCTCAGAGCACGGAACTAAAAGAAAGTCTGCATCTTGTGAGGATACAAACTATTCAAACTTGCTTCCAAACTCTACTACACCAAAGATTACACTAAACAAATGATTCATAATTGTCCAGGATCTTGGTCAGAGCAGAATTGGGCTACCGAACTAGAAATGTTTGCAGTTGAATATTTGAAAGATAGAGAGAAATGCACAACTGCTAACAAAAAGAGAAAGCTACTGTCAACATAAGAGAATAATGACACAGAATATGCTTATACAAAACCCAATCTGAAAATTCCAAGCAACCCAAACTCAATGAAGCTGAGCATGGCAAAGTACACTGACGAAAAGGCATATGAGAACAAGGGTTTTTGCATGTACATAAAGTATATCTGAGTATATGCTTAGTTCTGCCTTCAAAGAACATATTCTGGCAGCTGCAGAAGAAATGAAGTTACAAATTTCTGTGGTATTAAGAGCATCCATATAGGCTAAATATGCTAATGTACCTCCACACAACTTCCTTCAGTCTACCAGTTCGATCTTGCAGAGCACAGAACATGCCTGCTGTTTCACAGTGTGCTTAAATGCAAATATCTCTTGCTCCGACTAACATCTGCCTTTTGCAGAAGGTCAAAAAAAGGATTAAAGTTAAGAGAGGTGGTAGAAAAGAAATTTCAGAAAAATAGAAAAGAAAAAGCTCAGGAGAAAATTATATGACACCAAACAATTGTGTCACAACATGGCACAATTATTTTGGTAGTAGTAGTAGCAGCAGCAGCATGACAAAGGCATTGCCATGGTTGGTATCAAACTCATAAGGAGAAGCTGTATTTTAACAAGCTTACATTTAAAAGTTGGCAAAAAAAAAAAAAAGGGGAAGGGAAACAGATACACAGCAAAACAAATTGCCTAGAGCCACAATGCATGTCAGTGGCTTTCCCAGCTCCCAGTTCTGAACTACATAAAGCCATGCTGTTACTCTGCTACCAGCCCATCAGCCCTGAAAAGACCTCTGAAAACCAATACCTGCTACCCTGAATTCAACTTACACTTGCAATATCCTTTCAACAGGCAACACCATTCTGTGTTTAGAACAAAATCACAGGACTTGTTTACAGCCTAGTTCAAATCCAGAAATCACCACTCACAGTTATGCTTCTGCATACACACACAAAATGTATGTTGTGTAATTTGCCCCCTTATTGTGGGAGGGCTTTTTTCCCCCTATTGTTCCATCCACTAGAAGCCAGTGAACCTCATCTATAGGAAATGAGACTGTATTTCTTTGGTTTTGAGTGAAGGTAGAACGAAAGAAACTAATGGGGCTGAAGCTACTGCAATAGCAGACAACATGGCTTTTTCACATCGCTCTGGATTTTATTTGAAAATAACTACTTATGGTTAAAACTTAAAAGCACAAACCAATAAATGAATTGGTAAAGCAGTAAAATTGTACTTGTACACCACCATGAGGCTTGAAATTAAACTATTTATATAAACACAAGAATTCTGCAGTGACACACACAGACCCCAAGTAAGCTTTGAGTTTTTTCTACGTTGAAAACAGATGAGCATCCGTTAATATGTTCTATAATTGATTTAAACTTCAGCACAAAGGCTGAAAGGAGGCTAGATGACTTGAAGCCATGCCAAAGTACTGCAAAGTATACAAGTTGGCATATCTAACTGTAAATGATTGAACTGAAAATGCTGAACACTAAGGCATTGGGGGGGGGGGGGTAAGAAAATAGTCTATGTCGAGACGTGATTCAGAAACTCATGCTCAGAGAAAAAAAAAAAACAGTGTAAACAGGATTTTTCTACATATCAAATACAAGCCATTTTTCTCCAAATATATTTCTATGCAGAATATTTAGTAAGTAGGTTACTGAATTTAAAATGACTGGGACAGTCTGATACTTTAGACTTCATTACATTTTTAATACAGAGCTGACATTAAAATGTAGGACCACAGTTTCTTTGGAGCTATTATGAAAAATGCAAACCAAAAAGCAAACAAATATTTAAGCACAATGTCATAAAAAGTAAACAGAACATTCCTTACCTGGGTGTTTGGGCAGCTGGGAATAATTTCCATACACCTGCACATAAAACATTACATAATGAGACATACTGAGGTAAAACTTCCTAAGGAATCCAAATATACCTCAGTATTGACCATATTCAGAACATTACCTGATATTTGTACTGAAATAAAACCAGCAAAGAATAATGACAACACAGCAGAGATAGTAAATTCTCCATGGTCTATATAAGGTTAAAAGTACAACTGGAATCAAATTCCTGTAAGATTTCAATCATAAGTTTTCCTTTGCTACTTTTTGTGTTAAAAGGGACATTTTCCATGCAGGTTCAAAAAGTCCACTCCTTCAGTGATGGCAAAATATCCTCCCAGACCCTTTAAGTAGGATTTGCTTGCTTCACACTTTGATTTCTTCATTTAACTCTAAATAAATTTCCATGATTGGAAGAAAATTAAAAGAAACATGCATCAGATCCGAAAGCTGTACTGTTCCATGGAAAGAAGTCAAATATTTGTTACAATCTGTGCCAAAAAGAAAAGATCTTGTTTTCAACTTTCTTCCTATGGTTGTCTTTTCTTTTCAATCACTTTCACGTTGTCAGAGATCTGAAGCCAGTTTTAGTTTTGCTAGTACGAAAATGTACTTCCTCATAGCATAAGGCATATAACTCTCACTATTTCCTCAGAAACTGAGCTGAGAAGAGTTCCTAACTCCTTGCTTGCCCAGCTCATGTTTGCACCTCCATCCCAGATCTTTTTGGGTGGAGAGCAAGTCTGAGTGATGTCATGCTTTCTTCTCAAACTTTGTCCCATTCTGGTACTCTATTTATATCACATTGCTGCTGTCTCTTTTCTGGGTCCTAACACCAGCCAGCTAGGAACAAGTGGAAACAAGTCAATGTGCTTCAGCAAACGATAATAGAGATTACTGCTCTTAGCAATCTGCACACTTAAAGAAGAATGAAAGCCAGAACAAGTGCTCATAATTTGAATGCTTAAGAAAAAGAAAACAGGTTTTGGACAGGAATTTTGGTAGGAAAGCTAAGATCTATTTATTAAAATAACAGATTGTATTTCTGTTTTTAAAATTGTGACCTTTAAATAAAAAATACTGATTTAAATCACATGGCACTCTGAGGGATTAATTTTACTATGTCTGTATCAAGGAGAAACTGAGGCATTACCCATTTCACTGAATTGCTCAGTTGCACAACAAAACTAGTAAAAGCACCAGCAAAGTACCTTTATAGTTGCCACTTTCTTAAAAATAAAAATTGCATTTAAGTATTTATAAAAGCCTCCCAACTACACTCTGAACTACATCATAAATAATAGCTATCATTTTATATGTAAAACAAAAATAGCAGCTAGAATTAGTTGATATTCTTCATTTAATCTGCTCCTTTACAGTAAAATCTTGTTTTCAGTTCCCTCCAAGTTCTTTTTTGTTTGCAGTGAAATAAATGGAAAGAACAGTATTTTAAACAAAATTTGATAAGCTTTCCATCCCTGTTCATCTCTCCCCCGCATTTCTATATCAACCCCTTCTTTATCCTCACACAAGCCATTTAAAGCTGATGTAGGCAAGATCAGAAACTAAAAATCAGAATCAAACCATGTTACTGTCTCAGCAAAATTCAAATTATTTTATTTACCTTTTCATTTGCCAAAAGTTGTATCAACAGATTAGATCTTACTTTCAGCCCCAGATGCTTACTGGTGCAGCAGAACATTCTCTGCCTAAAATCACTGGACACACAAGATAGTGATCTACAGAAAAATGATCATGCATTTGTTTCCATGCATGCCACTGCCCCTCTGCAACTCAGCTTATGACCTTTAGCTATTCTCCCCACCCATCCATTCCGTGATTCTTAGCCCCATTTCTTCATGTACCTATATCAGTCTTTATTTGGCCGGTTCATTTTCCTAGCTCTGTCCTTCCAGTATATTAGCCCTCTTACTTGTCTACTACTTAATTGCAGCTTCTGCACCAAACTCTTAGCTAGGGTTGCTCATAACTTTCAGGATGAAAGTTTTCCACTGACACTTTACATAGAGGTTATATAGCTGAAAGCCCAGCAAGCTTGGTAGTGGCTGTGGCCCTCATTTTACCCAGCTGGCTCCCCAGATGCCCACCGAACTTCTGAAGCTTCTGGTGGTAACTAGCTCCTTGAGATGACTGGCAAATAGATGGGATTTCAGGGTCCGAGAACTGAAAAGATCAAAATTAATTTTGGAAACCTTAAGATATTCATGCTGCATGAACACTTCAATGTTACCAAAGTTTACTATTACAAAATTTCAGTACTGAAATAAAGCGTGTCTTGTGTTTCTAATGCTGATTTAGGGTCTGCAACAAAATAAATCTGAAAAATTTGGATTTCAGTTCCTACAAAAATTTAGCTTCCCATTTAGTTATAACCAGTCTGACTTTCACTTTTTTCCCTCTAGGTTTTTTTAGACTCCTTCCCTCATTACTGTTAGCCACAAACTCCTCCATATCCTGAAGGAAGAAGAGGAATTCTGTATAAACCCTACGAATTCTGCATCACTTACTGAAAAGTAGAGCCACCCTTAGAAATAATAGAGAGCTGCAGCTAAAAATCTTGAGAACAGCCAAAACTTAAAAAGAGAAAGACAGGAATCTGAAATATTTGCCAAGAGGGGCCTGTCAAGGGAAAGAATATGCTTACCAAAACAGTTGTGAGAATCCAAGCAAACATGTTCACTGCCAAAACTTTCTGTGGAAACAGCAAATTGCAAGCAGACATTGGAGATTATTTGCAGAAACAAATTCTGAATTTATTCCTGTGATCCTCTGGAAACCTGGTCTGAGAAGCCACACTGCTTCCACCACAAACCAAAGGCAGCACTTGGCACCTTACATGCAAACCAGAGTAACTGATCCAACACTCAGAAGACAAGTAATCACAGTGGATTGCTCTTGAAGGACCTGCAGATGAAATAGTGTTCATTAAAAGTACTTGCATGTCAACAAAATCACAAAGTCTGCACACGTGGGGGCACTGGGCAGCCCACGCTGAGACCACTGGAGAGGTTTCTTCGCAGTGCAGCTCTCCTACGCTGCTGCCCTGGGGCCCTGCTAAGGTAGGAAGGAAGGAAAAAGCTGTGAGCCACGTGTTACAGTACCTGGGGGTAGGGGGGTTGTCCATGAAAGGCCTCTAGTTTTTTCAGTCCCACTTAAGTAGGGCAGCGAAAAGGCCAGGGAGGAGCTGCTCTGCAGCTCAGACATTTACTGACAGGTAGAATGAGTTCCGTGAACAGAACAGAAAGCCTGAAGACCTGCAGCAACCATCAGAGGCTTGCAAACAGCACTGGGAAATGACACAGCCAGGCTTCTCTCTCTTTTCTCCCCTCGCCACTTTTTTTTTTTTTTTTTTTTGGGGGGGCGGGGTGGCGGGTGGGGAGGGAGAGGTAGAAAGGGCTTTCAAAGAGAACAGCTTAACAAAAAAGAAAGATCAACTGTTACATCTTGGTGGTATCAGTTGCAACACCACTTTCACAGCAACATGAGTATGCCCTATCATGCAATAATTAAATTTCAGCTTTCCTTGTTCACCAAGGATGATTATATTATTGAAACAGAAAAATAGCAAATGCTATAACCAACACTTACCAGGAAATGAAAAAAAACCTCAAGGTAAAAATCTTTATTGCTAAGTATGTAAATACAAACAGAGAGAATAATCCTTTAAAGAATGTTTTTACACTGTAGAACACAAGTTTTCTTCCTGTTTTCATTGGAATTATTAACTTCCCACAAGAGAGCTGGTGCATAATTGGGATCAAAATGTTACAACAAACATCTTACAAAGGAGTATTTTAAGAATAAATCTAACAGCTAGATTTCCTAAACCTTCTCTAGTATCACAGTCTCTGTTAATACACCTATAAATATTCTGGATTAAAATTAATTCCTGGTCAAGTATTTCTCCATCAGTAATAGAAATTATTAACAAGGTGGTTATAGCTGATGTATCAATACCTATTCACTTAAATTTGAAATTTTAGTGCTAACTTTTCAGCCTTTTTATGGGCATCCAAGGTAAGTAGTTGTAGAACTGATTGTATTTATTTTACATTCATTAATTATTTAAATACTTCTTAATATTAAATAATTTAAATTAAATAAATATTAATTAATTAAATTATTTAATTAAATACAGTTTAGTAAATTAATTCAGCTGTCCTTTGCTAAACGGAACATCTAGGGCAGCTCTACCAGCTCTCTTGGAACTACTCAGATGTACCTAGGTGCAGTTTGATTAGATTGGCACATATGAAAGAAACCAGAACAAGATCCTGTATTAAACTTGCCGTCTTCTCAATACACACCTTTATACTAGCACAATTTATTTTTGTAGCAAATATAAATTCTTTACTCACAGAACTCTAAAGCAGAAGCAGTTTCACAGGTAAAGGGGTCACCTCTAACACAGTTTATTACCTTTTCTTTATATAACCTTATTCCAAAGTAGAATTGTGAGCCCATACCAAGGAGGAATTTTGGGGTATTTTACATTCACTTTGATGACAAAGAAGTCATTCCTAAACAAATTAAGTTGGTCTTGGACATGACTGTAACAACAAGAAGGTATTGCACTAACTCTAAGACCAAGTTCAATATATTTACTAGCAAAGCAGCATGTTGGCAGTGTATTTAGAAACTCCTGCAGCGCTCACACTCAACAGAAAGATGAAGGACTTGGTGAACAGTCCTCTCCCTCTAGTTACTGTACAAGCACAAAATACAAGGTGAAGAAGCTCTATCTGCTGATAACTGCATTACCAACATTTGATGGAAAAGCAATCTGTGTCATTCATTGGGTTCTTCTTTTACTTATGCATCCCTGTCCCACCACCTCTGTCTGGATTCTGCAGTCACCTTCCCAAACCAGGGACTGTGCCCTCAGCTGCTTCATTAGCCTTTCCCTGCCACCAGCCCCATTCTAAGGTTTAACCAGCTGCAACCAAAGCCACTTTACCACAGTTCAAACACTCACTCAGGACCAAGCCATAAATTGACAGTGCAGTTTATAAACAAGAAAGGCATTTCAGAACTCTTGTTCCTTTCTACTAGCTACGTCATGTATTCGAAGACTGTGGGCATCTATCTGCCATGCAGACCTAATCTGTCTCTTCCATTGTATGGCTCGTTACAGCCTTTCAAAGGAGCCATCACGCTCAGTCTACACCAGCTCTATCCAATTCACTGAGACGCTGACACCTACTTTGATTTTTAAAAGAAGCTGTGCCCATATCACGACAGACAGGTCCATCTTGCATTTAGCAGTACTTAGAAGCACTGTAGTATGAAGAGTTGGGGTTTTTTCCTTTTCCAACCTCTCATTTCTTCTTTGAGCAAGGGAACTGAAAAATGTCATTTGAGAGAAATATTTTCAGTCAATTCACTGTAAGTATTTTGTATGCAAGTAATGCCATTTTTTTTGGTATCTCAAAAGACTTAACACTTAGTTTAGCTCTCATTTTTATAGCATGCGTAATTTATCTCTATATTGTAAATTAAAACTTCCAAGAGGCAAAAGCTATGTGATTTGAAGAGAACTGCTCATGCAGGTGAACTGGTTATCTAGAATACTGCATATTGGTTGTTTTGGTTAGTCATTCCAACACACTTGTTTTTTTTCTCACGAGTTTTGCTCATTTAAAAAAACTACTGCTCTTAAAGCAGCTTGTTTCAATCCCAGCAAATAAGTCCTCCTCTTCCTCAAAAGGACAATTTTCTCCAGGTAAAGATTTAATACCATCTAAGGATAGCCACTGTTCCAGGATGCCCAAAACAAATTATTGGGGAGTGGGGGAGTAATTTCCCAGCTGCACCACCTTCAAAGAAATTGGAGAGTATAAGTTTCTTTCCCTGTGTTCTTCCTTGGTGTAATACAACAAAATCATGATGATAGGCAATAGGCAATACTAATTGGCAAAGTATCTATGGAAGATTCACTTTACAAACATAACACTTTAGCCCCCCAGTTCTAAATAAAAGCAGGAGAATACAAATTTCACTCAAAGACAGAAGACTGTTGCTTAAGTTGCCAACTGGCACTTTTTAAATGGTATCATCATTATATTAATGCATATTAGATGGGGATGAGGCAGAAAAAACTGAGTCTTGCTTTCCTTATGTTTCCAGCATACAAATTCTCTCTTTTCCCCATGGGATGGAGTGCACCTATGGCTATGGTAACATACTACGGAATTTTTCTTGTGTGCTGGAAGAATTATGTGGCATCTGTTCTCAGGCATTTAACAACTACACGCCCCTCTTCATTGTTATCCCTTACATAACATGCATCGGGGCTATACTTTACCAGTGAAAATCTAGTCTATGATATGCTTAAGTTTTATTTAAACTGAAAACATGCACAGTCTCTTGTGCTTTCATAACTCAGGACTCTGCAATTCTAAGCAAAACCAAAATATATAACTGAGGGGGGTTTTGTTATTTGAAAACTGTTTGTTAGTGTTTATTCTTGCAGATGTACCATCATCTCATGCTACCATACTAAATTCTCTATAGACAGCATTTCCTATGATCCCTGTAACATTCTTTTAAATGGTAAGCATCCACTGAACTGTGTATACCTACAAGTGAACAGTTAAGTATGCTGTACACATTTTCTCATAATATTAAAAAACATTTTAAGTATTTTGTCCCTTTTATTTTAGCACTTTCCCAACCAAACACCTAGAAAATTTAACAGAACATTTTTTTAGGTTCATAAGTTTTCTCTAGGACCACAAAATCTGGCCAACAACGTTAGTTGCTTCTACTTACTTTTAAACTTTGAAATGAATAAATCATGTGTGATATTAGAAAAAGAAGAGGGCTGTACAGCTGAAATTAAGGATACGTTTTCACAATAAAAAGCGTGGCTGTAGCCCTTGTAGTAGCAAAACCAAAAATACTGTGGGTGGCACAGGCCAGCAAACATGATCTATTATATCCAAGCATCAAATCAGTTTTAGTTGCTACACTATGCCAAAGCCTGCTATAGCTTTGCTTATTGCTTTGTGCAATACTTAAAGCATTATTGAGCTACAAAACTCAAACGCATTGAGAATGAATACAGAATTTCATTTCTTATCTACCTTTAAGTCATCTATTAGAAAGATGCTGGGTTGGAGGTTCTTTTTATTGGTTTGGGGCTGGGGAGCAGGGTGTTCAATCAGAAATTCATAGGCCTGAAGTTCCCTGAAAAGAGCCATAATTTCCAAGGTTCATACGCTACCTAGACCAAAACCAGTCTCTTCTGGGTCTCGGGTATTGGTGCAACAACTGCCAAAATAATAAAAATGAATGGATATTTGTTCTGTATTTACACACAACTCACTACATAAATGCAGGGTAAGAAACAGATCACTAAAGCCATTTCTGAAGACACAGGAAAAAAATGCTTTTTAAATCAGTATGCTCCACAGGGGGTCACAAGCAGAACAGGCGTCAAGAGTGGCAAGCCAGGAAGTACAGAGGGATTTGGTTATGTGAAAAGAATCAAATCTTTTTTCATGCTCACTGCAGAGGAATAAGAGGTACCAAGGCTTGGTCTTAGTGTAGAGTATTGCAGGAGTGAAGGAGAGAAAGGGCTGTCACATCTCCATTGTTAGATTTCTTCAAGGACAGGCTGGAAAAAACATGTCAGAGATTATGAAAAGTCAGCCTTACCTTGCAGCACAAGGACGAGCTACATTAGTTTTTTTGGCCAATTCCAACTGTATTTTTCCATGATTCTGTGACCTCTGAGCTAGTTGACAGATTTGTATATTCTCTTTTTCAATTTTTTCTTCATGATAAAACAATATTAACTTTGTCTAGCATAAACACTAAGCTTTCCAGTGCAAATTCTGAAGTAAATTTGAATTTCCAATACATAGCAAAAAACACCTCCAAACAAAAACCTTCAAGGCATTATAAAGGACTTTATTTTTTTTTAAAGAATAAAATCAAGACTTTCTTGACTTTATGGGAAAGGATTTTTTATCCTTCTTATGATTATCTTTTTTCAGTCTATAGAAGCTAGTACTGCCTTTGAAAGAATGCATGGTATGGGAGGGACATAGAAGTGTCTAGTGTGAGAAAGTTATAAATACATATTTTATTAACATCTTTATTACTGTGATTAACAATAGGATGATACTTGACAAAGCACAGCTTCAGAGTTGCATCCTTCAATTGCACAATAGCAGTTCTGTGCTCCCCTGTTGAAGAGAGACTTGAACTACCAGAGATGGTCCAGCAGAGGACTACACAGATGATGAGGGGACTGAAGCATCTCCCTGATGAGGAAAGGCTGAAGGAGCTGGGCCTGTTCTTCGGGGCAAGTGTCAACAGGACTGGGACCAGCTCCTTTCAGTGGTGCCCAGCGACAGGACAAAGGCCAACAGGCACAAACTGTAACACAAGAAGTTCCATCTGAATATGAGGAAGAACTTTACTTTGGAGGTAACAGAGCACTGGAACAGGCTGCCCAAAGAGATTGTGGAGTCATCTTCTCTAAAGATACTCAAAACCTGCCTGGACATAACTCTGTGCAACCTAATCTAGGAGAACCTGCTTTAGCAGGGGGTGGAACCAGATCATCTCCAGAGGCCCATTCTGATTCTGTGAAATGCAATGTTGAATGAACAGCTATCAGATGTGATGTAACAAGCTACTTCATGAGCTCTTCACTGGGCCCCCAGCTCTGTCAGGAATCACCTGCACAAAGACAGCTGCTGATGAGCATCATTCCTCTCAGATCAGCAAAGAACCACAAAAGCTATGAAAAAAAGCTTCGTACAAGGAACTGTAATGCCTGAAATTCTAATTTTCATAATGCCATCTAACAAAAAACAATCAAAGGGTGGCAGTGGCCATTGCATGATTCTGGTCCCCAGAATACATCAAGTACTAGAAGATCTTTTGGCAAAATTAGTCAGAAAGTAGACCACAAAAAAATATTGCATGAAATTGAGTTGACTATACTGAAAACGACAAACTGAACAATTCAGACTGAAAAAAAACCAAACAAAAATCCTGGAGCTAATTTAACAAGGCTAATGCTATCATGGAAAATATTTTTTTAATTAAGAAAATGAGAAGTTGCTGGCCAATACCAGAAAACAAAATACAGCTTTTTGGCAATAAGACTTAAGCCTTATCATGTTATGTATGTAATGTTAAACTGATTCAATTTATATATTCTTTCTGAAAACATTAAGAGCCTGATGATTCAAAGACTAAGTAAACAGGTGAATAACATACAACACATTAGACATTTAAGTTTTCTCTTTATGAGGTCCCACTAACAGTTATTACTCTTTTTATTGTGTATTTAATTAATCATCCTTTCATGAGACTTTTTCTGTATTGTGGTAAGTCGTCCTCCATACACTGAAGATGACTTTTGATTTCTGCAAAGCAGTTTAGGTTTCTGTGAAATCCCAAAGACTTAATTTAATCAAAACTTTGATTATCTCAGCCTTAACGTCAAGCTTAAATAAAATAGCATAATTGTATAAATAAAACCTGCAATTTTTTTTAAACACGATTAAGCTAAATCTTATTTTGCAAAGAGCCACTGCCTGTAATTGCATGGGTTTTGGTATCATTCAGGTAGTCTGATTTTCTTTATTTCAGAAATATTTCACAATGATATAAGTTTTGCTTTTGGAATTTGTGCCATTTTTTCCTCTTACAGTCTTACTAAACTTTCTTTTGCCCTTTTGGGTAAAAGCAACTCCATTTTCATTCAGTTTCATTCAACTGCTTTGTAAAACAAGTTTATAGTAGAAATGGAGAATACACCCAGAAGCCAATACATATATAAAAGTCTTAAATATTCCTATTAAAGACTTCTCATTCTGCGGGGAATAACACAGTCCCTGTCTTTTATAGTTTCTTTCTTCAGATTTAAGTGGCAAAAGCAATGAGAGGGTGGGGGCAGAAATCAGAGTGCTTGCTAAAACGCTGGCAGTAGCTTCCAAAACTGCACTCTTATGAAGAAATGAGGAGTCATCAAATTTGAAATGCAACCTATTAATTAGTTTAGAAGTACTGTATTCCAGAATTAAGATCCAGACTAAGCCCCATGCTTTCAAGTACTGAGTCTTGGAATTTTAGCTCTTCATTGATAGAAGAGTGTCAATACATAAACCAAATCCTAGCATAAATTCTCTTCCATGCACTCTCTTGATTACTGTGACTCCTCTTGGTTTGTTCCTCATTCTGCAGTAATGCTTAACATGACTAGAGAAATCACATCTGTTGGCTGCAACAGCCATCCCAAAAATCCTAAAAATCACAAGACACACCCTGGAATCATGGAACTGACTAAAAACATATTTTCAAAGCAATACACAAAAAAATCCTGTTTGTATCTGCCACTGTTCTTAGTGCATGCTACAGAAAAGCAAACTAAAATAAAATCAACTACTCAAAATGTGATTTTGAATACGAGAACAGATAGGATACGGGGATGAAAAAATCCCCTCTTTTCTTTTTCTAGAGGATTTGTCAGTCTTGCAGTGCTTTTCACAGGCTTCTTAAGTAACTGTCATTTTCAGATGTCACTTGCAACTAAAGACTGACTGTTGATGTGACCTTCATTCAGATCTTTTTTCACTAGTCAGAAATACTGATTTTTTTCAGAGATTAAGCATTTCCCTTCTTCCTCTTAGGCTCTAAGCCTTTTTTAGCACATGCAAAGTCATCTGGGGTGAAAAGCAGGAGGTAGAGTCATCAAGGAATGGCTACCATGCCAACATTCACATCTAGAGAATTAAATAAGGAAGAAACAGGTCTGTAGTCAAGCTAGTACCTGTGAAAAAGGCATTACAAAGCTTAATATGTCAAATTTTAAATAGCCAGTAATACGTGCCATTTATATGCAAGTAGGGTTTATCCATTGCTCAGAGGAGATAAAAGCACTAGTCCCCTGCTAGTGGTAAGCCACTAGTAGCAAGTATCCACTCAGTAGAGGTCAACAGCAATTGAAATACAAATAAATTTTGAAAGTGTAACTAACAAATTCGCAATAAATAGTTAGCATTATTTTCTACCAGTTTTACAAAGGCAGAAGAGAAGGTTTTATACCTGTATGTTTTCATTTGCATTTAGTCTGCAAGGCGGATATATATTTACATGAAAATTAAAAGTACTGTTTCACACGTGTTATACTGAAGCTTCCGGGTCAGAACATGGTTTTAGTTGTACAAGGCACCGTATACACACGTACCAAAAAGAGAGCACCTACTCATTTAAAAGCCTGTAACCAAAGCACTTGAACGAGTACTTGTGAAAGTAGCCAACTGAAGTAACAGAAAGGGGTAACAAAACAGGTCACAGAAAGATACTTGCCCCAGCGCATAAGTCTTTCAGACTGTGACACAGAATGTTATATGCCTAAATCATATTTATCTTTTACAAGTTACTAAAAGTCCCTACTGTTCAATGAAATTAACACCCGATCTGGAAATACCGAAGTTATTCACCTACAAGAAAGTGACAAAACACTCTACCTGACAAGTAATCTTCAAGTTGCAGTGTGTTAAGGTAGATTTTCTCAGGCAGTTTCCATTTAAATCACAGAAGTTCTAGCAAAGTCAACTGGCCTGTGCACAATGAAGATTAGTGATAGGACAAACTCAATTACTTTCTGTTAGGTTCATCTCTTCCCTGTAAAGTTTTTTGATATACTACCCTGTCAGCACTGCCTAAACTGCTTTCCAGCAAAGCATGGGTACATGATCAGTCTCTCTCACACGTGGGTACAGGGAGTTCTCCCAATCTGTTGGATGCCAAGCTGGTCTTATTTTAAATTCCCCATGGTGGGGAACCATTTAGAGAAATTCTCAGTTGCCAGTTTGCATTTCCTCTCCCTCTCCAGTCTGCATCTCTTTCCCCCTACTGCTTTCTTCTATTTGGTTTGACATCTAGTAGCAGGCTTCCATTAAGCATAATTGCTACTAGTTATGCTTTGGAGTGTTGCATTAATCATTATCACATTAGCATATAAGCATTTTGTGCTCTGGTCATAATTTGTCTTCCTTCATCTATTCTCCATACCTTTGCGAGAAGCCCAACTTTGTGCATGCTTTCTTCGTGCTGCTTTTGAGTTCCTTCATATTCCTTCCCAAAGGTTCAGCCCTCTACAACAGAAGCATCAACTCACTGCCTAGTGTGACATTTTGCTTGTTGCTTTATCTTATCAACAGTCTAGGCTATGCTTCTGAAGATGACACTTTGGTTTTGTGTCACACTGCCCAGGCTTCTCTGGTGCAACAGCTGTCATTAGCTCCAGCTAGCTGCCATTAGGTCAGCTAGGAATCTGCCTGTGGAGAGAGAGAGAGAGTCACTTGCTTATTCAGCACTCTGAGCTGGAGACCTCAGCTGGACAGCATAGATGCAGTTTATCACTTATGAAATATGCAGAGTGCATCTGAAGAACTTTTTAAAGGCAGGATTCTCCAGCATAACTAGAAAGAATTATCATGGAGCAATTCTTCCAGCCACCCTAATTTCAAATCTGAAGCTCTGAATGGAGGAACACCTTTCTTCCTTACTTATGGTCTCTCTACAGCAAAACAGGAGCTATAATACTCAGGACACCAATCCCTCAAGCTTTCTGGTTTTTTGCTATTCATACTGTAACTTGACTACAAGATCAAACCATGAATGATGTGACACTGCGCTAGATTTGGCTAAAGCAGATCCTTCACCAGATTTTTATTTTGCATCGAAGTTAGGTGATCAGCACTTAATGCACCGATTTTTTTTCCAGTGAAGTTATACTTCAGCTCAATGCCAGTTATCAAGACATTGACTGGTTCCATATAGTAAGCTCCAATTTTTCAGGTTTTTTTAACCCTAAATTGAAGAGCAGGAGAAAATATGAAAGTACATAACAGGAGTGCCTAAGCTTTGCTATGCTAATAGCTTTAGGATGACAAAAATCCTCCTATAACTCACTGCCTTGGTCTATTTCACACTTTTAGTGGATTTAACTTAAAAAAATAATCATGTTAAAAGTCCAGTTACACTTATATTATTTTGGAATAAATACCGTAGAACAGAACAAACTTGTTTTTATTTTTTATCAACTAGCATCTGTCACTGCACATGCATTATAGCCACTCTCTACTGTTAATAAACCTAAAAGCATCCAAGTGCCTCCTTGGCTACACGACACTTGGGCAACCCCAACAGGTCTGTCTCGATGCAACACAGTATCCCCCGATCCGGCCAGCTACACAGGCGGCGCGCCCCACCGCGTGGCTGAAACTGGTACCACAAAAACAGTTTCACTCAACCCTAGAATTACTGGAGTCTACTTAAAGTGGACCCTAGATACTAGTCTGCTTAGCTAGCCAGAGAAAAGAAGTATGCTGCAACCACTCCATCACCTTAATTTCTTAGCTTTTTTTAAAAAAAATAATGACCTAAGAACTACTCTCATCTGGTTTAAGCACCACGTACTTGGCAACAACTCCTGCACTTCTGCCTGCCAGGTGATGGGTCCCAAGAAGCTCTTTTATACATCATCTTTGATGAATTACCTCAATTGTCTCTCACCTGCTATAGTTTGAAATAAGTTTTGTAACTAGAGATCAGTTTAGGTATTCAAGCACAAACAAAATATCCAGACAAATTAGAAATAAAAATATTAGATCCAGAATCAAAAGGCAATGAATAATGCCAAAAAAATGTACACTTTTCTGGTTTATTATGACTCACCTTTTTATTTATAAATGGAACAAAGCTCTTTGGCTTGACATCTTTCCCTAAATAGCTGCCCTGCAAACCCAACCTGCGATCTGGAAGATTTAACAGTTTATGATGTAATCCATCAAAAAAGTGTGATTGGGAAAGTTAGCTTTCTTTTCTATTCTCAGTGTAATGCACATTGCTTCCCTCCAGTACTACTTTCAAGCATCACCAAGACACAGAAGAGTTATCATCATGTTACCACTGATTGCGTGTGGTGAAAAGCTTCTGAAGTAGCAGGAACAGGAATTAGTATTACAACTGCGAAATAAGACTGTGATACTGGCTCATGCAAGCTCCTACCTGAAAAAGAAGTTCAAAGCAAAGAACAACCACTTATATTAGTAATTTGATTTGCTATCTTTAGCTTAATACTTTGTACAGAAGACTGAAATAGCTGTATCAAGAAAGACAGGCTTCAGAGTATAGTCAGTCATTTTGTCACAACAGGAAGGACACTGGTTAAAATTTTCTACTTGGATGTCATTGATCACAACCATATGAGCCTCCTGTTTATAACAGCCTACTTTACACCTAGTTTTGGTTTCAACTGCCCTTTTTGGTCCTTCACTCATGAAGTGTCAACACAGAAACAGGCAACAGAGTAAACCAAGCTCGCTGCCTCCTATTAACCTGGAACTATATTGATGAGATTCAATTTTTAATGCTTCCGTTAAATATATTAAAACTATGACTTCAGAGATAATAGGAAAAACTTAAAAACTTCTGTTAATGTTACATAAAATACAAAGTTCTGTTTATAATGTTATTTGGGGAAATTTGTCATCATATTTGCAATTTTCCCCCCCCAAAGCAAGTAGCAGAAACATGGAAATTAAGTTATTTTAATTGCAGGATCGCAGTAAGACAGGTACCCGACTACAAAAAGTAAAATACAAACCAAACAGCCTATTCCTATACTGAACTAGGGCCCTAATATGAACACTGGCCTATTTCAGTGATGCAGCTTGCAGAACACTAGAATTCTGGGGAAGTGTTGTTTATTCATTAAACAATCTGGTCACTTTGTGAACTACCAGAATTACCCACACAACTCACATGGAAGTGTTTACCTTGTACACTCAAATCTGTAACCTAAGATTTAGGGTCTGTGCTACAGCCTCGGTATAAATAACATGACCTTATGTTTCAGCATTCCTACAGTTATCAACTAGATATATGAAGAGGTTTAGCTCATTAAGTCCCACCAAGTCTGTTAAACACATTATCATGTTAAGCCTTCCTTTCACGCACAGAATTCCCTCAACTTTAGCTTCACATTATTTGCCAGGCAGCCAAGTGAGCTCCAAATCAGGAAGAGGAAGGCAGTCTTTGCTAGAGCCAATAGCTTGTACCACCGGAACAGTTACCAACAAGGCAAAGGGCAACGAAGACTCAGAATCATCACCACATCTGCTTCCAGCGTTATGAAGTGGGTGTTGCCTGAAAAAGCTACTGGCCTAGGACAGCAGGGTAATCACCAGCTGAAAACGTTCAGTGATTCTGGCCACTTGCAGAGATGAGTGAAAAGTGCTACGGCACACTTCAAGGAAAAACTCCTTCATGGGATGCTCACATAGCAGCTTGTACTTGGAAAACTTCTCAGCTCAGCACAAATATGACATAGACAAAGCCAGCATATAAATTAATACACCAATATGAAAACAAACTGATCAAAGCAGCAAATTTAGCTTTTCAGTTACTTGTAAGACATTGCTATTAATCCTGGTCTGAAAGGGCCCAACAAACTGTTGCCAAAACTCAAGTGAGAGAAAGTCATCAGTACTACCAGTCCAGGTCAGGGAAAACTGGCTTCAATCAAGCCAGGTGTTTGTTTTCAGAAAGGTGAAGGCAGAACAATCAGTCTCAGCAGTGTTTTCTCCACTAGTTTAGACTAAGACTGTATTAACAACAAATGTCTACAACACATTTCTAAAAATAAAAAGATTTTGGTTTAGCATAGCTCGCAGACACAAGAGGCAGACTTCAACCTTCTTGGCATACACATTTCCAGTTGCTGCAGAGCAGCATTCTCCAATGTTTCTAAAAAAAAAAAATTATTCTCTGTTGAAATCCTGAGATCCATGGGCAAATCCAGCCTTCCTAAGGAAGGCTTTAACACTCCTTCATTTAAAGGTTCAGTGAGAAGTAGCAAATATTACCTCTGCCAGTTGCTTTAACTAATGCTTTTGCCTTACCTATTTTGCACACACACTCTAGTTCTCAACTACTCTAATAGAACCCTGTGTGGGCTTGGACACTTAAAACTCACAGCTTTATTGTGGAACTACAAACAGTAAACAGCTCAGCACCTCATCCCATTTTTGAAAGCTAAAGCTGAGCATAATACGTAATGACAAGCCACTAAAAACCGATCTGAAACCAGAGATCTTAGTGCGGCAAGACTTACCAAACGGCACACAGGGAACACAAGAACTACAATTAATCTGATCTAACTGTGCAACTCAAGTTGGTAGAACGAAACAGGTACTGCAACAACAGATTTCAGTCTCAGCAATTCAGTGCAGATAACGGTAGAGCTCTAGTAGAGACTGATGTGACTATTTAGTACAAAGGCTCTTAGAACTCGTTTTATTTTCCTCACTACTTGATCCAATACACAAGATTTAATTTTGCCTAAACCCAAATAGTGAAAAACTTCTAAAGTGTGTGAAGACTTTCAACCGAGGAATCTGCACATGGCTAGTAAGCCTACCTACCTCATTTGTAATCAACTAACCAGAACTAAATGTGACAAACCAAGTACACTGCAACAGGTGGACTTAACTCCACTCTCAAAACATATGAAGTTTAACAGATTACTTTACAGGACTAGTATTACTGCCTACTTTAGAGATGAGGTTTTGTGGACTTGGAAGTAACACCAAAGATTACAAAGCAAAGCTCACAGTGCTTGTACTAGTCTTTCAACAGCTATTACACTTTCCATTAATCTTTCCAGCTGTTTTGTAGGAATTCATACTAAGGCTAGTACCTGCGTGTAGCAGGCAAGTTGTAAAGATGACACCATACACACACTACGAAACAACACAAATATAGCTTCAGTGCTGCTGGTTTTTTTCTTTTTAAGGCATATCAATACTGTAGAACTACTGTTTGTCTGTATCAATTTGTTGGGGTTTTTAAGCAGTGCATTTTCAGAAGTGAGACAGCTTGAAGACAAAAAAAGCTACCACATCTAGTAAAGCAGCAGCAGACAGCCAAGCTAGCAGTATTAACAAAGATATGCACAGGTAAATTAGTAAGCACTACAGGCAAGAACCTACAATATGAAGTTTAAAAGCAAGATGATGCAGCAAGAAGATTCAACAGAGTGTTATCATAGGAGTTTTTACAAACCAGGTCTACAACATTCCTTACTTCCATTTATGAGTTTCAGGTCCTAAATACCACAACTCGGCTTCTCAATGACTAGCTAAAGAATAAAAACCACATAACTCCAACCTGCACCAACTTAATTCCTTTACAATAGTATAGCAGAAGTAATGCTCACAGCTCACTTTTGGCTACCATGTACCTGAACAGTTGAATATTCCAAGTAGGAGTTATGTACACAAACATGCAAGTTAAATAAATGAAATGCTCCACTTTATTAAGAAACCAAAAACACAAAACTGAAGAGTTCAAGGCTTCATGTACCCAACTACTACTGAGAAATGTTATCTTAGTTTTGTTTCCTAGCAGTACTAATATCGACCAAGATTTATCTCTACAAGGTAGTGTTAAAGCTGACATCTTCCACCATTTGTGCTGTAATAAGCTAGCTTCAAGTTAAGAACTTGGTGCAGCTACAGTTAAGTCTAGCTATTTACATAAATGTGGTTTTAGTTAATATGCTGTTCTGTAGCCAAGAGCTCTTGTAGCTGAAACAACAACTGTCTTCTAGTTAGTGAATTTTAAGATGCTCAGTTTGTTTCATCAGCTGTAAGTCTACTGAATGAAGTTCCATGCAAAGATACAAGTTTTAAGTCATCTAACAGGCCTAGATGCCATTTGTTTCTGGCTACTAGAAATACACAGCTCTGTGAAGGCATGTCGTAGAACCTATTAAAAGACAAGACTGTATCTAATGGTAGCACATGCAAGCTGAACTAGATTTTTTTTTCTCTCAAGACACCCTTCAGATCACAAACATTCCCATTTGCATAGGAATATTGATTCAATCACACTTACCAGCCAAGTGTTCACTGCTTTAGTTTTACCTGGCAGTTAGTTCAGCTTTCCTCAGGTGCTTAGATTATATGCTTCAGGAAATCAAGGGAAGGTTAACCATTAGCTCTGATTTAGCAAGAGGAGCATAACATGAGAAGCAGGAAGGGGAATAGAGAATGAGAAATGCAGTTAAGAACTGAGTGTTAGCCTCAACTGAAGAGCAGAAGACACTTTGAAGAGTTTTCCTAACAATGCATGAAAGTTCACTTGCTTAGAGATACTTGAAATACAACTTTATTATCTAAACAAAAAAGAATGGGAATGACAGAAACAAGATTTACACTTAACACTTTGATGTGACTGCAGCAGTCTTATATTTGAAACTCAAAAGGGGAAGTAATTGCAGTCCAAAAAACAGCTAAATATGCAGATCCAAAATATGAAGGTGGGTTTTTTTTGTTTTGTTTGGTTGTTTTGGTGGGTTTTTTTTTGTTTGGGGGTTTTTTTTGGGTTTTTTTTTGCGGTTTTTTTTGTTTTTTAAACTGCCACATTCACTCCGAAGCCCATTCATCTCTTTCAGCATCCCAAAGATTAAGCACATGTTCTGCTCAGCTAGATAATAAAGTGGCAAACACGCTGCACCACTGACATCACAGGACAGTTGCCTATAAAACTAGACTTCTGACGCTGGGCTCCAGCTTCATCCCTCACAGATCATCATCTTCATCTGGCAGTGCAGTGGTTTGAGCAATCTGGAATAAATAAGTTACACTTAAGAACTGTTCTTCAATTATTTGCCCCAGCAACCCAAACAATCATATGACCTTTGTGCCCTTCTTCACTTACCTGTAAGTCTTGCTCATACTGTGCTGCCAGTGCTGGGTCCATAACAACTTCAGGTGGTGCAAGAGCAGGCATGGCAACAAACTCCAAGTTTGGATCTCCAATTAGCTTTCTAGCAAGCCAGAGGAAAGGCTTCTCAAAGTTGTAGTTACTCTTAGCTGAAATGTCATAATACTGCAAAAAAGGTACATAAAAAAAGACACCTCTGATATTTAGGGCATACCAAGATGAACACACACATAATCAGCTCTACTTTTACCTTAGTATTCTTTTGACCACATGACTTCTGTTTATGCTTTCAGAAAGTCATGATCTACGTGCCCAGAAACATACAGTTTCAGGTAAATAAGCAGCAATAACTGAAAAGGTATCCAATCTGATCAAAGATGGAACTCTTAGGAGGCAACACTGCATCTATCTTTTTCCTGTGACTTGATCTACTTTAGTCTCACTTCTGTCATCTGGCGAGATTCTGAGCAGCAAAAGGAAAATGCACACAAGCTCTTTAAGAACTTACATAGCTTCTGCTCAAGCACAGAGGTGATCATCTTTAACATCACCACTTCCCTCTTCCCTGAAGTTAGGTTCAAACAGCCAACAGGATGTAAAGCTGAAATAGTACAGCCCGCAGTGACAAAGGCGGAACACTATTACTGCATAGAACCCAACTTCAGTCGGATCCAACAAATTCAATTCCTACAAACTCATGCCAACATACCTGGAGATTCTTCTTCCTGTGGAAGACAATGGATTTTGCCTTGACTTTTCTGTCCTTAATATCCACTTTGTTGCCACACAACACTATAGGGATGTTTTCACATACTCGTACCAGATCTCTGTGCCAGTTAGGTACATTCTTGTAAGTAACTCTTGATGTTACATCAAACATTATGATGGCACACTGAGCTGCAAGAAAATAGTCAAGAGTTACATCAGGAGAGTAAGCAGTATTTAAGACTGGAGAGAGAAGAGAAACAAACAGAAATCCCACATTAGGGTTAAGCGTCTTCATTAACTTTTCCCCCTCAGCTACACAGTTTGAGAGCCCATGTTTTGTTAACAAGTTCAACACACAAGTCCACAGAACTCAGCCCATGACCACACTATTTCACTTTGTTAATGCCCAGTCTTAAAGACCAGCCAGTTCTATGAATGCAACTGTCCCACTGCATAACCCTGTTGCATTGTATGAGAACACACAAGGATTAGGAGTCAACTTTGATTTACACAAATACCTGGAATTAGTTAACATCTATTTAACTAATCTCAGGCACCCTATTGAGGCTTTCAAGTAGGTTGAGAGCTTGTAGTTCACATTTCAGGATGCCCTTGTCCCGAACAGTTCTTCAACAAACATGGGGGCTTGACTCGATCCTGGCATTTCTAAAGTAAAAGCCATGATGTCAAACTAGTAATCCCTTGCAAAGTTTGAAAGGTGACTGAAATACACAAAGAACAGAGCTTAGCCAAGAAGAGTACGGGACACTACCAAGACTCCTTTAGAAAAGATGACTAGACTCTGGCATGGAGATGTACAACTTCACTGTCATATCTAAAATCTTAACAGTTTTGTGTGTTTCAAGTCCTTGCCTCAGCACAGTACACTTATACAGATATGAATTGGTACTAACTGAGTAAGTTAGTATTATGAGTATGAATAAGGTGCACCATTACTCCTCATTAATACCAAAGCCTGCAAGAGCATAGTGAAATACCATCTTAAGATGTTCCTGCATCAGCACAAGTTGGACGGCAAAGGAAATTATCATAGCTACATGAGAAGTGTGAAGACCCAGAAACTAGCTCATCACTGCAAACCACACTAACAGCTTTCAAAGTGGCCAACATGAGTAGAATGAAGGATTCAACTCTAAAAGATACAGAATATTCCCACATATACATTTATCTTACCTTGGATGTAATAGCCATCTCGCAGCCCACCAAATTTCTCTTGGCCAGCTGTGTCCCATACGTTAAATTTAATAGGGCCTCTGTTAGTATGGAACACCAGGGGATGAACTTCAACACCCAGCGTTGCTGTAGTAATAAGAAAAAACAGTGCACTTAGAGATGCAATTCATGGCCTGCTAACTGATACTAAATCTCTAATGTTTCTTCAGACTTACCTACATACTTCTTTTCAAATTCACCGGTCAAATGACGTTTTACAAATGTTGTTTTACCAGTGCCACCATCACCAACCAGAACAAGCTGTTGACAGACAAAGGGAAAAAGAAGTCAGAGCAATACACTTGCAGAGACATTTACCAGTCATTTTAGTGTTAAATACTAATTACTACTACAAAGACTTCAGCTCTACAAGATGCTGTAAACAAAAGACTGAATTCCTGACAAAGCAACTCACTGTACTGGGACCCAATTTAAGCCTATTGTACTACAACTCCACTCAGACTTACCCAGTTCCTGTAGCTGAAAACTCCAATGCACTCTGAATATGGTTCTACTAAACTAGAAGTGACTGTATCAAGAATAATATGGAATTTCAACTTGAATGTGACCATATTTTGAGGGGAGCTCATTTAAGCACCTAAATTGGAGAAATCCACTGTAATCTTACATTTTAATAAAAAAAAAACCCACCACACAAAAAGCCCCCAAACAACTGTACTACTAAAAGCTAGAATACTGTAGCCAAGTGCTGTAAGAAATACAAGTAGCAGCCTTTCATGAAGCAGTCTTAAGGACTGCCAGCAAAATAAAGAACACCACACAACACACCACAAAACTCTGCACCACGACGTTTGGAAGTTTTCTTCACTAAACAATTGACATGTAGATAATAAACAGAAAACAGACCATTCTAATGCACTCTAAGCACTTTTTGCTGTGAACTTCACTTGTGAAATTTAAGTTTTATTACACTACAAACAACATCAGATTGACACTGTGCAACAGAATATTTTTTTTTTACAGGTTACAGCCATATTACAATAAACTAACTGCACCATTAATGAAAGACCATCACTTCAAAACGAAACCTCCCATCCACGTTAGCACTCGAGTCAGTCGTGCTGCTTCTCTACTGAAGGGCAGGTGTGGATGGTGTGCGTGGAGAAGAAAAAAAAGAAAACAAAACACCAAACCACTCCCTTACCTTAAACTGCACTTGGGGCTCTCCTTGGGCGGCCATGCTGGGTCTGCAGGGGAAATGGAAGCATGTGAGCTCACAACAGGCGAACTGATTCAAGTCCCAGCCGGAAGGGGCCGGGCGCCGTTCGCGGCTCCCAAATCGCCTCCTGCGCGCCAGTCGGCGCCGCCGGCGCGGAGGCTGGGCCCACACCGCCCCCCGCCCGCCAGCAGTACAGCGCGCGTGGTCCCGGGCCCATTCATGGGGCAGGAAGCGCCTCCACATTTCCCCACACGCGGCGGGAGCGCGCGCGGCAATGGCGGCGGCGCCTCCCTCCCGCCCGCCCCTGCAGCCTGGTAACGGCAGGCTGCCGCCGCACTCCTCCGCCCCTCGGGCCCCGGAAAGCAGAGACGGGGACGGGGCCGCCAAAGGCGCCTCAGCGAAAGCCAGCCCCCGCCTCGCTCCGCACCAAGTCCTCTCCGCCCGCCCAGCGCCCCAGCCCCCGCGGGAACCTCGCCCTCCGGCCGGGCGGTGTGTGGGGGAGGCCGGCGCGGATCCTCCGGAGCTCCCCGGCGCGACCTCCCGCCAACCCGGCCTCAGCCCGCCACCAGCCCCCGCCGACGGGCCTGGCGCGCGCTCCCCGCCGCGAGCCACCATGACTGAGCAGCGCGCACCACCTCCCCTCCCCCCGCGGGGCCGGGCCGTCGGAGGCCCCGCTCCGCTTCACCCGTCCCGGCGCCCGGGACGCAGCCAAGCACGGCTACCGCCCTCCCGCTGCGGCAGGGAGAGGCCGCCACCCAGGGCGGGTAACGCGGCAGCACCGCGCGCTCGGGCCCGGCCTCGCCGCGGCCCGACCCGCCTCCCGGCCCCGCCGCCGAACACCGGCTAAGGGCGGCCGCCACCCCCACCGCTCACGCCCTTCGGAGCGGCCGCGCTCTCTGCTGGAAGGAGGCGGAGGGCGCCCTAGCCCCATTACCTTTCGCGAGGCTTCTCACCGCGTCGCTCCCCTCCGTGACTGGGCGCTAGGAAGATGGCGGAAGCGCGGTTCAAATACCCGGAGAGCGACGCCGCGCGGCCGCGGGGAGGAGGAGGGGCCGGCCGTCACGTGGCGGGGGCGGGCGGGAGGGCGCGCGGCGCCGAGGGCCCGTCCCGCGCCGGCCGCCGTCCGGGGGGAGTCGCGAAGCGCGGCTGGCACCGCCCGGCGCGGGTAGCCCGCCCGGCGACCGGGGCCAGCGCCTGGTGCCGCAGAGCCCCGGGTTCTGCCGGGGAGGGGCCCGGGGCGCGCGGCAGCCGCCCCGCGCGACCCTTCGCGTCTAGTCAGAGTGCGCGCAGGGCCGCAGCCGCACCCGGGAGAGCGCGCGCCTTCGCCAGCGCTGCCTTTGCGGCCCCTCATCGCCGCTCTTCAGCCCCTCGCACAGACGCACTGCGCTCCCCGGAGTGCGCTCATTAAAATAAAGCCGTTTCCTGAGCCCTGGAAGGTCTCTAACCTCTCAAGCCCAAACTTCAGTGGAACAAAGCTGTTGAAAAACCGACTGTCAAAGAGCCTAAGTGTTTCGCCTAGGTCTATAAATGCCAAGTTCATGGGTTCAAACTGACTTTTAAGGTCTCCAGTATTTCTTGCTCCAGTATACTGAAAACAAGTTCTGTGTGGTCTATATAATCTTTCTTGGTGCACCCCATAATCGAGAATAAATAACGGATTATTATTTCTTTAAATATCTCTGGATTGAATTAACAAAATATTTCATGGCAGGTCTTGTATACAAACATCTCTCTTGTTCATTTTCTACAGACCTAGCTACAACATACAGGGAAAGTTTTACAATAGCTGCACTATGCTCTTAATTTTTGCTTATTTGATAGCATAATGCCAATCCAAATGTTGCATAAGATTTTGGAAAAATCACTGGCTTCCTGAATACGCCTTCACTTTTTTGGATGAGTTGGGTTTGTGGCTTGTTGAGAACTTTTGCTGATCACCTCTAGGTGTCAGGAAGGGTATTTTTCAGAACATGCAACTCATCTAGTTTTTCACAGCACAATGCTATCTTTATAAAACCCTTGTGAATTTGCCTCTCGACAAATAAGCATGTATTTATAAATAGGAACCCATAAAGCCGCATTAGTGGAGTTTGGCAGTTTTTAACACTATAAACACTTCGGGGGGGGGGGGGGGGGGGAAGGCGCATAATCTGCAACTGTATACAGCACACTTCGTCTACTTTAAAAACTTCTCCAAATTGTTACAAATCTACTAGTAAACTACTTCTTTTTCTGTGCAAACCAAATAGTAGCACTACATAATACTTTATTTTGAAAAAATTAAAATAGATTTCTAATTAAAAAGTTCCCTGTCATAGCATTTGAGCTCCTGGAAAATACTTATTTTGTTGTTACGGAGGTAAGTTAAATTAGGTGGAATCTAGTTTTTATCATCATGTATAAGTGTTCAGTTCAAAGGATCCACAAAACATCCACCCCATTCAGCAAAGGCAACAGAACACTTCTTAGCACTCACTCATCAGCAGCCTTAGATCACTATCTAAGAGTACATAAGGTATCACTGGATGATTTGCAGAATAATTACTTTTAAGTTTCCTGAATCTTGACTCAGGTCAACTGTGAACAACCTTAGCAACTCACTGAGGCAGATAAATACACAAAGAAAAAGGCAGCCTTTACTAAGTAAGCCTCTGAAGATGCAAATGAGGAATGGTGTAAAAGGCAGTACCGGAGATAAAGAGAACTAAACAACATATTTGAATACAACTGCTATATTAATAGGAAGCAAGATCATTTTGAGGCAACAACATTCGCAAGCAAGCAATGAAAAGGACCATATTTGTACTTCCCAGTTAAAGCAGCGGCTGCAGACACGTCTCTGGAATACAAGCTCTGGCAGGAACGCAGATCTGCACACTGGCATTCAAGGCGACACTGGAAATTACGCTGAAAGGTTTGAAAAGGAAACTAGTCACGTTCAGCATAGGTAGGTAAAATGGATTGTACAGTAGCAAAATGCAATCAAAATATGTATTCCAAAGACAAAATTTACTCATTTTTTCACCAAGTTAAAATGTGTCTGACTCTAGGTTTCGTTAGCAGACTACACTCTTGGAAGATAAGCATTTACTAGGTCAGTGATGAAGGGCTGATACAGATACACGTATTTTCAGAAACCAACAATTCAGCCATTTAGTGCCTTTGAAGTGGCTTACATTGCTAATTCAGGATCTTTAAATTCCTGATCTATCACTGGAATAAAATTCTTTAAATACATGAGGAAAATTATGCATTGCATTGTTATGCTCAGTACCCAAAAGTAACTTTTTTTAAAATTTGTGGTTGCTGAACATGTAGTCTAGAAGATAAAGTCTATTTATGATAGCACTGAGATACAAATTATTACAGGTAATTGCCGTCTGAAGTAGCAGTTCTCAGCAAGCACCTAAGAACACAATACCACTGCAGATTTTCTGCCTTCCACAGTATGTGCATGCTCTATTTCCTAGAAACTCCCAGGCATTTAACACATATCTATTATTGTACGGATTTAGGACTCCAGTGAAGGGTGGTTTACTGGAACCTTAAAGATTTTTCCTTGAAGAGTTAGTCACCTTCTGCTTCGTGGAGTGGGAGGATACAGCTTTCTTTTAATTTCCAGTCACGGTATGCATCACTCTCAGCTGCTCTGAGGGGGGAAAATGGACTGCAAGCCATAGCTTAATATTAGGAAAAGGCAAAGAGAAGGCAGCCTGCCCACATCACATACCAAAAAAGAATTAAATGCAACTAAAAATAACTGTATCGCAACTTTTTACAACTTTTTGTCTCATAATAGTCTCCCAAAATTGCGCGTTATGATTTCTTGTTCGAATATGCCTGGCAGCACTGCTTCCAGGCCCTTCCAAGGGCGGGAATTCCCTTGCAGGTGCCTGCGGTACGGTTCAGACCTCTCAGCTCCCCGAAGCCGATCCTTTCTCTTTTGGGGCGCCCCCTCGGACCTGTACGCGGCCACACTCCGCTCAGTCGTACCTTCCTGACCCCTCTGTCACGCCGCTCCGCTAAGGGGAGCGCTGCCGCCCGCCGCTGAGGCGTTTACCTCAGGAGGGTGAACGACCCCGCCGTGACGTCAGCGGCGCGAGGAGCGCGCCCCCAGGGGACGGCTGCCGCACCCGCCCGCCCCTTCCCCGCATGCGCGGCGCGGCCCGCGGTTGCCGTGACATCGGGCGGGCGCGGCAGGGCAGCGGGGTGGCGGCGCGGCCCGCCCGCAGCGCCCGGCCCAGCGGGGGACGGAGCGAGCCGGCGCGGGGTAGGCGGCCCCGGCGCGGGCGGCCCTCGGCAGCGAGCGAGGAGCAGTCGGGGAGGTCTCGGGGCGTCGCCGGGCCGCCGCGGGGATGAAGGACCGGCTGGCCGACCTGGCAGAGGTGAGGGCTCGGGCCCCGGGCGGGTGGGAACGGCGGGGCGGGTGCAGGGAGCGCGGAGGCTCCGGGGGGGTGGGCGGGAGGTGACGAGGGCGGCGGCGGGCGGGGGCCGGGGCTGCGCGGCGCCATGCCCGGGCCGGAGCGCGGCGCTTGCCCGGCGGGCGAGGGGCGGCCCCTTTCCTCCCTCCCGCGGCGGGCGCGGCCCGGCCGGGACCTGGCGGCGCCCGGGGCTCCCGCCGCGGCTCCCCCCCGCCGCCAGTACCGGCCCGCGGGGCCGGCGCGCGCCCTGCCGAGCGGCCCGTGGCGTGGCGCAGTGCGCGAGCTTCCGCGAGCGCGGCCCCGGGCAAGATGGCAGCGGGGGCGGCTCCGGCCCGGCCCCGCGCGCGGCGCAGCGTCACGCGGGGGGTTCGGCCTCGTGCGTCGGCCCCGAAAAGACGCGGGAAGGGAGAGCGCGCGGCAGCGCCGGGCCCCCTCACGCGCGGCTGTGCCGGTCCCGCCCAGGAGCTGCGGCGCGGGGTGCGGGGACCGGCGGCCTGCGCGGGCCTCCCCGATGGATGGGTGGGCGTCCGGAACGTGTGCTCGGCGTCAGACCGCCGTGTCTTGACCAGGAAAGAAGTTCTGGAGTTACGGGGGGAAAGGGAACTTCTCCCAGGGGTACCGCTTCCCTCTTCCTGGCCGTGGACGTGGCCGGGCTGGGGGGGTATGTGCCGCGGCGGTGCACGCCTCCCAGAAGCAGGAAGCAGCAAACGGAGGTCTGAATTCGCTTTTTCCTTTACAAACCTAAACCCGTAGGCCTCGTTGTGACTGAAGTGAAGCAGCATTGGTCTGTTGTATGGGGTTGTGAATTAAAAACAAAAAACCCAAACCCTACTCCCCCCTTAGACATTGTTAAAAATTTTTAAAGTAGCGGTACATAGGGATTTTTAAAGCGGCTTTAGTATTCAAAAAGATTACCATGCTGCAGCAAGCTACTTTACCTTAAACATTCCTGCAGCAAGAGACTTCTTTAAACACGACACTCAGTATTGCTGAAGTGCTTCGTATGTTCATCACCAGTATTTTCACTGTCTGTACAATTAACAAATAGCTTAGAGACTTAAAACTTCAAAGTTTTCTTCTAACTAGAAGAAAATATTTAAACATCAAATGAAGGTAGGAGTTACTAATGATCCGGCCTATGTTTCATCACTGAAAAGTGTGTAGTTGACGTGACGTTTTGACAAGTTGCATACCTGCGGGTGATGGCATCGGTAAAACTTGATTTCCACAGGGAACTTGTAGAAGCAGCAACTTCCATCTTCATCTGAAATATCAAAAAAGATCATGTTTTTGTGAAGTCATTTTCCTTTACTAGCATAAATGCTTTGAACAGTGATCCTTCATCATACATGGGTAAGATTGCTTTGAAAAGGAATAAATAATCTGGGAGAAATAATGTATTAATATTTATTTGCCTGTTTTCCAAACTGTTTCAGTTTGATTAGCGTGGTTCCATTGTACTTTATTTGCCTGTATCATGAAGCGAAGAGCCAAGCATATATATATATATATATACACGTTGTGGTTTTTAAACATGCTTGTGCCTGCAAAACTCAGGAATGACCATGCCTTGCCTCTTTCCCTTAATGTAAGAATTCCCTTCTTTCTTTGGTTCTACCTTAAATGTGAAATCCATCCACCTCATTTCCCCTAAAGACCCAATGTGGTATACAGTTAGTTTAAGAGATGCTAGTACTTTAGCTGCTACTACACTGACCTGTTTTAACTAAATACTGTATTCCTTTTAGCGGAAAAGTTCATTTAGCATGTCCTCATTTGTCTATTCCTGGATTTTATTTGACAGCAAGCGAACTATTTTGTCATTAAAAGTTGTAGCTTTTTCATACTTCTCATTTCCCTTTATAGAGAAGGATAAAAGTTACTTACCAAGTTTTGTGTTTCATTAACATAAAATCATAACTTTTAGATACTTCTGTTAATACACTGTATTTAGGCAGTTAAACAGTACTCAAACAGTTGCTGGAGAAAGAAATCAAAGACATGCAGATGATACAGCCTTCAGATGATGTTGCTGCTGCTTATTTTCTAGCTAGAAAACATCTTGCATGTGCTTTTTCAGAGGATAGCATCTGCAATTGTACTTGTCCACTTCTAGGGGATTATTTTAATGTCACTCTTAAGTTATTCTAATCGGGGCAAAATTAACTTCTTTCAGCTGTTTGAATTACCCTTTAATATGGTTAACTGTGCAATCGGTCAAATCCCAGACTGGTTTTAGTTATTTTGAGCATAAATGAGTGTAAGATTAAAAGAAGAATAAAAGGTCCTCTCTGATCCAGTATGTTGTTTTCAGCAGTGAATAGGAGATATTTAGGGAAGAAAAAAAAAATCAACAGAGCAAGTATATAGCAATGACTGTAAAATATTCTCCTAGCATTCGGTGGTTTGCTGTTCATGGGTGCAAGTCCGTCTTAAAATGGCTTAAGAAGAGCTGTAGGATCTGTGTTCAGACACTCAGTTCAGCACTTCTGGCTAGTGTCAGATATTGGAAACTGATGTCCTTTTAAAGGTCTGTCAATAAAACTCATTCAGGCTTCTTTCTTATTGTTAAATCATTTAAAAACCAGGTAAAGATGTAAACCTTCTACACATGCACGATGTTTTAGATCTCGAGTTTGGGCTGCGTTGTTCCTGTGGCTCAAAAATTACCGTCTTGTTCTATGCTGAAATGGATGCAGAGCTGTCTGGTGAAATCAGTTTTTCTTGTTTGATTGGTTAATCATTTTCAATACGTGCTTTTTGTATTTCTTTATTCTTGGGTGTTTCTGAGGATGTCATAGGCATAACATTTGAAAATACGCTTTTATATGCTTTTTCTTTTTGTAACATAAGGACCTGTAACTTCTACAGAACTACCTTTTTCATAAACTGTTTCTTGGGCGTTCACTTAGTGCCCCCAGAACGGTTTATGAATGAGTGAAGAACCACAAAGTCAAAAAAGTTAAAATTGGTAGAATTGGGGGGGTGTGGAAAAAAATGCAAAACAAACCTTCTGAGAAGGAGGAAAACATTACTGAGTTCTTCCTCTCCTCCTCCCCTCCCCAAGTTAACCTCTTAGTTAGTCTTTGTTCAGACATGGAATTTACTGAAGATGAGCTGTATGTTTTCCACGTCGTAACAATGTAAAGTGATTTCTTGAAGGTGGTTACCATATGACGTTTCTCTGGCTGTACAGTAATGCTGCTAAATGCACGTTAATGATTGACCTGCTGCAGCTGCCTGACAGATCTCCTCGGCTACTCTAATATAAAAGAATTTCTGGAAACACTGATGGTGTAAGGAGAAACCGACACTCTGCAACCTGCTCCTTGCGGTGATGGCTGTCAGTTATTACTGTTGCAGCCTGCTGAGGGATACAGGTTATCTGTGCTGAGAAGTAACTAACGTTGAGTGGAATTTCAAGGGAGAGAAATAGGCATGGTTTTAGTCAAAAGCTGTTTTCAGTTTCAAAGGTCAGTAATTAATTTGGTAATATATCTCAAGCTAGACTTTGTTTCTGCACTTCTCTGAGATACGGGGAATGTCAGAAGTTTCATGAACCATCAGGGGTAGCTCCTACTTGGAGCTGAGAACTGATATTGTCTGAATATCTGGATTCTGTCATATAAAAAAAACTTCTGAGGGAACTTTATAAATAGTGTATAAATATCTATGGAGTCGTATGGCCCAGGCTTTCAGTCCCAAGGTCAAGGTATGAGCTGCAAACAGACCCTTAGATGGCTCTGGTTGTTGGCACTGCTTAGATTGGGGAGGTAAGGTCTAGGAGAAACAATTTGTTTCTGCTGAACTTGATGATAAAAGCCAGTTCTTGGTTGAATTGTGTGCTTGTCAAATGAAGGTGCATTACTGAGGTTGAACAGTTAGCAAATAAGATGTATTTTATTTAGGTAAGTGATGATTCAAGAACATAGAGAACAGAGGCTGACCAGTCTCAGGCACCTCAAGCGCTGATGTCCAAAGTAGGCTGTCCATAAACCCTGCAACGATCAGCAGACAGCGCGTTGATCTGTCAGGGGTGGCATTGCTACCAAATGTGAAATTGAAATGAAACAGACTGCAGTGTAGGCAATCATGACTGTTTCCTTCCAGCCTAGCATCTGTAAAGGGGAATTCAGAGCAAGATATTTTTTTTTCTTTATCTTTCATTAAGTTTCACTCAGGTGTTTAATATTTTACTTAGAACATTTGACCAAACTAAAAGCTGACATGCTGAATTTCTTAGCTGGTACTATTTTTTTTTTTTTATTTTTAGTTCAATTAACTAAATGTAGGATGTGGTAATAAACAATCAGAAAAACTATTCTCTACTCGGTACATGCCAGCAGAAGGTGTTCTGATGAAATTAAATGTCTTTAAACTGTAGCTCATTCTTATATGTTAACTTGCAACTGGTAACTTTGTAGCACTGTGGTTTGAGGAATGGGTAAAAGTGGGGTGACTTCATGTGCTCACAGACTTCGTCACATACTTGTATTAACAAAACTGTTAATTGATCAAAATCCCTAAGGAGAGATTATTTAATACTGAGCTCTAGCAATCATCTCCCCAAAATGAGTAACTACAAAAAGTCATTAATGACAGACGGCACTACGAGTGATTGGAGGGTGGCCCAGGAGCGCAGTGACATATAAATTCCTGTTTCATCTGGGGCATTATGGCTTCCCCTGAGCATAAACACCGGGTAGGTCCTGACATGCGTATTGTCAAAGGGCTTTGTGCGCTCCCTGAATTTGCAGTAAAGGAACTGTCACAAAGTATAAGTAATGTTCCTTGAAATTTGCGGCATTCTTAGATTTTGGTGCCTAGATCTTCATTGAGTATGACCTTTGTTATTAGATAATAGCAGTGTTTGACATAGAATTAAATTGCAGAATTGTCATGCAAATAATATACATCTCGTCTAATTTAATGAAGCCAGAAACAAAGGGCTTATTGGGTAATAGGATTAGGGTCTAGGAGCAGAAAGTGGGTGATAGAACATCAAAGGCAGAGGGGCTTGTAAGAAAAAAAAGGCATCTTGGACAAGACAGTCCCTTAATAATACTTGTCTTGTAGTTTGTTTTTTCTAACAGATAACTCACTGGCTAGATGGTAGAATAGTATTTTGTTCCAATTTTGATTTAATGCAGTTCAGACAGTCTGCAGTCGGGACTAGAGAACATGGGAGCTGGAACTCTTTGCCTTTATGTGGTGCATGCTGATTCTCTTTTCCCTTGATAAAATTTGAATTTCTGTTACTGTCAAGATCTGAAGATGCTGCTGGACTAGCTCAAGGGTTAGGGAAGTGTCACTCAGAAGTATTGGGCCATGTGCCCTGGAGGTGTGTGAGCCCTGTCAGCTTGAGCTTCTGCCTCCTGGGCTGCTTTCTGAGGGTGTAGCAATTATGTAGTGGATGTGTAGTTTAGTGCAGCTAATTATGCCTAAACTGGTCTGGAATGGCAGCCTTGAAAACACCCAAGGGCGAAACCAGTAAGCCGATGTTGATAGCTTTTTGTTGTAGCTTTCATTAGATGTCTTAAGGCGACTCCGACACCCCCTTGTTGCTTCTTTGACAGGGTTTGATGATGTCTTGGTTAACCTGATGTTACTTTCAGTTCACGTGGGATTCGCTGTGGAAGTATCTTTATGCTGTGAGAGATTATTTACATGTCAAATTGTATTTTAATAATTCTTATGATAGGTAATGAAAACTGTGACATCGCTTACAGACTGGTTCTGTCCTGTCCTGAGGTTGTTTAGAGGAGTACATGCCTTAACATTCATAATTTCATGGTAGTCAGGTGACTTTCTTTGACCTCTGTTTGTTTTTAGAGTAGTCCTCACTTTTTTGTATTTGCAGGCTGTTGGCAAAAATGTGTAGGCAGTAGCAATGCAGAAGAAGTCTTTGTTTTGGAACAGTATCCTGAGTTTTATTTCACAGATTTGTTTTGTTGACTTTTACAGTATAAAGGAACCGAGGATGGGGAGACAGTTATTGTTGAAAAAGACCATTTTATGGATGACTTTTTCCAACAGGTAAAGTTACAGTTTTCACCGTGCATTAAAGACTTCCAGTTTTCTCTTCATGCCTTTCAATTTTTGTAGTTAGGTTTAATGATTCGTCTACACACACCCCACCCCACCAGCCTGAATGCTTTGCAGTGGTATGACAAATCAAATGTCAGTAACGCCTGCGTTTGTTCATTTCTGGGTATTTTCTGTCTTTACTGCATGGAAGTGTTTTTAACTCCGTGTTCACAAGGAATTTGCTTAGAGAATTTTAAAATCTTTTTTATTAGGAATAGTAGCACTTAAGATTTTGGCCATGCAGAATAGATTTACTATTAAGAATACCGTGTTTTTCTTAAGGAGGAAAAAGCAAGCTGTTTAAATGCCAACATTTCTGCAGAGTTTTCTGTAAGATACTTAACAAATCTTGCAATGGAATTTTTATTTGTTTAGATTGTAGCCCTGAGTAATTTAATGTTTACATGGCCGTATTTCTCTTCCTCTAGGTTGAGGAACTTAGAAATAATATTGCAAAAATAGCACAAAATGTGGAAGAAGTGAAGAAGCAGCACAGCATTATCCTGTCGGCACCAAATCCTGAAGGAAGTGAGTTACTGCTTTTTTTGACTTCAGATATGTGTGGCTGGATATTCCGAAATAATTCTTGTAATTGTTTTAGCAGTCTATAGGAATGGAATTTCAGGTGTTCAGAATGCAAAATGTAACACAATTTATTTAAATATTTCCGTATTTAGTATTGAATTAATATTTTAATTTGCTTACTTTTACCTTTTTGAAGTCTCGCTTGTATAAAAACATTCTCAGAATATTTGTTGCATTGTCCAAACCTTTGCTAGACCAAAACTCAGTTTAGTACAGTATCGTGGAAGTGTTTGTCTTCAGAAACTTAAGAGACTATTTGCAGTTCTTATAATTAGTGAAAATGTTGAAGTTGTCAACTGAAGCTCATACAGTAAAGCCATCATCTTTTTATTCAGCAGGGGCAAGATCCTGTCTTAACACTAATGCTACAGTCAGCTGCTACAGTGGCAGTGAGCGTTCCGCACTGGAGCCCTATTTTTAGAGGCTGTAACCCCAAAGCTGAAAGTCAGGATGTGCTTTCTGAACAGCAAACTCAAAAGTTTAGGGAACTTAGCCAGAAGCATGGAACCTTCTCTGTTCTCAACACTTCGTGTTTCAAAGCATGTCTGGATTTGGGGGCAGGGTTTAAGGAAAAGGGAAGAAAAGTTGCTGAGATACTTTTGTGGGGTGTTGCAATGCTAGCTTGACATTTATCTTCTTGTTGATTAAAAAACTGAAGTGCTTCTTTTCCCCCCTGTTTTCTTTGTTTATGAATGTTTGTATTCTTAACAATGATTTTGCAGACCGCTTTTTGTCTTAACAGTCATAGAGCCAGTGAATCTCAGGTATAATATGGGTTCATCTGAATGTTCAAAATCTGTGATCTCAGCTTATTTATCAGCTTGTGTTTGTGCTAAAAAACGTGCACAGTAATGCATCTGAATTGTGTAGGAACACAATGTTACTTACAAGTGAGCAATGTCTGCTCTTGTTAATCTAGCGTCCTCGGTAAACCTTATAATAGATCTAGCCAAGTTCTTCATGAACAGTTCTATGTATAGTATTCAAAAATATAGGTGGTGCGTGGTACGGTTAATAAAGGTAAAAGCTATGAGTCTGAGAGACAGAACTAAAAAAAGTGAGCCAGATCTGTATTTTCACTTGATAAACTTCAGTGAACTTTCATTTTGATCAGCAAATGAATATTAGCCTGGAAGTGTTGTGTTAAGGAAAAAAGTGGAATATTTTATGAGCTGGTTTTTAGTTGGTGACTTGGTAGTAACGTTTCCCAGGTGTGAGGGCCTGACACAAAAAGCAGGAATCGGGTAGTGTGCTGTTGTAAAAGTCATATTTAAAGTACACGGGGAGTATAATAAACTTCTCTGCATGGTTGCATTGAATACAGTTATGAGACTGCAAGGTAGAGTTGTAGATGGTTGCAGGCTTACTATTACCAACAACTAACTGTTCTAAAAAAAATATATATATTTTTTAGGAACAAAGGAAGAACTTGAAGAATTAAATGAGGAAATAAAGAAGATTGCTAATAAAATCCGAGCCAGGTTAAAGGGTAGGTTGTGAAGAGAAATAAAACTACTGTCACCTGTAATGATTCAGGATGGTAGCAGTGTTACAAACTTAATGCATTGCAGGTGAACTTTTAAACTTTAAAAGCTGAATTCTGTTTGTATAAACTGTATTGTACAGCTAAAAAAAAGACACCCACTTCCCTGCCAGCTAACGTACAGCCCATGTCAGTAACGGTATCATCTTCTACTTATTCCTCCTTGGCGAGCTTCACCATTGATAAATGCCAGGTCTCAGCACAACCTAATTTGTGGAGCAGGACAAAGAGCTTGCTTGCCTTCAGAATTAACCTAGAAAATTACAATGGGAAGTAATTCCTTTGTGTATAAATGTATTCTGCAACTGAAAAGCTGGTTTTTGGTCATGATGTTCTGGAAGAAGATTAACTGCAAAAAGGCAGTCTCCATGGCATGTGTCTACAAAGGGAATTGCTCTGGAGCACCTATTGTATTTAAATTCAGACTACCTAATTTTGCTGTGGCTTTCTGTTGTATGTCTTAATTGTTTAGCATAGGTTTTGAAATACATTGAGTGTTTCAATGTGACTATATGTCAATTACTATATGCTCTCGTCTTTCATAAACACTGGGGTATGGTGTTTGTTTAAACTGTAAGAGCAGCCGGTTTTGATACACCTTTTGAAATTTTTCCAGAGTAATAGGCAATAGTGTGACTCTGTTAACACACAATAACTACTCCAATAATCTTTAAGACAATAACTACTCCAATAATCTTTAAGATCTGCACGAATTGTTGAAATTTTTAGGGGTGTTTTGTGTGTGTGTACATACATATATATATATATATATGTATCACTGCCACCCCCTCCTCCCCCTGAAATGTTAAATGTGTCTCTGGGGAGCTAGTACATGAAAAAAGTAGTAATTGATAGTATTTACAAAGTAACTGGGCTAAGCTACAGTATTTAATAATTATACTGAACCTTGACTCATAATACTCTTTTTTGTTCTTAGCTATTGAACAAAGTTTTGATCAGGGTGAGAATGCTAATCGGACGTCAGTGGACCTCAGGATTAGAAAAACACAGGTATGATCACTTAAGTTTAAAGAAAATGAAAGGATTCTAGTAAAACAGAGAATGAGTTTCACTTTTTCTGAAATACTGTCAGAACCTCATGTTCCGTTTTGTTGGAATGCAAATACCGCTTTCAGTTGTGCAGTAGTGTTTGCTATATAAAAAGAAAATAAATGTTTTTGTTCCATATTTTTAAATCCTCAAAAAACAGCACTCTGTATTAGCTCACAAGTTTGTGGAGGTCATGACTGAATACAACGAGACCCAAACTCTTTTTCGAGAACGCAGCAAATGTCGGATACAGAGACAATTGGAGATAAGTAAGTTACCTGAATACACTTTTTTTTTTTTTAATTAAGGTTGTGTTAGTACCACCTTGTTTCTTACTGCTTAAACCTGGTACAGAGCATCGTACATCTTGGACATCTTGAAATGTGAGAGAAAAGAATCAGTTTTATTGGATGGCATAAACTCTTTGTTACTACTCTTCAGAACAGCTGTAAGGAAAATAGAGACAACTTGCTAAATATGTTATGTTGAAAATTATTAAAGAAAATATCTTTTTCCTTTGTTTCATTTTTTCTGATGTTGCAACTTTAAATGAAACATTAAAAAAAGCTGTGTTGTGAAGACAGCAAGTGTTATTAAAAGCCATTCCAAAATTAACATGCTAAACAGGACGTCTCTTTTTATGCTATGCTATTTTTGTCAATAAGAACACGTTAAATTCATCTGACAAAGTCAGTGCTGCTGCTTTATGTGCTCTTTTTAAGTATTTGTTGACTGACTCACATCTGACTTATTTAACCATTGATTATTAAAAGGAGTATTCAGAAAGGTACCTGACTACTCTGAACCACAGCTTCTGCCTTGGAAGGTGCCTAAAAACATCCATAACACCTTGCACCTAGAAATACCCTTTTTAAATGTCTTCTGTAAAAGCAAGTATATACATTCCTGAAATAAGAAATGCAAACAGAAAAGTTGGCAAATTATAAGATGACTTTCCTTTTCATGGGCTTTTCAAATTTGTCATAAGCCTGTCATGCTAATGGTTCAGTTCAGCATTTCAGTGAGGTTTTATCAGTCCAGTTAAGTTCTTCTTTACCTATATGTTTGAGGGAAGGGACCCTGTAAGTCAGGTCATTTGAAATTAGTGTTGCTATAACCCAGTTAAAGCCTTCAGTTTTTCCTCGGCACTAAAAACTTTAAAGCAGGTTTTGCAGCATTCTTTGGTATTAACATCAAAAGTAGTATTCAAACTGTAACTTTCATCTGATAGGACAGAGTTGTATAAGTTATTACAAATACTCAACTTATTTTACATGTGAAGAACAGAGATTTTACAAGTAATCTTTAAAACTGTACAGTACAAATCACTTGCATGTATTGTGGAACTCATAATGCTTGCATTTGTCCTACCAGCGTCATCAATAGGATTCTGTTTGCTTAAACGTGCAATAATAAGCTACATCAATTGTTAGATGTGCTATGAAAAGTAGAAGTGAAGGGATGCAAGAAGATGGGTAATCATCTTCTCTATGTGGAATATGAATGCAGTCTTGTGTTGGCAAAACCAAGTTTCTGTAAAGATTTTATTGCCCACACAGTGGTGGGGAGTAACTGAATTGGGTGCCAGTGTGACATGATTGAATAAGTAAATACTGAATGTTATATACATACTCTGCATTTGAAGTTCTTCCTTCTGAAAAACACTTTGCTTTAGAAGGCTCCTATGTGCATCGTAAATGTTTCCGATAAAACTATTCAGTTTGACCAAAATGAACAAACCCCCGCCACTAACCAGGATTTCCTTGTTGTAGCTTTGAATCTGCATTTGCTTTCTGACTATTAGTTGATATTTTCTGGTGTTTTCATATGATAAATGGCACTTGGTAATGTCTAAAAGCTACATTGTTTTGTCCTGAAAAACACTCAGTAGAAGAGTTTTTTCTTCGAGTTGTCATCCTTCTGGTATGGTTAAGTTTTATGTTCAATAATAAGTGATGTTATGTGAAGTACTTTGTTTTTATCCTAGCTGGAAAGACCACCACTGATGAGGAACTGGAAGAAATGTTAGAGAGTGGTAATCCTTCAATCTTCACTTCTGATGTATGTATTTCTGGTCCAGTTATGTCTCTTCTCTCTTCAGCTGCTTCTGCTATTTAGAAGTGTGTCAGCACATACTTACTTACGTCTGTATTTTTTTTTCATTCTCACAAAGATTATATCAGACTCTCAAATAACTAGGCAAGCTCTGAATGAAATAGAGTCACGTCACAAGGATATTATGAAACTGGAATCTAGCATACGGGAACTACATGAAATGTTTATAGACATGGCGATGTTTGTTGAGACTCAGGTAAGTGAACAAATTCGAACACATTTATGTAAGTGGGATTTTTGTTTCCCCCCGTTCTTCCTTTTCAAAATATGCAGAAACAATCGCTTATATTCAGATAATACAGGCTTACCTTGGGTTTGGCTGTGATTAGAATATATGAAGGTTAATCACTAAAGGTCTCTTTATTTTATTGTAGACAAAGGTAGTCTAGATGTACTCTGATACGAATAAAACTGAACATAGACTTTCTTTCCAGCTGGTGCACTTACTAGTTTCTTCAACATGTTTACACTGTAATATGCTTTAAGATTTTGTGCATGTTTTAAGAACAACTCTCTCCCAGAATGTTGGCCAATACCTCAGGAATATGGGAGTCTCACAGGCATGGAAAAGGGCTACCGTGCTAGAGTAAGATGTGCATCAGCAAGGATGTATGCAACGTGTGTAAGTGTATACAAAGGTGTGACTACTGTTACAATGTGACTGTAAAGGCATTGACAGGTCACTCAGGTTGTCTTTTATAGGTTCATAAGCTCACTTGAAATTTACATAAATTTGTTCTATTTGTAGTCTTTATATACCAGTTATCTAATAAAAATATTTTTAACTTCTGTTCTTAAAGTTCTTTGACTTATGCTGGAAAGCGAAAAGAATAATGTTCAGGCGAGAAGCTTGCCAGAAAAGGACTATTTTATTTTTGTATTGGTTTTTTTTCTGGAAGTCTTGTGAAGTTTTCATATTAAATATATAACCAAGGCAAATCGGTAGCAGTTTTCTTTTGAATTAAAGTGAACAAAATTACTTGTGTATCATTCTTTAACACTTTGCTGTTTACTGCTGCTTATTATTCTGATGGACAGAAACACAGGTAATAAACTTACTGTAATTTTTCACCAATCCTCCATTTCGTTACCAAATTTCATTCATCATAGTTACTTTGAATTTGTTATGTATTTACATTTGAAACCTTCAGTTCTGAGGGTTTTGAAGTTGCTATTATATGTGTGCATTTTCTTAGATAACTTTTGAACTTTGTGTCAAAATTGTCAATACCCTTTTCCACTTCCAGACACGTCAGGGATTTCTGATCGCTTTAGTATATCAGTTTTAGTTTTGGTGGTTAAAACATGCCTCATATTCAGAGGTATGTTTTCAGATGTTCACTATTTGTTTCTGCAAAAGGGAGAAATATGCCTGCCCTGCCCGTGTATGTTCCTTGTTTGCTTAGAACTTTGAGCCCTTGCTTTTCATTCTTTTTCCTTTACACGTTAAAGCAGAAAAAATGTCAGCCACTAATACGTACATTATTCACTTGTTTAAAATAATTGTTAGTGTTCTGTAGTATCCTTCTCTTAGGTTCATTAAACAGGGATCTGTGATTCCAATAATATTTTTTTAATTCATTTCCTTTTAAGGGTGAAATGGTCAACAACATAGAGAAGAATGTGATGAACGCATCAGATTACGTGGAACATGCAAAAGAAGAGACAAAAAAAGCAGTTAAATATCAAAGTAAAGCACGAAGGGTATGCTGTCTTTCTGTAATTGTGTCAGTTAGTATGTTAATTTAGCACAGTATGAAGCAACCTTCAATTTCACTTGAATTTTTCTTGTTGTATTTAGTCCTTCAGGGTAGGATTGATACATGCCTTTTATTTTTTTGTAGCTGTGATATTTAAAATCAGATTTTAAAATGTTACAAATTAGTATGTGAGAGGAAGATTTACCAAAGGATTTTACAAACACACAACAAAAAAAATCTACATATAGATAACATGCCTGTTACATTAAGTAGGTTCTTTTGACACTTAAATAATTTTTCAAATGTATTTGTAAATGATGATTTTCTCATCTTTGATAACTATATAGGTCCTAATCACAATAATTTATATGTAAGCACTTAAAAGTGTTTAACCTTTTGTACACAAAAGTATGCAGATAAATCGGTCTTAATTTGAGAATACTCTAGGCTTCAATAAAAATTAGTGTGGATCTAACAACTGTTTTAAAAAATGAAAGTAATTGCAAGTCTCAGTGTACTTAATATTAAAATAATACCTTGTTTTTTTGACAGAAAATGTGGATAATTATCATTGTGTCATTGGTGTCAATTGCCTTAATTGCTCTAATTATTGGTTTGTCTGTTGGTATTCGGTGATGCTTGGATAACCTCAGCATGCATGACTTCCTGCCACTGTGGCAGTAAGTAACTAATCAACTAATTTTTCTCTTGTTTTGCTGCGGTAGCTTATGTTGTTGTACTAACCCTTAATATCTACAGTTAGTACAGGCAGGGGGTAGGGGGTAGGCTTGAGCCGCACGGGTGGATCTTCTCTGTCTCTGCATACTCCAGAACAGCACTCTGCATGTGAATATTGAAAGCTGACATCTGGTGGTAAGCTGCTGAATTTGCAGAATGCAATTACTATGTCAGACTCCAACAAAAGAAGGAAACAAGGCCAAAAAATCCAATTATTGCCTCACAGTCCCATGATTATTATTTTTTTAACACTAAAAGTTCACACCAGGAAACAAATCTTCAGTAAGATAGGGAATACTGGTTACACTTGGAACGTTATCAAGTGGGCTTTTCTATGGTTTTGAGTTCTCATAAAAGCAGAAGAATACAAACACAAAGTTGGCGATTATGCTTTGCAGAGCATCCTAAAACTTCTGACTTTAAAACTGTTTATTAATACTAGACTAAGTGAAACACTGGGAAATAGCAATGTATTTGTAAAAGCAGTCTGCAGATTCCAACTGGAATTTTAGGAGATAAGTTTGAGAATTCTTTCAGTCTTGAGATTTTCGCTGTACTAATCTACCGTTTCTTGTAAATATAACACCTAGCCAGGCTATGTAGAAAATAGCAGTTAAGTCTTCTGAGTCCAAGAGAAAATAGACAGATGTGGTATCTTAAAACTAAATACGAAGCGCTATGAGAGGGATGTCATTTTAGGCAGCTAATCAGGAATTCAGTTTTCTGTACTAACAATCTTATATCAAAGTTTTTTGATCTTACAGTTTCTTCTCTGGGTTATGGGCAGATAACAGGATTTACTGTATCATTGCTTATAGTCAGAAATACGTAACCTAATGTCAGACTTAGGTGCATTTATGTAGAACCTGTCTCTCTGTGGTTTTGTTGGGTTTTTTTCCTTGCGACTCTTCTGAGCTATTACCTACACCATATTCTTACTGACTTTTTATTGAATTCTAAGTGTGTAATCGTGAAGGTTTGAGCAGGCTACAAATATTTATCCAAGGAGGGTGGCAGTACAGTAAGCAATGTTGCTGCACTTAGACTTGTTAAGTATATGTTCGCTATTGCAACTGTTTCAATGTGTAACTACATTTACAGAAATTGGGTACAGCAGTAACAATTACTCAGTGAAACAAAATACAAAAATGTTACACAGATAGCTCCATCTTGTAACTATGGGTACATGTGTGTTAGAAAAGAAAGACTAATGAAAGGAAATTGTGGCAGTAAGCATTCTTGAGAAGGAAAATCCAAACACTCAGATGGAGTGTCAGTATTAATTTTCTGTAGATCTGCATGTATTTAAACCGTTCTGTATCTGACAAGGTATTTAAATCTCAACTATTCTCTCTTTCTTTGCAGAAATTGATGTTCATAATTATATGTGTAACTGTATTGCTTCTGATACTTGGAATTATCCTAGCAACAACACTATCATAGCAAGCACATTCCAAGAGTTACGAACCTTCAGAAACTCCAAAATACACCTTGAGTAAAACCAAACCTTTTTTAATAAATGATGCCTTATGCCGCCCCGTGATGATGACCTATCACTAATGGTTAAAAAAGAAAAAATCACTTGATGTTTACTCGTAAATGAAGATCAGAATGTATTAGGATATGTATGGATTTTCATTTCAAACTGTATGTTTGTAAGGCTGAAACTTGCTTTTTAATTGTTCTGATGTAACTTAGGATTTTTTTCATATCTCAGTGTTACAAACAGTTTAAATATGGAATTGAGAGACAATACTGAGTTTTGACTGTTTGGCTTTTTTTCCTACTGCTAATACAATCCTAATCATGAATTTTAATACCTTACCAGTGCTGCTTTTGTTAGCACTCTTTTGAACATTTTTATGAGATGTAGCCTTGTCTTCAAGTGTATTATTTTGTCACCTTAACGTATCTACGCTTTATACTTATTTTCTCCAACAAGTGCTAAAATATTTTATTCTGAAAAGACTACTTATTTAACTGTCTGTCTATTGCATTGCACTTGAGAAGAAAAAAAAAGAAAAGAGCTTTTTTACACTTTCCAGGTTGATTACTTCTGTCAATATGACTAAGGTTTAATTGCTTTAAATATTTCCTTACCTTTGTAATAAAAAGTTAAGTTGCAGTGTTTCTGACAAAAGAATGCACGCTGAATTTGAACTTGAGCAGATAATTCTGCAAATAACCCTTGTACAAAGGAAGCCGATAGATCAGTTTAGCCTTATTGTTCATATAAATGTGACAAAACCCATGCTTTTTCTCTATAAAACCAAGTCAAGATTTCTTTGTCAGAGGTTTGCTAATGTTGATATGTGAATATAGCACATGGGGATAAACTCCCTGAGAAAAGTCTGAAATACAATGCAAACTAAGGCACTGATATGTTATGAAATATATGTTATGTAACAAGTATGAAGTGTTTTAGTATATACATACCTGTTGTAATGCTAGCTTGCAGGACTTGAAAGCTTGAAAGACTTCCAATGTAACCAAGTAACTGCATTTAATTTTACATGTTATTTTTGTATTTTCTGTAAAATATTTGTAGCTTGAGTTTTTGACTTCTCATTGTTTAAGGATATCCCTGTAGATATGTAGATACATTTACACTGTAAGAGAAATTAAGTATGATGTGCGGCCTTAAACACAGTCTAAAACTACAGTTGACAATGTTTCCTAGTACTCGACTAGAATGTTAACTGCAATAACTTGGTCCTAAAAGGTTAGAATACTTAAACTTAGGGTTTTTTGAAAGTGTCTGAGATCAAAGTTACTCAGTAAACTATAATTCAGTCTGACTTAATGAAATCCAGCAAAGTTTACAATTTATATTGTATGTATGAATATTCCTGTGTTGGTGTCCGAACATGCTGTGAATGTGCTAGAGCTATTCAGATGTCACACATTTAAAAAAAAAAAAATAATTACTGGTCGTCTTGCAAGTCAGCCATAAAGAAGTAGCTTGAAAAATTTTGGCTTCGTTAATGAACAGATTTCTTTACCTCTTAAGTCCAGAACACTCATCGATGCTTGTGAGGAAGTTTACTTAAGATTGGTTGCCTTAGTACTCATTCTAGGTAAAATGTATTTTTACTTTATAGTTTTTTTAGATTTTTGTCAGTAAATATTTATACAGATACACAAATTAGACGGGGGGGGGGGGGATCCATTCTGCTGTTTTGACAGCTGGTTGCCTAAAGTGACCCCCAAAATGATCCCATCATGTTGAATTTTATTTATAATGCAATAATTCGCCCATCAAGACCAGATATTTCAATAGGCCACTCCATGGTTTTTACATGTTATATAGCTGCCTGAATGGGTTTGTTTTAGAACAATACAAAACTTGTTTTCCACATGAATTTCTTTGTTCTGTTAATATTGGAGGGGAGTAAATCTCTAACCTATGCACTAATAAATTTATCTAAGCAAATATCTTGTGCCTGTTTTTATATTCATGATGTTATTGTGACCTTTGTGAATATTTCCAGTAAGTGGATGAGGCTGGTGTGTTTTCGCAATGACGTATTGTCAAACAACTGATGCTTAGGTCTTCGAGTAAAGGTAGTGTATTTCCTGAAACTTCTTACCAAAAAAGGTGCAGAGATGATACTGAAGACATTAGTGGGATTGATTTATTTAAACTATGCCCATGGAATTCTGCTTTAGTATTAAACTTGAAAACTATAGGAATTATTTATTTGAATAAAGCCATTCATGTATTCTCAAACATTCCCCATAGAAGTGCATCTTCCACGCTGCAGAATTAAAATAGCTTCCTCTTCCCTGCCTACTCCAGAACTGGAGTTTCTGGAACACATTCAGGGTTCTGCTGTGCAGGTGCTTACTGCAGTCGTTGCCCCTGTGCTGCTGTTTAGACTTGGTTGAGATGGCCACTGACGGCTTTCTGCTGGCACAGCGTTGGGTGGTGGTCTACCAGTGGTGATGCTGGACCTGTCCTCTTGTGGGGAGCTGGCTCCTTCCCACTGCAGCCTGCTGGGAGCTGACAGCCCTGGCAGCCACAAGGGTGAGAGGGGGGGGAACAGCTGCCCCCTGTGCCGGGCAGCATGGGGACTGGTGGTGTCTCCTGGGGCCTCTTCTCTTGCATCTTCCTCCTCTACATGTCGTGTATCGAGGTACAGAGCCTTTCATACAGCCAGTGCTCTGGCAAATGTGATGCAAGTGTCAGTGTGCTACTGGGGGGTATGCGTGTGTTGGTTGTGCTCATCTTCTGGGGGCGGGGGGCGGGTCGAATGCCCAAGGTTTCATTGGCTTTCATCTGAGTCAGTGCTATCTATACAGAAACTGTCATTGCAACTTTTGTAAGTCTTAACACCAATGGGGCTATCCATGTGGACCACGTGGAAATTGGCCAGCTTATGACTAGCTAAGGTAACTGAGCAATTAGTCTTAGTTTGGCACTTCTTTGTGGTACTGGAAAAATTGGACGCGGGTGGGAATGTTGAGCTTGGCAGTTAAGAAGGCAGGCTTGTCCATAAAGGCAAACCAAAGCTAAAAAAAAAAAAAAAAAAAAGAAAGGTAAAAATAAAAGTAAAAATCTTTAGTAAAGTAAAAGTATTTTTAAAAATAAAAAAGTGAAAGGATTAAAAGCAAAATCTTAGCGTAAGGAAAAAGTCAAATGGCTGTTGTTAGAAAGAACTGTGCAACCAAAGTGCTCAGATGATTCATAAGCGCAAGTTGCTGCTGCTTCTCGCAGTGGTGCCATACCGCCTGTGGATAAAGCACCAAATCTGAACATAAATGAACTCAACAGAATGAACTAAAGCCATTCCAAAAATTAATCTCTCTCTGTTCTGCTTCTCTGCTTTGTAGTGTAAAACACAGAACAGACGTTTCTTGGCAGTGGGGGATTTGTTTAGCGTAGCACTACATGAGTTTTGATGGATACAAGCCTGATAAATAAAATTTAGAAGACAAGGGGAAAGGAGGGAGCTGCTCTCTATGAGGAAGGATGGTTCTTCCTGTAAAAAAATTACATTGTGAAAGCCCATACCCTTTCAGACACCTGTGCTTAACGTAGATTGAGAGAACAGTTCGGGTGTGCGTTTTGGTTTGGGTGGGGTTTTCTTGGGTTTGGGGGGGGGGCTGATGGAGGGGGATCAGGGGGGTTTAAAGACTTCGATTGCCCAATGTTAAATTCGATTTGATGAATTCATGTCACTTGTATGCAACTTCTGAAAATAACCATGGCATTCTTCCTCCCACTGCAGTCAGTGGGTCAGGCTTTGCACCTGTGAATCAGCTCAGTCTTCTCTGTCACAGACAGTGCTTAGCTGCCCGGTTCTGCGCAGCCCCTCTTAGCTGCCTCTGTCAAATGCGCCAAGTCCTTCTGCAGGTACTAAAGCACTTACAAATGAACATTTGGGAATTAAAAGCAATTTGTAAGCTTGTAACTAGGTTCTGAAGAAGAAAAGTACTTCTGGAATAAAGGGTTTTACAAAAGGAAATACATGGAAATGGTAAGTAATTACAAAGTAATTGTGTTGATGTATTGTACAGGAGGTTTGCTTTTACTGCTGCATTTGAATCCATTTTACTGCAAATAGGCAGAAAGAAGGATTTTGATGTTCAACAGTAAACAGTTCTTAAAAAATTGTTGTTATGGTACAGATAGCTAACAACGTGGAGCAGACTTTGTGGGCTGGGAAGGACATTCTTTTGCATACAAAATTTTATTTCCTATGCCCATACTTTAGAGAGAACATGAGACTGTTGGGTCAGCCCATGCCAGTTACTGTCACTTGAAAGTAAACTGAGCTGGACAATGTTAACACAGAGTGCAACTCCATTTAGAGAATATGTCAGAATGAATACGGGCTCAGCAGAGGTGCTATTTACGTAACAGCCTGCTTCATAGTCCTTTTGTGTAATCTTGCAGGAAATGAAGAAGCAAATTCAATACATATTTGACAAGGTTATTTGGTAGTATTGCACAGAACTGTTATTTTCTCTAGTTACACTTTATTGAGTCTGCTGTTGCATAGTCAACGTTTCTAACATTGGGTAAGTCTGTTAAGGGAATTGCATTTAAAATTTCTGAAATGAGATGTGGAGGCTTGTAGATGAGAAGGTGTACAAGTGTATGATAATACTGACAGCTGCTTGTAAGGAGATCTTTGGCTGCTTTGCTGACTTGTGATATGAGCCTGTGGTGAACATCTATATATCATAGAATTGGAGAGTTAACTCGGGTTGGAAGCTATGTCTGCAGGTCATCTGGTGCAGTCTGCTCAAAGCGGTGTCATGGGTGAGATCAGACCAGATTCTCATACTGTTCTACATCACAAAATTGAATACCTTTGATTTTGATTAACTGAATCTTTTAAATATAAGCATTAATTTGTTTTTTTAAAAATGCTAACTTTTAATGTCATGACTGTTTTGTATAGTAGAACAGTATCTCTTAATATTCTATGGATTAATTTAATTGGTTTTCTACAGAAAGTCCATCAAACAAAATTAACATTTTGCTAGTCTAAAGATCAGTAAGAAGAGAATCTGGCCTTGAGAATAATTTTTTCATTTGGCTGTTTTGTGGAATAAATTTCTCTTAAACTGAAGGATATAAATAGTTACTTTGAAGGTCATATCTCAAATATATGAGCTTTAGACAAGGGGAGTGGGTGGGAGGGGTAACTGGCTATGATATTTCGAAACAAAGACAGTGGTTTCTTCAATACGAGTAGTTTCGTACTACCTCAAATGCATCTTTGTCTGGTCAGGTACTGCCAAGTAGAAGTGAAGGAACTGCAACTATTTGAAAGCCTGTTCAAGGCTCTACTTGGCTCCTATTTGTAGGTCACTCTAGAATCAAACACTCCCCAGAGCTACTGCAGAACCGTTCTGCTTACGTGTAGAATTGGAAGATTAACTCCTAGTTTGTCCAGGTTCACTATAATGTGAACTACCTAGGTCAGCTCTTCAAAAAATGAGCAAATTAAGCTGTCTACATGAGTGTGGGAGCAAGAAAACATTTGTGAGGTTTAATTCCACACACACACATAAATATATATATATATATAAGGTTGATTCTGCTTACCTCATTTTGTAATGGGCTAATGCCTCCTTTTGCCGTGGAAGTGAATTGAGTTACGTTTAAAAGAAAGGAGCAATTTGCACACAGGCGAGTATAAACTCAAAACAATTTGAATTCAAGTATGAGTTGATTTTAAAAATCGTAATAATAAAAAAGCATCACTGCAAAACATCCATTCTTTCTAGGTTTTGTGGTTGCTGTTGATCTCCCTTTCCAAAATTTCAGTAATCATCTTTGTGAAAATTAATTTTATTTTCACAGTTTCAAATGTTGCTGATATTTCTACTGTGCCTTTTCTATCTAAAGGATTAGATGCCTGCTAACTTGCTCTGCAGACTTACCGTTTTCCTCTTGCTACTTAATTTCTTCAATGGACTTCTGACAAAGGCCTTTTAAAGTACTTTGACTTGTAAGCATCAGCTTTCTGCAGTGCTACAAATTGACTTGGGGCTTGACCAGGAAAATGTTTGCCATTTTTTCATGCCATTGCTTTAATTACTGGCAGTACTCACAGAATGCTGTTCACAAAAGATCCTTTTCCAAATACAGACTTGCTTAGTTATTGAGCCATCCAGCTGCAGGTCTTATATTTTCTGCCCATTTCTGCCCATTTCTTCTCTTGGTTTTCTTTTTGTTTAGATTGTTGCTTTTAGAGGCATAGTCTCTTCTGTTATTGAATCTACCATGTAGTATTTGTAGTCAAAAAAGATGGCAATATGTGTGTTAAGAACAGTCATCCATGATATAGACTAATCTGGGTTCTGTCCACACTGCTGTCAACCATCTTTAAATGGTTAAATATAGCTGCTAGGAAATTAATCTAACTGCATCAGAAAGCAATCTGAAGAAAAAAAAAAACATACTTTTTTTTTTTTTAAAAAAAAAAAAAAGCTTTTAAGCCAGCTTCTGAAAATTTGCAAGAAACATTTCAAAACATCCTGGGTTTAAACCAGTTTATACAAGAAGTACACATTGCATTTCCAGCTCACATGTTTGCTCTGCTTTTGATTTTCCCTTTTGGCAATTTATTCAGAGTAGAGTTAGTGGATGGAATCTCAGAGGAGAATAAAAGCCAGTGTTTTGAGAACTAATGAAGTAATTATCTAAAGCATTATTTACAATGATTATTTAGAAGATAATGAGACCCTTTAATTATGTTTGTTCTGCACAGCTAGCCTTTCAATAATTCAGGGTATTGCCGTACAATTTCCTCTATATTTACTTTGCACAATTTTGTTTAGAAAAATGTCACAGCTGCCTGCAATGCACAAATACGGGTCCTCATTCCGGATATGATTTGTCACATGAGAATCACCTGCTCTCTTCGGTTGGAGAGGAGGCTTTTAGGTTCAGGCTTCTTCAATGTGATGTGGGACAAGATAAATTATGGGTGAAATAAAGCTGAGCCTATTAAAGGCTGTTATGGCTTTATAGGAGCACTATAGTATTAACAAACATGGTATCAGTCTGGTAATGTTTCTGTTAGCATTTATCTTATTGGAAGCGAAGCTTCAGTTGCAGTTTAATTTTGGGAGTCATGACAATTTTGTTTCAAATGTAAGTTGGGTTTTTTTAATACCCTTACTCATTTGCGTGTAAGAAATTCAGAGCATCATTAGCATTTTAGTAGCTAATAAAATTTCACTGGTATTTTCATATGCATCTGTGAATTTGCTGCTAAAGTAGACAGTTCTACTTAAACACATCATTAGTAATGCCTAAATAGTATATAGTCCCTGAGGAGTTGCATCTCTTTTCACAGGCTAGATTTTCATTTGGTACACCAATGAAGCATTGATTCACTGACTGCAGTGATGCTACGCCAGGTTACAATAGCTGAGGCTGTAGTCCTTGATGATTAGAATTCGGTAACAAAAGCCTTTATTTCAGAGAGGGTCTGAAGGCTTGGAGTTTGTGTTTCAGGATGGCTAGCTGTTTATTTAGAGTAAAATCAATTCCTATAGGAATCTCTCCACTGACTTAAAAAGATGATGCAAAGGGTGACAGCTAAGTGAGCTGCTGAAATACCTGTACAGGTAGAAGTGAGTTGCTTCAATCTAGTTTCTCTGCTGGGCTTTTTGTCAGCTGACTTCTACAGCCTCTGTTACTGAAATTCACAGCAATACTTCTCTTAGCTTCAAAGGTACTTGGCTCAGGTTACATGCAAAGTAGACTTAAACCTGTGATTCCTGAGATTAATAATTTGTGCATTAATCTATTGGGTCAGTAAGCATAATTCTAATCTAAATCTGCTAATTGCCGCGCCGCCCCCCGCCCCCCCCCCCCCCCCCTTTTCCTTCTGCTAACCATAGAAAGCACATCTTTTGCCCTTCTGAAGTGTGTATGAGTACGGACTGCAGATGAATGCCAGTAAGGGTATTCACACCATTATTAAACAAGCAATGCAGGCATTAGCAAACCTGCATCTTCAGTATGAATCTTTTAACTTCCCTGTAGGTGCCAGCTTTTCAGTCCCAGCTGGACAACCCAGAATACATTAGATATAAAGCTCTGTGTGGAGCTCAGTAGGAGCAGTCATGCTTCTGATTGCTTTCTCCTTTCAGCTGGGGCAGGAAGCATAGATTGAATTCCTCTGTACAAATGTTGCAAGAATAACTTCTCTTAATATGGGTTTTAGCTGTTATTTGAATGTAAGGGTCATAAAAGGACATACATGGTTCAGTGGCTTGGTGCCTGACCCATTATTTTAGATAAGGGAAATTATTTTTGCTTTGGAACTGAATCATTGATTCTGTACTGAACTGCTGGAATGTATAGCCATTACTTTTTTCCCAGGAAAGAGACCCAGTTTCTTTCTTCTTTTTCAACTTTCAATTGTACCTCCCATTTTATTTGGGGATATGTTTTCACAATAAAAGAACAATTAATTTCAAAATTCAATGGGTTTTGTATGTTTTGCATATAGGTTGCAGGCATACTTTCCTTTCAATCACTTTTTGTTGGCTTTTTAAAGAAGCCTTTAGAAAAATGATGTTGAAACTAAGCAGTCTATGAATTCACTGCAGTAAGAGCTAGATACTAGCTTCTCAACATATAAATTCATCTCAACTGATTGGAAGCTGTATATTGTACTCTCCTCACTCTTGAGCTCCTTCTTAATTGAGGAGAAACAGGATCCTCTGTACAGAGATTTCTCCTGAAATCTGTCCTCGGCTTTTTCATATCGAATTTGGTCGCTGTGCCTTCAGTTCAGAACAAAAGAGAAAGGCAGGTGGAAAGCACCATCTCTGTTTGAGGGCAAAACTTGCAGCCGTCAGATTACCCTATTCTGAAAGTCTTTGAAATATTAAGTGTATATTCTCAGTAGAAATTTGCCTTTATTTTTTAAATACAATTAAATAAAACCACAGAATATGTTGCCAGGTGTTGATGCACAGCATTTTGTTTCACCTGATACAAATCTTTGATTGATGGCTTAAGAGAACTCTGTCAATTACAATTCTGGATGGGAGGAATATTACTCCCTGTCTACAACACTACTGAAACTGCAAGATTCACCCTATCTATGGCTATGCCTTTAGCTGGTACACACTGCCTTGTTCTACGTATGTTATACTCAGCTGTTAAAAATACCAAACTAAGAACAATCTATTATTACCAGATATAAGACACTTTACTGTTCCCATTGTGTGGAGAATCTCCGAGTGCTGACAGGAAGCTACTTGCTTTCCAAAAGGAAAGGAGTCTGACCTATTGTCTCACCATACCTACCAAACATTTGGGAGCCGATCGTATTAGAAGCACTAGCTTCCAAGGTTCAAAAGCACTTTGGCTGCTCATCTGCAATAAAACTCCTTAGAGGAAAAGGGAAACTTTGAGCCATGCTTGTTTCTTCTGTCACTAAATATCTTGGTTGTCCTTTGAAAAGCCCTGGAAGGAGAAAGGGAAAGGCAATTTCTTTTACAGGCATATCAGAATACCCACCCAGCATCCCCAAGGTTTGAACTAAAGAAGCAAGACAGGCTGTGAATGTTTTGGAAGGGAAGGAAGTAACAAAGGCATACAGAAAGGAAAGAAGATACAACCAAATAGTATGACTGTTACCTTGAAGCTGTAACTAGTGAAATGGTGCTGGCTGACTTTTAAAAGTCTGAAGTCCTGTAAGCCAATTTAGGCTTCTCTCTAAAGAGTTTAAATGCTCTCAAGCCACTTTTCCCTCTATTACAGAAGGCAGCTAGCAGTTGCATTCTGGATCATGACTATTCTGTACTGGATTCCCCCAAGGCAAATCAATCATTTCCAAAAGTGGATAAGCCCTTGACTAAAGAACAAGAGGAAGACAAAGTGTAACTTTTCCAATCCAGTAACTATTTCCAATCCAGGAGGTGCCAAAATCTGTCTGAAAACTTGCCTGGGTTTTTGTTGGAGGGGTGGTATTATAAGCAGGTGTTTAAAATAAGCATTTTTTAAAACCTTGCCATTTAGAGGAACTACGTAAAGCCTTATTAATAAAAAGTTTTATATTGAAGGATATCCCTCTAGTATGCAAAATAATTAGTTGAAAATGCAAAATCCTATTTGGTAGAGAGCTTAGACAGTGGAATTTTTTTTTTAAGCAGAAAGTCTGTGGGCAATAAGCACCACCAGAATACAGCTTCTTTGTGAGCTACATGGTTTACACACACACACCTCCTTTGGCTACAGAGATGGGGTATTTTGGTTATGCTGTGGCTGTAATCATGATGCCAATTCTATCCAAGAAGAGTTGCTCTAGAACTTGTAAAACTTTTGTTAGCAGGTAAGTTTTGATGCCCTGGTAAATCTGAAGTGAGTTGTAAATCTGTTTTTTTGAAAACCAAGCTTGTAGTCCCAGGCAGCCATGGCTGCTTTTTCAATCTATCCCTATTTCTTGCACTTCTATTGAAGAAATATATTTATCCCCACAACAAATAATTCACATTAAGAATTCTAGTTTAATATGTGCCTGTATCTCTTCTGGGTTTGCCACAAAGCATCACAATAATGGTTTATACGAAATGCTTGCCCGGTCTGTCTTCAACTATATTACCCACATGTGATACCATGATTTGCGGTGAACTGATGTTATTGTCCTAAATAAACAGACATTCATTGTTAAAATGTCCTAAAATAATAGGCATTCATTGTTAAAATAACTGTAGATCCTTTTCCTGTTTCCCACATAAAAAATGTCTCTGCTTTCTAAGCTGCCTAAAAAGTGGTACATTTATTTTTAAATAAATTAATTTGCATCTGTAGCAGAGTACTTTTATACACCTACAATATAAAGCTATTTATCACTACATATTTACACAATTCCTCAGTAGTTACTGATGGCAAGATTTAAAAAAAAGTTCACCTAAAACTATGTTCAGAACCACTATAAGACCTATAGCAAGTTTCTACAAAAGACTTTAAAAGTGCTTAGCAGAATATTGTGTGACAGGCATTTCTGAAATGAAGTTGGCTAGCTGAGAGCCTATGTATGAATTCAGGAGCTAATTTTACGTTACAGTAATCTTGCCCTGTGCCTGAAGACTTGATCCACCCCAGAGAGTCACCCACTCTGTCTGCCAGGACAAGCTGGGAGAAAAGCTCTGATGTTCTGCTCAGACCCAAAGCATGACAGCTGGCACGCTTGTGCTCACTTGACTTGGAAGCTATTTATAAGGCTTTTGTCAGAGTTCCCATTTATACAGTTTCCCCTAGTGTATTTTTGGGTCTGATTTTCCTTCCAATATGAGGGAAATAAAACCATGGAACATATCGGTCTTAGAAAGAAAACCGGTAAAATCATATGATGATAAAATTCAGCAAGTGTTGAAATGTATTTTTAATTACAGCTGATGTATTTTTTTTTTAATCCCTAGAAATAAGTTACTGTAAACTTCGGGTAAGCCTGAAGAAAATAAAGGCAAAGTCTCTATGTTTCCCTATAATCCAACTAGATTAGTTTATCTGTATACAAGAGTTGGTTTTCTGATGTATTTGCTTGCTATGTTTTTCTCCTCTAAGTTGGTTCATTGCTAAGCATGTGCTATGCAGAATGACTCATAGACTTGTAGGCCAGGATGTTTTTCTTGGTTTTTCCATTGAGCATTCTTTTTATCCTACACAGATATAAGCGCCCTCGTTGAATTTCCTATCATTTAGTACTAGGAAAGTAAATGTGAAATTACTTTAATGGCATTAAAATATGTTTCCTGTGATTAAAGGAGAACTGCTTCATTACCATATGTTATAACCTTAAAAGTTCTGTTCTTACATACTGATATACATAGCACCATAACACAATATAGTAACATATAGAAGAAAAACAAAATCTGAACTGCTGTAAAATAGCGGTTATTTCAAGAAAAAAATAATATGGATGTAATGTTCTTAATAAAATGAATTATTTTATTGCAGTTTGAGAGAAATCTGACAGCTGCAAGAGGAGACAGTGAGGTTTCACAGACCTCACTGGTTTGGAAATGAGAGCTTGGAATGGAAAATAGTTTGCCCATTTCTTCCTCTACTTTTGGGAGACAAGACAGGCTATAGAAACAGAAGGGGAAAAAGAAGGTGTGAGCAAGGCCAGGGAATAGAAGGTCGCTTTGAGCAAGCCTTCACTTTTACTTTTCCTAGGGGTGGTAGTCTACGGAGTCAGTGCCAATTGCTGCTGCTGTGAAGATTGCTCCTGTCAGCATTAGCAGTATTTCCCTTCTGCCCTCACCATCATCAGGCACAATAAGCAGGGCTGACTTTATCTACACCTGGAGCCAGCTCAGGTTCCAGCCAAGAGCTCGTTCACTTTTATTTCTATTTTAATCTGGTTTTATTATCCAGTTATAGTGGTGAACTAAAGGAAAGGTATTCACACTTGTCTGCTGTACCAACCAGGCTTACACAGATGATCTTATTCAGGGTCCAGCAATGACTTCCCCCCTCCCCCCCCCCCCCCCCCCCAATTCACATCAAAACACTTTGGATGATTATTTCACATGTTGTTAGGTTTCTTTGCATATAGCCCCCCTGTTCCCTTCCCTCCCAAGTATGTTTGCATTTGTTGCATATATTTGGTACCTGTCCAGTTTCAGTGTAGTCTTAAATGTGGTGGGTTCCCACCAGTGGAAACATCAGATGAAACCAGGAAAAATTCAGAGAATATGGGGGAGGGGACATTGTTTTAATTTTTCAGAAAAGACTTCTGGATTCCTCCCAAGCATCCTGGCCTGCAGCAGAAATCATCACAGCTAAAAGAATGACAGATGGTTGGTGTTTGTGGTATGAGCAGTTCTAATGACCACCTTTTGGTTCACAGGCAGTGACTGCAGAAGAGCTACATAAAAGGTTTCTTTTCACTTCCAAGCAGCTATCTGCTTTATTACAATAAATTCACTTTTTCTTTCTGTTTGTTTTGGTTTGTTGCTTTTTCCTCCTACCATCTTCTGCTGGTAGGTAACCAGATAATTTTGAGGGCTGATTAGAGAATAGACTCTGAACTTGCTTTTCTGAATACAGCTTCTTACTTGGTATTGCAAGGTTCAACTTCTCTCACATATGCAATCCACACCTCAAATGGTACAAAATGTCAAGTCATGGTGGCCAAATAGCCTGACTCACCATCCGCAGAGAAAGGATGAAAATAAGGGTAGCAGTGTTGGCAAAAACAGAGATCTCGATCACTTTGTTTACTTGCTGGGAGTGGTCTTGGTTATCTAAGATTAAATGTTATGTAAAGTGCAAAACCAGCTGCCTTGCCAGTGCTTATAGACAGCACACACAGTGAGGGACAATGGGAAACTCCATTATGAAATTTCTCTTTAACATCCACAAACAGAAGAAAGATCAACCTTCTTAAAAGAAAGAGTACCGACCTACCTTGAACTGAGCAATACGGTATGAGGCCAATTCCCTAGCTGCCTTACATTGTTTGTTTAGGTTTGTAAATTCTAGGAGACAAGACTGTCTTAGGTTGAATGTTGCATACTGTAAAACTGACATGCGATTTCAGCAATACCTTGAAATTTAAAAAAGGAATCAATGCTAAAATCTCTAGCACAAATTAATACTGCCTATTTATCTTGTACCCTGTCATTCTGTATTGGGTAACAGCAGAATGAACAAAGGTCCCTCTTCATGCACCTCTTTATCTGACGTAATTCCAGGGATGTAGCAGAAAACACCCTATTTTGGCTAAGTAATCTGATAAAACAGTGCCATTTACCATTTAACTACATGCTACTTATATCCCTGCTGTTTTATCCACCTTCCACATAAAGCAAATACGAGATTCTTCCTGAGACTGACAAAGGGACAAAATGCCATGCAAGGAACAAATTGCTTCTAATAATATTACTTATTATTTGGATTGCAGTGGTACAGTCTCCCATTCTGTAGCATTAGCACAGCTGACACCATGCTAAGTGCTGCACAGACACAGGACTAGTAACTAGACTTTGCCACAGAGATGTTATGTCCTCTGCTGTAGACTGTATGCCGCATCTCATTTGTTCTGTTAACCCTCTTGAGCCTTAAGTCCATAATACAAAACTTGTGCTTTACCATCTAAGAACAAATAGATGTAAGAGAAACAGAATCACTGAGACATTTTAGATGTATTGTAATACATTTTAATGAGCTATTGATGATTTTTGTTCCACAGTCCAAAAAGGTCAACAAGAAAACAAAACAAACATCTGAAAAGTCTCCACACTGCACATCTGAGGGCAGAAGTAAAGAGAAAACCAGCTCAATAAATGTTAAGAAGAGCAAGGTGAGTGTTACATGCTCTAACATCTTCCAGTGGCTTTACTACCAACTGCTGAAACAGCTGTCACAGCATTGGCACAAGTCAAAGTGACTGCATGTCAGGTGAAATGACCCCCTGCACCCTCCCTAGCACCTGACACATGAAGATTTATGTTTTGCTTCCCTGGTATGTATGTTTTGGCTTTATGATCCAGCACAAATAATTTAACTCTGCAGTTGTACAAGTTACGCTATGAATGTTAACCAATTATAAGACTACACTTTTTTTTTTTTAATTCTTCTAATTAGTTATTTACTGATTTCATTGTTAGATACTCAGTTTAAAACATTGGTTAATTTGAAGTAAACCCCCAATAAAAAAACTACATGCTGACGTAAAATTCCTTTTGCCATGATTCCAGCATAGTAGTTTGTACATCACAATGAGGCTTATGAAAGGGAGGATCAACACCTTTCCAAAACCCACTGTCTGAGGTTGGCACAGAAAGAGGAAGCAGTGAGGATAACCTGAGGGTGCCCTTGTGATCCAGATAGAGTACCTTGTTTATCTACAGAGAAACTGCTTTTCCAATGGCATTGGGGCACGAGTGACAGGGAACTTTACCTGATGTTTACTTTGATTCAGCTGTTCTATTCACTAATGGATTTGCTCTCCAGAGCTTTCAATGCTTCTCCCTTCAGTAGATACTAACGTGATAAAAATGGCTTTTAAAAAAATCAATAAACACTTAAGTGTTTGGCAAGTCTCAGACTTTTTACTGTATCACTCACTGAACAGTTTAAGGCTTAATAGAAGAAACTTGCCCGCTAGATATTCACGTGCAGATTTAGCAGATATAACACACCACAGTCTGATTCCGTTTTTCTATCTCTTTTCATTCATGACAAAATTAACTGTTTCAGAGCATGGAAATTGCATTTGCTGGAGAGTAACATGTGATTTACTCATTTGAGGTCAGTGTCTGGATCTGTTTGCAAGAACCTGCCAGTATTCCAGTTTGGGGCAGTAAAGCTTTCATCATTCAAAATCGGGAGTCTTTTTGGCTTTAAAAAAGAAGAGACAGTTCCAAGTGGACCTAGCCAAACAGTTGTGTCTGCTTTGTTGCCTACGGCCTGCCTCACCCCGACAGGCTGGCTGCCGTGCTGGGGACCTACTTTGATACAGGAGATGAAGAATGCTGACGCTTCAGACGATTAGACTGTAGTTGGACTACATTTTAATGCCCGCACCGGATGTCCGTCTGTCTGTCTCCGGGCGGCTGCCGCGGGGCTGCAGGCCTGCCCCTCTGAGGAGGCGCGCGCTGCCCCAGTGAGTGGCGGGAGCTGCCCCCGTCAGGAGGCGCGCGATGCCACTCTGGGGAGTGGGCGGGGCTGTTCCTCTAAGGAGAGCGCCTGGCCGCGCCGCGCCAGTTCCGTCGCGTTCCGTCTGGTTCCCGCCGCAGGGCAGAGCTGAGCCCCGCCGGGAGGCTGCGGGCACCTCGGGGAAAGCACGCTCAGGAATGGGCGAAACCCGCACAGCGTGAGGAAAACAGTGTGAGGAACGGCCCTGCGAGCACCCGGGGGGGGGGGGGGGGGGGGGGGCGGGCAGCGGGAGGGGCGCTGCAGAGCCCCCTGCAGCCAGGTAGCCGTTTTCCCCAAGTCGAATCTGTTTTGCCTGTGAGGTGAACAGCGGATGGTTTCCCTGTCATGCCTCAGGCCACTGGCTTTCTCATTTTGTGCCCCCCAACCAGCTGAGGAGAGGGTGCAGAAGAGTGGCCGGGTGGGCTTATGGCAGCCAGCCAAGGTAAACACATCGCACTGCAGTAGAAAGGATGAGTATAAATATTTGAACAATCCAACTTAGAATATGTAGTTTGAGAGTTACAGCAGTATTTCAGGTTGCTGTTAAAATACAAGTATCCGCTGTTATGACTCGCTTGGGAACGTTACACATTTTTATGATATGTAACATATCCTTCAAGTTGTTTACTATTTGAGAAATTATCTTTTTTTTTTCTTTCTCTTTTCTAAATACGATGTCCCACTGCTTCTGTACATGTTAGTCTCCCATTTCGTGAAGTATAAGAACTGTTGGGAAATGCCTGAAAATCGGGGTATTTCTCATCAAATTTTAACCCTGCTGAATTCAGAGTTCGTGGATTTCTGTTCAGTATATTACAAATGTAAATAATATTAAAAATTAATATTCAAACTTTTCTTGAGTATTCACCAAGTTAGGGTATGTTTATATTAGTGATGTGTATCTGGCAAAGTTATGTTTACAAGGTTCACTTTAAGTGACCTGAAATCTGGACTTTGCACCTCTTTTTTTTTCCACCTGTCCAATACCAAAAAAAAAAGACAGGAAAGATAGGTGATACAATAATGTTAGTAGGTACAGCTGTCTTTAGTAATACTTACCTCAGACAAATATCATCTTAGAGGTTTCCAGTGGTTACTACCTCAAAATTAAGATAATCTAATCCTGGTGTTTTTTTTAAATTATTTGAATATCAGGGTTTGCCACTTTATATGTAAAATATGGCTTGTAATATTTACTGTACTTTAATGACTTTCATATCTCATGCTTCTAATCCTCTTTATCACCCAGTGTGAAATGATGCTGCAGCTCTGCCCTTGGAGGGTCTCTCTTGGTCCTCTTGAGGAGTGGGCAGGGCTGGGTTTTTGGGTGAGCTTCAATGAGCTTCAACACCAAGGAGTAGCCATGTTGTGGGCTGGCTGAGCAAGCAGTCAGAGAAAGGGAGCTCCTCACTGTGAAACTGTAGTTCAAGTCAGTTGAAAATTTCCTCTTGTTTTTTTCACCTGTAATCAAGTGTCTGGGCCTTCATCGAAATGTGGGTTTGAGAAATAAGACAATGAGTGTGTTTTTTTCTCTAGCCTAAATGGGTCTGGGGTAAAACCCGACAAAACTTTTTTAAGGAAAGTAAGAAAACATACATTACAGGCTGGGGATTGCACACCACAGAATAATGAACTGAGAATTTGGCTGACCTCTCTAAAATTAGTTATGAAATACAAGAACAGAGTTATAACCAAAAGGATGTTTTACTTTAAAATTAAATCCTACACGATCTTAAATTATAATGTCAGTTTTGAGCCACATTAATATTCTTAGCTGAATATGACACAAATTGGGGCAAATAATTATTTCTGTATTAGAGCTACACCAAGGCAGCCTTACATGTAGATGGTGCTGAAAAATTGCTAACTTGTTCTAGTGATGTACTGACTGTACGTGACAATACCAGGCTGGAAGTAGTATTCTGGCAAGCATGTCGTAAGAAGTTATCTTTTTTGTCTCTTGACTTAGTTTGACCTTAATTGTAACGTGAAGGAGCTTTAAGTGAGTCTGCCTTTGTATATTAATTGTTGAGTGTGTAGAATTAACATAGGATGCTATGCTTTTTGAAAGGTTTTACCCAGTATTAATGGATTTTAAGAAAAGTGGCTAAATGTTAGAAAAACTGGGATCTGGGTAGCTGATGAGGGTACCTGAACAGCTTAATTACCTGCAAAGAATAATACTTTTTTGTATTTTCCATATTATTTTAAAAAAGACAGAAGAAATAGATTCAGTGAAGGGAAAATTCTGTTATAATCACGCTGGCTTCTAGGAATGCCTTTTGTTTTAGCAAAATTGCTGCATATCCAGCAGCAGAACTTCTGTGAATGTCTAGAGGACCATGAGGCTCTTACACTGAAGCACCTAGTATCTGTTTGTTTTAACAGTACATATGTACCCTCCTAATCAAAACTAAATTTATTACATGACGCAGAGTATTGTCTTACCAAATCAATGCGTTTTACTGGGCTAGGTTCTCATACTGTTGCTGAACAGCCTATTGGGACAAGTCAAGGAGTAAGGTAATTACTGGGTGTAAAGCAAGAAGACTGGGGACATAACAGGCTGTGAACTTGGAAGGGAACTTCAGTTTCCTCCACCACTCTCATATAGTAAGTTCCAACGTTAACAGCTGATTCCCAGTGAAGGGTTTACAGCATGGTCAAGCATGCCTTTTGGAATACATCTCAGATGTAGCTGGACCACAGCTTCCAAGTGAGGTGTATGTTCAGCAGCAAGGATAACTTCTTAATTAGCTGTGTGATACAATGCTGAGTGAAAGGCCAGAGGTAGGTTGCCATCAAGTGGTAAATACATTGATACTTATATAGTCAGAGTGATCGTGACTGGCTGGCATCAACTGAATGAAGAAAAAAAAAAAAAAAAAAAGAGAAACTGTGAGCTTTTAACTTCTTTGTGTTACCCTATCTCTTTACTGGTGATTGATAAAGTGAGATTGTCTCTTGCACACTTACTGTCTGAATGAAAGATCTGAAGAAGAACATTTTCAGATAATGCACTTATGGTATGGCTTTTGAAAGAGTTTGAATTACACCCTTTCGCTTAGACAAAGCTTTAGCAAAAATGACATGAAAAATGTATTTTTTCTTTAACAGGATGTCAGCCCTTCAACTTCATTGACATTGTCATCCAATAACAGTGCTGTCATCACAAAAACAATTACCAGAACACTTCCTTTAAAGCAGAAAATGCACTTTGTCAATGTTAAGGCCCAGCATCTGCAAAATATCAACAAACAATCCAAAAGCATAAAAGATCTGGAGATCCAACTGCTGCAAGTGGAGTGCAAAGAACTAAAAAATCAGCTAGGATGCCTGAGGGTAGGTAAAAATCCATTTCTGTTCTTAGTATATTAATTGTGCTGATAAGCAGTTACACTGAAAATAGTTTATGCACAGAGGTGTTAAAACCAAGTAGAAAAAAAATGTTTTTCTGCTCAGTTTTCATCCAAACTGTTTATTGCTATTAAATACGTTGTAAATTATGTGTAGAAGAGAGTTTGGGTCTGAATTCACAGTACTTCTGGTTTAGCCTCAAGTTAAGACTTTCACTTGTACTTTGGATTAGAGTGGCATTCCTATACTTTGTAATTACTATACTAGCATCAAGCTCTTCTCAGCACTGTACTAATTTTGTGCCCTACCAGCAGCATATCTGAGTCCTTTGTCACATCAACATACCATGTCAGAGGAACTTCTTCCAGTTCCTAAAGGTTGGAATTGACCATGTTGTTTTTTCTACCTCAAATTAGCCTGGCTTGAGGAATAGCCAGAGGAGGTTTTCAAAGCGTGAAGTATTACAATATTTGAAGTGTAGGATGTTATGCTGCTGATGCTACGAAGAGACATCTTGCTTTTTAGGTGGCAGAGTATTGTTAAATTAAGCACAAAAAGTCATATGCAGATACATTGCTGTAGCAGATATTTTTGTTTAGTTAGGAATTTTAACTGTGGCAACTCCTATGTTACTACCACCATATATTTGAGAAAATGGAAATTGAAAAATTCCTGTCATGCAGGAAGGGCTGATGGGGCAGAAGCCAGATGATGCAGAGAAGTTACTGAAACAGTCACAGAAAGAGCTGTTGTGGCTTCAGAGACAACTGTCCTTTATCTCCACAGGAGGCCCTGTGTGTGTTTTGGCAGGTAGCAAGGTAAACTCCTTTATTATTTCTTCAGTCTATTTCACTGTACAAAGTGGGATTAGGAAACAAAATGTTTATCATCATTTTGGCTTGTTTTATTGAAGCAATGCACTGCAAGATGTATTTTCCATACTAAGGGTATTGGGAGGATCTTTTAGGATGTATTTTAAATAATTGTTTCATCTAATTCTGAAATACCAGGAAGAAGATTAAATTCATTATGGCCTGTGAAAGGTTACATAATTAAAATGGCATTTCATAGACCCCTATCATATATGGAAATCTGTTCTATGTCTTTTTCTGAAGAAAACTATCAGAAGGTGGGATCATTACACGTGGAGTGTTATTATGAGGGGGTGGTTCTTGGCCTGGCATACACAACTGTAATTCCTTTTCTTCTCTCAGCAGCACTGTTATATATGCATTCCTAGTTATCAGCAGTCCATCATCAGCATAGCCGCATTCTGCCCTGAACAGGCAAAAATTGCTGTCAAGCTAGATGCTTGATGCTGATACTTGGTCATATAAACTACCACATTAATAATAAACTTTTTATGTTAACAATGTCGTGACTGTTAACAGTTCCAGTAAAAGGTGAGTTCTCATCAGCTGTGGCAGAAGTTGAATATGTCAAGTTTTGATGACTCGAGTTTCTAAATGTTTACTTGACATAGAAGATATGTTTTAAAATCTTCATAGCAGTGAATCTCTGCCAATAATTAAAAGTATTTGTTGCTGTTTTCTTTTCAGAGTGACTTAATTTATTCATATAACTTTACATATTTTAAAACAAGATTTCCAGAAAGTTCATTATAATTTACATATTTTATACATAAATACGTACACACACACACGTACGGATATCCACGTTTTGAATCTGCCTATGAAAAAGAATGAGAAGGGTTGGTTTGGTTCAGTGTACTGCATTAATAATGTCATTCTACAGTGATCTGACTTATTTTCAAGTATCAAGTTGGCTTAGCAAATTTTTGTTTGGTTTGTACAAATACACATAAAGTAACAGTTACGTTTGTGTAGTCTCTAGCCTAGGGAAGATAGATTTCCAAAATGTGTCAACTGGATTCTTCTGGTATCACTTTGTGTCATGTGCTACAGATCTGTATTTGTTGCTGAAGCACAGTATGGTAAGTGCTGATATAGTCATGGTCAGAAGGGACATTTGGATGTGAAGCTTGCATGTAGCTCAACTGAGAGGGAAAAAAAAAATCTAACTTGCCAAAGTTAGACTTTCTTAAAAAAAAGATGAAAACAATTTATGCCATAAACATGTTATAGAAGTAGGAGTGCACTTGCCTGACAATTAAAGCCATAATCTAATCTGGGAAGGGACATATGATCCTGAGTAGGAACAGCTTTTCTCTCTGAAAATACCAGAGTTTTGTTGTTCCCGCTACAGTGATGAGTAATCTCAGGGGAGGTCATTTGAGGCTCAGATTTGCACAAAAGAGTTGTCTTGGATACCTTATTTTTAGATTTTGGTCTTTCCATTCAGAAAACTGTAATCTTTCTAGAATGTGCCAAGACAGACCTTCAGGAAAGAAACCACACATTGTTTATAACCCTTTTCCTCAGTTTTTGGTTTTTTTCAGTGTTACAGAACCAAGGATCAGATTTTTATCTGTTTCATTTGTATAATGAGGGAAAGATTTTTCAGAAGCAATCAGTTACTTTGAAGACTACACTGTGATACTCTGCACTATACTTGAATTCTAGACCTCTGAAGATAAATGCTTTTCATGCAAGTGAGAGTGGTGGTACTCTGTGTTGCTGGAAGCTTTAGAGGTAACGATCTTAATAAGGTGCTCAAATAGATCGATGCTTGGGAACTAGAATATCAGAAATATAGGCAATGCCATTTCGGAAGAATTGCTTAGCTGTTTAGTAAGCATCATGGTTCAAGGTGCAAATTTACCGTGGACTGGCAATCTAGATAAGACAAAACTTGAGAAAGAGATCACCTGGTGAGTCCCTCTTCCATGGCTTCTAATACCTTCCAGTGAAGCATCTGATGCTGACAGTTCCTAAAGATCAGGATACTGACCAGGCACTTCAACCTCATAAAGAACTATTAGGCTTTGGGGGAAATCTGGCTCCTTTTGTTAATGCCAGACTTTTCTGAAAATTCTCCTCCTTTTCCTCATTATTCCTGTTAGTAAAACTGTGAAGACTGATATTTGAAAAGGAGCTGTAAATTAATGTAGGGAGACATTATTAAATGGAAAGATGTATTTCTGCAGGCACTTTTAACAGAATTCAGTAAAATATATAGTGCCCTGAGAGTGCAGTACTTCCTTCCCCTGTTAAATACTGAAAGGAAAATCTAGACGTTCCAGTCAACATAACTTTATATGTTTTCTTGATAATTTAACCTTCATCAGCCTTGAGAATTCACTTACATTGTGGTGAATGCACTTGCAAAGTGGTCAGATTCTGTGATTCAGATCACCTTTGCTGGGAGGAAAAAACAGGGGGTGGGAAAAGATTAAAGCCAGATTTTTTTAAAAAAATATTTATTTAAAATCTTTCCCTCTATCCCTTTGCAGTGTCTCCCTCTAGCTGCTGGGGAGGTGGTCGTTGCATACTTGGAAATTTTGTGTCAATATATTGTATACAGTTTTCTTGAGAAGAGGAAAGACAGAATGGTTAGGATGCTCCAGGTAATCTGTCTTAATACCCTTCTGTATTCGAGTTTCTAAGCCTTCCATTGGGCAGGCTTGAGAGTGAAAAAAAATTGCAGCTCACATTTACAGTTCATTGGTTCGTGCCAGTAGGCCACAGATGACCTACTGAGAAGATCCTGTGATAGCATTACTTGGAGGTAAAATAAAATCTCCCAGCACCCGCCTCCCTCCTTGACGCCCCCCCACCCCCACCCCACTCCCCTTCCCGAAACACATCCTTGCTGCGATCCCACTTGCTGCTTGTCAGCTCCTGTCCGTGCTCCCTGCTGCTGTGTCAGGGTTAATACTATGTGAAAGAGAAACTGGCAAATAGGGAAAGCCATCTTTGTGTGCGTATGTGTGTGTGAGCACTGCTGTTTCATAGGCTCTGGCAGCTGCTGCATGGCCGATGATGCTTGCTCTCTCTTTTTCACCCTGCCTCCCTGCAGACAACTAATGAATCATTTCTAGCCTGAATACTAGCAGTGCAAACACACCAATGCTGCTGCTGCCGACGCTGCTGCCTTTCTCTACAGGGTTGTAATTTGACACAGTAGACTGCAGTTCTCTCTCGGCAATGATCTTGCTGAACATCGGAAGCACTTGATTTGAAGGTATGCTGAGATTTCACCCTTTCTAAAAATAGCTATTTCTGTTAAATGCTTTATGGGCCAAATGAGGGTGGGAGGGCTGAAGATTTCTAAGTGTGTGTGTGGAAGAATCCTCTTTTTAGTTAGCAGTAATGCAGCAGTAACTCTTATTGGAGGCAGCCAAACTTTATTATTCTGCTGCAATTTGGTGATGCCCTTCACTGGATCTTTTCTTCTAGGTGCTGCTTGGAATAATAAAATGTGTTAGTATTGTGCATCAGCACTAGGTAAAGGGATTAAACTCTTGCTAGATTATTCCATCCTCGCTCCTATTGATGTTTAATCTGATGTCATTTTCCAGTCACTTTTAAGATGTCCAATAAAATAAATAGTATATAGACAGGTTCGATGGTGCCATGTTTCTTTTCTGTATTAGTGTTTGTGGGCAAAGTTAGTAATCGTGCTGGCTAGCAGCTCTCTGCCGCGCCCCCCCCCCCCCCCCCCCCCCCCAGCCTGGTGCAGATTCACAGTATCTGTTTGCTTTGCAGATGTATATTGTCATGTCATGGCAAAGTCATCAATGTGGCTAGTCTTCCATAGAGATATTTTTAATGAAATTACATTGGTATTTGTCTGGCATCTAATGCTGAATTAAACTAATTGCAAGTAAATCTGATCCTTTTTTGGTAGAAGGGAGAGATCTTCTGCAGCTGCATCTGTATACATATATGTTGGCACACTATGCATAGCAGTATTTGTGGGAAGTATGTTATGTATGTGGAAAAGAATAATATTTTATTTCAGCATATGCATATAAATACCAGTTAATTAGTTAGCACATACCAGTATGCTGTGCTCAGTATTACAGGGGATACTGCAGGTTTTTTTATTAACCTCTTTTCAAGACTGGCTATTGCTTATATCATTGGGCAGAGAAGGTATGTCTTTCCAAGAGTAATGTGATGGTCGACATTACAGTTGTACATGGTCTTAGTACAGTTTTAACTGAGGAAAATCTACATGCATATGAAGGCTTTGGTATTTCTTTTTAAGCTACTGCTCTCTGTTATTTTAGCAGTAAAACACTGGGCTTTTTTGTCCAGTACAGGTAGTGATGCAGAGTTTATATAAAAAATAACTCAGCAGAATAACTTATTAATGAACCTTGTCACTGCATCTAGTAAATACAGAGTCTGCTCCTTAAGTGATTGGATATATTTTGAAGAAATACTTAAAATCAAAGCTATTGATCTTAACATTAATTGCACCAAGTATGCTGAGGGGAAGAATACTATGATTGCCATCATCAAAATACAAATAAGAACTATTGCTTAGCAAGGTAGAAGAGCTGCCTTCAGAAAACAGCATGAAATATTAAAACACAGACCAAGCGGTAGAGCAAATTAAACTATCTTCATAAATTCAATACAATAAAAAATAACAGTATACATGAACTGATAGGAAACTTAATGTAGTCACTTTACATTCCAGCTTTTTTGGTGTTAATTTTTTTATTATAGGAGGGCTTTCAAGTCTACCCTACTGACAAATGAGGAAGGCGATTCAGATCAAATCTTACAGATGTCAGCCAGGATTCAACACTGTAGATACAATGTATCTACAGTGATATCCTTTGAGATACATATGCATTACTTCGAGGACCTTAAAGGACAGTGCTGGGTGTTTTTTAGGTGACTTGATTATTTTTGTAAAGAGATCTGGTGGTCCTGAACAGTGGCTTTGTTGCATACTGCTTCCATTTTTATAGGAAAAAGACCTACCCTAAATGAAACTAGTGAAGTGGCCATGCTGCCTGCAGGCGAGAGAGCAACCGTGATTTTTATAGCTATATACCTGAATGGGTTCCAGCCTGCTAACATACAACATGACTGTATACTGGAGGCAGTGAACAGAGGTGCAGTGTTATTGCATACAACTTTATATATTTGGGTGTACCTGGAGCACCTTTCAGAGACATGTAGTATGTTGAATTTTCTAGAATTGTAACCACATTGCAGCTTTAAAATGACACATGGTTTTTAGGGATAGGAAAAGTGAAATGGAACAAAATATGGGACAGTGCAGTGCCACAGATTTCTGCATGAAAATGATCTGAATAGCTGATGCATGCTGCTTTAGTTAACTGACAATTACAAGCTCAGAAATCTTAAGCATCTTTGTATGTGCCCAACCTCATACTGACAGCAAGCTAGGTATGTACTTTTGCATATATACAAAATATGTATCTTTTTCACTGTCAGCTCATTCTATTTAGATATGTGTTAATGTATATACTTATTGTAGTTTAGATAGCTGTGTGATACTGAATATGAAATGAATGTATAAGCACAACAGTGTTCATTCTGGTAATAGCTTATTACAAAAGTCTGAGGCTTTCTGGATTGCCAGGAGTAGGAGAAATAAGACACCTGTGATCACTGGATAATTAGTAACCTCTGATATAAAGGAGTTTCCTTTATCCGTGTCAAATGCCCCACCACATATCAAAATCAGATACCCAGAATCACACTGACTTTATTCTGAAATAAGAAACCAGTCGGTCATGCATCACTGTCCTGTCCTTTCAGTACTTACATTGAATGAAGTATGGTTTGAGAGTCAAGGCTGGTTTTCATTTAATTGAAATTGTTATAGGCCCTTGTCATTACTACAAAAAAATGTCAGACTAGCTGAAATATGTTAGTCACAACATTTTTTCCTGGGATTTATTTTTTATTTAGTCTTTCACAAAAGCTTCATGCTAAAGTGGATTTTTTTGTAAATCCTTTGTTTCCTTCTTTCACATCATTAGCTTGTCATGTCCAGTGAGCTCTCTCACAGAGTGGCAAGCTATACAGATAACATTCCCCTCTATCATTTTGAAAATCTTTCCATGCATGGTACTAAGCAACTGAAATCTACTTAAGATTTTCTGGAAAACACCTGAAAATGTCTTTCTTGTGACTGTTGATGTTCTAAGCTGACTGTCCACCACAGACTGGAATTGTCATGAAGCACTGCTGACAGTAACATTTGCTTATTGCCATTAGAATTGAAAAATATATACCGATATCATGATTAAAAATAGAATTGGAATGTAGCCACAGTGCTGGAAAAATGCAGCTTCTTCAAAGAAGTATGTCATGAAACCAGTTTCTGTTCACCAGTGAAAAACAGGGCTTTTTTCAGGCTTATTTGCACAGAGTGGGCTCTTGGGAAATGGTAGTAATAACAGTACCTTGTGAGAACAGTTAATGACCTTCTGGAGCAGCTGGTTGACACTGAATTTTGAATGTGGTCACTGAGGGTTTCTTTGCTAACTGTAACCATCTTGTTAAATAACGTTAGTCATGTTCATTCTGTAAAGTATGATTGTAAAGCCACCTGTCATTGGTAATTTCGTGAGGGAAATTAGTGGCTTACAGGTTTGTGCTCAACACTTTGGCTTGTGCTTGTTTTGTGGCACTTACAAGGAAATCAGTGTGACTTCCAGCTCTGCCACAGATTCACTGAATGGCCTTGGGCAAAGCACTTAGTATGTCTTGGGCTCTGTTCTCTTTTCTGTAAATACGAATGATAATTAATCCTTTCCACTACATCCTACATCTTTTATCTGCTTAGAAAATGACATCTTCAGACCAATGACTGTTTTCTCCATCAAGGTGCTAAATCCCAATGGAGGCTTCTATATGCAACTTAAAAATTACTTGACAGTCTGCACTGCATGTTACTGATTTATCAAGAAATATTTCCAAGCGTCAGAAGAATATGAACTGATTGTGAGCTTTGTGGAATAACATTTGATTTGCTAACCTTTCCATTATGGTCATGGGTATGTTCAGTTGGGAGTGAAGAGCCTGATTTCCCTGAGTGGCAGTGGTATGGTAGAAACATTTATAGTGCAAAAGTCCAGACAGAGGAAGTGAAACTGTAGGTCTGATTTTTAATTTGTTTTAATTGTCACAGAGTTTTATTTTCTTTGTTACAAACAGTGTAACATTTGGTTTCTAAGGCAGTTAAGTACGACTATGCCAAATGTTTGATGTTGATTAACAAGAAGCAGCAGTGCATGCTAGTACCGTGTAGAATCAAGGGGAAGGTATTGCAAATATAATAGAATGGCACAGTCTCTTTTCTCTGTTCTCACCTAATGACAATTAGAATTTTTCTTCCTTTTTTTTGTTAAAGATCATCCTTTAGCAAACTGTTCAGTGTGATACCTTCCTTAAGACCTGATCTGAGCACAGTGGGCTGACAGGCCGTCAGCGTATGCACCCCTTTCCTTCCATGCTCCACCTCCCCTGGGACTAGACTGACTTATTTATTTTTTATTATTATTTGCTGGAGAGCATAAATAATTTTTATAGTCAGCTTCCATTAAGTTTTCACACTGGATACGTGGGGGGGAAATGACAGTAATACTCCCTTGTGCTGATTTTGGAAGGAGAATAAGCCCTTTTTGTGCCAGGTTAACTAGTTCAGGTTGGCTTAGAAAAACCCTAAATCAAGACTAAATTCCTCCAGAATCAGGAATTTATGCTGGGGCTCCACCATTTCAGCTCCTGCTGAATATTTCTGTACCTCCTTCTTACATAGTTGAAAATTGCTACTTGTTACTCCTGTATAGAATATCACAGTGCCTTCTCACTGACATGGAAAGTGCATCTTTAGTAAGTACATTGTCCAACTCAAACATTTTCTCTGATAGAAATCAGCAGGGACTTTTAAAGATCTGTGCCAGTTTACACCAGGAGGGATAGCTTAGCATAGTATCTCAGGGAGTGTGCTAATGGGCTAAACTTTTACTGAAGATGAATAGAGTTAATGGTGCTTAGAATTCAGATAGATGAAGCTCACAGTTGTCACTTGTAACAAGCAATATTGTTTGAATCTGCCCTGTTAACTGCATTTTCCCTCTTCTGTGACAGTCACAGTTTCACCTATTTGTTAAATCCTCCTTCCTGTTCTCCCTACTTCCCTGCCTCCAATTCTGCATATCGTTTAGAATATAAGAATATTCTCTGTCAATTCCAGGAGTGTATTTCTTCCTTTCTCTCTTGTTTACCACTTGCTAATTAAATTTTGTAGGTGGCAGTTTGAAATCTTAGTGGGACGTGTCATGTGACTGCTAATGCTCTGCAGATCTCTATTACATAACCTTTAAGTAGTTTGGGAAAATGTGCTTGTGTCATACTGGGCCTGACATAAGGCTCTGTCTGAAGCTAACGGTCTGATCAGTTTTTTTTATGTACAATGACTGTAGAAATCTTGTGGATGGTTTGTTCTGGCACAAGCTTTGTGCCCTGAGTTGTCAGGCCAATTGTCTTATTTCCCTGAAATGCTTTGCAGTCTGCACTGTCTGCCTTTCCTGCAGGGTAGAAGAGGGGAGGGGTTGGATTTAAACACTCTGGCATGCCAGGTAATGATCAAATGAATATTAAATGCAGTATGCCAGGATCCTTTCTGTTTTCCTGAGTTTGTTCATTTTAGTTCTGAAGTGAACAGAGTACAGAACAAACATAGAAAACTTCTCAGTCTGTCCCCCCACCTCTTCAACTCCTATGGATCTTAATCGGGCTCTGGTGCATTATGCAAAATGAAACCATAAATCAATACTGAGGTTTAAAAAAATGCTTTGAAGGGATGATCAATTTTTAATGCATGCAATTAATTAGGGTGCTGTTTTGCAAAAGGAGTACTTTTATAAATGACAGCAATGTATCCACTCATAGAGTAATAGCTCCTCTTGCTTTTTCTGAAACTAGCACCATCTTTTGGTTCTACTTTGTATACAGTTATACATGTTTGTTGCCTAAAATGTATTTATACACTATCCAATGCAGCTGAAACACTCCACTGTTGATGGACTATCTCTGGTCCTGAAGAAAGTAAGTCTCATTTTTATTTCCTGGCCAGGATATGGGCCTTGGAGGCTGGGTCTTGTTTGTGGCTGACATTTTGAGATGCTGTGTGTTCTCAAGTAACTCACAGGAGATCTTTCTGCCGCTTTATCTGCTAGGAAGGCTCAGTGGCAATGAGCTGCTGTAGCCTTGCAACAAAAGTTGCAGTTAGAAACTAGGAGCAACCGGATGAAATTTTGAGTGTGCGGTTTGTTCTTTTTTTTAATGAAGTCAGATTTTCAAGTTTATGATTTCTTACTGAAATCTGTGATTGTGTGAGTGTACATTTTGTTCTAGTGTAGCTCGTAGTTTGCAATAGCAATTTTCAGTCAGAGCTCTTTACGAAGTGCTTAAGGATGATAGTTGATATCATCCTGTCCATTTTGCAGATGAGAAATTTTCAATGTGCTTCAGGTTTATTTGCCCCAGATCATTCAGCAGGGTCAATGCAAATCTATGGAAATTGTTTGCAGAGTCCTGTCCGACCTGTCATCCATTGTATTGCTTCTCTTAATTAAATGTTGTGTAAGAAGGGAGGAGGGGGAAGTATTGATCTAAAACCAGGCTTTCTTTTGTTTCACTTCAAATTAACTGACTGCTTTTGTGCTACTCATAGTAAAGAGTTTGTGAATTTATTAATTTTTTTAAAAAATCACTGCTATCATAAATCATGGTGGCTATAGTTAGTTTGTCTATTCCTCTGATGGCTGCCTGCTTACCTACTGCTTATACTGAAGCGACAAATGTTTCATTGCTGGAAGGGCTCTCTATTGCTCAACAGTCTTAAAGCATCTCTACAAATGTATGTACTGTACACTCCCCACGATTTTGGTAGCTTTGGCTTATTTGAAGATTAAGTAGGTACAATTAACACTGCTGTGTTATGGTTATTGGCTGCCTGATGAATTACGATGAGAACAAAGAAGCAACTGTAAAGCATTTATGTGTTTGTGTGGTAGGGCAGATGGGTACAGTTAATGCTTTTGTATTTTAAAAGAAACTTCATTAAGGCAGTTGTTTCTGTTAATAAAATGCATAGATGAGTTCTTCGAGATCTGGACCTCTTCTGTTAATGTGCTGTAGTCATAAGAGAAGAGAACTGTCAGTCTGGCAAGTTCTGTCCTGAATTGTTTCAGGATGCAACAAGTGGCTGACTCAAGCAAATGAAGGTACAAAACATGAAGATTTACAATAGAAGATGATAACTTTCTTGCACTGTCAGCAATAATCCATTGTCTGTCTATATGAACCATCTGTGCTCCACGGTACCTTGAGTGTTAGGGAGCAGTAGCTGTGATGGTCTTTTCTTGAGGATGCCTACCGGGGCATGGATTTTATAAACTTAAGAGTAACATGTTTATAAACACTGTTGATAAGGGAGAGAGGATCTGGAAGGCATCCTTCACAGCTCTCATGGCTCAAATGGACTTAAGCTTATTTCCCACAGTGGTGGTAGGTCACACTTTTTTTTCTCATAGTTCCAAAAGGTGAAGTATCTCATGTAGCCAGAGTAAAGCAACCCTGTTCAGTGACTTCTTTGTAGATATTGATCCCAGCTGTTAGGTGCAAATGAGTTTTGTAGCTTTGATATTGATAGGTACTACTTACCATAAACCATAAACCTTTTTTATGCTTAGCTTGCAACCTTTCTAGCTTTCCTTTTGAAAAATTTCTATTCAATTTTAGTAAATACTGTTAAAAGGAAATGAAGTCTAGAGAGCTCCAAGCTGCTGATATTTCTATCATCCAATGATTTAAGTTTTGTAAATAAATATTTTTTTCTTGATATATGGATTATGGAAATTGTCTCCAAGTAAGACAGAACAATTTTAAAAAGCTGTCTATGATGAGAAGAGATAAAAGAATCAAATGGTGAATGAGGTCATTGTACTGCTGACACCAGTGGTGTAACACTTGTGTCTGTGGAGCTCAGGTGGTTTTATTGATTCTTTGTGAAAAGCTGCCTTGAGCAGAGAGCAGTAAACATTGCTGTAAACATAATATTTGTATATTGTAAATAAATAAATACCCACGCTTCATTAAACATAACTGCCAACGTTGATGCAACAAGTGGGTCACACTAGAAGTGGTACTGAACAACTGGAGCATATCCTATTCCTGATCTGCAAGAAGAGCTGCTAGCCAGGTCTTGAGTATCAGCCTCATTGAGCGAGGCACTGAATGCTTCTCAGAGGCCTGTCAGTCCAAGTATACAAATGGACACAACAAAGTGGTAGAGCATTTGAGGGAGCACAAAGGAGAAGCCTCCTTCTCCTTCCTCTTCCCCCAATTTTTAGCCACTTTCTGATGTGTCATCTTTCCCCTCCCCATATTCTGGCTTGTATAACAAAAATTTAGTCTGTTAGGTAAAAAGTTACTGGCACATTTAGACAAAAAATGTTGTCGATTTTTAATGTAATTCTATTTAACAGCATTAGGAGATTGTGCTGCTATTGAAAATGATATTTGCTCAGCTCTGATTTCCTGTAACTAAGTAACAGGAAATTTTCCCCAATATGTCTGAGTTATATACTGTAATGTGTGGATGGAACTGGGCTGTAGTTGAATTGGAGGGGATGTTAAGCCCTTTGTGCTTTGGTGTTTTGTTTCTATTTATTATATCTTATTCCAGACCCTGCAGGACACTAGAGATTATACTACAGGAATTTACCATGGGTTTTTTCTTGTACCTGGTTCTTAAACATCTGATAGCCAATTTTGCCTGGACTGCATGGTCTGGAATCTGATCTAGTGTGTCTGTTTCTATCCCTTTCCCTTACAATCCCAAAGAATGGCCGTTAGAAAAGAATCTTGATGTACATTAGTGTTTGAATAGTGTTTGTGGATTTTTTTTTTTTAAAAGGGAGAAACTATTTATCTGCAATAAGGAAAAACCAAAATCAGAGATTAATTTTTCAATTTACTTTTTTTCAGGAACTGGAGGTAGTGGATTTGTGGTTCTAGAGAGGTTATAATGCCATGGTTAGTTTTTAGTCCCCTCGCCTGTAAGAAATTACTGTTTGAAATATATAATGTCGTGCAACCCCTTAGAGAAATTAATAATAATACATACATTTTACTCTGCAAAGGAGAGAGGTCTTTTGTACATGTAGAAAGGTACCTGGAGCAAAGTGTTCACTTGCACTGGTGTTCTTTTAGGGTTTGGACCAGCCTAGTTTGCCTGCTTTGTAGTTCTGTGTACTAGTGCTTTGTAGAAGTTCCAGCAGATGCTGTAGGATTTCCCAGGTAACTGAATGAAGAAGGAAGAAGTGGAGAGGCTTAAAAAAAAAGCACAGTGAGAAGGCAGAATGGAAAATAGAGTGAGGTAAATAAGAAATCTTGATGATAAACCTACAGAATTAAAAGGTAACATCCACTTATTTTCCATGTGTATGAAGGGGTTCTCCTGGTGCCTGTCCAGACTTGCATGTTATAATCATTTTATGTATGTTATAGCTTGGTTGATTTAATACAGAGTTCAAAATTACTCTTTATTAAATACTGATGAGTGACAGTATCCTCCCCAATTCCCCTTGTCATTGGTCCTGCTTTTGTCCTCAATAATATACTACAATTTAACTTCCTGTAAGCTTATAATTTGTGGACTGCTACCCCTTCAAAACTAAAATTCACATGTAAGCAAAATGGGACTGTCTTTGACATCCAATTTGCCTTGAGGATAAAAATGATCTTTGTTCATGGTATGTAATAATTTCCAGGAGGACAGAATTTTCATAGCAGTCATGGCTCTTAGAAAAATACAGATTTGATGCATGTAGCACTGTGTATTTCTTTTTTTTTAATTATCTGGAACATTCATTAATTGCTGGCATTAATTGCGAAGAATAAATGCATGAATGTGAGCTGCAGTGCTTTTAAAGGTCTGTTTTGTTCCTATTATCAGTATTTCTTAATTTATTGGAATAACTTCAGGGCTGAAAAGGTTTTCTTTCACAATGGGTTGGTACAGTGTAACTTTTAGAGATAAGTGGTAAATCTTTTCTCACGTGCATGAATCCCACTGTTGTAATCCAGTACAAGTGTGCACGAGAAGAAATAACATTTGGAATTTTATAGTGCCATCAAATCTACTTTATGGAATAAGGCCTGTGAAGTCCCACAGGAACATTTAACTATCACTATCCATCATTATTGGATTGATAATAGACTACTATTACATAAATAATGCATGCGTCAAGTAAATCCTTCAGGGGAATTATCACAACATCCTTCTCTGTGTTGCATGTCTCTTAAAATTACCATACACATTTAAAAGGGAAGGAGAGAAATACAAGAAAAAAGCCATATTATTTCCATCATAACTTAAACAATTTACATATACTGTGAAATACTGAACATACGTGTTAAAGGTCTACCATTTTGTGTCAGTGTAGGGTTTAAGTTCAAGAAAGATGAACTGGAACAAGCAAAAAGAAAGGGCCTTATGAATGAACCAGGAGTTTGGACAGCTTATGTTATGAAAGAACACTTAAAAGAGCTTATTCTTTCTAGTCTAACAGTGACAAAATAACTAGGTAATAGTCTGATTTCACAACTAATTCTGCCTCTTACAGTGTTGAAAGTTAAGCATATACTTAGCGCTCAGTGCTCCAATTCAAACACCAAAAGATTGTCAAGATGATAGAAGTTTTCAAAAATGTTATAAAGCTGTTCATTTTCAGTGTAATTTGTTGGTAGCATCTGTCTGTCTAAGGCAGCTTCTGTTTTACCTTATCTAAGTGCTTCATGGACCTGTTCGCTGTCTGAATTCAGTTAATTCTCGATGAACCCTTTCTTCAAAGTGCTATATGAATGCTGTTTGTGTAGGAAACCCCCTTTTACTTTTGCAATCTTTACATGGTGCCTGTGGTATTTTTGTCAGTGTAGATTACTGACTATTTTAAAATGCAAAGTTCCTAACTAAAAGATATGTCTGTGCTGGAAGCCCCAGGTTTCTCCTAATCTCTCACTGCCAAATACATTGCATTAGTATTTGTATTGTTCAAGAGTACCTGCTTAGGGCTTATGCCAAATGTAAGCCAGTCATGAAATGGGGGGAGGAGGTGGTGCTTAGCATCCAGGGAAATTTAACACCTTAATAGGAAACCCAGAGGGGAACATCTGTTATTACATTGAAGAGATGGGGAAGTGATTTAAAGGACATAACAGTTGATAGAACTCACCAACAGCCATGTAAGGGTAATTTAAAATGTGATATGTCTTCAAACCAACCAAATGCAAGGCATCAACAGTCTCTGCAGAACAGACAGTGAATAACTGGTTAGCGCATCTCTCCACATACCTTAAGCTTTCACAGTTTCTTTGGAAGGCTAGCAACAATTGTAGTAGAGCTTGTGCTTGGACCTGTAGGGTTTACCTGCATCTTAAATTCAGGCCAGTTCTTGGGGGCCCACATAAGCAGAACTCCGGATGAGTTGATGCATGAAGTTTTTTGCCTGTGCTTTATCATCATTGTGGTGGGTTGTATCTGGCATGGGGCAGCCCTGGCCTCTCTTCACAGAGGCCTCTGCAGCCCTGCTCCCAGAACTGGCCATGGACACCCAGTGCACACATTTCAAAAGAGAAAACTCCTGCATGCATATGTAGTTGCCAGCTTCTCATAGTAACATGTCTTGATTTCCACTTCCTTGAAAAAACTTCAGGATATTCCAGGGATGCTTTCGGTAAAGTGATCAGCTGGAGACGTTGTTAGGTGGATGTTATTGGTGGTAGTGTTTTTGGTCCTTTGCTTCAAGTAAGCAAGAGTTTAAGGGACCTTCTTTCAGTCAGTTAATACAGTGAATACTCCTTTCTAAAAGGCACCTGGGCCTGATTCTGGAACAAAGATTTGTAAGAAACTTTCAGTACAAAATACTGTTTAAACTGAGTAGCGTATAATGCCAACTTCTTCGATTCAACTGTGAAGAGCAAATTGAAGTTACATCTCTAAATATAGCAGAAAAACTTCATTAAAGTTAAAATAATGAAAAAATAAGACATGTTGCAAAATAAACATATATGCCATAGTCATGTGAAGGGAGGAGGGAGAGCAGGCACAGAATTAAAGACAGAGTGACAGCCTCTCATGTATCTGCTTCAAGTAGGACGAGTTATTAATAGATACTCAGTTTTTCTCCATAAAGATACCAAGAGAAGGTCATGGCAGTAAATATTTATGGTAAACTTTCTGTGTTAAAAGTTGGTCTTTTTGCCATTGTTTTATATTCTTCTAGATTTATGTTTGTTACTTGGACTGGTCATGATGGATTACTGCTGCCCTTTCCATCTCTTCAGTTTTCAGAAGTATTAAAGAGCTGGAGCCCAACCTGAAGATCAGGTTGCAAACGATTAAGCATACAGAAAACAGGCTTATTTTTGTCATAAGGTTGTTTATGTACCTGACCTGCATGTTTGTCTGCAGCCAATTTTGTTTGATACTGGTAGTGTTTAAATGATTCCACATCAGTGAGGTGCAAGAAGGTTTGGAGGTACAGAGTCCCTAGCTTGTATTGGCTTCTGGCCCTGTATATGCAAGTGTGTTTATTGCCTTTTACAAGCACAGGGTCAGTGGTTAAGAAGTATTAAATGTGTTATTCCGTAGATACGTTATTGTGTGCTTTATGGATTCATATGATGCGCTTTGTCTTTTATCTTGGGATTTTGAAGTACTTACAGACGTTAATTAACAAAGCCTTACTGACATCTGTTTGGTAGGAATGATTATTATCCACTTTTTGTTTAGAAGGACACATGATTTCCCCAAGTTTCTGCAATGACTTAGTGACAGAGCTGAGAATGAAACCTAGATGTTCTACCCACACTGTATCCCTGCTCCTCTAAGTAAACTTGGTAAATGTGTAGATTTCTGTAAAATATATATGAAACGTTTTCAGTTTTCAACCATTTCTGATGTAGACATTAAAATCCATCACCACCACCACCACCAGAAAAATACTACAGCACTGATAGACTGCTGTATATAACTGGTAGTCATGGAGGGTAAAGTAATGAAACAACATTTGTGAAAAAGGCACAGCTACTTTTATGGACTGCTTAACAGGTGCTTGTAGTTCCCTACAGCAAGATAGTAACTGCCTCTCACTCACTCTGCCAATACTCCTTTTATCTCCTTTCTGGATACACTGGAGATAGAAGACAAAATTTAGGGCTGGCAGGGAGTCGTTCCTGTTGCAGAAAAGTAAGCTGCAGCTTTTACAGTTGCTGAAAGAGGTATTCGTTGTTGGTTCAGAGAGATTAGTGAAGCAGTGTGGCTTGTAATACATTGCTTAAAACTCTCCCTTTCTGCTGCTGGCAAACATTTTGCCTGTTATCCAAACATGAAGATCTTTTTTGTTAGTTACATAACAGGATTCAATTGTTCCCCAGCCTTATTCAATAATGTACAAGCTTGTAAGATAAATTGGGGTTGTGTGCAACTCAGATCACTTAGGGCTTTTTATTTTGGAGTTTTCCTGAAGATTTCTGATGAGCTAATTTGTGTTTGATTATAAATCATTGTTGCTGATTTACTGTCTTAGCTTGAATAGTATAGGTGTATGCTTTTGGCCTTAAAGTCTTCAAACTGTAATTTGCAGGGATACTGTGACTGGCATCTGAATTATTCAGATCTGTGATAGGTGATGGATAGGAATGTTATACCTGCTGCTATAACCTTAAAAATAAAGAAAAAAAAAGTTTCTTCAGATGACAGGGAATCTTCCTGTCCCTCAAAATGTTGCTGAGAATCAATAGATTGCCAAAGGTTTCTAAGGAATGGTTCTTCCTGAGAAAATCAGGCCAGGATTTGCCTTTTTTATTTAGAGTTTAGAAGAAAAAAGTGTATTTAAAGACTTCTCTTCCTACAGGAACAGTGGCTGGAGTTTAGCATGCTGTCTGCACTGGAAGTTTATTAATGTAATCACTCACATTGCAGACAGTTAAAATGTTGAAGGAATCAGTCTGGCAATGAGCCTAATCACCGTGCAAAAACAAGCCATACCACAGCAATATTAACCTTTACTGTCTGGAGCATTCTTAGTTTCCCTTTAGTTGCTTACCTAAGCTTGCCAGCAGAACATGCAAGGTAAAGAAACTTGCAGATGTGGTGTGGGGTTTTTTGTTCATTTATTTTTATTCATGTATTCCAGTTTTTGCACTAATGGCTTTCTTGCAGAACTAAAATAGAATGTGCACTAATCTGCTCTGAGGAAGGTAAAGAGGTGGAGGGTCAGGGTAAAGATTGTACTCAGATTCCTCTAGTTGCATTGTTCTCTTACTCCAGGAAGGAAATGGCAGTACAAGTCTGGGCAGCAAATCACTTGGAGGGGTGTGGTGCTCCCTTTAATGTACCAGAACTCTGGCCAAACAGGGGCTTCAGAACCTATTTTCAGACCTCTCAAATCTGTCACAATGGAAGTGAGACTTTCACAAGCTAAATCAACCTCATTCTTTTCTTTCACCTATGGCTGTTTCTTTGTCATTTAGCGCATGACATGGTGCATTTTGTTGATGTCATATGCTAAATGCATCTTGTCAGGCTGACCAGTTTCTTACTTCCTGCATTCATGAGTGTCTTAGTAATGGGACCATGGAGCAGAGGAGGATCCATGGGCACAAAGGCAACTGGGAATGTGCTAGCTAGGAAGGCCTTTTTCTGAGGAACTGCACAGATTATACATGAGCCAGCCACAGCCTTAAACTTCAGCCTTTCCTGTTATGTGCCCTGGTTACCTTGCTCTTGTCACTAACTCTTGGAGAAAAGCAGCATCTTTCTGCTTATGTACACGTGTACAGTCACTGTTTCTGGTAGTGAAAGGGTAGTGTCCTGAACTGCTTCAGTACTGACCTACCAGTTGAACCATTAACTTGATGGAGATGCCTTTTCAGCCATTCTAGTGTGTGTGAGGTCATAGTTTAAATGCTGCCCTTGTGCTTGCACCAGTAGTTAGAAATACATGATGCTTGGGTAAGAGAGAGTGAGAGCAAAAAACTTTTCTAGGAAAGTTTCTATACAAATTCAAGATGGAAATTAAGTTTGTGGAGCTCAGTCAGTCTAGATTCTTTTAGACAGAAGATTTATATTAACAGCTTATACTGACAGTGATAAAGAAATAAGATATCCAGGAGGAATAGAATCTGGGTATGACAAAAAATATTGTAAGTTTCAAGGAGTCTTCAAAGTAACTGCATTCCTTAAATGATGGAAAGCAGAAAATTGCAGTGAATCTCAACTTCATTAACCAGATCAAAGAGGAAGATAGATGTGACCTGCATATCATCAATTATATACTTTCGCTTATACAGGATGCAGATGGAGGCTGGAGAAAAAGAAAATCCTTTAACTAATCTTCATATAACTGAATAGGGAAGTCAAAGCAAATTGATTCTCACTTCCTGGGCTTAATTCTGGACCTGTGACAATTTAGTTATTTGACTTGCCTTTATTCAAAGAGCTCCCCTGAAAAAGGGCAAGTGTTGGCAGCTATTATAGGCACAGTTTCATGTGAAGTGAAGGTGTAAGCACAGATGTATATGGGGTTCAGGTGATCTGTTAAATGACTCATTAGAAAAGGAAGTGGGAGGTCAGGGTAAATTTGCTCTAAGTCTAGGCAGAGAAAGGACCATTTATAGCACCATCACAGAGACACCATGGCAAATGGCAAGTGCTCAGATAGTATGGTACTTTAGTAGTAAGTTATGAAAATTGGATGAAGAAAGCTTTCTGGTTTTAGTATCTGTCTTACATCTTAAAGTGCCCATTTTTCCATTGACTGTAAGAGGGCCCAGACAACTAGGTCAAATGTAGGTGTTTATATATATTCCTCTAATGATAAATAAAATAATACCATGAAGATTTACATATTCAAGTTTGTATTAAAAATGATTAATTTTTAGTATTAAAAATATAATTGGAATAAATATTGAAAAATGTTTGGTTCTGGTAAATGTGGATGCATCATTCATAATTTTCCTGTATATGATACAAAATTCTTACTAGCTGAGAAAACAGGTTTTTTATACTAAGTGGTGGCTAGGACCTGAGGGCTTGAGTCTGACGTTGAGACATCTCGGATTTCAGAGTGAAGCGGTCCCATTTTATACGCCACAGGCTAAAAATCTCTTTTGATTAGCCCATTAGTGCATGGCTAAAATGACAGATTATTCACCTGTAGAGCTAAAGCTGTGGACTGCAGTGTTTTTGGAATGCAGGGGAAAGCCTGCAGTGCTCAGGTGGCTGTGCTGTAGGGCTAGTCTGTTTGTTAATGTTTTTGGCAGCATATGTAGGCACAGATCCAGTGAGGCTTATGTCAAAGACTTGCAATGGGAAAAAAAATGCTTTCTCTCTGCAGGTTCAATTTCTGTTTTGGCAGATACATTTAAACTTGGTCATGAAATAATTTATAATTATCAACAAAGCCCTGATACCAGGTGATGGGAGAATTAACAGTGGTACTGCTGTTTACACATAAAGGAGGATAGAAAAATCGTGGACTTTACAATACAAGTTCAAGACACTGTTTGTCTTAATGATGGGAGGTGCTGTTTTTGCCAAAATGATATGTTTACTTTTGCCAAAATAGGAATGTCAAACTTGGATGGTTTGTCTATTGAAAGATGCCAGCTGTTATCTGATGCCTTCTGGCTTTTGTTTGGGTTTCAGATTTCTTTAGAGAGATGAATCTTTAGTTCTTGTCCTGTTGTTTATGTCAGAGGGAGTTAGACATTTTCCTGACTTGTTTTCTTATAAAAAGCCACCTCAAATCCTTTTTAAAGGATTTAATTTTTATGTTGGTAATACTTAGGGCTTAAAGGCCTGATTCTCCTTAGACTTCTGGTACTATCAGTCAGGGATAATGCCAGTAAGAAAGATATTAATTACATGTCTGCAAATGAAAGAATGGTTGGTCTGGCTGATACATAACCCATTTAAATAAAAATCAGCAGCCCATGGAAAAAATAGATACTATTTTTGCTAGTGTACATGTTCTGCAGAATGATACAGTAGCTTGTTCATATATGTTGCTAAATGAGGTTTAAATGCTTTGCTGAATGGAGATACAGCTGTGACATCTCAGATCTGTTGTTCATCTCTTGACATGTGGATCTTGGAATCCTTTGTACTTTTAGAAAACCTGAATGTGTGAAATATGTATTATGTAATATGTGATGTTGTGAATTTTAATATTAAAACAAATGTTTTAGAAGAGTTAACATTGATGGATATCTGGCTTTCATAAAGGCTCTTTTTCTTCTAAGTTACCCGGGAGATTTATGCAAGTTTGAATTGATAGCCAATACAGAGCTTCCTTATAGTCTGTGAAAAATAGTTATGGGCAGAATTTATCACAAGAGTGATTTTACAGCATGAATAAAACGGAGAAACCATCCAGCCTTGTGCCAAATAAGCTTTTTCTAATTTGTAAATTAGGTTTCTTATTTAATATTCATATGCTTCATGGAAGAAATACTTGGTAGTGTAGAGATGTCACTTGCATCTTTATCTTAGTTTATACTTGTAAATTTTTTCCTCGAAGTGTTAAAAAAAAATAAAATTCTAGATAGCCAGATTGGTATTTTTCCAAGAAATCACACTTCTTGCTCTTGCCACAGTATTTATTGACATGTTCTGTAATACTCTGGTTTTTACACATATAGTTAGGAGTGCTTTTTACATGTAAGACACTAACACGAGTCCTTTGCATCAGGACCTTATGTCCAGAAGGTACCAAAGTAAAGTGGCTTTGAATTTATCATAAAAACTTTGACAGCAGACTCTCACATTGGATCTAGGATAGATTTCTTCAGCTAATTCTTAACTAATTAAATTCAGAGCTATTTGGCACAGCAGCAAAAAATGTGGGAACCCACCAGACTGGAGTGCTTTGGAGAGCTGGTGTTAGCTAAAGCATGAGGCATTAAGAAAATCAGAGTGATGGAGAGGTTTTTTAAGCTGAAAAGGCAAACCAGTCTAATATTGAATGCATGAAGAACAGTAGAATTAAGGCAATGATATGGGAAGTGGTAACAGGCTCTTGTAAGTAAGTGTTCGTGCAGTGGAGCTCCCACCAGTGCTAGTTTTTGCGAAGACTTACCAGTTGGATGGAGGAAGTGTTTTTGTGCTAAGAAGGTTACAGAGTATCTGCTTCAAAAAGTGAGGAGGGAGCACAAAATGTTGGCGATCACTGATATAAAAAATGTGGAAGAGTAGTCTGAGAATTGCATTGATACGGTTGTTGCAGACTTCACTGCTCATGGAGCAGTGACTTCATGTAAAATTTGTCAACTTCTTAAGGAAGCAGTTGGCTTGTTTAAAAATGGTCATTGCAATATAAACTATCGGAAAGGTAACTTGGATAACTCTTGGGCTTGAGCTGTACAGTGGACCAGGAAATAGTACCAAAGTCAAAGTGGAAATGTGCAGAGACTTTTTGCATCCAGTGGTCCTCGTTCTGAAAGCTGGGATACACCATGTTCTAGGAGGAGTTTTTCAGGGAACACAGAAACTCAGATCTTCAAAGGTCTTCAAGGATATGTGTTTCAAGTGGCTAAATGTCTAGTTTGGCGTTTTGGCTGAGGTAGAATGCATTTTCTTCCTAGTAGCTGTTACAGTGCTGTGTTTTGGATTTAGTTAAACCATGACACATTGCTTTCCTGTTCAGGAATCTGAACAAAAGATTGTTTTCAAAAGCACTGAGCAGGTATCACAACATCAATGTCTTGGGCTTTTAGAAAATAGGGTCACAAATAATTGCGGAGTTACACTCTGGAGGGGAATGTTACACAGGGGGAATATTTCAGCCCTTACAAGTACATATAATCATCCCAGTCAAATGCCTATTGGCTGAGACAGTAAGATGCTAGTATTTTCCCCAGGATAATACAAAGCTGGAACCCTTCAGTACGGATAATATTGTACACCAAATACACTGTCAGGGCTCCAAGTGGGGTGTGAACTAACTGGGTGGAAATGCAGACCAGTTCTGTATCATTGTATTTCCCACAGACTTGTACCAGCTGCATGTGCTGGAAGGCATACATACTGTCTTAGCTGCCACGTGTCATATTTAGGAGAGGAGGGTCAAGCTAGGTTTGTCACAAATTTGACTAATGTGTGATTGCATAGATTACTGTTACTTAACCACCAGGTACCAGATAAATGGGATAAGAGTAACCCCATTGTTATAGATCCTGTGTTTATTGACTGTTTATTTACAGCTTTGAGGCTGGGATTCTACTTTTTGAAACAGTTCAGTAGAAGAGAGAGGTCACTTACCTGTTACAGGAAGAATAAGTAAGGCAGGAATAGATCCTAGGGCTTCTCTAATGCCATGCCTGGTGTCCTAAACTATATTATCTCTGTGTTAAAAGTTCTGTGGTAGCTTTAGGGTATTTTTTTTTTGGGGTGGTGGTGGTGGTTTTTTTTTTTTTAAAGCCCTAATTTTTGTTATATTCATTGGGAAGGAAGTAGTTCACTTTGCCAGGTAGTTCAGTTATCAAATCAAAATAACTAATTTTTCTACAGTTTTCCCATTGGTTGGGGTGTACAGTTTATTGTTTATGAAGTGTTTTTCTTGTGTCAGCTCCTCTGTTTTTATTTTATCATTCTGGTGATGCAAACTATGGGATGTTTCTGTTCCTGTGCTGTGATTGCATGCCTGGATAGCCTCCAGTACAGCCTATTGTTTTTTCTTACTTTGAGCTGCAAGTGGCAAGTGAGCTCTAATTTTTAAATTTGTTTATTAAAAACTCTAAACAACAATCTTCCCATTCACAATCAAGATCACTATTCATCCACAGCCAGATCTGTATAATTACCCTCAAGCTAAACTTCGCATTTGCAGTAGAGTTTCCTGTTTCCTGTCATAATGGGAATTGTTAATCTGGCTAAGATTGGAAAGATACGTAAACAAAGATATAAGGAATCAAGCACCATCAGTGAGTGGTTTTACTGATATGGACAATTATGAATCACTTTTCCAGTTTATGTATCATGCCTCGGTTCTTCTACCTACTGAGATACTTGAATAATCCAGCATCACTATGGTATTTCTGTGGTTCTATGTCAATAATATAGTTTATTCCCAATCTGCTTGGTATGAACAATTTTTTTCCTCTTTATGAAGGGGCTGAATTAATTATCCAAGGTCAGAGGCAGAGTCTTTGGAGCCAGTTAGTAGATCAGCATCCCCTGAATCCCATCCTTATGCTTTGATGACAAACATTTCTTACTCATTTATTCTTGATCTGTGAAAGAGGTGGAAGAGAATCACCGAAGTATTTTTCATTAGCAGCCCAAACTAGCAGAGGAAGCGATATTATTATTAGAAGTCACAACCTTGTTACAGCTAGGCCAGAAAATGAGCCTGTGGTCATATTTTAAGCTAGATTTTTTTTCATATCACCATCGTTTTAAAAAGCAAGAAGTGTTGTTCTTTTTACCTGAAATCAACATAAAGACCCTGTTGTCACCTTAAAATTCAGGTTACCTTATTGCCACCAGTTTGTTGTCAGTCTGCCATTTTGTAGTTGTTATTGTTCTGCACATCTTAATTGCATAGCAAGCATAAAAATAAAATTGAAGAACACTACCTTGAAAATAAAAATCGGGAGCTGTAGAGTGGTTGCCAGTTTCCTGGTAGCGCAGAGCAGCAGGGACTTACAGACTTGTGTCCCGTTCTTATCTCACCCAGAAGAGGGCAGCGGCAATACACCAGTCATTTCATATAATCTTACAAGAAAGTGCATGAGGGTTTCCTTCAAGATGGTAGACCTTGTGAAAGACTTGTCTAAAATACCGAGTACTGCGAGGGATCTTATAACTGAGTTAAAGTGTATTGATAGGAGGTGGGGTAGGTGTATTGTCACGAAAATCTGAGCCAATCAGGAGCCCAGTAATTCATATGATTATGTAGCGCTAGGTCCTACTCTATGGAACCTAATGTTAAAACTTCTCTGGCACTATTATCTGCCCAAGCAGAAAAAGAGTTCGCTATTGATACCATCTAATTAAAACTAAGTAAAATAATGCCTTTTTCCTTCAATCACATTATTACCCCATTCTCACTGCAAAAATATTGTTCACAAAAATTAGATAATCAGTTTCTTCAACAATAGTCAGAACTTCTTTTTGTTGCTTTGAATGACTCATGACACAGGTCATGTTTTATTGAAAGAAATGCTGGCATAAAAGGGAGGGTTTATGTGTCTTTATAAGAATACACTTTGAATGGGTGTTCCAGCTAGGAATGTTGAAATGGAAATCTTGAAATACTCTCATAATTTGCAAACCCCACACTGGAAACAGAAGCACTGAATAGAATAATGAATGTTCAAGTAATCATGGGGTTTAAAGCTAACAAACGGTATGAGTGGTAATGATGGGTGTAGGAATATAAGGAACATGATATAGCATAATTCTAAAAAAGTAAAATTACTTCAGCACAGCAGTCCACTTAGTTCAGCATACTTTCTTCAGCTGTGATCAACCTGCTTGGACAAAAGTAGGAGCAAGGCAAATGCATAGTTATATTTTGTGTGCATGTTCTTCCCATCTCCAGCAGTGTGCCGCTGAGAATTTCTAAACAAGAGGTGGCGTCCATAATAGCTCTTAGTGGATATTTCACGTAGCACATGCTAAGTAACTTTGCACAGCAGTGTTTTTCTTAAGCAGTCTCTTAACAAAAAAAAAAAACCAAAACAAAACAACCCAACCAAAAAACCACCCTTATATAAACAGATGTGAACTCTGTAATCGTGCTGCTATAAATATTTACCTCAAATTTTGTCCTGGCTGTCACTCTAAATATTAGTGAAATGTGAGGTCTTAACACTTTTGGATGAGGTTGTTCATACTCTGGATTAAGGATGTTGCTTGGTAATGATGCATTGCACCTCCGTAACAATATTCTATAATTTTTTTTTGCCACTCTACCTGGAAGTGACATTTGCATGTCTGAACCCTACGGCACACAAACATTTTCCTTTGAAAGGCCATGAATGTGAAATAGAAGTAAAGATTTCATATTGAATTCAGTGTGCAATGTGGATCCTCACATGACCTGTTGTCTTAAGATTCATAGCCTGGTTGCCTGTAGTCCGAAGTGTATTCAGCAAGCTGTTAGAAGTCACTGTTCAACTCCACCAGGTGTCAGCTTGTTTAAGCAATGAACATATTTTATTATATGCTCAAAAAACATTACTGAAGAAAAAGTTGTGATTCTTTCTTTTGAAATCCCTTATATGATTTTCAAAGCTTGGTTTCAAAACTTCCAGAATCACAGAGATAATTATGTAGAGGCTATGCGCATAGTCATCGTTTCTAAAAAGTGGTAAAATGAGCAGGACTAACAACAGAATACATTTGATCTCAGCCTGGTGCTCATGAGGCTACTTGTTTTTTAAACCTAAGCCAAATACTAAACTGAAACGTTCTCTTCATATGTTTAAGATGTAATCCCATCAAGCTCACTGGACATATTTTTGATAGAAACAGTTTAAATATAATTTATCTTGCAATTACATCCATTTCAAATATCCACTAGTTCTTTAAGCATCTGTATTTCAGAATATGGTCTCACCTGTGTAAGGATTCAATATGCTGTCTTTTGGTTGCTGTGGTGGGCTGGCGCATCATGTGACTGGAAGGCAATTTACTAAATAACCAAAATTGAAATATTCTCCATCATGTGTTCAGAGCGTATCTGGGCTTGTGAAAAGGAAGGGAGCTCAGGTAAAGGATGGCAGAGTGGAACATAGGCAGTGTGTCTTGCTGGTATGTTGTAGGCTGGTCATCTTGATTCATGTTAGCTGGGGGTTTGTGTAAGAAGAATTGACTGAATTCTTTGAGGTTTCTTGTTTTTCTTTTGGTACCAAATAGAATAAATTGCTTGGAAAGAGTCTTTAATAAACTGGATTTCAAACTAGAGGGACAACAATAAATTCAGTTTAATTAAATGCACTAAAATTGGGCAGGAAGGGAGATTATCTAGCCAGAAACCTTAATCTGCTGGGAAATAGCTCTGTTGCTAGTAGCGGGGCCAGTTAATAGATGCAGCAGGAACATTTTCATTTGCTCTCTCAACTTTATCGTGTATGCATCTCCTCCCATTTTTTTTTTCTTTATTTCATTTAAAAATATTGACAAAAATTAAATGTAATTCCATCTATTGCTGGTTGTACTGTCGTCATTTGCAACTTTTCTCCCCCCAGTGGCTAGTAGAATTCTGAATTTCTCTTGTGTGTCTGCATCCCGTGAAGGACCCCAAAAGTAATATGTCATCTTCTTATGTATCCTGATTCAGAACTGATTAAAATGCCACGTTGGTGCTCCTTTCCTTCACCCAAATTTTCCTTTGGTGGAATATCTCCCATGTCATGAATATTTTCAGAGTTTCCTGTATTGTATGTGCAGAGCTCTCTCACAGATGTCAACCTGCAATTACAGCTCTCCCTTATAAATATTTAAATGACAGTTCAGCTTTCAGACAGAGTACACCAGTGACAAAGATCAAGCTTTCTGACCTTTTGTTAATTTGCTCAGTGAAATAGGATTCCCTTGGTCTCCACTTTTGTATTTAAGAAAAGAAATTTGAATGCAGAGGGGTTGTTGGTGTTTCTCATTTTTGTTGCTAATTTATTTTTGGTACATTTATTTTAATAGATCTTAAAAAAGTCACTAGAAAGTTTTATCAGTTATGCATGAGAATGTGAAAGATATAATTGAAGTAAAAAATATTTAGGCTCTTTATCAAGACATTACAAGAAATTTCTGTTATACCATGATGGAAAAAAAAAATCAGCAAATAAAGCAAAAGTGGTGTTTCATAGCCCTTTGCATAGGGCTCTTTAGTGTTTCATAGCCGTTCCTGAGAGTTCAGTTCCTGCTTAGCACATCAGAAAATTCAAAAGTAGTTTATGAGCAAAGAGTACAGTAACAATAGCTGCTTACTTCACAGATGGAAAAGGATCATTTCGTGTTTGCAGTGGCAAGAATTTTGCCTTAATCAAGAAACAGTCTGATGAGAGCCTGACAAGTTTTGGTAATCACAGAGGTCTGGAGAGACAGGAGGCAGGTTAAAAAAATTACTCAATGTATGTGATATAAAATAGAACGAAATGGCAAAAATAGCTCCCAAGCTGCTGGATCTAATGATCAGGAGAATATGGCTGTGCTGTCTGCAACATCGCAATAAGGAAGGAACATAAATTAGCTTTCAGCTCGCTGCTACTTCTTTGGGGGGAATAAAAAACCAGACAGATTTGTGTAGAGCTAATTAAAGATAACAGGATAGAAGCTATTCCTAGTTATTCAAATCTCCTCTTTCACTGAAGGCCACGGAAGACCAGCACCTTTCCCTTACACCCAGTTAAAAAGTGTTAAATACTTCAAAGTTCATCATTTTAGGAGACAGACCCTTTCATGTCTCTGATCACATGCCCACCAAATAAGAAAGATTCTGCAGTTTATTGGAGAATATTTTCATTTTTTCTTGAAATAGTAGCATTGTTGCAAAAGGGATTATTAATCTTTTCTACAAAAATACCAAATATTAAGAAATTATATTCTGTGAATACTAATTATGGTAATAGATGTGGATATTGAGCAATATTGTGTTGACATGCTTCTCTTTAGGTAATGTAAGTGTTTCTCACTGTGAGAATGCTTATGTGTTAACATATTTACGGAATGAACATTTAGCTAGCAATGCCACTGATGCTCATTCAGAAATAGTGCGTTTTCTTGAAAAGACGGCTGCACTTCAAGGGAAGTGAATTTGCAAGTATTAGCAGAGAGCTGTTATTAAAAATAGATCTGATTCGAGAAGTGTGGTCAGTGGTTTTGTTTGAATCTGAATACTGTCTTCTTTTGAAACAGCAATTTTTTAGAAAAGAATACATCTTGTGTAGATGTTGCAGAGATATGAGGGTCTGCAAAAAATGAGATTAAATTTGTGCTTTTCTGGTCAAAGGATAGAGGTCAGGATTTATATACAGTGGCATAATTTTTAGAGTGTATCTGTAATAGGTTTGAAATGCCAAAAACATTAGGAATGGCAAATATTATTTGAGCCAGTATGTTTTGGAAACTTTCAGTCTTCACACCTGATGGATACAAAATTATATACAATACCAAATCAATCTGAGTTTCAAGGAATGTTCAGATTCATGTTGAACAGAAATTCATGTAAAATATATGTTGGGATCTTTTCATCCTTATGGGATCTGTGGCTCAAACATTAACTCCTCCTAAAAACGGGAATTGCATTTTACCATGTACAGGGAAAATACATATTTTTTTCATTAATGAAAAGCCCTTACATATATTGATCTCTCAGCACTTCAATGATTTAATAATATTAACAAATACGTACCTGTATCTGTATAGAATGTGTTAATAAGTGGGGTGAATAAATCTGAATTACTTCTACATCTTCCCAGTACAGAATAGTTAAAAATGGCAGCTTTCAAAGAAAGCAGCATGTTAATTTCATGTTAACATACCATGAATTGCAAAGCACTTTGTTCTGGAAAGAACCACAAACTATATGGTAATAGTAATGCGTTGGAATTTCCAATAAGTTGGAAAAATAGCGGTTATTGCTTTGGAAATTATCTATTCTGAAAAATGTACCACCTGCATCCTGTGAAAAGTTAATGTTTCAATTATAGAACAGAAAATTTGTACAGAAATAGAGAATGGACTTTCTGCACCCATAGATACAAATCGTTGAAAATTCATACAAGTATTTGTCAATATAGATACGGTTCTTTCAATGAGAAAGAGAGGCTTATGTAAATCTTTCTTATATAGAGGCCGAGGGAAACTGGACAGTTTACAACTGTTTTCTTTGCCAAACAGCCCTTACTGGTTGTTTCAGATTCAGATGTCATAGATTTGTACAAGTGAATTTGGACTTGGAGACATCCTGAAAATAGTTTTGCCAACCTAACTGCACCTCTCCAATCCATTTACCTTAAGCAGCTAAGCTTCCTATAATACATTTTCTACTCTGCAATTGACATTCTTTTGTCTCAATATTGATTAATGTTTTCCATGTCAGGATAGGATGTCTAAGTGTATGATGAAAGTGTGATGTAAAAATTCCAGTGTATCCTCACAGTGCATAGATAAAAGCCCTGCTATCTAAATTTGGCTACTGGAATAAGTAGGAAAGTGTGACCAAGCTACAGATTCTTAAAATTGACAGAAAAATAAACAATGAAGTACGTAGATATAATCCCTAATTATTTGGATTTTCAGCAACTGCAAAACCAACAAAAATGGTTTTGTTGTCATAGTTTTGTAAAACCTAGCTAAAATTTTGGGTTTCTTTATTATGAGTTTACTATTAATATTGAAACGGAAGGAATGCTTGCAATTATTGGAGCAGAGGTTAAGGCCACCCAGATACTGTGAAAGCTCTTGTGCTGGCCTTATAGTTTTGCAAGGGGCTCTTCATTTCTTTTTATGCAACCATAAATGAATGGACATAGCTATAAAGTTGATTAAAGAAGGGAATTAATTAAGGGTTGTAATTAAACTAGTGGAGGAAACTACAATGGAATTGAGAATTCAAAATGAGCCTGTGTGATGTAAAGGCTAATGGTGTTAAGACAGTAATCTCTATGAAATAATTGATTCTGTAGCCATTAGTCTTTTCTAATGAGATTAAGGACAAGGTGGCACGATCTTGCTAATTAATGTTTTGTGACTTTGAAGTATGAAGTAATAGTGCAAAATTGGGGATTGTTTATTACACCAGAAAGCTCTTAAACTGTAGGACAAATATCACCAAAGTGTTTCCATATCTCAGTTGTAATAAGGATGGAAGATAACATTTGACTTAATACTAGAAAATTAAGACCAACATATATTGCATGCTTTAACCTTACGGATGGAAAAATACCAGGAGATGGATTTTCCAGATGGCATTTGAGATGTTTTGTGAGGACTTTATACTAATCATTACTGGCACCATACCAAGTGTGTGGACCATTTCTAAGAACCTTAGTGTAGCACCTTCCAAAATTTTATTTTCATATTAAATTGAGCCATTGCCTGTTAGTTGAGTATCACCTCTGAGAAGACTGAGGGAATAAAAAAATTTTTCTAAGAAAAAAAGATCAGAAAGCTAAGAAGAATCAGTTACTACTTTCACAGTGATTCAGCTTCTCTTATTTTATTTTAATTTTAATATTTTTCTGATTTTAAGTCACTGCTTTCTCAGACAAGACGCTTCATATTTATTTCCACCCCTCTCAGATTTCTCCATGTTTTCATGACATGTTTTCAGTGAACTTTATACTGACACCTCTTACCTATGCAACAACTGTTGGAGCACCTGTGTCATGCTTTCCCCCCAATGACAGAAAATATCCCGCCTTTCTTTGCTGTCAGATCCTGGTCTTAAAAGATCAGGGGAGTAGTGCAACAAAAGAGCAAAATACATTGAGTATAGAAATTAGCTATGCAGTGTTGTGGTTAGCAAGTTCAAAAATGATAGTTTAAGAATCGTGCAATGCCATGCTGTTGTAGTTGTTGAGGCCTTTGATTAACAGCAGGTGCAGGGCAGTAATAATTTTGCAACTGTTTAACATTTTTTTTTCTTCCTAGAGCAGTAGATTTATAATTTCTCAAGGCTTGCTTCTTAGGAGGTACTACAATTTTAAAAGTTTTAAAGTGTTGTAGAAAGCTTGTTACCTCTTCTCCAATCTTTCCCCGTTCCTGTATATATAATTTACAGTTAACCTCAGTCATATTCCTATGTCAGTGACTGTGTAGATCAGCTGATTTGGATAAGATTTGGTGATAATGCAGAATTGTAATTTATTTTTTTTTCCAGTGAGAAAGTAAAACATGAAGTAAGATTGCAAAGCACATAAAGTGGCTTTTATGCTGGCAAGGCTGTATGAAGAGTAAAATATGTGTCTGTATGTATCATTTGCAAAGGTGATTGCCTGAAGCCAAATCACTGCACTGTGACCTTGTCAGAAGTTATAAACTACACAAGGTCAGGCACGGGCGAGTGACAGGATAGGAAGCTAAGGAACCATCCCTGGAAGCTGCAGGCAGTTGTGCTGGGGGGCTGGGGGGAGGGGAAGGCATGTTAATAATCCTCAGGGTTTGATTTTTAGGTCAGTTCTTTGTTACAGGTCTAGTGGGAGCTGCAGGGGGTTGTCTCAAAATAGTGATGATGCAGTGTCTTTTAGGTAAGATGTAGTACCCCAACATTATTTTTTTAATGGTCATAAAGATCACGTCAGTTTTTGCACTCAGTTTAGTGCTACTTCAGTGTCACAATGGCTTCAGTGTTTCTTGATGAAAATACGCAGGCAGATGTAAGATTTCATAGTTTTTCTTTTTTAAAAAAGATGCCATATATGAACAAATAGATATTGTAAGCTTGTTGAGACACGCAATGTTTTTCTGTGTTGGGGGTAGTGCAGTGTGCTATGTCCCTTGACTGAAACTCTGCAATATTGTATTGCATTACCACAGTACAGTTAACTACTTTGTTCGCTGTGATATTTTTAATCTAAGAAATTAAGAGGCATTTCCATAGTGCTGCTAGCCCAGGGTTTGCCTTATTGTTACCTACTTAGACTTAATAGTACAGTAATAAACTGCAATAAATTAATTATAGACAGTAGATACAATATATTGTCTTGCTTGGCATGTGTATTAAATAAATCTTTCTCTATACACATGCATGCACTCACACAGTGTAGAGCTGCATAATTATTATACATTGTAATACTACTGCTTATTTTACTAATACTGAATATTTCTCTTGATTTCAGAGGAAAAAGGTCATGTGTTAAAAGCAGAGGCGCAGGGCAGGGCAGTCCTCTCAATTCAAGAGGAAAGATTGAAATGTGTTTTGTGAAGAATTTATTGAGGTGTCTTACATTACAAACACAGTATTTAAGAACCGCTTCAGCAGACTGATAACTTTTTAATTGTTGACATTCTTCCTTCCATGTTGAATGTTACTGTCTTTCATGTAACTTGGGTACTGATTCTTCAGTCACAATGCATTTGTCATTTGCTATATAAGATCAAAGTTGACTGCTGAATTATTTTTGAGGTATAGAGATTGTAAAATATATGACACAGTGATAGCATCTTTCAAATTCATTTCCAAAACACTGTTTTGCAGCCTTGTCAAGTAAGGGATATTAATGTAGTTTGGTTTTACAGTTACTAACTTCAGAGTTAGTAAAGTATTTATACCTTTCCAATCAGAAAAAAGTTTAGCTGTCATAAAATACATTGGATGTTGTAATCTGCATTAAATACTGTTTTAGACCCCAATGTGACTTACAATTTTAAGGAGACTTTAATGAAAGTGTGACTTTATAGATGCTGCTTAGAATGTCAGTATTCAGATTTAGAACTCTGCATTTTGCTGATATTTGTGTCTTGCTCGTTTCAGCTTGAAAAGAAATACATAGACTGATGAAAACTTAGATCTCCAATAGACTGATAACAAGTGTCATTATGCTGCACCTCTGTGTATCAATACAACTGCATTATGAAATAGTGTAATAACTAAGTGGTGTTAATGTTTAAGATATCCCAATGCACTTTTGGGGACTCAGCATTGCTTTTGGCTCTTACTCCTTTCTGGAGGTCAGTCACCTTAAAATATTATGGCAATATGCTTTTGATAATGTCTGCTTTTGGGTAATAGCCAATAATAAACCTTATGTATGTATTTATGTATTTAATCCCTTTTAGATTATATTATAAATAAGTATAACCAAAAAGTTTTGCAGGGGTATGGGGTGAAGAAGATTAAATTACTTAAGATTGCTGGAGTACTTACAGACAGATAGTTATAAAAGCAACACCAAGAAATGTTTTTAAATTAATATAAGAAAGGACAGGACATGTTGGAAGGCAAAATCCTTAAAAAAAATGTTAGTCAGGAAGCATCCATGGCCAGTCAGCTGAACGCAAGGTGAGAGTCTATTTAGAATTATGTAGAGGAAATGTATTTCCATTTCCTCACTCCTCATTTGTAATCACCTGTTTTCATGTTGTCAGTTCCAATGGTCTTCCAATGAAGCTTCCTGTTCATTTAGTGGGAGTTTCCTGATGCTCTAGCTGTAACGGAGTGCAAGACCGTCCCTAGCACACTTTTCTCGTGAACTGAAATGACGCCTGTTCTTGAAAATTGGTAACTCCATGGGCCAAGAGGGAACTGCAATCATTATGTGTGAAGTAATTCCTGTTTCAAACTGCTGTCAAGTGCAAACAGAACAGTAAACTAGATAACTGCATATCCACTTGAAGATCATGTTATAAAGTGCAGGGCTTTATGCCTGGAATGTCTTTTCTCCTCCTTCCTATGGCAGGCATAAATCTTGGGTTTAGATTAGAACGAAGATTCCAAAATATCCAAGCTCCAAACCAGAGGATGAACCTTAAAAGCAGCCATTCTCCAGGGTTCAAAAAATCCTGAGGGAATGCACACATTCCAACTCAGCACCTGTTTTATATACTTGTTCCTTATTTGTAACGGAGGTGATGTGAAAATGAATGTAAAATCAGACTTGCCGTTACAAGCATAACTCCTCTGTATTCTGCTTCCTTTGTAAACCATTACTGTGGTCTTTTGGCTCCAAATAGAGCTTAACAGTAGCCAGCAGTTGCTTTAGTCTATCACTTGACTTCATGTTCTCTGCCTCTTAGGCGTTTTTTCTAGAATGAGTCTACCAGTTGAGCTGACTTTCATAACGTGTATGCTATAGCAGCGATCTCTGGAAAATACCTGTTTGTGAAGGGCCAACTATTCTTGCTGTTTCTGTTACTTGAAATTTTCCCTGAGTGAATTCTCTAGAATGAGTATTATTATAAACCTGTGGCTCTAAGAGGTCAGTTCTTACCAGTATTTAATACTGTAGATGCTAGAGCTGTAGACTTGTGAAACTCCAGTTGACTGCTTGGCATTTATACTCAGATAGCCTTTTGGAAAGACTAAAATTTCAGAGGAATGGTAACAGCTCTGAGCAGCTGTTTGCAAATCTCATGCTTGAATACCAGGCCTTGAGAGCTTTAGAAACTACCCTGCTCCAGTGTTCCTGCAGCTGCGAGCTTGCATTTTCAAGGCCTGTGCCTATAAAACATCCTGCTGCCCGCTTGACATGCAGTCCTTGCAGCAAAATGTTGCTGTTACAGGTGTGAATGCGCTTTACTATATTTCTTTTTATTGTTAAGAAATAATGCTCTCTTAAAATGAAACTTAGATAAACTCATACTGCATGAATTGACTTCTCAAAACATATCTTCCCTTAACAAAAGGCTTTGTTATTATGAAACAGTTATTTAGCAGTCAGCTTGCACCTTAATGAGTCATTCAGATAAACAGGTTCCAGTGAAGATTGAATTACGATCCTTTTCAGCTGACACAAAGCAACCACTAGTTCTTCTCGGGGAAACTCATGAATAAATAAAAGATCCTGTGCTTCTAGGCCCAAATCTAAAAGGATGCATGCTTTTCAGTGTGATTTCCCATGTCCTACAAGTACAGCCTTGATGTTGCCATCAGAGTTAGATTGGTGCTGATGAAGACATCAAACATTATGTAAGTAAAGACATTTAAAAATAGATGGAAATGTGGGGGTATGAGTGGAAGTAGCTATCATTAACTCTGAGCAATCTGTTAGATAATAACCTCTGACATTTAGCTTGTTCATATAGGATGCAATTCTACGCATCCATGGCCATTTTATGTGTGGAAGGGCACTATCCAAAGTTATTTTTAGAGTTCTATTTTAGTGAAAAATAAAAGTTTTAAAGTCTTTGGAAAAAATTATTCATGCTTATCACGTACTGAGGCAAATAAATACATCAGCTCTTCTCTGTTGTTACATTATGGTTTTTAGCATGTATTCAGACTCCAGAGAGTGTTGTGCTATATACGTGTTAGCAACAAGAGTGATTTGTCTGAGGATTTCACAGTTTAGTAGGTGATATATGATTAATAAGACAGAAAAAGGGGATGGGAGGAACTCATGGAACAACACTGGTGGGGATGAGAATAACCTTAGTGTGTCACTAGGCTGAATAGATCTGCTGTCCCCGTGCACTGCTCAAATGCTTGATGTGCATCTTTTGGAAGTTTTGAATTGGAGATTTAGAGGGAATTTAACTGTGGCAGCAGAAGTTTCTGTCTTTCACATATCTGCATGCTGTCCTTCCAGTTAATTAATTTGAATTGCATGATGCCCTTGTAAATTAAGTCTTAAATATCGTAGGGTTTTTTTGACAGACCTACACCTGATCCTGATGTAGTAAAACCAGCCACCTATTGGTTAATATCCATGAAGTGGACAGTCACATAGGTATCTTTATATGTATCATCTTGGTGATTTGCTAAGTTTCTTCTGGGAATAGGAAGAGCAAGTCAATTGCATTTCATGCTAGACTTTACATTGATTCATTTAAAATTGTCACAATGCTGATGCTATGGTGTTTGGGTTTTTAAAATTCTTTTCCATTTTTAAAAAACTTCCATTATTTTTCTTTTTTCCTGAGGAAGCATCTTAAAATATGTCTAATTCTTACTTGCTGTAGGTAGTATTAAAATTGATTGGCTTATGATATAAGGAAGGGAAGCTAATTTTGCCTGAGGGGAGAACTGCTTTATTGTATCTTTTCTTGGGTTATGATGCTAAACCACAAACAATTAGGATCTTACCCAAAGATCAGTGGGAGCTTTTCAGCTGGTTTCAGTGACTTTGGGTTGTGCCTGTCTCAATAATTTATGGTCTCTATTGAGTTATTTTGCAAATGGTGTTTGATTGTTGGCCAGAACCGAAAATGCTAAGCAAAGGATTAAGTAGTTTTGAACTACCCCAAATTCAGGAAAATAAGGTTCCTCAGAAACATGGGCATTTCAAGTTACGTTTACATGAAGATGTAGTGTATTTGAGGTGGTTGATCCCAAACCATTTTTAAACAGGAATTTGAGAATGTTGACGTTGCTAACTCTATCCAAAGACATTCGAAATACCAAACCTAATGATCCCTTTTAAGCTCGGAAGCACTGTGAGTTTTGTGGGTGAGCTAGCAAAGAAACAGGATTTCTAATGGTACTTTGTATAAGCTTTGCTGAAACTTTGTTTTTAATGTAAAGAGAAATCCTGACAAACTTGCAGTCTCTAATGATTAATATTAGTCAGGTTTTTTCTGCATAGTTCTGTGTCCCTGCATTTTATAGAGAAATTATTGAAACCAAATTTTTGCATTTACCCTCTGAAATTAATTTTTTGCAAGGGACTGATGACCACACTAAGCCTTGTTTTGTAGGTTTATGATGGACTTCAGTCTTGTTGCCTGCCCTGGCAAAATGTTTATTCAACAAAGCTGAATTTATTAGTTTAGATTGGCTTGCATTGTTTGTATTGTATATCTAACCATCACTTTCAAGCAGCTTTTAGAGGCACATGTAATGAGAAAGACGTTAATGGAACATGCTGTGTAGCTGGGAGAGCAAGTGCTAGTCAGCTAGTACAAATGCAGTTTTAACAGACTAGTCATTTAACTTGTTTTGTTTTATTCTGCACAGTTTGGAAATGATTCATCATGTCTGCAGCCTGCAACATCACAGAAAATATTTGATCAGACCCAGTTTTTAGAAGAGACCCAGATTTCTAAGTCTCATGTCACCACCTTAAATCAAGAACATCATCATTGGCAGTTTTTAGTAAGTCCTGACATCGATTTTACTATTTTATGGCATCTGATGAATTTAAAAACAAGTCTAGCTTTGCAGTCCATGCTGCTTCTGTTGGTTGGTTGGTTGGGTGTTTTTGTTTGCATGTGCACTTAACGTCAGGGGGTCGAGCTTTTCTAATGGTGAGTGTTCGTGAGAAGGAGGGTTTAGCTCCATGATCTTTATAGCAATAGATTCTGTATTGATTTCTTAGAATCTTGTAGAATGGTAGTAGTACTTAATATATATACGTACTTGTGACATGATTTAAGCATGAAATGAGAATTTAATGAACAAAAACGTGATATAAATAGTAATTCCAATGCTTTGCTCTGCATGCATGAATACAAAAGTGTAGGATCCAGTGCTTAACTGTTGTGATGAACACATGCGAATCTGTTTTGGTGTATATGTCCTGCCACTTGATTCTAAATGTCAGCAGATTTTTTTCCAGTTGGAGTTCTATATGTTTGCATGCATTCTGATTTTGGGGCACCTTTTGCTTTCAGAGAACATTTTAGAAGGGTCTGTTGAATATAAAAGTTATAGGATAATGTTTGTGTACCTGAAGACAACTTCCAGAGAGCAATATTTGTGCCAGTGAGGTGTCCTGAATTCTTCCTTTTAGATAAAATACTTTCACTTAAGTGCAAAGACATTTGAATGCATAAATGGACAGATTTCTATTTCTTTTTAAAATCAGAGTTCCAGGTGGAACACTACATTTTTTTTCCCATAATTAATAGCTGTTTTATCTGCTTTTGCTTTTATTACAGCAAGGAATTTACTAATTTTTGGACTATGAAGTTATAATAAGTGTGATTTTATTTTTTAAAAAAAAAAAAACAACTTGGTAATTAAACCACAAATATTATGAAGAAGGAAGACAAGCTTTTGGGAGTTTTTGGAGAAACTAGATTGAATAGCTTGAGCTGAATTTTGGAGTCAATTTTCAATACTAATACAGTTAGTGAGTAGAGGAGGAGATCTACTGTGTATGGGGTTATCCTCTAAAAAACCTTCTTAGTTGCCCAGGATAGCTTAAGCCATAATTTCACAGTTGTCCTTTTCATAGAAGTGCCCACTTAATCAAGCTACTTCTTCCCCTGCCCCACCCCAGTGGTTTTTTTTTAGTACAGATCAGTTCCTCATGTAGTTCCTTCTACAGCTGCTCGAGGAGTTGTAATGGCATGTTTGGAAAGTGTAGCATGGCTATGGGGAGTGAGCAATGGGCAGCTGACTGGTCTCGTGCTACTGCTAGCAGAATCAAATCCTAGCACTTAACAGTGCATAATCATACCGGGACACGACAATCCTTGTACGAACTTCCAGAATTGCAGATACTGTCTATATTTTATCTGTCATTTGAGAAACACTGAAAAAAACACAACTCACTGACTTGATTCAGTAATGATAGTGAAGCAAATAATATTGATAAGTTTGGAGCTCTACATTGCCTTTACTTGTTTATGATATAGTGTTAGTAGAAAGAACCATTGCTTCTGAATGTAAAGAAATGACAAAACTTTGTGACTTGGCAAGGAAACATCTATCATTTGTAAGCAGTGGGGTTTTTGCTAACAGCTGAACCAAATTGTGTTAAAATTTTATTCTTTCTTTATTCAAGAGTAAAGCATCTGAAATTGTGTTTAGACCTTCCAGTTCAAGATGGAGTAAGCATTACTGTTGTTTGTTTCAGGTAAATCTGAACTCAGAGTAAACTACAAGTTTCAGAGCTTTCATTTAGATATAAACTTCAGGGCTTTGTTTCTCAACCTACTGCTGTTCTACAGAGAAATATTATTTTCAAATGAGATAGAATAACATTACCCTCCAGTGCTAAAACAATTATACTTTTTAAAATTCAGTTTACAAAACAAAACCTCAAAGCTGAAATGTGCTCCCTGAATGTTTATGTCCCAACATTGGTAGCCAGTGTTCTGCGTTCTCCTTGTCAAAGATACAGGTGGTTTTACTGGTCTTGAGTTACTCTTTATTTTAGGAAATATGTTTATTGTGGTGGTACTGTTCAAAAACAGATGGTCATGTGTTCAGGGATGATACAGTGAGTATATTACTCTTCAGGAAGCCTGTTTCCTAATGGGCAACTATAGAGAAGATAGAGACGAACTCTTCGTAGAGATGCAGAGTGAAAGCACAAGAGACAGGCTCTAGCAAGGGAAATTCTTGTTAGATCTATGGGTGTTGAGGAGGAAATCTTTGTAAAGAGAATGGTCATTTTGCAGAGGGGTTGTGGAGTCTTCTTCCTTGGAGAGATGAAAACCTCAACTGGTGAAAGCCCTGACCAAACTGATCCAGCTCTGAAGCTGGCCCTGCTTTGAGCAGGAAGTTAGACTAGGGAATCTCCAGAGTCTTCCAGCCTAGATTATCCTATGATTATATAAATACAAATGCTTTCTTCCATGCATAAATTTTCCTTTTTTATGATTATTGATTGTATGTACCTGTCCTTACAAAATGGCCCCAGTACATTTACAGTGAGTTCAAACAATAGATTCTTGAAAGTATACAATGGGAAATACTAACATCATGTTTAGAGTAGCATGGTATCCTTCTGTGGACTATCTTTATGATTGTACATAATGCTCTTAAATTCTATAGAGAATAAACTGTATTCTTTTTAATGTATAAGGGGCAGAGGAGTTGCTACTAAAGGTTTATTCTATTAAGCATGCTTTACAGCTGTTAATGTAGTTTCTGCACTCCACAGAGTTGATTGCAATTCATTATTCCACAATTGAAGTCATAGTTGTATTTAAACAAGACCTGATCCTATAATTGGGCCTGCATATATGAATATTTGCTACTACGGTATACCCTCCCATTTTAAAAATGAAGTATTGTGCCAGCCTAAAAGCATGTACATCTATATCTGTGTGAAGAACATGTGCATACTGTAAGCCTTTTAGACCCTTCAGGACTGACAGGTGTTATGAAAGATAAGATACTGTGATTTACTTTCCAATGATAATGAGTTCTGAGGAGCATATCTGTTGTTCAATTACTTGATCCACACTTCTTGGTGACTGAGTTATAAATAGTAGTTCATATATCACCTTTGATCTTCATCTTCAAAGCACTCTGCAACGAGTAACTAACAGAATAATTTAAAGAAAATTAATAAAAGGACACCTTTTTAAAATCTGATGTTCTCACTATTCTTACATTGTACCTTATTGAACTGAAAGTAAAAGCTTATAGCTTTGCTTTAAGAGCCTGATATTTGAAGCTTGAGGTTCTAAACTTGGTGCTGGATTTATCCATTTGAAGGATATGACTTTGATTGCATCAAAAGTAATAATATTTAATATTACAAGAGAAAAGTGCATAAATGAGATATTTTGAATTGTCTGTTCATACCTTCTTTGCATCTCTGCTTCTGAAAAGAATAATTACATAGCTGTAACGTGAACTGAATGTTAAGGTCTGGTGAAAGACTTTTCTGGTAAAAAAAAAAAGTCAGTCTTCTAATGTTGTGTGTGGAAGTTCCCCTAACAGAAGGCGTTTGAGAAGTTAGGTAGTTGTTTGTAGACCCAGACCCAGTACACTTACAGAAGTCCAACTTGAGGCAAAAACTGGATGCCACTGAAATTAGTGGGACTTTTGCTGTTAATTTCATTCACACAAATGATTCATGCTTTTAAAGTCATGTTGTAAACCAAAAAGCAATGGTTTGGATTAGGGTCTTCAGAACAAAATAAATGATTATTTGCAGCAATTTCTTTCAGTCCGGCATAGACTGTATCTTTAAGTCCATTCAGAATCTATTTTCACTGCTCAATATGTCACTGTTTAAAGGGAACACAAGAAATCTACATGGTTGCTGGGCAGTAGCAGCCTTCGGGATAAAGGGTAAACTTTGTACACCCAAACTGCCTCTATTTAAAACACTATTGTTTACATAGTATTGTAGTATGGATAGTGAGAGCACTACATACTCTGAGGCCAAGATTAAATTTTCTTAACAAAATATTAAATAATGTTTCTTTCATAATGTAGTTACAGTACTTTGGGGCGAAATTTTAAGTTAACTGTTCACTCCTCTTTCATTTTTAATGAATTGCTGTAGCTGTATCAGTAACAGTAACTTTTATCATTCGCACTCAGGATCAGAAGATATAAGTGCAATTTTTCGTGCTGGTACTGTACGTTTCAGCAGTGGTTTCACTGCCAGAGGAAAATCCTGTATTTTAGTAAACAGAGACCAAATTTTTTATTCTACAGATAAATGTTCTCTTTGCCTTCTGTCATTAGCTTTCTGTGTACATAAATATAACAGACTTGCACCAGTTACCTGTTAGTTACCATGCAACAGCAGCATTTGACACTGCCTGCAGCTGCAGAGAATGACGTACAGCTACCTGATTGTAAATTAAAGTGCTCTGAATTTTGAATTGAGGTTGATAAAAAGGACATTAGTGTGAGTATAATGCCAGTTTCACCACAGTAGCAACGTGTCAGCAGTTTCTATAACAACAGCAGTTTGCTGAGATACAGCCATCCATCTCATGTTCGTGATGGAAAAACTGTGATTATGTTAGTCTTTTGTGATACATAGTTTTCTCTGAAATGCACACTGTACTCCATTTAAGCCTTTATACCTTTGTGCAAAGCAAGATTCTGTCATACTTCCCGAAGATTCACTTAGGTTAATTGTTTACTGAGGTCAAAGCACTATATGTTTATAATAGGCAAAAACTGGACTGAAGGAAACAATTATTTTTTTTTTAATTTGTAAATATTTTGAGTCTTCCTTGCTATTTGAAGATGGTTTATGTTCCTTAATGCTGGCAGAACAGAGAGGCTGGATATTAGTGTAATAATCATAAATAGGAATGCTTGACATATGGTTGGTGTTTAGCCTAGATAGCTGGCTCTATGAAAGGAACTTTTTAAGGTTACCTGTATTTCCTGTGCCCTGTACATGTGTGAAATTGCTAGCAATGAAAACAACAATATCCATGGTCAAAACCAGTATCTGGATTTTGATAAATGCTGAAGTTAATCACAGTTTATTTGAATTTCTAATATTTTGGGTCTCGTGAGCGTTTTTAAACATACAGCACTGAGTGCCAATGAGCTATTTTAATAGTTTATTTCCTTTTAACATTCAATCATCAGTTTTCCATATCAACAGAATGACTTATACAACCTTGCATTTCTAGCGATACTTTCTAGATTAATTATTTCCTGTGCAAATGTAGAATTCTGTTGTGACTTTGTTGACACAGTGCCAGTATAATAAAAGCTTTTTCTAGCTGCAGGCTATGAAGAGAACTTCTATCAAGAATAAATCTTAATGTGTTTTTAAAAACACTCTTTCCTAATCAGAGTTTATGCTGGTTGTTACATTCCTGAAAGAGAGAAAGCAGTAATAATTATAATAGTAATGTTAATAAATAGTAATAACAATAATAATAAAGATACTTAAAGGCCCAAACAATGAGGCATGTCCAGTATGAGATTGAATTAAATCAGTAGCCATGAAAGCAGGCTTCTTTTCTTTCTTTCTTTCTTAGAACATAATTTTCTTACTCCCTCAAAGATTTTTGATTCAAATATGACCTTTTAATAAAAACAGTTTTGTAACATAGTTTCCATCTTTTTTTTTCTTTTCGGTGGACTAATCAGAGCCATGGTCAGGATAGGTCAGGAGGGGCACCAGCTAGGAGCAGATACTCTCAAGCTTGGTTGCTGCTGCTACCTGGAGCTGACTGGTTTACACACGTGATGCTGGCTGTTAAGGGAGCTCTGGAGAAGTGGGGCGTGCTCAGACATTCAAAAGAGCATAGCTGAGTCAGGCCTTTAGCCAGCTCAGGGCAATTTTGCCTGTGCTGGATGTAATGCTGGCTTGTTATGATTCTGGAAAAAATATGCTATGTATTATTCAAGTGTTACATGTCTGTAGTTGTGATTTCTCTCAAAATATATCCATTAATCCTGCTGGATTATAAAATTCAAATGTAAGGCATTCTGATAACCCTTATTGTATATGGTATACTGAAACCTTGTAGTCTTACAATAAAAAACTAGGCTTTTGGGTTTTGTGACTGCAGATTTAAGAGACATCCCAAAATGATCTCAGTATAACTGAGATAACTGAGCAGTGAATCCGGTCTAAACAAGCAAGAGCAATGAAACATTATCTCTATTCGTCTATAACTGAGCTAATTAATATCTAAGGAAAGTCAAAGATAAATTCAGGAACTGAATGCAGATTTTCTTATTCCCAGGTGGTGCTTAAAGGGCGTTTTTTCTTTTTGCATTTTGTACTCTGTCATGTAAATGCATCCAGCCAACAAACAGCCAGTGATGCAAACTGAACTTCAGAGGTTCCACCTCCTCTAAAACAATTATTTTTTGAACCTGGAATATGAGTTTGGATTCTGTTTAAGAGACTCTGTGTGTGTATATATATATTTTTTTTTAAAAAATAATGATTTTGTGTTTATGCATGTAGTCTATATTTTCATAAATCTCACTACCCAGTGTTCTGTTCGTTGCTGTCCTGAAGGGACGCCATCTGCATAAGCCTAGCTGTATATATTATCTTTCTCCTAAATGTACTGTCTGTTGTCACAGTCCCAGTTTCTTTCTATATTGCCTCAACAAATGTAATACTTGTATTAAACAAGAAAGCTAAAGAATCTTAATGCATTATCAGTTACAGCAAAACAAAAGGCTTATGGTGCAAGGTAATTTATTACTTCCTTTTTTTCTGAAACACATGATAAGATTAATTTTTTTGCTTATGCTTTTTCCTATCCTAATTGCATTTGCCTCTTGTTTAATCATCTTTAAGACAAAATAGTATGTCTGAGGAGAGAATGATTTAATTAACTTTTGTGCTAATGAATCAAGACTGCAGACTTTTGTAGTAAACTCACTTGGAAGGTTTCTTGTCCAGTAAATAGGTTGGACACAAACTATTTTGGTGATTTAAAAAATGTAAGCCTTAAACTTAAACCCTGTGCTAAAATCTTTAGGCTCAGTGGTGTTACTCCTGAATTTAGAGGTGAACTAGATGATGGTTCTCTGAATGTGGCTTGAGATGTAATTTACAAATAATTTAGGGGACTGAATGACTCTCTTTATAGGATGCAGGAGAATTTTTATTTTAACTTCAAATAGGTATTACATGAAACCTGGATGATGGAATGCTAGTGCATATCAAAGCTTCCTCCCATAGGAACAGCAGAAATACCTTGGTTGGTTGGTTGGTTCGTATTCAGATCTAGAGCTATCTTAGACTTTCTGCTGAGGCTTCCAAAAAACTAACAATTTAGTACTAATTTTGCTGCTGTGTTTTATGTTATGAAACAAGTGGTTCTTAAACTTTTAGTTGTCGTATGGTTCTCAAACTGAACTACACTGAGTCCTTTAATGCATTGCTGAGATACTCTTCAGTAGCCTTTGTATGGCTGAAGATTGCAATCATTACTCTAATGAGTGACAAATAGGTGGCAAAAGGATCTCTGTTCCATTAAAACTGATGACCTAAAGCCAAAAGAGTCTGTATTCCATTTCTAAATATCTGCAAGTCTTTTTGCTAACGTTGGTGTTAATTTTTTTCCCGCTTAATACAGGCCAAATTCTGATAACCCGTAGTACCATGGAAGTCAGCAAGGCTAGTAATACGAGTATTGCAAGCAAGATACAGCCTTGTCTGTGTGAATACTCAATTTTTTCTCTATCAGCATATATATGTAGACTAGATCATTATTTGAACAAACTTTTCACGCTGTTTCCTAGAGAAGTACTAGTGATTAGATCTGCAGCAAGAAGGCTGCTCAAAGCTAGCAGACTTGCTTTTCTCTGCCTAAAAACCACCAGAAGTGCTGGATCAAAAATCCAGTTCATATAAATGCTGTACAAAGTGTATAGCACTTTGTCAAGGCAGCACACCTGGGAGAAAGGTATTTTAAATGAAATCCCTTTCTGAATATGGATATTAGAGCCTATGATGAGCCCATGGCTTGGTGATGTACATCAGAGATAAAAGACATATTGGGGAAAAGCATACTGAATGTCAAAAAGATGTATAAAACTGTATTTCTGAGCTGTCATCTTTCATCAAACATAACCAGAAAACCTGAGATGTGTGAACAGGAACATATTAGTGTGTACTGAAGTTTACAAATTCATGTCTAAACCTGTGCTTAGCACTCATGCATATTTTATATGCACAGATTCTGTATTTGTGTCTATGGGGAGCTTAGTACAGATTCCAAATGCAAAAGGCACTTTACTGGCAAATGTTGATTTATTTTTTTTTTAAAAAAAAAGGTCCTATGAGGAGTTTAAAACTGACAAGGTAAGTCATGCAGAATGTTTGTGTTTAGATAAAAACTAACGACATAATTACAGGCCCAGAATTTTTAATTCTTACAGTAAATTGACCTGAAGTTAAAATTGGTAGGACTGTAGACCTCAGCATTGTTCCTTCAGCAAATATTCCTGCAACTTGGAACATTCGCTTTATACCAGGAAATAGTGCAAGTGACTTTCTCTTTCTCAGCATGAAGTACCATGATGAGAATAAATGAATTTAGGAGTTGGACAAGACCAGTTTACTAAAGGCATGGAAACTTCTGCTTGTCTGTTTAAACGGTTTTGAGACTGCATCTCTGATTTGAAGCAGCAGTTGTGATCCTGCCCTCCCAAGAAGCATTCCAGTTCTTTTTTTAATTGATTAAGGTTGTGTGTATGAAGCTCTGAGTGTCTTCAGACACTTGAAAATATTCATTGCGCACTGGCAGCATGCAAGGTTGCTGTTAAATAGTGAGATGTGTGAAAGTTATTTACCGATGTAAATAATTGGCACAAGCTCCTCCACTGTTAATGCAGACAGCTTACAATGTACTTCAATAAGCATAAGATTTTGTAGAACAGGGCTCTCAAATGGTGTGTATAGTTGTAGCTAACCTGTGTAAATACATTCTAACAGTAGCTATGCTGTGTAAAGACTGGCTAAAAAGTGTGGAAGTGTGCCCATCAGTCTTACCATTTTTTGTCATGCTGGGAGAGAGGCAACCACCAGCTATATTCTGGACTGCAGGCTGAGTAACATTTAGCAGCATGTTCTATATAAATAGCAACTTTTTCTCTCCTTGGGGAGTATGTACTGTTATTGGTCCATCATGTGGGACCTTGGTATAGTTTATTTTATTTTGGAGGACCAGAAGTATACTATGTTGCTTAAAATAAACAGTTTTGAAGTAATCATTAGTTGGGATGTTTTCTCTTACTCTTTCCTTATGCACACAGCTGTCTGTAAAGTACCTGCTTTGCCCTTGAAGAAACCTTGATAGGTGATTTTCTGTATTTGGGGGAAAGTTGCAATGTAAGTGCTTTGCTTCTCAAATCTAATGACAGTGAGATCTCATTTTTGGATTTCACTGAATGTTCCTCCAGAGTGGTTGCACTGGATAATTATTCTCTTCTTAAAAAAGTAGTATTTTCAATTAGTTCTTTGTTACCTGAGAGGCATTGGGTGGATGAGGGAAATGAGTCGTGCTCAGAGTAGCAAGCAGATAATGAGCTATATAAATAATTAGCAACACATTTTAAAAATATGCTCATATAGAGCCAAAAGTATCTTGGCTTGAGTACATGGTCTCAAAGATGTAATTGAGACTATTCTTTTCAGCAAGGCAAATATAATTTAACTCTTTCTCTGTGTGGGTTTTTAAAACTCATAACATGTGAAATGTAGCCATAAAGGAACAGAATACGATTCAAAGCAAAGCACACTACATTAAGATTACTCATGAACATATTTTAAAACTTCCTGGTTCCTTCTTTAGCAGTAGGTGGCATATTTTGTGTAGTTGCTATGAAGATTTGCAGGTAATTTCTAATAGTTGAAGTTCCAGAAACAAAATTCTCTCTTCACCTGGAGAAAAAGTGAATGCAAACATTTGAAATGTATTCTTAACAGCTGTATCATTACAGTTAACAGAAGATAAAATGCAGTTCTAGACATAACCTATGCTTCCAAAGAAGACTAGAGAATTCATTTCAATGGGATTTGATCTTTACAAAAATCCAGGGCTGATATTATCTGTGAAACTTTATTGAAATAAGAAAACAGCTATATAATTATATATCTATTAAGAAGGGGGTGGTCCGTTACCTCTTTACTAACAGTTCCCTAGTTACTTGTGGGCAGGCAGAATTTTAGTTGAATATGGTGGGAGGGTGTGTGAGGAAGCTGTCAGATTCACAGCTATCATTGCACAATGAAACGCTGCTGTTTCTGGCCAAATCACTCGGTTGTGTTCATGTAGCCATATGACCAAGCCATGTAGCTCTGTTTTAAGTGTTCTGGCTGAGCTGGTTTTGGTATTTCAAAATCCTGTGGGGTTTTTTGTTTATTTATTTATATGCTAGCATATTCTGCCCTAATTGCTGACATATTTGTGTGTCATTAAAGAAGGATCTTTATTCTTCACATTTCTAGTTCAGTTTTATAGATTAGGAGTTAACAGGTGGTTTGGACAAGTGTCTAGGTCTAGGCCTTGTCTTTCAGATGTGACTCTTGCTACTATACTCCATATGGTAGATAAGTAAAATCCAAAATAATACTTTCAGTATTTTGGCTACATTGCTAATAAAATACATACTCATTTTCGTAAATAATAATGGCAAAATTAGGTTACATACATCTGTCTTAGGTAGGTTTTCCCTTATAGCAACTGCTGAAGAAAGTATCTGTCATTCCTGATGGGACACCCAGTAGACAAGAACCACTTGCTTTCAGAAAAGGAGTGCTGAAGGCAAGACCCAGTAACTTCACCTCAATGCTTTATTAGATAAAATTCATATAGTTTTTTAACTATACGGTGAGGATCCATTTGCTGGCCTAAAAGTGATGTGTGCTGCTGGATTTACATGTGCGCTAAAGCAACTTGTGGGCAGTAGTCCAATCACAGAAATGCATTGCTTTCTTTGATTACTTTCTCTGCTAGTAAAAATAAGACTCAAGGCCAAGGATATGAGCAGGCAGAGTCATACTGTGACTTAAGAGATGTGATATATATGTTTGGGTGGGTTTTTTCTCTTACGGATTTAAGTGGAGAAGTACTAGAGGGAAGCTGGCCCAGCTACTCTCCTGGCAGTGCCTTGTTTTCGTTGTGGATTAACAGGGAACTCCAATCTGCAAGGCCGTCAATCTGGTGCCTTTCATCAGCACTGAATCACTTTAAAAAGAAAAATGAGTGCATGTGATTATTAAAAGCATTTCCATTTGTAACATACTGTGGCAGTTCAGCTCAGACACCAGAAAATAAGAATATTCTATATTAAAAGGATGTTGAATGTGGAAATTTATGAAATACATAAATGTGGCAAAAAATAGACATACGGCTGTCACTTTACGGAGTTGTGATACCTATCGACACTTTACATGATGGTGTTCCCTTTACTTATGACATCACATCTATATCTATGATATCAGCATCAGCAAAGACATTAGAGACTGGAGTCCAGAGGGATAGTGATTAGCATATTTTAAAATTTCCTGTACTGACTGCTTAAATACATTTGCATTAATAGAAAGATGAGACTCTTCTTGATGTTCTCTGCATGACAAAGGCTAAAAATCATTTTATGAGATCTTTGGCTGCAGTTCTACTAAATTTTAACAATTTGGGGGAAAGGAAAACACTTTTGAAAGGTTATAATTAATGAGTTATGTGGTGGTGTTTTTTTAAGTATACCAAAATAACATGAAGAAGTTGGGACAAGTATGCTGTTTTGGTATTTTGATGGTTTGCAGTCTAGCTTCCCACTTGAGATGGTGGCAGGCTTTGCTGTTACCTGCTCTTAGCAGTTAGCCCTCTGCAGCTGTTGAGGAAGGAATTCAGTGTGTAAATTTGGAGATGATTGCACAGAAAGAAACAAAGCAAAGTGTTATGCCTACCACTCTCTCATTTTGAAAGGCAATCCAGCATGGTGTAACTTTGAGAGAATGTAAATTATGTTTAAATAGTTGACAGTTTAAAAATTTAGATCAAGGTCCAGAAAAACTTAAGGTTTGAAAACATCTATTTTCCTGTTGGAGTAGGATCAAAAAATCACCTGTGGATATACAGCATGCATGTAATTCTAGGCATACTGTTGTGGAGAGAAGAGAAACAAACCAGGCTGCTGATACGAAGTGAAGAAACCAGCATTAGGTCATGCACTGAAGTCGTGATGTATGGCGTGAATTTTTAGGCCCACTAGTTCCATTAAATGCTGTCTGGGATGAGACAGGGATGTTCAGAAAGTAGGAGCAGCTGTTTTCAGCTCACTGCCATAATCATAAACAGTATTGCAGTGGGCAGCAAGATGATTATTAGAACAACTCTTAACAACTGGAACCCACCAGAATTGTCATTGCCATCATTGCTGCGTGCTCCAAGATTGGCACGTGCTCTGGTAATTTGCAGTTTCTGAATGAGCATAACCATCCAAGCACATACGCTGTGTTGACAGAGGAAAGATACAACGCTATAAAAGAGATTTTTGCATATTTTTAATGAATGAACATTCTGATTTTCTCATTAAGTATCACTTCCTTGTTAAGATGCTGAAGTTTAACAACTGTGTTCTCAGCCATCTTTGGAGGCAAGCCCATGCTTAAAGGTCAGAGAACAAAAGCCATATTTTTTCATGACATATCCTTGTAATACGTGACCTACAGAATTTAAAACAGAATGTGCAGGAACCCTCTAGAACTAGAGTAAAAAAGAGGTTTCGTGCTTCTGAAGAAGTTTTCAAAGTATGAGAAATGTGTTGTTGCAGATGACTAAACAAAGCAGTGTTGCAGACCATAGAGGAACAATGCATTTGTTAAGACAATGATGTATCAGCAGTTCAGTGATCTATACAGATGTTAAGGGAATTATTAGCTGGTAACTCAGTTGAGTGGATGGGAGGGTAGAGGATTAAAGCCCAGTCTTACAAGTAAAACCTATTCAGCCTTTTTAATTAAGATGCAGACAGTAATTTTCTCATAACTTTCTCCTTTTAGAATGGAGAAATGCTTTAGAATTTAGAATGGTCAAATGCTTAGTGAGATGTTTCTGGATGTCTGACTCCATGTTGCAGTACTCTCAACACGCTTATTAAAGGACTTACTGTCAATTTATGTGTTGTATGTAAATTCAATTGAGAAATACTTACTACAGGAATGACAAGTTATAATTTAAGACTGCCTTTTTTTTTCTTTATGGAGATGTGTTCTTCATCTCTTTAGCTTACCTTTTGTATTTAAACAACTACATGATACAAGCGGTCACTACTCAAACATCAATGCACAGTATTACGTTTAATATGTAGTTCATTATGTCTGTGCATTTTGGTTATTTGGGGGGGGTTGACTTGGTGTTTCAGAATTCTGATTGTTTCACATTTGGTGCATGCTTGATTTCTGACACTAGCATATTCATTATCCTAAATACTGCTACAAGAGTTTGCTAGTAACTAAGATTTTTCTTGATACAAGTGATTCAGTGACCTTAAGATTGGTATTTTTTAGACTTTACTAGTTCTTTACACATAAGTTTCATAATTTTAGCCCGTTTATTTAAACATAAATAAGGGGTGTACTCTTCTACCACATGTGCACACAGTGAAATGCACAGCCTTTTGTGAAGGTGTAGGACTACATAATGGTCCTGTCTGTACAATCCTGACTTTATTAATGTTCATTTTCATGTTTAGGAGGTAAAAACCCAAAACTTCTGCATCCATGTTTCTTAAATTCAATACATAAATTATCATTCCACATAGTGATGTAATATATATTAGTATAATATCTATATATATGTGTATATATATATAGATGTAATATAACATAGGTACTTTAGAGATAGTCTGTATTACTCTGTTTTGAGAATAAATGAAGGGGAAAAGCTTTGAGGTTTTATTCCTCTTAAAAGGAGGGGAGGGGAAAGCAGTCAGTGCTGCAAAAAGAAGCATTTGGATGTACTAGTAGCATTGTGGCAGATGTGATGTAAATATGGATAGGTGACAGAATGGGAGACGTAAGGATGATTCATAATCTTAGCAGGGAAAAAGTAATAAAATAGGTAAGCTGCTGTAATGGTATGATGTTCAGAGCACTTCTAGGAGTTTCCCCCAGGATATTTTGACAACCAATGATAATTTGCAGAGAGTTTGGAATATTTCAGCCCAGCTAAACACCCCATGTGAGAAGCTTTTTCATGCTTTTTTGAAAGATTGGAGCCTCTGAGGTCGTTATCTGGCCTTGAAAGCTCAATAGTTTTTATCACCCTATTTCTGGCATAATATTTTCTGTTTCAGCACTTAGACTTTTATTATTCTATCAGTTGGCTTCTATCAAAAAATGTGGATTGAGGTTATTTTTAAAGTTAACCAAAATCCCTTAAATTTCAGAATTTTAACAAAAAAAGGCTCAGTTCATAGCTAATTTTATCTCAGCTGTGATTTTCAAAGTCTTAATCTCTTATTTCCATCTTCAGCTGTGCTCCTGTAGAAGAGCTCTGTAATCGTACTGCTCACTGTAGGGAGAATTCCGAATAGAGCTAAAAGAAGCATTTATGTGTTAAAACCTTTTGTCTTTTTTTTATTAAGTTTTCTATATTTGCATTATGATCTGAAAAGGAAAGAGAATGTGTTAGTCACGCTGGCCTGTATTTACATGCTAATCTTAGTATTCATGCAAATACAGTTTATTTGGGAGATTTAGCTGGAAAAGGACAGTCAAATGTATGCACTGAGCTTCAAACCCATGAGCTATAACTTTGTAATGTCAGTAGTAAGCTTGCTGGAGGCAGTTCCTGATTATATGAGAGAAATCTTGGATTTGTTGGATGATGATTACATTATGGATCTCTGAAACCTGTCTTTAGATGCAGCACACTCTGGGGCAATATTAGGCTCCAGAGCTTCCTACCAATTTCATAGCAAACTTGATTAAGCCATTAAATTGCAGATCATTGCTGACAGTAAATTAATTCTTAATCCCAGTCCTATTCTGAACTACATTGGGAGACTTTTGCCAGGAGACCAGTGGCTTGAAAATGGATAATTAAATTCTGCTGTAAATACATTTTTATCTACCCTTCTGCTTGCAGGAGCTAGCAAAAAAGAAGCACCATTAATTAATACCTGTAATTTGATTTAGTGGAATAAACCCTACACCTGTCAGATTCTGAAATACAAACTAAGGCTGTGAAGTGGGGAGTAAGCAAAAGATAAAAGAAAGCTGACAGAAATTTATTCATAAGAGAATCTGTTCTTATTTCTCTATATAAAAAATATTAGCTAGTTTGCAAATTTGGCAATACCTTGGTCTGAAATCAATGTAGAAAAGTTAAAAAACCCCTAAATATAGGAAAAATAACAATAGTGGCAAGCTGTATTCTGGGCATTTCTGTTATATAATTAGTCCCCTATGACCCAACTTTACAACTTCAGAAGATAATTTTAGCAGGTTGATCATCTCTGACACACATAGAGTTGTGCATTGGTTGTCACACAAGGGTTTCTTTCTTGTTTGGATTTCAATGAAGAAGTACTGTTTGCAGGTTTTGTTCAGAAGTATCAGAAGGAAACCACAACCTTGTTTGCTAGCACTGTGTTAATGCTATTCTCTTTCCATTCCTCTGAAACAAACTCAGTTTTCCTACTTTGCTTGCATAGTTTTTCTATTTCCTTAAAATCCTGAAAGCTGGACAATTATGAGACTCACTCCTTTGTTAAGGAAAGATGCCTTCTAATTCCTGTTGAAGAAAGAAGTAAGCTTCTCCGCATTATTTGCCTATGATAAATACTTTCTAATGTCTTGAAAGTTCAGGGGTACTTCTGGCTCTCTGAGCTGGTTTGTTTTTCACAGGGAGTCTGACTTTCATTTGCATACTCCTAAGATTCCTATCAGAGGACTGAGGCTTATCCAGGTCCCAAATGGAAAGTGATATAGCAAGAAGGAGGCCAGAATCGTGCCGCATCCTTTTGAGAGGATGGTGTGAGAGTGACTAGGGGTGGAAAGATTCTTAGAGAAAGGACTGAGCATGAGCAGCTGGGTATGTCCATATCTGAATAGTCGAGGGAGCTGTCTTCATTGTTTTCTAGTACTCTTAAAAGTATTTCAATTATTTTGTAATTGTGTGAATAATTTTCTAGAAAAAAGGAACAAGAAGCCTGTGGGGATATTTAACAGCATTTCTGGCTGGCTGTCTTTAGTTATGGGTCAGCCTGAATTATATTCAAGGTGTCTCTTGGCAACCTAATGACATTAGCCTGATTTAAAGAACGTAGTCAAAATTTCTTAGTGACTAAGTATCCTTTATTGGCAGCGCTGGATGCATGGGGGGATCCTTCCACCAAACGTGCATGTTTAAGGTAGCTAATCATTCCATATTTATACAATGAAATAATGATTATTCAACTAATACCTATACATATTCATTATCTAATCCCGCCTACCCTCGCTTCGTATGTTAATTAGCTTATCAGTCCTTCGCGCTTGCGCAAATTCTTCCAAGAATTGTGGGCAGTGGTCTCTAGGAGGAAGGCCGTAGGTCTTCATCATGGTGTACTTTTCACCTCTTGCTTGTTATGTGATGGTCTTGCACATTTGCAGTGTTCTTATCAGTCTGAGGTAAATTATGCCCTTGCTGGCCATCTGCTTTTCTTGCTTAATTGTTTCTTTTACCCTTATCTGTCCTCTCCTGCTGGAGTGTTCTGCTAAAGTTTTAACAAAGAAGGTCAGCAGATAGGCGGATGTCTAACAAAGGATAACAGAACAGACACCAAAGGTCGATGAGTAACATGTGGCGGTACATGATATCTACAATTGTTACAGTGGTTAACAAACATTATAATGGTTATTCTTTAATTCTATTCTAAAGTTAGTTCACACTACATCATTTCCCCCCTTTTCATAAGGTCATGCAAATTCCTTTGCATCTTGTTTTTGTGTCATATATATTTACTCGCATCTAAACACCGAAGCATACATTGAAATAATATACATACAAAAATCCCAAGGATTATAAAGATAATCATTACAACGAAAGTATGTTTTAGCCATTGGAGATTGGGTAACCAAGAAGTTAACTGGTTCCATATTTCCTCAAGTCCCCAAGAGAAATGATCTTTTGTTACCTCATGTAGTACTCTGGTTTGTTTCCAAATTTCTTCTAAATCTGTGGAAACTCTTCCACTCTGATCTATATATACACAACAACTGGTACTGATGATTGTACACACTCCCCCTTGAGCAGCCAACAATAGATCCAAAGCCATTCTGTTCTGTAGTATTACCTGTGACAAGCTAGATACCTCTATTTGCTGTGCCTTTATAGCATCGATTATTTTGATTTCCAAGTTCTCTATTATTGTTGATATATTAACTATGTTTTTTTCCAATTCGCTTACTCCTAACCACGGGATGAACCATCGAGAAAAACTATGAAAAGCACTTGGTTTCTCTATTAGAGGATACCTAACTTCTTGTCCAATTCTTCTAATATGATTCCTCAAATATCCTTTTGACAAATTGTCATGTAGTGTCATGTTGGGGACTACTGCTCCTAAGGTACATGTCCGTTTCCAATTCTTTGGCAGAACTTTTCGGGCTGTATCATTACACAGCCAGTACCAACCCTTTCCCTCCGGCACTGGCCAAGCTGTGGAATTGACCGAGACAGAAGTACCGATATCCAGAGTTACATTACAAAAGCTTTAATTCCCTACATACGTTCCAGGATCACAATCTAATTTCCCTCGTCCCTTAGGCGGATTGCACCTTCGGACACAGGTATAGTACGATTCCTGAGCCTTAGGACTATCTATCTCAATTTTCAAAGTTTCATCGTTCTCAACATTCCGGGAAGTATTTTCCCAGAGATCTCTCCAAGATTGCTTCCTAGGTAATGGAATTCCAATCAACAGTACACCTTTCTATCCATACTCATGCATATGGGTACATATCCAACAGTCAATTTTGTTTAGGGTCTCAGAAATCCCCTGTACCAGGAATATATGCGCATTTTTATTCCACAAAGTTAAGCAAAGGTTTGGTAACCCCCCCATTATAATCATGACCTGAAGAACCGTAATCTCGTGGATCCTGTCGGAACGACAGTCCATGTTTTCTCAGGAGCCTTCTTTATCCAGGAATAGTGGATCCAAGCTGGTTGTTCTTTTATTTTGACCACAGTAAATGTTATCAGTAGCACTTGGTAGGGTCCTTCCCACTTCTCTTCCAAGGGTTTCCCTGCAAAAGTCTTTATATATACATAGTCACCAGGTTTGAAGGGTGAATTGGTTGATCTAACCCTCTGGCTCTTGTTCCTAACACTTGTTTATGCACAGCTTTCAATTGTCGTTGGAGGGCTTTTACATATTCACACAAATAACCTTCCCCTAACTTCTGCAAATCCTCTCCAACAAATTGTAACTGGTACGGTCTTCCATACAGTATTTCAAAAGGGCTCAAGTTCTTCCTTGTCCTTGGCTTAGTTCGTATCCTCAATAAGGCCAAGGGAAGAGATTGTGGCCAAGTTAAATTTGCCTCTTGTCCTATTTTTGCTATCTGTTGTTTGATCAAATGGTTCATTTTTTCAACTTGTCCACTTGCCTGAGGTCTATAGGGAGTATGTAATTGCCCATCTATTCCCAATATTTTACTCACTTGTTGTACTACTTTGGCACAAAAATGTGTGCCCCTATCAGAGGAAATAGTTGCTGGCACCCCAAATCGGGGAATAATCTCATTCAGTAATCCTTTTGTCACTTCTTTCGCTTTATTAGTTCGACATGGAAAGGCTTCTGGCCAACCTGAAAATGTGTCAGTCATAACTAATAGGTATCGATACCCCCCTTTTCTCGGGAGTTCAGAGAAATTGATTTGCCACTGTTGTCCTGGATAATTTCCCTTGCTAATGTTTCCTAATTTTATTCTATTTGCTACATTAGGATTATTGCGCTGGCACACCTGGCATGGTTGTGACACTTGTTTTATTATAGTATACAAATTTTGCCCTACCAACCTTTGATTTAAACTTTTATATAATGCATCAGCTCCCCAGTGGGTCTTACTGTGTTCTGTTAAGGCTATAGCCCGTATTAAATTGGTTGGTACCACTATACGACCATCTGCCAAATAGGCCCACTTGTTTATTTTATCATTCATGTCCTGAATTAGCTCTAAGTTTTCTTTAGAATAGTTTGGCTCCTGATCTGTACTTATAGTTTGGATTTTACCGTCTGGTATTAAGGATAATTCCTCCTTTCCTGCCTCCTCTGCTACTCGTCTGGCCTCATGGTCGGCCAGGCGGTTTCCAATTTCCAAATCAGTGCCTCAATGGGTCATCTTATGTTCTTCCTTCCTGGATGACCCTCTTATAACGGACGGGGCCATTCCTCACATCAAGGTCTGGCATGGCACATGTTCCCACCGCTCAACGCCTACTGGGTTGCAGCCAACAGCGGAGCTCAAGATTCTTCTTGGTGGCAAACACAGAGGCCAACCCAGTCTTGCCCTTGACTATGGTAGGAGGCACCTGACCAACCTTATTCCTTGTACTTTGTTGTCAATGCAGAGTTTCATCTGCGCATCCCATAACAAGTAACTGTCATGGTAAAACACAGATTTATATTAGTAGAACTACTACAGAGTGTATTTTATCTCAGTTTTTATGCCAATATCCCCCACAGCCCTGCTGACCAAGGGATATTGTTTTACCTGAACTAGGCAGGCCTTCCCCTTATCATTTTTACTGTAACAGGTAAAGCATTTTTTCCTTACCTGGAATTTATTTCCAGGTATACCTGGTTAAAATTTTCTTTTACTTCAGGGAGGTCCTCTTTTCCACTTAAAGATTTTGGTGAATTTGGCATTCTTATTTGTTTTCTTAGTTTGTGCTTTAAAGGTTTCAGGATGTTTTCCTGGTGGCCAGCAGCTCCCACAACTGTAACAAATTCTTTTCACTGAAGTTTAACACCAAGTAAGCTGGTTTTGTATTCACTAAAAATTCCACCTCATTTTTCCTAGTCCCTAGTTCACCAGAAGCCCTTGTTGGTTCTTTAGCTCAGGGCAATCTCGCTTCCAGTGTCCACTTTCCCTACAATATGCTCATTCACTTCTGCCTGATATTCGTCCTCTGTCTCTGCTTCGTTTCCTCTACCAGTTTAGCACGACCCAGCTCTTCTTCTCTTACCTTCTGTACACGTCCCCAGTTACTTCTATCAACTTTTCTACGTCACGATTACCTAGTAAAAATCAACTCAAACCTTTATCCAGTCCCATTCACAACCAACTTTCAAACATCTAAATTTCCCCATCAAAGATGCACCTTTATTCTCCGACCCATAGCCTGCCCTAAAGGGACCGTTACCTGTCCTGTTGTGCTGCAAATGCTGCAGCAATTGGGGTGACATTGTCAGGTCCCTCTGCTCAATTGTCAGCAACAGCAACCCCCTCCTCCTCACCATCAGAAGGATTCAGGGCAGGAGATGCTCTTCCTGCTCTGCAGGTTACACAAGCCTGCCTCTGCAACAGCACTTCTGTTTTAACTCCTTCTTACCCTGAATGCCAATCTGCTCCTTGTTGCTTTAAGTCTGTGTTCTTACATGTCATGCCTTTGCAGGCAACAGCAAACACCCTGCCATGCATCCAGCATGACTCTGCCGCACCTTCAAGGGGGTACGGGGGTTTGTACAAACTCACCCCAATACTTTAACACTTTCACAGGCTCTTTGATTCTACACCCCACCCCCCACCCTGCTTCAGATCTTACATACATTAGTACAAGTTTTTATCTTACAACGTGTTTCATTCTGGTTGCTCCACAGAAGGAACCACAACCTGAGCTCTCTCTCTTTTTTTTTTTTTTTTTTTTTTTTTAACTTATACAGGGGCCACCACTGATTACAGTACTTAACTGAAGTTCTCTTATTCAGCTTTCTCCAGGTTGCCCCCCCATTTCCTTCCAGTGACTTAAAACACATCCCAACGGACTCTTTCTTACTATTCCACCGCTTTGTTATCTCAGTCGCTATCCCAGTCACAGACCACTCTAATTTCACTTACAGCAGACCACTCTAATTTCATTTACAGCTTTCTCTCTTATCCCAAGGCGTCCAAACCTTACCGTTAGGGCATTCAATTTCTTGTCCCCACTATACTTATAATAATTCTTTACACCATATACACTTTAAAACATATAGAGGTTCACATTCACCCCTCGGATGCTCAAGACAATAACCACATACCAACATTTATAATATACTTAATACAGAAATGTTCTCACATTTCCAGCATAAATGAGTATAACAATTATTAATAACCTTATAATTATAATTAAAAGGCCACTTGTCTCCACATTCCAGCTTATAAAGCGGCCACCATTGATTACAATATTTTATCAATGTTTTCTTATTCACGTTCCCACCAGCAGATCCTCCAATGTCCTTCCAGTGACTTAAAACACATCCCAAAGGGCTTTTCTTTAAAATTCCACCACTTTGCTTTCCTCCCATTTTACTACCTTATATTAACAAGATTAACGCTTATACAATACAACACACAGGTATCTTTTTACAACAACACCAAGACCCCACAATTATTACAAAAAATACAGCTAAAATCTCAATAATGAGAGTCAAATTCCACATCCAGTACGTCAGGAAACCGTAATGAGCAAGATTACCAAAAATACAGTTAAAATCGCAATAATGATAATCAAAGTCAAATGTCCACATTCAATGAGTCAGAAAACCGTAATAAACGAGACCATACCAAACGAGCCCTATCAGCGAATTTGTCAGGCTCCAAATGGCAATTGAATGCCAACAAAAACAAACGTATACTTAAGGTGCTAGCCACAAAAGTATACACCACCCTGCAGAAGTTTAACTTTTGACTTACGGGCAGTTCCAAATGACCGGTCTACCAAACAAACAAACCAAAATAGAGGATACTGTCACTTACAGCAATGGGGTCCTTGTCTGCCGCCGCAGTGATCCGTTGAGTCAAGGAGTCCCTCCGGGAAATCCCGGGGGTGCCCTAGGGAGTCCTATCCCCATCGGGTCCTACAGCCCAGCAGAGAGGTGTCCCATCTGGGGTGCCAGATTGATTTAAAGAACGTAGTCAAAATTTCTTAGTGACTAAGTATCCTTTATTGGCAGCGCTGGATGCACGGGGGGATCCTTCCACCAAACGTGCATGTTTAAGGTAGCTAATCATTCCATATTTATACAATGAAATAATGATTATTCAACTAATACCTATACATATTCATTATCTAATCCCGCCTACCCTCGCTTCGTATGTTAATTAGCTTATCAGTCCTTCGCGCTTGCGCAAATTCTTCCAAGAATTGTGGGCAGGGGTCTCCGAGATGTGGGCAGTGGTCTCTAGGAGGAAGGCCGTAGGTCTTCCTCATGGTGTACTTTTCACCTTTTGCTTGTTATGTGATGGTCTTGCACATTTGCAGTGTTCTTATCAGTCTGAGGTAAATTATGCCTTTGCTGGCCATCTGCTTTTCTTGCTTAATTGTTTCTTTTACCCTTATCTGTCCTCTCCTGCTGGAGTGTTCTGCTAAAGTTTTAACAAAGAAGGTCAGCAGATAGGCGGATGTCTAACAAAGGATAACAGAACAGACACCAAAGGTCGATGAGTAACATGTGGCGGTACATGATATCTACAATTGTTACAGTGGTTAATAAACATTATAATGGTTATTCTTTAATTCTATTCTAAAGTTAGTTCACACTACATCAAGCCTTAGTAGTGTTGTGGCTCAGTTTACTCTTTTGTGGTTAACATTGCAGACAGAGCTGAGCTGAGCTTTTGAAAACAGATGTTTGGAAACCTCAGAAGGTAAAAGGTTTTCTTGGCAGCAAACGTGTTTATAAACTTTATCTGAAATGAGCAGGTCATATAAAATGGAAAATATTCCATAGTGACACCACCAGGAAAATTCCAGTTTTCTGGCAAAAATCATAAGAGAAAGAACTGTAGCTCAAGAAAAAGTAATGTTGCTATGTTTAACCTACCTCTGCTTTCTAAGGTTAATAAACCTAGAACAAGGGTAGAATTAATTTGAAGATTTAGCATATAAAGTTGGGTAAGTTGTTAAAATGCAAGTTGGGAAAAAGTCCTAAGAGAGAGACAGAGGCAGACAAGGAGATAACATAAGTGGAGCTTATCTGTTTGGGACAATGACTGTTGTATTTAATGATCTCTAGTGACAATTGTAGAATTGCAAGGTATTTGACATGTGATGGGGTAGTTTAAAAAAATAAAAAAAGCAGCAAACTAGCCGTTTGGAGAAATGCTTTCAGACAAGGTGCTTGATAGCTGGCTTCATACATGAATAAAATAAGTCACTTCATGTGAGGTTTGGTTTTCTTCTTTTCATGAGTGCTTTCCATTAGAACTGTAAAATACGTAGTGAGAAAGCCTCTTACACCACTCTGTAGTAACCTCAGCATTCTCCTAACTAACAAAATTCCACAAATTAAAGATATGGTAAGATAAGCTTTTTAGGGGTCTGTGCAGTCGTTTTTGTTCAAGCTTGTGGTACCAAACAGCTTTCTGAACTTAATCTTTTTTTTTTTTTTTTTTTTACCTTCTGAACAGCATGATCATGAGATTTCATTAAGGATACAAACATGAAAACATATAGGTATATTTTTATGTTTATATATTTTTTTATATATATGGAGAGAATTTTATACACATTTATATAGGTAACAGATCTTTAAAAACATGTGCATGTAACATTGTGTATGTTTAAAATCCACAGTTCAGATTTTTTGCTTTGCTTTCCCATGATATTAAAAATTTAACCATGTCTCCAGCTGAGACACTTCATCATTTTGAGAGCAGTGTAAATGTTAATAATTAAAAGCAATTAAAAGTGTGTTAAAAGTCATGTAAGTTTTATAGGCTGGCTGACTGAATAATGGATGCCTCCTAGATTTTGTACACTACCAAAGCATTATTAAACAAAGCTTTCTCCTGTCTTAGAAATCCTGTAGAAATTAAACAACTTATTTTGTCAATTTGGGAATTCAGCTGAGGTTTTGGAGTGAAAATATAAATTATGATCCCTGATGAGTCCCATAAACACCATGCTGTGGACTACTCTGAAGGAACTCTTTCCTTTCATGAATCCAGATGTATGAGATTCCAAGCAACAGGTCAGATTAAAGGAATACATATAAAATGCATAAAAAATACATATAAAATACAATCACATATAAATACCCTAAAAAACCATTAGTATTTCGTGAGTACACTGGTGTTTTGTATGGCTAAGCATTTCTTAATATAGTTTAGTTGTAGGCTGGCCTTGTGTGAGCCTTAGGTATGTAATCTTATATTTCCTTGAAATCACTGTATGAAGAGTACGATATGGAATATAAATGCTTTACTGCTTGTCTGTTACATCACTGTCTGGCATTACTGTCCCTTATAATGACTGCGCCCCAGAAACATCGAGTTAAGGCATGTTCCAAATAGAAACCCTTAGCTATTGCAACAGGTTCTTCACTAAAACCTTTATGCCTCACAGTGCTGCGTATTTACTACAGTTGCTTGGTTCAAAGAACTGAACAAGACAGCAGGCTGCAATACCACCCATACTAGGGTTAGCACTTTAATCCTGGATTTCCCATAGTACAAACATTCTCCAAGCACCTTGACATCAGTTCCAGAGTCAACATGCAGACTGCCACTGGACTTGCTCCAAAGTTTTGTAAAATCATGGATTTTACTCTATTTGCTACTGTAGAAATTTCAGATTCTTCAAGCAGTTTTTGCGTAACAATGAGACAGCTTCTCTAGGACAGAGGTAAATTGGGCTTCTCTGATAAGGAAGAACAGGTGACCTGATGTGTGGCTTACGTATTTTTGTTGTATGTGAGTTCATATAGCTGTGGAAAAGTCATATTCACATTAGGTTTGTAAGGAGGAATGTCACAAGTTCAGTGAGAAAGCACTGACTAACAACTTCCAGGAAGTGATGTTAACTAGCAGCACTAATCAATCAGTAAGAGTAGTTTCACCAAGCGTACAGATGGGTGATTTGCTATGTTCTTGGTTTACACGGCCGCTCTTACAAAGTATCGCTGGAGTTGGATTGTTCCAGGCTGTAATTGCTTCTGTTATTCCAAATGAATAAAAAGTCACTTGGTAGTCACCAGTTGTGGAAGACAGTTGGCGTTTACTCTGATTTTGTGAACAGAATTGTTTAAAAGAGTTCTGTGGCTTACTCTTCACTGTTCCTACAGAGTTCTTGGTGCTGGAGGTTATACACTGTGGAAGGGCCTTTGGGCTCATACCTTTCGGTGTACTTTGTGATGGTGGGAGAGGACTTAAAGATCTCTGCCGGTCAGGGCAGTGTTTTGGAAAAAAAACAAGTTAATATAAAGGAAAAAGTTGATTCTTTCTGAATTATTTCAGTCCTCTGAACCAATCACATATTTATTCTATTGAAACCTCATCTTGTTCATTTAGTAGAATAGTTCATATTTTTGCAATGCAGCTAAACATTACCTTGAAAGAAAAAAATGGTTTCTTGGCTCTTCACTTACCAAAGGGAAATGATGGGAATTGTATCAGAAATCTGCCTGGATTTCTTCATGTCCTTGCAATGTCTGCATGCCATGTAAATCCTGTCTGCTTTTACGTCTGCAATGAAACCATTGCCAGCCTCCGAGCTAGGGACATGGAGATCCCACTCCCCTTTTCTGCTGTATCATCGGCATTTTTTTGTTTGTTTTGTGGGCTTTTTCAGCTTCAGGTTTGGAATTTAATTTCAGTTCTGTTTCTTGGATTCTAGCCTTGTGAGTGCATCTTCTTGACACACGAACTAAATTAGATTGACAGATGAGCTGGGACATACCCTTTACAAGATCTCAACTATTCAGATTCTGGAAATAATTTGCCTGAAATAGGACTGTGTCCTTATCTATAAAATGAGTAAGACTGCAGTCCTCCCATGGAACAGAATTTTTAGCACATTACAATATTATTAAGTTTAAAACTAAGACAACCCCTCAACTGGGCTTGGGAAATGTCTACCTCTGGGAAAAAGTAGCACCATATTTAGTAAGCTAAAAAGAATAGTTGGGAAGGCACTGTAAAAATTTTGTTAAACCAGGTTTAAGTAGCTGAACACCATGGGGTGTTAGCTAGGTGTGGTATGTTATTTTATCTTATGTTATAGGGAGTGAAGCCCTTTTTCTTCAGGGTCAATATTAACCACTTGAAACCACTCAGAATTTTGATCTTGCCATTTTGGGTGATGCATAAGAAAGCCATCTGTGCTTTAGCACACTAGATATTTTTGGACTGCAGTTCCTCTTACAGAAAGCATAATTTGGTAATGTCAGAATTTTCTGTAAATTTTTGTCAGAAGGAGGAGTTTGATAGAGCTAACTAGCACAAAAAAATCCAAAAAAGTGTTTAGTCATTTCAAGTTGATGGTGTTTAGTGAAATCTTGTGATGTTTGAGTTCAGTGCTAAATGTCATTTACAGATTCTGTTTATATACTTCTGATTTATTTAAAGTAATAGATGTATAATGGTCAATACTGAAGAAAAGTATGATGATGACTTTGAAGAAAAGCAGAATATTTTTTTTTCAAATTTCATTTCGGAAAATTCAAAATAACTTTCAACTTTAACAATACTTATAAAAATGTTCTGAGTTATCTGAAAATATATTTAAAGGGCTTAATTTTGCTTGTATACTGCAAGTAGTACACATGATGTTTTGAAAACCCTGTATTAACGGACATTTGGTAGAAAAATTATATTAAAGAAAAAAAGCTTCACAGTTCTAAAATACTGATGAAATAAGAAGATGCAGAAGCCCTGTAATCATGTGTATATTATTATTCTTTAATGCCAAGTTGCCAGCTGTGATCTGTGAATCATTAGAAGTCCTCTGGGCATGTTGATGATTTCTCCATCTGGTTTCCACCAGTTGTGTCCTCTAAGTTCTGAGAGTGTCTGTCAATGAAGAAGCCAGAGGGTATGGCTGGGGTTGTCCACGTAATAGCAAATGAATGAGTAGGTGTCTATAAGAGAATGGTGGTTCACCTTGAGGGAATGTTTTGCTTGCCCATAGTCTCAGCCCATTAAAGGAGTGAAAGATACAGACTTTTGATGGGAATGACTACTGTGTATAACTAGATTTCACTATAAGTGGTGCCTTAGAAGAAACAGTGTGTTCTTGGTGGTTTTTTTTCAGTTACGAATATCAAGTTAGTGAATAAAAGTGCAGTGGTTATTTCTGGTTTTGAACAACAGCTGTAATATTTTTCCCCATTTTTTTCCCTCACAATTCCTGTTTTGAATCTTTTCTTTAGAATATGGCAATAAAAGTTCTCAAGCAGGTTTGATTCAAGTGACATTAATGTCTTCCACCCTGCAAATGGCTCTTCTGGTTCCAAAGAAGGCTGAAAAATCAGAGCCTGGGTTGAGCTGTTAGAACACATGCAGAGATCTGTGAAGAAGAATTAGCCTTCCTCACAGACTGCAAGAATAGTGAAGAAGAAAAATAATTATGAAAGCTATTGCTGAACAAAAATTATTTTTAGAAGCCCTCCATTACTCTTATACTATCTCTGTGTGTATATATACGCAAATATATTTGTATATGACTTTTGAAGAGCCACTGCTTAAAGAGCAGTGAATTTAAGGTTGTAGTAACCTACCCTTCTTCACATTTTTATAAATGGTTGTTTCTGTGTTACAGCAGCATACCAGCACTTTGTTCCTTTGTTTATGTTTTTCAAAATATAAGAGATTTTGTATCTTACTTAATTTGGAGGTTGGGGCTGTATTTAAAATGCAACCTCTCTCTTGCATAGTCTTCAAAAATCCATCACCATCCTCATCTTAGAATACAGGAAGTTTTAAAGATCATAAAGATTATAATTTCTGAGGATCCAGGTAGTCATGTGAAAAAATTTCCTAGAACAAAGGTGAATGTTTCACTCTTTCTTTCAGTAATTAATTGCTATGTAGTTTCACTTGTGAACTCCTCTACAGTGTCACAATACTGCGGTATATTAGAGAAACATAGTTCTAATGTCATAGAAGTTATTAGATCCCAGGAAACCAGAGATTGAGAGCAATAGTGACACTTCAAGCTCTGGATTAAACCTAATGGGAGCTTTGTGGTGTATCTTGTCTTGCTGGCAAACCAAGAAGTTGTATCAAATCAGGCTGAGAATCCCATCTCAATGCGAAATTCAGTCTATAGGAGGAAACTGCTTTGAATTAGAGAAAAGTGTCTCGTGGATCATTAAGGTGCAGTCGGTTCCCTGTGTGATAGTGATGACCTCTGGTTAGCTGCACCTTCTATCAAGCATTACTCAGTCTGCAAATGCTTTCGTCATCTTTATCCTTCATGTGTTGTTCCTCAGGCACTTTATATGGAGTAAGAGCTTTCTAATTCTGCTGCTTTTGTGGTTGTTTATCCTAAGCGAGGCAATATTTGTTACTCTTATTCTTTCTCCTTCTCCCTTTCTCTCCATTTTAGAGTGAATTTCAGTCAGGTAAGATCAGAGCCATCCCCTAAAATGAAGGATTAAAAGAAGTGGTTGCATTTGTCTGGTAGGAAGTTTTAGGCACCTACTAATAACCCAATTAAAGATCTTAACTTTTCAGGATTTACTATTTGTAGTGGAATGGGGTTAATGCAGATGAATAACACCTGAATGGTCCTTGGGTAGATTCAGATACGAAAACTTTTTAGTATAGTTAAAAGACACTCAGGAGCTCAAAACAAAAACAAACAAACAAAGCCAAACCCCAGAAGGCCAGCAGATCCTAAACCAAAATGTTCCAATATAGTTCTAAGTCCTTTATTTATCACAGGATTTTCGTATCTAAAAATAACACTTTATATATCCCAATACTGAGCAGGAATTTGACAGATTAACAGTTTTGCATTAGCTATTACACTTATGGTGGGCACAACATGATTATGTGGCCTTGGCTTGTTTCTTCGTACTGATCATGTAGTCTACAGTCAGATAACAGTATTGGTAGACTTTGAAAACAGTGAGGCCTAAAGCAAAGTGCTTGCTTTAAGTTATGTAGGTATTTACCTGTTTTTTAAACTGAGAAAAAGGGAAAGATTCAAAGGAAGAAAGGGGTTTCTGTCAAGTTAGTAGCCTGAAGTTTGCAGTGCACTGAGTTGTTTCCATTTTCTCTTCTCTACCAACGTGTATGAAAAAAGTGGATAGTTCCGCAAATGAGGTGAAATTAACTGCATGCTTCTTCTAGGGGTGCTAATGAAGAGAGACATGCTCAGCATGGTTAAGTGGAAGTGTAATCATGTCTCCTTTTGGTGGATATATTTTCTTGTATTTATTTATGACATCTGTTGAACTCCTTAACAAAATCAAACTGTGTGTAGTGGGTTTTATTTTTGTTCTGGGGATGATTTCATAACATTCATATTTACGCTGACCATAACTGAAATGATTTCAATTCAAAATTGGGGGGGGGGGGGGGGCACGGGAGCAGAATTCCAAAAATGCTTGATCTGTGGGATTTCATAGCTCTACAGTAATACTGTTTAAATGAATGCAGTTTCATGATAAACAGGGAAGACTGAAGAAGAGATATTTTTTGATAGATGCTTGTCATATCCTTGATACTTATGTATGACAATATGTTGCCTAGGCTCACAAGATCAGTTTGTACATATACAGTGACACAGACCTACAAGTGATATACTGCAACGTTTAAAGCTCTGGTCCAGCATAGTAAGACTTCTCACTAAAAGTGTAAATAGTACTATTCTAATCTGTGGTGACATTTTACTGCCGTGGCAGATAATCATCCTTGTAAACAGCGAATTTCTTAATCTGCAGGACTGAGCTGGAGACTTGAAGGTTTTCTTCCATATGTTTGTTAACAGTTTTCCCATGTTCAATGAGAATGCATCAACACCTCCAAAGCAGTAAAAAGCATTTTGCCTTTGAAAACTTGCCCATGTATAAAGCAGGGTCATGTCTTGCCAGCAGCTAGCAAGGTGATTGAATCTGCCGAGGGGTGTTTATTGTAGGAGACAGTAGTTAGTGTGCATGTGCACACCATTATGAATAGGACTAAATTTCTTCCCCTAATCAGTCAGTAGTCAAAAGGAGCAAAGTACTTAGGGAGTTTGCTGTGCATTCCACAGTGGCTTCTGCTAATCAGCGGTTGGTGGGACACCCTTCTTTCTCTAATTTATCAGTGATTTCATTTGACAGACTGGTCTGTACACTTTCAGATTTTGCCTTGATTCTTTTTGAATGCTTATGAAAATTTATTGGAAATCTGGTGTCTGGGGTACTTGTTTTGCCTTCCCCCCCACCCCCCGGTGGGGTTGGTGCCCAGTCTTATGAATTGTAAAACCATAGTTTAAATATGGAATGTGTCTATCATTGAATCTTTTATTCTGTATTAATTCATAGAATATCAAAGATAAGTGAAGCTAAAACCTGTACATGATAAATGCATGTTGGTTAGTGCTGCTGATACTTTCTTAAAATCATGAATGATACTAATTAGCTGGTTGGGGATTTGACAATGTATTTGAAACTCACACTGTAGGGCTACTGAAAGAGTAATTTAAATTGGCAGATGGCAAACTAATCTGTTGCCAGCTTGTTTGCTTGGTTTTTCAGTTTAGTCCCTTTCAGATTTTAGATGCTAGAGAATTCAGTCCTCTGAAATTCATGAAATCAAAGACAGTGCTCTCAAGATCCAAGCTGGCAAGGAACTGCTGTAGGGCAGTACTGTTGGGTGAATTGTATTTAAAATAAGGACGGTTCCTTCCTTTCATTTGCACAAAGAAGTTTGAAATGTCACTTTTTGTTCAGAATTGCAATGAAACCACAACTAGGAAAGTCAAAATCCTCCATAAAAAGCAATGTTACCCAACAAAATTGTATAGTTTTATTTGCAAAGCACTTTGTAACTATGTATTGGATGACATCTAAGCACTGAATATTGTTATTTCAATTGTGTTGTGATACAGAGCAAGCACTGATGAAAGCATAAACTACAATTGAAATGTACACCTTGATTTTTTCCAAAGATTTAGTGGTTGTGTTCACTGAAGTCTGAACTGGTGTTTAAAATGAGGACTTGCCTTGAGATTATATTTTTAGTGTACATTTCACTGGACGGCAAAGCAATTACTACTTAAATTTAGGAATTATTCTCTACCACATTATAGCAGGATTAGACACATTTTGGCATTAGAGCAACTTTCAGCATACATTTTGCACAGAAGAAGAAATAATGGCATTTGACAATCTGGCAGAGAAAAAAATGTTCAAAGTTTTGATTGGTTTCCAGCCTGTCCAGGAAACAGGATATTTTCAGGTTTTCTATGGCAGAGATGTAGATTGCCATAACTTTGTTTACCATCTTTACTCTGCAGAAGCATATCACTTCATCATGGGCAATTTGGGACCCGCAGGGAAAACTGCTCTTTCATTTTCTACATGTGGTTCAGTTAGCAATGGTCGAATTAAGAGACCAAGTTAAGGAGAGAGCAAAAACTTAATTCTAGTCATTCTCAAAGAAGGAATGAAGTGATGTTAAGTCATTTGGTTAATTATGTAGTTAAAGCCCATTTTAAGTAATATAGTCTTGGCAGCACCAAGACTGAATCATACTGAATTGTGCTGAAAACAGTGAAGGCTCAGATTCTGATCCTCTGAATGAGGCATGAAAACAAATACAAAACATGCTGGCAGTGAGTTTCATTTCCTCTGGGTAAATAAAGCATCACCTGAGTGTTTGAGGGCCACAGTAGTTTGTATTGGGTCAAGCTCCTAATCAAGTGGCAGTTTCTGTTTTGACAAGGACTGAACAGAATCGTAAGTTTGAAGAAATGGAGTTAACAAGCTCCCTTCAGCTGCTGCCTTTCCAGCAGAAAAGCAAAGGAGTAAGGTAACATGGATTCTCTAGCTAGTTACAGTGTCAATAAGAGACCTAACTTAAAATTTCTGCCTTGTAGTTCAATTTTACTAAACTTTTTCCTGTGTTTTTTTAAGCCACCCTAAGGCTGTACAGGTTTTTGTCCTGACTAATTTTCTGCTTTGTGAAGAGCTTCACAGGTCTGTTAAGCAGAACTAAACTTTGCATAGCTGCATGAAATCTGAAATAGGCCTGAGTGAAGGTAATGGATTATGCAGATAATCTGCTATCATACTTCAAACAATTTGAAGCATAGGTGTTTAAAAAGCAATAATTTTATATGGATAATAAAAAAAAAGCGGAAGTTTATACTCACACTATACTGCCAGTAAATAGTAATTTTCTTTTCTTAAAAGAATTTCAGAGTATTTTGTAACAGGAATGTCTTTACATATAGGCTTGGCCATACGTAGATTCCTTCTCCTTAGTGAGAAGGATTTATTCTACAGCTAATTGAAATGTGTGATACTGATTTATTTCTAGTTCTTCTGTCCATTCTCCACTATTTGCTAGTATTATTTGTGAAAGAAGGGAATAACATGAGGACTTAGTGCCTTCTGCCACATGCTGGGTGTAGTGCTGTAAAGGGGAAGTAGAAGGAAAAAGAAATCGTCTTTTATGTAGACGTCACTGTTGGCCTTCACAAGTTGTTCCAGATCAGATATTTTCTTAGAGAATTAGCTAAAGATAGACAGGAATAATAATCCTCTGAACTATAATAAGCATATAATCAGAAATCAATCTTAAAAATAATTTCCACCATTAAATGTAGCGTAAATTGAAGAAGAGGAGAATATGATTAAATCAGGCTTGGGGAAGAAAGCCTGTAGCATCTTTTTCTGTGGAATTCAATTCAGTATTAATTTGCTGGAAGCTTACAAAATAGAACAACCGCTAATAGTGGGAAACTATTGCTAATGGGCGGATGTGCAAGTTGAGGAGAAAGTCAAAACACTGCCATTGCTGTTGAGGTAAATCCTATATCCACATTCTGTGCTCCAGATAGTTTCATGGAGTCTTTCATGCAGGGAGAGAGAAGTCGTATGTTTCATCTTGCAGACAGAGACAATTGTTTGGATCTTGCCTATGACGTATTTTACAACATAATTGTTGGTAGTTTTTCACAGAAATGCTTTAACTGCAAATTCCATGGTATGCTTTCAGCTGGTAGATACATGACCTTTTCCCCTCCCTTTGTTTACCACTTGTTATTTCCCTAGCTCTGCCATGAAGAGATCCTTTTTCCAGTGTCGCTTTGCTACTGGGTATGTCCAGCCTTTTAAAAACCCAGTTTTATGTTGCTGAGGTTCACTCAATTTAAAATATGTGACTGTGGCTGTCCTCTGACCATATATGCAAGTGTAGATCTTCAGATTGATAAAAAGCTCATTTTGGTATTATCCTGAGAGACCTGCTATCTCTGATTGTGTTTTCCTTGTCTTGATTTTTTTAAGGAAACTCAGGAGAACATACTTAAAAAGGCAATTCATCTATTTCTAACTACTGCAAGTAAATTGTATGACTAACTTGTAAAATGCTTACACAAGATTTTTACACTCACATTAACAGCACTAGTCTTTGCAAGTAGGAAAATAGGAATTGATTAGGAAAATTGAGTTTGCATTCCTAAAAGCAGCTTTTATCCCTGATTTCTATCAGACAGGCTTCATACCAAACTGTCCATAGAGGAGGGAAGGAATTGGCAGGAGTGTCCAAATTTGTCCTTTAATGAGATGATAGGTAGTCTTGACTGTCAGAGCAACAAAAACTTTTAAAGAAACAGCAAAATTGTGGTTTCCTTTGGATAAGGGTAGGTGATTTCAGAGCTGATGAGCTGTCTAGACTGTGTTTTGGCAGTCAAAAGATAATATACTTAACAATGCTTTATGTCAAGATTTTTCTTTTTGATTGGCCTACCAGCGATCTTTAAGTCTAATCTGTAAAAACTCTGGAATTGGCACGCTTTCATTGTAGTTGATTTTTGTTTTTCTTAGTGGGGCACACGTGTGTGGATATAGTTTGGGACATGTATGCAAACATACATATTCCTCTCTCCATAATTGGCTTTTCTGGGGCAAGGGACTGGTAGTCAGAACATTAAAAAGTAGTCTGTGCATATTGTAAATGGTACTTTCTGTTACCACACTATGAACAGTGCTGTAGTGGGACAGACTGCCCTGGATTACAGTATGAAATAATCTGAAGTAAGTGAGGATTATACAGAAGAGTAAAACAGTGCAGGCTTTGGTTTTATATGTTGAAATTGCCTTCTGTCATGGATTCTTCTGTATTTAGATTAAAAACTCACATCAACATTGTGGAGGAACTTCATTTTTTAGCAACTGAGAACGCTAATAAGTTTTCTTACATGCATGTATACTGAACAAATTAGACTTTACCTTCCTGTTTTCTTGTGTTTATGGTAGTTTAGGCTCATATATTCTTAAGGCACATGCATTCAGGGAAATAAATGTGTTTGTGAGAGCCTCTGTTTGAGAGAGTGGACCCGAAATCAGTAGTTTACCTATGAAGTGTAAACCGAATATATATGGAGTGTAAAACATTTAATCAAAAGCAGCACGCTTAGCTTCTTTTCCTTTAGTAGATCATGAGAGTAAGCCCATGATTTTCACATATATACATCATGATTCCTCTGTTTTACAATGTATGTTAATGCCAAAAGGATAGTTCACCAAGAGGCAGCCGCCTCATGAACCTAGATATCATTTGCAATGAGGTGCAAATAAATGCTTCTCGTAGATGTACATGCTGTCAAAATGCTTTTGTGAAAATAGAAGTTAGTTTAGTGCTATAGGCAATGGAAATACTTTAAATGGCGGTTCTGGAGCTATATATTCTGCATTAGGAAATTTAGGAGAAATATTAATCTTTTATGTGCTGTTATGACTATTAGAATGACAGATGTTTTGATTGTCACTGGAGCAGAGAGATCTGTCAAGACATCTGATCTCTGGTACCTCAGTGATCTCTGGTAATCATGTTTTTGAAGGCAGTTGTCATTCTTCATTAGATAGTTGGGAAAAAAAAATAGTGATATGAAATTTATGTTTTAGAATACTTGATAAATGTGCAGCCATTTGAGGCTGTCTTTAATTTTCAGTTTCATTCTTCACATTGCAGATAGCTGTGTCAGAGAGAATTCAGTGATGCTCAACTTCGTTTAAACCTAGTGTCAGTATTACAAAATTTCATCTAGATCTCAAGATAAAAGGCTTGGTGTTTGCTTGAATACTGAAGATCTCTTGGCATTCCTTGTTAAAAATAAATACATCTGGAAAAAATAATTGAAAATTAATTCAATATTAATTAAAAAATACATGTTAATGGAATTCATAATAGACAGGTAGAGAAACAGGTGATGGTATCTGGTCTTCAGTGTCTGAAGTGCTGGAAATTTTTGTATATTTTTTCAATGTTCTCCAAAGATTTGTTTTGCATAGAGAATTACAGCTACCTTGCAAGAGACCTATTTCGTACTTCATGAATAGATTTTCAGCTGTAGGTTTGTTTTTAATTGATGTGTTGGGAGAATTCAGAAATTACGCTGATACTGTCTGTGTATGGCTTAGGAGGTTGTTACATAAAGATAAAATGAGGCTTATTTTAATCCAATATTTTTTATCTTTTTCAGTTTAAGATTCATGAGGAAACATAATTTTGATAGTTTTAAGAAACATACAACAAATTTTATCTTTAACAAATAAAGACAAATTATCTCTGTTCATTGTTTTCCTCAATTGCTGATATTGCATAGCCTGTGAGGATCAGAAGCTGTGAAGTGAAAATAAATTCCGATGAAATTGGAACAAACCTACATCTTCCCAGAATATAAACTAATTTCATTCTCTTCCAGGTTTTGGGATGGTGTATGTTACTGTAGGTGTTTCTAAAAATGGGTTTGTCCCTTTGTATGTCTGTGAATGGAAAGAGAAGAAAAATGATTAAGTAGACTACAATGAACTGGTCTTAGTATTTCTGATATTGATTGCAATCCTAACACATTAGATTTTATACCAAATCATATCCTTTATTAAAAAGACTTATGATTTCATTAATCTGTTTGTCAAACTGGCCTTGTTCTTGCTTAAAACTTGAAAAAAGCTTAGATACTGGCCTTTTGGTCCAGGCTTTACAGTCTTTGAATTCTTTTAAAAGCTCTTCAGTGGCTTAGACCAGATCAAAGATACATACTCCATCAGTATTTAAAATTTTAATTTTTTCTTGCAGTTATGATCAATTAAACTGTTTAGTCAGTTGTTCAATGTTGATAACGATCTCCTGAAAAAACTTTGTTGTTTTGAGGTTTTTAGACCAAAGCTGAATGATAGCTGAATGATGGTATCTTTCAGATGCAGAGCCAGTCAAATGCAGGTATGCAGAATGTTACCATTAAAAGCATCCTAGTTTCTGTCACAAAAGGAAGCTCAGAACCAAGTATTTGAACTGTATTTGTTAGCATACATTAGTTGGCAGTATCCTTCAGTTAGAGTACTGGGAGATTAAAGTAATAATTCATTTAGAAGTAAGGTTTTAAATGCATAAGTATAGGATCAATTTTTTTACACTGTTTTGGTGAGTTAGCAGTTTGAAGTAGAGAAAATAAGACATTCTTTGTGACTAGTGTTTTTCAGTGTTTTTCTTTTTTTTTCTATCCTCAAAGCCTCTCCTTAGAACTTGCACAAAGCTTTAGATTTGTATCTGCCAGAACAATTGATTTTTATGAATTGAAAAAATTAAATGCAGCAAGTCCTGAAGTGAAATATTATTAGCATTGGAATTATTTTCTTTTTGATCTTTAATTCAGCATGAGACATCTTCAACACTTAATTTTGTAAAGTGGAATACTATATTCCAATAGTAGTAGCAGTCCTTTACATTGTCCCACCATTTGTAGAGATTTCCTTGAATAGGGTTATTTTCACTGTCCAGAGTTTCTTTTTTTTATAGTATTTCTCCTTTATATATCATTTGAGTCCAGATTTATTTTCAGTCAGTTCACAAATCAGTGTTTTGCATCGCTATTCCTCCCCTTTCAATTTCTCTCCTTCAGTAAGATTTGCTAGTCAGCTAGTATTTATACAAAAGATGAAGTCTGTGCTCTGATTAGACTCTTCCAGGTTGGTTGCCCTATACGGTCTTCAGACTTAAAAGGTGTTTTCAGGTTGTTTATATTTTAAATACGAATCTTTTGTTAAAAAATTGCAAATGTACAAATCACAACAATGGAAGTTGTATATGTTTTTAAGGAGGACATAAAATAATGTGAATTATATATGAAGAGACAGCAAGAAAGATATTTTAAAAGCTATATTCAGGATACAAGTAATGTGTACTTATACTAAAAAGGTTTTATGGAAAAAAAATTGAATTTCCTAGTGCTTAGATTGTTTTGAGTGACAGAAGGCAAAATCCTTTTGCGGTCTCTGTAACTATTTTACACATCTCATTTCATAAATGAGCAAGTAGCAAAACCATAAACTCTGTGTGTCCCTAATATGTCAAGGTTTTATCTTGGAAACAGCTACGAATAAACTTCGGTTATTTAAATGAATACAAATGCCCTAAGTCCCAGAATGTCCTGGTCTGGTTCAGAGATGTACTAATAGCAAGCTGGAGACAAACATTGAGTGAAAGCTTATAGATCTTTCTCTTCAGCCTCAAGCAGTTAGTTATCACCTTGTAAAGAATAAACCAAAATGTAAATATTTAGTGGTGTTACAGATCACAAAAAGCTTCCCTGCCTCAGGTACTCAAGGAAGCAAGAAGCCGAGTATGGATTTCCAGCCTTCCTTGTATAAATAATATTAATCATACCTTACCAAATTACCCATTATAATGTGCTTTTGTCTCACCTCATCTGGTGGCTGAGAGGTGTCAGGTGCAAGAAGCCCCCCCGCCTTGAACAGCCCCCAGGGGAGTCATGTCCTCTTCCCAGGCAGTGGCTAAAGGCTCAGCTTTGGCTAGTAAGGAAGATTAATTTTAATTTAAGAGTATGATGCAGTACAGCTTGAATGAGCAGGATGAAACTCTGATTCTTTCTGTTTGCCTGTGTCGTTAAAGAGGGAAGATGGATGCAATTGCATATATACAGGACTGCTTTCTGAGTAAGTGGGGGTGAAATACGTTCCATTGCTACCACATGTAACTCCAAGTAATGAAATAATTAATGGTTTAAGGCTAGAGGGTAATATACACCAATTTAGTCATGTTGAAGCAAATTTAAGATTATTTGGAGATGCCAAATAATATGTTTGCTAGGACTTGGAAACAGCAAAGAAATAAGCCTGATAGCAACTTTAATGCAGATTTCTAACTGATGATTTTCTACCCTGTTGAAAGTAGTCAGGACTCTCTTTCGATTTGTGTCACAGTTTGGCAAAGGGGAAAATACTAGGGAGATTGGATAAATTCCTTCAAAATCCCACTGCTCTTACCTTGCCTGAATTGTGGCCTTTATGACTTTTTTCCTTTTGATTTTATACTAAGCAGAAGGGTATGTAAATATCTTCCTGGAAGCATTAATTAGATTTAGGAAAGAGAAGATAAGGAAAAGTAATATGTCAAATATATTGTTTAGATTTTATGTTGTTTCTTATATGTTTACACAAAGTATTTTGTTTGTGTTCTACTCTCCTAAAAAATGCCTGGAAAATTATCCTTATGGACTAACTGCAGTGATGCAGAGCAGATTTATGACAGCAAAACAAGAAGTTGTGGTAGTTTTTGAAGGCTTAAAGACTTGGATGTTTATGTACAGTGTGATACGCAGGAGGATTTTTGTGCTGGTATCTTCCTCCGACTCTGCTTTCATATTGCTGTTCAGTACCAGTGAAGTAATGTAAGACCACATTTCCAACGTGTTCATTGCTGGTGACTGCCCCATTTTTTCAGGGATGTCTACAACCAGCAGAGGAATCCAAAATCAGTAAACGTTCTTTTGTCTTAATTACTGAGATACTGCTCGTTCTCTTCATTTGTAATCTGTCAAATAACCTTTCCTAATATCACTTTTGTAACTCCAGGCTGTGAAGTATCTTCAAGCAGCCACTGTTTAAGAACTGTAAAACTACTTTCCTTTTTCCATATGAAGAGGATTTCTTGCCTCCAAAATTATTTATAAATTACTTTATTATAGCTGCTATTTTGTGATATGATTTAAAAAGCAAACCAATATTTTTCATGTTTTTATTTTAAAATATGATTTATTTTTATTAATTTCATTTATAATTAATAATAAATAAACAAAATTTTATTTATTTTAACATAAGTATATTTGATATATTGTATTATATCTATATTATATAGATATATAAATAATATGAAAATACAAAATAAAATAATAAAATTAAAATTGATTTAAAATATGATTTTAAAAGTGAAACAATATATTTAAAAAAAATAATTAGGCAGGGACTTTCTTTTAATTGGGTATGGCCTAATGAAGCTTGGTGCGTTACTGACATACAAGGTTGAACTAAAATTTAAGTAATAAAATGATGACACATTATTTGAAAAAAAAGTCATAATTTTTTTTGATTGCTAGTATTTGCTGGCTTTTGTATTTCTCCTTGATGTCCTTGCAACAGGATGATACTGAGTAGAAGGATAAGAAACAGAATAGCTTTAGTCAGGTGATAGAGCCATTTTCTCTTTTTTTGCGCTTAGGAAGGATGAATGCACAGTTCACTCATTGCTTGCCCAAGGACTGTGAGTAAGGAATAAATTTCAAATTCTCACTGGCAGTCTGTTCAAACTCATTGTTTTGTGATGTATTTGTCCCGAGAATCCTTAGAAAAATAGTATGTGTAAGTTTTCACACCTGTAAATACACATACAGTTACACCATTAAGCTTTGTTAAGGTTGTTACATTTTGCTACACAGATGGAGAAAATCACATCTGTATTGTTTAGAACAAGCTATGTAGCCCTTTCACATTTAATCACATAAAGTTCCATTTTTTTCTAGTTTTCAAACTGTGTTGAAAGAAAATGGTTTAAACCCAGATTTAATTAATAGAATATGATACATGGTGACTTTCTATTGTTAGAGAGCCTTGCAGATGAAAAGGCAGCTTTATGAATTACCTGCGTGTTTGTTCTCCCTAAGGAATGCATGCAAAGCATTGTCCTGATCTCTGTAAATGGGAATTAAGTGTTTTGAGGTGGTCGTGCATTTGTAGGTAATTTTACTTAAGAAAGATTTTGGTTGGACCACAGAAGGACCAGAGTACAGTTTCGTTCAGTTTTTCTTTAAAAATCATGCAGGGAAAGCAGTAGCCTATAATACTTTGTTTGGGTTAACTCACAAATTTATTGTGTTTATATATACCATCTTAGCTTAACAGAAGATGAAAAATTGATTGTACAGTCTTATTTGAAGGCTGCAATATTATCTGTTCTGAAAGCAGAACTTTTGGAGCCTGAAGAGCTGTTTTTGAATGATGCTTCTGGCATTTAACCCTTAAAATCATTCAGCATATTTTAAACATACCTGTCTTGAAATGAAAAATGATCTTCTGTTTTCAAGTCACTTACAGTTTTTAAAAATTGTGCTAAACTTCATGTAGAGATTTCCAAAATTACACAACATATCAATATAAATTTCTGCCTAATAAAATTGCTCTGAGACAACTTAATAATTACTTACGTCACCAGAGTTCAGATGTTTTGGGGTTTTTTTTGACATTTGTTTTTTTAAATGTGTTGCTTAAAATATGCCAATCTATGAAGAAAACATTTAGCTTGTTGAGCTTTAGTTGATGTTATGCTTAGGTTCAGTACATTTCATCCTTTTTTAGTGCCACAGGACCGAGTTTTTCACCTGCTGGGGCATGTTACCATGACAACAGTTGATCTTGTTTGCTATTCTCTCCTCTTTGTGCCTGACAAAAAGGAAAGCTTTTTTGAGAATTTTTTGTGAAAGCTGATCTAATTGCATTTTAATTATCAGTGAAAGAACCAAGAAATGGTTTGATCTGTTTCAGTAAGAATAAGAAATTTCTATTATAAGAAATAGCACAATGAACTTGGCAATTTAATCAAAGTTGACAAGATCCCTCCATGAGCTATTCTGATAAAAAAAGCATCTGCAGCTGATGTGTTACCAGAATACTAACATAGTGGTCTTTATAAGATTGTAACAGGTGTTCTACTGAGAGATCTCCAAGTTCACATTGTTGTATGTTCTGTTGATCAGCAAATGGAAACCTTTATGTCTTAGCAGATAATTAATAGATGCTTTCTGTTGCAGCCTTATCCCTAATGAGCTCCAGTGGTGATCAGAATGGCTGTTAATATTTTTTGGCTGATGTATTTTGTTTGCTCTGCCACTAGTGGAATTGAAGTAAGTGGAAAGTGTGGATAGCAAGTTTCTTATGAGTTAATACGAAGTGTGAGTGGAAATTCACACATGTGCAGAAACCACTAAGATGACGCAATGCATTTTAATTATTTGAAAATATTTGGTAGCATTTGGTTTGATCTACAAGAATAAGTTAGCTTTTTGGCACACCCACTGGCCTGAAGGCAAAAGAATATTTACTACCAATTGGAGATGTGAGACAAAAAATATGTAGCATGATGATAAAATAAAAAGGAAGCATTTGTTGAAGAGGCAGTAGGGAATGTCCCCTTCAGACCATGCCGGCTTGATAGGAACATTCAAATGGGGTTAATGTTTAAGCCACAATGTGTTTTCTCTGTGCCTTTATACAGGACCAGAGAACTTGTTCACTCCTTTCTCCCTTAGCAGTGGATAATTTTTCTTTCCCTTGGTTGTAAGTTGTCCTTGAAGGAACTAGAACTGTGCCATGGTAAATGAGAATTAGACCCTCTGTCTTTCAGGTACACAGATTAATATATTGTGTTGAGAAGTGAGTATAAAAATAATTGAAAGAAAAAGCCTTGAATAAATACTGATTTAGCTTCAGCCCACAAATCAAATTGATTAGCTTTCTAATATTGTGTGAGAGAAAAAACTGCCATAACATTAAGATTAATTCACTACTAGAGGCTGCAGAAATGTTTTTTTTTTTTAACTGTATCTTCAGCCATGTTTATGTTACCAGCAGTTGGATGTTATTTGAAAGGTGGAACACAAATGTGCTTGATTTTTAAAGGAAATAGTAGTAGTTTGAGTAATGAGGTTAGGTGATATCTTCAGGAGGGAAGCCTGAACAAAAGCTAAAATATGTTGTGTACGTGCTCTGTGTGGCTAAATTAGGAATAGCTGCGTTGTCATTGGTAGAATTACTTTGGTATGAAGCTTATATTGGAACTTATGCCTATCAACATAATTTTTTTTATATGGTCACTGGTGAAAGCAGTATCAATAATTGTATAATTTCAGTTATTGGAACAGCCTTAGACTGAAAGTATTACAGTGTTAACAAACATAAATAACTCACTATTAATGAGAATTGTCATCTCCCTTACCCCTTATTTTTCTATGAAGTTGATAGGCCTAAAATTACCTTGAACTGATACTTCAGTTATCAGCTATATATTTTGTACGATTTTTCCACAGCAAGATTATGTATTACTTTGTTATTAAGTAATTAAACAGCTATCCAATAATAACATTTCATTGTAATTGCTGTGATAGTATGAAAAGATGATAATGAAATTGTGAGTTATTCAATTGCTGTCTTGTTGGGGTAGTGTTTGATACTTTCTGCAGAAGTTAAGAAAAAAAGTAATGCTACTTACTGCCACTTAGAGGCCTCATTCCATCTGAGTTGTGAACTGGAAGTGTGCAAAGATGTTTGGTCTTTTGCTTTGAGTATAGAGTCTAGTTGATGCATTCTGCATGTCTAATGGAGGAAGCTAAGCGTCATAAAATACAAACATAACAGCAAATATTGAATAGTGTTATAGATAATATCTGCTTTTTTACTGTGTTCATGATTATTTCCTTCAGCCACGGTGGGTATAAAGCCCAAAAGAAATATCTTGAAGAGAACTTGCATATTTGGTGTTCGTTATAAACAGCTGCAGCTAGAATGTCTGCGCTTATTTATTCACAGATATGGAGACTATAATAAACCATTGCATTTTAGGTATATCTGGAGTTATCACTTTACCCTTTTCATTACACTTTATCATTTTCATTATTAAAACAGATGAGAGGGTCTTGTCATGTTTATAGTGTGTGCCATAGATGAGGAAAATAAGATGGGAGCGTGTGATGAACAATTTTCAGTGATGGCCATAGTCTGAGCAGCAGCAAATCAAATATGGTTACATGTGATTCTAAAATAGGGGAATCTTCTAGAAGTTCGGGTGAGTCAGGTGTTGATGTTTCCTTTTCCTCTCTGATAATGCAAAACATGGCAGTGCGTGCCTTATCATGTAAATCAGTGTTGTTATGGGGGTGACTGATTTGAGGTGGTAAAAACGATCGTGTGGACAAGCTATGAGAAACAGTTGCATGAAAAGCTAATACTCCAAAGGACATGACAAAAAGAGAGTTAATGAAATGAGTTGGTAGCACAAAGCTTGTTATCTTAAGAGTCTTATTGAAGTGAAAAATAATAGCGTGCGTTAATTGTTTGTGCTTCCTCCATAACATCTGGTCCTGGTTGCTGTAGTGCCAAGACACTGGTGGTTTCCAAGTCCAATAAACGGCTACAGTTCTTGCATTCCTTATTCAGCAGTGCTTTTTAAGAAGTGCTATTTTTATGTAGTGTTTCTTATGCTAAATTCAGCCTCCTGATTAGAGGGGTAAAGCTGCATTTGTTTTCCTTTGTTAGAATAAAGTATAATTTGCATGGAAAAGTTCCTATTTTTAAATCGAAGAAAATCAAATTGTCAAGTGATTCTATTGAAAATGCAAGCATTTCTGAGTAGGTTTTCCTTTATCTTAAAAGTGGTAGCAGAAAAAAACTTATGCTTGCCTGTTAATATTCTCTGTAGAAAATCCTTAGTTTTTAAATGTTAACATCATAAATTGTCTTGACTCCTTTCCTGTACTACTTACTAACATGTACTTCATCATGGCAATTGAGAGGAAGAAACAAGTGGAAATAGCAGAACACCTCCAAAGAGAAGTGTTTATCTTTTATTGCATGTAATAGTTTTCCACTGACTTACAATATATAATTCATTAGAAGTGCAACTTTATAACTGTCAAAGTTGCTAACTGTGGAAGCCAGTGCAGGATAGAACGGTACTCTTCATGGCACAGGGAGGGGACATTCAGCATCTTTCAGTGCATTCTTTGATCCCACTTTTGTCTTACTGGTATGCATCCAAAGCAGTTAGTTATAATGGAAGTGGTGTCAGAACATTAACTAACATTAGCAGAACAACAGCATCTCTTGCGAAAGCTGTTTTTCTCTGCTTGCTTCTGGTTCCACTTTGCTCAGTGCTATATTACAAACTGGTTCTAATTCTGCAGGACAGCATCTATCTTTCTTGCATCATCCACATGCTAATTGCAAAGAGAAAATCAGAACGGTTTTAAATGGCAGTTTGTTGTACAGGCAGTGCCTCTCAACCTAGCTCTTTACTTGTCCATGTTGAGGTTCTTAAATAGTTCCACTGTGTACTACTCAGGGTAAGTCAGCTTTGCCTTTAAAATCTAGCTCTTACAAGAAGAAAAAAATTAATTGGTAGTGATGAACCTGACCCTAGAAATTAGTCATTTGCAGGACAAAAAATACATGAGAAAAGATCAGAAGATTCTTCATTTTTCCTTTTTAAGTATCTGTAGACTAGAGGTTTTCACTTTTCTCTTGGATTGATTCTATTATTGTATCGTCAAAATAGAGAACTATCACAGGGGATTATGATCAATGTTCCAATACAGTCATTCCAGGTTACTGGCAGAAATAAGTCTCAAAGAAAAAGAGCTACAAATAAATGAATAGCGTATAACATTTTTTTAAACAAAAATAATTGACAGATGAGCAAACTAGCACACAGTGAAACAGATGCCTTTCTCCAGGCAATGTAGAACCTTGTTACCCCGACAGTGGTGTCAGATTGTATTGTATCTACAGAAGTCATCCTCCTACTGTGAATTTTTATATTCAGTCCTCATATCCATAGGAGAATTTTTATTTTTGCTCTCTTAGAAACACACATTTTTGCCTTCATTTCTGCACTTAAAAAGATGCAATTTATATATAAAGTAACAAAATGTATTGTTATTTTTTCATGGATATTTCTTTATTAATCATCTCATGTTTTGTGAAGTATGTACTGCTGTGTGAGCCTTTATATCTGTGTAGTGCTCTGGGCATCCTTTAAAAAATAGCACACTGCAGGACTTTGTGTTTGTATGCATTTGAGAGTGCTGTCAATTTTCTGATTTGGTTTACTTTGCAGATTCTGAAAACATCATCCTTAGCGGTGTTTTCTTAAATCAAATTGCCTGTCTGAGCTGAGAATGCCTGAAGCATTCCTTACGTTCTGCAGAAAATACCCTTGTGAGATAGACATGCTTAAGACTTTTCAGATTCTTTTTGCAAATTGTCCTACTTATGGTCCTGACATGAATAGAGCTTAATTGACATACCACCACATATGTCATCTATGTAAGTATGGTTTACACTTCCTGTATTTAACTTGGTAAAAAAACTTAAGCAGGAGCAATCTAAGCTCTATGCAACTTCTGCCTACATAGATCAGGAAAAGTTTGGGTTTGTTTTTTTCTGTAGCTAGTTGATGCTAATCTATGACCATACTTTCTGGGGGAGGGTGAAATAGTTCTGCATACAGCTTCTATTGTTTTTTTCCTTATCATTAATTTTCCACATTCATTTCTCTGTAAAATTTTTGGATGCCTGCTAGGCTAGTGATTAAATTGCTTCAAACCTTTGATTTTTTTAAAATGGATACTGTGAAACACAATTAGGAAGGGGGTGACAGACTGTTCAACTAATAATTGAAACCTGATGGTCAAGACTCTGGAGACTTACGAGAAGCTTTTTTGGAAGTATGAAGTACTACATCCTTCTCACTTGTGCATTAGTCTGGTAACATTTAGTCAGCATTTGCCTTTATACTGTGTCTTGGATTAACTGGCTTGATGAGTTCTTAATCTTCACTCTACTTGTCTTTATTAACAGCTGTGTTGGATTGATTTGTATAGGTTAAATGGTAGTCCTTATTTGACTCCAGTAAAATGTTGCTTCTTAGGCACAATTAAATTCTTCGGATTGTTACATACAGTGAATAAATGAAGAACAGGGGAGAAGGCAGTAGGGGAAAAAAAAGACAAAACTCATTAGATTTGTAAAAAGAAGTCAAAAGCTAATTGTAAAAAGAAAATATGAGGAAAGAGTGCATGGAAATGCTTTATGAAGGTTTGTTTTTTGGGCAGGTACTGGTTTGTTGTCAAGAAGTTTAAAAATTTAAATCATGTCAAGCTCCAAAATGAGTTGCAAAATCCTATAAAATCTCCTCTTAGGTCCAAGTCATAACATAGTGGTGCCTCTTCCCATGTTCCCTTTAGAATTTGGTAGAGTTATTAAATTGAGAATGTAGAAGTCTGTGGCGGAGAATTCCTAGCACTCACAAGCAAGCTGGAGGCAAGAAGCATGTACCCAGCCTATTGCCAGGAAGTCTGTCATTTGTGATGGCTGCCCTATGTATTTGCTGACCTCTTCTTTTTGTTGACTTGGAGGTTCTGTTTGGAATTGGCACTTGTAAGAGCTACAGTGAGAAGTGTTGCCCTGTTGTTAATGCATTCAGTGCTGGCTGCCAAGTAAAGGAGAGAGAATGGAAAAATACTCTTTTTATTTCAGTATAGCAGCTTAAGAAAGGTCAGCCTTCATGTGTGAGAAGCTGGGATTTTTATAAGGCATCTTAAAATGTGTTTGAAGTTTCAGTGCTCTTTCAGGATCCAGTCATAAAATCCTAATGAAGACAACTGACAACATAGTCAAATGATAATCAAATGTGTTGGATTCCCCCCAAAACAAACCCCACGTTTTTGCATGCCACTCTGGCCCCAGTTCAAATGGTCGTATAGGCAGTGGGGGTCTGACAGCACTTCTGAGAAGAGCAGCCATAAACCAGCAACTTTGAGAGGTTGACTGTGGGCCAATAAGAATTTATACCAGAAATTTTAGTTTTCTGGTTTGTACGTGGAAGAGAACAGTAAAAATGTGCTTTTCCTCTACATTACTTCAATTCTTATTTTTGATACATGAATTGTCTATTGCATGGAGTTTAGTTCTATGGCAGCTGTGGTCTTTTTTTGTTGAAGATTTATGTTCAACTGATCTGGAAAATATTGAGGCAGATACTGTTAAGGAATGGATTACTTCACCAAAGTCAATGGATTAGACAGTAAATCACAAACTGCAGTGATGCATAACTATCATTTGCAAAATTCCAGGTGGTATCCAGTGACAAGAGAGGAGGAGACATAGTAAGTACTGTAAGTGTGGTTCTCCAAGTAACAGTTAGCATCTGGAAAGATTCAGCACTGGAGAAACTGGTCATGAGGAATTTTGAGAGAGAACATAACTTTGCTGAAATACTGTTCATGTATACTACACATAAACTAGCATGTGTTGCGCTTTGGGCAGTAGTTATGTGCCGCTTCAGTTAAACCATGTCATGGGTTACTTTCAGGTTCATGACTGATAATTCTATGCAGCAGCTAAATTACTGAATCTGCCAGAATTCTTCTGTCAAAGCCCCTGTTGTAAAGGTTCATTGTTGTTGAGAGATGACTCAGGTAAACAAATTGAAACTAATATTGTGGGAATTTCTGAGTTTACAGTAGTTATGACGTGGATCATTTCCAGAAGACAGCTCAGTAAAGGGACTTGGCTAAAATTTGCAAGATATTGGTTCAATTTCTGGCTTTTACCACATGTTACTTGCTCTAAGACCTTTGAAAAGTCATTTATGCTTTGTTCTGTAATGCTTTTTGTGACAGCAAGCAGTCTAAATATTGTAAGTGAACATGTATTTATGTCACTTCCAAACACACTGATAATATATACAAATACATTCTATCCTTACTGCAAATACTGCAAGTGGAAATTTTGCACCTGAGGTTTGGTTGCTGGGTCTCTCTTTCTGTATGTTTTAGGCTAGAAGTGTAACAGTAATTCCTGCTACTGTTTCCAGGGGATTCTTGATCTTTACAGATTTAGTTGGGATGGCCAATATAGGTGGGCTTTACCCTGGTAAATGTGGAAGAATGCTGAGAGCAGCTATGATGAACAGAGACACAAGCCAAACGTAGTAGGCTTATAACTAAGGACCAATGAAACTGGGATGGTTACTGCCCTACTTCTATTCATCCTTGCAAGTAACATTATAAAATATATTTTATTCAGGTAGGACTAACAGCCATCCCAGTTGCTGTGCCATCTATCATAAAATATTCTCTGTTCTGGAGAATTTAAGTAGGGTGACAAAGATGCTGGCCTAGATTGCTGTCAATTACTCCTCCTTTCCTCCCTGCTGTTTGCTGCTTGAATTCCTTTTAATAACATTATTAAAACCTGATAACTCATTGTCACTTGTTCCCCATTAAAGCCAGGTGAGCAGTATTGATTTGTAACAAATGCAAATTGATCTGTTAAAGTCAGTGTCGAATCTGACTTGACAAAACCTGCAGTTGTAAGGTTTCAGAGCAGGTAATGTGGTTTATTTTTACATTGTGAAGTGCAGAATAGACACACAATGCTTTTCAAGTGACTTTCAGCAATTAATAGCACACTGATTTATTTGCATATCCAAGGAAGTGTTCTGTGCAGTTTGATATTATAAAAATATGTATTGATTCACACCATTGAAAATGCATTGTGAGCTAAGAAATGCTTCTGGTTTTGGCCTTCAGAACTGTCTAGCATCTCACAGAGCCTGACTGCTGCTTTTAATTGCGCCCTGAACAACAGACTGAACAGACATGAAAAATTATAATTGCTGAGCTCTTTATGTGTGAGTTGGTAGGTATATCTGCAGTCAGGAGACTGTGAATATGCTGCAGTTTGTCATCTTAGTTTAGTTCAGTGCAGTAGCCCTTGACACTTAGTCAAGAGAACGGCTTCCCACAGATGATGAGATGTTCTGATACTATACCATGATGGTGTTGTAACATGTTATTACTTAAGATGAACTAATCTTCACTATCTTTTGTTTATGTTCAAATTTAACTAGTAAGGTTGGCATTCGAGGTGTGGGCAGAAATGGAGTACCTTCTGCAGAATTAACTGATATGTTAAAATCACAGTTATTCAGAATTACCTTTTCTGTGGGAAATCTTTTATGAAACTGACGTTTTAATCCCACTTTCTAAGCAGAACTATTCACTATCCATTTAGCTGACCAATTTTTAACCCAGTGGTTAATTTCAATCAGACTTGGATGTCACACCTTCTTAGGTATTAGTCAAGTAGCCATCAGGCAAAAATCTGTAAGCTTCACTAGTTCTGATGATCAGGTAATGAAGCTTAGGAAGCAATTTAGATAACCAGTTTAACAACTTCTTTTCATTGAAAATATTAGTTTTCCATTCAAAACATGATCTTGTGTGCAGAGAGTTTTGAAATTGACTGAAGAAAGGTGTACTTAAAATAGCAAGTTTTTTGGTTCCAGTATATGAAAAACATTTAAATATCAGAATCTTTAAATATCTTTTTTAAGGCTTACCTTGGTAGATAAAAAATTGGCAGTTTATATTTTTTTCATATTGAGAATTTAAAGATAAATTGTGATAAGGCATTAATTGAACAGTTTTTCTTAAGATCTCATCAGAATTAGCAGAGAAATCTACTGATTGTGTGGATTTTAATGGTGTAAAGCCATAAATTAATTCAAATCACTCAAAAGTTGGCCCAGTTTTGCCCTCCTTGGTATATACTAGTTTTTGGCAAATATAACCAATGATTTCAGAAGATAATGTATAATGCACACTGTGGGATGGAAAGATTACAGATCACCGAGCATGACTGACTGCAGCTGTCATAAGGAATTCAATTTAAGGTTTAATCCCAGATAACTACATTTGTGAACTTGTGCAAAAAACTGTCAGAAATATTGGAGGATGATGCTGTTTTTTTCCTGAGCTACATGTACTTTGATGTGTGACCTAACAAAGCATTTCCACCTCTCTAGTTTAACCTTTGACTATATATTTGAGTTTTATTTACTCTTAGAATTTTCCTCTTCGTAGTGCTGTCTAATCAAATAAAAATACATTACTGAGGCTGTAGTTAATACCTTAATCTTTTAGGCATGGGTTACTTGCCTTTTGATTTCCATCTGCATTTCTGATTTGCCTCCCACTGTAGTGCATAGATACTCTACCCAGATTCTAACAACATCTGTATTAGGATATGTATATATACCTATATTATCTATAGATGTCCATTAAAAGTGTGATACGTGAATATAAAAATGTGTACATAAGTATACGTTCCGCTTGTTGGCTTTTGTCCTCAAAATGCCTTCTCAAGACTTAAGTTCGATAGCATTACTATTTTTCTGAAAGCCAAGTCTCTTTCTTTTCCCAGCTGTATGTGAGGCAGCCAGGTTTGAGCTCTTTGTTACATCTACATTTTTTAATTGTTATTTTTATAGGCACCAGGCCTGTAAAGTCAGGTCATCTCTTTTTGCTTGCACGTCTTTAATCAGATCATCTACTGGAAACATGTGGGTTTACAATAGAGCCAACTGTAATTGCAAGCTAATCTGCTGATTCTGCACCTTCAGTGCCTTTGGCTGTGTGCCTGATATTACTCTTAATAGTTTGTTAATACCAAATGCAAAAACATAGCTTCCTTAAGCACTTAATAGGATGTACTGTAATGGAGATAAATGGCCTGTAGCAGTCTTTATTTGTGTTTTAGGAAAATGAACTGAAGGATGCTGTCCAAGAAAAGAATCGCCTGAGCCTTCAGTATGCAAGTGTGTCCGCAAAAGCACTGCAATATGACCAGGTAACATCATAAGCACAGATCTCATACATTCATTTATTACAAAAATCAGGCTGCAGAGTGGATGGAAGTGGATTGTGTAGTCATTTTTTCTGATTTGCTGCTTCTACTTGAGAACAGAAAATATTTTCATTAAAAATTACAAAACATTATTTTTATGAACAAATGTTATTTTCAAGTGAAAATGTAAGACAGATAGACTTCAGAGAGGTACATCATTCCTCTGATGCATATTTTCTTAGTATTGTAAATTGGTATTATGCTTTGGTAAAAAGGCTTTTGGTGATTTTGATGAGACTTGATTGAAAATTTCTCTTTTTCTGAAAAATACTGATAGGAATGATTTCTTTCTAGGAGGTCTTTTTCCTATCCTTCCACATTTTTCATTTGCATTTTAAAATTTCGTAATAAGATGTTGAAAAGGTCTTGCCCAAAAGTCTATTTAGCAGTTATTTCCCGTGTAGCATAGCATAATTGCAGCTATTGCAGATCCTAATATAAAAACTAATTTTATAGCAAAGATTTTTCTCCAGTTCTTTTCTGTGCCTGTTATGGGATAAAAAATATCTTTCTGACTACAGTGTGATTATACCTATGGCAAATACTGTATGGCGTGACTAGCATGGGAGGAGTGGCTGATGTGCTTTACCTCACCACATACGCACTCAGTGGAAGAAACATCATGAACAGCCACTTTACAGGGCTACATTTAGCTAAAAATAAAAACTCCAATTTGAGATTTCTACAGGGCTTTAAGTGAGTTGCTCGGCAACCTCATTCATATCAGAAGAGCTGTAACTCACACAGGCTGTGATGAAAGCCCATCCTCAAAGCTTGCAAAGCAGTGGTAACCGCTTGCTTTGATATCTCTGACTGGTTCATGTTTACAGAGTAGTTCACTGCTGAATTTCCAAAGCAAAGGAGGTCTGATTAAGTCCTTGAGACAATAAGAATTACTAAAATTCATAGATGGCTATGCATGTTCTCTACACTTTGTGTGTAGCACCTGGTATTGAAGCAGACCTGAAATTTCCTGTTGCTGAAGCATTTAAATTGTTGCAATATAAAAAGACAGTGTGAGAATACTTCATGATAGGAGGAAGCCGTGTGTATCATAGCATTACTTAATTTTATTAATCCATCTGTCTAGAATTGCTCCCTTTCCTAATGTTTTTCTTTTCTCTTTATTTTTGTTTTGCTCTTTACTTGATGAGGCACATAAAGTCTTGCTTGGGCAGTTTTATATTCTAGCTGACACAGGAATAGCATGCAACATTAATGCAGTGAAGATTGAGTATACTGGTGACGCTAAAAGTGTTAGCCTTCTTGCTATCAGAAAGTGAAGAACCATGCAGTAAATAATGCTTTATTACAGGTAATGTTTTTCTCTTACTATAGTGAAGAGCTTGAGGTACATTGCAAAACCTAGTAAAAGCAATTTATAATATAAAGGTAAAATATCAACCTTTGACACATTAGGCACTGTCATGTTTTAACCCTGGCTGGCAACCAAGCACCACGTAGCTGCTTGCTCACTCCCCCCAACCCAGAGGGATAGGGAGGAGAATCAGAAAGGAATGTAAAACTCAAGGGTTGAGGTAAGAACAATGTAATAATTCAAACAGAATAAAAAGGAAAGAACAGTAATAATAACAATAACAGATGTAATGAGGAAAAGGATAAAATCCAAAGGGAAAGGGAGAAAGGAAAACAAGTGATGCACAGTACAACTGCTCACCACCTGCTGACCGATGCCCAGCCAGTCCCTGAGCAACAATCCTCAGGCCCCAGCTAACCCACCCAGTTTCTGTACCAAGCATGATATCCCACGGTATGGAATGCCTCTTTGGCTGGTTCCGATTACCTGTCCTGGCTGTGTCCCCTCCCAATTTCTTGCGCCCCTCCAGCCCTCTGGCTGGCAGGGCCGAAGAAACTGAAAAGTCCTTGACTTAGTATAAACATCACCCAGAAACAACTAAAACCATCAGTGCCTTATCAAAATTGTCCTTACATAAAAAAAAAGCGCTGTACTAGCTACTAAGAAGAAAATTAACTGCATCCCAGCCAAAAACAGGACAGTCACTAAATTAGTCATAAAATTACCTTTTATTATTGTAGTGTCAGTATTTGTCATACTTACATGGGGGTTTGTTTCTTCAAATACTTGGAAGTACTGTGAAAGGCACAGTGCAGCAGTTCTGGATACCTGTACTACTAATTTAATATCATAGCCTCAGTAAGATCAAAGACTTGCATTAAGTGTACCCTCTCACTTTCAACAATTTTAACAATATGCAATCTTTGCAGTATGCCCTGAATGTTAACAAACCTTATGTTTTCCTTCTTGCATAACAGATTTTCTGAGGGAATTACTTGGGGTTTGCTGTTTGTTTTTTTACTATTCAGAAAGTGTGAAAATATACAACTTTGGATGTGGAGGTTGGAGCAGAATTCTAACAGAGATAGGGCTCAGCCCTGAAGGGGAAAACCTGCCTAAAATTTATTCTTTTTCACCCTTGAGAGCTGGCCTGAAAAACAGGCCAACTTTAAGCAAATGGGACTGGAGGAATATTTGTGCATTCTGTTATGTAGCACAAATAAAACTACTGCTCATTTTTACACAATGTAGTTGCTGAAATTTGACTCTAGAAGGGAGGAGGTACGAGGCTGAGTACTTTTAAAACCACAAAATAAAGCTGAAATTATACATAATTTACCTGATACAGTTTTAGTACTCTGCATAAGAGAAACAAATTTGCATTCCTGGAATGGAGTACTTGTGAAAAGATTTTGTCCCCTTAGGAGTGCTGTGACACTGGGCTTTAACTTGTTTTCCTGCTCATCTGAATGTATATGGGCTACTGTTTTTGTGTAAAAATAGAACAGGCTTTATATGCTCAGAATTTATTTCCACAGTACATGAAATCATACCATTTTCGTGGTAGTTTCTTCATAATGTTTTCTGAACAATGTCGTTGTTTGAGAAATTGGCAGGTCTCTTAATGTCTAGAATTAAGGCAGGTGGTGGGTTATAAGGCTGATAGAGCTTCCCACCAATGAAATAAACTGCTGGTTTGTTCTGGCGTGCTGTTTTTCAATAACTAGTTTCTGTTTTAAGTGCTCAGGTAGTGGAAGACACCTTAGTGATATTCTGGCCTTCATAACTGACTCAAATGACAGCACATTTAGTAAGTTTGAAGATATGGGAAGAAAAATTGGTTGATGCATCAAACAGATAAACATCATAGATCAAAATGTTCCCTCTTTCTGTCATGAAATTAGAACTGTTTATGATGGCGCTCTATTTAAGTCAACTGGTTTTGCCACTGGGAACACTGATGTTTTGATGTGTTCTGTGTGTAATTCAGATTCATGTATATCCCGTATGTTCTTAAACAGCCTATGATAACAAACAGCATTAAATTCACATTTAAGAACAAACATTTTCTAAACAAACAACAAAAAAACAAATTATAGACTTGTCAAGTTTTATACTGCCTTATGGGTTATATAAATGGGTGTATCACAGCATTCTGTGTGATACACAACCTTTAGAGGAGAAAGTCTTGGCAAGAATGCCCTGTAGAAAGACTAAGTTATCAGTGTTGCTGGAAGTAAGAGTAATTATCGGAAGGTGCTTGGTAGTTTTGCTTGTGTTCTTTCCAGCTTGCAAAATGAAGATGTACACAGAACTTTGTTTGAAAGCTGATCTGCCAAAAGAAAAAGATAAATTATCAGAACCATTTCTGTATTCCTAAACTTTAATTTAGATATGGACTTTGAGATCCTAAATGAAAGGTTCTGACATGTATAAAATATTTACAGTTCTACCTGTCTCTAACTTACCTCTTTCAAAAATTACATTAACAGCTTGATAGGTACCTTTTGTTCTGATAGCTCTTTCACTGCCAGCAGGGAAAAGCACATGGCAGAAAGGTGCTGCACTCACCAGGTCCGCAAAATTATTCAGACTATGATGACTAGTAAGTTTTAGAAAATTCTTTACAAAAGTAGTTAGTTGGTATCAATTGTTTTTAGAGACAGGGAAAACTAAAGCCTGAGAAAAATTAACCTATTCTTGAAACTTGTTCCAAATATGGTACTTCATTTATCCTCAGTAAATGAACAGAGAATCACAGGCAATAACAAAATTGCATTGTTGATAGTGATACCTCATTGCTTCCTTTTTCCACTCCATTATTCTTCAGCAATAAACACTGACTGGTCTGAGCAATGAAATACAATACAAAGGATGCAGGAAGTTAATAGAGTCTGTAAATCCATTGTTTAATAGTTTCCTTAGTTATGAAGAAATGAGGAAGAAGAAAAATCTGTGCACAGAAAAAAAAATCATGAGGTTGGCAATAATTGCATCAATTCTTGTGGAAAACATGATTTATTCCATTTCCCTCTTTCTTTTTTCTAGTCCACTGCACTCTAAAGAGCCCTCTTGCAGAGATGAATACAAGGGCTGGCTGCGACCATTTAGATTGTTTGGTCCATGGCAGAATTTGCAAGTTAACAAACTGGAGCCAGAAGGCAAATAGAAAGGCTGAATCAGTTTCTAAAAGATCACTTTAGAAAATGTCCGGGAGATATCCATGTCAGATACTGCTTAATGCCATTGGTTCTTTAAAAAACCCAAGAAATTACAGTAATTAAAGTGGAAAAAAAGAACTTGTCACTTCCTTAACTGGTTAGAAGGAAACATGAGCTGCACCAAGGTTAAAGGCTATGCTTATCCCAATACTTTGTAGTGCTTTGCCTTTCCTTAGTCAGTAATCCTGTCAGCATTGTTTATGCTTCTGTGCTGTGTTGTGGTTAACAAAGGAAAACAGATGCTTCTTGGAATGCTGTTCACTAAAATATGGCTATTTCTTTTGCTTTCTTACCTTCTATCAACATTGCAGGGAAGTGGAAATAGTATGTGAACATTACGTATGTTTTTTACCTGGGTGATCATTGCTGGTGGGTTTTCATTCTTATTGTAAAAAAAAAATGCAGTTTCTGATATGATACAAGCTGTAACAATCTGATTGTTGTACATCAATAGGGGACATAAAGTCATAAAATGATCAGAGATAAAAAATCAAAATTTCAGCTGATCTGAATTGAAGACAGAACTTTTCTGTGTCAGGATGAAGTAGCTTAGTATTGTGTTTTCTTATTCTCTGTGTGTGTTTATGAAGTAGTCGCTATCATTTATGATTCACAAAATCCTGTATAAAAAGACTTAGTCAATACTGAAGTGGTTGAGCTCACACCAAGTAAATTAAACAGGAAAACAAATCCTACTTGGTGAGTATCTGAGCCTTTAAAAACCTTCTGTATGCAAATGTTTTAAGGGAGAGCAAGGGTTTCGTTGCAGAAGAATACCTATTTTTGAGTTGTAGAGACACTGATTTCAAATGTTGGCATAGGTTGATCACCTAAGTTCTGAAATCAGTTTACACTAAGGAATAGTCTTGAAAAATGTACTTGTGAGTTATATTTCCATATATATATTAGAACTTTGCCCCTTTACGTAGCACACCCATGTCTGATGCCTCTGAGATACAGAAATATTAGGAATTGTTTGGTTGTAATTTATTTTGTGCATTATATAGTATATTTATTTAAATTTGCATAAAATATGCATAACTACAGTTTGGTTGCCAGATTGTGGTCCTTGTGGGGAAAAAAAAATGTTTCATTTAAATGTTTCATTCATACATGTTCCTCCTTCTATGAGAAGATGACCCACCTAGTGGATGAGGGAAAGGCTGTGGATGATGTCTACCTGGACCTTAGCAAAGCCTTTGGCACCATCTCCCACAGCATTCTCCCGGCGAACCTGGCTGCTCGCGGCTGTGATGGGTGTGCTGTATGCTGACTAAAAAGCTGGCTGGACAGCCGAGCCCAAAGAGCGGTGGTGACTGGAGTTACATCCCGCTGGTGGCCGGGCACACGTGGTGTTCCCCAGGGCTCGGTGCTGGGGCCAGTTCTGTTTATGATCTGGACAAGGGGTTCGAGGGCACCCTCAGTCAGTTTGCAGACGACACCAAGCTGGTGGGGAGTGTTGATCTGCTGGAGGGGAGGAGGCTCTGCAGAGGATTGTGGTCAGGCTGGGCTGATGGGCCAAGGCCAACTGTATGAAGTTCAGGGCTCCGTGCTGGGTCCTGCACCTGGGTCACAACAACCCCATGCAACACTACAGGCTTGGGATGGAGTGGCTGGAAAGCTGCCCGGCTGAAAAGAGCCTGGGTGTGCTGGTTGAGGGCCGGCTGAACGTGAGCCAGCGGTGTGCCCAGGTGGCCAAGGAGGCCAACAGCATCCTGGCTTGTGTCCAAAATAGTGTGGCCAACAGGACTGGGGCAGTGATCGTCCCCTTCTGCTTGGCACTGGTGGGTCTGCACCTTAAATCCTGGGTTCGGTTTTGGGCCCCTCACTTCAAGAGGGATGTTGAGGTGCTGGATGAGTCCAGACAAGGGGGATGGACCTGGGGAAGCGTCTGGAGCACAAGTCTGATGAGAAGCAGCTGATGGATCCAGGGGTGTTTAGGCTGGAGAGGAGGAGGCTCAGGGGAGGCCTTATCTGCTCTCTCCAGCTGCCTGACAGGAGGCTGCAGACAGGAGGGGGTCGGTCTCTTCTCCCACATAACAAGTGACAGGACAAGAGGAAAAAGCCTCAAGTTACACCAGGGAGGTTTAGATTGGATATTAGGAAGGTTGTCAGGCATTGGAACAGGCTGCCCAGGGAGGTGGTGGAACCACCATCCCTGGAGGTTACTTAAAAGATGTGTAGGTGTGGCACTCAGGGACGTGGTTTAGTGGTGGGCTTGGCAGTGCTGGGTTAACGGTTGGACTTGATCTCAAAGGACTTTCCCACTTAGGTGATACTATGAATTTATGATTCTATGTACACAAGACACACAATTTCCTCAGTGAACATTCCTTTCCATTTTTTTATGCTTCTTTCCTATTTCCTTTGAACTTTTTTCCCTTTTTCCATGTTAACATGCAGAAATGTTTGTGTCAGATATAGTTCTCCATTAATTAGCTGTTGGGGCAATAATCATGTTTAATTTTTTTCTAGGTAAAATCAGACTATGACCATCTTAGAGAAAGCCTTCTCAGAGTGACCAAAGAACGAGATTTGGCTCTAAAGAAAAAACACCAGCTCCAAGCCAAGCTGGAGAACTTAGAGCAGGTCCTAAAGGTATGTGTAGTGCCATAAAGTCCAACAATCCAGTGCTTCTATTCCTTGTTTAATATTCCTGATGTTGATTCAATGAGTCACGGAAGAATAAGTGCATTCCATACTAGGGGACTGAATGCCCCTATTATCTGTGATAGAACATATGGAGTACAGTAGGCTACCTGCAAGGGATCTCAAACTGTCAGAGGAGAGACATTTTTACAGATCTTTGTCTGATACTTCATAAGTAATTGGATGTAGGTTTTCACTACACAGCTATTGGATGTAAGTCAAGATGAGAAGAAATGAATGAGAAGTGACTCTGCTGATGAAGGAAATATGAACAACTGCCAAGATAGTTTACTTTTAAGAGACCTATGCCTGCCAGCTAACTTGATGCAAAATGTTATTGTGGCTTTGTGAAACAAGCTGTTGGTACCAGCTCATATTGCCTGTGCAGAATGCATCCCATTGTCAGGACAGGGTTGCAAAACCTGCTGTTGTCATTAAAGAGGTCTTATTTAGAAAGAATTAAGTGCCTGGTACGTATCTACCTTTCTTTTAACATGCTTCTAGAGAAGCTTAGTACGTTGGTGTCTAGCAGTGCTTTTTTTGTAGATACACAATTGGCTTCATGTTACCAATTTGCTGCTTCCTTTTCAACTTGGAAAAATTAAATTATGCATTTTGAATCATAAATGTATTCTTCTGTAGAGGTTTCACTGTGTAGTTGAAGATGCTGTCCTGCTTCTGTATTCCTGGTTATTGTGTGTAGTGCCAGGAGACAAACTAATTCTATGAATAGTGGAATTCACCAGATGGATCTAACAGAGCGAAGATCTAGCTGAGATGATGGGGTCACGTAAGAGTAAAATTCAGTTGGAAAATGGAATCAACCAAGAGATTATTGCTTAACCAGTTAATTCAAGGAGGCAATAATTTGTGTATGTTGAAACAAAGAGCAAAAAATGTTCTAGTGGTGGGAAGGAAACAGTGCTTTGCTAGGAAACAGCCAGATTCCTGAATCTCATTGATTAAATAAAGATGGATGTCAGTAACTTGATAATCCAAACCTGACATTTGGATCAGGAGTAGTGGAGAAGGGTCTGAAAAGTCAGTTACAGAAAATGAGCTGGTATCCAGTGTGATGAGGTAGAGGGAGCCAGTGGGAGGAAGCATATGATGTGGTAGAAAAACAAACTGGTTTGAATGGGCCACTGTTCCCAGGTTTTCTTAGTTGCAGAAAATATGGAAGTTGTAATGTGGAAAACTGCCACCAAAACATGCATTGAAGAGGGTTAAGCAACTAAGATTATTTAAAAAGCAAACAAAAAACAAAAAAAAAATCCAAAACCAAACAAAAAAAGCCACAGAGAAAGAAAGAAAGAAAGAATTCATGCAGTTATACAGCTGTTTACATCAGTGGAGGAACTGCACTGCTGAGGACTACAGTGAGAATTCTTGAGAGAGAAAACACTTGTAAACATGTGTCTGTAATTCACACCATTCAGAAAAATGCAGGATGTGTTTGGTTAGAATGGAGCATTGATTCAGTGCTGAAACATTTTTGACAGACTGCCAAAGAGCTGCTTCTTTTTCATCTTCTCAGGCCCAAAGTTTTCCTTTTGTCAAAATACTGAAGTGGCTGGTAAAGGAAAGATGGATGCTCTGGGAGTAGGTGAAGATGGAAATAAATGGTCTGAGATCTTAAATGTCAAGCAAGACTTTTCTTCATAGAATGTTTTAATAATGCTAGGAGGCTTCAGCCAATGCTTGTCATAAGTAAATTGCTTTTTTAAAATTTGATTTCTTAATGACTCTGACTTGCATCAGACTCACTCTAAAAGGGGAAAAATAGTTTTGCTTTTGGGTGCGTCATAATAGATCTGGGCTGTTGGAGGTGATTATAGTGAAAATAGCTACCTATCTGTCTGAATTTTGGGAAGGAGGGATTTTATTTTTGGGTTGTTGCACTGGTAATATGTTGCTGAAACTTTATCTCAAGCTTTGTTTGATATCACTCAAGAGGTGAGGGGAAGGTTTTCCAGCTACAGACGGAAATAAAAGGTGGTTCTAAGTTACGTCCCTCTTGCTAAGCCTCTAAAGAAGTTATCAGAAGTAAGCTGACTACTCTGTAAACTGACTTTATTCCAGCGTCTTCTGGAAACATGAGCTGTTGAAATCACATACTAGGCAATGCCAAGGTTAGTTAACTGTTAGAGGTATTGTTGCGCAGTGAATTATCAGTGTCCTATTTACCAGTCAATAGGTAGTACTGATAGAATAAGGCTAGAATGATGTGCAAATAAGACATACATCTACTGGGAAAGGAAAACTAAACTGTGTAATTAAATGAAAGAGTGATACACTGTTAACTGTCTTTAGACTAATACAGCTTTCCCCAGGAATAAGTAGGGATGTTTTCTCTAGCAATGGAAGATAATTTACTTTTTCTGTTATTTCTTTCATTTTCTTCTGGGGAATGCAAAACTCTCAGTTCCACAGACATTTATCTCTAATTTGCTCTTTTACTGTAATCCATATGCTAGTGTCTACAGTAAGCAGGATCAACACCTAGAAGCTGTTTTAACAGCTACGGCTTGCCTGTGCCCATCCTGTGTGGGATTCCAGCATGACAGCTGCAGAAATTCACTTCTTCAAGGAGCACATAGTAGAAGGCTAGGAGGAAAAAAAGTCTAGAAAATAAATGAACTGTAAATTCATGGCTCATAAAACATCTGAGGATTAAACTTTGCACTTAAGTAAATTGGTATTAATTCTCATTTAATCAAATCAAAATACGAATTACTATTATCTGGACTCCTATGCTGCTAAGAAAACCCATTTTCATAAACAATTAAACTTATTCCTTGTACCATGTACAGACACTAATTTTGCTAGGCTTGTATTTTTTTTGAACACTTGAAAGTTCTCTAATGATAGACTGTGTTTTCTTTTCCTAAAACAAATTAAAAAAACATACATTCTTCTGTGGCTGTAGCAAACAGTGGACATTTCTCCACTCCTCAATTAGGTTATCTACTGACATTTGACTTAATGATTCCTCCAAATTTCTTCTGTAGAGGAGCTGAATCTGATTGACTGATTTTGCTTAACTTCTACTGCAATAATATTTTAACGGCTGTGGGAGAAACAATCTGTAAATCTCACTGTTCTGCTTAAGAACTCCTTCAAAAACTTTCCTTCACTGAAACAAAAATTGCCTGCTGGATATAGAGATCCTGGATCTTCATGTTCAGTAGTTCTGTCCCTTGAGCAGAACCCTTCTGAGCTGGCAGAGTACCTTGAACAGACTTGAAATCCTAAATCTCTTTTTTAGCACTAAACTATGCCCAAGCAGATGCAGTTAATTCTGTATTTCATGCGTGTCCTCATATACTCGGAGACTAGTAGTTTAAACAATGGTTTGCAGCTTTCCAACCATTGGAAAGTTCTGAGAAATATTTAGTCTCATTTCCCTATCAAAGAGAATTCAGTTTCTCCTTTGAGAAAATCAGGATTTATCAACAAAGGAGAAAGGGAAAAATGACATTGCCGAATTAGCTAACTTCTGAGAATCTTCACAGTGCCTCTTACATAGAATAGTTCCGATTTTCTGACGTGTTCGGCCAGCTTTCCCCATTCATTTCACTGTAATGGTGCCCACCCATCTGCGAGCGCAGATGGTGAGTCTTTTGATAAGAGTACTTGGGTGAGAATTAGATTTGCTCCCTATTCAGCATCACCTATGAGTTCTGTCTCATAAACCAGTCTTTAGTACTTGAAAGCCATTGGAGTTTGTTGTAGCATTAGCTAGTTGCATGTTTTAGAACTGTAAAAGTCACTGCTATAGGAAGGAATAGGTTTCGTTTTGTTCGCAGCTGTAGGTAATACAGTGCAACCACTGAAACAGTTGCATCTAGGATGGACTATTCATTGTCAAATCCCCCTGCTGCCCAATAGGAAGCTGGAAAAACAGGAACTGTTTGAGCAGGTCCTGTAAATGCTCTTTCAGGAACAGTTTATACTACACAGCTGTCTAGCTCTAGTTTGAAAGGAAACAAGAGGTATGCACGGTGTCCCCAGTTCATTCTCCGCTGTGTAGCAGGATTCTTGCCTTGATCTGAAAGATAGGCTGTAACAGTTCCTTCTTCACTTGTTCTTTGAAGAACAGAGCATTATTTGCCAATTGTTCTGAGATGTGAAGCCCTTACAGTATTTTTTCTATGTCCTTTAAATGTGGATTTGCTTTCTGATGTTACAGTAACATTATTAGGACCTCTAGAAAGGGTGCAAAAAGGGAAATGCAAATGTATGTGTTTAGAAAGTTCTAACCTGCCTCACATTAAGGACAGCAATAACATGGACAAATGGATTGCCACCACCTATGCAAACCATGGCAAAGTCATCATTGTGGAAGTCAGTCCTGAAGGAAGATGCAGAAAGAATTCAGCAGCTCAGGGCTTTCTCCCTGTTGTTCTTCTAGTGATCTATGCAGTCCTTCTCCGCTGCCCTAACCTATTCCTCCAAGGCTTGGAGGAAGAAATTACAGCAGCTGATGTGCCAATAGGAAGCACAAAACAGATTTGCAGACATAACCAATGTGTGAGCAGAGTGGGAGGGGAAGGAATCGCTTCTGGTTTGAGGGAGATTTAATTGCTCTGCCAGGGCAGGAACAGATGCTGGGGTGAAGAGATCCTTGCTGTTTTAAATACTAAGTAGATTGTGACAATACTGAAATGACTGAGAGTACTTTTAAATTAGCTTAGATGATCAAATGGTCTTTTCTGACCTTAAAATCAGTGAACTGTAGGTCATTAAATATGTGTTTTAGGAAACAGAAAAATTAAAAGCTGGGAAGAATCACAGATCATGTATCACAGTCTGTTTCTTAATTACATTTTATAGATTCACTGTATGGTCACGGTATTAGTTATTTATAGGTTTTTGCAAAGGACTAGAAATGTTCTGTAGTAATTTTTTAAAAGTAGTAAGAACTTAACAGTATCAAAATATGCTGTGCCAAATCTGATGCAAAGCCTTGAGAGAGTGAGGTGAGACTTTTGTTCTTTTTTTTGGTAATTAAAGGTTTTAATTAAAGGTGTGAGAATGACTTGACTGCCTCACCATTTCTTGAATATAAGAAATGTGCTGATGCTCTATCAGTGTCAAGTTTTACATAAGACTTGATGGAAGCTGCTGAGCTCAGTAAATGTAGGTTCATGCTAGTTTAAGTCATGAGTAATGCTAGGTAGAAAATAGGTTATGTTCACTCAGATGAGATGAGAATCAGGACCATTATTTTTGGTCATTATTAAATACTGAGAATAGATATTAACCATTAACAGATCCATTTAAGATTTGTACAAAATGCACAGTTCAGAAACGTTTACAGTCAAAATACTGAATCCTCACAAAACTCCTAGAAAACAAGCCATAGTTGAGAGTCAAAACTGATGAACTGGAAAAATCTTTGATGATTTTGTTGTTTTTAGTCAACACATCAAGTGAAAATAAATAAATGCCTAGCAGAGGCCAAATACAGTATTGGAGAGATTTCTTCTCCCTTTGCAAATGTATCCAGATTAAAAGAAGTCAGCCTCACTGTGCTGTCCCTCTTTCTTATGGGTAACACTCAGCAGAGAGCAACAGCTCACTGAAGGTTAGGAATACACTTGATAAAATTTTCTCGCGTACACAATAAGATATTTTGGGCTGTTCTCGTCAATTTTAGCCACTCATTTGTGTTCCCAAGTGTCAGTTCCTGATAGGTTTGAGTGTAATAACTCATGGTGCTGCAGATAAGACATTGTGTCTCTGCTCTGAGGATATTATGGGAGTAATATGTAATTTGGGAAATAAAAATCTTTTAATAACATTTTCAGCGGAGAAGTGATCAGAATCTATAAAGAGATCTTTCTTAACTCCCATTTATTAACCGAATGTTTGAAAGTTATAATGATACTGGGAGAAGAATACTAACCTGTAATGAAAAAGATTCCTATCTTCAAATGGTATCTTGACATTGTTCAGCTTGTGCTCTTCCCAAGAACCTTTCTCATAATGCTTTGCATCATTAGTAGCAACTGTGCTTTAAAAGTTGTTTCTGAGTACTGTATAGTCACTTTTGTCCAAATCCACCTATGTGAGTTTTGCTTTGTATAATTTGCTATAAATAGGCAGAGATTAGCAAAGGTAAGCTATTTCTTTTGGGTTATTATTTGCAAAACAAATCACAAAACTGTATCCTAGATAAAGAGGCTTTTAGGGAATTGTCAATCTAATTATTTTCCAAGCTTTCATTTTTCATCACAATGCCATATATAAATGTGTGCCTGATGGATAAAATGGGTACTGTTCACTTGTGCATCACAGAGGCCACATTGCTGTCAATGACAAGACTTATATCTCCCAAAAGAGTTTGCTGTCAAAATGCCTGTTTAACATTGGCAATATGCCTCTTTAAGTACCGACTGAATTAAAATCCTATCCAGTTTCCTGCTTGCCTATCAGTGATACCGGATAGCTTTTATGTTGAGATGAACATCTGCATGCCTGGGAATGGCAGCATGTTTGGCTGCAGGTCGGATATGTTAAAGTCTCCTGATATTTTTCTGCTTCCTTTGATACAGCATATGCGAGAGGCTGCTGAACGGCGGCAACAGCTGGAGTTGGAGCATGAGCAAGCCTTGGCTGTTCTCAACGCCAAACAGCAAGAAATTGAACTCCTGCAGAAGGTAAGTGGAGAAAGGGTAAGTCAGGTGAAACAGCAAATTGCAGTGACAGAGCACAGGTCATGAAACAGATCTCCTGGTTTGAAGGAACTTAAACCACAGCCGCCAAACTGGTTCCCATTTTGGATTGTTCTGCATGATTGCTGATGCAGTTGTAACAAGTGGATATTTACTGTTGGATTTACATGACTGTACTAAATGATTCATAAATGTTTATGCTAGTGAAGATTAACCTGACTAGTATACGTAAGTCCTTATATTTCCCAAGAGGGAGAAAAGCAATACTAATACATGTATTTCCTTTGTATTTCCATTGCTTCCCTCTATATTGGGCTCAGGAATATTTGTGCATTCCTCAAGTGTCAGGAAGGAACCCCGCTCTAATTTTATGATATCCACAATACGGGGAATCTACCATTTCCTTGTCACTTTGCTGGAACTTAATCATTCTCATTGACGTGCTGATGTTTTGTTACGATTTATTTGGCTTCCTCTTCTAGATGCTGGCAATTCTTACTACTTTTCTCCACTAAATTAGATAAAAGTAAGTCCTTGTCAAGATACTTACACAGCACAGTTGATCTTCTTTTTCATAAATGCATTGGGTTTGTGTTGCCAGGTTTTTGGTGGGGGGGGTGTGTGCTATAGGGGTGGCTTCTGTGAGGAGCTGCTAGAAGATTCCTCTGTGTCTGATGGAGCCAAATGCCAGCTGACTGCTGGGCAAGGCCAAGCCCATCAGCAACAGTGGTAGAGCCCCTAGGGTAACATACTTAAGAAGGGGGAAAAAAAACTGCATGAGAGCCTGTAGCTGGAGAGAGGAATGAGAATAGAGGAACAGCTCTGCAGACACCCAGATCAGTGCTCGAGGACTGGAGGAGGGGCTCCAGGCACCAAGAGCAGAGATTCCCCTGCAGCCCGTGATGAAGACCATGGTGAGGCAGGCTGTCCCCCGAGCCAATGGAGCCCACAGGGGAGCAGACCCCCACCCACAGCCTGGGGAGGGCCCCGCACAAGAGCAGAGGGTGCCTGAAGGGGGCTGTGACCTGTGGGCAGTCTGTGCTGGAACAGCTCCTGGCAGAACCTGTGGCCCCGTGGAGAGGAGGCAGGGCTGGGGACCCTGCGGGGACCCACACTGGAGCAGTTCGTGAAGGGCTGCACCCTGTGGGAGGGACCCACTGTGGAGTGGTTAGTGAAGAACTGCAGCCTGGGGGAAGGACCTGTGCTGGACCAGTCTGTGGAGGACTGTCTCCTGTGGGAGGGACCCACAGCAGGGAGGAGTGTGAGGAGTCCTCCCTCTGAGGAAGAAGGCGTGGCAGAGACAACGTGATGAACTGACTACAGTTCCCATTCCCAGTCCCCCTGCACCGCTCTGGGAAGGAGGTAGAGGATTCAGGAGTGAAGCTGAGCTGGGGAAGAAGGGTGGGGTGGAGAGGCAGAGGTGTTTTAAGATTGGATTTTATTTCTCATAATCCTATGCTAATTTGATTGGTAATAGATTAAACTAATTTCCCCTAGTAGAGGCTGTTCTGCCTGTGGCAGTAATTGGTGAGTGATCTCTCACTGTCTTTATACCAACCCACAAGCCTTTTGTTGTATTCTCTCCCCTGTCCAGCTGAGGAGGAGAGTGACAGAGCGGCTTTGGTGGGCACCTGGACTCCAGCCAGGGTCAGCCCACCACAATAAACAGTTGTTTAAGTACCTCATTACCAATCTCATTCTCTGCTTCACAAATCACTTTAAGACATCTTTCATTCAGACTGCAACTTTTCAGTATTCACTGTAATATAAAAAACATGGTATTGAGTTTCAATCTTACCAAAGCTACTTAAAGCTGCAATTTTCTCAATACTAATGTTTTCCATTTGCTTGACTAGATCAAAACATGGAAATAATAATGCTAATGATAATTTGGTAGAGAATTGGCGTGGAGGGACATTCTTAGCTGAATAAAAAGATGTATCTAATATAGTTTGCTTGATATAGAAAACTCTTGACCAAATAAGATCTTCCAGTTAATTTTCTTTTAGCCTTTCAGAATCTTTTTAGGCATATTTCAAAATGCCATTTCTATTTATATTCAGCTGTTATTATTTGAACGTCCACATAAATTTTGGACTTAAATTTCTTGGCAAAGCAAAGAAACCAAAGAAAGGTACAGCTTTTCATGATTATAATTTTTATTACAGTCATCTAAAAAATCCACATTACATGGGTCTTTTTGTTACAGATTGGGAACAGGAGACACATCTCTGTAATACTGTTTTCTCCAGTCATTTGTGCTAAGCTATAACGTGATAGACTTCAAGCACAAACAAGGTTGTATTGTATTTGGTATTTTACACAATGCAACTAGCTCAGCATCTGTGTAGCCAGTGATTAAATACATATTCAGTGGACCTGAAGTAGCATGGAATACATCATTTATGTTAAAAATTACTATCTAATAATAACTTACCACTGAGTTCTGCTAGAATTTTAGCTCATAATTCCTGTACTAAGATCCACCGTAACAATTAATCTGTGCATTACTTAGAAATAATTAATCCTTCTCACTGGTTTCATTCGTTAGTCTGAAATACTTCTCCAGGGACTTTGCACAGAGACTCATTTTCACCCTGAACATCTAATTATGTGATTAAGTTGCTATTGTGTATTTTGAAATTATTATTGCCTTTCATGATAAGGATCTCTGACAACTTAAATGAGCATTCTGCCCATCACATCTCTTGACAAAATCTGCATGTGATACTCATTCTAGATAACCACTCAACAAGAAAAAGGGCGCTTTTTTTATTTTTTAACTTTTGATTTTCATCCTGTCCAGTCTCAGATTGTTTTCCATTGTATCATGTTGGGATTCCAGTTTGATTGAGATTTGTAATGCCATTATTAATGCTATAAAATAAAAATGAAGACTGAATTAGTACACTATGGGGTAGAAGAGGGAAAGTATTCAAAACACTGAAACATTTTGGGAGGATGTCTGTATTGTGCACTGTTCTACCTTGTAGAGAGATGCCTAAAGAACCACAGATAGCTTGGGTAAGGGCAAAGTAGAGGAGATGAGGCCAGATTAAGTTGTTCTGTTGTAGCTTCTAGATTGCTGGTGTCCAGCATACCTCCTTTTCAACGTTATAATGCAGTGTATATTGTCAGAAGAATAATTTAAATAAATCTGTTACCTGTAATACTTTTCTTCCATCATTAAACAGGAATTGTTGGCTCACATTTCATCTAGAGCTGACCTAGCACGTATGTTGAAGTCTTTCTTCCTTTTTTTATTACAGTCATCTAATTACTTGAAAAAGTACTGTGAAATGAAAAGAGTAACTCCAGGCAGTAACAGGATGACATTTCACAGCCTATCTTGTTACTGTCATAAAGATGTTGATGAACAACAGAAACATGTACTTCAAAACAAGTTACTGGTACAGTCTGATGCATTTGCTGTCACATTTTGATATTATAAATAAAAATTCATTGTGTTATTAATATATGTACAGACTGATCAGATTTTCAGCCTGAAAGGAAGAATATAATATTGTTCAGCAAAGTTTTGCATTGATGGGGAATCACATGGTCTTTTTCTTCAAGAAAACCTTAATACAAGACAGTTCAATGTAAAAGAGAGATAGATATTGATGCAGGTTTACTCATCTTTTATCAAGAACTCATATTCTGGGTAGATTTTATTAAACTTGTAATGATGGTTGTATAACCTGTCATCATATGCTTGCTGATGCTCCTGGAGCCAGTATTTTTATCAGGTACTAGCAAGAAGACTTGTAACTGTAATTCAGGAAGAAATATGACTGTGCTTGTAAGACAAAAGGAGGCTTTATTACCATGTGTGACTGTGAAGTGCAGTTTGTATATTATGGTTTTGGTTGCAACTTTATGGTGTGACCCAGCTTCCATCGAAACCAGTAACAGGGTAGGATAGCCCTCATAGATGAGGAAAATTAAGTTAATATAGCTGAGTCAGCGTGCATCAGGGGAGTATCTGGCCCATTAAATTAGAAAGTTTGTGGGCTGTTGCCCTCTGCTAAACTGGAAGGGTTTAGGGCTTTTCTTTGAGGAATGTGCAGAATGGGGTCTTTTGGTTACAGTAATAAGGAGCTAACAGGCAAAGCTCGTGCATCTTGCTGCTATCAGCCTGATACAATGGTTAATAAAAAGTTTGCTTATCTTGGGCAAGCTTCAATAAAGAAGATGGTGAAAACTGAAATGGAAATTAAATGTGAGGGTAACGCAAAGTGCTATTGCCTGATCAAAATTTGATAACTGAATTTCTGAGCTACATGAATACACTTTTCTGCTCTCATTGATTCCTTCTTTTCTTCTTTGACTCAGCTGATTGGACCCAAAATGTTGCACTCTTGTTTACAGACAACCTTTCTTGTGGCTGCCTTGAAGTGTTTTATGAGCTCTTTACCTAGAAGATACATACTGTTGCTGCATGTAAAGAATGAGCTTAATTTTTATGTTGCTTCCTCCTAGCTGGTATGGTAGATTTCTACAGTATGAACCTTCTGCAGTGTAGAATAACAAGCTCATTTTTCAGTTTTTAAATTAAGGGTTTCAGAGATACTTCTGATGCGTTCTTGCAGTATGTTGAGCATACTTGTCTTGGTCCAAAAAAATACCAATGCTATTAAGCTTCACTGCGATTCAGTCTCCTAAAAATAAGCAGTTATTTCAGTGGCTTGGAACTAAAGCACTATAATAATATTGGCGGAGCCATCCCTTCAAGACTAATTGGCTTTGGATTTGAGTATACAGTATGATACATTGGGTGGTTAAAGCACACTATGTGTGCCAGGAGTAACTGATTTTTCTCTCTCTTCTCTCTTCTTTTTACTATAAAAACAAGGCTCAGGTTGAAGCTAAGAAGGAACATGAAGGAGCAGTTCAGTTGCTAGAGGTAAGTACATACCCTTTGTGTTACCTTTTCTTGTGGAAGTTCCATTCTGAAGGTGATACAACTTTGCAGTATGATTACTTTTGAAAGTTTCAAGTAATATGTAGGCAAATAAGGTGGGTTTTTTTCTTCTTCTAATGTAATTGCATCCTTTAAAGATTGTAATTCAGTCAGCAGTGCATTAAGCTGGTCTGTTGGAAGTGATGTGTATACCTCAGTTTCTCTTTGTATAGAATGCAAATTTCGATACCATTTTTTGTAAAATACTATCAGACACATAAAAAGGAAGTGATTACATGAATTATTATAATTAAAGCTGGAAATATAACTGCAAATAGCAATCGATTAGTGAAGGTTCCTAATTAAGTGCTGTCTAGTAAACAAAGCAATGTACTAAAGAGCCAAAATTTTTAAACCTAATGAAAGAATTTGCATACTTCAAAAAACCTTCAAAGGGTGCGATAGGGAGAACACTTCATTCTTTTTATTGGAAAACTAGATCTTTTCAAGGTAGTCTGAACTGGGCATTTGAAAATCAAGTGCACCAGAAGCATATTGAAATTTTAACTTAGAAACAGAATAATTCTGTTTGGAAGTGAACTCTGGCTATCTGGTGCAACTTCCTGCTCAGAGAAGGGCCCTCTTCAAAATTACTGTAGTCTGCTCAAGGCTGTGCTCAGTCCATTTTAAATATCTCTAAGAATGGTGATATGACAGCCTCCATGGAGAGCCTCTTCTAGTCTTTGAGCACTTTCATTATGAAGAATATTGTTCTTGTATCCTGGATGCTACCCATGTCCATTGCCTATAATCCTGTTGCTGTTTATCTCCAGCAGTGGCATTTCTCAATTATGCTGCAATATGTTTTTAGAATTTGCGAGTGACTACTTGGTTTAGTAAGTAAACACTTAAATAGATTAAGTTTTGAGAGATGATTCAAGTGATCTGCTTTACTAACTTCTAAAGCACCAAATAGCTGCACATACTGACATCATCCATTAAGGCAACATCATCCATAAAGATACATTAAAAAATTGATAGTAATTTTGTTAGCAATTGCTCATAGCAGTTATGACCTTGGCACACAGGGCGTTACCTGTAAATTCATTAGTAGTTGCGTTTATGGACTTTGCATCACATTTCAAGCTTTCCTTCAAGTCAGTAATAAAAAAAAAAATTTAAAAATCCAGTAATTTAGTCTTCTGTGCATAAGGATACAGAATTGCATGTGTCTTATCTAGGAGTGACATGAAGAATAGGAGCAAATTCTTACTCGCATTCAAAAACCATGAGCTTTGCTGTGAATTTTAGTTGGAATAAGGCAAGGTTTGCAAAACCTCTTTGTCTTAAGCTGGAGTGAAATTTTTAGAGATTTAAAATGGAGACTTATAATAATGGAACCTATATAATGGATAAATGCGGTTATGGTTAAATTACATATGAAAACAAAAAATCAAAGGAGAAATGAAATAAATTAATACACTTGAGTATCTGCCTGGTGTTGACAAAAACTTTTATTCCCTTTGCTGCCTGCTGTTTAGAAATGCAGGCTGACCCATAGTGTTGAGAAAGATAGGACAAATGACAACAACAGGCAGCAGAAATTAGAACCCCTGTAGGAAGGTTCCTAAAGCAAACAATTCCTCCTCAGTTTTTTCAAAACTAGGCTCAACAGATTCTTGTGATCATATCATTTGATGTACTTGGGTGAGGAAAAGTGTCAGAAAATATATATGTACAAGTAAATAGCACACTAATTGCATCCAAATTTCCTTTTCTTTTTTGTACTTTTTTTAATGCAAAATATTTTTTTGCTGATAACTACCAAACTAGTTTTTCTGCCTGAGGAAAAGAAAAGGCATTAAATCATTATTAAGTCTTAACATAATGTACATACCGTAAAGAATGTGTGATACCATTGATTGATTATAGTAAGTATATTGTCAATAGTTCATTTAGACATCTGTTTCTGTTGTTATGTCTGTGTGCTTACCGGTCATGCGTTGATGGAAGGTGGTTTTTCTAGTGCATTGATCATCTTTTAAAAAAATAATAAAAAGGTTTGTTTACTTTTATCTGTAAAAGTTAATATTCCCACAGAACATGTTTTACTCATAGGCTTTCATTATCACTGTATAAAATTTGTTTTGCCTTTAAGAATATAAGATTAAATTATTATTTAATGTCTAGTGTAAAGTATGTGATGCAGGAAAATATAAGTAGAAACAAAGCAGGCAAGCAATTATTTACCCCCTTCAAGCTAACCAAAATTCCTATTTAGCTGATTTGACTGTGACTCCCAATTTGCATAACTCCACCAAGGTTTCCTAAGCTTTTGCTTTTTATTGCCATAAACCCATTAATTTTCAGCATTTTATTTAATTTGCCTTTTGCAATATAAGATCAGCAGTGGTATTGATTTCTGAAATGTTCTATAGTGTGGTTTGTGTTAATGCATGTTTTTACACGTGTTAACTGTTCTAGTATATTTTGCTTTGAAATGTAAAATAAGTGTTCAAAACTGTTTTTATTTCTTTGTTTATTTCACATATCTTTGTTTACTGTGTCTTGTTTGGAATTTATTGCTTTGCACTTCATCCAGAACACCTTGGACAGCATGCAGGTATTTTAGGGCATAAGTTCTCCTTTCCCTGTCCTGAATCCTGCACTTTTCCTTTTAAAAAGAGTACGATAGTCCTGCCTAACCTTGCATGGGATGTGTGCTAGAACCATTGTTATGCAAGCATGCCTGACATTTATTGGCCTAATACCAAATCACCACAATGAGACTTTTTTATATAAGAGATTAATCATCAAATATGGCATGATTTAATCGGAACTCAGTGTTTTTCAAAGTTAATTTCTTACAAGCATGCCCAGTAAGAATGGTTTAGTAGTTTATTCAACATAGTAGCTTTCTGACTTTGTGGATTTTTGTCTGAATTCAGATTGTTTCTTTGTTAATACAGAGGTAATTTTCTGTGGTATTTTCTCCTGAAATTGATTTATTGAGCCACCTACTGAAAGCCATTGCTGCTATGTAAGCAGTTACACCATGAAATGATATCTGCATAGCAGAATATGTGAGCTAATTAGTAGTCTGAATTCAAGTCTGACCACGTGGAAAGTTGCTTATCTGTCTTGTGCGAGCAGTATCTGTCTTGTAATGGATGAAGTCTGCTTCATTTTCCATTTAAGTTTTAAAAATAACGCTATATATTGTATCAGAAACTTGGCAAGTCCTAAGCGAGATACATTCAGTATAGCCTGCGGTAGAGTGTCTTTTCATACAACCGCTGCTATAGGCAGGTATGGTCTTAGGGAGATCTGGTAGACTTGGTGCTTTTGTGTCATTGTTATTAGGGTAGGTTATATGGGCAGAACCATAATACAGAATAAAAATTCATTATTTCTGAGGGCGTAAGAGTGTGCCTTGCTCTGCAGTGATACACATGAATATGTACATTTTCTACAGTGAAGCAAGTCTGGCTGGCTAACAATGAACCAAGAACCCAAAGATGGGTGTAGGGATGCCTCCTGCGAGTACTATTGTGGATCGTACGGCAAATTTTTCTTCATATACTACCAGCTTTGTGCTCTCTTCTAACTCACAACCTTCATTGAAAAAAAAGTAGTAAAGTCATTTTTCTTCCAGGCTTCGTACTGGCAAGAGAGGACAAGTTGAAGATTTTAGATGCTCCAAAGAAAAGTCAAAGAAAGTATATTATGAAATGGAAATAAGTTTGAGATTAATAAATAATAATAATGCATTCATATTTTTTCGAAATTTTGAAAGACAGCCTTAGCATCTTGTTGGGGTCAGGATAGTGATGTTTTTATTTGTTATTTTGTGCTGGAATTTCCATAACTGCATGTGGAAAGGTCAGTATGTATTCTTAGAGAGCTGAATAGCTCATCCTTAAACTTTCCTTTGGAAAGAGGGGATCTGAAAACCCAAACTAGTTTATTGCTTTATTTGTTTATCAATGTTCTTTTAAAATTGTATGTAGATGCCTTATTCATTCAGCAAATTAACAAATAGCAAAAGCTCACATTTCAGTTGCTCAAAACCACAATAAAAAGATGACAGACAAAAAGCAAAATTCAAAATATTTAATGTTTGTGTAAAACTCTCACAATGTCTCTGTGTCTTAATATTTTGTTCCATAATCAATCAGATAGATACCCTTGGGACTAATTTAGCAGAACTAAATTAATCTGTGTTTTATGAATACAAAGAAATTATATCCTCAAAATTCACTGTAGCTTTAAAAATGTATTTGTTACCAAAAAAAGGAACAAACAGGAGCACCTTGTGTAGTAGGAAGTTAGGATTTTTGTGTTCTTCTGGGGACTGTGTTTTGTTTATCTGTAGCTGTGCCAAGATCTTGGTATAGGTGGTATGTAATATATGCCATCTTCTTGATATGTAATATGTGCACTTTTTCTTATATGAACTGAGAACTTTTTCAAGAAAAAGAAACCTTCAGTACAGTTGAATGAATCTAATTGATATCCAGACTTCCTTGGTTGTACAGTTGTTTAACTAGGCATATAGTATAAATGGGCTTTTAATGAAGGAAAGTGATGTTTGTTCATCATAAAGCCTTAGATTAGGATATAATGCATTAGCTTTTCATATAAGAAGGCTATTACTGCCACTGTTGAGCTACTTCTGTATGCAGCATTTGGGTCACAGCACACAGGCGCTCCCTAGATCTCAGATGGCACTCTCTGTGGCACATTTCTAGAGTACAGACCAACTGCTTGTCCCTATGTGAAAATCAGACCTCACAAATGAAATTCTCAGGTGATATGCTGATTCTCCAGTCTTTGCAACAGGTGTTTATATGCTCTTTCCTAACTCTTTGGGCATTCTAGATTTGTGATTTTTCTCTTCAGGAATATCTGGTAGTGTATGCAAACAGATGTGCAGGCTGTTTAGAAATACAGATTGAAATTTAAATGCATTATATGAACAAGATTATTATATGCTTAATTTAGCTGGTACAATGAATGTGCAGATTTGGATGAAAGGGTTTTTTCGTACTTTAGTGTCTTCATGTGTTTTGAGTAAAAGCTGTAGAAGAAAGAATCCTGGATTCCCATGCCTTTTGTCATTCCATTCAGCTAGGGAATATTTCCTTTCCACCACCTTTCACATTTTTTCACATCAGGAATTCATGAACTGTATGTAGGCAGATTTCCCAAGTTAGCACAGAAGCTTATCTTTTAAGTTCTGTTTTGTTAAAGCCTGCTGCCTCAAAATTAAAACAAAGATGTTTGCCAACAATGACACTTCAGTACTTCTGGCAAGTTTACAAACAATCTCCTCTTGGCTGGTGTCTGGATTACGTCTGTGTGGTTTGGCATCCATAGTGAGGAGCATCATTTTTGAAAGGGAATTCAGCCAGTAGCTAGGCCCACATTCTGCATGAACCACTGTGGGTTTGGGGTTTTTTTGTTCTTGCTGGTTTTTAATACATAAGTGTTAATCTAGCAATTCAGGAGGCTTCAACTTAATAGCAGAGGATGGGCAAACCTCAGAAATATACCTGAGTTTTAGAAAAAGTTTGAAAAATGCACAAAAGTGACAGTCAGATGTGTGTAGAGGTCACAAAGCTGCAAGTGTTCTTGGCAGTGATTTTTACAGCATTGCTAAAAAATACAATGAGGAATTTCCCCTTTGGAAATTGGGCATGAAAGTAGTACTTATTTCAATATTACAGGGCTACTAAAAGGTTCATTCTAAATATGGATGAGAATTTAGGGGGAGAAAAATGTGATTGTGGGCCTGTTTATCCCAACTGGCTTCCTGGTGCTTTAGAAAAATGTGATGCAGTCGCAGCTTGCTCTGATCTCACTTAAATGTCTGTGTTGTGTCTTGCTTGTTCAGGCCAAAGTCCGAGAGCTAGAGGAGAAATGCCGGACACAGAGTGAACAATTTAACCTCTTGTCTAGAGAACTGGAGAAGTTTAGACAGCAAGCAGGGAAGATTGATCTCCTGAGCAGTAACTCGGTGGCATCCTCAGATATCCCTGGTTCTCCTGGTAAATCTCTATCCCAGTTAATTAATGGAATAGCCACTTCCATAGGCATAGGTAAGGACCATCATTTTATTTGTAGGTATCTGTTCTGCCCTGCAGGTTTTAAGATGCAACTCAATGATGTAAATAGAGTTTAATTGTACAAATGGAGCATAGAATTTTCTCCTGTTCCTGTTTTGTGACTTGTTTAAATTTCAGAGTATCTTTTAAGCCTTCACTGAGGTTGTTTCAGTTTAATTCAGGCACTGCTGTAAGCAGAATTCTCTCTTAATTGTTGTTGGGTGTAGAGGTGAGCGTTCAAGTGATGTGTACCTTATGTAAACATCTACTTCTGTTGGAAGAAGAAAGACTGCATGTACAGGCTTTGTTGTAAAACCTTCACTGGTTCAGGGACAGGAATAAGATTTGCTATCTTGTCAAAGTAGCAGTTCAAGGGAAAAGAAAGCACAGATACCCCACACTGAGCTGCCCTAGTTTCTCTACACTAAGAGAAACTTGTGAACAGAGCTGGGCAGAAGATGGGCAAACTGAATGAAATATTTTGATAAACATGGAAGTGTTTTTGTTAGTTACAGTTGTTAACAGAAAACATGCACTTTTCCATAAGAACTTGAAAGTAAAACAATAAAAAAAAAAATTATAAAATCAGTGGAAGCAAACACTGTCTACAAAAACACAAACTGTCACAAAGTGATTTTGGTTGGAAAGGAGTTTCATGTGATATATTTTAACAGAACTGAACAGGGTTAATATCTGCAGTTGCTTACTAAACTGTGCAAAGGTGTGTTTTAACAGTATTTAAAATAGTATTTGAACATCTAACTGCCAGGTGTTTTAGAAACAGAAAAGTCATAACAAAAATATTGTTGATTTAAATTCTTTAAAAATGAAGAATGTAAAGTAAAAAGAAATTAATTAATTTATTTCTTTGTTGGTGTTCCTACACTTATGGTACCTAGTATCTTCAACAGTATGTGTTTTTCCAAGATCTATGTTGAACTTTCACCAGGTCATCTCCTGTTGCCAGAGGCAACTGCTCTTCCTACCTACACAACTTTGTTATTGATTCATTATTCATAAGAAAATTGCAAAGATTAAGGCAAGAGGTTACCTGAGGACACTTGAAAGTAACTTGCATGTAAATTGCATGTTCGATTGTGTATTATAACTATGTTGTTATCAAGGCTGAGGAGCGTGCTCACCAACTCAGTATCACCCACACTAGAATGACTTTACTTGTTCTGCAAAGGAACGCTTGTAAGGTAATTTCCACTGCTTACAAATTCCCCCAAAGTTGTTTTAAAATAAATACGAAGGGGAACAGGAAAAATGAAGTAGTCTTGACTTTTTTTTTATTTCATCTTCCTAGGCTCCTAGAAAAATTCTGAGGCATAGGGCCTAGAAATCACAATTTCTCTATCATTACAGATGAGCAGTTATCTTAAGTGAAGGGTGCTAAACTCAATGTGAAACTAAGTCAAAAGGAACCATGGTGGCATCCTCCTTTCATTTCACTTCAGTAACTTTGTACTTTGTATACCTTGGGTTTTTGAACAGAAAATTAGAACTGCTTCCATTCTTACCCACTGTGGTGTGTATTAGTTCATAGGCTTTTCTGGAGCTGAAAGTCTTACCTTAGTAGATAGTAAAGTGCACTAAATGAAGAATTCAGAAGGCATTACCTGATAGCTGTAACAATTTCAAACAAATTTTGTTGGTATCAACAGGATTAGCTCCTCGTGTCTCTAGGGGCAGGATCTTCAAAGCAACAATTAATTTTAAAGGAAAGGTAATTAGGTATTGAAATGTCCTTTAGGCAGCAAGTGAAGGTCTAGTCTGTCTGTGTCTGGGGAATTGATCTAAATAGGTCCCAGTCCTCAAATAAAAATCAGCTAAACCTTCTGAGGTACTCAGTCGAACTCTGCCAGCTAACTTACATTTATTCTTGAAATACTAATGGAAACAGCTTTTATAAAAACCTTCAAAACATAACAAACAAAATCTTCCAAGAAATCCTTGACTAAAATAGAAAACACAGCTAGGTCTGTACTGAAGTCATTTAAAAGCCTTGCTCAGTAGACCTTTTCTTGTAACTTAGTGATTTTTATGCAACTTAGAGTTCAGGTCCTGCAGCACTAGTGTATAAACATCAGAAATTCTTGCACAATATTAATTCTCAGTATGATTACACTGGTAAAAATAAAGTAATGTTTGAGCAAGTGGGCAGGATTTCCAGTTAATGAAATGAACCATTTCACAATAACATTGGTAATGCTACAGCAAGTTTTTTCAGACCAGAAGTGTAATTATTTGTATTATGTGTGAGGAAGAAAGAACACAAGAGGAAATACAAGAACAGCTTTCAAAGCACAGCAACGCAAATGATGGAAATGAGATCAGTTTATGACCAGCTGCTTTGTCTTAATTGGTGATGTTTGAACATATCAGAAAATTAAATAAACTTAGCCAGAACAGATTAGAATGTAAAAAGTTAACACTAAACATATAATGATGTCACAATCGGATATAGAAACTTTAAGATTTATTATTTATTAGAGAAAAGGCTCATTTAAATGGCCTTTCTAGATAATGTAGGTAGTCCATAATGAATCAACAGTTCCAATAAATACAATTCTGTATTGTAGTCTAATTATACTACATTATGGCCAGCTTTAATTCTGCTGAGACATTTTAAGTTGTCTCGTGCTCTTCCTTTGCCTCTTTCCTTGAAAAGGTGTGCTTCAGACTTCCTTAACAGATCTTTTGACAGTCATGGGGAACAAAAAAGACCATTTTGAGCATATATGGATTTTACAGCACTTCACAGACAAAACCCCTGTGGCTTTATAAGATTCTTCTCTAGTATTTAAAGGAAAAAAAGAGACATTTCCAGAAGCTGCTGGGTGTTCTTTTGAACTGACCTCCTGTGTTTTTCATTTTTAACTCTTAGTTTTTCCAGAGTGCAAATGTAAAAGGAAAGGTGCACTTTTTATTCTTAGTTTCGAGTGAGTTAACAAGTTTTAAAACAGTCTTTATAGGTCTGATTCTTCCACATCTGTTGTTCAAGTCCAGGGATATATCAGTAAAATTGCCTTGAATGAACAAGAGAACATAATTTGAAATTGTTTCTTATTTTAGAAGTAAGGTTAAGCCAGTTTTTAAATACAGCCATTTTTGCCTGTACTCATGTGTTCACAATCTGCAAAAATAGATATCCTCTATAGAAATGATCAGGAGATTATGGAGTTTCAGGAGGAATGTGCTATGTGCACAGTGAATCTCAATTTAACATTTTGCAGAGGCATTGCTTGATGATGCTGTGTTTATTGTTTTTTTTTAATCCAGCTGTGGTTCTACGTAGATAGAATCAGCATGAATTTACATATATTATTGAAGCATCTCATGACCTTTTAAAAAAGTCTCCTGTCCAGAATACACAGAAACTGACTGCTAACGTTATGGCTCACATAAAAATCTGTTCTTTCCAATTTATTTGAGATATTAGAACACCTTGAAAATGCAGTGATTTTTAAGCTGCTTTAAGAAATAGATCACATTGTGGTTCCAGATAAAAGCAGTCTCACAGCATGGGAAGGAGCCTTAGAGGATCAGCTTCTATTACTTCACACATTTTTTCATAGTCAAGAGTTGATGGCACCCAGTGCAGATTGTATTGAGCAGGGAAATGTTACATTGCACAAGTAGCTAAATGGATAGAGAAACGTAAACACTGAAGGCAGCACTAAGTCCACTTAGGAAGACAGATCCATTTTACATATTTTTGGGGGCAAAAGCTGTATTTCCACATACATTGATGGTATGGGTATAAACTTACTCTTATGGGAAGTGAGGTGTCTGAATAGGTTATTAGCACCACCTGGAACCATAGATGTATCCAGTTAGATGATGCGATTACGGCTACCACACAGTTTCCTGTCCTATGTTTTAAGGACTCAAGGGAAATTTTATGCACCTTGTTTTACAAGTGGGAAAAAATAAGAGTTCAGTATCTTCCATCATCTTGATATTCTGGAGTTCTTGACAGCGTTGTGTTCCTATCCTGGTTATCATCCTGTATGTATGCAAAGCAAGGGCTATATTGACCAAGAATCTTTCTCCACATTTTGTATGTAGTGCAACTAATTTAGTGACAAAGCCTGAAAAATCCAAGAGGCATAAGACCAAACAGCACTTCCCTTTGAATGAATAATCACAGCTGGACCAATTATTTATAGGCTTGGCGCTGACAGACTGATATGGCAGGCATATTAACAACAAACAGAAGGAGCTAAATTGATTAAAGGTTTCTGAATGGGGATGACTTTTCTGTTATATATATGTAAGAAAGGTTCCAAGAATAAAAAGTGTGCCCTTTTTCAGCCTGGGGATTTCTGTAAGTGGGGCTGGTTTTAATTAATCTTTCGTATGATGTCTTGTGTATTTCCCTGCTGTCAATGTGCTTAAGCTGTCCTGCTGTAAATTACAGTGATGCAAAGAAAATTAATCATATTGGACTAAGGAGCACACCAGAAAAACCCTCTGATGATATGTTGTAGAGCTTATTCTCCTCTGCAATATGAATAAAGAAGTTCCACTAATAATTCCTAGTGATGTGTGTCTGGGAAGCTGTAATCCAGTAGCAAAGGATTGCTGTCCAGACTTCTGGCAGAACTAGAGAGGAAATACTGAACCTACACATGTCCAGAGTCTGAAAAATTAGAGTGTAGGCTTATTATGTTAATGAGAGAGGGAGAAAGGAGAAGGCACTCTGCATGTATGATTCTGTCAGCAACACCCTAGACTCTGCTTTGCTATAACTTCTGTGGATGCTGCAAGTATAATTAGGCTTAGTTTACAAGTCCCTGCTTGTTTTCATGTGGTCTGGGGACTAAACTAACAGTAAAAGGGAAAAAATCTAAAAGTATTTTATATTACACTTTTTTAGTCTCTCTTGCAACCTTGATGAAATTGTTCTCTTTATTTGTGTCCCCACACCATTAGTCCCAGTTTTCACTTGGGTCAATAGGAGGTAAGAGTGTTCAGCCTCTTGTAAGGCTGCTTCTTTAGGTCCTTTAAATGTGCAGTATAAACTGTCTTTTCCTTTTTATTTTTAAGTGCTTCAAAAAAGCACAATAAAAATATTAAAAAAGCATTTTTGGAGATTCTTCTTTTTCATAGCATATGTCTTCTGTTTTTCAGAAACTGGAAAGATGGCACTGTGATCAAATAATAAGTTTTAGTACTGGGTTAATGAGGAGCTTTTAAGAAATATGAAGCAATTGCTCTTGGAACTTACTACCCTGCCAAAAGCCAAGCCACTACATTTAAAAATTAATATCCTGCCAACTAGATTATTAGCAATTTAGTCACTTTCTTAGAAGATAAATGCATGACTTGATTCTACTTTCCAGTATATGACCAAGTCCCTGGAAGAAATAGAAGGGTTCCATCAGCAGCATTTTAGCACTGGGTGTGTTAAACTGCCTGTCAGATAACTTCTCCAAAGACATCAAGGAGGTCAGAAGAAAAGCGGAGTTTATTTTCATTAGGGAAAACTTTTTTTTTTGTTTTTAATTAAAATACCTTCACTTTCTACACTGTGTTCCGTTACATATTGTTGACTTATGTAATTTACTGAAAGGCTGGGAACTAGTAGGCTTAGCTACTTTTATGCTCTGCAGTCTCCCTACCTTAGTCTTTTTCTAGAATGATTTCTAAAAGGAGGATAAAATAACTCACTGCTGCTTATTAGTTGTCAGTGTTTCTGCTTGAGAACAATTACTTATTCTCATATGTGTTTTGTTCACTGACAGGTCATGAAAGTCCTTCTGGAAGTCGTTGTGTGATTTCAGAGTTTATACGACCCCTTCAAATATCTGGAGACAAACCAGAACAATTGTCTGTCAAACCTACATTCCTGTCAAAGTCAAGATCTGGTACCCCAAGATGCAGATTTGATTCAGACGTGAGCCTTTTTAAATTTCTTACTGAAAATATATATTATGGGGCCAAGACTTCTCTTATCCAGAGGACTGATGCAGGTTGATCCACCTGCTTTCAGAAAGTCCAGACATGAACATTTTCATTTTCTGAGACAACTTGGGAACATGACCAGTGGGAATTTAACTGATACTTTCAAAGCAGTCTGGGCTGATATCCTAGTTACACAGTAAAAAAAATGGGTGTGCGAGAACCCCACGCTTCTATGAAAACCTTAGCCTTCAGTGATGCATTCAGAGTGTTGTACTGCTTTTGTGCATAAAAGGTGTAAGTCAGCATTTCTGTGGCTGTTTTGGTGTGTGTCTGTTATGTGGTTTTATTATTATTTTATCTATCAAAAAGTGTGATTTGATACAGCCTGGGAAAATGGAAGAGAAATTCCATGCAGTGCCCTGTCCAGGCAGTTATGCTCTGACAGGGAAGGAACTTATGCTGTAGGCCTTGGCCTTTGCCTGGTTTTCATGGTGTGTGAAACTTCTCACTGCAGCTCAGCTTGTACCACCTGCTAACGGCAGTTTCCTGCACACTCTCCTGAACTGATACGGAGCCTGTAACCTGGAAGTGAAAGCTGCAGGATGTTGGCACTGAACTCTTCCACCATTCAGCTTCACAGCTTGTGTTTAATTGCACTTTGGAAAGGTTCAGTTCCTCCTTTCTTAGAAAGGTTTTCTGGTTTTCAGTAGAATTGTAGTAGAAAGCAGATGGGAAGTTCAGAAGAGCTTTACAAAAGTGACATAGCAAGTTGGTTGTTGATATTTAGGACAAATGTTAAATATAAGGAGGAATAGGACACATTTTGAAAACTTCATAGAGGGTATTATTTATTATTAAATACTGCAAGCCTGTTTTATATATGCATCAGGAAATGATCTTCAGATTTTACACCTCACCTTACAGTCCTGAATCCCATTCTTAATTTTTAGAAAAGTAAATAAATTGTAATTGTGTGCATATTTTCAATTTTACATCCATTGCTACAGAACCTGTGAAAGTTGATACAATCAAAATGTTTTTAAATGTATCACTAGCCTGAGTATGATGTAGGATATTCAGCAAAATATTAGATTTCTGTATAGTAGGAATTCCGTTGGCATATCTAATTATTATCCAAAAATAAATATATATTTTTATATACATTTATATTTATATATAAATGCATATTTATGTAGCAGCATTACTGCAAAGTGGGAACATTCACTGCTTTCTGAAGAGGTCACAGAAAAAGCATCCCAAAGTAGTCAAACCAGAAAAAGTAGCTTAGCAGCGAGACTTAGGGAAGCAGAACTAACAGCAAGGAACAGAAGAAGAGCATGTCAGAATTAATTCCCTTTTTCTACTATTTTTTAGTTACCTCTCACTGAGAATGCCAAGCCCTCTTTTGCAGAATTGTTCGTTGAGTGCCTTCTAGAGTGTAATTATGTGATACATACATTATGTAAGCTCACAGGAATTAAGTTCCATTGGTTATTAGAGGTATCCAGACCCAGGGGGAGAGTGTATGAATAAAATCTAAAACCAGAGCATAATGCTGTGAAATCTGAAATAAGATTAAAAAAAAAAATGCTGCAAAAATGTATCTGCAACTTCCCTGATTGTTACTAGTAACAGAATCTTCTAGGATAAGCATTATTGGCGTAGTTATGAGCTTTGTGACATGCCCATAAAAAGGCATCAGGTTGACAACACTTGAAAATTTGCCTGCATCTCCAAATACTACACTGGGGAGAATACCTGTTAGCTGACTATTACCGTCCTCCTCGCTGGAAGTGGAGTGTCAGCGGAGTAGTGTGTGTTGTGCTAACCCATCTCCTTGGAGTCAATTCAGAGGAAAAGTGACTTGACTCAGTATTTTTCTGGTCCACTTTTATTCCATACTTGGAACGAAGCAGGGACCAGTTTAGGCCTGAAAGTTGCAGCTCAATATTCACTCTTTCCAGATTGTAAAATTTTGGTCAATTTTTGGACAACTTATCTTACTTGATTCCACTGTTAAACCTAGTATTTCTACCTTAATTAAAGTTCTCTCAAGCTCAGCTAAAAAGTTCTTCATTTTTCCTAAAAGGGTTCACAACATACTGTAAAATAAGCAGAGGAAAGAAGTGTGTCTCTCACTTTAAGATCTCTATTGGGCTTGAAGCATAACAGAAAGAATTACTATTTTACCAGTGAGATACCTAGTGCATCGCTACAATCGGTGGAGCCTCTGTTGATTCAGCATCACAATTTAACTCCATGTTTTGTAGACCACATTTGTAATGGAATAAATTATGTAACTTTGCAGAACTGAGTTAGATATGATGGTAAACTCAGAGGAAATAATATATTGTTTCTTTCAATTAGTGGAAAGGATAGAATTCAAGAAGTGCTGCTGCTGTGGATTGGATTGACAAGGGAGTATGTTTTATGTGACACTCATTGTTTCCAAGTGTTTGGAAGTGGACATTCTCACCAGCTCAAAACTCAGCATTTGTCTTAAGTACTTAGTCGCTGGTATCAGGTTTATACTATTGTTTTGTGATTTAAAAAATCAAGGTATTCCTCTAGGTTGTCTGTGTGATCATACAGCTGTACTATGCCCAGAAACACTAGGCATACCACTTACACTAGGTCATCTTGGAGTAACTGAGTTTACTACTATGCTTTAATGAAGACTTTAATGAAAGCTTAGTCAGGAGGGAGAGGTGGTCAGTGAGACTGGTATGCTTAAGTCATGACTATTTCTTTAGTCAGCAGCATGAAAGGGATTGGTGTGGTCAATACCACCTGTCCTTCAGCCATCTCCACTGCCCAGATGACCAAGTACTTTGTCAATTTTGCAAGCTTTTGAGGAAGACCAACATCCAGTCTCGGACAGGTGATCTAAATCTCTAGCAAGCTGTCAAGGAATTAGCTCAGTTTCTTTGTCCTGTTAGACTCTGAATTGCAGTTCCTTTTTAGCCTAAGCCCTTCTTAGTAAAATTAACCAGTTCTGTTCCACGTGAAAATTCAATAATAAAAAAAAAAAGTTGTGTGTACACTGTCTGATTTATATCACCTGTCAGGAGAACAGTGTATACATACTTTTGAAATCACATTGTCTTCTTTTTTTTTTTTTTCTTTCTCTACAGATGGATAATGATCAGAATTCCAATACCTCAAAGCAGAGATATTCTGGGAAGGTCCATCTTTGCATTGCACGTTATAGGTAAAACCCCAGCTCATTACGTGTATAATATGTATTTGTAATATTCAACATTTAGTTTTGCTTCACTTTTATTCGTGCACTGAATTACTGCCTGGAACCAATGTTATAGAAAGCAGACCTCTTTCCTGTTTGCACTGGCTGCAAAATAGTGCCATTTCCATGTGCTGTAATTGTCGAAGAAAGTTTAAGCTGTTTTACCAACCACTGTACTGCTAGCCTTCAATGTCTAAATGAGATGAGAATGTGCAGTCCTTTACTCCTACTTTATAGAGGATGTCTCAACCTGTTGTTATAAAGTCCTTTTTCATCAATGCAAGAAAGAGTTAAAAGTTCCTCACATCTTTGCTTTGCACACTAAAATTTCAGATACAGAGTACTGTCACGATAAAAATCTCTGCGACAAACAATTTCTTTCAGGATGGATATGGATTTCAATACTTTATAAGAAGGTTTTGTCTATGAGTAGCTTGTTTTAGCTGTAACTCCTTTCTTTTGTCTTTAACTTGTCTCTGTTGAAGTTACTAAACTTGTCATAAAGAACTGCCATATAAAACAAACAGAATATGGGGACTAGAAAAGACCCCCACAGCTGAGTTTGATTTAATTCACTTTAAAAAATAAGGAAGATTTTGCCCAGTATTTTCAAAGAGACCCAAGTGAAAAATGTGTAAGTAAATTCTACAGAAAAGGATGTGGTTTTAAGTGAATAGGTTGCATTTCATGGCAGCCTCTTGGTGATAGTTACAGTTCACAACAAGGTGACCTAGACTCAAATCAGAATACATGTTTCAGAAGGGAAGTGGAAAGATTGAACTGAGGAATTACCTTCCTGTGCAGCCTTAGAACTGTGCACCTTTTTCTGATTAGTACTCAGTTGTGTGGGGGTTGTAAGTGAACAAACGTGTTTTCCATCCATACTCCACTTGCAGTTACAACCCTTTTGATGGCCCAAATGAAAATCCAGAGGCAGAGCTACCCCTCACGGCAGGGAAGTACCTTTATGTGTATGGAGATATGGATGAAGATGGCTTTTATGAAGGTATTTATTTTTTTTAACCTGTGAATTCATGCTAATTGATGCAGATTCAAATCAGTTCATCTGTCAAACATGCTCCCAATTCTTTCCTTCATCTACCACCAAATAATTTTCTAAAATTACCCCTGTCATCATGTTAATTAACAGAGTTTCTGCACCAGCAAAGCTGCTCCTTACAGGCAAAACTAATTGTGAGATATTTTATATTGTCAGCTTTTCCCACTGGCAAGATTTAAGTTGACAAGAAAGCTTACTGGCAGTTCTGATTTTTTCCTTACTGAGCCTTTACATTCTCAAACTGTGAATGGTTTTTGTGTAGTTTTCACTTATATCTTCTTCCTTATCTTGTCCACTTGCAAGGCATTGACATGCAAAAGGAATTTTAATTGCATTGTTCTTTCTCGCCAGGGGAACTTCTAGATGGACAAAGAGGACTAGTCCCTTCAAATTTTGTGGATTTTGTTCAAGACAATGAGACCCGGTTATCAAGCACATTAAGCAGTGAACAAGATCAGAATTTTATCAACCATTCAGGTCCTACTTTGGAAGGAGATCTCTTGGAGATAAGTCCACCAAGTCATGTAGACTCTAGTGTAATCAGCAATGGTGCAGGGACTCTGGATGTGAACATTGATGAAATTGGAGAAGACATTGTGCCTTATCCTAGAAAAATCACCCTTATTAAACAACTAGCCAAAAGTGTCATTGTGGGCTGGGAGCCACCAGTAGTGCCACCCGGATGGGGAACCATTAGCAGCTACAATGTTCTGGTTGACAAAGAAGTACGGATGAACATAGCCTTGGGAAGTAGAACAAAAGCTCTTATAGAAAAGCTTAACATTTCTACTTGTACATACCGAATATCAATTCAGAGCATTACAAACAAGGGTAACTCAGATGAACTGCAGTGCACTTTGTTAGTTGGGAAGGACGTCGTAGTAGCCCCTTCTAATCTTAAAGTGGACAATATAACCCAGATTTCTGCTGAGCTGTCCTGGCTCCCTACAAATAGTAATTACAGTCATGTGATCTTTCTTAATGAAGAAGAATTTGACATTGTCAAGGCTGCTAGCTACAAGTACCAATTTTTTAATTTGAAGCCCAATATGGCCTACAAGGTGAAGGTCATGGCCAAGCCCCATCAGATGCCCTGGCAGCTTCCCTTGGAACAACGAGAAAAAAAGGAAGCCTTTGTGGAATTTTCTACATTGCCAGCAGGTTTGATATTTTTCTCCCTACCCCAAAACTCTCCAGTTAAGTTTCTCTGAAAATACTAGATAAATTAATCTAACCTTTAGGTTGATGCTGAAATCCCTGTCACTTTCATGAGCAGACTGAGGGTTGTTAGATTGCTTTATGGTATTTAAAATTAATTCCTGTCCTACATTATTCTCCTCTTTGTTCCTCAGTAAGGACTGAAGTATTTTGGGGAGATAAACTAGGGAAATCCATGCTTATCATCATCACAGATGACACACTAAATGTTTTATCAGATTAGTCTCCATTTGTATTAAATTTGTCGAGTTAGAGTTTTTCTGGTAGTAATTTATTTTTGTTGCTGTGAACAACACTGGGGAAAAAAGTTACTACTTTGGACATGTTATTTGTATGTTACTTGTGTGTCTTAAAGAGCTTTTTACAGGGATGATCCAGCCCTTTTCTGTAATGGAAAACAACACAGACATCTTAGAGGATCATGCAGTCATTTAGGGAATGTAAACACATTTTGGTTGCAAAGTTGTAATCACATTGTAAAATGTACATTTGTAAAGATAACAAATTGGTTGTGTTTTGGCAAGTCTTGAGGTTTTTTCCCACCTTGCTTTTACATTAGGAATATTGGTAAGTTATCAGTCATTTCCCAGTATTTAAGAACAGTGAAATGCTGAAAACTAGAGCAGAAATAATGTAGTGCATTTAAAGAATAATCTCATAATTTGGGGGAGGGGGAGTGGCACTACCTGAAAAATTTGAACATCCCTCCTTATAGATCCATCTAACCAAGGTCATCTAGTCAAGGACAAGTAGAAGATTCCTTTTATATTCAGAGTTTCAGAGCACCAAATGCCTCTGAAGCCAGGACAGTCAAGTACACGTGACTCCTGGCAAGTGAAATTTCAATAGCATGTACTGTGCTATGGCTTAATTGACTTCCTGCTGGGATTTGATTCTGGCAAAGGGGCAAGAAATAGTTCTGGTCTCTTCCTTGGTTTGCATGACATACATGTAAGGAGACATGCAGGACAGTAATGCTGCTTGAGTAGAGAGGGGGTTAAACCTGTATGTCTACAGGTTTTGATGCTGTAGATTTATAGTTTCAGTAAAAATGCCCTCAGCTCACGCATTTACTTGTTTGTCTTAAATTATTTCAGTGAGATAAATAGTAGTGCTATTATAGCATCTGCTAGGAGTGGGGAGCATTTTAAGCTTTGTGTATGTTCTGTGGGAGTCAGACTGCCTAGAATGTGGCTTGAACTTACTCAGATACGTTGACTTCTTTGTTATTTGGGAAAGCTCTTTCAAGTGAGGATTTTTCAAGCTGAACACTTAACATGCTGTATCTCCCTCTAGTTGCTGAAGTATGCTAAAGTAATAAATGGGCTGTTCTCTATTGAGGAGCTAAAATGCAGCAAAGCCTCTGCTTTTAGATCCAGAGATCCCAGAATCTTCCCTGGCACTACATTTCAAAGAGAGCATTTTTACGAAAGCCAGTGTTATATAGAAAAATAAAATAGCAACTGTTGAAGTGATTAGAAGCTGATGCTTCTGTTTCAAAAGTCATTGGAAACAGAGGGAAAAGGATGCCCATGAAGTCAAGAGTCAAGAATGGGAGTTACCGTCATAGTGTGGCATGTTTTTGTCTTGCAAATATTGCTGGCTTTAAGAAATCACGTCTCTTCTTCCAAACTACAGTTAAAAGAATAATAATACAGAAAGTGTCTTTAATGTGACTAATAGTGGTTTTTCTCTCAGACTAGATTATTTTCCCACCTTAAATGCCTTTAGTTGATATACATTGTAAGGAACATGTTTCAAAGGTTGTTTTAGAGTGTGCTGAGAGAACAATGGAGATATTCTGTATGAAGTGAATCTGTTGTTATTATGTTTCTCTAGAAGATGCATGCAGGTGAGTGATGTCCCATAAAGCTTTAGTTGTGAATGTCAGGTTTAGCAGACAGTGCAGTGAACTGCAGCATAACTGGTCACAGGCAGCTGCTAAAGTTTGTACTGACATTTTTCTAAGGGCTTCAGAAATTTTTACAAATTAATACATAGGCTTGCTTTACTTGAAGCTGAGAAGCTCTGCTCTTTCCTAGTTTATTCAGTGATATCCTTATGGAAAAGGATACCTCTGACCACTTACAGCAAAAAGGGAGTGGGGACCAGTGACTATTTAAAATTGTCACACTGATCAATCTCAGGAGTTTGTTAGGAATACATTAAGCAAAAATTAACATGAGATAACGGCTCTCATTTCAAAGCTAGAGAGAGCAGCTGCATAAAAGGTACAGGACAATTAGAGGTTGTGTTTTCATTTTTCTCTTTGCATAGATATATCATGTTTTACACGATTTATACTTTAAAACCCATTGCTTCCTATCAGACCAAAGCTGTGACAGCTTTTTAGTTGCTGAGCCATTGAACTCCTCTTCTTGGTACATCAAAGCATTAGAATTGCTTAAGTTAAAACAGAAGTCATTCTCTTCTGGGTGCTCTGGTCTAAAAATAGAAGTATTGACAGGGTCGGGACCAATGGGACTGTTACGGGTTTTGAGCTAATTTATGTAATAAATTCATGAAGACCAAACTGTAACAGAATTCTGAAACAAACATTTATGTTTATAACAAGACCATCAAAAGCTATGAGGAGTCATTTCCCATTGAATGATGGGGAGAAATAGAAACCATACTAAGCATTGCACATTACAGTTTATTAAAGCTCTCTCTGCTACAGCCTGTGAGGGTTGAGATAGAGTCAATGGGGGTTGTTTGGTTCTGGGAGAATGGAAGGAAGGTGACTTCAAACTGCAGGAGCAGATTAGTAATATTGTCATTGCCAAGATACTGGACTAGGTCAGATGCATTCTTTCTTGTAAGATGAGGAGCTTTGCTGGATTGGGAGTGCTAGCTGTCAATAAAATAGGATGGTCAGGGAAGTTGAAATTTAATCCTAAATCAAAATCTGCATCTTGGCCAAGAATAGTATTAGTCAGTTTGCATACTTTGGCCTTGTAAGTTAGAAATACATTTTAGATGCAAGGGATGGTATTGGCAAAAATTTTATGTTGTGCCTCTACTGTCCTAAACATGACCATAATTTTATTTCCATGCTCACTAGAGGATGAAATTCAGTGACAGCAAACTACTGAAATGCACTGACAATTTGCCAGCATATCTGGAAGCTGAGGCTTCTGTGATATTTACACTTGTATCAGGATCTATTTTGTAGCAACGTGTGCACAGAGTTGAAATATTTTTGTACCTTTTTTGGTAGATGAACAGAACTATAGGTTGTGCTTAGGTCACTGGCAAAAGCAAACTCACAGCCACCAAGGTTTGTATTTTCCTGGCCATTACTCAGAGATGGCTACAGCTGAATCCTGCTTCTGAGATGTTTTAGCATGAAACACTTCTGAGGGTTTGACTGTTTAAATCAACACAACAGGATGCCTGAAATGCTCATGATCTAATAATGTCTATGATATTTTTACTTTGACTTTCTGTCCAAAGAAGAGCTATTTATAGTAGGGTAATAATGTCATTTAATTAAGCATGTATTTGGTGTGCTATTACACTGACATACTGTAAATGCCTTAAAAGGTTAGTTGGCAAATTTTTTTCTTTAGTGCAAAGAAAAGACCAGTTGTCTTTTAAACCAGTGTGCTACTGTTTGAAAAGGTTAAGGTTTCACCTTGCAGTCCACATTGCACCTTAGTGTCAGTGTGCTTCTGGCCCATAAATCATGACTTGGAGCCACTGATCATCCAGAGAGACAAAATTTGAAAGTGATTTCTGAGTATGTAGTGTACATTCGGTGCAGAGATACATACCAAAAAGTCACTTGCTGTCAGCTGCAGCAGTTTTACACTAACAGTGCCACTCCTAGGCCTTTTTCTCCCTGCATTTTTCTGTTAACATCTTCTGCATTCAGAGTAAGTAGACTTATGCAGTCTGGAGGGATAAAAATATGTCCAGAGCAAGTTGCAAGTATAGACCATCTTGCAAAGAAATATGGCTTAGATAATGGCTGTAAGCTGAGGGTCAGTTCTTGGTGCTGTGACCTGCTGAGCCTGTGCTTCTGTTTTTACTTAATAACTGCAATAAGGATTTTTTGTCTTTAAAAAGAAAAGAAAAAAGAAAAAACACACACCAAAGTGCTTTGAGATCTGTAGTTTCCAACTTGCAGGTATATCAGTTGATGTACACACTTCTGATCTGAGGCTCAACAGTGACCAGTCTTGTCTTTCTTAGGTCCTCCAGCTCCACCTCAAGATGTTACTGTACGGGCTGGGTCTACCCCAGCAACCATACAGGTGTCCTGGAAACCACCAACTCTGACAGCAACAGGGACCTCCCATGGCGCCAATGTCACAGGCTATGGTGTTTATGTGAAAGGTCAACGGGTGAGTTCTCCTCCAGCGTTAATGTAACCATCTAAATTAGGTGAATTTCAACAAACAGGTAAAGGCAACAATAAACATTTCACAGCACTTGAATGTGTGCAAGGTTTTCTCAGTTTTCAGTAGAACCTGCTCTTTTGTTTGTTTATAAGGTGTTCTTGAGCTACCTTTCTATAAGCACTTAAGCTTTTGGACAAATGGAATGATAAGGATGAAAGACAACTGGTGCTAATTGGTGTGGAACTCTAATGTGGGCTCTTGCAGCCCACTGTGTTGACAATAATTCACTCCATGTTCAGATTTCAAAGGTTGAACTTTAGTGGGGTTGAGGGATGGGAAATAGATGTCTTCATGCTTATAAGTTGTTTGTGTACTCAGGTGGCGGAGGTGGTCTTCCCAACAGCAGAGAACACAATGGTGGAGCTAATGAGTCTAAGGAGTCTGGAAGCAAAGGAAGTTACAGTTCGAACGCTCTCTGCACAAGGGGAATCAGTGGACTCTTCTGTTGCTGCCATTCCATGTGACCTACTGGTGCCTCCAACCCCTCACCCCAGAACTGCTCCCAAATCTAAGCCATTAGCAAGTGCCGGAGCCCCAGAAACCAAAGAAGAACATTTAGGTCCGCATTTAAAAATGGATGAGTCATGGGAGCAGACTCGTTCAGTATCCCCTGTTCATGTACACACGCTTGAGCCACCTGCTCCTAACTTTCACAGCCCACTTCAGGGGAGGAGGTCTCCATCGCCTAACCGAATACTCCCTCAACCTCAAGGCACACCTGTCCCAAATACTGTTGCAAAAGCCATGGCAAGAGAAGCTGCACAACGAGTTGCAGAAAGCAGCAGGGTAAAGACAGACTTTTTCTTAAGGCTTCTTTGGGCTGGCTTTATTCATTGTGGCACTTTGCTTCAAGGATATTTTTTTTCATCGTATGCTTTAAGGAGCAGCTAATCGTTCTTAAATACCTGAAGATCCATAGTTTAAGAAGCAGCAGTGTGGTAAAATTCTGTGCCATTTTCCACAAATATGCTTGTAACCATAAAGAGCATTGATCAGCCTTTGATCAGCATAGAAATCCTATAACATCACTAGAAATGTTGTCTCCAAAAATGCAGAGCCTTACTTCTGAAAAAAAAAAAAAAATATATCAGTAATCATCAAAGTTTGTGCTTGGATCCTGCAGGAGTCAAAAGGGAGCCTTGTGCCTATGTGAGAAGAGTCAACCAAGTACCTCAAGTACTTTGAAAGAGATCAAAACAAGAAATGACAGTTTAAAAATGGGTCCAGAAATAGGCAGACAGACAAAAAGTCTTGGACAGACTTACTGTGAGAGCTAATCTTTTTTGACAGTTTACACAATGAGGGCAGAGTCTCATTTTGATAAGGGAATCTAACTAGCAGTCAGATAAGAAACATGTTTGTGTTCTAAAACCGTCTGCTTTTTCAAAATAGCAAATAACAGTTTAGATGCACGTAAAGCACTATTTTGTATGCTGTCATGGATATACAGGCAATTTTACATACTTGCCCTTCAAGAGTGCCCAGTGCTACATCTTCCACAGATATTTACAACAGCTTCCACATAGCTGCCATGTAAAAGCTTTTCATTGCAGCTCCTTTTGTAGTTGCTAGAAGCATTACTGCCCAAAAGAGACTCCCTTGTTTTGAGACCATTACGACCCATGGCTGCTGTAGGGACTCAGATATTTGCAGTTAATTTAAATCCTGTATTTGAGGCACTTGGGTCAGTATAGCTGATGTGCATGCATCCTGACAACATGCTCTGGTTTTCCTACCCCAGCATACAATGTTTAAATACTCTCAGTGCCCTGGGCAGTTACTTTCTCATCACAAGCTGCTCACAACTGGATATTACTTGTTTTCAAGATCTGGTGTCACTTTTTTCGTACATTCTTTTGGTCCTTCATCTGGCAGAGTTGTTACGTCCGGTCTTTGGTCTCCCATCATATCTCCAAAATAACTCCATAAACTTTGGTAGTTCATACCTGTCTTAACAGCCCCAACTTATTGACTGCCCCTGTTTTGGGACAGAATGGAGCCAGAATAATTCTGGATCGATAAGGTCTGCTAAAAATATATATATGCATCTATACATTTTTTCCCTTTGTTTATAAATAAAGCAAACTGGAATAAATGTAGTAGAGGGAGAAAAGGCAATTAGTTTCTTTGGTAATCTGTGGTGAAAGTTGATATAGCAACCATATAGGGAAAGAGAATCAAAATACTCAGGTTTTGAAAATTGCTGATTTAACATGTACTGAGCCATGTTTAATTAAGTTAATTTTTGTGATGCTTGAAATGTTTAATTCAGAGATCTAGACAGAAATTTACAGATGGATTCACTCTAAATCAGATTGTTCTAATATTTGTCATGGTTAGTCCCCAGTACTAGAAATTGTTCTCTTGCAGTAGGCTGCTGCAGAAGAAGCTATGTGTCGTCTTTCTGCCCTTTGTCCAGCCTGTTAGATGGCTGATGGTTACTGTTGTGAGAGTAAGCAGCAGGGTTCAGTAGCTGAGGGTAAGAGTCACCTCAGAGCAGAGGAAGAGCATGATATCTCATTCTGTAGCTTTTTTTTTCTACTGAGGTTAAAAAATGCTGTAGTGGCTAGGTCATCCACTAACCATCTGCCAAGGAGAAAGTAGTGTCTTTGTTAGCAGCCTCTGACTGTAGAATACTGAGAATTTTGACCTAAGTGGTACTTAGGGAAGAAAAATAGGAGCTGAGTTGATGGTCACATAAAAGCATATCGTTTTTTATGAACGAGAGTAATATGACGAGCAAAAAATTCTTGATAAGTTAAAAGGTTACAGTCGGGGAAACTAACATTGCTTTAAACCATGAGTATATTTAATGTTTTGTTCTTGTCTTATATTTGCTATTTCTTCCATTGGTTGCAGGAACAAGCCTGCTTCACAGTTTTCCATTTTTTGTTGCTTTTCTAGATGGAGAGGAGGAGTATTTTTAGCGAAAGGAGTAATGCAGCCCAGTATGCTAACTCAGATGATGAAGAAGACGGCTATGATTCTCCTAATGTCAAAAGAAGAGGGGCTTCAGTTGATGATTTCCTGAAAGGGTCAGAACTTGGAAAGCAAGTGAGTAGCCTGGTCTTGTTGTGTCAGGTGTCCAACATGAAACAAGTGTTTTATGAAGCTCAGCAGGTTATCAAGGTCACCATCTGATTATTGTAGCCATGTTGGTAAACTATACAGACAAGCAGCTGAATTGTGGGGAAGTAGGTGAATGTCCTGTTACTGGAGCGTAACACTGCCGAATTGTAACCGAATGCTTGGCTGTAGATACACATCTTCGATATTTATCCCATGCAGCAGTCTTAAGCACTGGAAACTGAGAAAACTGAAGATGAAAAAATTGAAATGGAAAATGTGATTGGAATGTCGTGTTTGGGCTCTGGGCTTTTTCTATATGATGTCTTGCTACTGCATGTGAAAACATGCTGTGAAAAAAGGGGAAGGGGGAAGGATTTTTGTGTTCCATAAAAGCCATAACCTGTAATCTTAATTAGCAGAAAACCAACACCATATATACTTGGCCTGCTGTAATTAACAGAAAGATGTCGCCAGAAGAATTTTGCACATCTGCACAGCTTTTGGTCTGATCCCACTGCAAACAAATGTAAAGTAATATACATCTCTCTTGAAAGTAATGTAACAAATTCTGGCAAAGAGGTATTTTCTGTCTTAGCGTGGTCAAATTGTTAGCCAAATATCTGACCTCCCATGTTGAAGAGTCCAAGCCATGGCATTCTTTCTCATACCAGTTCTGAGACTTTCTAAAATTTTAGTTTTGTTTGTTATAGAATTTCAAGCATTTATAAATGTATATACATTGCTCCAGATTTCCAGTGTTGTAATATTCATAATTGGTTCCATATTCACATACAGTGGTTCCCAATTTTAGAGTACAGGTAATCATGCTGGGCTTACAAAATGTGCTTGTGGGAGAGATGCATCTGTGCCTCTGTATACAAATAAAATTATTCTGGACACAGGGAGACCAAGATTTTCTAATAGGACCAGTCATCTTATTAAGAAGGCCCAGTGTAAAAAGTTTAGTGTTTATAAGAGACCATATATTGATTCTTCAAATATTTTACTGCAATCTGACAGTAGAACATAGACATACGTTTTCCTCTTCCAAGTAGTTGGAAACTTACAGGAACTTGAAATATTTGGACTTGTTTAAAAAGACAATTAAGGTTTTATCCAATCTATTCCTACAGTGTTTAAGAGAATGAAAGCTTCAAATTCCATCAGCTAGCTACATCATACAATGATGGTAACATCCTGCAAGAATTAAATACTGATCACTTTTAAATTGCAATGTGATGTAACAAACAGCTGTGAAGAACAGATGATATGTGTGTTATCCTGGAGCTTTTACAATTTGGTTAGCAAGTCCACTGATGTACGAAGGACCTCTATAAATCAAGGGAATTTAGTCAAGACTGAAACTAGATTTGGTGCCCTGAATGCAAACATCGGTTTTTGTATCACCTATAGGATTAAGATTGGATTTCTTGAATTGGGAGCACAAATGGGCAAAAAGCCTTGTATGATCTCTCCACTGGAGCAGAGCAGCAAGCCACATGATGTAATTTATATGCGGTTATTAGTCTGATATTCAAACCTAGGAAATAATCTAGTCCTCATTGGTGTTACACAAGGATTTTTCAGCTTTACAGTCAGTAAAGGTTTTTCTTTCTCACTCTGTCGATTAGCCTCACTATTGCCATGGTGAAGAGTACCATACAGAAAGCAGCAGAGGATCTGACTTGTCTGATATTATGGAAGAAGATGAGGAAGAGCTGTACTCCGAAATGCAGCTGGAGGATGGGGGAAGGCGCAGAGTCAGTGTGACTTCACACAATGCACTTAAGGTAAATTTGCCTGCAGAGAAACCTTAGGAGTACCTCCATGTTTTGATTCTTCCTTTAAATCATTTCTTTTTGTCAATTAATGGATTTGCAGACCATTGAAAATCTCTGTTGTATAGACCTAGAACCGGGGTGAACCCTGTTTATGATGTCAAGGCCACTTTAATACATTTATTCCTTTTTTTTTTTTTTTTTTTTTGCATTATTCTGTAATTCTGTAGCTCATCTTTTCACTAATTGACTCTTTTCCCGTATGTAATTTTTGAAGTTGCAATTTCTGTTCTATATCTGGGGACCTTTCCCATCTCGATACGACAATATACTACATGTGCTTCTAAGCAAGGAGATTCATGTAAGCATACATACATATAGAAGAAAAACAACTTAGTTTTTCCATGTCTGAGTAATTTGTCCCTTTTTCCAGTGCTGGTCCCATCTCTTCCACAGATTTTAAAGCATGCTTGTAAAAAAGGGAGTTGGGTTAGCTTTGTTTGATAAATAAGTTATCAGAAATCCTTGTGCTCTGATTATTAAGGAATCACCAGAGACAGCAGGAAATGCCTATCAGAAATATTGCTTTAACACTGCACAGAAATATTAATTGCGAAAGACAACTTTAGTATAACAATTGAGAGTATATACGTAGAGTGTTGAACCTACCTGTTACAGAACATGTATTTCTGAGAGTATATTTGTACATGTAAATTGTATTTGCTTTTTATGTGTCTAGCAATTATGCTAAATTGTGTTTTTCTTAGAAAGCTGAATAACTTGAATGATAGGGAAACTCACAGGTTGATTTTTTTCTTCCAATATGCTGTTCTTTAAAAAACCAGTATTATTATTTTTCTCATGCATACAAGAATTTTAACCATTCTTGTAACTGTTTTTATGTACTATAAGTTCAATCCTTTTATTCTGATACTATCTGGAATGAGACAGGTACTTTTTCAAAAGAAACGATAATCAGGTTTTCTATTATTCTGCTAACATAAAGGTTGAAGCCAAAATCCTTCTGCATGCTGCTTCTGTCCCTTTCCTCTAGGAAAAAGTCAATTATGGCTAGACTGTTCATGTTCTTTCTGCATCAGAAAGTATTTTTACTTACTGGTTTTAAATTAATATTGCCAGTGTTAATATTTCAAAAGAAAGATCCAGACCCTTAATTGGTGTGGTAAATCATTTTATACTTGTTAAAGTCTGCAGGCATACTTCTCTTGATGCAGTAGTGTATAATGAAGGGTACAGTTGGTTGACTCATTCTGCAGAAGTAGCATTCAGTATATGAGTACTTCCTGGAGAAGGGACTCCTGGATGTCTGAGTCTATTTGGAGAATATGGCCCACCATGCTGATAAGTTTTCTGATATAAAATGCAGATCAGACTCTACTCCAGAAATGCTTGTTAATTTTCCCCTTTTGCTAGATCCAGTTTCACTTTGCAATATCAGTAATTAACAAAACAATGAAAAACATGCTTACTGAATTTTCCATAATGTAATCAGATTCCTTTTCCTCTTGTAATCTGAAAGTATGCCAACCATGGCCTTGCAGCTGTAATTGAGCATTCTCTCCTGAGTTAATACATGCCCCCAAGTAACAAGAAAACATTTTGCATGCAGATACATATTTGCTTTATTGGGAGATTATTATTCCCTCCAGTCATTCCCTAAAACAAAGGCTGATGTGGGTGATCAAGGGAAGGTTCGACTCACTTACCTGTTCTGAGCATTCTGAAATGTGGGATATTTGAGCTCAAATCAAAACTATCCTTGTTCATATTTATTGACTTTTTTCTACTTTTATGGCAGCGTGTCTCAAAAGTTTTGTAAGTGTGATACACATTTTAAAAAGAATGAAAATAGGTGAAACAAAGTCATAAAGTAACTTAGTTCTTAATGCCTAGAAGGGGAAGATACCCAAACCCCAGTTAAGTTGAACATGCTCAGAGAGAGGGGTATTGATGAAGTCTCCAAGATGATCCTGTCATCATTTATGGGTGCTGTTGTGTCCAGAGACCTGCCTGATCTGGGCAGTGAGTAAAGTACAAGGAGAGGTGATCTCCATGATGTAGAATCTATAAACCATGTCAGTCAAAAACAACACCTCCTGCATCATTATTCTTTTGTATCTTCTGAGTCCAACAAAGACTGCATAGGATTCTTTTGTCACACCAACAATTGTTTTGTGTAATTGTAATAGAAAAATTAAAAAATGTATCTATCATGTTCAGAATATTTGTTTTATCCAGGCTGGGATATTTTTTACCTACTTTTGGTATAAACAGAGACTTTTACTTCTGTTAACAGGCCAATGCTCAAATATTGGTTTTATCAAGCAGGTATGAGATTATGATGAGAGATTTGATGACAGTGCAGACCAAATGACATCAGAGAGCAACCTGCTTCTCAGGGTTCTTTCCATGGAAGCCAAGCTTTAAAAATGGTGCAGTTTAACTGTTTTACAAAGGAAGCTGGAACTCCTTTAATGGTGTCTGCAGAGTAGCTCTCCTCTGGCAGGAGATGAAGGAGTATTTGCTACGTATAGGATGCTTTAACAGATGCAAAGCAAGAAAGCTTGCTAGAACAGAAATTTCATTTTCAGATACGGGTTCTAGTTACAAAGAAACACTAAATAGAAATTTGGCATGGGGCAAGGGACATACTAAGCATTAGTGCTGTGTTTTAGTGCCATTCTCATTTACCATGCTGGAACCTGTATGCAGCTTTTATTGCTTTGTTTTAAATGCATGGGTTTATTCTTGTTCAGAGCATCACTCAGTTGTTTGTACTGACCTCTCATGTTGTATCTGACACCCAGCAACTTCTTAATCATGTCCTTATTTTTCACAGATTCTCATTCAAAGCATGACATCCTTTTCACTAAATGAGCTGCATGTCTTATGTTTGCCATTTCTCTAAAACTAATTCTGTCTTTATTTTTCTTTTCTTCTCCCTTTTCCCTCCCATTTTATTTTTGTCACACACTATTTGTTCCCTGTCTGGTTTTTAACATTACATAATCTTAAGGAGTGCGATAAGAATAAGACCACTGAAGCCACTTTTTTGGAACAGCCTGACTTTTCACAGCAGATACATCACAGTAAAAAGCTTTTCAGTATTCCAGAAGTAGCTGAAGAGGATGGTGAATACTCTGAACTGCTGTACAAGCAGGGTTTAGGTATGCCCTATAAAAAGAATCCCACTATAGCTAGAGACTCTAGACCACCTAGGCCCTACAATCAAGACCAGCAGCACAACTTCTGGTACCCAGCCAAGCACAGAATTTCAGGCATGGAGGATTTTGCTGCAGACGACAAAGGATGTAAATATAGCCGATCCTTATCGAGAAGCCCAGACAGTGGACTAGACTGTGGAAGTGAAGAAGAAGAATCTCGTTTTAATTTCAGATATACTTGCGATTCAGTTTCTGCCAACGTTGCATCTAGCTGTTGTGCAGAGACTGCTAACTGTTCCTGTAGGAAAAGCATGAGGCCATTGCTTGCTCGCAGGAAAACTTTAACCAGACAAACCAGCATCGAAGAAGATTTTGGTGACCTGGCTCCTTCCTTTGTAGACCTCAGGAGTGAGCAGGTCAAGCCCAGTTATGAGAAAAAGTATGAGACTCAGAAATGTAGTAAAACAGATCATTTATCTAATGAAGATGTTCAGGGAGGCTGGAAGACCGACTTAAAAATGGCTGACTCTAGGGCAGCTGGTCTACTTGCAAAGCCATCCCACAGAGATGCAGAAGACTCTCTGGTGTGTGAAATAAATCTTCCTTCTAACATCTGCTTGCCAAATCAGTCTGTTTTCTTTAGTTCGTTCTTTTTTGTTCTTTCTTTCCCCCCCCCCCCCCCAAATTAATTTTTAGAGTCCATCGTTTGGACTTATCTGCTACATTTTCCCCTTTTTATTTTAATCTCCCCATTCATTTTTGTATCTTATTCTGCATTTTCCTTTACAGTCCTCTTTTGTATCATGCTGAAATCAGTTTAATTTGCTTTACAATGTTTTTCCCACAGAATAAATTACAATAATGGCTGCTTTTATTAAAGGACAACTGAATCTAAATTTTAATTAAGGGTTAGCTGAACTATAATTTTTCCAAAAGATTGTTTTTATTTATTTCGCCCATCTAAATGTTGCATTTTAAAAAAAGCTGCATTTTAAATGGAAAACTATTTCATCAATATTTTTTTAAATTATTACTATTAATGTCAAAGAATTCATTTCATCACATTGTTTTTATTCACCTCATTCCCAGAATTTTCAGGATATGCTCTTTATCATGAAACATCTCCGGACAAGAATCAAGATTCTCCCTCAGTGTGACAGTGACCCAGATTTATGGAGTCACAGGTTTCATCATATTTCCATTTTCTACCTTATCTTTGCACTGTCACTACTTTGCCTTCCTTTTTAGACCATCTCTTCTTGCCTTTGAAGTTGCAGACTGCATCTCTGCATGAGAATGCAGGCAAAGAGCTTCTTCCAAATAGAGAGGCCAGGGTCATTCCATATCTTTCGAGGATGCCTCTGCGTGATCTCGCCTATTTGCGTTTCTGTCCATTAATCTGTAGCAGAGTCTCCACGCTTTGATAGATGCATCCGTAGGCATCCCTGCTCCCTAAAGACCAAAGCAAGTTCTTTACCCTCTCAGTCTGCAACAGTCCAGAGTGGAAACCTCAAATCTAATGTGTTTCATGTAAGAGTAGTAATGAGCTGCCTGCTCTTCTAGCCTAGCAGTTTATGCTGAAAGGATCCTTAAAAATTTTTCCCATTAAAATTGGTGCCCAAGCTGTACTAATCTCAATGACTGCATGGTGAACTCTGGAAAGCATTAAAATAGTACTATTTGGTTACTAGAATCGCAATATTTTCTGCAGGGGTAGTGAACAGAAAGAGACAGCTGTGATGTGAGCCGAAGTGTGTCTACATTCCCTTCTACATATTTCATTGACTTTTAAAAGGCTTTAACAACCAAAGGCCATTATAGAAAAACAGTGTGCTCAAAGAGAGGAGGACGTACACTTGTTCACATGCTGCAAGCTGGACAGAGCTGCATAGCTGAATATGAAAAAGGCTCGCCTTTTTGGTACAGTCAAATTTCCACAGCTCTCATGACTGGTTATACTGCTCTTCAGCAGGTTATCGCATCATCTTAACAGCAACAACAAAGGCAAAAGAATATTTCCAAAATTATTCTTTTCTTTTCTTTTTGTTCTGATGTGTGGCTGCTGGTTACAAAACTCTGCCATAAATCAGGGAACCATTTTTTCTTTTGCAGGTTTGCCAGGCAACAGTATTTACTTTTCAGCTAACCTTTCAGTTAAAAACTAAGTTTAGTTGCCTTTAGAGCTTATGCTTCCAAATGTGATTGACCTGATTAATGTGCAACCATATAACCATAATGTTATCATGCATGTAACTTACAAACCTGTTTTTTCTGTTGTTGTTTTTTAGCTTTTAGGTAATCCATCTGCAGGACGGCCTGAAAGGGCGGAGCATGCAGGGCGAAGGTCTTCTCATGGCAGTGCAGTGCCACAAAGGTCTCGACCAATGTTGGTCCCTTCCATTGGTTAGTTGGACAGATTGGTGCATTTCTGTTCTTTGCAGCCTCAGAGTTGGGAAGGTGGTCCTCAAAAAAGAAACAACAGACACTTGTCTTGAACCATGGTTACTCTTAGTTTAAATGAGGTGAAATGGAGCTGAGAACATCTCCTTCTAAATATGAGTCTCACAGGGGGCAGAATCAGTAGTCATTGACATCACTGGAAATCTTTTCATTGAATTTAGTGGATATTGGAGCTTTTCTAAGGTTGTTTAAGCTTAGATACTCTTAGAACTTACCTGAGAAGAAAATTGCAGGCAGGCTACTATATAATCAGTAAAATAAACGTACCCATTCAGCCATTCATTCAGCCATCCATCTTTCCATTCATCAGCCATCACTTTGCATTCACTTTCCATTTTCTTGACTACTTTTTGGAATTTAGCAGGAAAAATGGAAGCTGTTACATGTAACAAGTTAGTAGAACTTGCATATATTTACTAGATTTGATCCTTCTTACAGAATCATCCCTATTCTGGTTTACTTACGACTTAAACTATATGCTGGTGTATACCAGAAAATCCAAAAAGTAGTGCAGAAAAGATAATGGAATCAAGACACTATGGAAAAATACCTATCTGTTAAAACATACACTCTATACTGACAGGAAACACATGGAAAACAAATGCAGAAAAGGTTCTGTGGGCTATTAGCAGAACTTTACTCCATAAGGACGTAAAGTTAGTCCGGTTCCTGTCCCTCACTTGGACTTCTAATTTGTGAACGCTCTAGGCATTGTCAGGAGGATAAGGAAGTAGTGTCAGGCAATTCTCACCTGACATCTGTATGAATGAGAGATGTCACAAATGGGGATTATCAGAAGGAAAGAGACTGATCATTAAGGAATACGTTTATTTTTAAATATTAAAGATTTTTCCCTTTTCATAGAATCACACTAAAATTCCTGGACTGTAAATTAAAAGCATAATCCACCCAGTGGGCACAAATTATTTTGCTATTTAGTAGATAATTATTATTATTGAAACCATAGATCAGGAAACACGCACAGCTGTAATGCATGAAACTTTCTTAGTGTCTTCAGTATAGCATGACTGGGCAGAGGCTGATTCTCGTCTCACATCCTGGTGTGAACCAGGATAATCTTCACAGGTGTCCATGGAATTATACTGGTATGAAAATGGGAGGTGGGGGTGGGGGGAATCAGCTCCAGGGAGGCTCTTGTGCTTCCATTGGAAGGGTTATTGTTAGCTGAACCAAATAGCTTTCTGTGGTGGTTTGTGCTCGGCTGGAGGTCAGGTGCCCACCACGCTGTTCTGTAACTCCCCTCCTCAGCAGCACAAGATGGGGAAAAAATAAGATGAAAAAAAAATACACTTTTGGATGCTGGTGTGAAGACTGTTAGATTTTCATGTCCTTTTTCTCTGAAAGCAGCCTTTTTTTTCTCAGGAGTAAAGATTTCCGGTTTATGTTTGGACTAGTTAAAGCAAGTTTTGTATCTAAGTTCTTTCTTTTATATTGTCTGCTAGAACATTTTTTTTAATTAATAGTGAGAGAGTAGACAGGTTTGTTTGAATTAATCCTTTGGGTTTCCTTTTAGTTTTAATTTTAATTAAAAAATAAGGAAAGTGATTACATTTATCAGAGCTCGCTTTCTGTCAACGAAGTTTGAACATGGTAACCGCTAAGTGATGACTTCGCTGGTTGGTAGTTCAGTAGCAACAGCTTAGGAATCAGATAAAGAAATTAATTTCTGATAGTCAATCTGTACTCAAACAGATAATTAACTAGAAAATAAGATCTTCAGGTTTTATTTCTTCCAGTGTTACTTAAAGAATCATTTAGTGTGTGTTGTGTTATGTGCAATCCACACAAATGCTCTTTGGGGAAGTTCCATTAGGAATAAATTACAATATTGTCTAATACTGGTAACAAGCAAACTACTGAGCGTTATGTACAGTACCTTAAAAAAAATTGTAAAAAAAATGCTGTGAAGCTGTTGGAAGGCCCTTAGGTTTAGAGTTCAAGAGACCTAATTTCTGACTAAAAGACTAGCGATTAAAATTGCTGAAAGATATGTATGGAATATTTCTTGCTTTCAGCATCATACTATACTAAATCACTGTGAGGGTAAGTGAAGCAAATATAAACACTTAATAAAACTCTGCACAAAAGTTGCTTCCTGTAAGCCTGCTGGGAAAAAAAAAAAATCTAGAAGATATGAAATGTACCAAGAGTTCAGAAATGTATCAAGAGTGTCATTTTTGAAGATGGGAACTATTCTAGCTGTGTCATTATAAAGTGAAAAGCAGAGTAAAATAAAAGGAAAGAAGGTAAATATGATTGAGCCAAAGTATAGACTGCTTAAATACATGAAACTGTTGTTGGCCTCAGCATATATCTCAAAAATGTGGATTCCAAATGTCTTGGCAGCAGCTTAGTCCTTAACGTGTGTGCCTGGAGTTTTTGGTGAGTTATTCAGCTAAAGGGTCGCTTTAGTGATACAAAGTTCTAAAGGCAGCTCTGGGAGGTTAAATCAGTGGGAAAGACCTTCAAAATTGTAATGTTCTTAGGATTCCAGTGATAAAAACTTTCTCAAAATGTTCCAGAATTTAAATTCTTTGAGGTATTTTCTCCATTAAGCTATAAATACTTTAGATTAGAATCTTCTTGCAGGTAGGACTTAAGTAAATGAATTAATTTTTGTTTTTAGGTTGATACTTTAGAAGGTGAAACACAGTTTACAGTGCACTTGACCTTGCAGATCTGGCAGGTAGGATTGTTTAAACCTCATAATAAAAGATGATTCCTATCCAAAGATCTAACAAACAATATTTACGCTGTATGAATTCTAAAAAGCACACAAATACTCCTTTCAAAAAAAGCCCCTTTAAAAAAAAGGAGGTACGTGTTTCTGTGATTTCTCTGCTGAAGAAGGATTTCTAGAGGCTGAGACATCTGGCTCAAGTTGTGCAGTGTTTAGCCTTCCTACTATGGGCAAGTCAGAAAAAGAGGTAGGCAGAGCCTGCCCGCAGGAGCCTCCTCAAAGGCAGCTATACAATATGTTTTAATAGATCGTTCCCTTTTTCTCCATAGAAATTACAATGGACAGTAACAGTGAAGGCGGTCAGTCTCGGTCAGGTAGTGAGGGAAATATTTCACCTGTAAAAGAAGAAGCTTATTATCGCAGCATTGGTGGACACAAGAAATGGCCTCAGCAGCGTACCATGGCCTCTGAATATAGATACGGTATGCCGAACATTATTCATCCTTTGTGACAGACACATTTTAGAGCTACGTGTTAACAAGTGCGGTTTCTGTATGACAGCATTGCATGCAATGCAGAATGCCAGGGGAGCTGGCTCTTTAGTCCTGTCTGCTCTCAGGTAAGTTCCTCCGGCTCAGCTGTAAGGTACCAACAGCCCTTAGTCCTCTGTCCTGGAACTGCTGTGCAGCCACCTTTCCATACTCAACTGAGTCCAAGCATACTGCATGGCATGAACCCGTGTGAAGCTGTCCTGCTACTAATGCCAGCCAGTATTTACTGTACTTCACACCTGAACAACCATTCATCTAAATGACCACATTTCCACTCGATTCATGTAGACTGGGCAGGGACAAACAGTAGCTGGTATATCACAGCCCAGCGCCCTGTAACAGGAAGCAGTTACCATTTGTTATCCTGATTTACAGCTTGGGCCAAATGAAGATTTGGGGTCTTCCCAGTGACCACACAGGACTTTGGCTGTGTCACCTGGTGAAGACAGAAATTATTCTTATTTTTAGGAGTAATTACAAACTTGTATTACATGAGTAAGGCAGTTATACCCATTACTGATAGTATTTCTTGCTTCATCAATATAGAAATCATTACATGATCAACAGCTCAGTTTTCATAGTTCATAACACAGTAGATTGAAGTGTCTAATACTTAACCTGTGAAAGCAGCCCAGGCCGTATATAGAGCTAAGAAACACATTAGGGTTTTGTTCATACCTGAAGTGAAAAAAAAGGAGCCCTGAAAGTTTAATTTACCTGAAAGGTAAATCCTAATTTAATGCTGAGTTTCAAAGCAAACGTATGTGACTGACTGACAGCCAGCTCATCAGCTTGTGTATATTGCTGTATATCTAGTCAATCCAGTGCAGCTGTGGTTGCAATTACACATCGGTTGGGAATCTGGCTGGCTGCATCCAAAGACTTAAGATTTTACATACACAGTTACATGTGTGTGTATATGTATGACATACCTCTGTACCTCTTGAAAGAGTAAGATAAGTGGCTAATGAGCTAATCAAGAGATTATTTGATTTCTGGTTCATTGAAGCAAATTGTGACTATTCTGAATTAGATAGTTGCAGGCCAGTGCTTTTAACAGAGATACATTTACCTGTAATTCATGCTTGCACCTAACCCCCACAAACTGCGGTTGGAATTGGATGCAAAAATCCCTATTGTTAATTTAAAAAACAAAACACCCCTTAACCCGCCTGTTTTACATTGGCTGGTGGGCCTGAGTATGAACCACAGAATGACTGCAACATGACTGTGCGAGGAGAACAGAGAACAGAACAGAGAAGAATCCCATCCTTTGTGTCCCATTGCTTTCTGTCCCACATGTGCCCTTCTCCTGCACTTCCTGTGCTTTGTGCCTGCCTAAAGCTTCTTGGCTGGAATTTTTCCCTCCCCTTTTGCTGTTCTGCATTTTTTTCTCTATTCACATTCTTTCTTGCGCTCTGGACCCAAGAGTTAGTAGCTGTTCCCCTAAAGCTGTGACCCTCTGAACATTTTTTCTGGGAGTTTAAAAATATCAAGTGTTGAATAAAATGCATCTGATGTAGAGGCAAAAAGAGGAATTTTATCTAAAATATTCCTTATTGAATGTTGAAACTATTACCCAAAATTGGAGTATTTAATTTGTAAGAGGTGATTACAGTAAACATTGTATTAATATGAAAATTGTTGGAAAAAAAATTTATATAGTTGAACTACATTTTCATCATAATTCATAACATCGCTTTCTCAATTTATTCATTGTGAAGGATCTTATAAAGTGAATGCTAAGTGTTGATTCAGCAAAGAACAAAAGTGCGTGACTCCCACTGAAGTTAGCGGGACTTGCGCAATAAGCTGAGTTTTTTAGAAGTGGCTTATGATTTTGAGGGCTTAATTTTTTGGGACTTAAGCTTTGTATGCCTTGAAGGAACTTAGTTTTGGGGAAAGCGCTGCCACATGCTCTTTCAAAACAAAATTAAAGGCCTTTAAAACCCATCAATCAAAACACTTATTGTTAGCAATTTTGGCTTAATTTTCTAATTCACTGAAGTCCATCCTTAAGTACGTTGTTGAATCATAGACTAAACCCATTCTCCAGGTAATTTCAAAAGTCTGAAAGATGTGTGAGACAAAATGTCAGTTCTTGTATTTTGTGTCCTAATGGATTTGGTACCCTGCAGTGGACAGACTTCAGTGCGGTGTCAAGTGTTGTGACACTCGTGGATGATCTTTCCTAGTGAGCTTATGGTTAAATGCAGTCATAGCTAACCATTTCTTCTCAATTTTAACACATCTTGTTAGTGTTTGGGTTGGTCAGGGGCACTGCTGGCTATGGTAACTGTTGACTGTGCTTAAACAAAATCATAGGCAGCGTAGCTCCGACCCTGGCATAACTGACACTACTGAAATAAATTTCTTCTTGCGGAGAGGAGAGGTTATGACCATGTTTTAAACCTGGTAATTAAGACATGGTGTGTCAACATGGCTGGGATGTGCTTTTCATGTGTCCATGAAGAGCAGAAGCAGCTGTGCTGGAAAACAGGTGGATCCAAAGCATGGTTATTTTTGCGGTAGTGATAAAGCCTATCAGACTCATCATTATGTCGCTCTTTAACATGCTTCCTTAATTGATGGCAAACCCTAGTAAACCTAACAGAATTTGCTTCGTTGTCCGAGCTGTATCCACATGTGTAAATGTCAGTGTGGTGTAGCAGATCAGCACCACACTCAGTGCATGCAGATTGTATACGCTTCTTTTTAAAAACCAGCAACTTGTTAATTAAAAAAACCAACACCAACGCCAAGCTTAATAGGACATGCATTAAGTTAATTGGGTTTTTTTCACTGAAATGCCAAACATTTTTCAGATATTAACTGGTATAGTTGAAAGATGAGGCCAGCTTGTATTACTGAATTGTTCTTTTCTGAATTTACTTTCATAGATGGCTATGGTGGTCATGACCATCTTTCTCCAGATATCTATGAAGAATCAGAAACAGATCCTGGCACAGAAGATATTTCTACTCGGATATTTGTTGCACTCTTTGACTACGATCCACTGACAATGTCCCCAAATCCAGATGCTGCAGAAGAAGAGCTGCCATTTAAAGAAGGACAGATCATTAAGGTGGGCTCTAAGAATAAAGGAGACAAAGGACCCGGTTTTACAAACAGGGTCTCTTTTGTTCTGTGTGGAGAAGGCTGCCTGTGTGACTGGAGTCCAAGACTTTTTTTCCTCTGGAGGTTCAGGCTGTAAATCTCACTGGCTCGGGAACCTAATACCTAGTGCTAACAGCTTAAAAATAAATAGGTAATGGGCAAAAATCTCAATAGTTAGGGCCAGACTCCATGAAAGATGTAGGTGCCAAGACCAGAATTGTGACTCTGAAGCCCCTGTGGCCATTGCCACAAACCCTGCAGGAAAAGCTGCTTCAGAGAGGATGTCTTCCCTGCAAAGATACTACACAAGTGCTTAGTGTTGTACCTTCGTACATACCAGAGCTGCTGGGTGTTTTTAAATGCTGAACACTCCTAGCAAGTATATGCTTAATATTGAAGTCTAGAAGTTAGGTATTTCTCTTCTAGAGTCATCTTTTTCTGAAACAGGAGACCATGCCCTTTTCTCACTGTTTGGTGTAAAATATACACCCTGCCTTTAGACAGGGTGCAGAAATTGGGCGTTTCATGTGACAGGGACAGCACTGGGCTCTGTCAAGGTCTCTAGCCAGCCCTCTTCTATCCCAGCTTGCCTCATTTTATGCTTTGTGCATCTGCGAAGCAAATTTTTTTGGTTTGCTGATCTGATTTTAAAAAGCTAGCAGATTTTTCTGTTGAGTCGGCAAATGTAAGCATCTCCTGCTGCAGCCTTGTATCTAACTGATCTGGTGCAAAATAAGCAGAAATGAGAGTGGCAGAAGGAACAGCTGCTGGTAGTCCAAGGGTAATTGAGATTCAAGTGTGTTGTAACACTGGCCATTTGAAAGAGAAAATTGTGACTTAGGCTATTAAAATACTGACTGCTTTCCAGTATGTTGGATCAGATCCTAATACACATGTCCATATCCTAAGTTGCTTTTATTTTTAAAGTTAAATACTTGGTTAGATATTTTGCTTACCTCCTTACATAAGTTTTATGCCAAAAATATGGAACTTATGTAAGAGCTTATTCTTTGCAAGAATGTTCATTTCACTCAGATATTTTAATTGTTTCTTAACAAATATGTACACATTTGGCACGGAACAGCCTAGAGACATCCCACTTATTCTCAGTGAAGTTTGTCACATACTGTCAGTGATGTTTGGTTTGTGTTTGAGACCATGGTGATTACTATGTGATCTGCTGCTTTGACTTTCTCATCAAATTGTTGTGAAGATGGATTAGTTTGCATTTTGAAAATACTTTTCATACATTACCTGAGCAAGCAGGATGGTGGAGGGTCAGTTCCAGCATGAGCTGTATGAAGTCTGTGCCATACATGTGTTACGGTCACATATGCTGTACTGTGTGAAGTAGCAGAGGTGCCAGGCGAGTCATGGATATATAGCCATTAAAACTGGAAAGCGTTCCTGCACTAGAAAGGTGAGGGAATTTACAGTCATTTTTAATGCGCTCAGATTTAAAGTGAAGGGACTGGTTTGGGGTTTTTTGTTTGTTTTTAAAGAAAAGAAAGAAAACAATTGATTTGAACCCAAATAAGGGACAGTCTGAACTCAGTCATCAGTTTTGCCTTAAGAACATCACTTTTGTTTAGTACAGTTCTTGTTCTAGGCCTCTGTATCATTAGTAGCCTTTATGAATGGGCTGCATTTTGAGAACTTAAGAGAAATTTTGGATTTACCTGCTATCATTGATGAAAATTCATGCTATGTTTATACCTTTGTTCATGTTTTGTGCAAAGACGATGGCAGAGCTTCAGTACATATACCAAGTATATTAAGTATTACATAGGTGGTTTTGATCATATACAAGTTGTTCCCTTCAAAGTAACTCTTTGGTACAATGTTGCAAATGCTTCATTTGGAATATCGTTCACACAGCACCAGAAATGGGCAATTCTGTAAACATCAGTGTACAGCCTTAAGTATACTTTTGGCTTAGCACAGGGAGAAACAGATGACTTGTAATGGTGTCTCTCACTTTTTGTGCATTTCACTACTAACAAAGTCCAAATTCTGCTTTTATATATCTGAAGTTGTAATTCAAATTAATATAACAATTCCAGTTCGGTAACATAAGTCAGAGTAGTCAAAAACTAACGTAATTCCACATCCAAACTGTAGTCATCAGCCTATGATTTAGTAACCATTTAGCCTGCATTAAAATTCCCAAATGCTAAACCCTTTATTGACCAACATTATCACTCTTTGAATAATAGGTTTATGGCGACAAAGATGCTGATGGATTCTATCGTGGAGAAACCTGTACAAGAATTGGCCTTATCCCATGTAATATGGTCTCTGAGATCCAAGCAGATGATGAAGAGATGATGGATCAGCTTCTAAAACAAGGCTTCCTTCCCTTGAATACACCGGTTGAGAAAATTGGTAAGGGAAAATACGTACGCTTCACTTCTCCTAACTTTTGGGTGCTATTAACTTGGCTGGATCCGCCTTGCCTTTTGTTTTTCCTATATGCAGATGTATCCAAATTGTACAGCAATTTACTACACCATGGGATACATTCTGTGTCGGTATCTGGATGACTTTATTCAACTCATGCTTAATCTTGGTCACATCTTTTTCTGCAAATGTGGACTTGTTTCTTTACCACTCCATTCATTACTTCTTAATAATAATAAAAAAAGGGTCTTGTCACCTGAAAGATTTCTAGACACAGAACATGATCCCTGTGCTTTGGAGTGTGCTGTGCTGAGGTGCTTTGTGATATGCTCACTGCTGCAAAGCGTAAGAAGATTCACTTCTTCATTGTTAGTTTTACTCTTCTGCATTTTCCTACTTTACCGATAATTTAAAGGGATGGTGGCAGAGGGTTATGTGTAATCTCACTGGGGATAGCACAACATATTGTGAGATTTTGCGGATATCGCAGTAACAAACCCTTTAAAAAGCAGAGTTCGGCCAAACAACTCTGTATTACAAACCACTGGTATTATGTCATTCGTTCACTGTTGTACACAGACACACAGTGCAAGTATCTTAACTTAGAATTCTTTCTAAAAATAAATGTCATACAACTATCTCAATGTTTTAAATTTTTCAACATGATTCAGAGAGTATAAAGGGCTGAAATTGGTTCAGTCCTGTTTAAAAGTGAACTGTAAAAGTGGTTGCTAAAAAAACCAAAGAAGTCTTTGACAGTTGTTTTCTTAGATTGAATGAAACCTTGTTGTTTCCAAAATCGCATTAGTAAATGTGAGACCAGGGGGTGGGGGGTGGGGGTTGCTGTTTAAGATATTGAGATATTTTAAAATTCTCCATCGTCCATTAAGGGGAAGGATCATCTAAGTTCTGAAATGCTTCATCGAGTTCTTAATGCAAATCTCGGTATTTATTTACTTACGCTGCATGAATACAACCAGTATTCCCACCCACATGCACTTGTAAACCCCACTGCCCGTCGGCTCCTCTGAGTATCGCACGTACACCCCCACGTACATTGGCAGGACAAAAACCTGGGGCAGGCACAGGGCAGGACCAGCAGGTGTGCCTGTACGGGGCCGGCTGCTCGCGGCACTGTCCTGCATGCGGAGTCATTTCCGTGTGGGTCCACATCATGCAAAGTCTGTTGGAGTGAGACGCCTAGCTTGCTTTAGGTACGTCTGTAAACACGGCCAGGGGCCTGGTGGGATTAAGAAGCATCTAAGCACACGTCCGCTTCCAGCAGCGAGGTCACGCCTGGGTGCAGAAAATACCTTCCTGAGCAGCTACAGTGGAAACACTGCTTTAAGTCCTGCTTAGTGCTCTCCGTTGTTGATACGGAATGCTTGTGAAAAAAGAAACGCTAACCTACATCGCTCCCCACAATTTGAGTATTTTAGCTGTCTAACGGTCAAATTTTGCGAATATAATTGGATTTTTTGTTGCGCTTAACTGGCAGTGGCTCCTTCAGATAGCTGAGAAATCAGAAAGTCTCTATCTTGGAAAGAGACAGAGGCATTTTGTGACAGAAATGTTGCCCTGCCTTACACTTTTAAGCAGTTCTTTTTATTCTGGGATGTTTCACGGCAAGCTGTAAGCAACCTACTCCCAGCAGTTCACCTTTAAATATTTTAGCACTTTAAAAGGATCATGTATTTTCTCTTTAATATGGATTTAAATTAGCCATTTAAAAAACAACAAGCGCTCTTACTAATGGATTTGGAAAGGAAAGCTAGTTTGGCTCTATTTTAAACTAAATAGAAATTCTGAATAGCAGAGATCCACGTGCTCAGACCCTTGCTGTCACAGAGGCTGCCCACGTGGATTTTTAGCAGAAGCAGGCTCTAATTGCCCGTCTGTCTCGTATTGTTACTCATGTTTTTAATGTCATATCAGACACTTTACATGCTGTGTTCATATGACTATATTTTTCTTAATCCTTTGCCCACATTAAATCCTTAAAAACAGAACTCTGAACAGCTTCATATCTTTTCTTCTTTTATTTGTATGCATGCCTTTCCTGAAGTCAACTGTGACCGTTTCAAAGAGAGCACACGCTCTGTACACCGCAGATCCAGAAAGTCTAAAAGAGGTCTGTGCTAAGAACCAATAATTTGATTCAAGCTGTAAATTCGCTGAAATTATTTGAGCTGTCTAGATTTATTTTTTTATGCCTTTGAACTTTTGGAAAGCAGCGGTTGGAAAATACTGTCACATAGCAATTCCATAGAGGGTCCTTCTTGGATTCTTTTCTTGGTTGTAGAGGGGCTCTTAACCCTGAGCAGTGGGCAGTGTCTTGCCCCAGAGAAGTACTTCGGAGTAGGAAGTGTGACTCTGAGACAGTCGTTCAGGTATCGGCTGATCCAAGCTTTGGGGAATCGGGGGGATCAGGTCCTGCGTCTGTTACAGTCTGTGCTGTCATTTTGGATCCCTCCTTGTGTTCTGCATAAATCCCTTGCATTGGTAGCTGGGAAGGTAACTCAGACCACCCACTGCAAGAGTAGGTGATACCAAACGCTTCAGTGTCAGCCGGTGGGTGTCGTGACAGCTGTGAGTGCACGCCATGCTCGGTAGTTGCTCCTACATTAGCCCAACCTTTAATGTTCCCCCTCCTGCCGGAACAATCCGAGGGTGCCTCCTAACCCCCCCGGCTTCCTCTGTCACACTGCATAGCGCCCATCAGACCTGCCCTCAGTGCCTGTCTGTAAGTAGCACTAACAAGCATGTTTGTCTTGCTAGAGCAGTCATCTGCAAGAACCATGCCAATACCATTCAAATTTAAAATTACGCCCATTTTGGTCTTCTCTGTAAATGTTTAGTATCAATCAGTACACATTTCATGTGGTTCCTGGAAACTACAGATTTTACTCCCTTCCTTCTGTTCCCACAAAGGAAACTCGTAAAATTAAACAGTACTTGAGAATGTGGTTTTGTAGTCAGTCTTGAAAATGTTGCAAACCACTTGCATAATGAATAGTCACTTTTGTCTTGGGACAGCTGAGTGTCTGTTTCTCCTTCCAGTCTCCCAGCAGAAAGCTGAATGATCCCAGGTGGAAAATTCCCTGAGATTAGGGGGTGGAAGGGAATAGACGGTAAATATGGAAGTTTGGATAAAATGCAGCAAACACAAATCTTGACTGTTTGGCTTTGTATATCCTGGTAACATCCGATTCTTACAACCAAGACCGGCTGAAAATTCTGGAATGTTACTTCTGCAGAGAAGTACTCCTCAGAGGATTCAGTGGCTTAGAATAAAGAGGGCAAGCCAACTGTTAAAGAAGTATTTATGAAACGTACGCGCTGTTTTGAAACCTTTATCCATGTTAATAGGTTTGGTAATCTGTGACCTGTTATCACTGTGCTAGAGAAATACCAACGCTGCTACTGCACTGTTGTGAAAATGATGTAGGGAAAAAGTTGCACCTTGTTTTGCTTTTCAAAATAACTTTGATAGTTTTCCTTCCCTTCCTCTGCTTGTGATCGGAACAGAAAGAAACAGACGGAGTGGCAGACAGCATTCCGTGTCTACAAGAAGGATGGTGGCACTGTATGATTACGATCCAAGGGAAAGTTCTCCCAACGTTGATGTAGAGGTACTGACGTAACTGCTCTTGATAAGCGCTGTTACACACTTACAGCAGATGTGCAAAAAAAAAAAAAAAATAGCACAGGATTACAAACATCAGTTAACTGGTTTCAGGCAGATGTGCATGGCAAGCTTCTGACTTCAGTAAAAGTAGATTTGATTCTTGTTCAAAACCAATCGAAGAATATCCTTTGTAGGATTTATTGAAGGTGGCTCAATACATTATATGGTCAGCTATGGATATATGTTGTGCAGGATATGTGTATACATATCTATATAACTAAAGTCTGTAAGGAAAAAAAGCATGGAGTTTTGAAGAGTAGGGAACAGTTACTTTCCAACTACTGTTTTCAGTTTTCCTTCTTATGTTTCCACGTAAGAACACCGTTATTTCCAAGAAGCGTCCTAGCTGATGCCAACGAGCTTAGTGATGCATGCTTTCCAACCTCTGTAACGTACAGCGCCTCCAAAAATCAGCCCTCCTTCGCAGCCCAACCCAGAACAGTATGGCACAGTAGAACAGCATTTGTAACATAGTGTATTTTTCTCTTAATTGATGCACCTGAGCTTCCGTGGAAGCATGTTGTTGTGGTAATTTTGGGGTATTTTTTTGTGTATCAACATAAGGATATCTTAAACAACAGCCCACCATGATCTAGATCTTCGTTATGAGTTTATCTTCCATTTATCTACACACAATCTCCCATTTCTCCGTATTTGTTATCAGCAACAACAGGATCACTTTTTACATTGTCTTTGATGTGAAATAGCAAGTCCCTTGATCAAGATTCAATGCAGTTTCTTCTGTTTGTACATGCGTTGTGGCAGGGTGGTCAGGGTACGCTCAAAGCTCTAGAAAATAATTGCTACATACCTACAAGTTTCCCCAGTGATCCTTTACAATGTTTTCTTAATTGGTGAGTTGCAGAACAATTTGGAATTTTTTAAAGTGAATTTAAGTATGTGGGACTTAATGCTTTAAAATGCAGCCAGAGTTGTCTTGTATTTCTCAGTGAACCAAATCTGGTTCTAAATTACGGTGTTTCAGATTAGTTTGGGCAACCAATCAAATAAATTGTACTGATATGTTGCAATCATTTTATTTGTTCTCTCTTTCCCATGGCCACAGGAAATTGAAAATAAGTAAAAAAAAACCCCACCTAATTAAATTACATTTAAACCACAGGCAATTAAAAAGAGCCCAGCACGGTGTTTGCCAATGGCAGACTGGAGGTGCCTGTTACGGAGCCTGTATTGAACAGAATCCCATGTAGCTACACAGCAAATTAGCTCCCAAACTTTGTGTTTCAGGAGCAGCAGGCTCAGCTGTACTTGTACCTGTTAGTCCTAGCCCTGAACCACGGCCAATGGTCTTATTCCCTCCTCCCCAACAATGTCTTGTTCCCTCCTCCCAGAAAAATGGACTTTAAGGGACCTTTGAAGCCACATAGCTCAAAGCCCCAAAGGTTGTTCAAGGCTTTGCACAGATGAGTTCGAGGATCTCCAGGGTCCGGTTACACACAGTGAGCCCTGTGGGTGTCTAAAAACCTAGTGGGAGAGGTGACGGATATAGCAAGCTAAAAAAAAAAAAAAAAAAAAAAAGCAAATATAGTTTTTAATGGTGTCTTAACATAAAGGAGAGGGGGAAATATTACTGGGTTTACTATGAATAAAGAAATCATATATATAATATATAGAGAGACTATATAGAATATATATAGAATATATATAGAATATATATAGAATAACAGAACATGCACTGTCATGCGTTCCTTTTTCTGCAGGCTGAGCTGACATTCTGCACAGGGGACATTATTACTGTCTTTGGTGAAATTGATGAAGACGGATTTTACTATGTAAGTTGGCTTCTTTTTGGTTGCTTCAGACTGCAACACTAGCCTGAATTGTTAAATGACAGCCGGGGGGGACAGCTGCCAGCTAATCTAACAGAGATGCCAACCCGCGGGACATGCCTGGGAGCAGTGTCCCTGTGGCATTAGCATCACCATGCCTGGTCCGTCCCAGGGAGGCTGTGGTCACAGCCAGCCCAGTTAGAGCTGGGATGGAAACCGGGCCTGGCGGATGCCTCGCAGGCTGCAGCATAACCAGGAAGCTCCCTTCAGTGGAGACGTATGGCGCTGAGCACGCGCCACTTCAGCACCTTTTCAGGGGCTGTTGTTGGTGCAGCTCGGAGCTGCCTCTGGCATTGCCTAAGTAATAACTGCCTCATGTCATCTGCTGGAAAATGTGTATTTTGATCACACGTATCCATGCCAACACATGACTGACTTCTGATAGGTACAGCTTTCCATGTGGGAGAAGAACATAGATACGGCCTGTCTCTACAGTAAAGGGTTACTTGATTAACATAAATCAATACAATAGTTCAGCACTCTTCTAAGCACTCATTAAAAGATCACGCTACTTTGTCACTCCTTAACGAGTGTGATGGTGGTAGACAATACTCCAGCATTGCTTGCCCAGCTGAATGGTCTTCAGGTTGACAGTAGCTGCCAGTCTGCACCTGAACATGCCTTTTCCATGCCCACGGTGTACTGGCCATGAAAACAGGCCCAGCTGTCTCTTTCAGATACACTGTAGAAGTGACCCCTGTTGAGGCCCAAAGGAGTAGTTTGATCATCTCAGAAGCGCCTTTAGGCTGTGCAGCCCAGCAGCACACACACCTACGGCACTGCAGTTCCAAGGACCCAAGTCCAGAAACTATGGGAATTCAGTTCCTGCTTCTCCATTGTGCATAGCTGAAGAACACGGGCATGCATGTGCTCTCTGTTACACACACTAGCACTTGTCATCTTCAAAAGTGTGTAAGCTTCTAAGGTCCCATGTCACCTTAGATTGTTAGTTCCTCTTCCTTGCTGGCTCTGAAATAGTCAAAAGTATTTCCTTGCCTTCTTGGGTACCTGTTTGCTTTAATTAAAACATGGGCTGAAACTTTCATCGTGTTGCAGGGTGAACTTAATGGACAAAAGGGGCTGGTTCCTTCCAACTTCCTTGAAGAAGTGCCTGATGATGTTGAAGTCTACCTATCTGATGCACCCTCAAAATACGTTCATGATACACCGATGCGTACAAAAGCAAAAAGGGTAAGCAACCGAATAAGAAAACCTTAAATTTTTATTTTCCATTCCATTGTCTCATATATAATTTAGGCATTATTTCTAACATTTTAAATCCATTTGCCCATTTGAAATTAACTTCCAAATATATAAAACGTAAGGAAAAATGACTTGACTTAGCCTTAGACTAGCTCGTTACATTTGTAAAGGAAGAAACTAAATTTACCATTTGATTGCAGTCATTACAGTACCTTCCATTATAATTTGAGTTTAAGCAGCTTCTCCCTGGTGAAAGTAGTTAACTTCCTAATGATTCTGAACTACTCTTACTGCCTGCAATATCTAGAGGAAAGCAAAAGTTCTTGTGGACGAAAAGACTGGTACAAGCATTCCTTTAAATACAGACCGTAAATGCAGCCGATTGACAGTGTTCATCTTTCAATCCCTATGACTTCCTGTTCTAACTGGCATTAGTTAATTGCCAGAGACTTCTCTTCTATGAAAGACTAATCATGTTTAGAGTATCTCATTTTTGGTTTTGTTTCATCACTGCAATACTTTTATATATTATATATTTTATATATATTTTTATTTCTTTGCTCATCTGCTTGGAAACAGAAGAAGAGTGTTCATTTCACACCTTAATAAGGCAATGTAGCCTTCACGTAAGTGAGCAACTGAAGATACCAATAGAGATTTCAGTTACAGCTACCTGGCTCTCTAATGCAAGTCTTGAAACGTAATTGTGGGGGAAAAAAAAGAAAAGAAATATGTCTCCAAAGTCCTTGGCCACCGAAGAACAGGCTGTATGCTTTTACTATTATCTAGTCAAGTCAATTTAGTTTTTTTAGGAGACAAATCCTTAAAAAAGGAATCCTTAGGAATATGTCAATTAGACCTTGCTTTATGAAGGTCAACGTTTGGAACATATTTCTTCACAAGCTAAATGTTTACGTTTACATAGAAAGGAGAGTTTGATGTCTAACTACCCTACAAACAAAAGCTGCATATTGCATTGTTAGCCAAGCTGGGATGTAAAAATTCCAAGCTCCTGTATCAAGAGAAAAGCACAAGACCCCCAACCCTTAAAGAATGTACAAACGAAACAAAACGTAAGCTGATACGTACGGTAGTTTACAAGGGTATAGTTGGTTTTGAAACTCATTACACTGAAATACAGCTACTTAAATTGCCTGCCTTAAAATGTGTTTTCCATAATCGATTATACCCCAGTTTGCCTAAGACCAACTATTCAACAATTCTGAAAAAATCCCTTCCTATGGTATAATTTGCTCGGATTTTTCCTAGAAAGTGCACATTTGAAGTATTAGCAACTGTTTGGTTTACCAATGCAATACAAGTCTCAGTACGAAACATGCAGCTCACTGAATGAATGCATTAGACTAAATACATGGTATCTTCAGGTGTACGTTGGGGTGCTTTACCAAGTTGGTTTTTTTCATTAGAATTAGACCTTGATTAAAAATCAAAGTAGGCTTGAAGCCCCTTTGCTTAACTCACTGTTGCGCAACAAGCCAGTAAATTGCTGATGTTTTAACTTGAACTATGAGATAACAGGGATCCCTAAGGCATGGATTCTACTACAAAGATATCATCCTAATTGATAGTATCGCACTTTGTCAGCCGGGCACTGTAGTTAGGACAGGCTGAGTATAAGTAGTTTTAGCATTTTCATTCAAGTGCTTCTGAGGATTGAAAAAATAAATAAATTAAAAAATAGCTGTTTAAAATATTTAGGAATGCAGTCATCTAACTATCGTGCAAGTATTCACCTTCATTCAGCAACCTCATAGCTGCAGCATACACATCAAGCAGTCAGGGTCTTTAAGCTTTCTTTGATTGCAATTAAGGTTCATTTTAGCTTTTGCTTTTTTTTTTTTTTTTTAAAGCCAGTGTGCCATCTTCTAAAATTTGTACATAAAGTTTGCCAGCCAATTTTAAAGAAAAGGCATTTAAAGGACAGTAAAAAATAAGTGATGATGTAGCATTTTACGTTCTTCTGAGAAGAGTTTGGCTTCTACAGATTGCTAATCTGTAGTAATTAACATTTATTTTTCTTAAATTATAGCTAAAATCATCCCTCTTCTTTTTTGTACTATCAGAGTACTGAAATGCAAAGCCAAAACCAGTTTTGTAGCTTTTGTGGCGATAACTATGGCAAAACAAGTGTATCCAACTCTTCCTTTAAAAAAGTATAACCAAAACAGGGCTCTATTGGAGTGTTTGCTGTTGTCTAGACTTCTGCTCAAAATTTATCTATTTTCCGTAAGCCCATACCGTATTTTAAGCCACAAGGAAGAAAGGAACTGTCCCTTTTGTTTAAGTGGGTAATGTGACAAGTGATGTTACCAACTTTCTTGATGATAACAGCTTTTAAGCTTTCAAACATTCAATAAATTATAACAATGTACCTAATAGGTTCCTCCTGAGAATACAGGTACATCACGGAGAGCACCATCCCCCACAGTTCATCTCCATTCTGGGTCACCTACGTCACCTATGGGTTCTGGTAGTCCCGGGAGAGGCAGGGATATGTCCTCGAAAAAGAAAAAGGGGCTGCTTTCCAAAGGCAAGAAACTGCTGAAAAAGCTTGGTGCAGTGAAATGATTCATGTACTCCTGGACAACCTGTAACGCTTCCAGTCTGTGTAATTTTATTTTTTTTTAAAAAAAAAACGTCAAAACTAGGGCTTTCATGACTACGCAGTACAACTTTACCAAACCTTTGCATTTTTAACTCTGACATCAATAGAATCATGTGAATTGCTTAATCAAAACAGCAAGAAAAAAGGAAGTGGATTTGTTGTTGCAAATATTTTTTTCTTTAAAAAGAAAAAAAACCAAAAAAATTTGTGGGATTAAGACCAGAAGAAACATGGTTTTATTTGAAGTCAACTCAACACCTGCAACTCCATGGGATAAATCTCAGCCTTTAGTCTCCTTTTACCATCAGTGGGGGGAAGAAAACTCTATTCATTGATTCCTAGTTCAGAGAGATCTCCCCCCTACATCTAAAATCGTAAACAAAAATGGTCTTGAAACTCCTAGTTTAATCAGCCTTGATGTTTTGCCTTATTAATGCACAATGATTTGTACTGTTTAATAAATATACAGCGTATACTTCGTATGTTACTGTGTATTCAACTGTCTTCATCTTCCCTAAAACATGGTAATTTAAGACCAAGTACTATGTTACCAACTCCATTCAATGTCTGATGTAACTCCTGGGAGTTTGAAAGTGCTGTGCAAAATGCTTTATTTTTGTTGGTGTGGGGTTTTTTTTTGGGTTTTTTTGTTTTGCTTCTCCCCTCCCCCAACCAAACCCCTTGTATCGATTTCTTTTGTCAACATTCTTCCTCAACTGAAATCAGACACAGTGTAAGTTATCAGAGACTCGCCCAGTTTCAACTACACAGCCTCCAGTTTTGGAGTTCCTGGCTCACTGTTCCAAATTACCAGGAAAAAAAAAAATGAAAAACACCACAAAAAACCCACAATGAAAAACCTTTTACTCCCCCTCCTTTTTTCCTGTGGAGGTACAGTCCTAAGTTAAAAGGCATTTTCATATTGCTGATGTCAGAATCAAGATACATGTAACGTACACAAGCTGTAGCCAGTAAAAAGGCTGCAACAGGTGATAATGAAATATTAATTGCAATATTGGCATCTCAAGAAAAAGAATACATTGATGGCAGTCATTGGCTGTGTTACTATTTTGTAATTCTTGTCCATTTGTAAATTGTTTTTACTGTTTATACATACTTTTCAGACTGCCTTTCTTTTTGTAATTTACGGAAGGTTTATAGATGAATGATCAAAGCTTCCCCATTGTGTCTTCAGGTAATAATGTAAATTACTGTAAGATACCGTGTGCTAGGTAACATTTAATTAAGTAACTGGCCTAAAGTTGTGGTAAAGTACTGTGTGGGTGTGTGCATGTGTACAACTGTTGTGTATTATATTTTATATAAATAAATAATTTGATATTTTGTAGAGTGCAGTATGTTTCATGGATCTACTGTCTCAGCTGCTTGATTATTGTGTTTGCCTTCCCTCCCTTTCTAAAGGATTAGGCACCACAGGTAAGATACACACCCAGGGAGCCGTTCCTAAAGCTGCGTGCTCCGACCCTGCACCCATGCGGAGAAGGAACAGCCCACAGTGACCATTTCCTACCCTTCCATAGCTGACGAAAGGAAGCAGCTGCAAAAGCTCCTTTTCAGTTGACCTCAAACGATACCAACCAGATCAGAACAAATAGCCAGAACACGTATAATGTAAGTGACAGTAACCAGGAAGAAATACAAAATAGGGAAAGCTGAAAGCACAAAGTATTTGCCATAACCCCCCAAGTCCTTCTTCATTACAAATTTAATGTGGAAATGCTTTCGCAGCCTAGGAGAGGAAAAAAACTGAACTGAATACAAGTTACAGAGCTCCCTCATTCTTCAGAGCTGTCAGCTGCTGAAGTTTACTGTAGAATAAAGGCGTATCTAAACGCGAGTCTGGGGGGTTTCCAGAGGTAAGAAATGGTTGTAAAGATACACTAGTGTTATGTCAGGTGGTATGCCCAGAGCCCAGTCTTGAAGTATATAAGCAAAGACACCTAACACGATCAAGTGAGCAAGGACTACAGCAACCACTTTATTTAAATCTCACAAACAAAAGGAACAAGGTTTGCAACAAGTTAGTTAAAGAAACCAGCACTAATCCCAACTGTTCGCTAGGCGCTGCCTGTGTCTCTGCGCCTGATAAAAAAAGGTCCAACAACCTTTTTTTGCGATATGAAATATTTCAGGATAAAAAATGCTGTCCTTATCTTAACAGCTAACAAAACCGAGGAGGCAACAATTGCATTTTGAAAATTAAAAGTGTGATGTGCTACTGGAGAAACTTGGATTTTGCTCCGCGTAACTATGTGTCTTGTATGCTGAAAATAATTCTGTGTGAAACCTCAAACCCGTAAAAGAACAACTGATAATCTTTCATGAAGAATCCCAGAAACACTTTCATAAATCAGTACTATAAAATAGTAAGAAATTATGTAGGTTTTATAGCAAGCAGAGACCTATTCAAAATGCAGATCTGCCAACTTTAGCTTTTTCCTGCTACAATGACAGTGTTTCACAACTGCAGATACTCATTCTCCCATGCATGTCTCTTTAAGAAAAAACAAAACCAAAACCCCAGACAGTTCCACATTCCCTAGAAAGGAACTACATTATTTTTTGTAGCTGGTAACTCAGCTTCAAAGATAGTAAAGTCTGTCTGAAAGCAACAGGTTTGGCTCTCTGTGAATACTCTGACCAACAAGGAAAGCCAGTTTATGAGCATACTGGCACGGAGCAGGTACTCTGATAACACCCTGCAGAAGGAAAAAAAAAAAAAAAGTTATTTTCAAGTCATTGCAACAAGCATGCATTCACTGTAACAAAGACAGTCCTGGAATTCAAAAGTCTGGATACATGTAAAATTCTTATTCCCTGTAGTTTATGCCAATTTGTCAAAACAACATTACATACCCTGAACACATTAAAAAAAACATGCTTTATAGAAGCAAAAAGCTTCCCAACTCCATCCCCCTCCTCGCGCCAAAAAAGCTTCTTATGCAGGTTTACATTTGATGCTGGATCTCACAGAAGGTGGGACGTGGGTAAGTCACGTGAAATATTTGTGATTACTGAACTAACAAATCTAAAGCGCGTCTCATTGTGAGGTGATGGCATGCTGATCTCGGCATGCAACAGAAGAAGCCTCAGCTGAAATGGGAGGAACACCATTCCATCTCCACACAAAGAAGTGAGCATTTCTGCAGGTAACAAATAATCATTTCAGTTTTGCTTCTGAGACAGAATTTGGGACTAATACTTAAAATAACAAGTATTTTCCAGTGAGAATAAATATTACTTTTATCTTCAGACTTCAGAAGGACTGTGATTATAAAATGTCAAGCTCTCAAACTACCCCGTAGGTCAAGAGGTGTACTTGCACGCTTTTTGGATCTGCGTGGGTGTTGTAAGGTGGTGTTTGGGTTGTTACTGCATGAAGATGTGCAATCTTAGAAAAATATTCTAATTTCCCAGAAAAAATACTTACCGACCAGTTGTAGTACATGTGGCAAAGCTTGTACGTTAAACGTTGTACGTGATCTGGTTTCAGCTTGCTAGTGTCATAAATTACATTATAATGAGTGGGTGCAACACAACCGTTTTTCACTGCTTGGCTCACAATAAAGAAATCATACCTGTAACAGGAAAAAGAAACCCTCAGAATTCCGATACAGAAAGGGCTGCTTTTCTTGGAAAAATGCAGACACCCACGGATTTGTCTTACTTAAGCATACTGAGTAAAACCCAAAAGGATGCCTGTGCTGTGGTCACAACATAATCAGTTTTCTTTCTTTCTGAAAGGCCAGAAGATCTGGAAGAATGTAAATGGTCTTATTATATGGACAAAGTCTTACAACGACAAAGACCCTAACCATTCATCATATACATATACAGCGCGATAACCACGCTGGACACATACTGAACTGATGCCCCTCGTTTACTCTAGCACCCAAGCCATGTTCGGATGTCTGTCGCCTATTGCAGCACCTGGAACACCTGCAGCGAGTTGGCAAAATACAAGAGAGAAAGGCGAAACTATCGGACCTGTGCTGCCACAGATGACTGCACTGCTCCCTACGCACTCCAGCCTTCCTTGACCAAAGTCAAACCTTCCATCATGTACTGAATCAGCTTCTCGTTTCCCGCGTACCTGACCCTGAGCATCACGGAGCGCAGCATGCAATACTGCTCAATGCCAACAGCAAGCAAGTGACATCAATGAGATCTGTGTACATGTTTTACCCACACCCATAACTGTACAATTCCGAACCTTCTTCTAGTGACTTCCCAACCACCCAAGAATACTTCCACCACTTGCTCATAAAATGCACCCTTACAAAGTAACAAGATTTATATGCAATGCCAGAAGTAGAACCAGCCAGAGTTTAAATTTCAGGTAAAGGACAGCTGGGCAATCCTATCCATAGACACTCATTTGGTACTAAACCTTTAAAAATCAAAAAAGGAACCGCAAAAAGTGAAACACACACACACACGCTTACTTAAAGGGTATGGAATACTCTAAACATATACAAATACTGCACATTGAAACCACGAAATACTGCATAGCAAAGTTGTAAAAGCTAAGCTTGTCCATTTCTTTCACCTACACGTTCACAACAATTTCTTTTTCAAAAGGCCACCAGTGTGGAAAGTATTCTTCTGCTTGATCCCACAATCAGTTTAATATCAGATATATTTCCTTTATTATCAGGTTGCCAGCAAACAGAAGTGTTACTTCTACACTAACTTACCACTCCGGTCTGGTAACCACCACGTCAACAACAGTACCAGGGGGTGGGTTTATAGTTGCTCCACCACAATGTGCGAAGAACCTGGTATGCACTCGTTTCTTCACAACTATCACAGTAAGTCTCGGACTAAAATAAAACGCCAAGAAAAGAAAAAAACATTAATGTATCCAGAAAAACTGCACTAAGAGTTCTTCAGGAACAGATTCTGTAGAGCTTCAAATTAAAACCAATTAATTTAGAGTTCTCCAGGGCATTAATTTCATGTGTAAGTCTTCACTCATTGATTTAAACAGAAAATCGTAACTTTAAATTTTTAGTTTCAGGTGCAACTTCGATGCTATTTCTCACCAATCCAACTTTAATTAAGAGAGACACAATGAAGACCAAAAGGAAATCTTCTAAACACAGATCTGCTCTCTACCTCTTCTTTTCATACAGATAACACGGCGTTTTAACAGTATTTTTGGTAAAGAGCAAGCCATTTATAGAAGCTAAACAGAAGTAGTAAGCACTTCAACTTCTACTTGCTGTAACTTGTTTTGTGCTCTGCTTGCCTGTGGCGTCAGGAAATATTCTTGTTTTTCAGAGCAGATTAAGAAACCAAGTCACTGCAGCTGCTAAGTTTTAAAGCAATGTTGAAAACTGCAGAACGTAAGTGACTGGACAGCAGACAGTCCTTTCCAAAGTGGAAAGAACTAGATGGGCCTACCGGAGACATGCAACAGTAACCAGCTTTTTCCACCAGTTCACCACATGCATCAAGAATGCCTTAAGTATACAGGTGTATACGTGTGCGTATTGAGTACTCACGTGGTGCATGTACTAACAGCTGTTCCTATTATAAGTTAGGTATCTCAAATAATGTAACCAGTCGCCATAAAAGCAATTATTTGAGCTCAAGTAAAAATAAGTAAGGATGAAAAGACGACAACATCTTCATCTGTAACCACTCTTTGTATCTCAGCCTGTACTCCCCTTGCAGTATGAAAAAGAGGGTTGGTGGAAGCACTTACTTGTAGTCTTTACCAACACTCTTCAGGCAATCCAAAAATTGAGGAACTTCATAATTAACCACAGTATTTAGTTGTCCATCTCCTACTCCATCACGATACACAATAATACGAGAGGGCAAATACTTATTCCACTTGAACCAGTCTCTTAGAGCAGCTTTAAAAAAAATCAAAAGCATAAAAGCTGTTGGCTACAACGACAATTTATACCAAAACATAAATGGATTTTTATTACTGGAAAAACAGCAGTAGGAGTTTTTAAACATAAGGTCAAGTCTGTCAGTCACCTGAAAGAGGTATGCATCATGATACACAAATGTTACCTGCAAAAAGTATACTGGTTTACCAGTGCACCAACAGAAAAAGAAAGAACCTAAGATTATCTACTCCGCTGGTGCTGGCCGCTCTCGCAGGAAGGAGCTGTCATCCTTTAAATCTGTCTCCTTTAAAACATTCTTTGAGGTGCATTGATAAGTATTACTTAATTATTGTTAAGAAATATGGGAACCAATAAGAGAATGTAGACAAAAAAGCCATTGATTTTCAGCAGTATTTACAACTGTATTTTTGATCTGTTTTTATCTAAATGCAAGGTTGGTAACACTGCCCCTCAACACAGCTGAGGCATATTTTGAGGAAGCTGAAGGGTCATTGCTTTGATCTGACTCAACAAAAGCAGAAAGCCTTCCCTTACTTTGCAAGCAGGCTTTGAGCCCATCCACAAGTTCTTGCCCACGACCTTGAACAGCACAGCGGGAGAACCACCTGTGAAGAACATGATGAAAGATGACCTTCAAAGCACTTCCCAGGCTTACTTCAGTGAATTTATTTTTTAAATGGCTACAACCACTTAGGTCTTTATGGGTACTGTGGGTCAATGCAGTGAAGCAAGAGTTAGCATACTGTGAGACTGTTTCCCTTGCGAAGAAGCCCCTGTGGTAAGACAAAAGCCTTAGCACCATGTGCAGTTCCTCTCCATCAGAACACTCACACAAGTCAACTCACAGAGCAGAAAAGCCTGATGCCCTCCATTCATCCCAGACCTTGCCCCACCTTCTGTCCCCTCTTCCAAGCACTGTGGAAGGAGGACAAGGCTGTTCCTTAAGGGATGCAGTGGAAAAAAACCCCTCACAATATATAGTTATTAACAACATTCAGTAAATCAGTTTGGACAGTCTCATGATGGCCCACCGCATTCAAGCTACTTCTCAGCGAAGTCAAGATGTTTCTTTGGCATTCAAATCTTACCGTGTCATTGTTTGATTCAGGCTAGCAACAAATCCTGCAATCGACGGCTTTCCAGATAAAGTGTCATGGTAACAATCAATTCCCACAACCATCACCTGTTTCAACTTAAAAGGAATCAATACAGAACACACATTATCAGTACATAAAGACATGCCGAAGCACCTATCAACTCCATCCTATAGTGTAATAAGACCCTGACATAAGTGGTACAGTTCCAGGACAATTCTTTAATTAGACATCTCCTTATGTCGTATTTCACTTCATGCCTCTTCTCACCAGCACAAAACAAACTACACAAAGAACAAGCAATTTTTTGGGGGGCGGGGGGAAAGGCTTGCTTTTAAATAAGGCTCAAAAGAACACAGTTACCATTTTAAAAAGATACTACTTACTGGAATCTCAACGCTCCAAAGTTCTCCACCCATTTTACAGTTCATTTGTAAGGCAATTTTCGTTGCTATGGCCATAGCAGTCTGAGGCTTGCTTAAAGTGCGAGCAATCACACACTGACTTGGAATGGGACAATCCGTACATAAGTATTTCTTGATAGCATCATATTTATCCTTTCGGGAACTGGACAAGACACAAACTGCCTTTAAAGAAAAAAAGAAGCAGCTGCATACTGACATTTGCATAACAGTTGTAGTTCTATAGGAAAAGTTTCTTATGCTCAAGAGAAATTCAAGCGTTCACAGTGCAAGAACAGCTGGAAAGTGTCAGTGTCCATACTTCAGAGCCAAGTACAAAGACTTTTCCAGAACGATACCCATAGTTAGCCCAGGGTTTGAATAGCAGTATGAGTAGGCATGTAGTAGATAACTCTGGAGCCAAGAGTTTCATTTCTGAGAATGAATCCCACCAGTCTTAAAAACACCAGTTACAGAGATTAACAAGATTTGAAATTATGGATTCAAATACATACTATGTTTGTGTTGGGGGTAATACTTTGCTGTAAAGCCCTTAAATAAGCTTCTGTTCTATCATCTACTTCAATCCTGAAAAGGAAAGGAAAAAATATGTACAGAAAAAAACCCCCAACTAACTGCTACTGAAACTTCAGCAAAAACATAAATGCTCATTATGCATCAGTGCTGTATGAACTGTCACATTTATAGCTATTAATAAACATACAATATTTACACATTTTGAGGATTAAGAGGAATCATCCTCAAATTAAAGTCTTCCAAAAGCAATTAAATTCAAAGTGAAAAGCAAGCACAGGTACTCAAAGAATGATATATGCAACGAGAACTAATCAGAACACATCTGAAGTCAGCAAGAAAACACATACTCCTTGTATTAAATAGATGTGGCTCTGCTTGAGAAGGCTTTCCTCAATGACCGTATGTCTAATACTGTTTGGGTTTGGCATGCTTTGACCCCCAGGGAAAGCTCTCACAAATAAAAGCACAAGTAAGGAAGTCAGCATGCAAATTGTTTTTGCCTGGGACTGAAAGTAACTTGTTTTATTAAAAATCTCACAGAAATCTGCAGTGTGACATACTACACTATCTCCTCATGTACAAGCCCAAGCATGCTAACAGATACACCTTAGTATGTATAAAATAATTTTTCCATCAGCTTTCTAAAGAGACTTACATGGTTGCCTTGTTCATTTTGATTCCCATAGATGGTGTGACTTTAAACAGATTCTGAAGTAGTGTATTAGCAACATCACAGTTGCGCCGTGTGTATACTAATAACCAGTTGTCCAGAGGCTTTGCGCAGATTAAAGGAGTTCCCCTAGTCTCCTTCGACCAATCCGCAAACTGAGGATTGTAATCAAACTGCAAATAAGAGATGGCAGAGAAAGAAAAATCAGCATCCTAGTAAAGAAGCTATACCACAACTACTTCCAGATACACATCAAGAACAGACTTTAACACTTCTGCCTAGAACAAATGACTTTATTTTTAGCTGTTCCTTTACTGCTACTGTCCCTACTTTAAAATAAGCTTTATCTAGCCCTTTCAAGAAATCCTACACTCTTCAAATGTTTCATTCATAATTATGCAAAGATACATAGAATTTTTAGCCCAGGTAACTTGTTACTATTTGTAGCACAAAACCTATGCAGCAAAGACACAGCTGTTTATGTATTGACTTATTTTTCACATATTTTTATTTTTAACAAGGTAACTGCTTGAGAAAAAGAAAAGTACTATTATAAAGAAGATATCAGGCCTTTTCAATAACAAGAATAAAAAAGGCTTTACCAAATACACAGATATACAGATGAGGATACTGTAAAATGCCCTTTTCCATCTAGCAACCATTCAAAACAAACAAAAGATCTCTATTACAGAGCAAATATATGTTGGTTTATGGCATAATTTAATTTTATGGCATATCTTTTATGACTTAATTGAAATCTAAGTTATTCATACTGAAGAGTCACCCCACCTTTGAGTGAACAGATATTGTATGTGGTCTGTCTACTGATACTGAAATAATTAGTGGCTTTTCATTTGAAGACGTTCATATTTTAATAAATGGGAACCAGTCAGAAACATCCCTAGTCTCCTAGTTTGTGCATCTGGAATTACTTTGTTTACACAGAGGAACTGTTTTGCAAGGAAGACACTATTGTAATGCAAGTCAGAAAAAATCTTCAGGGGTTTCTATACAGAACTTGTAAACAATTTCAGAAGTTTGCAGGTCCTCTGTTTGGACAAAGACTTTTGTATAATGTTTTAACTCATAATCCTTCATTTACAAACCAACAAGTAGTGTTTCCTTCCTTAATAACTTGCTTCATCAGTGAGAGATCCAGAAGATGTCAGAAGTTATTTACCACAGCTCCTGGTTGAAGGATCTTTTCTCCTTGAACAACTCTTCCCGTAAAGGATAGTAAATTAGAATCAAAGCTTAAACCCCAGTCTCGGAGTTCCTTCTGAACACTGTCATCTCTGTTTAAAAACAAGATTTAAATTAAACCCAAGAAATATGTTCTTGCTGAGACTTAAATAAAAAAAATAAACAGTAAGATTTCAAAAGTTTTGTTGCAAGAAAAAAGTTTGTCATGAAAAATCTGTAAGATAAAGAAGTACAAAAGATACTAAGGTAGCATACTTTTGGATGCAGTCAATAAGTTTTCCAATTTCACATTGTCTTTGCTCAGGTGGCAGTCGTGTATGAACAGCCAAGTCTTTCATCATATTAAAATCACTACGCATCTTCTCAGTTAATCCTGTTAACAGCAAAATGTTTTTCTGAGTAAAAGTTAGACTAAAGACTAAGAAAGTAAACTTGTAAGTCACGCAGATTAGCTATGCATGTACTGCAGACACGTAAAGTGGTGTCAGTAGTAATCAAGGTTTTCAGTTGCTCCCTGTACATATATTCCCATCTGCGCTGGGAAAAAGAAAAAAATAAATTAAAAAATCTGCATTTTTGCACTTGAGAAGAAACTACACAAGACATACAGCTCTGTATTTACATTCCTAGCAAAACAATTCTGAGATGGAAAGGTACTGCTAGCGCAAAATCAGTATCTCAGAGGAAAATATATATTTATCTATCATACAAAATTGTCAATTTTTAGCAAACTTCTGTTTCAACAGAAGTTCTGCTGCCAAGAAACACTACAAGGTATCAGTAGGATAATGCTGAATTTTTGTATGCTGAAATAATTGTGTTCTGAATACGTATTATATATGCATTCATATATATATTCATATATCACATATATATATATTTTATATTATATAATATATATTGTATATATATTATATAGAAAATAATGCTGAAACATTGTATGCAAAGAGTATGCAACATCAAAATCCCTGGAACTTTTCAGCATCATGTAAACATAATCTTTTAGCTACAAAACTTGTTTCTAAAAATCACATTTATACAAACAAAACATTCCTACTTAACTTGAGAAGAGGCTGCTGTCAAAACACCAGTTTCAGCAGGCATTATGGTTGGACAGATGCTTTGTTAGTGGGCTGAACCTGACTGGAGGCCAGGTGCCCACCAAAGCCGCTCCGTCTGTCACTCCCTTCCTCAACCGGACAGGGGGGAGCAAGTACAACAAAAAGCTTATGGGTTGAGATAAAGATAGTAACAGGGAGAGGTAACAGGCAAAACTCGTACTGAACACAGCTAGAGGGTGAAGAGTGAAATGGTGGGGAATTTCTGTTGTGGTGGTGAAGCAACAAGGGGCGGATTGTGTGTAAACTGTCCACTTCCATTTGGTGTTGTTATGATGTTATTTTGATTTTGGTGTGGGGAATTTTTTTTTTCTTGATGTGAGTGAAATCTGTGATGAATGCAGATTTTAAGGAAAATTCTTAAATACGTGATTCACAGAACAGAGGTGGGGGGTGGAAAGCAAGTTCTTACAGAAGCCAAATCCATAGCGCCCCCAACACCAAAACCTTGCCATACAAACCCACTAAACTTTGATATGAAAAAACGCTACAGTACCTGTCAGGAAGCACAGCTCGGGAATTAACACCACCGGTACTGGCATCACAGTCCCTCTCTTCCTCCTAGACTGACTGATCAAGACAGGCTGGTTCAAGTCAGTAATTTCTTGATTGTATTGCTGTATTAGAAATACATACTGTATGTTAGTTTATTCATAACGAACTCAGTTTTCTTAAGCATAATGCTCACTTTAGAAAATGAGTATTTTTTCCTAGAAACAAACAAAACCAAAAGAAATGCAACCAGCAACTTTTTTTCAATTAGCATGGCTAACTTGAAAGGAACTCCTTTTGTCAGAAGCCGCCAAATGGGGAAGCACTATTCTCTCTGTTGGTGCCATCAAATTATTGACTTGCAAAAGACAACAGAAGCAATGCTTCTGCCTTGCTTGAGGCAATTACCACCCAGAGTATTCATCCCAAGACTGCGATCCTCATTCCAGTTCAGTAACGAACATTCCCACCCCACAGAGCAGTTTACTTCAAGGCATCACAGGAATCCAAGTGAAGTTTCTGAAATTCAATCCTCCCACAACCTTTCCTTGCATCTGGCAAGAGTTGGTCTGTCTAGCAGTCACTAATTTAGTTCAGAAGAAAAAAAAACACAAAAAGGTGACAAGCTGACAGTCAACAAACATACTTCATAATTCAACTTTTCCTTTTTCTTAAAGGGAACCACACCTCAGAAACTACTCAAAGGCTAACATTTTTGTAAAAAAAAGCAGGATCACAGCAAAGGCAAGATGGCAGAGAAAATCTGTAATTTATAAACTCCATCCCGAACTAGAATGGATAATATTAATTTTGCTGCTAGCTTATTAAGTCCTACCCTGTTTCCAGTTGAAACTGATGGGCAGAAAGATTTCACAATTACAGTAGTAGGCCCATAAACTTTGCTGCAAAGAACCAAAATTATCAAAGAGTAACTTCTCTTAAGATGATTGTCCATATATTCTACCTTCAGTAAATTATCAGCAAACTTGCTGAGGGTACACTCCGCCCATCACCCACGTCATCAATAGAGACGTTAAAACAGGACCGGACAAAGTACTGAGCCCTGGGGTACACCGCTAGTTACTGGACTCCAGCTACATATCATGCCACCCATCACCATGCTCTAGGCCTGTCCATGCAGCCATCTGTCAATCCACTTCATTGTCTGCTCATCCAGCCCATGCTTCACCAGCTTCTCTACAAGGATCTTACAGGAAACAGTGTCAAAAGCCTTACTGAAGTCCAGGTAGACAATACCCGCTGCTTTCCCCTCATCTATTAAGCCAGTCATTTCATCACAGAAGTTTATCAGGTTGGTCAAACATGAGTTTCCCCTGGTGAAGCCACGCTGACTGCTCCTCATGACTCTCTATGTCCTTCACATGCCTGGAAATGTTTCCAGGATTAGCTGCTCCATCGCCTTCCCAGGGATCAATGTGAAACTGACTGGCCCATATTTCCCTGTGTCATCCTCCTTGAACTTCCAGTAGGACTGAAGACAGTAGTGACTTTTTATTTCCTCCAGCCATTGGGCACTTATCCCCTATCACCAACATCATTCAAATATTATTGACAGTGGCCTGACAACATGAGCCAGGTGCCTCAGTTACTTGTAGGTGCAATCCACCAGGGCCCAGGGACTTGCTCAAGTATTCCCTGACCTAATTCTCTTCCACCGATGATATGCCTTCCTTGCTCCAGACTCTTCCCTGGTCTCTGGGGCCTGGCAATCCTGAATGGCCATCTCTCTAGTAAAGACTGAGGCAAAGGCAGCATTCAGCACCTCATCTTTTTCCACACCCTATGTCACCAGGGGCCCTGCCTCATGCACAGCAGTGGGGTCAAATTTTCCCTAGTCTTCCTTTTGTTGCTTACGTACTTATAGAAGCCCTTCCTATTGCCTTTAACATTCCAGGCCAGATTCAATTCCAGCTGGGCTCTGGCTTTCTCAATCTCGTTTCTGCATGCTGGGCCAGTGTCTCCATATTCCTCCCAGATTACCTGTCCCTGCTTCCACCTTCTGTATGTCTCCTTTCTGAGTTTTTCCAGGAGCTCTTTGTTCATCCATGTAGGCCTCCCAGCATTTTTGCCTGACCGACTACTCATTGGGACGCACTACTCATGCTGAATCATGCTGCATAGGTTACTCGCTACCCTCAGATTACACAGTATTCATTAAAAATAAAATTCTATTAAATAAAAACATGAATTACAAATCCATGCATAAGTAAACCTCTGACAACGCTCTAACATTTCAAGTTAAAGCATAATGCACACATTGACCATTAGGTTTCCATACCCTTTTGTAGTAGTCTACGTAGCTGATCTCAGAACCATCTGCTTTTCTAAAGGTACACTGTGGACTGGCATCCCAGTCAATGTCATCAACTCTGTATGTTCTGTTATTGTACCTAAATAAACAATGTAATCAGTTTGGGGATTTTTGATCTTAAATAGAAAAGAAATATAACTGCAGGATGAGTTAATAGTAATATCCATGGAAATTGAAAGTTTTGCTCCTATCAGCAGCAGTAACTTCAAGTTTTCACCTGTACGAGGCTATCAATTCTACTAAAAACTAAACTGTAAGAAAACCAAATGAAACCAGAACTAAACTAGTATGTACTACCCCTGCTCTTACAAACACTGTCATCTCAATACGCTTGCTAGCTTGACAATGATGTCATTTTCACGCTTTCTGATGCTTCTTTATATAGCTCAGGACATGGAACATCCCAAAAAATAAACAGCTCTCTAAGACAACAAGAGTTGAGAGAGACTTACTTTGTAAGAACAATTAAACCTATCAGCTCTTTAGTACAGGCATCTCTAAATCTTTGCTCTTCTTCAACCTGGTAATACAGACTGTACATAAAATCCAACACTGTTTCACTGCGAAGAACCTTATGGCTCACATCTGTACATAACATAATGCTTTCCTCATACTGCAGGACAGAACTTGTGAAGCCCGGCCAAACCATCAGCCTGCCAAAAGAGAACATACAGAATCTTAACGTGCTTTAAAGCATCTCTATTCTCACCCTGAGCAATTTCCGTCCACTTTCCCAGACATCGGAAAGCTGTTAAGACACAAAGAAGCTGTTATCCAAATATAACCAAGCTCCTGAAAGTTAACAAAATGAAAAATGTTTTACATGCAGGTATCCTTAGTCGAGATAAAAGGAGATTAACTGAACGATGTAGCAATATAACTGAAGTGAAATAAAGGATGCCCCAAAACTTAAGAAATCCATTTGGTGCCATTAGTCTTAAATATCTTATATACAAAGTTTATGGGTATCCAAGACACTTTAACAAGACTAACAGTTTATCTAGTTGAACACCATCCAGTTACTTCCATCAACCAGGTTATGTAGGCAAGGAGTACACCACAGCCATATGATGAGGCCCCAGTCAAACTCAAAGCTTGCTAACTTGTGCAACAGGCTTAGGGCTAGCGTGGAGCATCAGTAACATTATACACAATCCTGGCAGGGAATGAGGGCAAGATGTGACAGTGAGAAATAGGTGAGTTCCACAACTACCCATCCAGCGGGGTATGGCCAGATACGAATTTACATGGCAGATTAAATGGTCTTCAGAATGAAGGCTGGAAACTCCTAAGCTTTAGAATTCAAGTATTCGGAGATCTCAGGCTTCCAGACATTTAGGCAAGTTTTCTTGACAGTGGAGTAGAAATGTAATAGCAGAACACACACTGGTAACAAGTAATGAGATCTTACACATAGAAGAAAGTAAGTTAGAGAATGAGGTCTCATACTTCCCAGGAATACCAGTTTTTTAAGTCCATAGTTTTATTACAAGATAAACCACCAGAGTGGTGTATAAGTATCATCCTTTGTCCCTGCACCCCTCCTACGCCCAAGTATCCTTTTTGCCAAACCTGTGATTAGGGATGCTGATTGGGTCACTGGGGTTATAATAATTACGTCCAATCTGCTGCAAATTCAGCATCTTCAAAAGCCTGCAAGATGAAATATGGATGTCATTTACCATTATTATTCAGTTTATCAAACCATGCATGGTTCCAAACCTCTGCACAACCTCAGTTTTTGTTCATCTGACTAGATAAACAATCACAAATGTGACCTTTTAATTACTAAATTCAGAAAGGCCATGGACATTTAATTAATGACAATCCGTTGAGAATAAGTTAGCATACAACCCAACCCTTCACCAACCAGCTGAAGGTAGCAGTCTAATGAACCAGGCAGTCCAGGTACCCAGGTTAAGTAGAAAGATTGCAGAAAAAAACAGGTGATTTGCCAGCTCAAGGTTCTGCACTGCTAACTGCTTTAAAAGGCAAATCCAGAAACAAGTAGAGGGCAAGGGTAAGACTAATTGCCTACAACAGCACTCCAGTGTGAGTCTGCCTGCTCAGGGAAAAGGTATAAACGCCATTCACATGAACAAGTGCCAGGAATATGCATGTAACTGCACATTAAAACGTCACCAGATGTGGTTGGCCGCATAGTAATGTTAGCTACAAAGGCTTCAACATACAGATTTGTTACATTGATTTGTAGTCCACTCTTTGGAAAGGAAAAACTTAAGTCAAATATTTTTAGAATTATTACTTCTTATGAAGACACAACTTGGACAGCAAACCTTCTAAAAATGATGTTGTAAAACTGCAGACAGGTAGGTGAAGTAGGTGGCAACTCATTAGTCAATGTGATTGTTATCTTCACACCCTCTCCATTTCGAGTCCTACTGAACACTTCAGTAACCTGAGAAAGCAAAGTTTTGTTAATAAAACTAGAGGCAAACAGGGCTATATCTGGACTTTGCTCCACTAATATCGAATGGGACTTGCGCATTAAGAGTCTAATAAATCAAGACTTAGCTGAAACAGGAATTTGATTTCCTACTACAACTGTGAACCGTAACTTAAAGCACTTCATTCATTTGGGTGAAGATGACTACAGGATTAGAATGGAGGCCATCCACAAAGCAGCTGAATTCAAGATGAAGACAGGAACATGGCTTACCAATTCACATTGCAGGAAAAGACTCAACTTGAGGAAATAAATTTAATATATTGCCAATTAATATATTTTTCATTACTGATTCAGGTACTAGGGGGAAAAATAAGATACAGCGATAACATCTTCCCCCTCTCCCTTTTCCAGGCTCAAACTTACTCCAGACTCCTCTGCCCTGCCCTGTTAACGCCACCAGTTACACTCAGCCCCTCCAGCGAGGCAATGAATAGCACAAGGTGCAGAGTTGGGGGAGACAGGGGTTACCACTCGTACACATGGCATTTCCCCTCTGCTGCTCCTTTCTCCTCATTTTCTTCTGCTCTGGCATTCCAACCCCCCACCTTTTTTAAATACACAGAGGTGCCATCAACTTTGCTGATGGGCTCAGCTTTGGTCTGGGCCGGGGCTCGAAATGGCTGTGTACAGCACAGGGCAGCCCCTAATCTCTTTCCATGGGGGCCATCCCACACACACACCAGCTACCAAAACCTTGCCACACACACACAGTACATGTTGGATGTTAAAATACAGAAGTTACAAAAAGACATAAGAAGAAAGAAAATTAAAGGAAAAATACTTTCTATACTATCCACTTCTGTGCAGGGCATTACTCTAGTCTGCAGAACCTAAGCATTAGGACCAGATATTTATTACCAAATTTCTCTACATAAGCAAATTAGCTTATACTAATATATCCGATCCACTTAAATGTACTCATGGGGACATCAATTCTAACTTCGCCCAGACCAGTAAGAAACAAGATGCATCACAAAATGCAACTCAAAATAAAAAAAATAAATAGCATTCTTGTATCATACCTTATTCCCTAGTTTTTTTGGCAGGAATAATACCGATCCATCAAACGCATGTGTCTTTCCAATTAGCTCTTCATGCTGAAACAGCAAAGCTGATCGAAGACGGCGCGCTTCCATCTCAGGACTATAGCCAACATGGTACTGATATAAAGCCCACTGGGGTCGAGACGTCAAACGGACGTAATTTGCAGTTAATTTTATCCTATCACCTGAAGAACCTAAAATGAGAGGCAAACATCTTAGGAGTTACACAATTTTACTAGCTTATAGTAATTCAACAGCTCTGAGAAATTTTAAAGTACTAAGGCATTCAGACAAAAGATCAGAGGTCAGTTGCGTTCTGCAACTGTTCTAGACTCAGCAAGCTATAGGAAATGCTCACATAGGCACAGTGTTACAGACACCCACCTGCTTATCAGAGCTTTTTATAGTTCCTTCAGTTGTCAGGAAAAATCTCTCATCAAACGAGGTAAGCATTTAGATCAGTAACCTGCCCCCAAAAGGGTTAGTACCAGGTACTAGAGAGAATTTCCACCAAAACATACACTTCCTTTGTGGACAAATTAATCTTTCTTTGTACGACTCATAAGCACAATGCAGAAAGTAACAGTTGAGTATCAGTCACTAGACATAACCACATTCTCATTCATGTGTGACAAGATGACATTTCTTGTGGTATTTCAAGATTTTACAAACAAAAAACCCACAACAGCAAGAACTACCTCCAGATCACTTACGTATCTAACATATTTCTTCCCATTTTTTTCAAGTCTCATTCCAATTTCTTTTAGGCTTAAAGACACAAGTCTAATACAAAAAATACACTACAGACAACTATGGATCACTCATTTTAATCTGGCTTTCATTATCCATTTTTTTCTATCTCAAATACAACACCCCAAATGAAAACAAAAAAATCCTACCACATACAAAGCATGTATGTTACACTAGAAAATCGTACAAAGCTATAAAGAGGCCAGCAATACAGCTGCCTACGAAGTACAGCAAACCGTGATCTAGCATTAGCATAGCTCTAGAAAGAAAATCTACGTGAGAATGAAAACTACCATACTGCTTCTGCCCTGAAGTGACTTGAGCAGAACTAAGCCCCGACATTCCTGGACCTGTGGCATGCTCCAGCTATCGTCTAATTAACCAAAAGTGGACTACAGTTACTGTCATATCGTTGTGATGTCTCACAGAGTCACTTACAATACAAAACTATTACCAACTGTCCTGATTTCAGCTGGGATAAAGTTAATTTTCTTCTCAGTAGCTCGTACAATCCTGTGTTTTGGATTTACTATGAGAATAATGTTGATAACAGACTGATGCGTTCAGTTGTTGTTAGGTAACATTCATACTCAATCGAGGACTTTTCAATTTCTCAGGCCCTGCCAGCAGGAAGGCTGGAGGGGCATGAGAAACTGGAAGGGGACACAGCTGTCAGACAGCTGACCTGCACTAGCCAGAGGGACATTCCATACCAGAGCCTCATGCTGAGTATATAAACTGAGGGAAGAAAAAGGAAAGGCGGGGGGGTGTGGGATTCAGAGTGGTGGCGTTTGTCCTCCCAAGTAACCATTAGCATGTGCTGGAGCCCTGCTCTCTCGGAGGTGGGTGAACACCTGCCTGCTGATGGGAAGCAGTGAATGAACTCCTTGTTTTGCTTTGGTTGCATACAGCTTCTGCTTTACTTATTAAACTGTCTTTATCTCAACTCACGAGTCTTCTCACTTCCATTCTTTCAATTCTCTCCCCCATCCCACTGTAGGGGGACTAAGCAAGCAGCTGTGTGGGGCTTAGTGGTCAGCTGGGGTTAAACTACAACCACAACACTGGTGCAGAACCTGCAGTGTTGAACGCTAAAAATAATTGTGTTCTAGCAAGAAGGCAGGACCATCATGACCGCCTGATTTTACTTTTTTGATATGCATGATTTCATCTCAAGGAAGGAAGAATATAACCTTTTATTTAAACTAAAAAATTTCTTCAGAAGATGTCCCAAATTCCACGATCTTAACTAATTTGGTTAGGTCAATGTGTTACAAACCAGAACTTCTAGAAAAAAAACCAACCTTCTACTAAATACCAAACTTCTAGAAGCAAATCAAGAGTCCTGCTTGAAGAAGTAGACAACAGGAACATACAAGGATCATGACTTACGTCTAAATAGTGGCAATTTAAAATGCTACATAACTTCTGTCTGAAGCACTGCCATCAGACATCATCTTACTGTTCCTCTTCAGATATCAGGAATAACTTTTATCTTTTTCTAGTACACAATGAAGGTTTTCTTATTTTGTTCTCTAGGGAATACTAAAAGCATAAGCAAAGCAAAACTGTTTTTCATTCCAATTTGTTTATATGTCATAGTCTAATCTGAACATACCAGTTTTTGATTCTTGAACGTGTTCGATGGCTTGCCGAGTATTTATGCCAAGGTCATGGAAATCTCTGTGACGGCCACCCCTATCTCCGAAAGACAATTTCTGAAATCCCACAGAAAGCTGTAATCCTATTGTTTTGAAATTTAATGAAGAGAAAGAATTGAAATCAAGTCTTACATACAAAGAAGAATTAAATACAATTCAATTTTGAAAGTCATATATATAAAAAATTAAGAGAAATCCTGACACGTTAAGTTTCAGCTTCTGCTACACAATAAATTATTTTTAAAAATAACATTCAGGTAATTCATAATAAGTTCCTAAGATTTACAGACAGTTAACTAGTAGCAGCTTGCTAGCCAGAATAAAAAAAGATGTAAACTGCAAATCAGTAAATTCTTCTGCAAATACAGGGATGATGGATCTTCCATTTCATCTCTAGCTGGCATTGAAATGTTTAAACGCACTGTGATGTGAAATAGGTAAGGAAGTTTAATTTCCTTATTAAGAATTAAGGAAAACAATGAAATAAATGAAATATCAAAGTGAAATTTACTATTGGTAGTCATGCAGTTAAGTTGTGCCATCTGCTTTTTAATTTATTTTTAAACTATTTCGGTAAGAGGAGATAGTATAGATGGAGTAGAGCACACTTGAAGTAGTTTTCAAAATTCCTAGTTCAGTTATACTGCACTTTAGAATGGCAATACTATCATCACAAGGTACATACAGGGAACTTTTCCAAATCTTAGTAATAAATCTCATTTTGAAAAGAAAACCTAGAAATACAGTTTAAAGAATATCTGAATTGCATTCTCTTCAAAGCGTGTGCTCTTACAGGCAACGAACATTTTCACTCTTTCTGACCTTCTGGCCTTCTCCCATCCTGGTCTCCTGGAACACGCTGAGGGACCCTCTGTTGCCCATGGCCACCCAGTGGTTCTGAGAGCGCTGGAGGAATCCCTGGCTGCTGGGGGTGCTGACAGCTGGTTGGCTGACTTGGCAAAGTCTCCTGAACCTACAACAGTTAGGGACAGCTTTTCCTACTGCAACTGAAAAAACCAGCGTACTTCCAGGAGTAGAGCAAAACAAAGTCACTAACCAAGTACAGAACACTCAAACACCCAAGTGTAACAGCTACCTAAGTTTAATTTTTTTTTCCCTATATTAAGTAGTAGAGTTATTACTCTGTACTTCAAATTCCAAAATAACAGGGTTCAGGAATTATTTTTTTTGCAAGTTAATATTCATTTAACTAGTAGTATATGCAAATCTTCTCTTTGCAAGCTCTAACTAAAATTTCTGGACTTCTCATTTTTAACAATCCCTCTGATACTTCAAGTAGCTGATTACTTATTTTACAAAAACAGCTTTTGTAAGTTTAGTGTCTAGTGAATAAATAATATTAAAAAGTGTCATGCCTAGAAGAACTGCAACACACAACCCTCAGCCATAAGCAATCCTGCAATTCAGAGTTTCATGTTACCAGATCGCAGTCTACCCCACATTAGTCCCTCCAGGAGTAATCAAGTTCTCCAAGCGTAAGCAAGCAAGAGGCCAGTGTCAAGGATAATCATGAAAGCTGAGCTAGAGGGCCAGCCTGGCTCCGTCTTTCCCTGCAACACAGCAGAATGTCACAAACTGCCCACAATCCATTCCTGGAGTTCCTCTACTTGTTTGCTCTGAGAGCTCTTGCTACCCATCTTGCAGTTCTCACATGCATGTTCTGACACTAAACACAAGATCAGTAACTAAGCAGGCCCCTCTGGTTTTATACTCTCCATGTTATTTTTACGTGTTGTAAGATCTGCCAAAAGTATACCTTCTAAGAAGTCTTTAAACACCCATAAGCATTGCTGCAAAATCAAATGCACACTACCCTAAAGAATATTATGTGAAAATTATCAGAGTGCAGTACTATCACAGTAACAGCATATTATCACAAGTTTTGTGCTCCCTGTAGTATTCATAAAAGCAGTTCAGGAAAGATCAGTTCTGCTTTGCCTCACCTATATTCCATCGTTGCTCCTGAAGGAAGTGGTAATCCCACCTACATGGATTCTCTAGTCCAACAGCTAGGCAGAGCCCTGCGATCCTGAGCTCACTGTATTCCTTTCCCATCCATTAAAGGATCAGAACAGAGCTCCATGTCAAGTCACAAACTGAAGGGCAAGATTATGCTGGGATAGGGTCCACTGTATGGGTGTGGGGAAGGGGAACAACAGTCTTGTTCTTCATAGAAATACAAGATAAATCAGGCTGGAAGAAACCTCGAGAGGTCTCTAGCCCAACCGCCTGCTCAAAGCAAAGTGAATCATGAGGTCTGATCAGGTTGCTCGGATTTATCCCATCTCCAGGGATGCAGACTGCACAACCTCAGTATGCTTGGCTGTTCTGCACTGTGTTCCAGTGCTTGACAGTCCTCATCATGAAAACATTTTTTTTTAATGTCCAATCTGAACAACCCTTGCTTCAGTTTGTGTCCATTGTGTCTCATCTTCCCACCATGCACCACTACGAAAAGCCAAGCTCCACCCTCTCTGCATCCTCCTTGGAGGATGCAGTCTCCATGTCGGGAAGAACTTGCCAGGGACTGACCAATCTATCCTCTTTCTTACCCCTGCAGCAAGATCACAGGGTTGTCAGGACATCAGTAAGGAAAGGCAGGCCCCTGACCTCCTTAAACCTCACTAATGCCTTTTGATAAAAGCCTCAGTATTAAGAACCTGGTGTACTATGACATCTCTGTATCAATGCAGTGTAAAAGTCAAGTAATGGGATGGTTCCCTTCTACAACACATGGCTAGTTCTTCCAATCTTCCCCTGCCATCAGCACAGATTATGTTCTCACTTAACCTGAGACAGAGTGCACGCCCTCATTTTCTAAATGTCTAACATAAACGCTCCTACTCGTTCACAATCTCTTTTCAGCATGTCTTTGGAAACACTTCTGGAACTAACCCTCTTGGAGGGAGATACATGTAGTCTACGTGGTAGAACAGGAAAAAAAAAAAAAACAATGCAGACTTTTATCCACTCGGACTGCATAGTCCCTAAACCTTACTGTTTCCTTTGGTTTCCTCTTTGCCTACAGCAGGACACTGGTATCACCTCCTGACTACTGCTAACAATTTTATTCATGTTAAAGAGACAAAATCTGAAGTAATCAGGTCTCTTAGGTTTATAAATTCAGTTCCGGGTTCAAGAGGTGCATCAGTGCCACTGCTAATGCAAGACGCATTTCACTATTTGAGAAACAGACCTGTAAACTACCTTTTATCACGACTTAAACTCATCTGACACTGGCAAGAAATGGAATAGAAACACTCCTCCAACCTAATAACATTCTCAAATGAAAGTTTATTATTAGTAACTGACAAATTTGAGCAACTGCTTTAAAAAAATCTCCAGGTATGGGGCAATAGCTACAAACACACAAGTATGAACAATTTTCAAGCCATGGACTGACCAGGCCACATATGCACAAAATAATCCCTAAACACTAACTCAAATGCAGTCAGAAAGTCCTTAATATTAAAAGTAAAAGGACCAGATTCTGGCCAAATATACATTAATAGCAGCAGCAGACTAATGTGTTCTGCTTCTCTGCAGGCTTATCACAGTGGACAAAACGTGCTATGAAAACGTCTACCTATTTCCACTAGCTCTATTATAGCAACTGTACTACAATAGATCACTTGGTTGTAAGCACACAAAAATTTCCTTAATAAAAAGGAGTTAATGTAACTACACGCATGACACATTGCCCTGGTTTCAGCTGGGATAGTTAATTTTCTTCTTAGTAGCTGGTGCAGTGCTGTGTTTTGGATGTGATGTGAGAACAATGTTGATAGGACACTGATGTTTTTAGTTGTTGCTGGGTGATGTTTATACTACATCAAGGATTTCTCAGTTTCTTGGGCCCTGCCAGGGAGAGGGCAGGAGAGGCACGGGAAATTGGGAGGGGACACAGCCAGGACAGGTGACCCAAACTAGCCAAAGAGGCATTCCATACCATACGGCGTCATGCTGAGTATATAAACTGGGGGAAGAAGGAAGGTGGGGACATTTGGCATTATGGCATTTGTCTTCCTGAGTAACCGCTATGCATGATGGAACCCTGCTTCCCCGGGGATGGCCGAACACCTGCCTGCCAATGGAAAGTAGTGAATTAATTCCTTGCGTTATTTTTTTAATCTTTTTTATGAAAGAATCTTTATTCTTATATTAACCCTCAAGTTTTACATTCCTTTCTGATTCTCCTCCCCATCCCTCTGGGTGAGGGCAACTGAGCAAGCGGCTGCATGGTACTTGGTTGCCAGCTGGGGTTAAACCATGACACATATATACACACACACGTAACATCTAACATATATACCTGATATTAAAATAGGAAGTAGCTGAGCTATGACATTCCAAAGCCTAGCTGCACTCTAAATTTAAAGGAGAGCCAACTTACAGATGCAGCTCCGACAGAAGGAATAGTACTCTCCTGTGCTGGAGGTCTTCCTCTTGCTCTGGCTCTAGCTCTTCCAGTCATCTTCTAAGACAAACCACCTACAGCATTAGTGTTCAATCTTCTCCTTCCCCCACCCTTATTCCAAACAGTATTATGAGCAGCACCACTGCATTTACCCTTGTTTAATTTCAGCTGGTTCACTAAAATACACCCTCCTCTGCAAAATGTCCTGCTCTTGGAACTAATGCAGCCACAACAGGTAGCGTGGGGGCGTTACAGCTTCTTACACTCAAGTTTGAACTGACCAGCACAACCCACCACAAATTCTGAAGCTGTGAAGCAAGTCAACGAAATGGTAGAGCACGGCAGGATCTGCAACCTCAGCCAAGAATAAGTCGGAGCCTACTGATACTACTTTCAAGTGATGCTCAAGACTCAACTCAACCTAATTTGTTACATTACCCTAGGGGCAGGGAATGCTTCACCCAGAGCAAATGCCAACCGTTACCACCTGCTCGGCTACCTAATGAGGCAAACCGGCCCCACAGACCTGTCTGTCATCACATGCACCCCGCCCCCCACCCCCCCTTTCAGTGTGGGCTCAGCCATAACTTCTCTGCCAGCCTTGAGCAGTTTTTGGGGCCAAAACCCGCGCCCAGAGGCGTGTCCAACCCCCACTCTGCTCGGCCCTCTGTGTTACCTCAACCTGTGACCGGGGCGCAAAGGGACTACTGCTCCTACTGCTGCAATACGCAACAGCCCGTTCTCGTCACAACTCCACACGACTCTGTTCCCACGAAGGTCAACAGCCAGCCCACCACTGCCCGCAGGCCGGGCCCCCGCCACAGGAGCCGCCACAACCACCTCAAAGCGGCCGCTCTTCCCCTCGGCGTAATGGCGCCGGGGGCAGCTGCACGCCGCCGCGGCTGCACGCACTAGCGGCGCAAGGCGGGAACGCACACCCTCCTCCGATTGGCTCCTGAGCCCCGAGCTCTGCCGGAGAGTCCCGAAGGGTGGCGCCGGCCGCGGCGCGCAGAGCCGAAGGGCGCCGCAGCACAGCGCCCGTGCCCGCCCGCCGGGCGCCTCCTCGGGCTGCGCCGCCCTCCCCCTCCTGTATCGAGGCCGCTGGCGCCTCCTGCGTGATGTCTGTGATGTGCGTGATGATCCGTCGGCAGAGAATTTTCCTGCCAAAACCTCTTTCGTCCTCCCCCCGCTTCCTGCTTGGAACATAAATTAAGTGACCCAGAAGGTGGTGCAATGCAACAAGAAATAAACCCCTGTGAGTCGCGTCAGCGACGGGGCGCGCTCGCAGCAGCGAGGACGGCTGCCGCGGAGTGTTCCCCTCCGCGGGGTGTTCCTCCGCGGGGCGGCGGGCAGGCGGGCGGGGGGGGGAAGAGGAGGAAGAGGAAGAGCACCTTTTGCCAAGTAAGGCTGACTCGATCGCTGTGGCTGTCACAGAGGATCGCACCTTGTGTTTTAGGTGCTTCACAACAGAATAGCACAGCTCAGGACCTGGAAGGAATTGGCCGTGAGCAGGAATTGCCTCTAGCGAGCTCTGCCACGCTTCTGTGGAAAGGCGGGTTGTCTAGGCAGCACCAAGGCTCAAGCGCACGTTTCTGTTGTTTTTAATTGTGGCTTTGCTTAAAGATTAGATGCCTGTGACGCGTCTGGAGACACTGAATTCAAGGGACAAAAGATAACGTCACCTAATTGAAACCTCACCTCGACAAAACACAGTCCGACCCCCTGAGGTCATCCACTGTTTTCCAGGTACCTGCAGCAAAGAGGACAAGGCTCCTTTTCCTTGTCCTCCGTTACTCCTGGTAGAAACAGGTGACACTGCTGACGTTCATACTCAACACAAATACCACAAACGCCTCTTTTTGTTTGCTTTAGATTGTCAGTTTGTCCCCAAAGTCGGTTGTGTTGTGCTCACCGATGTCAGCATAGCAACCCACTTAGGAAGCTGGATTCCTCTTTACAAGTTAAAAAGAAGAGCTTTCGAGCTATGAAAGTGTGGATATTGCTGCTTAAAAGATAGCTGAAGTAGTTTTAGCATGTGCTTTATTATTCACATGTAAATCTGGATAAATATTTAACAAACTCAATACATACACTTACACGAGGCATGTGCAGTGCTTTTCGGAGTGCCGATTACTGCTTGCCACAGGCTTTTCGCCTACTGTGGCAACTTTTATTGCTCTGTAGCCTGCAGAACTCTCCAGTGGGTCAGAGGGTTAAAGCTGCAGAAACACAATATGCAGATTTTCTTGGCTCAGCAGTATTTAAAGATAAACTGAATATAAAGATGTTGTCAAAGTCATTTACGTTATGTAAATCGTGAGAAAGCAGTATGTGTGTTGGAAATAGGTTTGTTTATTCATTTACAGTATCTGCTGTACTTAATGTTTATTTTTTTATGCCAAATTCCTTACACTTCACTGCAGAACATAATTATCTTTAGATGGGAATTGTTAAAGGTACTTAATCAGGCTGGCTACATACAGCAATTTCTTATAAAGTAAAAATAAACATCAACATCAAGCACCATCATTTTTAGGCGTGGGTTGTCAGACAGTTAATTAGTACTTAATGAAAGTTAGGTTCCAGTTTGGTTTTCACAGTCTTTCAGGCTCGCTTTTTCTTTTTGGCAATTCAAGCCCAGTTAAAACTGTGACACTACAAGTAGGCTTAATGAATTTTCACAGTCAGAGAGAATGTGGAAATTGCAATGCACCAATTGCAACAGGTGTATCGTGTCCTTAGTCCTGGCTGGTTTCTCAGAAATGCTGAGAAAAACAAGACACTGAAAATGGTAACTATTTGCATATTTCTTCTGTGTTGCCAAAAAATCTACCAGTGCAGGACCTCAACACACTGAAATATCGTATATGACATAATTTTTTCACAGCTACTTGGCCTGCACTTTGCTTTGATGTTTGTTTTACCCATGATGCAATTGTTTTCGCCTTCTGTCTCCTGTTGCTACAATAAGCCATTTCCCATACATGTCATCTCCAAAGGGGAAAAGACCGCATGGAAACAAAACAAAGAAAACAGAACAAAAGAGAATCAGGGATTTTTCCAAAGGCCCATTTGATGTGCAAGTATAAACAGGAAAAAGATGCCTGAGGAGGTAGGAGCCAGGGACTGTACTAGCAGACAGCTGTTAACTTGTGTAGTTAGCAGCACTTCAGAATTCTGAATGGTAAGTAAGTTAAGTGATTTTAACGCACACAGTGAAGAAAATACTCACTTCAGTTCCTTTAGTGTAATGTATAAGTGTATTGCAAACTCCTAGCAATGCAAGTTGAACTCTTACCTTCACTTCTTTCTTTTAACACCAAATCCATGTATCAACAGCTCTTTTGGTTCCAGCCCCAAAAAAGGCATTATCTCAAGATACTGGAATAAAAGCTATTGTCTGCTGTGATCAGGCAAGAACAACTAAGTAACACTTCACAACAGAACTCAGTAACTCCTATGTGCAGCTAGATTTTAACAAGCCCAACTTGTTGCTCCTGAATCTTATAAATATTTGTTAAAAAAATTTCAAATGGGAATTGCTCAAAAATAAACTTTAAATTTCAGGTTCCTATGCTAGGTATTAAGTATTCGTGAATCTGGACCACAGCGTTCTTACATTCTTAATTAGTTTTTTTCTAAAGTGAGAGAGGCGAGGTTTTTGCAGACTGACTTACTGTCTGTAGTATCTCATGAGTTACAGTTCTTGTTTCTTCTCAATGCAAGTTTTTAATGTCACATTTAATTTACTGTAATTATGCTTGGGATAGAGGAACTGATCTGCGTACACAATGGAGCCTAGCTTACTACCTTGGGTAGAGTATGAGCGGCAGGGAAACTAGTATTTACATACCAAAACAGAAGGAGAAAGGCATGTTAGGGGAAAAAATTGCTACTAAAGACATAATACCCAACTCATGGCACAACAAGTATAGTGCAAGTATTTTCTCTCAGGAAGAGGGAAAATATATTTTTCAACTTTGTATTTCCTCTGCTGTTTATAAGTCTATTTTTTTCATCCCAAATTTCTGGTTTTTTCCTTCAGATTCTTACTTCTTTTGTCTGAGCCCTTATTCTTTGTAACTCTCCTCTTAAAACATCACTCCCTCTATTCTTCAAACCTGCGTAGGACTCTTTCCTGTTCCCCCTGACAACAATATGTTTTGTTTCAACAGAAGCAAATTATTTTTTTGTTTCATGTGTTCTTTGTTTACCAGGGTATCTAATCACTGCAGTTATCATCACTGCTCATTCCAAGCCCTGTTTTGTCAGACTGTGCCCTGAAGAGAAAATGGCCTCTTGTTTAGAAACCATCATACCCCTGCCAACACCTCCTGGGCTGTATCAACTTAACTCTTACTTTCTATTAATTTCTGCCCATTACAAATTCATATCAGTCCTAGATGACATCTAATTTTTATCCAAATCCTGAGCAAAGTGAGCAAGAAGTGATTTGACGTATGTTCTCAATAAATAGCTGTATTAAATGGAGGGGGTCACATTAAACAGAGAGGAACAAGGCCTCCAGAAGTTAACAGTATGATTAGATTTGTAAAGCGTATTGTATAAATAAATATGAAATTCTGTAGGATGTGATCCTATCCTCTAATATCTTCATTTTTTAATTAATAGGAGGAGATGGAGAATTGGTGTATGGAGTATGTTAAGAACTGAAACAGTATTTTGAATCAGGTATTAGATAATAAAATATTGCATTATTCCAAAAAGTGCTGGAATGTATTTCAGGAGAGAGACTGGCAAGAATTGTCACATCTAGATAGATTGATTTCAGCTCATTTAGCAACCCGGTTTGATCTAATTGTCTTTTTATTGCTCTGAATGTTCCTGCATTATGCAGAGAATTTGGGTTATGTGATTTAGTGTTGGAATAAAAAATGTCATAGCTTAGCTTTCTTTAAAATTGTGTATAACTTTGTTCACAGTCAACGAAGTTCATTATTTTTTTGTTCAAAGCCCAGCTGCAGGCCTGGAGCATTTCTCATAAATATCAGGAAGTACCTGAAGCCACAGTCAGGATTAAAGAGTTGATCTGAACCTTAGATCTCAGCTTTAAAGCTGTAATGTACAGTGAATTTGGTTTCATGGTAAAGGAAATGGTAATTGCTGAAGTATGTTTTCTTAAGTTGCAAGATCATTTTTGAAATGTTTTCATGGAAACCTCTGTCAGCGCTGTGCATGAGAATGAGTGGACTTGCAGCACAGCATTTATGGATGACCACAGCACTGAATTTGTCACTGATACAGAGGCAGAGGCCAGTGTGGCACAGTATCAAATCCACAGTTACAGTCTAGAGAACTATCTAAGCAAGTGAATTAACCATTTCAGTACACTCTTCCAAGATTTTATTCTGAACAATGGGTCAAATTCTTGGTATCTAGCAAATATACTCTCATGAGAACCAAGAACACAAATCTACAAGTGATATCCTCAGTTAAAAAAGTGCAAAGTCAATTCCTCAACGTTGTAGTTAAGTATTAGAAAAAGCACTTTGCTCCTGGCTCCCTACAAATACAAAGTCTGATCCGCAGGGCTGAAAGGAGTGGAAGAGCACAACTAAGTAGCAAACACGTTTCTACATGTCTTCTCCACCTGGATAGCTGCATCAACCAAACCACACACCTTATATTCTGCTTCCATTGCAGTGTATTTGATCTGAACATTTTATTGCATGAAGGCAACTGTCTTTATTGTATTTACAAATAAAATAAAAGATGAACATTTGTGCTCCCTGACCTTTTTCAAAGGGTGTTGCATTTAAACATATGCTACTTTCCACAAGTGGCAGTGTTTCTTCATAGTCTACTGCTTCATTCATGTAAGTCATCCAGAAAAAATACAATTCTTAAGACTGACTGCTGCACTGTTGAAAACCTGGCCCTCTAGAGTCCTTCATATAGCAGGTTTAGAAAGTGTACTTTATGTAGCACTTGCACAAACAGGAAGCATGGGCAGAAGTATTATTACCTGCAGTTTCCATAAGCAAAGACACGTCTGTTTTCACAGCTTCAGTGAATCTAATACATGCTGCCTATAACAGGCAATAGGTTTTAGTTAGGTCCTTGTGAATTCAGTGTTGTGATGATATCAAAACGTGAATGGACATTTAAGCCATTATTTAACCATCCTGAGTTCTGTGGGATTCCACATACATAGATGCTTTAAGATCCTGGCCAGCAGTTGTAGACTTTCTTCAAGGATTCATAGTTTTCAGAAACTTTGCTAGATTAAATCAAAGGCGTTAATAAGTTTATTATCTTTTCCTCTTATATTTGAATGTCAAGACCCAAAGTCACTTTTGTCATCTTGTATTGCTCCCTCTCTACAACTGCATGAATATTTCAGTGGTGTCCTAGCACTTAACTTCACTCCAGAAGCAGTCTAGATAAGTACCTTAGAAATGAAATGCATTGCTCCGTATTTAAGGCTGTCATTTTAAATTATTGAACAGCACAATAATGAAGGCTTAATCTCAATTTAAAACCGTTTCCTTAAATCTTAATTTAGCAGCTCTCGTTCAGAATTAATCACAGTGATCTAATATATAATACAGTAAGTTAAAGTTAATAACTTTCATTGAAACCTTTGTCAGCGCTGTGCATGAGAATGAGTGGACTTGCAGCACAGCATTTATGCATGACCACAGCACTGAATTTGTGTACTGGTGTCACTGATACAGAGGCAGAGGCCGGTGTGGCTACTCCTTAGTAAGTTAACTTAGTAAGTTACTCCTAGTAAGTTAAAGTTAATAGGGATCAATCTCTACTGCTACATATTTTAAGGATGCACATTTGTCGCTATGGAAAGATATTTCTTCCACATGTAAAGTTAAATAAAGATGAGCACCACATAATAAAGTGATACAAAGATTGCATGAGAAAGAAAAATGAGTGCATTGTTCCATTATGAAATGTTTCAGCCTAGACCTTCCTCTCGGGGCACATGAGTGAGGCAGTATGCTAAACCTGAGCTGTTAAGGACCTGAGAACACAAGGTATGAAAACGTTAACACAGGCCGCCCTGGTGTGCTGATCCCTCTAGAGGAATGGCATCTGATTTCCTTGGTAGTGGTTGTGTTGGGAAGGTAGTGGTGATTAGAAGAATGAGAAAAGATTGGAATGGCTTTTTTTTAGGTGTTTGCAAAGTATGGATGTAACCTCAGACACCAAAGATGCATTTCAATTCAGGATATGAATACTTACTGCTTACTAGATGACTAGTCCGGTTTTCATAGTAGTTCAGTCTTCCATCTATGTGCTTGAGTTGCTGACACAGATGTCAAGGAGAGCAGTACCAGGGGAACTAGCAGGAGTTATGATGTGGACTGTGATCGGAATCAACTCCCACAACTGAACTACTTTTACTGTAGTTCGTACGAGCAACTAATTTCAAATTTCCCTACCTTAAAAGTTGTGTCACTTTAGTAACCAATAGCAGGCAGGACTTCATCTAGTGGGACAGTGGCAGGTTCCTGCAGAGCTGCTAATTTATTCTAAGCACTCCAGAAATAAACATATGGATTTTAATTACCTAAATTGCTCTACATAATGAACTTCCCATTGAGGCACATGGAGGAACAGACTTTGTGTGCTTAAACTGTACAATATAGAACTGGAATAGTAAACTGATACTGGACTCTCCTGCTTAGATGCTGCCTGTTCTTGAAGGTGCTTAATTTCATATGCACTGAACTTTTTGATTATAGATTTCCTCAGGCATTCCAAGTTACCCTTTTGTACTATCCCAGCATAAAACTGTCCTGACAAAACTAATCAGGTTCTTTGCACCAAAGAGGCAGCTTAGGAGAAAACAACTCTCTCCAAGACAGATGCATCCTCTTTGTAGATTACATCCATGACAATACAGGCAAGGTCCTGAAAGGCATGTAAGAGAGATAGTACCCAGGAATGAGTGGCAGTCAGGAACAAGCAGCAGTTGCAGTCAGAACATTCACCTACTGACAAGCTAATTTCTGTCTGCTCGTGAATTCAGCCTAAGCAAAAGATGGGTGGGCTACATGACTTACTCCCATAGTAGGCAGCCTAATCTCAGCCCTTCTTCATCTTGAACATCTTCAGAGCATTCAATGGCTTATTTGCACGAATTACCTGTGTACTGAATGCACAGTGAATCCAGTCAAGAAGTGAGAAAGCAAGAGAGAAGAGGGGCCATAAGCACCAGCTCTGCCTTTGAAAAATGTACATGACTTGTATGATCAAAAAAGGATGGGCACCGCTATTTGAAGACAAGAGCTGGAGGCCATTCAATTGAGAGGGGGTTCAAGTGGAGCCTAAGTGGATGACAGTACACTCTTGAAACCCTGAATAAGGCCAGGAAATAAATTTTGAGTGGTGGAAAACAGGACTGTACCTCCTCTGTGGCATGTGCTAGCGCATGCGCTTCAGGTAATGGCATGGGGGAACTATTACTCTGCAGAACTTTCCTTGCTGAATCAAGCCTGCATCCTTTTAAAAGCAAAGAAGAGGACAGGGGGATTCAAGTCCAGCAGGCAGATGTTAGGCTGGCTAGGTGGGACTCTTCAGTCTCACCTACTATGCAGGGGAACTCTGGCCAATAGCCGCACATCTTTATTAGGTTGAGACCCTAGTTGCTAAACTTGGGTGTAAAGTTTGTAACATTTTGTTACATAAGCTACTTGTTGTGGCTATAAAGTATGTGGTCTTTTCAGTGACAGAAGAAATGTACAGCAACCAGATCTGCAGGACCATCTCTGAGATGATCTGAGAACCTCTGTAACCAGGTCTGAACGGTGTTGGGAATGTACAAATCCCTGCCTGCCAGCACGCAGTGAGAACAGTGTTTTGCTATGTGTTGTGTACACACAAACAGGCAATAGTCTGCTCACAAAAATGTAGGTCAGAAATGCCCACTACATTCAGACTTCTGTCAAAGGAAACAAACCCCCATCCAGAACACAGAAAAATGTTTTGAAAACAGGTTCTCTTTCACATTGCTTTGTTCTGTTTTTCTCATTCTCAAACATACAGTTAAGTCCTGCCTGACATTGTAGTATGGATAGGAGACTGGCAGACGCTATAAAAACACAGCAAAATCTTCCAGCCTCCCAGTAAGCTAAAAAGCACTAATTTCCAGCTCTTAGAAGTCATTAAGTACATTTTTAAAGAAGAATTTTTTTAGAAGGACACAATGTTGTCTTGACGTGACAAACAGAACATCTGGTTGTACAGAGCAAGAAATACAAATAGGTCCTAATACCAAAATACAAAAATCTCTGAGCTATCTGTAGTTTTTCTGTAGTGCTAGTGGCAAACAGAAAGCTAAGGTTAGAGCAGTGATGCTGGACAATTGACCAGTGTTAATTTGACTGAACCACAAAATTAGTTCTTAAGATTTATCCTTTATGAGTAACGAAGAAAAATTAATGCTGAATTCTACTTTGTATCATTTTACATATCCCTGGCCCAGTCAGTGAATCTTATGAGTGCATGTGCCCCTATTTCAGCCAAAGACACCCATGACACTAATCTTTAACAGCTGTCCTTGTGACAGCTCCCTAATCAAAACCAATCTTTTGCATGACTTTTTTAGCCTCTGGTTTCCTTATTTCTGACTCAATTCTCTGAGACATGCTGTTACAGATCTGCTAATAAGTTAGAATTAATTGACTTTATTAGATTTTATAAAATCATTTGTAATAAGAAATATATTTTAATGAAACTTGTAGTTGCACAGCAAAAGCTGCTACGAAATCCTTTGTACTGCCCTGTACCAAGGCCAGACGAATGGGCTAGAATCATTGTTTAAAACTTAGGTAACAAATTTGGGATTTTACAGATTTATTTGTATTTGACTAGTCTTCTGTATGTAGAAAGTGTATTGAAATGTCAGAATATAGAATTAATGGGAACTGGGGAGAGTCAACTGGAACAGCTTGTAGTTACCTGCCAAGAAACCGTGACCTTTAGTAAAAGGTAGTTCTGGCAGGGGGAGATCGCGACCACCGACTCATATACCACCTACCCAAATCGTACCCCAGACCCATTTCTGTACCTTTCTAACCTTTACTGCACAGAATCGGATATGGGAGGAGAGTATGTTAATGATTTTCGGGAAACGCTATGATTATGCAGGAATACTTAATGAATATGCATGAATAAGTTCTATATATGGTGTATGATTTTGAAACTTGGTGCACGTTGGTCGTGAGAGGACTCACTCACGCACCCAGCCGTTAATAAAGAATGTCTGTTTATCTACATCACATTGGTGTTGATAAGTTCTTCATTCCGAGATTTCGGTAACAATGCTACAAATAAAAGTTATTTTAAGCAAAATCTATACAGGAAGGATGCTCTTCCTGAAACAAAGATGATCGATCTTGCCTTGGACCCATCAGCAACAGCCTTCAAGCAAAGATAACACAACAGACTTGTTTATTACCTGGTCTCCATTAGCTGCTGTTGTTGCATTCAGTACTTCCATACTGCAGATTTGCTCTATTCAGTTAGACTATGTTATTTCATCATTTTAACTATTAACCTTTTAATTTCCACAGATTTTCATCTCTAAGTATCTTAATTAAGAAGAAATAATGAGCTAGTGAATTCACTTGATAGCACCTCCTGAACTAAAAACAAGATGGGTGATGCTAAATCTGCTTACTCTGTGCATTTGAGACAGGAATTATGAGCTAAATGTCATTGCTACTGTTCAAGGAAGTAAAAAAAAAATAAATACAGAGAGTCACTTCCATTTTTCCTTTCCCCTTGGCCTCCTTTTTACCCTTATATCCACTGGAGGGATTGTATGGACCATTGCTTTTGGAACAGCTAACTACCTGGATGCTACCTAGGTAATTAAAACTGTAGTTTGTTTGTTTTTTTTCTTTAAAGCTGTTTAGCAGATTCATTACAATTGCTATATTGATACTGCCTGATGATCTGTTTTATTATAGCCTAAAGAAAGGCTAATCCTTTATTTAATAAAAAAGATACATAGCTTAAGACAGATGCAATGTCTTTTTGTAACAAAGGACCTGCCCAATGTTTTTGGAAGCAGACCAAAAAAATAAGACATATCACATATCAGGGAAAAAAAAAAAAAGGCAAGTAGGGCATTAGTCCAGTGCTTTTGTATTGTGCATTTCAAAGTTTGCACCCAGTGGGTGGGGCAAAAATAAATCAGGGCCTCCTATGGTGAAAATGTATTTGGGATTCAAGCATCTAGAATCTGACCCTATCTTCTGCTCCCTGGGATTGTCAGCTGCTTCAGGGGTCATCTGATATATACCTCCTTTTCTCACTTCAGAGAATTTTTAGCTTGGAGTGTGTTTGAAAACACTTCAGAAAAAGGGTGGAAAACACAGAGTGCCTTCTTTGAAATACACTCCTTTGTTAAATTCCTTTCCCAAGGGTAAAGAGACTCTCAAACACCTGAGGGCAACAAATGACTCTATTCAACACTCTCACAAATGACCTAATAAACTCCCAAAGGGTTACAATAGCTTATTTGTCATCATTTCTTGTCAGCTATTTATAGCACCAATGTAAATTGAAGCAAAACAATAAATACCTGAATTATTTTCTTTATTTTGAAGATTCTTTAAAGCCCAAATGGTGCTTTACAATTTTAAACCCCCAATAATTAATTTTCCTATTGAGTTTAAATCATTCTCACACGTTATATTACACAAAGTTTGTATCTACCTACATGTAAAACATTTGCCACTATTCCACTCACTTCCCTTGGAATATTTGCAGATAATGACTTTATAAAATTCTGTTTTGTTTAACTTTTTAAAATTTCAAATGCCTGATGGACCATGTTACAAATGATCTTGCTGAATGGATTTCCACATGAACTTCCATGAGAAAGCATGGTGATCAGTATGGGACTAAAGATCCTGATCTCAGTAATAGTAATTTGAAGTTGTAATAACTCAGTTGTATTTAAAATCTGTTCTGGACTGAATTTTGATCCATGTTGCTACCCATTGCATTGTTCTCACATGTATCAAATGTAGATGTACTATCAAATACATTTAATATTAGAATATATTTATCCCATCAAGCAGATGTTGTACTTATGTACATGGCTTCAATGACTTGAATTGAGTTGGGCAGGTAAGTGTTAAATAAGTCTAATACAAATGGCTTTACCACTGTCACTACTGCTTTGTAAGCATTACTTCTAAAGTATCACCATGCCTCTAGACGCAACTGAATAAAAAGACTGAGGGCTCATTATGTTTTCTTTTGGTGTCTCTTTTGCTTCAATTTATTTGCCCAAATCAACTCAAGTCAGTGGAGCTGTGCCAATTTACACTATCCTGCTGAACTGGCCCTACGAAATCTAGCCACATAGTATATTCTCTGAGTTCTCTGTAGTGTATTTTATGTGGACTGCATCATTTGTAATGCAGCATGGTATGTAAAATATGTCTTTCCATCTCTTGCAACATCTTTTGCAATATCCTTTGACTTATCAGCTTCATTGTCATGCCCACCTCCTTCATATATTTCTTTTGATGTCTGTGATGAAAACACCCATCTCCTGGCTGCAGGAGTTAAACATCTTGGTTACTAGTTTCACTGGTCCATATACATATGCATATATGCATATATATCTATGTATGTATTTAAATTTCTGTAGTTATTACATGGTTTCCTCCTGGGAAAAAGAAGAAAGAGGCAGAATTCACATAAGGCAATTCTGAACGCCACTCCAATGCTTCTGTGGTCATGGATACAGCAGATGCAAAATTGAGAGGAGTAAGCAAGCAATTAAGGGCCATCCAAAGAAATATTCCTGTGCCCCAAACAACTTTTAGAGAGATTCAGGCACCTAAATCCTTAACTGCAGTCTGCATAATTTCTTTAGCATATGTCTAAACCTGGATAGGCCTAAAATAATTTTTTGACTACTTAGTTTCCAGATCCTTACAGTTCTGTCTTCTGGACATGGGTGGTTGAGCAGCTGGGTACAACTCCTGTCTGAGCCCTCCTGTAGTGCAAGACTAGAGAGAGTACCAAAGTGCCAATCCGCAGAGAGGCGTGCCAGATATGTATCAATAGCCCTGAGCTTGGCACAATGCGCAGTGTTTGTGGCCATTTGTATTTATATCACATACAGCACATCTTTTACAGGCAGTGGTTTCACGGTGAGAGAGTTCAGTCAGGAGGTATAGAATCATGGAACCATTTAGGCTGGAAAAGACCTTTGAGACCAAGTCCAACCATTAACCCAGCACTGCCAAGCCCACCGCTAAACCATGTGCCTGAGCACCACATCCATGCACTTTTAAAACACCTCCAGGGACGGTGGTTCCACCACCTCCCTGGGCAGCCTGTGCCAGTGCTTGACAACCCTTTCTGTGAAAACATTTTCCTAACATCCAATCTAAACCTCCCTTGGCAAAACCAGAAAATAAGATAATGAAGAGAGAAAATTTATCATTAGTTTATATACACATAGAAGGGGGAACTGTGGGTGCCATGTGGGTGTAAAGAAGTTCTTGTTTTCAAATTCTGCATAGTGCTGTGCTGTGTCTCCTACTCCTACTAACCTTGTAAGCAGATTAAAGATGTCTTGAAGGAGAAATGTCATTCACTAAAAGTACCAAATAAGATAAATCTTTTTTTTCAGGGCTTTCAGGGATGACAGTAGGAAACAAAAGAGGAAATTTGGCTCATGGTAGCTGTTAATTTTAAGAAGAATCAATGACTGTGAGCATTGTACCAAATCATCCTGTGTCTTAGTAAGTATGAATCATCTCATGCAGTCTCTGCTCCTTGAAAGTTAGGAGTTTGATCTGAACTAGTTATCTGTGGCATATACTAGTGGGGACAGTATATGCCATATCTAGAGGATATTCTTTTCCATCATAAGTATTGATAGGATGGTCACATTCTGCAGGTGCTGGTTTCTTTCCATTAGCAATAGATTCTTCTAAACTAATCATCAAGGTTCATGCCTGTTTTAGATGGCTAAAGTTAAAAGAAAGTGATTCTGCCTCTTTGTAGACATTATCATTTTGTGTGTAGTCACTATGTTCAAGGAAGGATGAATGCCTTTAGGCAGCTGGAGACAAAGGAGCAAAGGAAAATATGTGTGCTCGGTAATGTCTGAAAAAACTCTCCATGTTGCAATTATATTCCCGTATCCATAATGGCTCATAGGACTAAGAGATCCCAGGTTTGTAGGGAACTTACCTTTTGTGAGATCAGATGACACAAGAGTGGGCTAGATTTCAGGCACACGAAATTGCTATTTATTTTTGTTCTGCACAAGAAATCCTTTTCATTGGTTCTGAAGCATTATCTCAATATGTATGATTAGTAATAACAAATATTGCAAACATACACAGGTAGTTAACGTCAAAGAACGATTTTGTAAAAGCCTGTTCAGAGCTGGATTAGGCTTGGTATCCAAAATGCTGCAGCAGTGATGATAAATGTTACTGAAATATTGTTAATACAGACACATCCTAATACATCCTCTGAAGCTTTTCTAACTTAGCACGTGATAAACAAAGCATCACTCAGACCTAAGGAAAAAGAAAAGACATGCAATAATATGGCCATAATATAGTGATAAAATCGAGCGCCTCTCCGAGTCTCAATTTACGTATTTAAATTATCTTTGCTTTAAACAATGGTTGTAACCAGACAGACATATGGTAAATACGTCCCGATCCATTATGTGCTACTGAGACCAAGAAAACTGGTTGGGGAGGGGGAGGTTTGGTATTAAAAGTGATCTGGTGTTATGTACACTCAAGTAACCCCTTCATGGGGAATAAGGGGGAAAAAAACCCCAACTTTGTGAAAAGGGAAAAAAAATCTTAAAAAGCAAAGCTGAGCACTTTGCTGGCTGTGCAGTGAAAGTGAGGAGCGGTCCCCCCTGCCGGGGAAGTTGATGAATAATCCGCAGATCTCAAGCTGAGCCTTGGGCTCAGAGCGGCTGGTATCCCATACTAACACTAATCAACCAGTATGAAACATCCATTTTAAACGCAAATGAGGGGGGCCTTTTCAAAGGAGACCCAAAGAGGGGAGGGAGGGGGAGTTCAAAGCTCAAAATGGTTCTTTCTTTCTTTCTCTCTCTCTCTCTCTTTCCTAAAGAAGACAGAAATATGGTTGGTTATTATCTAAGTTATTGCTACAAAGAATTTTGAAATTAAAAGATAAGCTTTCAGAGGAAGCTCAGTAATTTTCATAAAGAAAGACTTAAAACAGATGTGCCCTCTTTAATCGGGTGCGCTTAAAAAAATATAAATGCATTTTTAACATAGCAGGGGTAAAAATCATATGGTTACACATTTGTCTCCTGGGCAAAAATAATGAAAAAAAAAAAAAGTCTCACTGCATTAAGTATCTCACAAATAGCCGCCACTAGAACTTTCTTGTCTAGCAAAAAGTTGGGTGAATGGCTAGCCAGTGTTTAGAAAGCAGAATAATACCTTATGGTTTTTGCTCTATTTCCCCTTTTTTTCACTCTGGATTTTTCCTATTAAAATAACTGCTACAGTGGATTAATGTCTTAATCAGGGTCAATATGTGACTGCTAGTAAAACCATGATATTTACTGATATATTATTGGTTGTCTTTCTTCTCAGTGAACTTTTTCTTAAAATTTCTGTGTGCAGTAGCATGCTGTGGCAAATTAATTCTCTATCCAAATTCTGAGGTCTTACCTTTCTTCTGGCAATATGGGACTGCCCTTAATAGATTCTGCCCAGAAAAGAAGGTGCCACTTACACCAGAGAAAGTTTCCTTTAATAAAGGTTAGGGACTGACATGTTAGGATTCAGTGTTTTCTAAATGTTCTTCCTGAACACTACTAGCTTTGAATGAGCTATTTTTGCCTTGTTCTCATAAGTCCATGCTGAAGGAGGTTGCTTTTCAGTAGGAAGTAATTGCTAGAATATAGAATAGCAAGGACCTAATTTGTTTGTCTGGAATAAAGTAACACAACATTCCTCATAACAATCCTCTCCCCAAGAAAACCACATGTCCTGACTAGTTGCTCAGCTGCAGCTTTTAACAAGTCTGACGGCCGCCACAGAAGAGTTTTTGTACAGATCATTACTGACATGTTTTGTTAAGTACACAAAGAGCTAATAATCCTGCAGCATTAAACCGTACCTTTTGGCTGGAGAAGCAAGAAGTTATAACTTCTTCCTTTTCAGGACTGCCTCCTGAGGAGGGCTGTTTCTGAGAACCTACCCTTACCGCATTTCACCCAAGGCTTTCACAGTGTGGAGGAAATCTCCCACTAGTGTCAGAGGGAACAGCAACTCCTACATGTATGTTTTCTTCTTGTTGCTGTCCAAATGGGCTCAGGCTACAAGAGATGTCTAGAATAATCATCACGTTGTGCCACCCCATGTCTGCTTGCACCGGGGGAACAGACCTGTGTCCTTGCAATACAACTTGTGAAGGGTCACCTTGAGCCAGTCAGCTGCTAGTGTAGCCCACACAATGGCACAGCTCTGTCCACAAACACTCATTCCCACAAGGTCCCTTGGAAATAACATTGGCATAGCAAGCTTTTCTAGTGGGCTCTGAACTGGCATTGCTACTTGCAGCCTTCAAAGAAGAGGTATGTCAGGATGGGAAGGTTCTCCATTAATAGTTATTAGACACAACAGATGTTTTTTGCCCTTCAAAGTATCACAGGAGTCTATAGAGAGAGCCTGAAAAAGGATGGTAGGATGGTAAACCATCTTCCAAATAGCAGCAAGACAGCAAATACAAGCAACCATAAATGGCTGTTGTATCTTTAATTAGGCAAATATGAATCAGAGCCCTCTGTCTACATGTGGATATGCTCCCAACAACTTTACAGCTGCCTTTTTTTAACTTGCTTTTTAGCAGACTGCTAAATTATGCTAGTGGTTTACGGCTCCAGACATCTACTGTAGTGGCTGGAGACCATGGTGAGTAGTCTCCACCGAGCTTCTTTCTCCTTGTGTTCTCCAGGACTTAGGTGAGAGGGAAGGGAACTGGGGCCAGTACAGCAGTGTTACACCATGTGGTAATTCCAGGGAAGGGAGAGTTCCCAGCTGGGCAGTGAGGCTGTTTGGTTCTTCTGAAACCACACTCACAGCTGGACGGAAGGTCTGATCCTCCCTTATTTTGTATGAATATAAATTTTTTATGTTAAATACATGCTTTTAACAGTGCAGTGACATAGGTTCAGATATTATTTTGCTGTGCACAGCTATAGTTAGGAACCTGATACTGCAAATCTGATGGCTGTAAATACGCCATGAATGTTGAAGGGAGTTATCTGGCTATAAGAAGTGTGGTCCTTTCATTACCAGTTATGCCAGCTGACAGCTGTACTCACTACGAAGCCACAGAAGAATAAAACAGCACCCAATTATTAGAGGGAGTCAGGCACAGCAGGAGACCTGCTTTGACATTTGCCCATTTATGACTTAAATATTAAGGCCACCCAGCAGTAGGAGAAAAGCAATACAACCTTTTGACATAAAAATCACCTATTATCTAGTTTTCTGTTTGTATAATGAAAATAATGTTCTTGATACACACTACAGCTCTTCTAATGAAAAAGTCAGAGGAAAGAAATTTGCTGAATTAAAATGAGATGCCAGATGCAAACATTTCTGTCCTTAGCATACAGAAATCATAGGCCTGAGGTATGGCAATAGCCTCAAGAACTATGATTACTCTTCTGAAAACGTGAATATTTGGTTTGCAATTCTTACTTTAAATTAATTGTGGCATAATTTTAACATAACAGAAATATAATGTTCCTTCTGCTCCTGTATTCAAGAGCCTGTTTTCAAGGCTGAATGACAACTTCTAATCTCTGTACTAACACTTCACATTGTTTACACAAAAACAGCTGCTTCCTATACATTGTTTGTGGATCATAAAGTCACTCTTCTTTATGTCCCACACTAGACCTCATTCATGACCAGGAGCCTAAGAATGGACCAAAAATCAGAAAATCCTGAACTTAAATAGCAAGTAGTTGACCATGACCACCCTTCAGGTAAGCCAGGCAAGGAGAGGAACAAAAACTAGAGTGCCCACAAAACAGACTGTTGTCGTCTATCAAACCACTGGCTTCTACACTTGCCCGTGGTAAACTAGGTTCTATCATTCTTTAATAATAAAATTCTAAAATGCTTTGAAATGCTGATGATAAACGCAAACTCACTGATTTGTTGGGTTTTTTTCTGATTCAGGAGTCTTCCAAGTGGTTCTTTGACCTTTATACAATAATTCACGTAATACCTTGCCTAGCTGATGAAATTTTGCTGCTGTATTGGTGCTATACAACGGTACATACTCTATAATATAGATACAGTATGTCAATGAAGCACGATCTACAACTAAGCACAGGAACTTAAAAAGAGTTAGTGTTACTGATGTATGTATTAAGGATTATAATGATGTAATATGCTCATTTTAGTAATGCAAAATTCTCTTACACAGACAGGAATTTACTACAGCTTCGCACTTGTATTTGCAATATTAACTTTTTACAATTCTGGAAAAAAGGCCAAATCTTGTTTGCCATACTCCCATGAGATGTCTCACTGAGTGAGAAAGTAGAACAGCATTTGGGCCAAAATCCAACATATTTCAAAACAATCTGCTGTTCTGTGTACCTCTCAAATGTCTTTGGACTTCTTCTAATTCAAAATTCTTTTGTCTTCTTCAGCTTCAGTACAAGTTAATCCTATAATAGAACAACACTCATTAAAATTAAGAAAATGTTAGTTACACCGCAGCTGTAATTAAAACCAGTCCTTGATGATATAAGAGCTGTACACTATTTTCAAGATATAATTGATACCCATGATGATTTATTAAATCTATGCAAACATTTTGCTAAGTCTTTTAAACACTTTGCATTTTCTTTTTAGGGAACAGATCATTGAAATGGAGTGATTTCTGCAGCTTAGATTATACACATTTTATGGTCAAGTTCATTTCAAGTTCTATTGTGTAGCATATTAAATGCCTTTTGATTATGTTTGTGCATTGGTTTGAGTTGATATAAGATGTGTAGTTCTTAAGTGACATTGATCGCCTCTACAGAAACATAGTCTATTACTTGGATGTCCTACTTTTGTAAAATAAATCAGTGCATTTAAGCTACATTTGGTTTCTAGTCAGTACAGTATTTGTAGCATTAACATTTTTGATCTGTCATATCAGTTGTAAAAGAAAACAAGTATGAAGACTCCTTCATGATTTGCTTTTAAAATGTAATTGAATTCTACAGCCAAGTGCATTAATTATGGTCAGTTATTTAATAGAAATTTCCAAATTTGTGAAGTACTTTTTGAAGTTAATGTTACCACCCTGATTTTCTTAAGAATTATTATTTACAGCCAGTTTGGATGGGGCTACCAAAGCAGTGGGGTTTTATCCTCAAGCTAGAGAGAAGTGGGTCATCTTGATTTCTGTAGCATTTGTCTGACATGCAGTCCCTGGAGAATCCAAGCCAGATCAAAACTCACAATTCTTGCTGAAGTGAATTTATTAGTTAAAATTTGCTTTCATACAGTATTTTTCAATGTCTCTGCACACAGGCACATCCTCTGGTATTTTTCCCATACACAAATGATGCTATTGTAAAATCTTCAAGTTTAGACAAAGGAAAAGTACCATCTTATTTTTTTGTATTCCAGCAGTCAAGGAGGACCTTCTGCTCCTGAATCCAGACTCATCTTCTCCCCCTTGCTGACTCCACTTCACGCTGGAGATGTCACTATTTCTGTGTTCTTAACTCCTTCCCCAGATGGAGAACTCCCTCATATGTTAAGTTTTAGCTGCAGAGAGGCAGTATAAACTAAAAGATCTGTGGAAAGGAATAGCAGCTTCATTTTGGTTGGAAAAAAGTCTGACATATACCTATCACATCAAGTGGAGATTAAACAGAAAAAGCAACACAAAACACAGATAAAATAATTTTCTCACAGACTTCTCTCTCAGCATAAAGAAATTTAAAGGAAATAATGTCTGTAGGATTATGTGGAATAGTGGCAGAGCTGTGCAGCTGCGGCAGAAAAAAGCAACTGTGGGTTCAGAGCAAATTTGGCTGGGTACATGGCCTGTATGGAGACAGCCTCTTCTTGATGGGAAGAATCTCATGGGTTCATATTCAGACTTAACAAATTCTTTCATGAGAAGATAAACCTTGTATTTAGAGAAAAAACTTAAAGAAGCTCTGTGAGAAGATACTTCCAGTGTTTTTCCTCTGATTTTTTCCTCCCCACAAGTTTCCGGTGATCTAAGCAGTGATCCAGTCCTGAGGCAACTGAGAGAGGTGACTTTCCATGTAACCCACAAACATCCTCATTCTCATCTCCTCTGTGCTTTGTCTGTGTTAGCACAACTGGTGGCTCTCTTCTTTTGTTTGCCTTGCATTTGCAGCAAAAGGAAATACTCTGATCTAAGACAGTGGTATAGAGCAATGGGAAGAAGAAGCATTTGAATAACCAGAGTAATGGCCAAATATATGCGAATTCATCAGTATGGTAGAGAGCTGTAAAATGGGAAGGGAAGGATATGTCTGCAAAATCATCACTTTCAGCTCTCTCTTTCTAATAATGGAACTATTTATTACTAGAAAATGCATTTTAACCTCTTGCATCGGTATTAATTTTATCCAAAGAAACAAAACTCTCTCAACAAGCTTATACACGTAGGTAGGAACGATGAGTTTCCAAAAATATGCCAAAATATGTCAATTTTCCAAGACATGAGTCCCCTAGTGCCAAAAATGTGTATTGCTGCGTGCCTGTGGCTGTAATTTTTTATGTATGAGAAGGTAGATATGCAATCGATTGTGCTCCTAATAGGAAAAAATGAAACAATATTAAATAACTCTCCAGATTAATTAAAAGCATAATTCACAACTAGTTTGTGAATCCAGATTGTCTGAGAAGAAAAGTTGAGAGATGTTTTGCATGTCCTATCCTCCATTCAGATATCAGATCCTCACTGAGCAGCAACGGTACTACACTGGAACCTGTGCCAGGTTACAGCAGTAATTGCAAGCCCCCCAGGATCCAGGCTCAGAAATTTTTGTATGTTCTCAGGAGACAAAGATGAGTGATCATCAAAGGCAGAGGAACACAGCATGACTGTCATAAGCCTGAAGTTACAACTTAGACATGCAATAGAAAATATCATTGGTACCTCTCCAGTGCATAGCCTGTAGTAATTAAAAACTTGATCCCTGCTGTTTTATCATCTCATTAGCAATGGGGGCACAAGACTTTTATCCTTGTTTGTCAGGAACCAACATACCAGAGGAACTCTGATTATAAATTGATGAAAGTAAAGTTAAACTTTTAAATAAGAGCAGTTTCAGTTCACAATGTTTTTAAAGCTGATTAAAGAGATCGCATTTCAGTAAAAAATAATACCTAAGTCCAGCACAGATAGTAGAGGTCATCACTGGGAGTAGGACGTGAAATAACATTTGAAAAAGTGTAAGTACTTTTAAAATATACTGGTTGAGAAGTAAATACAAGCCCTTTCTGATACAACGGGTTTTAATACAACAGGTTTAAAACTTCTGATGAATTTTAACTCTTCAAACATTTCAAAAATCTCAAGTTTGTGATGGTTTTCATTGCATAAAGTTATCAGACAGAGAGGTACTGTTACTGTGTCAGTGAATGCAATGTGGTATTTTGTTTCTATTAATGATAACTTCTGCTAGGAATGGTAGTAGTGGCTTCCCCTCAAATACCTTGGCAATAACCAGTTCAGATTTGTTTCAATAATGCAGGATTATGGAATAATTAAAAGCCTCTTGAAATCAATTGAAAAGACCCTAATTACTTTTGGGGGTTTTGGATCAGTCCCTTTAAGAATTCTTCAAGTAGTTCCAGGATGGTTCCAGGTTTTCAGAAATATTGTGACTTTATTGCATTTTAATAAAACTCTGACCTGAGCACTGGTACCAGCATTGAACTGGGCAGAGGCAAATTTGATGGGAGAGAACCGACAGTAAAATTATTCTCTTTTGTTTGATCCCATCTAAAATCACATATCTCCCCCCCCCCCCCCTTTTTTTTCTCTCTCCCATGAATCTCTGTTTCTCCATCTCTCTTCTTCTTCTTAAGATCTATGACTTTCCTGTCGGAGGTCTAACAGGCTAACATATCTGAACCACTGTTCTGATTTTATTAACAAGTTTTTTATCCCAATGAAAAAGCTGGACCTATGTCTTTTCATAGTGAGTAGGAAGTCACCCTTGATGTTTTGGGTCATTATAAAAAAGGATACCATTCATTATTTCAGAGTGATGGTGAATCAAAAGTAAAGCATCTGAATAATTTTTTTCTTTCAACCTGGCAAAAGACAAGTACTTTAAGCCAAGAAGACTAATCAAGAACTCAAGGACTTTTTTCAAGTGAAAAAGGCAAGCAATGAGAAACAAAGCAAAAACGATGATACAGTAACTCATTATTTTACTATGATGACTTCATGAGAAATAAAGTTATCAGATTCAGCAGAATTCATTGTGTCTGAGCAAATGATCCATCAAAGACAGAATAGAATTACATGTTGAACTAGTTTTTTTCACAGAAAATTGTGTCTTTAAAATACTGTTTTTCAGCAGATAAGTGAGATGGTTGCTTAAACAATCTCTCAGCGTTTTAAAAACTCAAAATTATTCCAAATGGAAAATAAAGAACTAGATGGGCTATTTTCTGAAAAGTTACAATGAAGGATTTATTTTTCAAGATGGAAAAAATATACTTTAAATTTTGATCATTTAATTAAATTGAAATGTATCAAACATAAAAGTGACAGAGAGGAAATGTATTTCATAACTGAGCATAATTGGCTTATTGAACTCATGGTCACCATACCAACTGTGACTCCATGAAGAAATAGATACTTCACAAAAAGTTTTGTGAAATTATGATAGCTATTTTTTAAAACTGCAGGTTTTGAAGGGATATAAAACTTGATTCTTCAGGACATAACTCAGTCTCAAACTGTTACGACTTGGGAAGAAATCTTTCCCCACAGGCAGGTTACCCCTGGGTTACTAACTGAAGCATTCCTTTCCCCCTCCTATGCAGCATCTGTTACTAGCTTTTCTTAAGGACAGGATACTGGGCTAACTATACCACTAGCCTGATCAAGCATGGAATTTTGACTATGCATCTAAATGAAAACAGAACTTTGCAAAGTAAAAAATTTTTGAGCAGTGGGATATTTTTTCTCTACAATGATGTTCAGTCAGAATTGTGTAGCTCCCAAATGGACAAAGGAATAAGAAAAAACATATTACCAAAGAAAAGATACTTACACAGATTCCTGAAAACATAGTTAAGAACATATGTTAAAAGCTTGCAGATAATGAGCCTAGACAGTTGAATAGATAATAATATAGGCCTAAGGTTTCTATTACAAAAGCAAAAGTCAATATAATCTTTCTAAAATCTTCACTGTCTGGATACAGATATTTTCCTCCAGCACATGGCAAATCTGAAATCTGCATGATTTCTTAGCACAATTTAACATTCCTAGTGAAATACAAATTACAGTGTTCTTACACTATACAATCTCCAAAAGAGAAAATATTTTGTCTCCACAGTCATCTAAAAACTCATGTGTTTTACGATGTAAGGTATGAATTATTTTTCATAATACTGCAAATCAAAAAAGAATTCTAATATTAAATCTTGGTACTCTTGACTTTCGGATTAAAAACAAATAGTAGACAGAAAAGAGCAAATGAGAGTCTTCTACCAAGTCACTTTGACTCCTCAAACTGAAAACGCAGATACCTCATACTAAGTTAACCCACATGGACCAGCATGACATTCCCAGATTCTCCTCTTTTTCAGCCTCAAACCCTTTAAATTAACAACAGTTGAGGAATGCATCATGGTATGTATGCTATAGCTAAGGAAAGAAGATAGTCTGACAAGATTGCTGTTCAAGTCTCTGTTTAACCTTTCATAATGTTCAATATTAGCATTAATGATTCATTACACTGGATTTGGTCTCAGGTCAAGGTGAGGGGAGCATTGTTAGAAGAAGGAATAGGAACCCTGTATATTCATGTATGTAATTTTTTAGTGATCTCCATATTAGTCTGAGTGGTTTGCTTCATTAACTTTCTATTTGTTTTCCCAGGTTGATAAGAATAGGATGTGTACATGTGTTAAGGGTTTCTTAAACAAAATATTGAAAGATAAACTATTTCTACTTCTTCCATCCCTTTCTTTAACCCATTAATCCATTAAACATTATCCAAAGACAGCTATGAAGAAAAGTATTACTTTCTAAGCATGTGTTCTTTGTTCAGGGCTATGTGCTTCTGTAAGCAAATTTCAACATGGGATGGTCAAATGGGAGCACAAAAGAGACATCAGCTAAATAGTCCAGATCCTATCTGAGAGGATAGAAAAAAATCCCAAGAGAAAAGGATAAAAGAATGAATTCTCAAATCTTTAGTCTTTTTCTCCCCATCCGTTGCACTGGACGTTGCACGATACACAGGTTATTATTTAATCACGCTAGTCCTTCCACTTCTAAATGAACGCTGTTTCTTCCCATACTCTGTTCACATGCATGAAGTTTGAAAGCCAGCACTCCAAGAGAGCAGGGAAATGGATCTTCTGCAGAAGTCATGGAGTGACAGGGTCTGAGAGAAAGCGGCTGGCTTATATGAAGCTTTCAGAAATACAAAATCACTGGCAAGTTTACAAGTTTACTTACACTGGAGTACAAGGTAGTGGCAATTGGGTCAACATCCTTTTCAACACCTCACAAGTCAGAGGTGGAACCACTCTCAGCACAGACAGTAAAAAACAGTGCTATTGCAAGGTGAAGCTGTACTTGTTAGCATCATAGTCTTTTGGGGGGTTTTATTTTTTCTTTGTCAGTACTGTGGAATTTCCTGTCCCTTTGCCCAAATTTTCCATCCAAGGAGAGTTAGGAGTTCCACAAGTAGCAGCTACTACCGTCACCCTTTGAATTCAGCCTGGATAATGTTCTTTGTGCCAGCATTGTGTGCTTTTCTTATCTTGAAACTAACGTTAGTGTACATGGGAAAACATGCAAAGAGTTTCCATTAAATTAGTAAAACTAATTGTTTACTCAGGCAACATTCAGTGTGAAGGCAGAAGTGGTCCATTAGAGTTATTCTCTGAATTGGTGTAAATTGCAACCATTCAATGGAAATAAATTACAGTAGTTTGCATCTGCTGAATATCTGTCCTTCTGTATTTAGCCATTAATGTCCGTGCTAGTATAGTTTAAAAAAAATTTAAACAGTAGTATTTCTGTTACAAGCCAAAATGCACTATGACCACCATTTTAATATGATTTTTTAAGGATATATAGCTATAGGCATATGGATTTTTTTCCAAGTGATATAAATGATTGATCACCTCAGTAAATCAATTCAACCCCAAGTCATTCAGAAGTGGACCTACTTAAATCAAGCTATCATAGAATCATTTGGGTATCAACTTCCTACTAGAAAGGAATTCTAGTTCAATTGTGCTCCATTACTGTAGAGAATATATATTATATCCAACTTGACAAGTAAAAAATTATGAATTCTTTAAAGAAAAAACTCGTACAGAACTTGTACACTTTAGATACACCAGTAATGCAGACCCCATATATCATTTCTGCTTGCACAAAATAATAGGCCTGCATGTACAATAGCTTTTCCCTGTGGTTGCATGCGAGTGAGAAGCCCACTGCTCCCTTCTTTTTTGCAACCTAATTCCTCCCCATAGGTTCATTTTCCAAAAGGATTGTCCAGTGAAAAGAAATATCATAATGGCATTGGAGTGAATATACCTTGCAGAAATGTAGTAATTGCAACACTGCAACTTGGATTTGCAATAAAGAAAACAAAAGATTCCCTCCAAGAATTACTAGGATAACTTTCTAATTCCCTGATCTACCTAGATGCAATTGGATAAGTAGCAGAAAAAGCAAGTTCCACTTCCAGACTGAACACAATATAACAATAATACTGAGTTCTCCAATCTGCCACATCTGAATTGCTTTGTTGTGTGTCAGGTAGGTTGGAGTAATCTGAAACTACATATACAATCTTCTTGTTTGTGTTTGCAGAACTAGCAGGGTACTTACTAGACCCTTGTCATGAATGTACTGTAAAATCCATGTGGCTAACTCTCAGTGATGTTGAGCACCCACAGCTGGAGTTGACTTCATTTGAAATTGGAATGATCTACAGCCCCGGAATTTGGTTTCTCACTCAATAAATTAGGCAAAAAATCCAAAGTGCAGGAAATAATCACATCATCATTTGGTCTGAACAAAATTAAGGTAACAAAAGTCTCCAGGGTCTTAAAAAGGAACTATAGAGAAAATGATTACTGGAATGACACACCCAATTGCATAGCATAAGTACAATCTCATTACTGCTAAATATATTGTAGTCTGCTTATAGTGATTGCATCTTTTGATCGGTAGCCGAGTAAGGGAATAGGAAAATGTTATTTCTGTTCTGAATGGTGAGTTCTTCCCAGGTAGCATTCTGTATTGCTGTTTTGATTGTACAAGATTTGAAGAGCAACTGCACATGGACATTACAGACCTCTGCTTATATTCCCCATCTGCTCCAAGACCCTTATCATTCAAATTGTGTATTTGATTAAAATAAGTAAATTAAAGCTCACAACACTGTTTTGTACAGCACACAACTTGAAATTCATTCTTTCAAGTTTAGCCATACTGATAGACTATAGATAGACTATAGACTGGAGAAAAAAATCATAGTTCAAATACTAAGGAAAGATGAAGCAAATACTGCTTGCTCTGAGATTCAGAATGTTACAAGTTTCTCCCCAGACTACCATATACACCATGCAAGATCCTATATAAGAGAGCCTGGCAGTGGCAACACCAGATACACTTTCAGTCCAGTTACTATGGGTGCAACAACAGAAGACCACAGAAACCAATAATATTACAAGACCCTTGTCAGGGTGTCTAGTACTCACAAAGAACTATAGCCAAGAACAGCATATGCTTGCTCCAAACTACGCACAGCCCTCTGAACAGATAGGCAGATGCACCAGTGGCATGTACCCCTGCCCAAGGGCATAAGCTACGAGGACAAAAGAATTTGGACTCTTGAAAACTGTGGAGATACCTGTTAGAGTCTGAGAACCAACATGCTTCTGGGGTTTTCAGGCTTCTAAGCAGTTGTTTCTACTGAAACAGCAGAAGGAGGCAGGAAAAGGATGTGCAGATTAAACCATGCAAAATTTCAGTTTCTTCTTGATATGCATTCACATTGTGATAAGCACTGCATTTGGCTTTTCCCTTGGGGCATCCACAATAAAGCCTCATTGGCCCATCTTAAACTGGGGATTTCAGAGCTGCCTGCAGCATTTGCAGGTCTGCTGAGCTCTCCATAAAACCCATGTATGGTTTTTCAAGAGGATTGCTCCCAAAATTGTTTTTTTCCTTTCACTACCCAACAAGTGGTCCAGATTAAGGCTTGAGTGCTTCCTGCGACTCTGGCATGCCCACAAATATAAAACACATCTTAAACAGGGTGAGTACTAGGTCAAGTCTATCTACTGTAACAACTGTCTGAGCTGAGCACAGCTTAAAACAAAATCTGGAGTACAGATCTCTTTCTATAAACAAACTATAAATATTGCCATGGAGAAAGTAAGGAAGTCTCTTAAAATCATGTATGTACCAGCAACATATAAATCAGGCCTACTATATAGCAGGTAAAACAAACAGCTATTGTTACCTTTTCTTTTCTTTTTGGCACTGCTATTATTTAAAATATGTCTCTTTCTTCTGAGATGAGGAGAAACACTTCTCCCAGGCACAGAAAGAGAACTTCAGAGATAAATATGTTTCTGACTCGCCCAAATGAAAGCTGACCCTGTGGTTGAAGCTGGTGATAAAAAAAAAAAAAAATAAAGTAAGTAAAAGAAAACTGTTCCTCTTCACTATAAGCGGAAAAGAAACTTCAGCAAAGATAGTGTAAAAAAAGAAAGAAAAAGATTGCTCACCCCCGACTGGCTCTTTTAAGATCTTATCATTAATATAACATTTAACAGACAGCCGTCTCAAGCGTGAACCAGCCATTCCCCCTCTTGAAAAGTCTTTTTGCTTAGACAAGCTTAAAACTCTTCTTTTCAAGATAAACGTTACACAAAGTGAAGCATAAATTCAGTAAAACTCATAAAGATGCAGCATGCAGCCAGACTATATAGGATGTTAAAATACAACCCTTCCTCATGCTTATGTCTGTGACTCATGCCCAAGGCCTGATCCAAAGTTCACTGAAGTGAACTGACTGCACCAGCTGTCCAGCTGTCCATCTGCAAGAGGGAAGTCTGTTGACAAAAAATCAGAATAATGTCCCTGCTGATGGGATTGCACAGATCCCATGGCCAGGATGGGATCATCATCCCATCACCCAAGTGATGTTCTTGTTTAGGCATCTCTCCTGAGGTTCTGGCAGAGACACATCTGCAGAATTTATTCCCTGTCCTGTCCAACTGGGAATCTCACCAGAAAATCTGAGAGAATCTGAGAAGGGAAGGAATCCCTGTTGTTATGCAGGAGCCATTCTACCTGAAATAGAAGCAATTCGTACAGCTGCTCAAATGAAATAATTCCATTTTGGATTGTTTGCATTACTTTCTATTATTTATTACATACACAGAGAAACCAGTTAAATGAAAATTATTCAGGTCAAACTCAAACACTTAAAAATGCCAGGAGTTGAGATGCTTGTGGAGTAGTATTAGCCTCCTGCTGTTTATACATTATGGCAGAGCTCTTAATTACATAATTGTGGGTTTTTTGCAGAGAATCCATGCCTCATTCAGCACATGGAGACAGATTGTTGCTGTTCAATGCTTCCTTTTATCTCCAGTGTTTGGTGTGTATCTCCCTGCCTTATGTACAGCACACTAACTGGCTTTGAGACAGAATTATTCATTTCCTAATGGACCTTTCTGTAGCACTTATCACTGAAGTATCAGTATATTAAAAACATAACTGACACTTTCAGGTTCTGTGAAGACAAATCACAGCATTATTGCCACTTTGTTTGCCAGATTTTTTTAACAAAAAACCACAACAGATTTATCCCTCATCTTATTCCCAGAAATGACTGAGGCAGTCAGCTGAGATCACAGGTTTCAGGACAAACAGATACAGTTCGGTAGAACCATGAGCAACTGGAAGGTGTCTTGTAATAGGAAGCACTGGGCAACTTGCCTCACAAACAGTGCAGGTGGCTCCATTTGCTATTTAGTGCAGGAAATGTATGCTTCCTCTTGAGAAAAAATGGAAAGGATAATGGCCATGCCCTTTCCTCCTGCCCCAAAGGATTTATGGGCTAAATCAGACAAATAAAATACGAAGTGTATTAGAAGTCAGGGAGACATTATTCATCGTAGCAACAGTATAATAGACTTTCCCTGAAAAGGGTTTTAGAGAATTTAAGATATGTCATATTTGGTATATGCAGGAATGTATATACTCCTTATGCAAACAGTGCTGGATTAAATGTAAGGTTTTTGATGAATGTTAAATCTGGGCCAGAGGGAATAGTTAGCAGAGAGAATGCATACAAGCATGACAGAGAGATGTCAGGTGAAATACACTTCGGGGAAAGTAGCCAAATTTATTTGCAGTTGTTATGCATTAATAGCCTGGTGTGAGTAGAGAAAGAACTTCACAGAGACAAATGGGATATATCTGCTTTATTTGGTAATACAGATTTGAAAGGGCAGATTCAGTAGGGCTGCATTAAGGGAATGAGTAACAACAGATCAAATAAACCAGGTACTTCCAACTACCCTATGTTTATATAATTTGTATTTGAAAAACACCTACTCCCTTTATATGCAGACTTTTCATAAACAGCACTGGTGGGTCTGCACCTGGAATCCTGGGTTCAGTTTTGGGCCCCTCACTTCAAGAGGGATGTTGAAGTGCTGGAGTGTGTCCAGAGATGGGCAGTGGAGCCGGAGCACAAGTTTGATGGGGAACAACTGAGAGATCTGGGTGTGTTCGGCCTGGAGAGGAGGGGGCTCAGGGGGGACCCAATTGCTCTCTCCAGCTGCCTGACAGGAGGCTGTAGGCGGGGCGGGGGGGGGTGTGTGTGGGGGGTGGGTGTGGGGGTGTGTGTGTGTGGGTGTGTGTGTGTGTGGGGGTGTGTGTGTGGGTGGGTGTGGGTGTGTGTGTGGGTGGGTGTGTGTGGGTGTGTGTGTGGGGGGGTGTGTGTGGGGGTGTGTGGGGGTGTGGGTGGGGGTGTGGGTGGGGGTGTGGGTGGGGGTGTGGGTGTGTGGGTGGGTGTGTGGGTGGGTGGGGGGGGGGGTGGGTGTGTGTGGGTGTGTGTGTGGGTGTGTGGGGGGGTGGGTGTGGGGGTGGGTGTGTGGGAGGGGTGTGGGTGTGTGTGGGTGTGTGTGGGTGTGTGTGGGGGGGGGGGTGTGGGGGGGTGGGTGTGTGTGGGTGTGTGTGTGTGGGTGTGTGTGGGGGTGTGTGTGTGGGGGGTGTGGGGGTGTGTGTGGGGGGGGTGGGGGTGTGTGTGTGGGGGGTGTGGGTGTGTGTGTGGGGGGGTGTGGGTGGGTGGGTGTGGGTGTGGGGGTGTGTGTGGGTGTGTGTGGGTGGGTGGGTGTCTGTGGAGGGGTGGGTGTGGGGGGGTGTGTGTGGGGGGGTGTGTGTGGGGGGGTGTGGGTGGGTGTGTGAGTGTGGGTGTGTGTGTCTGTGTGTGTGTGTCTGTGTCTGTGTGTGTCTGTGTCTGTGTGTGTGTGTCTGTGTCTGTGTGTGTGTGTCTGTGTCTGTGTGTCTGTGTGTCTGTGCCTGTGTGTGTGTGTGTCTGTGTGTCTCTGTGTGTCTGTGTCTGTGTGTCTGTGTCTCTGTGTGTGTGTGTGTGTGTCTCTGTGTGTGTGTGTGTCTCTGTCTGTGTGTGTGTGTGTGTGAGTCTCTTCTCCCAGGTAAGAAGCAACAGGGCAAGAGGAAACAGCCTCAAGGTGCATGAGGGGAGGTTTAAACTGGATAGTAGGAAAAAATGTCTTCACTGAAAGGGTAGTGAGGCGTTGGAATAGGCCGCCCAGGGAGGTAGCGGAACCACCATCCCTGGAGGTGTTTAAAAAAATGCATAGATGTGGCACTTAGGGGCATGGTTTAGTGGGTGGTGGGTTAACAGTTGCACTTGATGATCTTAGTGGTCTTTTCCAACTGAAATGATCCTATGGTTGTATGAAATTCTCAGCTGGTGCTTTCTCATCCTGTTTTATACCCAAGACAGTAACAGCAGGTAAGCAGAAGTCTGGAGTCCAGTGCCATTTATGTTAGAAGTTAGCATCACAGCCACTACTAGCAAGACCTGACGCTGAAGTGCTTTGCCTTTACAGGAGCAGAACATTTTCAGCGACCACAGGACTGGCCGTTTGCAAATTTTAACTCCAAGGTTTGGCTTTCTATTTGGTCTGTGTAGAAGCACGTGTGGGTTTTTTTGTTTTCCCAGTTGTGCCCAGCCAGTGACCCTGACTGCTATACTGGTGGGTAGAGCCAAGCTTCTACAGTTCCCTGTGCCCCACACCAGGAGGGTAACCTTGTCTGCTTTCAGCTCACCAACCTGACATCACTGCTTACACACACAGTGTCTGGCACAGCAGCTATTTTGTGTGGATGTAGGAAGGTTCTTTGGGCCTTCCAACTACCCTGCCGAAGACAAATTGTACTGAAAACCAGGGAATTAAGGTGCTCAAGCCCCCATGAAGCCTCACTTTGCCTGGTCACATCTGTATTTCCTCATTAATCACTTAAGGAAAGAGGCTGAAGGCTGACCATGCAACAGAAACTGAGTTATTTCTTCATCTGAAAAAGAGAGCAAGATATTTGGAATGTTTTCTCCCTTTGCCACACACACACCCCAAGCAACATGGATTTACATGAGCCTGCTCCGAGCACATTAAGCTATCAGCACATCATCAAACCATCACAAACACTTCCTGCCTTCCTTTTCCCTGCTTCTTATTATTTACCCTTTGCCAGACAGCGGCAACCACAATCGGCAGCTTAACAGCTTGCGCTACACTGAAAAGAAACTCCTGCACAAAGAAATGTAACCACAAAATTATGTCACTCAGTAGCAATTAGCTTTGTTTTCAATATACACACACTTGGGGGCTGGGGAGGTATTAAAATGTAATAGCAGTTGTGCAGAGAAGCAGGTGAGTGACTTTGTGGCTTAAGGGGGATCTATTACTTCTTTTGGGATGGATAAAGTCCGTATTTCACTGAAGCTATTGCAAGTCCAAACACTCTATCATACAGAAAAAACTAGTGATTTGTATCTGATCTGAAACCACAGAACAAACAGGAGCAACATTACAGACTTTTGCCCTCATGCAGTGACTGACACAATTTTCTGAACAGCTATTACATGTCTGAAAATTGATATATTACTGGTAGCAGCACAAAAGGCACCCTCTTTCAATGGCTGTTAGTCAGTAATCAGTGTCCAACCCTTAATGTTTTCTTTTGTTGGAAAAAAAAATCAGAAAAACTAAAGTAAACCACAGTCTGGTCCTGTGCCAACAATATTAACCAGCTTCTTTTAGAGCCTTTGAAGTTAGCAGGGGGCATCCAATCTTGTGGTGCAAGTAAAGAATGATACTTTAAGCGATTCCTTTTCATCCCTTTAACTTAATGAAAGATTAATAGCCTTGTTATTTTTGTTTCTGCTTTATTTTTTATATTCGAGAGGAGGGAGAATTGCTGGCACTTGTTGGAACTGAAATGTTGCCTATGATTTTATGGATCAGTAAAGCACTGAGTTGTTTGGGTGTTGATTTTTTTTTCCCCATCTGTGAATCCTGTTTCACAATGCAAAGCACAAATAAAGTTACATACTCTAAGTCCAAAAAAATAGCCATGCATATACTTTTGGGAAGTAGGTGGAAGAAGGTGGAAGGAAGCTTTTAGAGTGCACAGACCTAAAAGAGAAAGGGGGGTGGGGGGTAGGGGTAGGGGTTTTAGCAAATCTTTTCAGTCAGAAAGCTGTGGGTTAGTTATAAAAATGTAATCCACTTCCTAGCTGAAGAAAGCAGCTTTATGTCGCTGCTGGCTGTGAAGATACAATGTGGGTTTTATAACCACCATTTATTTAAATATTTTCAATCAAAGCCAACAAGGGAGCATTCCTGGCTTGTCATTGCCATTCAGGGCATAGGAGATGGGTAGCTTTTGTCTTTCTGTTTTCATTGCATGTCCCTTTTGGGGGGTGGAGGAGGACCCTAAGTCTCAGAAATATCTCCTAAAAATAATATTGCATCCATCTATTCCCTCTGCTTCTCCATTCGTGTTTTCTGGGCTACATTGTGTAGTCATGGGTTACCATGTGCGCAACCCCATGTAAACACATAGTGAACTTCAGGAGAAGCATGATCTCATAATGCACAACACACAAGAGTTTCATTTTGCCAGCTGAGGATCTGGCCTGACACCTCCCCTGAGCTTGCACAGCAATTGAATATGGAAGTGTAGTTTTTAGTTTTGTGTAGTTTTTTAGTATTGTATCTCAGATGTGATTTTGAGCATGGGTAGGATGAATGCGATGTGGCCCATGACAATTGAGCAAGACACCTGATAGTACTCTAAATAAACCCATTATAATCACTACTTACAATTTGTTTTTTTAACTTTGGATCTGTATTCAAAAGCTCTTTACACACAGTAACCCTAAGGTAGAGTGTGGACATTCACTCCGGCTCAAGAAAACCAAAAGAATATGTATTTTTACATTCATTTTATGAAAGTGAAGTCATTAGTGTTTCACTTCCACCACCAAGGGTGAGGCAGCTTTAGCCTGAGTAGACATGTACTATAATATATTTTTATATTGTATATAAGATAAATTACAGTAATATAATTATAGTATTATATATATATATATTTATAGCATATTAAATTACTATGTTCAATAAATTACTCTCGCAGAATCATAGTGAGATTTGTGATGGAGCCAGGACCTTATTCCAGGTTTCTCATCTCCTAAACCAGGGGTTTATCCATTTATCCAGCAAAAAGTTTCATTCAGAATTTCACATTAGTATTACAGTTAATAAGATCCCTGCAGCATCTTACAGCCAACATTTACAACATTGCTAATTTTTGTTATAATTCTTTGGTGGTCTGTTTCTCCTCAAATTTCCTGTTTCACTTGGTACTAAATTTTGCATCTGGTGTCCAGTTTAATTCTTCAGGTAATTACAAAAATACATTAATACAATCAGCGCAAGCAGTGAGTGAACTCCTTATATCATAAATTGTCCCTCAGTGTCTGACAGAGAAAAAGAATGGGATCCAGTGTTCCAAAGGGGGCTAAGTACTAAGCATTGTGATCTATGTTAGCAAAGCAATTGCAGGAATGCAGTAGTAGGTATCATGTGCACAACCTAGCTAAGCTTGCAAACCAAATCCTTTATCTGAGCTAGCCCTAAGGTTGGCGATTCCACTGAGCCAGCCTACCTCCCTGACATGCAACCATCCTGACAGGCAGGGTGTTACATGCTTTAAAAGTTGCCTTCATCAGAATTCAGAGGAAAGATGGTCCCAATGTACAAAATAAAACACATCACTGATCTTGATAACTTGTCTGTTTCAAATGAGAAATCACAGTAGTGTAATACTGTAAAAATTAGACAGAATTTTTCTGCTATTATACCAAACAGCCTACTTAATAAATGGGTAATGAAAAAGAATAATTTATTATAGCTTCTGAATTTTGACAGTTCTAAAAAGATGTTCTTAGAGTTTCCCCAAAGGGAGAAGAAGGATGTTTCTTCCTTAACACAGGGGCGTTAGATGTAATTTCTCTGTCTGTAGGATTTTGCTCCTGCCTGGTAGAAGGGATTAGATTTTTTTTTTTTTTTCCTTACATCATAACCTATTTTAAGCAATTATAATCTATGAGTAATAAATCACTTTCATTCACCTCTCATGGGGAGAGAAAAGATGTGAGAGAGAGTTCTGGAGTTTTAATTTATATCAATGTTTGCATTACTATTAAATGAATTAAATGGGTTCTAAAAATGTTCTCTCATCGATCTGCAATAAATTATGGAGCATCTCAACCTAAGACATTTAGTTGTCCCTTTCACCAGCTTTTTTATTTTATTTAAACTGGATAGCACAAATAGTTATAAATCACACTGAAAAACTCAAAAGACTCTTGGGTATTGCAATATATGACATAACTTCAACCATTATAAACACTGCACATCCATTTGAATTGCAGGAATTTACAGAGACCCAGGCTCTGCCTCAGAAGCTGTGTAACCTCTGCAGGTACTGACAACGGTGTAATCACTTCGAAGGGAGACCATTCCTGACCCTGGCAAAATCAATTGGGATTTTTCATCCATGCCTTATTCCTAGCTTTTCTTCTGATGCCATGGCATAATTATTATGAAGGTGTATCTTTTAAATGGCAAGAGAGAATAACTAAACTAGTCTGACTAAACATAGGAAGGTAGAGCTGGGGTAAAACATACATTAAGGAGAATAAATATTTGAATTCACATTTCACACTTTCTTGTTGGGCTTTTGAAGGAAGATAGAACACATGTGCAAGGTTCCGTAAGAGCTCCAGAATTTTACTTAGAACACACTGAAGATGATAGGACTCACCTTATCAGACAATCAGTGCTGACTTCTGCTTCTGACTAAGGTCAACAGTAGATGTTTCCCAGCAAATTATAAGAAATCACATGCTGAGCAAAACTGGTATTATCTGCTGATAGAAGATTTCCATCTTCATGCACGTATCATGAAACAAACCCTTTTAAAGTTTTTTATTTCAACCAATTTAACAGAACATTAGACATTTTTGTTCAATTCCCCTTACTCCCTCAAAGTTTTTTGTGTCATGTATGTATGTTCCAAGGGATAGTTGTTCTTGCAGTACAGTGAAGTGTTTTACTTCCCTTCATTCAGACTCTTTCCAATGTAGAAGAAATTCTATTTTGCCCTCACCAAACTGTGTAATACAAATCTAATACTTTTACATTATCATTAGGCCCAATAAATCAAGTAACATATTTTAAGTTATGCATATGCACTTAAGTCTACCAGAAAAAAACACTTGTCCTACTTAGGTCCATTTTTACCCTTGGATATGATTCATCTTTGAAGAAGGAACAATTTGACAGAGAGTGAAACTGCTAACCTCAGAAATATTTCCTTTTTCCCATTTGCAGTCTCTATCCAAAACACCCTATTTCTTCAGCTTCTCAGAACTGCTCTGCACCAAACCATAGTCACTATGTAACATGATTACTTTTGAACAGCTGAGCAGTTTCTCTCAAGTCTTTCTTAGCATATAATTTATTGAAGGTTTTACTTTGCTCGTTTATTGGATTTTCTTTATCTGCCACTGCAACACAAATCTTTATACTGAACACGTTTTGTCCAGGAAAATAAAATAATTAGATTTCAGAACAACCATTTTAAATGGTTGGTCTGACGTAGAAGAGCTACTTAATCATTATAGAATTTACATGTACACTTAACATAAAGCAAAACCCATTGTAAAGCTCATCACACTTAATTACACCAAAATTCACAATTTTCCATTTCAGTTCTAAGTTTACAAAGTATCAACATGAATTAGCAAAGGGGAAAAAAACCCCAAAACCAAAAAACTGTATTATGACTGAATTATGTCTGCTTTGCAACAGGGCAAATTAGCCCAGGTGCAGCCCAGTACTGCTGAAGCTAGTTAGCTTCCGATACCTGAGCAAATTTTTGAAAATTGCTTAGATCTTTCTACCATACATTTCAGTGTGCAATGTTTTCTGAGTGACTTGAGTGAAAGGCTCCAAAGAAAACCCTTAGGAAGACCCAGATGTTCAAGAAAGCCCTTCTATTAAGAACTCCTGCAGTTGAGACTTAACACTGGTTCCAGTTTTTGTCATGTTGCTTCCGTTTGGGATTTGCACATTGCTATTTATACAATGAGCACTTTAAAAAAACCCTACTCTTTTCATGAACCAGCAGCAGGGCTACTTTAATCAGAAGGAAGCACAGGTACAAGAGACGCATTTGTCATTGATTTTTGCAGTTTATTATGTTCTTGGTAATGCAAAGGCAAAGCCTTTATGAAGAAAGATTCTGAAGAAATACTGCTGTTGAGGTTAAGTATGCAACTGCACTTCAGAACTGCATTTGTTTCAGAAAGTTTCATTCTGTTATTGGTAACTCCTATATAGCCATTCTCCCCAAATAATCTGAACAAAATTCCTCTGCTCCTAGTTAAGATTAGCCAACAGAACCTAAGCAGCTAATGTACTTCTTAGTATTATGTGAATCTGTGCAGAACATGGTATTTGGACTGTAGAGCTTGAGAAAAGAACAATGTTGTTCAGGCAACCATGGCCCACATGTCAGCCTTTGTAGTTCCACTACATCAGAATAAGTATCGGGGAAAGCTGATAGAGGGAAGCTGATTGCTCCTTCTGAACAGACAAGTAATTCTTATTTCCTACATCTGAAAATCTAGCAAGTGTATCTTGTTTTGGGATGCATTCACAAACACCACTGCAAGTACTGTAAAGACACTTTCTCCATGCTGGCCAGAATTTAAGGTTGCATTCAGTTTTCAACAGTTCATTCTATAAAACCTACATGTAAAAATAGGATCATAATAGTAAGCAAGACTTATACCAAATTTTCAAGCTTAAAATCACTTTCAGACATTGAGTTGGCATAGTCCTGATGTAAATGATTTACCAGATTTAAGATTTACTTGCTGAAATCCTGGCCACAGCTTTAATCCATGACACAGCCTCCTGAAAACTGGGCCTGGGGCAGTGCAAAAGAAGCCATCTCTGCTAGCCCTCCTGCCCCTTCAGGTCAGAACTCACTATTTTTCGGTCTTCTTCTAGCAGAGATCACATTTAACACTGCAATTTCTTTCTGTAGTGTTTTTTGGCATTAGTGGCCTGTGTAAATATGTGATTAGTTTAGACCAGTAAACCTCATTAATGTAATGTGCCTGGTATGCCCTTTCAACATTCATATCCACATTTTACAGATGGGCAAACAGAGGCAGAGGTTAAATGATGGCCACAAAGCCTGAGCCAATGGCTGTTTGGAATTAGAAACTTTGCTAGTACCTGTAGTTACCTCTTTCTGTGAATGAAATTCCCACCAGTGTTGATGTATGATGTCTTTACAGACTTACAAACTGTTAGGGTGAGTTTCACCCAACACATGCAATGTATTTAAAAACACACTTGATTTTATTTGAAAATTAAGCATTTGTTTTGCACTTTGCTGAATCGGGCCTCTAGTGAATAAAGACAGATTACATTGTAAACCTCTCTTCCATTCATTCTTAATGTACAAGCGCAGTGCATGATTATTCCAGTTCCAGAGTAAAGGATATACTCATTTGAATCTATAGCAAACATCTATAAATGGAAAACCCAGAGAACTAGTGGGCTGTGGGGTTTTTGCTTGTTAGTTTAACCAAACATGTAGATATACATTCCCAAAGCTGGCAACGGTATTTGGTTCCATTTCAATGTCACATTTGTCCAGATACACCTTTTCAGTGGGTTATTTTTTACTGTCACATTGCAGGGGTGGGGTGGGGGGAGAAAAGACCTAAGGATTTCAAAGGAAGCAAGCAAGAACATAAGATATCAGACAAAAATAGTGAGACCAAGGACGTAAAGACGTAACTATGTAGCATATGATTGAATTAGGAGCAGCTGATCCACATCCAGGCAGATCCATGGAGCCATCATGAATGTTCTTAATAATGCAATTCCATCCATACTGTGTTATTAGTTCAGTAGAGATTTTGCCCCCAGATCATCGGCAGCCTTTGATTTGGATCCGGGGAATTGCTTAACAGATAGAAAATTTTAAAGGCTGAATGGGAATTTTGTGTTATGTAATTTTCTCATCTTGATGAATGGGAGACTTAGACATGTGACTTTAGTCAGCACTGAGGGAAGTCACCCTTGCATTAGTATGTATGGAAAGGCGAATGCACCCTCAAGATCTTGATATGTGCTATGAGCCTACCTATGTGTATGCTACAAAGAACAGTAACAGGTTCGGTACTGGGATGAAGTCTCATGAAAAAGTATAAGAATTTTAAGCAAGGATTTAAATTAGGCATCAACAGAATTAGAGAAACTGCTTATTGCTGTCAATATAGGTATCAACATTGAACAAAGCTGCCTTATCTGCCTCTTTTGTTAACTGTTAATTGTTTGAGTTGCACCCTTCATTGCTGAGTATCTGATTATGGCTATTATGTGAGATGAAACATGTTAGTCTATAAAAGATGGATTAATAAAGATGGACTTACGGAAAAAAGGATGTTTTGTGTTAAAAAAAAAAAGCCGGTTGCAGTTTCTTTGTGAGAAGCTCATAGTACTTCAGGTATTATGATAAGAATTTGAAAGAGGGACATGTTTTTAAAGGAAGGACATCCTTTTTCATTAAGAAATCAAATTTGACAGATCAATGGAAATTTTGCTGAGTGCTGTTGAAAAAGCTTATATGTGCACATATTTAATCTGTAAATCAAGATCTCCACAGAGCTCATGGATACCCCCATTATATTGTCAAAGAAACCCGAGAATCATTTTTTTGAACTGATCTCTCCTACTTAGTAGGACCACTGTGGTGGCAGGCACTAGGAATCAACATGGAGGCAATACTTTTATAACCTCAGTGCTTCCTCAGAGGCCTGCCTGAATTCCATGTAACAGGACAGGGGAGAAAAGATGAAAATTGCTAAGGTAATGAGAAAGTATGACCTTAATTCTGATACCTTCTAACTTCTGAAGGGTTAACTTTTTAACCAGAACATTCTATTAGTTAGCATATTGTTATAGGTAGCTCTGGTTTGGAAGCTGTATTGCACAGTAAGGATGATCATCTTAAGATAATCACCCATTTGTCACTGTGTCTTTGTCAGAGGTAACTGACCCCTCCACTGAGCTGACAAAATAGGTCCCTACTTAGCTTCAGGCCAATTAGCCAAGGGAGTTTAGGCAGTTTAAGCAGGGGTCTGAATTACCTGCCTGGACCAAGTATTGCCTGTAGGGTGCATGGTTCCACAAAACACTGCCAGCATAATGGTAGCGCTGAGCTTCTTCTACTTAAGATTTCAAACGAGTACAGTTGCATCAGGGAACTGCTTATGAGGACTATGTATGACTAGAGAACCACTTACGACTTGTAGGTCTTGCATGTGACATGAGAATCCATGAAGAGGAAAACTGCAGATCTTCATTCACTTGTCTCTGGCAGTGACAGGAAAAACACTGTGTATTCTACATCCTGTCCCACTGTATAAATTTCTGACACGGGTCTTCAATTAGCCCTAATTATGTATTCAGAGGAAGAGTGAGGATGTTTGTTTTTCTAGAGGGGGTGAAAAATAACGTTTCTCTGAGCTTAGCTTTAATATCTCTGCATCCTCATTCTCTATTTCAAAAGCAAAGCTGATGCCATGAGGCACTGCAGGAATTTGGAAAATATGCTTTGCTCTTGAAACAGAAGCTTCAAATCCATTTTAAATCCCATATAAAAGTTAGTCCAAGAAAGTCAATGAATGGATCATGATCAAAGTCTCTTTATTGAATTTTCTAACAGCTTCCAACAAAATATGTTTTAAAAGGAACTGACTGCATCGAGTGCTTTCCAGAAAGCTGAAATGGTAACTCTCAGTTCACGATAACTGAAAGAAGTAAGAGATGAAACCCCAGTGCCTACATAGCATATGGGTTGTTTTATGTAAGTTGCCAAACAGTTCTGAATTCCAAAATATTCTGTGGGAAATACACCATTTCAGCTGTCAACAAAGAAATGGAAACATTGCGTTTCTTGAGGACTACTGCCAACCAAATACTGACAGTGTGCAGGACAGTATTCTGGGCGTACCTTTGAGTTACCTCTGCCGTGCTATCACTAAGCAACACTTCACTTATGAAGAAAGGTACCGGTCCTTACATTTATTGAATCCAATTACTCATCTTGAACATTTGTGATCCCTCATTGCTTCTTTCTTTCTGCACAGCAGAACACAGTTAATACAAAATGCTTAGAATGATCAGGATGGAAGTGTCTAATAACTAGGTGGCTCCATAGTGACTGCTCAAGATACAAAGCAAAGGAGAATCAACTGTGATGCTACAAGTAGCCAAATGCATAGCTGGTTACCGAGCAACCACTTTAGTCTAATATTTTACTTAAAAGCCTTAGGATAAAATACTTCTGCAGTATGTGGATTTTGTGAGCCATTCAACAGGGTTCTGTACCTTTTACAGAACTCTACAGGACTGCTGGAAAAAAGCCACAAAGCAAATAAAAAGCCCAAATAAAAAATTTCATCGGTTGAATTTTGCAGATTCAGGTCCTGTGATAGAATATTAGTTTCATGCATATTTTCTCAGGACTTGTTAACTGCAAAGAAAAAAGGATTTATTTCTGAAATTTTCCATGCAGAGAACAATCAGTTTAAACTGGAATTAGGTTCATGAAAGGCTGGTGAGGTCAGATACATTTAGTTCAATAATTGTAATTTAATGAAGTTTATTTAATTTAGTAGGAGACTTGCACATGACTGATTCTACCAAAGTTTCATTTTTGTTGCCTTTGTATTGACATGGGAAGGATCAAATCTTTGTATTTTGCAGACAGCTTTGATCCTGTGAGTAACAAGGCAAAACACTGTAGTCTACTGAAGAGGTTGTGCTTATCAGTGAGCCTCAGGAAACAATTCGAAAGCCGGCTGTCATGACAGGTCACACAAGCATTGCTGAAGTCATTACAACCCAAACCATCTCAGAAGATAGAGCCAAACATTAAAGCAATGGTGTGGAATACACAGACATCACTGTAAAATGAAAGACATTTATATTTACCTGTCCAGAAAATGAAAATGGTAAGATAAAATAGAGTGAGGTAGTTGAAACTGTTCCTTATAAGGCCCCTCCTAAGACACTGAGTTCAGAAATTCAAGCACCAGGTATGGTTTTCCAGAATCTGGAATCTGGCTGTGGGTCACACTGTAAAGTGGGTAATCGTAGAGTCATGCAATGGTTTGAGTTGGAAGGGACCTTAAAGATCACCTAGCTCCAAACCCCCCAGCCACGGGCAGGAACACCTTCCACTAGCCCAGGTGGCTCCAAGCCCTGTCCAGCCTGGCCTTGAACTCTTTATTCATATAGAGTTTAACTACCTTGAATAATGGTTTTGTAGCATTCAACGGGACACTTCATAATGCTAACCAATAACAGCAAGAGTGCTAGAATCCAGTCGTTACTCTTTTGCTAACTGAATCATTGCTGAGGTGAGTAATTTACTGTGAGGACAGAAAGTTGAGCAGTGATAGAAGGAATTTGCTGAATTATGATTTCTGGTTCCTTTCTGCAAGTCTCTGCCAATAAAAATTTGAAATGCTAAGTTAGACAAAGTCAGGTCCAATTTATTGTTCCAAGCCTGTTGTGCCCACGGCATTTTCCTGCATTTAAATCCCAATCTAGGAATGGTACTGCACAACAAATCTCATAATAAGCATTCACAAAAAAATTCACCTTCAGAAGGTATGACCCAACGTATGTGCAAGTTTCCTTGTCTTTTAATCATGTCTGTGGCTTCACAGGGAATTGAAAACACTCCTCACCTCTTAACTGGCACTTAACATTTCTTGGTGTTTAGTAGTTATGCCACAGTTTCTCTGAATGTTCCCTATCTGTTCCCTAAAGATATCAGAAAACAGATAATTCTATTTGTGAAGTGTAATATTGTGCTAAAATGGTAGATATTGTGGAAATGTGAAACATTTTTAGCACTAGGTTCAGGGAGAAGCTATTTTTCTGTCAGGCTCAGGTGTACTTCTGTTGTTTTGTCTTGGGCGGTCTGGCCCCCCCTTGTATGGCATAACACCTAGAGTGAAGTTATGACAGTTGGAGGGGCAGCTGGATACAAGTGAGGAGGAGAGAAGGATGTTGAGGGAGAAAGGCTGGTTAAAGGAAAATGTTTATGGAAAATTGATGAGAGATTGGTATTGATGCATTAGCAGGAGAACATGTCAGGAAACAAAGAAAACACAGAGAAAGAGAGGGAGAGAGAAAGAGTGGGGAGGCAGGAATGGTCTTCCAGTGTAAATTCCAACCAGTATGGATATTCTTGACCACACTTCAAACAAGTTTTAATTTCAGATTGTTTCAGCAATTGAGTTTATGTCCCATTTAATTTTCTATGGTCCCTAGTTATATATTCTGTCCTGTGTACAACCATCTGTTCCTTGGTTTTTGGAACTCTAAAAAAAATTTATTTAAAGAATAATGTTTACCTTTAAACCATTTTCCATGTAGCCCTCTTTTCTTCTGTGTATTTTGTGTTAACTTCAATAGTTGAGCACCTTGCGTTTTCAGCTACCACCTCATAGCCCTGACCTATAGCTTTTCCCATATTGTATATAACCACAGAGAGGACTGTGATGTTAAATACAAAAGAGAAACAGGAGTGTTGTAAGGTCATATGCTTCTTGCATAAGGGATTTCAAAGGAAGCAATTGTTTAAAGGACTGGAAGATGACAGAAAATAATCTGTGTAATCCAACAATCAAAACCTGTATTCATTAGCACAGGGGACTTTGTTGGGTGCCTCAGAAAACGGAAAGGTGAGTAGTCAAACTGAGAGCAGCTCTTTAATTTCCCACATTTCAAGGTGCAAAGAATAGGCTCTGTGTATTTGGACTATTGTAGTTTTGACTTTCATATTTCTAAACCTCAGGATTTAGATCTGAATCTTGAAAGTGAGTCAGACTTTCGCCAGTTCTCCTGTCCTCAGCTGAAATACAATGTCGAGTTTTTTTGAAATAATGGTGCAGCTATGACCATTCCTTCAATAAGGCATTTTCTACATGAGCAGAATTCTTTGAAGTGTGGAGCCATGAAGATGGTGAGGGCCAAAGGTGAAAGCTGTGCAATAGAAGTGTACATTCCAGTCAGAGAACGGGTTGGAGGGGTGAAGGAATTAGTCTATTGATATTCAGTGCTTTGACCTGCTAACAATAACTGTGGTGAGGAGGTTGTAACAGCGGCACATCCCTACATTGTGTATCAGTGGAGAGAGACAGACCTTATCTGCTTTAGTTTACTTCGGAGGAAAAATCAGCAGGGCCTTTGCCATGTGGTCACCAGTTGCTGCTACTGGGGAGAATGGGAAAAAAAGTTGTTCAAAATTTCTCCATCATTGCATTGGGTCTAATAATAAGTCAGCTACAGATCTGCAATATGATGGGCATTTTTAAAAATGTGATGCTGAGAAAGAGAAAATAAATTAATAGAGTATTCTGTGCTGGATTTTAAAGGGCACATAGACTAAGGAAAGCAACTCCCTGCTGCTTTTTTCCCCTTTTATATATATATATAATCCTCTTTTTCATTTTGAAAGTGTTTTTTCTAAAAAATAATCAAAGCAACACCAACAATTTTTTGACACCAGAGAATTCTTTTCCCTTGGTATACAGCACATTTATAACACAGCTCAGCTAGCCCTGCAGGTAAAATTTTGTGCTGGGGATCTGCAATTTCACTAACACAAACCCAACAAGATTTAGCCCATGCAGTGGAAAAGGCTAGTGTCAGCTGACATTTAGCTAGCAAGGTATGCTGGGCTCTGGCTCTGGTTCTGGCTCCAACCTCTACCCTTAGCAGTCACTTCCCAAATGTCTGGTTTTGTTTTGCGTCCTGCAATTTGTCACTACCTTGGCAAGTATGGCACATCAGCTAGACACTGGCATAATCCATATTAAAAAAACAGTAAAACATTATGTAACATGAGGCACAAATCAGTGAACAGTTTAGATTCTGTTTGTTCTTAGGATTGCAAAATTAAGACATGTAGGTAACTTGATTACATCACCTAGTTCAGTTTTTTTGCCAGTGTAGGAACGTTTTCAGGCTCTGGGTCTGGCTTCTTTTCTATGAATTCAGACTGGAAACTTTCCCCACCCCACCTCACCCCCTAGTATAAAATAAACCTGGAGTTTAGTATTCTACCTTACCTAATAAACCCTCCTCCATGGCTGCCAGCACACAGAAGTCACAGGCCTAAGATCAACAACCTGTCTGGACTGCTCACTCCTCGGAGGCAGCAGTGCTTGGTTGTTACTGGCCAGGGATCCCAGACGTGGCAGTGAAATACCCTGCCATTTTATTCAAGGGCAGACAGACAGTAGCCGTAGTGCTGTAAGAAATGGTCTGGTGAATGCAAATTATACTCATTCCCAAGGATTTTGAAAAGAAGATGAAAAAGAGCTTCTCACTTGGCAACAAGATGCCAACATTTAGGAAAAACATTTTTGCTCTGTGGCAGAGCTCCCAAGGCATGCTGGGGAGATGAAGTCCTGTTATTTCTTAAGAATAAATAGCATCCTTTCTCTGGTCAGAGATGAAGCAGTGACTCAGAGACCTGGTCGGTACTTTATTGAGTCAATCTGCACTTTACTAACTTGCTTGCCAACAAATGTCTGAAAACCACAGGCCAGAAAACTGTGTAGTGTCTTTTGTTTAACATATTCAAGAAGCAGCTTCATAATGGAGACCCAAAGGATGGAGAGGTCACCTTTAGTTTTGTATGTCCTTATGCAAAGCGTGCTTCAGTCAGAAGGAAAGGTATTTGAGTAAGAATAGCATTCAGCGTGGTTGTTAATTGCAGGTGAGGTGCCACCCAGGCAGTAACTGGCCTAATCTCTAATGTAAAGCCAACTGCAACACCAAATGCAAAGCTACTGTAAGCACCTACTCCCAAGAAAGAACCAATAACTTTTAATTCAAAATGGAGATTTTTATCCTGCCACTGTTGACTTGAATCATACATTAAAATTAAGCAAGCCTTACAAGCCCCTCAATAATAATTCCTAAACACAACACTGAGTGAACTAATAGGCTGAGCTAGCAAACTGTGAGCAGTTTGAATGGCTAAATGGCTAGTGTGGAGCATTCAGCCCAGCCTGTACCAGCAGTTTTCTTCAGAAGATCATAAACCAAATCATTTCAATAATCATTTTGAAATATTGTTGCAACCGCATCTCTCTTTGCAGGGCCACTGGCAGAATGGAAGTTAGCTACAGGCACTGGCGGCTCTTCAGCACACAATGCAGTGGGAACGCTTACAAAAATTCACAGGCTTTGCCCAATGTGACATTTTGTTACTTTACTCTGAGGTGCACTTCAGAGAGGTAATTTAAGAGAAACGCTTCCAAACTGTGTGGGTAGGGCTCTGATATGGCAAAGACAATCTCCAGTTAGTTTTGTAGAGCTTACTTTACAAAAGACTAGAGCTGATTCAATTCTTGTTACCATTTTAAATGTCAAGCCTAATTACAGATTTTTAATAGTTTTAATTATATATATCTTTAAATTTTGTTGTTGAAAACAAAGTTGACATAGTGGTCAATATATTAGCCCTGGACTTGTAAAAGTTACATTCAAATTCCTACTTTGCCCAGACCTCTTGTGTAACCCTGGGTAAGTCATTTCGCACCTCCCTGCCTCAGTTTCCCCATTTGGGTAATAGAGATAAAATTATTTCTTTAACTCCCAAGGACATAGTGATCACGATGGTCTGACAAATCTCAGCCTGTCTAGATTATTTTTTGCATTACTGTAATCAGGATTCCACAGAAGGAGTTTTTATGCAAACAATAAGAAAATGAGGGACTTGGTTTCAGAGAGCTGCCATTTGGAATAAGAAGTGGATATAGACAGATGGGAGAGTCCAGCAAAATAATGAAACGATATTAATCATTATGACAGGTTGTGATCTTCAAAAACCAGCAGACAGATAGTTAAAAACAAAAGTTTTCAGTGGTGTAATGTAAGGCTGTACCATGAATATTTAAGAGTACATGAATGAATGCCAGTGTGGGAGATAACACAAAGGTGTTTGAAATTGAACAATTAGATTCATTAGTTAAAGCTTAGATATTTTTCTACATATGCAGAATAAATAACAAGCACACCAGTGGGAGACAGTGAACAGAACACATCAGTTAAATGTGGTTTATAATACAGTCATGTTTTCAGCTCTGCTATTATCCTTTCATCAAAGTTATTAACAGATTTGTTATGAAACTACTGTGTGAGCACTGTCCAGAACAGCCTGCTTGGCTAGTGGTCAGCTAATGGTGTGAATGAAGTGTGAGAGGAGAAGCCACATCTTTTTCTCAGCTGCCTCTGTTCTACCTCCCCCTCCCAACCCTGTACTGAATTTCTAGTGGTTTTCTTTAATTTCACATGTTGAAAAGATTGAGTGATCCTTCTCCTCAGATGGTCTTTCTGGAACCCCCAACAGAGTGTGAATAATTATTCCCACTCTGTTGGGGCTTTGATAAGACTCTTATGGCTGCCTTTTGCTCAGCTTCTCAGCCTTTGTACCTGCTAAAGATATTTTCTTTCTTAGGGAAAAAAAATTAAAAGAAAAAGAAAAGGTAAAAACTGTAACATGATCAAGCAAAATTGAAATTGCAATTTTAATACTAGTGATAACAATAAAAATATTGACTTGAAAACTATAAATGCTTGGTCAAATCCCTCTGGTAAGTGCATAATCATCGTGTGTTTACTTCTATTTTTAAAAAGAGCACAGTTTACAAAAGGAATTGGCTGGAAAGAAGAAGTGTCTGAATATGAATGCTGACTTCTGTCTAGAAGCAGTGTCCTGGCCATCTAGTTAAGACTGAATACAATCTGTAATATTTAATGGATGTCACAAGTTTGAAAGTTTTTGCAGCCTTGCTGCGAGTATTGAGAAACAAGTGTGTTTAGAAACATATGTGAGTAAAATGGGAGGCCTTATGATACAGGAATCCAAACACATCACTGCCTTCTCTTCCCCACTGAAAAAGGCATAGGAGGTATTACTGTTGACAAAACAAAAAGCTTTGTCTGAATGTATGTATGCTCTGATGCTCACAGGACTTGGGAAAGAGGTTAATCCTAAATTCAAACATCCCTTCGAACACTGATTAGCTATCTTAATACAAAGGACCACACATTACAAAGATGCCCATTTTAACATTTCCACCTTTCTACCTCAGTTCATGTTCTACTGAACAAACAGGCCAAACTCTGCACTGCTACTGTAGCTGCAATCTGGGGTAATTCCGTAGCGTTTATCCAGGTGCAACTGTAGGCACGTTGCAGCCTGATGCACACATGCACAATGACAGAAGGATAAAAAGAGGGACAGCTTCAAGAAAATAGGTTATTCCAGACTTTTCAAAAGCAACCTGTAGTTGATGTTTAGGTCTATCATTAAAATTAAATATACCTGAAGCCTACAGGTTTCCACAACAATCTTATTTTAGGCATTGTAGTGCTGGGTGGTGTATGAGATCAAAGTAATGGTACATACAGAAATATTGGCGTTTTGAGATTGGAAGATAAATAATTCATACATTGAAAACAGAGTTGGGTTGGGGATATTATAGATTAATTCCATCTCACACTTTTTACTTCTCTCCCCTCCCCCCCTTTTTTTTTTGCTATTGGGAGACCTACTGCCCTTGTCCCTTTCTTCTGATTTCTGAATCTGCCACAGGCACTGTTAGAATTACAGCAGTGATAAGAAAATATCAGGCGTGGGATTTGAATTAATGCTTTTAGACAAATCTCCATTCCATCTCTAATTCTAATGCTAATTACATTTGCAGATCAAAGCCTGTTCATTAAAGTTTTGCTTTTGAATACATGTAAAGATTTTACTTTTTTGTTTGATTTTTTTCCATTTTTGGAGAAATGCTTCTTCCAGTAGAGACCAGATGTTCCCAAAATATCCCTTTGGAACAGCACAGCTTTGGTTCTCTGTTTTCCTTTCTTTGAATCTTTTGTATGCATTGAGTACAGCATTGTTCTGTTACTGTATAGGCAATCTACCTTTCTGACTGACTTGGTTTCTGTTTAGAAAAAGCCAGTGATAACTTAATAAGTGAGTGCAAATAATTGCAAATATGTTTAATTGCATGCCCAGCATTGCCAACTGCAGGTATGCAAAATTTGGATCAGGTTCAATAAGACTATGAGGTTACAATTGAGAGATTTATAATATATACATATTGACAACTGAGTTATTTTTATTTTCCCTCTGACTCTCAGATTTACATGATTTACAGTTGCTATCTGCTTCTACAACTAGGAGGACTAGAAGTTATTTCTTCTCTTCCATTTTTTTTTCTTAAATGAAGCAGAACCTTTCCAACATGGACTTCTTATATTTGGGGTTTCAGGAACAGAAACATAACTATCATGCAGCTTGTGATAAAACCATAAAAGCTGGCAATACAGGCACAAGTCTCATCACACTCAAATTTAAGATCGGCATGTCCATACCTGTTTGTAGGATCAGAGCCTATTTTGCAAGTGTCAGATAATGAAAGTCAGGGAAAGTCAGAAATTTTTAACACCACAAAGTCAGTCAGAGATTTTTAACACCAGAGCCTCAGGGGTCATAGCAAAAGAGTAAGAGCTCATTTCGGGAGGAAATAAAAAGAAGGAAAAAGAGAATGGTGGAATCGAAGTGTGAAAAGAGGGGATTAGGTGGTGAAAGGGGCTGGGTTGTATGCAGGAGGAAGCAGAAAATGTTCAGAGGGTGAAAAAGCCAATTAGCGGAGTATAAATCTAAAAAAGCCAATTTCTGAAATAAAGAGGTGTTAAGGCAAGCTAGAGAGAAGATTAGTCAAGGAAGTGACAGGCTACAGTTAGTAAAGAGTGGAATTCTCAAAGCTGATCAGGACTGAAAACAACTACACTATAGTACACATATTTATAAGGTATTTAAACTGTATAATGAAAGCTAGTCCTTTTTCCAGGCACGATGCAGGCTTCTTCCATCACGTCCCTCCCCCCAAGAGGTGTGCTGTAGATAGCCGAATTCTGGCTTATGTCTTCTATCTGTAGGCAGCAGCAGCAAAGGGCCTGCTGACTCAGGTAAATTGCTTGTGGAAACTCCTTAGATGTCAGGCACAGTGTGACTCTTCCTATCTTTGCAGCAACAGGAAAACAGTCAACAAGAATCATTACCTCAGCTACGACAGAGCGGTTCAGTGGCTTCCATTCGTCAGATCTGACAGTCACAGAGTACAAAAGGTCCCTGCTCAGCATGGGGTAGCCTTTCTGTACCTTTTGCCAAACACCTAGGAGTATTTCAGACTCAATCCTGGTATAGTACCTAAAATCATCCTGTATACATCATAGTAATAGCATTATAAATGCCTATTGCCCCTCCAAAAAGCTTTGGGTTCCCATCACCAGGAATCCTTTCCCTGGATCTTTTTCTCCAACTTCTGTATTAAGTTAAAGCATCTTGTTTTTTCTCCCATGACAGAGTCTGCTACTATCTCCCTGCCAAAAACCTGCCGCTCATCTATTTGGGCAGGCATGATGTTGTTACTCATGCACACCTCTGTGAGGAAAAAGAACAGTAACAGACATTGCTTCTTGTCCATTTGATACAGACCTATTTTTTTGCAATGAGAAACTGAAAAGTCTAGAGGGAAAAAAACAAACCAGAATGAAATTCTGCTCACATGCATCCACATGTATTTGCAACCAAGTCACTAATCTTCAATTTTAGTCAATGCATGCAGAGACTTTTGGATATAAATAGGCAACTCCAAAAAATCTCTCCCCAAAAGATGGTGTATTTAGCGGGAAGCATGCAATTACCTGGGTGTTCAGAGATCATGTAATGTGCTGCCACAAAAAGCTGCTTGCAATATACAACTAGTTCTACTGATATACAATCCGCAGGAATTACAGTATTTATTTCTGAATAGCATTTGCTGCTCTCTCATCTATTCCCTAGAAGTTTATATACGTAGAAATAGAGATCAAACTTGCAAATGTAGGGATTTCTCATTGACACAAGATTACTAGAAAATATCTAACCAGAAGAAATCCTCTTCCTTTCCGTCTTCTACAATGCTGCAGGATGGAAGAAGAAATGTTAGCTAGATTCGATCTGCCATCCTAAAGTTTATGGTTAGGAAGCATCTGCATACAGCTGGAAGATATAGTTCAATATGGAAAAAAAGAAAAAAAAGAAAAAAAAACCCACCATGAAATGTAACAGGCCAAGCTTTCAGCTGGATAAATCAGCATTTCTCCCTTAAACTCACTGGAACCATGCCTATTTATATCATCTAAGAATCTAGACAGTTATCTGGGCTTGCCAGCTCACTGTAGGGATAAACATAGCTTTAACAATAAAATGTTCATTAGGGACAAGATGGAAAGAACAGCAGAAGCCAAAACTCAGAACCAGTCAGCACTTAATGCTCTTGTTCTTTTATCAAATGAAGCATTAACATTTTGTGGAACACCTTTTTCTGCATGGGTAAGCGCAAAGCCTACTGTAAATACTGGTTTAGGTCAGCTGGGGAGTTATTTTATCTGTGAGTTTGGGGTTTGGGTTTTTTTGCTTACTGGTATGTCAGCCTTCTTAGCATAGCACAGTTATCTCAGGATTAAAGTACCTTACACTTATCACTAAACTTACAGGAGTCACAGATGTGATATGGATATCTTAATCTGTAAAACTACTTCATAACAGTTTCAAATTACCATACTGTGATAACAAATTACATGTATGCAAGACCTAACCTGCAACCTACCTCTGACATTAATCTGACAGTGAACACCTGGAAATCAGAAAAGGACAGGAGCAGTTAGCCCAAAATGTAATTTGCATGTTATGCCTAGGAGACCGAAATTTGCCCTACTATAAAGAAATAGCAAAAAGACTCATACACCATGGCTGTCTCATTTGAATCACAGTCAGATTCAGTACCATCTGGCCCTCCACAGTCACTCTTGATTCATGCCCTGCAACTTAATGGTGGATTCCAGCCACAAAGAATATAAACCAATCTATGCATGAAGTGTCAGCAATCCCTGACACTCACTCTGTTGTTGCTTTTATCACTTGAGGTAGTCTCCCCTTGTGTTGGAGCACTGCCATGATGACTCACACACAATCGCATTTGCAAACTTGGACATGCACATGTTACAAGCTGTTCTTTCAATGAGTGTAAGAAGGCATCTCATAATCCTGAAGCAAAACTCTTTCAAAAGGTACACAGCCAGAATGTGTTGGCTGGTTTTTTCAAAGGTTTTAGAAAAGGTAACAGAAAGTAGTAAGAGCTGATAATGCAAAATAAACAGAAAAAGAAAAGAACTAGGCAAATATCTTAAAACCAATCCTTTTTGTAAGGGTGGTGCTCTCATTTACCACTTAATGTCTGTTTTAGCTGTTGGTTAGCTATTCCCTAATGCTGTGTCTCTAAAGCTTTTTTTTTTCACTATGACCACCTAGCCTTCTCTCCCATAAGGATGGATATGACAGACTGCTCAAAACTCTGTGACACTTAATTGTAGTCCTCACCCTTAGGCTGTGGGTCTCACATTTACAATGTCTATCTTAATACATTTCTCACTTTTCTGGTTCAAAGTTCTACTTCCAGATCTTCAAATATTTTGGGGTTGGAGGAGGCCAGGGAGATTGTTTTTGTGAGCCTCATGCTTCTAAGGGCATGAAGAAACTCAGCCAATAAAGAAGGTATTACTGCATTCTCTGAAGACGGGTGAACTGAGAAGAATCTCTCTCTGACTGGGGAATGAAGAAGGAAACCTAAGAGGACTCGTCAAGTCTTTAAGTCATTAATTTCTGTGGTTTCTCAACTAATAATGAAGTCTCATTATCAGCAAATTTTGAGCCAGTTATGCAGTCTCTCTGAAATGATGACACAGTCTTGTGGACCATTGCTATAGCAATGGCTATCCCAACCTTGAGCAATAATACTTAGAAGATGTGAAAGTAGTACAGCAGGAACCAGCAGTACTGCCTCCAACACAATGTACCGGGGTGTGTCTGCAGGTGTGTTCTCTTCTATTGCAACAGAATCAAACAGGAAAGTAGCAGTATCACTGCTGAATGAAAAGGGGCTTTTATAGAGCCTCACTCCACCATTAATAGTACTTGTTACAATATGAAGCCTATTTTTTCCTATGATCTTTGTCATTCAATACCTAAGATGAATTATTTTTACATTATGTCATTGAGATGAGAGAATATTATCCTTTTTAGCAGATGGAGAATTGCAGCGATACTAAATTTGAAAGTAATTCATTAATTTAAGCTTTGAGACATGGAAGACCTGATTTTTTTTTTTTTCAGAGTAGTTGTTATTATGAAGTGTAAATTGTTCTGCACTTCTGCAAATCAGACTTAAGAGTCTCTGGTTAGATGTAGACTGGGGATGACACAAATTAATTACCTTTCCTGAAAAGTACGGTTTAAAAGTTTGCACTGGCATTACATTCTGCAGCTGAATTCAGTTCCCAGAACAGCTTCCTTAACTAAAAAAAATCTTCCCTCTTTCTGCAAGCTTGTGATTAAACACACTTTAAATTCTTCACCACCAGTTCTTCAATTCTTGGTTCCATTGACTCCAAGTGTCAGTCTCAATTCCACTCTTATCAAGATCTTTATGTAATTAAAATTATCCAGGGTCTTCACACCTCCCTCTCACCTTAACACTTTGCTTTCTTCTGACACTCAGTACCTACTTCCTCCTCAGTTTTGGGTATTCTCTTTGTCCAGTCAGTCTCAGGGGTGAAGCAGGTGAAAGGATAGTTCAATCAAATCCAGGCTTGGTGAGAGATTCAGATATTCATGCTGCTCACAAATCTTCACAGGCTTTGGGTGATAAACTGTAGCAAGTTTGTGCTGCATGTGTGTGAACTGCAATAGCCCCAGTGCTTTTATCTTTGATAACTTAATATGAGTTTTCAAAGGAAAAGCAAGAAGCCTGTACACAATGCAAAGAACATCCTCCTGCCAAATTTCAAGTCCTCACTCCATTATAGTTTTTAAAAATAAATCTTATTAGCTTTCTTAGCACAGGATCATATTATGGCTAATGTTGGTCACCTTTAATAACAGGTTGCAATGCCAGCTTTGCCTATGATCCAATCCTTTGAATCCATACACCAAGTTATATTTCTGGAGCCATATCTGCAGCTTTTATCTACATCTGTGGCTGCCACATGTATGCATCTAAAGACAATTTTTTTCTTTCAAATTGAAGTTAGGATTCCAGTTTGCTTTCACTTAACTTTGTAATCTGGCTCTAACATCCTCAAACGATACTTCCGCACGTTATAAATGACATCTGATTAGCTCATGGCAGCTGCAATATAACTGTGACAGAGAAAAGCTTTGTCTTTTGAAGTGTCCATCCTTTCTCCTTTGCTCGTTTTCCGCTTGCCATGATTTCCCCCACCATTCAAGCATCACAGAAGTTGTAATTGACAAATGGGAAAACTAATCTGGTTACTAGCTGAAGCACAGGCTTTTCAGCAGCTTCCCAGGGTGAGCTATACAAAGAGCTTTCTTACTATAGGGAAAATACTGACCTGGGCGTTGTCAAACCTCTTGCACAGACAGGTCAGGCGAGTCTCTGATGACGTATTAAACAAAAGTAATTATTTTAATACAAAGTATTTTAAAGTAGAAAGAGAAAAAAACACTTCCCACCAAACAGCAGAATTCATACCCACCAAAGATTTAATAGCAGGATTCATACTGAGGTGTTTAAAAGTGGACTTAAGTTCACTATGATTATTACATGAAATATGCATTAAGATTGAGGTTGCTCACAAACAAGGACAGTTTACTATTAACTTTTCCAATCTAGGCAGTTAAGAAGCAGTTCAAATGTCTGGGATTTCAGGAAAGGAGCTAGTTTATAAAAAGTAGAAAACCAGGCCAAGTTCTGTTCTCAGGGTGAAATTCACAGCTGTAAAATGTCTGTGTGTCTCCTAAAATAAAGTTAGTGAGGTTGGCATATGCAGGCTTGGCTTGGACTCTACGTAAGGACCAACTTCTCTTTCAGTGGGGCTTCAAAGCAAAATCTGCAGGAGAATAAATGCCAGTATATTTTACTGTAGATGCCCTGTATCTGTAGTGTCATGTATCCTTTCAACGTTCTAGTGGTCCAAAGATACAGTAAAATACAGAATGAAGTATGAGTACATTAGTTTATAAATTCATTATAAATTGATTGATTTCTGCAGTACAAACAATATATACTAATCTCTAATCTCTTCTAACCTAGATCCTGGTTTTCTCATTGGCCATTCTGATTCATGAAGTTCACTGTGCTGCAAATACAAGTATCTCAACAGCCAAGTGCCTTGTTTTGCCTTTTGTAACAACCGCAGTAACGATTTGAATCTGGACCTGACGTAACAGCTTTCATCTGAATCCCTGTATTACTACAGAAATAAGAAAATTATTTTCAAGGAGAAAAATGAATTGTTTAAAGTTGATGAATGTGTACATAATGAAAGAGAGCTGAGCTTGCACTGACCCAAGGAAAGGATGTTTCCAGCAAAACGACAAGCCAGCATAGCTTCCATTAGTAGTGCAAGTTACGCACATGTAGAGTGAGGAAAATGGACTCCAATTAATGTGTTTATAGAGGAAGATGCTGCTTCCAGTATACTGTTCCCCAGCTGAGCTGAGAGTGACTTCTCAAGATAAGACCCTGCTGTTATTCAGCTTCTAAATAAGGTAAGAGAAGATTGGGTGATGGGAGGTTCAGATGGCAAAGTGAATTTGCCTTGGTGAATTTGAAGTGCTTACATTGCAATCTGCAGTTCAGCCATTTACCTGGTTTCTGGGTGCTTTTTTATTGATACTGTCAATTTAACAAATCTTGTCCTCTGCTGATAAGGAGCCTTAGTGCTCAGCTTAGTCCACCAATTTCCCCTCTGCCGCCCCAAGCTTTTATAACATCACATTTATTTTGGTGACAACAATATATTTGTTTGTAAGTCCTGACACTGGGCAGCAGTGCATGTTAATTCATTAAGCCTGACAGAATGTAAAATTACAACAAAACAATAACAGTGTTGTCCCTGTACTGATGTATAATTAAAGCATGGTCATGTGGGGAATCTTGACTTCCCTTCTTCAGGGAAACCTTTTGTAATTCAGAGCAGGTAAAAGCACTAGTTATTCAAGTCAGTTAATTCTCTCTCCAGTATCTTCTCTTAGATACATATCTTGTGAAGGATCTCTGATGTGGGCACATAGTATGATCTTCATCTATTCCACCTCAGGCTCTGATTTCACAAGTTTAATAAAGATGGACTGACTCCATACTGGATTAACAGACTTCTAGCAAAAACAACTTGTGCTACAGGAAATTTGGTGACATAATAAGTTCAGCTTGGTCCTGATCACATACGGTCATCAGAGGACTCGTTGGTACTTTCAGTAGGAACAGAGGTGCTGTGCACTCCCTTCTGAGTGAATGTTTTTGGACTCTTTTAATCAAAATGGAAGAAGTTACATTGGGCCTGCTTAAAGCTTCCTTGCAGCTTCACCTAGATAAACTGTTCTTTCTCATTTCCTATCCTGGGTTGCTATGGCTGGCTAAAATTAAGTAGCTGCCATGCCTTATTTAAAATATAGATTAAGAAGTATATGAAATTATGTGGAATAGATGAATAAGAGAAGTATAAGAACAAATGTAAATTTGGCTCCTCTATTTCTAAAAGCAAATCACATCATTCACAAGGAAATCAAAACAAATATGAATGGGATAGGACCCTTCTTTCAGAATGATGAGTTGGTGGTAAAGATGTAGGCTGTTGTTAGCTAAAAGCACATTTTGTTACATCTCCTTTCCACTGCAGGGCTCCTGCAGCCATGAGGCCAGCAGTCAGAAGCGTAAGTCCCACTGAGTATATACAGGCAGTTTCAGCAGTAGCAGCATAGAGTTTGCAGCTACCTCACCTGCTAGCAAGGGACCGTGCTCATTTATGAAATTCAGCACAAAGGATATACACTTAAATTCCAGCATCCATTATGTATATTAGGACTTGTCCCAGCATGCTGCAAGAGAGGTAAGTCTGCAGGAATACTTTGCTGACAAGGGTTAGGCATTGGAAGAGTAATTAGAAATGGCCACTTTTATTTTTTTTTTTGCAGCAACACAAACTCCATTGTAATCCTGTGGCAACAGAATTCCATTGTATAAGGAATCTGCTGCTCACAGCCTCTACTTGTCACCATTGTGTCCCATATTCTTGGAGGCCTGTGTCTGCTGACCATAAATATTTGCCTGCACAAGCCTGTACAAAGCTGTGGAAGCAGACAGAAGTTGCTGCATGAAGCAGAGGTGCGATGCCACATATACTCTCTTGAGATATGGAAAAATGATCCAAGGGGAAAATAGCCGGCCTCCTCCTTCCATCTTTTTAATGGCTTAGTATTCCCTTCCATTTAATTGTACAGTAATCTGGCTAAAGAGTTTACCTGGTATGAATACAGTGACTTTGATTTACAATGGTGGAGCAGCAGGTTATAACAGTGAAGTTTCCAGGAGTAAAGAATAAGGTGAAAATAGAAGTAATTCATGGGGTATCACCTATTTTAGAAAAACAGGAACTTCCAAGAGTGTTAGAACTGTTCCCCTTTCTTTGCTCTGACTCCAATTTTTTTCTCTTGCACCAAAATACACTGTTTGTTTATTACAGCAGGAACTAATATTTTCCCTGTAGCTGGTTAAAAGAATACATCCTCTTTGTGGCTTTGAAAATCCCTACAGGATTATGAATGAATACTTCAAGAGTGTATTATAAATTCAGACATGTCTATTGGGCTTTCAAGTATCACAGCAGGAGCTTCTTACTGAGGCAACCTGAGGGTAAAGGCTTTCCCACCTTTCCAAAGTGACTCCTCCCACAACATTTTCTTGGGCTAAAGTTAAAAAAAAAAACCACCACCCTACCTAGTTGAGCTTCTTAGAGCTACTTCATTCTAAGCAGAAGTGAATATAGATATAATTTAGTACAATCATATACCCAGACATGGCTCTGGAGCCTGCTCAGTTTTCCTGCCACATGCAATATCTTGCACACTCTTTAATGGTAGGTTGTTGTTTGAAACAAATGTACTTTTTATTTTAAAGTCTAAGCAGGTTAGTTAAAGAACTTGTTTTCCAGCACGTGCTGTCCTAGGTGCACTATGAGCACCTGTCATTATCTCCTCCAAATTCCACTGTTGCCCCTACTTCCCAACTGGCAGCATCACAGCATTGTGACAGCGATTACAAAGTAGGATTAGACATAGCCCGTTTCTCCCATCCCCTGCTGTGAGTGCTGAACCAGCAACTTTGCCATGTTTTGATCAGATGCACTCAGCACTGACATATAAATCAGGGAAAGTACTAAAGGGAGAGGGGAGGAATCAGCAACAAAGAGGCAAAATCAAGGGCAACTTGGAAAGAAAAAAATGGGACTAAAGAGAGTTTTAAAAGCACACAGCTTTGAATCTATATGTACTTACTTCTAAAAAGGATGAGGGTTGTTGCTACTTTCAAAAGTATTCACATTTTTTCAGGTTTTTGAATGCACATTGCCCCAGTAAGAAACCTCCAGTGGGCTGAGCCTCAGAATGAACTGCAAGATGAAAATGAGTTTTAGCTGGAAATTGAAGGGCAGTTGTTAGAAGTCCTGTCAGGCAGTCTTTGAAATTTAAGAACCACCTGCAGCAACTGGTGTAGGTGGTACTTGTAACACTATGCATGATGCTGACTTAATGGCTCAGCAGGTGCTTTGCATGGGTGTAACTTCATAAAGATTACCAGAAAGGCTGAAAGACATAAATACATTATCTTAATGGATGTCAGCTAAAAATACAAAACAGTATCAAGAAAAAAGTCAAAGGGGATGATGATCTTCCACGGATTTTACTTTATCTGGTTAAGTATCAGAAAAGAAAATACGGTGTTGAGGTGCTCTAACGTTCTATTAGTGGAGGAGGATTTGGGATGGGTAACTATATTCTTACAACATACAGGACAACGAGCATGAAGATGAGGAAACATTGTATTTGATCATGTCTAGCGCCTAAGTGCATATTACCTACACTTTGCTAGAATTTTTGTGGAAGTAGCTGCCATTAAAGCTTTCAAATGAAACATTGGAGTAAGAGGCATGAAGAAAACTTCCAAAACAAGACATACTTGCTCTTGCACTACATTGCTATGCCATTTGCCATACTGCTGTTGTAGTATCTAAGTATCTGTACAACTGTTGACTGTCTAAACCCTCATTTTACAACACAATATCCCGAGAGTGCAGAAGAAAAACATGCATATGATAACTAATACTCAGACTTCCACATTCTTGCACATATACTCAACTTTAAACCTACAAAATTTCTCTCAAGTCTCTTGAAGAACTACTTATATCTTAAATACATAATATATGCAGACACTTTTGCAGGACATTGGTCTAAGACACAGCCACTCCTCAAATACTTTACAGTACTATCTGTGACAGAACTTTGGAAAGATGTGAGAGAGGAGCCATGCATATCATCTGACATATGGGTCTATGTGATTTAAAATCTGCACAGCAAAATGACAACAAACCCCTCTGATTTCATCCACACTTAACTAGTAGGCAAAAGCCTTCTCTCAGTTATTTCATTTCATAGTGAACTTCTTGGTCTGAATGCAAGATTCCTACATTTCCACTGGTGAAGCTGAATACCAGCTTTTTCCTGTGCTCTCTGTCTGGCTTATTAACCTGCTAATTTGTATTTATAACTATAAAAACAGAGATTGCACTCCAGGTCAAGCATTTTCTAAAATTCTCTAGTGTAGACTCACCCAGTACAATATATCCCTTAGTTTTAGTTGGCAAATACAACAGAAACAAGAATGAAAGCAGTGGGATCTTAAACACTTGAAAAAAACAAGATTGTTATCTCCTTTTTTCAATTGCTATTAGTGAGAAAAGTAGCCAGTAATATGTAGGTCATCATCAGTAGCTGCTTTGGTAGTCTGCAAACAGTTTAAAGGAAGGAAGAGGTTTCTCTTTTGTGATTGAATAAGTTACTCTATATCCATGAAGTAGCTGTGTCTCAGCCCCAGAGGGAGAAGCATTATCAGCAAATGAATGAACAGGGCATTCTGTGTTATGCCAGTAGCACTGTCTTTGAAAACAAGGGAGACAAGAAAAGTAGATTCAGTGTGGCTTTTATTTTCCTGTCTACCATTGTAATGGAGCTCCTCCATTAACTCATTCTTGTCAGGTTGAATTGAAAGTGACAGTTAGTAACTTACACTAGCATCTGCTTGCACTCAGTGCGATGGCAATAGAGCTCTGCAGTGTTCTCACATGATATGGAGAGACCTGGTTTGTGTGAATAGGTAGTATATAATACTATTGGAGGAGCTAGAGGAAAAATATGGGTGTGCTTTTTGGAAAACAAGCTCTCCTTTAGGCCACCTGGAAACTTCAGTTTCTACCGACGTACTGGTAAAATCTGGTGAATATAAATATTCTGCTTCAGCTAAGTTATCAGGAGTTCATTTCCTTACCGATACCACCCCACTCACTCAATTAAGTTGCACTGAGTTTTCCCAGCAGACAGGACCTGGATCTGAGCTAGAAAAATCATGAATATTTTTATTGACTGATCCAGATGATAGCTTCTTCTGCAAGGTAGAAATTCAGCAGTTAAGAACAGTGACCAGGAAAACTCCACTTCGGCCCATGTGGTGGTACTATTACTGCAGTGTGACTGTGCCAAACAGTGATCCACCACCCACAGACCTGCATTCCACTGTCATAACAGTCTGTGAAGGACTGGGTCCTGGGCAGGCATGTCATCTGGCAGTGAGTGCTTCAGTCTTGTTCTAATTATCTTTCTAATCCCTTAGACAATTTATATCACTACCACTATATTATACTATCTCCCTGAATGGCTCTAACCTAGAAAAAATTTCATTAGCCAATACATTGCTCTACCTGACCGAGCTGTGCAAGGAAACCTTTTGCATCAATCTAAAATTTGCACTTGGGGGCTTTTCCATGAGAAGTTTTAGTGCTCAAGTCAAAGTAACAGATCTGTAATTGGTTTCAAAGTATGCTTGGATTAAGCCATTACGTACCATTGCATAACGAGATATATCGCAGCCCTCAGTCAAACTGTTTAGGCATTCCTTAACATTTGCTCTTATCATTACACTTTCGGTAACTTTCAAACATCAGAGACTGTTGGTGCCAAATTTTGTTCTGTCCTTCCATCGGTGTGTAGGATAGCAGGTTTTGGTACACTCACTTCATTCCCTCTGTCAGGTAGGACAAATGCTGTCCATAATTATACCCTACTCTAAATGAACACCTATCTTCGGAGTGCTGATGTCTCCCAGTATTGCTACAGTTATTATCTCACACACCATTTGGCTGGTTTTTTTCACATTGTCACGTTGCAATTTTTTGTTATGTGATTTATAGGATTTCTCTTTCATCTTCACCTGTGCCCTTTTTTGAATGGAGTACATGGAAAAAAAACCCTCAAAAGTAGGACATATTTTACCAGTGATAATCTTTACCGTTTCACTTTCTTTCCTTCCTTTTCCATCCCTCCCCTTATTTCACTAGATTCTTTTGCAGTGGCCTAGATTTAACATCCTTTTACAGCTGATTCTTGTAGCTGCAAAGCCTTGCTATTATCATATTGTAGTAGACAGAAAAAGTTATTTAGGGCAGGGACAGTCTTTTTGGTCTACGTTAGCACACAGATGTCTTGAGCCAGAACTGAAATTCAGAGGTACTGCTACAATATGAATGGTAGCAGAAGAGCTAAATATAGCTGTATTTTTATATCTGTAACTGCATAGAGAAAGGGGGAGGTAAATGTATCCAAAATTTGAATGAAAGCTATTCTGTTTACCTCTGATCCACAATGACCCTACTCCCCTTTATATTTTCAGAGGTCACCTATTTCCTTACTTGCCCTTCTACAACCTGTATTTTCAACCTTTTTATTTCCTTAAGAGTCTTGCACCTCAATTAGCAAAAGAGTTTCCTGGTTTCCTGTCCAACAGCTACTCATTTTTGCATGTTTATCACAGATTACCATCTGTTCCATTTTGCTGATTCAGTGTTTGGATTAGTTGTGCTCTATACCAGACCTTGTATCAGTTCTGAAAGCAAAACCAATAAAAAATGAACCTTGCTTCTACTTTTCCCTCAGTTACTATTTTTAAACCAGAAAACGTCACAGTTCTGCTTTGGACACAACCAAAATAAAGCATTGATTCAGAAAAAAGTAATAAAGGGGCCAAGAATAAACAGAATGAGAATTTCTTCAACCTGTTCTAACAGGACACAGAACCACAGGCTAACAGTATGTGAAGCTGAAAAAAACCAGAAAGCCTTGTTTGAAGAACTTGCAAGTAACTCAAGAGCTGCTTTTCCCTTCCCCTTAGCTGAGTGAGTGTATCATCAAAGGTCTTCTTGCATCCATAGCATCTAACAAACTAGCTTGAAAGCCTTAGGAATTTAGATAGCATCCTCTTCTTGGATTTTGAATGGGGCCTGCTGGATGTGGTACTAAGCTTTGTTCCCTGGTAAGCTAAAGATCTTTTTCTCTGTTTAAGTGTGTGTGTGTGAGACAGAGTGGCTGTGTCAGAATGGATGATCTCAGCTTCTTGAGTGGCTTTAATTGTATGGGCTAATCATCCCATGCAGGCTGATTTAATTTATTCTGTCTGTGACACAGTAAGCCTCTATGTAGCACAAACAATACAAGAATAAATAAACCCAAATATTAATCACTCCTAGCATCGTAACTGTTGAGTGTTGCAGGGGACCTGTGCGAAATTGCCGACAAGCAACGGAGGGAGGGTTGGAAAGAGGTATGTCTCCATTGGTATCACTTCTCTGTGCTAAATTATTTTGGACAAAGGAACAATTAATTCTTAGAGCTCATATATCTGAAAAGCATCTGATTCATATTTCAAATGGGATGGACTGGACAGGCACTCAGTACCTTCAGAATATTTTGCAAGAAGAAAATAGTCCTGTCCCGGTTTCAGAGTGTTATCAGAAAACTTAAGATTAATCCCCCCCAGGGACTCAGATTTCTTGTGTCAGAGTGGGTAAGTCATTCATTACTTTCCAAGTACCTTACAGTGTTACAGGCAGAAAATCTTTCGAACCTCTGCTCTCAGAATGGTCCATTTGCTTATTCTTTCACTCAGGCTGCATGGGTGAAATCCCAGTTTATGCATGTAATACATGTGTGCATGGCAGCAACAGCTTTTTGGCAGGTATAACATACATGCCTTAATATGTAACTTGCCGACCATTATTAGAATGATATAGGACACAGATAATCAAAACAGTTTAAAGTTATGTTTTCCAATAAGGATCAGAGCCTGTTAAACAATGCATACAAACAGAGCCATTTTGAGCCTCTGCCATTTACCGTCTGGCTCCATCTCCAGATGTAACTGGAGGTTAATAATACAACTTCTTCCACAAACAGAAACATATTTTACCTGTAAGCAGCTTGAACTACCCTGTCTCCAACAGAACTGCAAAAAAAGACCTATCTCAAAAGCAAAGCTTCATAGTTCATAGGCTATATTCTGTTAACTCCAGGATTTTCTAACTTTCTGATTTTAACTCAGAGGTTGAATTAATAGAATTTATTTGCATTAATAACCTCATCTTAACTAAAGGAAAAATGAAATGAAACTGCATGTGCTTAATCATGCCTTTTTATTATTTATAAATATATATAAATAAAAGAATTATTTAAATTCTTTTAATTAATTTTGAAGCTCATGTATAACTTAGGTGAAAGTGATAAAAGATGGCCATGACTCCATTTTTGTGGGTTTGCTTCTTCTAATTCTTTAATTTAGACCATGCGAGGCTAACACAGAAGCAGGTTTACACTGTAACACCTGCTCTTCGGTAACAATGCTGACTTTAGAGTTAATAAGAGCTTGGAATTTGTCGAATATTGAAAAGTACAGGTAATTAGCAAATCACAATAGAGATCTGTCCTACCTGTCCCTTACTTTTTTGTTTGTTATCCTTCTTGATTTTTTTACTTCTGATGTTAATGCTTTCATAGGGGGAAAAAAACCCAGCAAAACCAAAACCCCATAACTTACAGAGGTTTTGTCTTGTGTTTTCCCCTTTTTTTCCAGAATAAACAAAAGGCAAGCCCTATGCCTATCTCCATATTACCTCCCTCCATCACCAGGGACAATATCTCTAGGTAAAAACAACTTCAGCCCTTGCAATACCTCAAGTGATCCTCCCACTACCTAACCAAGACATGCCTTAAATCCTTTTCCGTAACATGCCTTATTTTCTCTCATTGCCTGTAGGATTCCCTGTAACAGCTTTCTCCCACCTTCCCCAGCTACTTTTGTTTGCCCTCCTGGATGAGCAAGAAATAGGAAAAGCTTTGACAGGCATGAATCTACATTTGCACTGGTTACCTAACTAGTATGTATGTACTACTAGGCCATGACATACAGCTGTGTAATCAGGCTGCCTAAACAATGTATGAGAGTAGAGCCTCCCCTGCTTTCTACTGTCTGACTGCTGAACTCCTGAAACATAGGAATTTAACTTCTTCAGATCTCCACCCTTGTTTTAAGTTTTGTGGAAATTAGCTGCTAATGTGAACAGAAGTGTAAGGAGAGAACAGATAAACACTGTGAATATGTAAGTCTTTTTTCCTTAGTATAAGAAGCGGAAAAATGGGCCTGAAACCCTGTTGGCAGTTTTGTCTACCCTTTAACACCTACAATATCAATGGCAGGCTTCTTACCATATCATAGCTTTTCTGTTACTCCTGTGTATTTATATTGTCTCCATTACCACAGTAATAGCATCCTCACGTCCTTTAATGAATGATTCCCCCTGTCTCCCTCCAATGAAGATGAACAGTACTGTCATCCCAATTTCAAATATAGGGATTTGTCCAGAGAGACACTAAGGCCTTAGTGGAGAAAGCAGGGTCTAAGGAAAGGGGCATATGCATTGTAACACAGAGCACTATAGCATTTCATTGCATGTAAAACCTTAAAAATCTGTCTTGTGCTGTGGTTCTCCTCAGCAACCACCATCTCAAAATGACCACCACTTTCTGCTGTGCTAAATTCACGCTGATGAGCAAATACAGCAAAACTGTGAAGGTAATCAGAGCAGATCCTGGTTTAAATTTCTGGCTCCTCACTCTCCTTTATTCCCTGTTCCATTTCTATATTTTTCCACTCTTTTCTCTATTTTTCCTCTTCTCTTATTAAATCAGCCATTAAAAAGAGTAATTTCCTATCTATAGAACTTGAGAAAGAGCTTGTTTCAATAGAGCTTAACTCAGAGCCTTCCAGCTCGCATCTGTGGTTCCACAAAGGCAAAAAAACCTTCCTATTAGTTGTTTTCTTCAATTGTTTTATGCTTGTAGTAAATTAGCATCTCCCCCTTGACTATGGATCTCTTTATTCAGAATGCCTAGCCTTTACCTTAAGAAGCTGTATTGATGACCATGCTCTGTAAAAAGCTTATACCTTGAAAACCAAAAAAAGGCACCCAATTTTGATTAAATAGGTGAAGGCTTGCATTGTACAGTTTCTCCACAAGCTTCTGATGCACCTGGCTGTTATCACAGATATAGACAAGTAAACTATCCTTCTGTTAAAGAGATTTAGCTGTGTAATCAAAAGTAATTCAGTACCTGTTTGGCCTCGGTACTGGCTAACAAGAGGCAGATTCCACACCCTAGTGAAAGAAGGATCAAAGGCTCTTTTGACATTAATGAATGTGAAGCAAAAACCCCCAAATATTTAATCAAGAGGGAACAAAACTTTAAGACTTATGTAGCTGAGAGCATTTTCACAAATTTTCATAGTTTATACTTGAATCATATCTAAGGGCTTGTTACCACATAGATGAACAGGATTAAAGTCAGGTGACAAAGGGTTGTTTTTTCAAAGCATTTTTAAAACTGTCATAGACTTTAATGAGGCCTAGGCTGGGACAAAAGGGGAAGAGCTATTACAGGCTGTCACTTCTGAAAAGGCATTTCATGTGATGGTGTGTGGTTATGACTCAGAAACACAACAAATGCTTTAGAGGGAGGCAAAATAAAAAGGATGCACCTGACTGATTTTGTAAGGCTGGTTACAAGTGACAGAATAATTCTTTCCCAAACAAAGTGGAAGTCAGCTAATATCCTGAAGCAGAAGATCTGATTACCCAGCTTAAAAAACACAATGCCAGTTGTCACACAATTACCCTAAATAATTATAATAATCATCATAATATGTATTATTTTCATTGCAGTTATGCTAGGGAGCCTTGGTGATGGGTCAGAATCCACTCTGCAATGCCCCAACACATAGAAAAGAGCTGGGGGTTCTTTCCCCAGAGAGTTTATGGAAGATGATGAACAAGAAAAAAACATGCGACCAGGCCACTAATATTGGTCAGCATAACAAGAAGCAATCATATTACACCAGATGTTTAACTAATGCAATTTTTTGTACAGACATCACAACAGAGTCCACATTTTAAAAGGTATTACAGGGATTACAGTGCAATTACTTAAGCGATGTTTAACAGATGCTCCACCTGTACACAGAGGTAATACAAAAAAAGCAAAGGTGCTTAATTGAAAAATAATAATTAAGTGATAAAGGTGACATCATAAGGAGTAGTTGTGGATATGACACCTAGCTATTTTGTGAATGATGTTAGGTAATGAAATCCACAAAGAGCCTTGTAAGTATTTGAAGTGGTGAAGGGGCATCTTGTAAGGCAAGCCACCAGCAGATCATGCCACAACACAATCCAACCAAGAAATCAGGAAGATAATCTCTGCAGTAATGTGTTCATTATAAAATTGGGATAAGATGGAGTTCATTTGTATGGGCAGAAAGAGATTATACCTACTAAGATGCAATATAAGAATCTGCATTTCACCCATGTACATACAGGGAAGAAAAGAAGGATTTTAAACGTGTTTTGCAAGCAGAAAATTAAGCCTTCCCATACAGCTTGGATGCAATGATCTATGGAGAAAAAAACAAGGCAAAAATAGAGTTCAGGCTGTATACCCAAATGTTGATGAGGATAACAAAAAGAGAGGAAGCATCAATGCTTATAGGCAAACCACTGTCAGAAAGCAGTGTTGAGAATTTTAACGTGGATAGGAGGGGAGTTTCCTTTGTAAGAGCTAAAAAGAAGGAAAAAAATAGCATTCTGGCTTAAAAAAAATTAATCAAAATGAAATCAATATGCCAGGTTTAAAAAAAAAAAGAAAAAAGAAAAAAGATGAAATTAAATTAGTTAGGTCATTTCTGTTTTGGCCACCCTGCTTTAGTAATGTCAGAGTTGTCATCTTTCTGTCCGTCAAAGGACAATTGTTTACGCTTGTGCAAAATCATTAATTGCAAAAGAAGCCTTCAAGTGTTGATGAGATCAATGTAATACAGGGCTATTACTAAAAGTATAATCTTGCATATGAGACTTTAATTACAGTGATGATGCACAAAGTGGAGAGAATCCTACTTAGTTCTTACAGTCCACGTTGAATGTGGAGGACTGGCAGTTAAACAAACATTATTTAACTGTGTAACTGTTGCATTTACTGTGGAAATCACTGAGCCAGGAAAAAAGCACAAGATTCTATGCAATTTTTAAGTATCTACTTTCAAAGTAAACCACATGAAAAATTCATTTAAATATTCTGGAGTGAAATTTTCAGGTGATGAAAATTGGAGAATCTCCTACAAAATTAATGAAACTTTGGATCAGTTGAATATGCTTGTGTTACCTCTTTACCTTTCTTATTTTTTATATGCTTGAAAACCAATGTTTATGTGGACTACATAATGCTACATTAATTGTGAAATCACCTGGCAGATGAAATTTTAATGTGGATAAAACCAACGAAAACTGAACTGCTAGAAAAGTCTTGTTTTACAAATAGTTAAGTACTCAGCTTCTTAGAACAGAACATTGATGATGTTGAGTATTTTTGTTATTATTAAGAACAACAAAATGAAGAGACATTGCTTTCTTTCTTAATCTATCAAAGCCTAAAAGGAACCTATGTTGCACAGAAAGTGAACAGGAAAAAAAAAAAAAAGTGATATTGCCAAGAATGAGGTCAATGTTCATTTTTGGAGATCCAGAAAAAATGGACTTTGCAACACAATTCTGTGTAGTAAATGATCTATAAAACTGCAGAAGCAGAAAAAAATCTGATGGAAGACATAATGTGTGCCAAGATTTCACTAGTACTTTAGGTATCTCATACTAATAACTTGGTATTTACAGAGTTCAGAATTTTCAAAGAAAAGAAATGTAAACATTCTTCTTGCATCTACAAATACTTGCATGTGAATTTTTAACTGGGGCAACTACCAACTAAATTACCTGCCTGCATATGTAACTAGGTAATCTATGTACTTCAGTTTGCATTTTTGTGGTACCAAAAGCCTTCCTCTACTATTATGTCCTGTACTTTCACTGAGATCTAGTAATTAAATCCAAGGACAGAGGACCTAGAGGTTTCTGGATCCTTACATAGGCTGAGTCACCTGTTGCCTCTGTTGTGCCACACAGTAACCTGAGTAGGCAGTTAAATAGAATTAGTCATTCTCACTTGGGAGCTAATCATCTGCAGAAACAGATATTGCCATGTTCACACATATCAGAAAGGATGGAATTCTGAAGATATCTACTGTAGGACAAAACTTAGTACTGAATCAGTATCCATGCCATTGCTCCCCCCCACCCCCAGAAAAAAAAAAAAAGAAAAAAAAAAAACCAACCCCAAAACATTTTAGAACATCATTTAAAAATAACAGATTATATCTGCCAAATACCTCTTTTTAATCCAAAGATAAACACATCAATTGTTGAGTTTCAGAGCGGTAAAAATATCAGTATTTGTTTCCAACTGTTTTTTCTTTCTCATAGGAGCTTGTTATTAGAACAGAGCATCTGAATCACCAAGTCCAGATCCTTCAGTCAGAGGTATGCCATAGATGCTCATCCAGAAGGGTCCAAAAAATTGATACTCCTTGCCTTTCACAGACACTTCCTGCCATTACATAGTGACGTGCAGACCTGAAGCAGAAGACTAGTAATTACTATGAGAAAGAGGATAGAAAAGATTACTATTACCAGTGATTTATACCTCTGCTAAGCGCGGTATTTGTTAGATGATTCTAGCAAGGGTGTGTTGCACACTACAGGTGAAAAAAAAAAATTATCTAAAAAAATCAATGATCTCTGCCAGTCTGACCTGAGAGAAAATTTTTTCTTTCCTGACCCCAAATCAAGCAATCAGCCTAACACTGGGTGTGTGAGCAAGGCTCATCAGGCAGGCATTCATAAGAGTTTAATACCACTTGCCAAATCCACACTCAAGCTGTGGCCAACCTCCAGTACTTCAGAGAAAGATGGAAAAGGGGGTTTAGAAGCAAGCTGAAAAAAGAAATTTTGGGCTTTCCATAGTGCTTACTTCTGATGAACTAGAGAGGAAAAGAAGGGTAAAAAATAGAGTTCACATTGTTGTATACCCTGAAGATGACAGTATTTCCACTCCATTCAATTTTCAAAAAAAGAAAGGACAGCTTTTAGAAGAACTGTTGTCAGAAAGATGTGATAAGATTTTAGTTTGGATAGGAGGAAAATTTCTTTTGTAAGACCTAAAACCCCCGCCCCAAACAACAAATTTTGTTATTAGCAAAACAACAAAATTTAATGCTCATGTTTTTAAAATAGCCAGAACAGCCTAAATTACAAAGTAATAACAACAAATAATGTGTTTTCCAGTGAGTTTTGATTACCTCTGAGGGAAAAAAAGTAGTCATCAAAATGGAAAACATCGTTTCCGTCTCTTACAGTTAGCTAGTGAGAATCCATACATCATGGTGTTTGTAAAAAATAAGCATGAAATGAAGCAGAGTTCAAGCAGTTTTTCAAATCCATTGAGGATAGCTGTAAATCAAATACTCATGACTTAAAACACGAGGTGAAATATCTGCCTCAAGATTCCCTCCTAAGCTGTGACCTCTTCCATACACTTATTGAGCTCATTTAATTTTACCTTTTCTTTAGGTTCAGAGCGTCACACTGGAAAATGATGCCTGCTTTTTTACAGCATCTAACTAGGAAAAGAAGCCAAGCATTAAGGCACATACATAGTTTATAAAAGTACTTTCAAAGGCCATTCTCAGCTATCCTAGAATGCATCTATGTACCTTGTTGAAGCTGATGGGATTAATTTTCAATGATACTGCTATCAGAAAGAAAAGAATCCATCCCATCGACTTGAAAATGTATGATCATTCTGTATAGTCTGTTATTGATTAAAGCTTTGCCAAGAGCTGGCTGGCCTTGATTTACTCAAGCTGATGCATTTAATCTCAAAACCTGTGTATTCAAAGTAAAAATCTGCACTCACTTCTGGTGCCACCTAGAACTGGAATTGCTCTCTTAAAGCCTGTAGCTCACCAGAGGAACCCTTTAGCAGTTGAGTTCCTAGTTCAGCTAGGAATCCAGCTTTGTGTCTTCTGTGGCACTCTCCTTTTTTTTAACCTGTTCATTTGCTAGTAAGGCACAATGTACTGGGAAAAGAAAAGGCAGACAAGTGGAGTATTACTGAACATATGCTGATGCCACAGGAATCAATTTCAATGGCTTCAACTCACATATTCTTCTGAGCACAATGTAGATATCCGTGTCATAAACCAGTTATATCTATCCTGCCCTCTGTAACAGGATTGGCATGAACATCAACTGCATAGGAGATAGACTGTATGAGGCCTATGTTTCCTCACTAATAATATGTCTCTTGCTTTTGGTTTTGCTTATTTTGTATGACCTACTTGTAGCCTGGCTTCTATCCTATCTGCAAATATGTATTATGGTCAGTTTTTAATAGATAAGGGTAATGATTATTGTTGATACTGATTTATTCAGTGTTTGGTAACTTCATTAACTTGGTCGTCATGTATACACCAGTGCAATGATGAACAGACCATTTATTATTCGGGAGGAAAGGCAACAGCAAGTGGGAGGCTCGTTCAGCCGGCATGGAAAGATAGCACAAAAGTCATGAGTGGGTGAAGGAAACCAGAGCTTGGGTGGAGCAAAACGAAAGGGGTAGGGTGTGAACTGAGATGATGGTGAAGCTGCAGGCAAGGGTGACAGATTCTGTGCAGTTATTACAATACTTTTAATTATCGTTCATGCCTAACATTCCATTAGCACCATGCTACCAGGGGTGGAGACCAATGGGTGGAAATGGGCATCGTTCCCCTCCTACCCTTATGCAATTCAAACCACAGTGATAACTAGTAAGCCCCTAGAGATAAGGCCCTTTTACTTATTCATTCCTCCTAAATACGAGTTCAGCTTTCCTTAGGTCTTCTACATTTCCTGTGTCCATGAATGTTATTCATCTGCTGAAGCTGAAGTGTAACAGACATACCGGTTTTTGCAGTTATTAAGATCACTGAGGCCAGTCTTTCTTGTCCATGTTATGCTTGCTGAGGGTGTGTGGCCTAATTAATAGGTGGAGCAGTTTAAAGGAAAAACAGAAACATAGTGCATTTTTTCCTTTTCCTCACTAACAAAATTCCTAACTGACATGAGAAGACGCTTTTCCAGTAACTCTGTCAGCCCCGTTTCTGACTGGTAGCAGCACTCCCAAAGCATGGTGGCCAACATGCCAGGATCATGAACAAAGAGAACTTAATAAAAAAAACCAAACCAAACCAAAACAACCAAACCCCAAACCAAACTCAAATAACCTACAGCATTTTTACAGGCACTGCAATAAATTAGATTGGGGTCACATTATTTTCAACATGTTGTGAAGATTTGTATAAGGGGAACAAGAGCTAGAATAGCATTTGTAATCTGTCTCATCATTTATTCTTTCCTTTACAAGAATGATTAACCGTGCTGATGGGATCAGCTGCCTCAGATCTCCTTTGTAGTTATCTGACTTTTAGGAGCACGGAGTCTATTGCAGCAGATCTGAGCTATTACCTTCACTGTTTGAGAAATGGCTCTGAAAACAAGATGTCCTCTCCTTGCAATGAAGACTATTTGTTCACCATCTCTGTTTTTCACAGCTTTTTTTTCTGTGAAAATTTCAGGGAATGATTGATTCCAGTCTGTGGTGACAACCATGGTAGGTCCAGTCTATTCCAGTATTTTGGAAAAAATCCTACATATTTTCTTTCATACCCTTTCTCAGAAATGTTCTACAAGCTTTTTCTGAAGGGAGGGTGGGATATTTTGCCTGCCTTTCTGCAGTTCTGAACTCGGTTCTAGAGGCACCATCATACCTATATATACAAAATGAACTAATGAAAACTGTAAGCCTCAAATTCCTGAGGGAGATTTCTTAGATAATCTGTGGAAAATGCTAGATTTTGGCAGATGACTCAGACTTCTCCAGCAAAAAGGAGTGACTGTAATGAAGAATCTCTTGACTATTTGGTAACTATACACTAGCAGAATAAATCATCAATAATCAAAGGTAATGTTGTAAGATCTAAAGCTAGGGTGAAAAAACTACTCCATGAAGTGCTAAACTGAGGATGCTAGTTGCACTCATATTGTCACAGAAAGAACTATCTGCTATCTTTACTGCCCATGAGACAAAGTTTTGATTTCTCCCAGAACCTCGTAACAGATATTATTTTATGAACATTTATAAAACTAGAAAAAAAAATTTAGACACTGAATAACTTTTTGTATTTTATAAAACATGAGAATTCATTAAGTCACCAGGCATTCACATATCTTCAATATACCAAGCTCCACTCTCTTCCAACCCTCTACAACTCAAATTCCCCTTCAAAAGCCATATCCCTTCCCTTGCTCTGCCTTAGCTTCACTCCTACATTTTAGACTGGTAATTCAAGGTTTTGTTCTCACTGAATTTATGAAGATGAAAGAGCCAGCACAGAGGCAAGGTATCACTCTTGCTCTTACACAAAAAAGCTGGCTCCTCATTACCTGCAGTAATCCAGGAAGATATGGGAGCCCAGACAAGACAACAGCTTGTCCCATAAGACAAATCTAGTGGCTTCCTGAATTTCCTGAAACTGGGATCACACAGGCCAGATATCATCAGTCAGCTCTAACTTGTTCCTGAAAGACGGCAGCACTCTGCTCCTGCTGTGTTCCCAAAACACCTCTTACACAGCACCTGTGGGAACCGACTCTTTCATGCAGATGTAAGATATTGTTGATGCTGTATCTAAAAACTGGGGCTCCCAGCTCAGCTGACTGGGGGTAATTTACCCCTCCATCCTGTGGAGTCAACCGCTCCAAAGTGCCTGCAGCAATTCAGCTGTGCTTTCTTTCTAACATGTTCATGCCTTACTAGCTGGGAATGATTTGTCTACACTCTGTTGCATTTCAGTTCACTATCTGTAATAGGATGATATAGCTTTGGTGTTAATATTTAGATTAAAAAATGTTATAGTTCGAGGTGATCAGATATTACACTAACTGAAGCCATATAATGATCTAAGAGAGTAGACTGAAATTCATTAAATTCTGAGCATTTATTTCTGTTACCGATTCATGGTTCTGGGCCCTACTGAAGGGCCCAGCTTGTTATGTTCTCCACTACAGAGTGCCACAATATATTTTAAGGGATTACTTTACTCTCATTTTTACTGTACTAGCATTTATTTTTCATCACTGGTCTGAAATACGCCAGTAACACATTAATCATGTGTCACTCATCATATGGGAAATACAGAAAACAAATAGAAACCAACCATTACTTTCCTAATGTGAACCGCTTTCATTAACTTGGGAATTTGCTTTGCTGATTGCTTTTGTTGTTTTCAGAAATTACTTCAGCAAATGATCAGAATAAAAAGGAGATAATTTAGGGAGGCCTTCCCTGCAAAAAAAAGGAAAAGCAAAAAAATCACTACTATGTCGTTTCTTGAAGTGTTGCTTGTACATTTAACGTACAAATCCAAAAGATTAAACCTGCCTTGAAATATGAGTAACTGATTTGAAATATCAACATACTCGACATTCTCATGGCAAGAGTTTTATGTATGGTCAGACTGTGATGACAGAAAAGGATATTTTGTCATATACATTTACTAAACTGCTCATGGACTACTATTATTTGAGTACTGTATGCTTTTTAACAGATACAATGAAAAAACAAGTCATGAACCACTCATTGTAGTGACTTAGGGTTAGTACTGGAACTGTATTATGAACTGTAGCCTTCTACATCAGTCACAAGCTGATTCTATATTTGTTAAAATCACTTGCAAAGCTTGCACTGGATCAGTGCTTTAGAAAGACTACTTCAGGAAAAATATATAATGGTAGAGCCCCTGCGGTTTTGTTTTGTTTTGTTTTATAAATGCCCCACAATGTGGAAGGAATAGATTTCAGTTCCTGAAATTTTGCCTTTTGGCGGTGGTATGAAGCAAAAGGTTGGGCTCCAGACTAGACAGATCCCTTTCCCACCAGTGACAAACAGTTGTGCCTTTCAAAGGAACTGCAAATTCAAGGAACTTTTTGTTATGTAAATGAAACTAATTGGTTTGGTTTTGTTGATGTTTTTAAATGCTAGTTGTAGATATGTCTGTTGTGTTAAACACATCAAACAAGGAACCAGGCCATCAGCCTCCTGCATCCTGAGTTCTGCTGTAGACACGGATAGTTTGCTTAAGGTTGCATTTCAAACAGCAGTTCTTCGATGCTTTAAATACCCAGCTGAACACTGATCATTAACACAAGGAGGGTACACGCAGTCAAATGGAGATTACTTGCAGGAGAGGGACGTTAACAGTGGTAGCCAAACTGAAATGGCTTCTACCTCAAAATTACTTCAGACTAGTACAAAAGCATACACGCAACAAAAACCTGTCACTGCCAATGCTGATATTTAAAACCGCCACTGCTACCGTGAATGATAAAGCGTAAGAAAAAGTTCTGGTTCTTTTCAGTCTGGAAACAGGAATTCTTCCATGGACGCGGACTGTGGATTTGGCACTGTAAAATTCACTATAGGATCAGAAATCACAGGACCTGAGCTGTGCTCCTGACTGGAGTTAAGTGAGTCTGGGCATGTCTGCATTGCACAACAGAAATCTTCAATCTGTGCAGGCTGCAGTGCAGAGATGAAAGCTGCAAACCCATGTCACAACATTTCAGCAAGTTTCACAAAAAGGTCACTACAATGTTTTCAGCCCTTTTGAGCCTTCTAATTCCCAAGTTAAAAAGAAAACCATTAGTTTGCTTTCTGGGCTCCAGAGATGTGAAAGTTTCAGCAGGCAGAGATTTGAGTGCAAAATTTGTACAATGGAAACAGAAACTCGAGTTCTCAAAATAACTTCTGAATTATTGCCTTCAGAATTTTGTTTTTCTACGAAATACATATATTTATATATAAATTGAATCTGCTTTTTTATCAGGGAGTATATGATGCACTAAGTACTCACTTTGGATGTAATTCTGCTTTGGTGTTATCTGCGTCATGTCTGAAACCCTGCGGATGATGGCAGTCTGAGGAGGGGAAGGCAAATTCACAGTTGTTCCATTTCATCACATTTCCAATATGTAAATACACAGAAAAGGGTGGCTTCTGATTATCAAGGGCTGAAATAAACAAACACTTGGACCCAGTCCGGTCATTATTAGGCTGATCTCCACTTTATTCTTTAATTGTGGCAATCCCCCAATCTCACTGCTGTTTCCTGTACTACTTAATAAAAGCAGAATCTGGTTAAGTACCTTGTTCAGAGGTCACTAACCATCAACAGGCCATATGAAGCCTCATTTGGACATTGAAAAAAGGAGTAGAGAACATACCTTTTTTTGCCTTTTAAATTTTTGGGGGTTTCATATCCTGCAAATGAAGGGTTTTGAGTAATTTTCAAAACTGATCAGAGCTGCATAATACACCCCTTCCAGTCCAAATTGTGGGCTCTAAGGTGGAAATTTCAAAGCAACATGCAGAAGAACCTGGTGCCCCAGATAAGTTATTTAACAAAACCAGTAATGGCTGGAATTCTGAATCTGATTATTCTTTAAACCCTCTCTTGTCACTGTATTGAAATTTGTTTCCAAAAAAGTACTTTGGCATCTTCAGTTTATCAGATGATGTAACACGGTCATACTCTTCCCTTCTAATTGTGTAAAATACTGTGCATAAAATTAGATAATCAGATTCCACTGTAAAGATTGCTATACTTATACATGATGACCAGTGAATCATATAATCAAAATCTGTGAATGTCATTTTTGTATCGGTGAGGAGAGTAGTGGGTTAGAGCAGTACAATGGAAACCAAAGCTCCTGGGAACCAGATTATATTAATGCACAAAAAAATAAAGCAGTTGAGTTTGTGTATCTCTAGCTTTAGGACTTACACAATGACAACCGCCTTGTGCCTGCCTTCCTCCTCTACCATGGTTCTTGTTCTCACTGTCTTTAGGCTACTTACTACCTATGCTCAATTTTCTCTTTCTTTTCTTTTTTGGAGGAACTCACAATCTGCAGTTTCATCTCACTCATATAGTTACACTCAGTCAGCATTTACTGTATTGTCAAATTTGCTATCAAGGACAACCTTACAGCATTCAAGTGTCAGAAGCCTCTTTCACATAGTTCTGTGTGTTAGGTATGCAAAGGAAGTTCTTGAACAGCTATTACAGACTGTGGAAAGAAAATCTGGTCCACTCTTTATGTTCCTATGTCAGTAGCAAGACTGAAACAAAGCAGAAAATACTACCCGGAATTGCAGCTACTTCTTTGTAACAGTTCCCAAATGCTGCATAGCACTGTACTTTGCACTGTCTATGGATGTTTTATAGGTAGCAGTCAGCACACTTCAAGTTTTGGATATGTGTTTAAGCAAAGATCTCAAGCACTTCAGTACTGCTCCAGACTAGTTAAAGTCAGCAGAAACACAGGCTCACCCTTGCTAATTAAATTTTCTGGATGATTCTTTGATTATGATTGACCCTGAACTAATAAAATGTACCTACGGTCAGTCTCATGCCACCTGGAATTCAGAGCTGAGCTGTATAAAGATAGAAAAGAGCAAGCTAAGTTTTAGACAGCCCCAAAAAACCACTGGCTTAAGCTAAGTTGTAGGAAAAGGTTTTTGTCTATCCCTTCTTAACCATGACAGTCTTTGTAACAGCCACTCTTGTGCAAAGTAACTTTACCACTATCATAAAGAAGGCATAAAGCTTAGATATTATGGGAGCTATGTTTGTGAATAAAAAGCGAAACTCAGCAGTAGTGCTGTTCCATAAATTGGCAATACCTATCGCCTTAAATTGTCATAAAGATATAGTTAAATGGTACTATTGCATTATGCTGATGGTCCCAACATTATGCTTCAACTATGAAAAAGATTTGCAAGCTTAAAACTATCTAAAGCGAGACTTGATCCTGCAAACCGCACAGTTCAGATTTACTCTACTTGGTCCAGTAGGTTTGGAGCACCAGACAGGTGCTCTGTCCTTAAAATGACCTTTACAGCTATCACCATGCCTACACTGGGAATTTCATCAACTTTATTAAATAGCTTTTTAAATCTGGTTTCAAACCGATCCATTTAAGTTAGCATAAAAATCATACATAGGCATGTAGCTTGGTTTTTATTCTCTACTAATTGTCAATGAATAACTTAAGAAAATGTTACCAACATGTCTTATGTTAAACAAGAAAAGCTTATTGAAGAAACTGAAAGGCTGTACGGAGATTGTTGCAAAAGGATGAGAAGTCTAGGGAAACCGTCATATCTCACTACTATAATCAGTATCCTAAAGAACAAAAAAGGTTCTTTTGTGTAATTTTAAAAAGAAAAAAAGATGACAGGATTCAAAAAACCCTCAACACCTACAGTAATTAAAAAGCCTAAAACCTCAATAGAAATCCATCCTTTCTTTACAAATCAATTTACAAGACAAAATGCTGACAATATGACATAAAAATCTTTTCACCAGATTCACTAAAATCTTAAAAAGAAGAAAAATGGTATCACTGAAAGCATATCAAGGGTCCAGATTTCAATGCCATGACTTCTAATATTATCCAATTATTGTAGTGATCATAGTCCAGTTTTAAAATTTGTTTGAAGAACTATGAAGTTAAAATCAGCCTCATCCTTGCTATTTGTAATGCAGTTGTTAAGTGTAGCATTGTTACAGCTGTTAGGAACTAAAGATATCAAGACAAATAGGCTGAAGGCAATAGACTGTTTCTATTAGACCAGCTGGGTATAACTGGAAAAACTTGCAAGCTTTGAGGCATACAAACCTCTCCTCAGGCTAAAAGCTTTTGAGTACAAGGTGGGTCTTGTCCCCCATCCCCCCCCCCCCCCCCCCCATTTTATCAATTGATCAAATGTTCTTTCTCCTTTTCCTGTTTATTATATCACAGAGATAGATATTAGTCTCAGATAAAGGAAGTATAAAATAACAAATACACAAGACAGAACCAAACAATGGTCATCTTCAACAAAAGAGTATTTTCAAGTTTCAGGCACCTGCTCAGAACTGGCAGTCTCTTCTTGACAGTCTCCTGTGTTCATCAGCACCTTTGGTAGCTCAGAACTTTGAACCTCTGTTTCTTACCACAGTCCTTATCCAAAAAGAAAGATAAAACACAAGTTTTGAAATATCTTTTCGTTTATGCTGAACAAAAAAGCTCAAAGGCAGTCATAGCTACTGGCCAGTACCACAGAAAGCCGTGTGTGGGCAGATTAGAGACTAAAAGGATGGGATCACTTGAGAGGAGGGTAAGAGAAGCAAGTCACATGCAGATGATGAAAGACTGATCAGCAGTGGAAGAGAGGGGAAGGGAAGAGAAGGGAACAGAAGTGCTGATCAGTGAAGAAAGGAGGAAACAAAGAGCACGTTGTGGGCTCAACTCAAAATGTTGCTGCTCATCGTTAACTCCCATGAATGCTATAGGTCTAAGCCCCTTGGAAAAGGCAGACTCATGAGCAAAAATGTAAATTGACTGAAGAATTTTTGATGGGTGATGTTGCTAGCAGGAAATGCAGACTTACTAACATCGTGCATTAAGCAATAAATAACAAACACAGTGCTCTCAAAAAGCCTAAATAAATAAGTCCCACTCCATCCCAACATCATCACCATCCAGTAATTCTGAACTTCATTTTGAAATAACAATTGGTTTCACAGCATACTTTACTTTGTCCATTCTAACATAGTAGCACATTTTGAAAATATAATTGAAATTTCACTGGCTGGTGCGGGTTTTTTTCCCATATAATGAATTTATGTCATATCAGAACTTTCAAAACAGTGTTCTAATGTGGAAAAATAAAGAAGTCAAAATAATGGCTTTTCCTGTAGCACATGCTTTCCCTGAGATAGGAAGTTTGATTCAAAGCATACACTGAAATTTGTTGGACACGCATTGATTTCAGTGAATCAGATCTATGAGGAGATCTTGAAGAATAGAAGGAAAAAACTAGTGACAGCAAACTGAAGGAATTCCTTTTTAAACAGTGCCTCACAGATACACACAACAATCACTCAGTCCTGCCTTTGATGTACAGCTCCCCAAAACTTTACCTTTGCTGCTACAGGAAAAGCAGAATTGGACTGCCAAACCAGACAGGCATGAACCCCATCTGTTCTCAGACACACTAGAATTAACTAATGAGACACCACTGACTGCAGTGTGTATTTGCATCTAGATTGGCAAATCCATACCAAAGTCCTGCATGTTAACAACATTAAATACTCTGTGGAGACTCGTTCCTGTGATTTATCATATAGCCCTTGGTGAAGTCAAAGCCTTGTTAGGAATATCTATTACATTTCACCAGTAAGACAAAGCTATTTTGAACAGTATTTATTAAGCTAAAATCTGATCTACCAAACCAGGACCTGTTTGTTTCCCAGATCTGATCATATGTCCCCTCCTGGATAAACCTGTAAAGATACAGAAAGCTCAAGGTGAACAGATTCATGGGCAATACATACTAATGTTTGGACAAAAAACAATGAAACCAGGTTAATATTAGCACCCAGGCTGATTTCAACTTGCAACTCACTGAAAATAAACCTTTTCTAATGGGAACGTTGATACAAACTTCACCGTTAACAGTGCTACTGAAATACAGTTCTGAGTAAGCTCCATCAAGTAGTGTTTTGTAAATGAATAATGACTTTGCTTAAAGCTAATCAACATCAAGTGTGTTAAAAAAGATGAAATAGTGCTGGAAGGCAGTGGGAGGTAGAGGAGCCTCAAAGTGCAAACAGGTGCTGATCTCCCTTCAGGGGGGATTGAGTGGCACAGACCTTACAGGCCTGTCACTTCTGATCAAAGCAAGCTCCAAGACCACATAATCACCATCACCCACCTTTTAAAGGATGCCCTGATTTATCATCTGTCAGTGTTAATAACTTGGCTACTCTGTCTAAAATGCTTAAGAACATTACACAAGGATAACATTTCAATTTTTTTTTAAAGAAATGTGTAAATGTTTTAAACTAAAATGCACTGAAGTTCCTCCTTTGAGGCCATCTGTTGTTGGAGACCACCTGTCATCAAAAGACCACCTGAACACATAATATCCCATCATTATAGAACTATCCCCTTGAAGCCATGGATTTTAAGTGTTAGAGTAAGAAGGGTGTTTTTTACAGACATTGTTGTTACTGGGCTTTTCATATAGTTTGAAGCCAAGGGATGACAGCCATATGTGAATAATGGCTTCATAATAACATACATATGAAATGCTACTTTGGGAAAAATCTGATAAGAGATCTGAACATTCCTTGACTGAGCTCCTTGCATCCTTTCAGCCATGCTGCTTGCACTGTTCTGTTCAAAGTGTCCTAATAAGTCACACCTAAAATGAAATCTTGAAACTACTGAGCTTAATTTTATTTCTCTTTATAAGAAGCAGCAGTATTTTCCTGAGAAACAAGGCTTACATTATTGTAAACAGAATTTTGTGGGGTTTGTCTGGATCTCATTTTTCCCTGCTGATCTCATACTCTTGCCTCATTAATTGCCCTTCAGTAAACATAAGTACACTACCAAGCTATCCTTGCCAAAAAAAAAGGAACTGATTACCTTTCTTCTACCTGGCCCTAATATATGAATCTTTACCTGAATGCTGAAACATAATCTGCATCGTCGTAACCTACACAGTTTGAGACAATTTCTACCCTCGTGTGTAATCTGCAGCTCTGACAGGAAAGAACAGAGCACTCATACACAAGCCTGTGGCAAACATCTGATTCCAGATTTACAGTGTATGTATACACCAACAGAATGAATTTTTTGAGATATTTTTATCTGATAAATGCCAGTGGACTGTGATAAAATATCCTTTCCAGAAGGACATTCTGGACTTGTATTCCTTCCTCAACAACTGTGCTGTGGAGTGACTGAATTATTAATATACCTACTACATATAGATACTTTTCTTTAGGTCTGCTGATAAGCAAATACCCAATAGGCCTTGACAGTACTTAGGGGAAAATCCTATAAAATTCAACAAATAAAAAATGAACATGATTTTACTAAAATATAAAATTACTGTGAAAAGTAAAGAAGTTTAATATAGAATATTATTGTGATATTTTCTTACAGAATTTTTTGGTTTTGTTATTATTATCATCATTAACATTTAACTAATATGCAGCCTCTAAGACAAGAATAGAATTCTCTGTTAAATTATTCATAACACTATATTAAAACACTGAAATTTGTGAAAAGAAATATATAACTTTCCTTTAACCCCAAACATTCCTCAATAACTGCAAAGCTAAAATAAAATCTGAATACTTCGTTTACAATTTAGCAAGAATCTATCTGTAACATGATGTACCTACCCAAGCATCCATACTTGGCATTTTCACAGAAGAACTTGCAGTTCTGCTCTGGTGACAATGAAGGGCCTAAGCTGACAACTGATTAAACTCAGAATGGCAGCAGGAATTCAGCCACTGCTCAAGATCTTTCTTCTTTTTTTTTTTTTTTTTTTTTTTCCCCTCTCTTCCAGAATCCTAGCAGCAGACTGTAAAAATACATGATCAACAATGAAAGCAAATAATCCTCTATAGTCTACAAAAATTGTGACATGTTTATTTCAAGAGCTAGTGTATTTTAGAGTGAAGCCTGAAACCATTCTCTAAACAAGCCTGTCACTAGTAAAACCATCACTAACCTTTATGTCAGAGATTAAATCTGTGTGAAGCAGATACATTACTGGCAAGGTGACACGCATAACAAAATATATATTTGAAGGACTCCTGTAGCAATCTGCAATACAGAGGTTATTTTAAAACTTTGTATTTCTTATGATCTAATTTAATTGATCTTAACTAGAACACACACTGATGCAAAGGCATTACTTCAGTGGTTTCAGAAGTGGATTTGTTTAGTGCAATGTTCTACGTGGGCACCAGTAGGGTGTGCTCTGACAGGATTAACTTCCAGGGCATCTGAAAGCTGTGTTATCAAACAGTGTCACATAGGCACAAAGGAGGAAAAACTTATCTCCTCTTCCCCCAAAAGAGAAATTTCATATTGAAAGCTGCTTTGCATTTTAGACACAAAGATTATTAAAACCTGCAACGTAATTTTTGTCATTCAGCTGCCTAGTCGTTGCTAGAAACATGTAAAAAAGAGTACAAGACAAAAAATGAAAAAATTGAAGAACTCTAAAAAAGATCCTTTTGTTATAAAGTTCCTAGCCACAAGATGACCGACTGTCACAGGGATCCTCACTCTACCGAAATCCATTAAGACCTTTCTTCTTTCTATGATGACATACCTGATAAGGCATTTTCTAGAACAGCCTGTGTGAAAAAGTGAGGTGATATCACTATCTCACCATGTGATCACACAGCCTGTTAGTCAACTGCATGGAAAACTTCAGGTTCATACAAAATCATGCTCCACTAAAAACTTTTCTCTGAAAATATATTTAATATTTCAACTTTATCAGGTATCTTTTCTGAAGTGGTATTCAAATACTGTCTTTATATTTCCCTTCATCTTTCTCCTGATCTTCCCGAAGTTTTTTTCCCAAATAACAGCAGTATTTCCAGTAGTGTTAGAAGGGAAAAAAAAATCCCTGAAGAGACCGAATTGTATTCAAACTGTGCTGCAGTGAGCCAGCTATCTTCAACATGCTGAACATACCCTATGCAAATTTTAAAGGGGTGTTAACCAAGGATCGTTGTTGTAATCTCAGTGCTTTGTAAACATGGTACTACTCTACATCACTGCAGCTTTTTTACATTACTAAAGCTTCCTCCCATTCAGTTTTCTGTTGCAGAGCCTCACAGAAAGATGCAAGTTCAAAATCTATTCAATTAAAACTTCAAATCAATTCAATTCTAATCTATTAATTCAAACTTGCAAATTCTTGACGAAATTATTGTTATATCTGCTTATACCTGCAGGCAAGTGTAACAACTATTTTATTCAAAGTGTGCTTTTATCAAATAGTTGAGAAAACAAGTTTATTAACCACAAAGCACATCAGAGAAAGTTTAGAACACATAAAATTATCAAACTAAAGAACATATTTTATTTTTAATAAAATAGTGGAGCATGAAAAATAATTGTATATTACAAACATATACAGCACAAAACTGTGCTCGGCCAGCACAGTAAAGAGCATCACTCTATACAAAGCTTTCCTTTGCAGAATCTAGTGCTTCTTGATCTATTCATAGTGAGAATTTGTTTAACAATAGAAAGAGTCAATAAGCCCTTTGGGTCTCTTTGAATTGATTCTCCCCCCTTTTTTTTTGCACAAATCAGTCCAAACGTGTATAACATTGGCTTGATTTCCATTAAAAAGCCACAAAATGTAACACTAAAGGGTTTCTGAGGACTAGACCTCTTAGTTCTTTTGTTAAAAGATTTCTTTTGTTGTCTTTATGTACAGCAAAATACTTGTTTCTCTTTTCATGTCATGGTAAGAAAAAAATGTATTGCACATTATTCTTATTCACAAAGTTTGTGTCTGGTGCAGGAAGTTTCTCTTTTAGTGAAAGAATATTGGTGAGCATTATTGAACCTATTTTTAGGCACTCATAACCCACTAGGCTGAGATGAGTTGTAAAGGGTTTCTCTCTCTTTTTTTTTTTTTTTTTTAAAGTTAGCACGGAAGTTGCTTTCACAGCATACTTACTGAGGACAGGCCTCTTTGGGACCTTAAGTTTTCCTAAAGAGACAATGTTCACTTGAGCACTTTTAAAATCAAATCATTGCTCCATAAAACTTGACTATACCTTGTTACTCAGAAACCTGTAGGAAATCCAGCTCGGCTACATGAAACAGTTAAACAGGGGGGTGGTGGTTTTTGTTTTTTTGTTTTAAATAAATCTGAGGGCTGGATTAAGTACTTAACTACAAATAAGTAAGAGAAAAGGCTGTTTTAATTCACAATATATCTTCCACTGAAAACCTTTCCGTAAGTACATTTACCTTCAGTTTTTCCACCAGGTCCTGAATTCAGCGTGACACGTTTTTTGCCTTGAGATATTAAACTGTTCTGACAAAAAAAGCACCATTTATTTTTTAATTTCTGACTGCTACTGTGGGCATCTGTAAGTCTGCAAGGTGAGATACAGTATTTTGTAAAACTTGGTCACACACAAGTGGGTGGCTGTAATGTCGATTCATATTTTGCAAGATGAGTTTTCTGTGGATGTTGAGGTTTTTTGTAGATTCCGCTACTTGTAATAACACTTGCAGGTTTCCTCCTACTTCTCTTCTTTAATCTTCGACTACAAACATTTTGCCAGGACTGAAGAGTCTTGGAAGTCCAGATCCACATACCGCTAGTAATGCCCACAACTAGTAACATGAAGATTTTGACCATAAAAATTTCTACTGCCGGAATAGAGTTATTCATCATGCAGTCTAAATTTTTCGTCTGATTGTTCATCTTGCATTTCTGTTGAGTTGCCACAATTTTCCAATAATCCATATTAAGTCTTTCATAAAAATAGCAAGCTATCACACAAGTTGCAGGCACTGTATACAAGACCGAGAAGACACCAATCCTGACCATAAGTTTCTCCAGCTTGTCAGTATTTTCTCCACCTGTTTTCATCACCCTCCTGATATGAAAAAGGGCCACAAAACCAGAAAGAATAAAAGAAGTGCCAATGATTAGGTAACAAGCCAAAGGAATGAGTACAAACCCGGTCAAGGCATTCACATCCATGCTTCCGACATAGCACAACCCTGTCAGCTCATCTCCAGCCACCCTTCTCATAACTAGGATCATTATGGTCTTCACAGCCGGGATGGCCCATGCTGCCAAATGAAAGTAGCTACTGTTTGCTTCGATTGCTTCATGCCCCCATTTTTTCCCAGCTGCTAGAAACCAAGTCAAAGTCAAGATTACCCACCACAGGGAACTTGCCATACCAAAGTAATACAGAACCAGGAACACAATGGTGCAGCCAGTGCTCTCCAGTCCTTCCTGGATGACATAGAGCTGGCCGCTGTCCCTGTCACAGGCAATACTTTCGGCACCTGAAAAGAGGCGAATAATGTACCCCACTGAGTAGACACAGTAGCACATTGAGAGGAAGATAATGGGCCTCTCAGGGTACTTGAAACGCTGAGGATCTATCAGAAAAGTGAGTACAGTAAAAGCACTGGAGAAGAAGCACAGAATGGACCAGATGGCAATCCAAATGACAGCAAACTGTTTGTCATCCTTGCCCCAGTAAACATCAACCCCTGGAGTGCAGAGCGGCGCACAGGAAGCACTCTTTTCCACATGGTGGAACTTGCCAGGATTTTCACAGGAGGTTCTGCTGAGGCTGTCCTTATGCTGCTGCAGATCGTGGCCACTGCTGGGCCTCTGTGGACGAAACATGGGTGGCAGCATGCTGGATCCCCTGGGTGGCTCATCTGACCCGTTGTTGGGGGCTTCCATGCACAGGTAATTGGGGTCGTTCTTGTTGGGCAGTTTGCTGCAGTCTAAGGATTCTGGCCATTTAAAATTGAACTGCTCCATAATAGGAGAGCATTTCAGCCTCGCCTGCTCACACATAACCCTGCAGGCTGGGATTGGTGTAGAAACCTGCTCCGTGCACATAGGGGCATAGAGGGAGCAGAGGAAAAATTTCAGATGGCTGTGGCAACCATACTCCACCAAGGGGGCAAACTCGTGCAGCTGAATGGCAGCTTCCCTTTGGTTTTCATGTCCCATCAGGTTAGGCATCCTCGTCATGTTGTACCCTATATCCTTGCACATGGGGATTTCTATCGGCTGGCACCTCCCGTCACCGGGGCGGTCAGTGTCTATGGAGCTGATCCCTGTGCAGAAGCAGGGCAGCCAGCAGAGCACCAGGAGCGCCCGAGCGACGTTCCTCGCCGTCGGCCCCATGCCGGTGGCCGCAGCGGCGCAGGCAGCCCGGCGTGCGGCCGGAGCGCGGCCGGCTCCCGCAGGCGCCTGGCGCTGGGGGCGTGCAGGGCGGGGAGCGATGGGGGAGGCGGGCGTCACTTCAGTGGCCGCACGGCTCCCGCCCGGGCCGGCATCGCCCCCGACCTTCGCGAGGGAGCTCGGCAGCGGGGGCCGACCGGCACAGGGGCCGGCATCGCCCGGGCCGCGGGCAGCGCCCGCCCCGCTCAGCGCCCCGCGCTGCTGGGCGCCGGCCCCGCCGGGCGGTGGGCAGGCAACTTCGCCAACAGCCAGGGAAAGGGAAAGTACCCCCAGTCCACTGATGCGCAAAACTTACTGCGGGGAGCCCGGCAACTTTCTTTTCCCCGGGCTTCCACTTTTGCGATCCGTCTTTCCACAGCCCTTCCTCCTCCTCTTCCTCTTCCCCGCTGCTGCCTCCTCGGAGCACGGGCAGAGCGATGCCGGGATAGTTTGGGTCTAGGCAGATCCGAGCGATCACCGCCTCAACTTGCGCACGTCCCGGGCGGCTTTTTGGTGCAGCGGGTTTCTCCAGGGATTTTCCTCGCCCTAGAACGGGTCACAGCTCCGTACTTTCTTGCCGAGAGGTGGGGATTGGTTTATCCAAGTGCAGAATAAAGGAGGAGGAGAAGGAGGAGGAAATATCTAAGTCATTGAAGAGGGGGGCCTGAAAATCCCCCCACCCCCTTCTCGCCGCCCTCTGGTCTGGGTTTGCAATAGGTCGGCTCTTCAACGCTTTGCAGAGCAGGGCTGGCTCGTGTGTATGTTGTCTGTGTGCCTGCTCCCTCCTCCCGCGTTAGCAGGAACTCCTGGGGCTGGAGCAGCTGGGTTTTTTAGGGGGTGGTTGAGTCCAAGGATAAAATAATAATAAATAGAAAAACCCACCACAAAACCTGTGCAGGATCCGCCTTGCATACGACATCCACTTTGCATGAGAAAGGTGAAGCTGACACGGTGATTACTTTCCACTCACTCAGAACGCCTTGAAACCTCCTTAAGGACCCCTACAGGTTTTCCTTGATCAGCACAGATTAGAAAAAGCCCCATTTGTTTCTCTGTCTTTCTGTTTTTCCTTCTTTTCCCCTTTCCCTCCCGTTGCCCTCCCCTGAAAGTTTAACAAGATCTTTTCTCTAGAAGGCGTCAGCCTACCCTCCCTCAGGTAGGAAGCCAGGGAGAGAGAGCGCTTCAGACTTTATGTCTCCTAGTAAGAGGGCTGAAGGTGGTGCCTCCTTGACTGCCTTTATTGGGGGGGGGGGGGGGGGCAATGCTTTAGCAGGGAAGATGTGGGGAGGAGGATGCATTTTATGGCGAGTGCTATAAGTGCTATAAACTCTTCGCTGCCAGGGTCGTTAAATATGGTTGCTTTCAGCCTGGAATCTCAGCTGTTTCCAAACGTCGTGCTTTGTCTGGAATTCCTAAATGAACAGGACGGGCAGGATTGCTGAAAAAGTACCTGATTATGGTTTTAATCACAGTATGGCATCACTCGAAAAGTAGCTTACTTTTTTTCTCTTTTTTGTTTTGTTCATTTTACTTTTCCCAAACATGAAACCCTAGGGGACTAGAGACATACCCTTAGGAAAGTTACTTCATCCACTATAGGAAAGATACTTACAAATTTTGGAGATGGGAATCGCTGTAAAGTGCATTGTGCTTACTTTTTAAGTTAAGCTGTGAGATTTATTTTGCTTATTAGTCTATCACAACTAGAAGGAGGAAGTTAAATCCCAAGCCAAGCTATAAATCACAATTTAACAGACCGAAAGGAGCACCGTGATCAGAAGTCAAAAGATTAGCTCTACACACTCCCACCTCCCCATTTTAGCTTAGTTTTAGGGAACATATTAATGTAGAAGGAAAATATCTCTCTCTTCATTCATGCTCGCCCGCACAAACTGGTCTCCTCTCCATTAGTGCCTGTCTGTTATCAAACGAACACGGATTCTCCTGGAAACTACCAAATCCCACAGGGTCAGAGTTAATACCCCACCAGGCTCTAGAAAGGAAACTGTTGGCTTCCTCAATTGTGATAAGGGTGAAATGGATCCAAGCAGGGACAGCAAACCAGGGCTAATGTTTGTCTTTGAAAACCCTGAAGATGTGGCTAGTTTTTGCCTAGAAGTGAAAGCCATTATAAAAATGTTTTATAACACTAGTCCTTCTTTTTGTGGCTTTGCAGTGGATCAAGGAGATTATACTTATAAAGTATTGCTCTTGGTGCTGACCTTTCCTTAGGCACTTTTAGATTCCTTAGGGAATGTTACAAAAGCAGGCAGTATTATGTACCAAAAAAAGAGCTTTATTTATTTTAGTGTGTCTGTGTATGTATGTGTATGAGAGTGTGTGTTGGGGCATTTCCATTCTTCATTAATCTAAACCTGTTTTCTTAGTATTTGTATGCATCCTGATTCCTCTTCTAGAGAGCTCAGTTGGGGGTAGTAGGGAAGTGTGGGGAAAGCTTTTATAAGGGACAAGTAAATTCTACTTTAAAAAGTAGAACTTAAATAATAATACAAAGTAGAATTTAAATAACGCATAAGATGAGCATGTTCCGTATTTGTTTTGTTCAGCTTGATTGTTTGGGAGCTTGTATTTCTTTCACTTTTTTTTTTCTTTTTTTCCAACAAGTATTTTTGAAAAGCATGTTATATCACCATTCATATTTATCTAGAAAAAATAACTGAAATAAAACATGGCCTGTTTTCTTCTATAGCACGAAAATCAACCTTTAGCTCCTAAGAGGCAAAAAGAACTACAAATGAAAGTGTGAAAAAAAAGAAGGGGGGGGAACCCTCAACCTTTGTAGTTGCGTTTCTCTTAATTGATCTTTTTTGTGCCAATTTAAATCAGTGTTGTTTCTACAGCCATTATTTTAGCCAATGCATCCCGCTTTATATAATTTATTTTACTCTCTATATTTTTTAAGAGCTATGTAGTGTATCTCCCATTCAACGAGCATGAGTCAGTGAAACTGACAAATAGAACATTATTACAGAAAAATGAGAGTGCTGAGAAATCAGCAACTGGAAGATACCTCTGTAACTAATAAATGAAAAGAGCCTTTTGATGGCTCCAGCTGAAAAGATATTTTATTTTACTTTTTTTCTCCTGTGTGTGGGATTTGAGATGTGTGATTCTATGGAGCAGCCAGGCACCCCTGCTGCTAGGCCCTGGCTAGGAGTTGGCCCCCCTCTGGCAAATGTTATGGAGAATTGGGAGGAATTTTATGGCTGTCTTTTCCCTCAGCTCTTTTTTCTTTTGTCTTCTTTGAAGAATGACTTTAGACATTTTATTTACATATTTAACCATGGATGAAAGAGGAAAAAGAAAGCATTTGGGCCGTTGTGGGAATAGTGATATGTTTAAATTAATGGAAATCTTATTAGGCTTCTAAAATTTTAAGCAAAAGATTTAAAATAAAATTTTATAATTAAACATGATTTCAAATAATGTGCCACCTCACGGGAAAGATGCATTTCTCCTTCTAGCTATCCTTTTCCCCACCTCCCAAAAATGTACAAAGGAATCATCTGTATCTTAAAGTCCAGCTCTTCTTCTGTCCCATAAGCAAAAGATTAAAAACTCTGAATATTTAATAAGGCATGTGATAATTCAAACCATAACTAAATATTTTGTAGGTAGAGCAAACTAGAAACAAGACAAGAAAAAAGACACACACACCCCTCATCCCTGCAATGGTGAAGTTTAATGCTGTGTAATCTATTGCAGTGTCAGTGTTTTAAAATACTTTGATATGGGTAATGGTGAAAATCAAAGTTGCATCTATTCTGTATGTGTTAGAGTCAATGGAAATTACAGTACTAGGCAAGGTTTTCTGAAATGGGATTAAAGAAAACCCAAATAATCCACTTGAGATAAAACGTTCTGACACTTCAGCAGTAAAGAGAAATTAAATTATAGGCTTGGGGAGTTGAAGAGTTAATTAATACATTAAAGATTTTTAGTAAAATAGTTTAAATTACTTACGGTTAACAGTAGTGTGTTATGACAGAACATGAACTGCTACTGACAATCATGTTTAAGAAGCCTGTAGCTATAACTGGTTTTCAAGTTTAATATTTTTGGCCAGCTGTTTATTACACAGAAAATAGAGATTAGTTTAATGTTAGTCCCATTCAATAATCCCATCGTCATCTATATTTGTAATTAATTCACTCAGCCACTTTTTAACTGCTTACATCTGATACATGTTTCATTCTGGTAACAGATTCTAACATATATACATTTTCAAACAATGTTAGCCGTACAAAATATAGCAACTGTAAAAGAAAAAGATCACACACACCAAAAAGAAAGCTGGTAACTTTTGTTACAAAAAAAAAAAAAAAAAAAGTTTCAGCAATTTTATAAGCCTGCCTTTCTTACTGAATTTCCACTAGATATTCATACAATCAAATGGCATGCAGAAAAATGTTTACTTTTTAAAACAAATGGGCTTATTTTTTCCTCGCCATAGAATCTATGTAGTAGTTTTCCTCCAGTATTTAAATAAACATGTCTGCCTAATAAGACAGGCATCGGAGAAATATTCTCATGCAAGTGTGAATCTTCTCAATGCACAGAAGTTTTAATTACCTTAGAGAGCCACCACCACCACCAGTTAAAAGAATTTAAAACAAAAACAAATCATAAATGGATGAGTGGGTTGTATAGTATTGCTCTAAACAATTTAGCTGGCTATTTTAAGGGCACTTCCCTTGAAATGTGTTTTGAAATATTACCAAAGGTTCGACGGGGTGCATTAGTGTGAATTGCAAATCAGAACATTTATTTAATCCCCTTTTCATGGCCTGGCTTCGGATCAGTGGCATCTAAGGGACTCCCCACTGATTCTGGCTCAGGAGGAACCATTCACTGGGGCAGCTTCCCTCCTCTATTCCCACAGTCCAGAAAACAACACCACAGACAGACACCCTCCAAGTAAATTAGATTAAACTCCTTCTCTTCCACAGCACATTAGCCTTTTCACTGCCCAAGATTCATTATTCAGCTACTCCCAATTTAAAGATACAGTATTTTTGTCCTCTTAGGAACAAAACCAACAAACAAAACTAAAGCCAAATCAGAATAAAAAAGATTCCCGGTCAGAAATAAACCAAGTAATTTTAAATTTACATAAAGGTAGGATAATATCCTTTTCACTTATGTGCTGATATTACAGGGGTATCACCATTTTAAAGCACAGGCCACAGCAGAAAGTTCTGTAGAGACTAAAAACAGGGACAGGTCTAGTGAAAAACAAAATGCACACAGATTTTCCTCTTACACACACTGTTTGATAAACTTCATTCATTCTTCTTCTTACATGCACTGTTTGCATATCTTGCAGCCAAATGTAGGCTTGTAAAGACATAAAAACAGTGAAAACTGCATATGATAGAATTAATTAGTTCTCTTCTAGTTACTTCCTCCCTTATCTTCCATCTGTAACTTCTCCCTCCTTACTTTTCAAGGTAAACCCACTATTTTAAAATCTCTCATTCAGGTATGAGTCCGTACCTCTTCATAAATACAAATGCAAGCAGCTAACAACAGATAGGAGTAGTAAGATCCCAACAAGCTGTACCTTCAGTCTCAGGGGACTAGAAGGCTATTGCCATATTTGCAGTATCAGGCATTGCAGGCACATGAACCAGTTGCCAGGAACTTCCACTTCTGGGCATTATTTTATATAACCTACATTACTTGTGTACCACCTAGGTGGTGCAAAAGGAGAAAAGTGATAATCTCTGGCCCTTAATCTCGGATTTAAGAAAAAAATAACCACCCCGCTACAGAAGAATCTTTACTCCTTGTGCTCTCATGTGCCCAGATGGTCAAGGAAGCCAACGGCACTCTGGCTTGTATCCAAAATAGTGTGGCCAGCAGGACTGGGTCAGTGATCGACCCCTTCTGCTTGGCACTGGTGGGTCTGCACCTGGAATCCTGGGTTCAGTTTTGGGCCCCTCACTTCAAGAGGGATGTTGAAGTGCTGGAGCGTGTCCAGAGATGGGCAGTGGAGCTGGAGCACAAGTTTGATGGGGAACAACTGAGAGATCTGGGTGTGTTCGGCCTGGAGAGGAGGGGGCTCAGGGGGGACCCAATTGCTCTCTCCAGCTGCCTGACAGGAGGCTGTAGGTGTCGGTCTCTTCTCCCAGGTAAGAAGCAACAGGGCAAGAGGAAACGGCCTCAAGTTGCACCAGGGAGGTTTAGATTGGATATTAGGAAGAATTTCTTCTCAGAAAGGGTTGTCAGGCATTGGAACAGGCTGCCTGGGGAGGTGGTGAAGTCACTGTTCCTAGAGGTTTTTAAAAAGCGCATAGATGTGGTGCTTAGGGACATGGTTTAGTGGTGGGCTTGGCAGTGGTGGGTTAACAGTTGGACTTGATGATCTTAGAGGCCTTTTCCAACCTAAATGATTCTACGATTCTATGCTGATTTCTAAAGCATCCCTAAAGTATCTTTCCAATAGCATTCCAGTACAAATATCTGCGGCCCCTAACTTGCAGAGAACTGGTAAAATAATTTTAGTTTTGTTCCTCTGGAAGATCCTGAAAGGTACTCTCAGTACCTGCAGCTCCCTGTTGTAGTATCAGTGTCTCTCTAAATTAGCACCTAGATTATGGAAAGATGACAGAGTAGATGAAAGCGATCTGAAGTACATGGCAATATTTCTGACATATGGATGTTACCCTACGTTACTTGAGCTTGCAGCAGATGAATGATCTTGTGTCTGCCTTTCCTTGGTCTGCCAAGAACCTTCATACATAGGCATTAATCTTGTGGAAATCTCCCTTCTCTGCTAGTAAACTTTTGCAACACTGTAGTCTTCCTGCTGGCCATGCATCTGATCTCCCGAGTATCACTCAGTTCAGGTTTCTCACTAATATTCTATCTTTTAATTGCCTATGCGTTACCTTAAGCATTCTGACACCTCTGGTACAGGCAGGGACTTTCATAAGTAAAATGATGGTAATAAATACGCTTATTACTGCTGTGGTAGAGGACCGCAAGGTCTGTTTCCCCAGTACTGATCACTCATTCATGAACTTCCAAAGAAATATACAAAAGTCCATTTATCAGAAAGTTACTCTACTTTGCTCATGTGAAAACTTGATAAATGCTGTGAAATTAAGGTTTCTTGTGAAGGTTACAGGACAAACATAATTTTCACGCCTAATCTCAAAAAAAAGGGGGGGGGGGCAGGGAATGTAGCTGTAGAACAGGTCTGACGACTGAGATTTTTGGAGACAGTCTTTTTTCCCATTCATACTAGTTCACTACTTGTTTTGGTGGTGGAAGAAATGGCCTGTGGGCATTGATGTAAAAGATAATTTCCAACTGTCTGTAACTGTTGAAGTAGTCACATCCCAGCTTCTGTACCCATCCTATAATATTCAAAACAGACTGGGAAAGGCCAGAAGTAAAGATTTAGAATAATGCAGTTAGAAAGGGAATGAGGTTTATCGGAGAGCTGCCAGGGTAAGCAAATGTGAGCTGGAGATCCCTGGTGTTCTGACATGAAGCATTTTTATCCTCAACTCCAGGAATCAAGAGCCTCAAAAATGTCAGAAATTGTTGTTCTGTGTCCATCACTCACATCCTATTTTACCTAAGTAAACTTTTTTCAGTATCTCGATCCTTAGGTTTTGATACTTTTACAACACCCTTAAAACCTTTGTAAAGGTAACCAAACTTTTGTAGGTCGGAGGCAATAATAAGATTATGTATTCTTTTGGTACTTCTGTATGTGGACAGATTCAAGAAATCATGAACATGATGCATTTATCCAGAATCAAACAAAAATTTCTCAAAATCAGCATATTTTCAGACTTCTACACTTCTTGGACTTGGTATAATAATTCAAAGAAAAAACCTAGAAGCTTTGACCTACAAAACTTGAAAAATCTCCCTCACTGAAAATCACTGACAGCTATACTCTTGAATTGTCTTACATGCTTTCTGCAATATCCCTATTTCATAACAAAATGGCATTGTCTTTCATGAACTGTTCAGCAGCAGAGTTGGAATGCAATAGACAAGTCAGTTCTCTTTATCCTGCATCTTCCAAAACCATTCATTACTCATTATTTCTATGAACTTTTTCACTTTAGAAAACTAGTTTATACTTTTACAGTGCCACACCTCATAATGCCTATGTTTGTCCCTTACAAGAAGCAGCAAACAATTTTAAGAGCTTTATCAGTAGTCTCTATAATGTCATGCAGAGAAAACTAACATAGTGGTGAACTTGTGTTAGCAATGTATTTAATGTGTTTAAGATGATTTTCTAATCTGAGAGGCTGACTAAAATTCCACACCTCTCTATGTGAACCCTTATGTCTTTTCACCATCTCTAATTTATACTGTTGTCTTAAGATAATTTTTATTTGCGTGATTTAATAAAACAGTATCAATTTTAACCTTTCACAGTCTTTGACCCAGTTTTATCTACCTACCTAAATTGAAATTAATAGTAGTAATCCTTGGAGGAAGGGACATAAGGATACTGGAAGAGAGCTGGAAGGTGATTTACAACCTAATACAAGGGCCATTCTGGCCCAACTTCAGCCCCTGAGAGCATTACAACAGCTGAAATAGACTAGTTTTCTGACCTATCCTCCCTTTGTCCTTGTCTTTGACGCTTCACTACATGAGCCAGAGAGGCCTAGGCCAGTTCCTGTGCCCGCTGCAGAGGATACCAGGTTTCTCACACGTTCAATAAGTAAATGGTAAAGATCTCTCTGGCCCTTTTATCCAACAGAGTTTCTTTATAGCACCACATTTTATATTGTATTGCACTTCACAGTAAAGGTGGTAGCAACCACATAACACCCTTTTCTGAAGTCTTGAATAAAGGTTTTCAAATCATTTTTCAGAAGATGGGTAAGAGACGTTTACTTTCCTAAAACTAGACTAGTTTTCTTTGAGTTATCACATTATTTCTTTGGAAAGTTTTTACTCTAACATTATTTTAAAAAAAAACCCAAATAACAACAAACAAACAAAAAAACCCCAAAACCCCCAAACCAAACAGTTTGGAAACCTGCAATGTACCTTTTCTCATGCTTGATACAGACCACTGTAATAAAAGCATAGCCTGATGTATCAGCCTTCTTAGGATATAAAACACAATCCTAGCATAAGTTGCCTTCCTGTCTCAAGTTCAGTTCTCTTCATCAGAGCCTTTTATAACTGTCTATAATACAGACCTGTGTCTCTCAGTGTTTTGCAAGTGTGAATTAATTAATTCTTTTAAAATCCTTCTGTGGTGTTGTAGGTAAGCCCTTTTATAATCAACATAATGAAGGATAAAATATGATACAAATATATACCCTGCATCAAGAACTGAAAGAAGAGCACAGTAAGAAATAAAATTCTAGCATTCTAATCCAAAGCCTGCTCTTTCTCCCACATTAGTCTTTTTCTTTCTCAGATGTTTCCCAACACCTGTTATTCACTGGACAACACTGCAAAGCCAGGTCTGAAAGGCACATGTATCATGTGTGATACATACAGAATTGGCTATCTTGACTCCTTACAACAGTGGATTCTTTGTTAATGATGCCAAAATAGAGAGTATACACTGGTAACTGCACATTAATTGTCTGCCTTGTATGTATTTCTTGTTAAGCAATGTGAAGAAAGCAGAGTGTGCTGCTGAAAGTCACTGAATGTCAATGTTAGGGAACAGCTTTTTACAGAGAATCAAGGATTTCTCCAATTACTGCAGCTGCATAGCAAATTCATGTGCATTGTGCATCAATGGAGTACAGGTGCATACCAAACGAGTCTCCTACTTTACTACTGCTTAATCCTGCCTTGCAAACTCAGTGAATAGCCTTCAGTAGATAGAACAAAATTCAGCTATTTTGGATAATCATTCTTATAAAAAATCAGTGTAAACAGGGAACTGCCTGAGCACACTAAAGCTTTGCATCAGTGCAGCTGTAAAAGTGCATGTCTTCAACACTGACATTATGAACTTTGCTGGCCACTGTCAGCTGAACTGGGCAGCGTAAAGCAGGCCAGAGCACCTACATAACATACATTGTTGCAGCATGAAAAGGCATGATGTTTTCTTTTTCAGGTGAATAACCACCACTGTAAAGGCCAAATCCTGGTATTACCGGAAGCAAAGACAGCTGTGCTGTTCAGTGGAAGCAGTCATTGTCTTTCCAATTACATAGTTCTTCAAAACAAAAGCTATTGTGGCCCATTCCTATCATGGCACTAGCCCACACTAAGATAGGTTTGTCTGTGCTTTGCTTCTGCTTCTTGCTTTATGTAAATTCTGATTTTAACTATATTTTTCTTTCTTTTTCACATCTTATCTTAAGTGATAATTCTTCAGAATAGAGGCAGAGAATTTAAGAGAATTACTGTTTAAATGTTCTGGGGCCTAAATTTTATCTCCACCTATTCCAGAATAAATCGGTATCTACTTGATTTTCACTAGTGCTAGAAGGAGTATCCAACAGTTTGGATCAAAAGAAATCTTCCATGATGCAGTTATGCCTCTGTGATAGATCAGAACTAAAATCTAGTAATTCAGTTTCCTGTATGTATATGATAGGTATATGACATTCCCCATAGGTGGAAGTGTTCAAGGCCAGGTTGGACGGGGCTTTCAGCAGACTGTTCTAGTGCAATGTGTTGCTGCCCATGGCAGGCAGATTGAAGCTAGATGATCTTTAAGGTCCCTTCCAATCCAAACCATTCTATCATTCTCCAATTCTATGATATGTTATTCCCCAATATATAGTATGATATATTGAGGGAGTAACAATTCCACAATAGCTTTGCGTTTTACCCATTCTTAGACGTTCTCTGTGCATCTGCTAGAGGGCACTGTCAGAGACAGGATATTGTGCTAGATGGACTTTTGACCTGACCTGCATATCCATTTTACATTCTTAGGTACCATGAATGGATGATATGGGTTTAATCACCGGTGTATGTTGCTCTTGGATATTCTTCACTGGTGTTTTAATTTTAAGGGTGTGATGGCAATTGCGCATTCTCTGAAGCAAGCATGAAAAGTGAGAAATGTAAATACCATTGTTTGGAATGCTATTTATTATATCCAGATCACAAAACCAGAGATGCTTTCAAGCAAGACGCACAAGACAGGCTAATCCAGTAGTTAAAGCAGGCACGTCAGATTTCACAAAATGAGCATAAACGTCACATACAACAGTTGGTTCTGTCTAAAATCCACAGCTGATGTGTTTGTAGTACAGTCTTTCTCTCATCTGATGACACTAGAAACTAATCATAGCTGGCTGGCAGAATCTCTAATCTAGGATGTCAGACTGCAGGACAAGAGAGAACTGGTTAGGCTGTGTTTTGGGCCAGAGTGTCCCACTCACAGCCTGAACCACAGACCACCCTGAAATCACAAAATTCAATCTCTTCTTTTATGCTGGAACCCATCTTATCAAAGATAACCAATATATATTTCACATGTCAAAGCAGGAATTTGATAGAAATGTTAAAGCATTAGACTGAGAATCAATCTGGCTCAAATCCACACTGCCAGCCTGGTACAGTAATAGATACATAAAGCTGTCCTATACAGTGAAGTTATACCAGTATGAAATGGAGTGAGGAAGTATTACATTTAGATCGCTCTCAGATGTTTAGATTTTTTTCCCTATTTGATTTTATTATGATTATTTGGAAATTATTAAAACAAGGTTGGAGAAAAGACCAGCTCGGTCAGAAATACCTGCATCTGCATAAGGAAGTGCACAGACAACAGCATAGTTTAAGTATAATGATGCAGTATTACTGGAAAATGCCTCTATGTACACAAGCCCATTGCCTAACTTTGTGTTTCCCCTGTCTTTAAACAAAGAATAATCTGCTTGATGTTAGTGAATGGGGAATGCTCAGACACTGCAGTGTTGGAATATGCTACTACTCAATGAGAGAATGCTCAGGAAATTCAGACATTTGGGAAGATACAGATAGACCTTTCTAGATCGATTGCAAGTTCAGTACACGGAACATTCCAGTTTTGGCAATCTCAGGTTCAAGAGCACAGGAACAGTGTTACATGTTGCACACATTAGGCAACCAAGTATACATTATCAATTCAAAGCAGCTGTTGAAGTTCAGAAATTTTAAGGGAGCTATAGGGTGAATTACTGCATCTATACATCTTTTTTTGGAAGGGGGAATGCAAAGGAGGAGGGAATGAAAAATTGATACTGCTCTGTGCTCCAGATGAAAGAACAAACATAATTTTATTTTCTTTAACGACTGCACTGGATTCCAAAATTAAACCCAGCGGGTAAAAAGATCCTGTGCAGATTTCAAAAGAGATCATGTAGTCTGTCCATGTGCTAAGGCAGGCATATTTTTTAAGGCCTGCCATGTTCTGTAAAACTGAAAAAGGGTTATCCCTGTAAGCATTCTGCTTTTCAAAGCCATCTGTCTCTCTCCACCTACCCCAAGTCAGTGGATATTTAAAAAATAAATGTAATCCTAACTTTCTATGTGATTTTGTGGTTCCTCCCTCTAACTTTAAAAGGAGAATTCCTTATAGTCTGCATTAAGTATTATTAGAGCTCAACATACAGACAGCACTTTTTCTTAAGCTCTCAGCAGAGCCAGGCCAAAAAAAAACCCAAAAAAAACCAAAGCCAAAAAACCCCAAAACCCCCAGCTGTATAAATAACTGAATATAATCCCCAGTACAGATTTTAAATCAATTGAACTGAGAATAGCTAACCTTCACTCTGAACTCACTCCAGTTGCAGGTTAATGCAGTTAATTGCAGAGCACCTGGTCTAAGCCTCAGGTAGATGAATCATCCCCACAGCACACCTTTCAATCTTTTATTCTTATGTAATGCCCTGGGGCAGCTGACAGTGCTTGTTTAAGCTTTGTTCCTAGTGGGTGTGCCAATATGCTGTCAGAATTCCCTTATATGCAAAAGAAAGGTTCTACCTTAAAGCATATGCATGTATCTCCAAGGCTGTGGTTTGAGGATACACTGTCTCCAGTAGCAATACTGTTGTACCTACCTTCCCTCTACGGAGCCCCTGCTTCGTGCTGCTGCTCCCAAGCTATGTGCACATTGCACGATTTTTGCTAACACAGCTGTTTGTGGAGTTGTGTTGTGAACTGAATCAGGGAATTGAGTCATCTTAACAATCAACCCTAACAATACAGATTTTTTTAACACCAAAACAGTGCATAACATTAAGCTAGTACTGCTTCTGGAATCATCACATTCAAAAATGGTGGCCTGTGAGTGTGGATACATAAAGCAATATGTACATATATATGTATACACGTGTGCTTTTATTTGTATGTGCTTGTAAGACAGAAATATTTTTATGTGTCTTTGCACATACACATTACTTCAGATACTCATACAATAAATCCTTTTAAAACCAAGGATAGTCCTCTTTAGTTTAGTAAGTTCTTTTTAAAATTCGTAAGTGAATTGCATAGCCTTTATCCATCAAAACCTGTTCTTGGACACAGATTTATTTTTAACATCAATAGTAAAAAGACAAACCAAATTAACTGTTTACCTAAATACTATAATGTATATGCATATAACATATGTACAACCATGTGTGTTTTATAAATAAATACCTATGTGCACATGTATTGGGCACTAAAATGCCTACAGGGTCTTTTGGTATGGGTGAACTACTTGTAGATACTTGTAAGTTCTCACTAGTCTGGGATTGATTAAGTCCTGCTTATTAAAGTGGTCTGCAGCTTTAAACTGGTCTGCAGCTTTAAGCTGGTAAATACAATTTCAAGAGGGTGGGACAATGTTTTGAAAATACTTGGCCACTGCCTTATCTTACACAGACATAACTCTGACGTTACAATTGTATTTATCTTACCATATAGTAACTGAATTACATTTCTTCACATAGGTTTAATGCAAATGTGTCACGTGACATCCTTCAACTACAGGTGATACACAGATAAAGAGCATGAAACTAAGGGATATGAAGAAAGTTAGTGGTGAAAAAGTTGTGAAGACAAATGAGCTGCCTTGAACATGCATTTTCTACACAAAATTAATGATAGCTTGTACAAGAATTGTATTATAAAAATGACAGCTTGGAAATTATAAAACTACCCTCTCTTTGGCAATACTAATTTCTTGTTTCTTTGATGTGTGCTAGCACAGAAGATTAAGTTACTCCTTATATTACACAAAAATAACAATCAGACATTGTCACAACAATCTTGATGTTGTCATCTTTTCCATTATACCATTCCACTGCATTGGTTGGCAAATTACCACTCAAATACCGAAGTACACACTCACAATGAATATGATTTCAAGCTACTTATTTTCAGTCTGCCTGATACTAATTTTTTTGTGTCTTGCTTCCTTAAATGTAATGAGTATGTTGCAAGTGTAAAATACCAAATTTCTGATTTCTTAGCATTTGACATTTGCTTTGTTCGAGTATAATAAAGGAGCAAAGCCAAAGGAAGTGTTTAGCCATACACTGTAAGCCTCCACAAGTAGAAGTCTTCTGAGATACTGGGAAACTTTCAGAGAAGAAAGGCCAAATCTGCTTTCACGGAAATCAACATCAAAACTCCCTGACTTACATGGATTCAGGACTTTGCAGCTGGAGAGGTCATGTTCAAATGCAACTCCAGAGCCTACAGTGAGACCACACCTCAAGGGTGAGTGACAGATCCAAAAAAGCAAGCATTCAGCTACCCTCAAGGCTACAGATGAGTTCCATTATATATAAACAAGTATTTCTATCTATCTAAAATGCCTGGTTCAGGATAGATATTTCTGATGACTCATAGCAAGATAGGTGACTCTATCTTAAGCTGTGGGTAGGGTTTAAGTAATCTAAATAGTTAACACTCTATTTACAATCAGTCACAGGGCATTAATCCAATCAATATTTAGACAGTCTGAGGACGTTAGTCTATCTTCCCCCCTTGTAATCAGCATTGGCTCATTAAATTCGGTGGGACACTTAATCAGGTATTGTAATGACACAGATGTACCTCTACCCTGATGTGACAGCAGAATCCAAATCATGCAATGTATTATCTAAAATAGTCTACTTGAGTTCAGGCTGCTATAAATTAAGATCACCTTTTCTGTAAGGACCTGAACAAAGTCTGTGCATCACTTAAGCTCTTTAAGTAATGCCAAAGTGATGCACAGTGGAGAATTTCACCATGAGAAATGGGGTCCTTCTTATATTCTGTCTCTAAAACAGTATTTATTAAAAAGTCATCAGTGATGTAAAGCCCATGAGATAAGTGAGAAGTTGCTCCAGCAAACCCCATTTTGTTCAGCTACAGACTCTAGGGTTTAGTCTGATGGTTTTAATGTTTTTACTGTCCTTGGCTCTACCTTTATTAAAAATTCAACTTGAAATTCAATTATTATTTTATGTTATTGGAATAAATACAGTTTTATCATCACTTTGGTTTTTACTTTCCATTTTTCTTTTCCATGTCAAAACAGTGAAATAATATAGTTACCATAATTTCCCTATTTCTACTGGTCCTAGGTATTCCTGCAGAATCTTTCTTCCAATTCTAGAACACGTGTTTATAAAAATGCTCTGTCAAAGGTAAAGCAGAGAAAAGACACATCCCTTCTTGACTCTTATGATGAATGCTTGCTGACATAGGTCATAAACTTAATAGCATTTATTCCAAACAAAAGCTTGCTATTATGTAGTGGGGGTTATCTGTAACGGAAAGAAGTGGAATGCTTGCTCTTGTTTCTATAGTTCAGTTTGATTTCATTACTCTTTAGCTAATATTACAGTGTTGGGGGGGGGGGGTTAAAGAGGGAAATAAAAAAAAACCTGTGGACTTCATTTTGTTTACCTTCTAATCTCTTGCCAAATGAATCTGCTAGAACCATTTTATACTGAAATATAGTCTAAGCTAGAACAGTTCTGACTCATCTGTTGCTGTCCAGTCTCCCCCTTGAGAATTAGCTTACTGTACCCAAGGAAAGTTTTGGTCCACAGAGTATCTATTAATCTTCCTTATTAGTGTGGATACTTATTTGAGCCTGGGATCTCGCTGCCTTATGAAATGGTAACTAACACAGGAGAAACCCACCCAAGTTTACAGGCTAAGGCCAGTAATCAATCAATGCAAACAACAGTGCAATACAGACAAGATTTAATAAGAAGAATGAATGGAACCAACTATGTCCCCAGAGACAGATGAACCTACTCCTCATTTTCTGTTTATTAAAACCATTCATATCAATTTGTCATGTGGAAGCATTTAGTTAATTCAAGCACAAGTGTAATTTAAAAATCCCATAAATAATACTTCAAAATACAAACTGTCAAATTCTTTACCCACAGGTGACAAGGGAACCAGAGTGGCAGCTTAAGATATATAATTCCAATCTCACTGCAAGATTTACTAAACTATGGGTCAAACTCACTTTTTCTGTAAATTCTCTGAAGCTAATGTAGTTACAAAAGGCATGAACTTAGGAAAAGTCATCCATTCACTACCCTCCAAAAGCCGGATACAAACTTATCTGAAGTTGCTTTTTTTTTTTATCAGTTTTCTGAGATTTATCTATTTGCTCTAATTGGCTGTGAACTGAAATCAAGAAACTTACTTGTAAGAGTTCCTCAAAAAGCTTTTTTTTCCACAGCATTAAGCAGCATCTCGCAAGATCTTCCGTTACTGAGACCAAAGGATACTCATTCTGGGTAAAAGGCATCTGCTGCATTTTGCATACTCACTGCAGGTCTCCTTATCCACACTACTGAAAGGAGCCAAAACACAGACTCATTTCAATGGGCGGAACTAAGCCAGGCCACCAACAGTTGCAGTCATTGCTCTTGGGAGAACACTCTTTGTAAGACATTTAATGGGAAAATTTATCCAAAATAGGTAAATTTCTAGGGAGCTAGCCCTGTCACCCTGTTTCTCTGCATCAGTCCTTGTGCAAATGTATATATTTTTATGAATTAGGAAGATCATAGTTGACTCATTGTTCTACCTGTCTCTGCAGTGAGCTGCGCTTCTTTCTGGGCTTTATCCAATGCTTGCTGAAATTATAGTCTCTTCATGTACTTGAACTACCTATAATTCTGACCCTGTATGTGTCAGTGTAAGCATATGACAAATGTCTTTGTGGATTGTGGGAGCATAATTGCCAAAGACCACATTGTGATGCAAAACAGAAGTTTTCCTGGTGTGGCCTTGACTTTGCCTTGCCCTCTTACATTCATTGCCAATAAGCCAGATACTTAGCCCTGGCACAACATCCATCTTTACATATGTAATTAGTATCACACCTACAGGCTCTGTTTCTTTTAATAATCCTTTGATGAATGCTAGAGATATTAAGCATATTATTAGAAGGAGATGGTGCTTAGAAGAAGCAAAAAATGCTATGCTTCCTGACTGCTTTGTTCTTTTGAATTATTGCATGGTAGAAAAAGAAAACAGAACCTTTTCTCTCTTACAAAAGAATATACAAAATGCTGCTACAGATTTGGTGGAACTGTTTCAGGTTCAGGTAGTTACTAATAATCTAAGGAAGGAGAGGAAAGGCAACCTCAAACTCCCAAAATATTAAATAAACTCATGGTTCAGGAATAACTCAATACATGACAGCCTATAAACCTCAAGGCTAGGAATTGAAACAACAGCTTGCTATGAAGCGAACAGACCAGACCTCCCTCCTTAAACTAAGAGACTACACTACCTGGTAAAGTTTTATAGCCCTAACAAGGTCTTTAACGAATTAAGGCCACTGGAACTATGACTTTGTTCTTTCTTTTCAAGCTGCCCACCTTCCCATTCCTATCCAGCAACACTACTGCCCAACGGATGGTTTTAATTCAGGTCCCAGAATGGTAAAAAGCTTAGTATTCATACAATAAACCTTTCAAAGAAGAATTTAGGTTTAGTGGAGTTAAGTGTTGTAGAAGCTCTGCTATAATAAATAAAGACTTCTGTCATTTTTGCCTTTTGTTATAATTGACTATATCTATTAGAATATATTCATAGCTGAGGGAAGACTAGGATCCCTGTGACTGCACTTATATTTGCATTATTTATGTAGCAACAAGAACTAGATAAGGCAAAGAAATAAGATCCTTGATCATCATCTCCTTTAATCATCTCCCCCTTCCCCCACCACTTATGCAGAGCATACCACAGAGGTATTCTGGCTCATAACTGGAGTTCCATGTGTCAACTCCAGGAAAACTACACCAAAATTTACCCATACATTTGAAGGAACATGGGGTTGCTATGTTCTGAGGCTTTATTGTAGTATTATCTTCTTGACTATGGCAATACATAATGGTCTGCGAACTGCTCCGCACACATACCTGCAGTATAAGCTATCCTGTGTTGCCTTCCTGCCCAATAAACAGGTAGTCAACATGCAGTGCAAGCATGAGAAAGAAACACAAATGGTGCAAATACTTATTCACCAGAAATCAATCTAAACTGTTAATGTAGAAATCTGGACCAGCAGCAGTTCAGTTTTCCCTCAGATACACCAGCTCTCAGCACGGAATCCAGGTTCTATCTGCTTTTGCTCTCCCAGCTAGGCAGATGTGCCTGTGCACTACTTCCCGTAGTGCTGTGGATTTCAGTAATTTTATTTCTTTTCTTCCTTTAAGAACCTTCTGTTTTCTGTGGAATTTCACTGTTTAAATTCCCAGGCAAAGAAAAATGCACATCAGAATGCAGGCAATGGTTCGAGGAAGTTCCTTTGCCTACAAATATGAGACAGACACATCAAGCATTTTCCTTCACTTTCAGTTTAAGGTTCAGCTTTAAATCACACTCCATAAACTGTTTTTCCATTCTGTTCAGGGTAGCTCTTAGTTTTAGTATGAGGCTACTAGAAAGTAGCAAATGGTTACCAAGACTTTGCATTCTTAAGGGAATGGGAAGGCACATTCATACACACAATAGGATGTAAATGATGGCAATGAGCAGCAGGAAAATGCTCAGAAAATCCTTTCCTATTACATGTATGGTGATTTGCGTGTAGTTCTAGGCAGTTTCATCAGGATTGGCATATGCCCTTCTATTGCTTACACAGCAGCCTAAGAATCAAACAGAAATCCTGAGGATGTTGCACTTGAAATCAGATCCACATTTGTTAGGGAGCTTTCATGGTCCAGGTGTAAAATCTCCAATAAACATTAGACATAACTCAAACAGAGAAAACCACCCCCTACTTTGACAAGCTGCTAACCACAAGGCCACAAAGTACAAAGAAGCAGCTTCTGACATCAAGATGCATGGTATTCTTAACTGACACCCATAAAATGAATATTAGTCAAAACATGTTCTTCACCAAGGCTTGGAGCTGTGTTTACTGCACACTAAACAAAAATCCCCACAAAGAAGAAAGTTCCAGTTGCTGAGACTAAACTTGGAAATTATACTCCTGAAATATCCTCACTGGAGGTTCAAATCTTATTTAATACACTTCGGAAGGCTCTTCACTGACTTCAGTGATTATTCTAAAAAAAAGCAAAGCAAGCTTTTATCCCCAAACCCATCGAAAATAACACTGTTCAGGACAAAAGTCATCAGAAGTTTTTAGGATGTTGCTGCTCATTAAATCTGCAGGACTGACAAAGAAGTTTCCTAGAGTATGTAATGAAAGTCTATAGTAATACTAGGTCACTTCCACTTAGCTGAACATTTGTTCATGACTAGGAAAACACACTTTCCAACAATGAGGTTTTTTCTCATTTTTCATAATACATCCTGATCATAAATGACATTTTGCTATGAGATACTAAATCTCTTACGTAATGTCTTTTTTACACTATAGCTGATTTCCTAGAGTGTAATGGTTTGCATTTCAGGACCAGTACATTTAGCAGACTTTCTTTTCTAAGAGAAACTAATATAAATATGGCATCTTTTACCTCCAATTGTCTCTCCAATTCCTTCTACAAAATTGTGTGTTTCTTTGATGACTGCATTAGTGAAGGAACATGTATGCCAACCCAGACTTTTGTATTTCCACTGAAACTTGTGTTTCTGTGATGCTGGAAAAGTGCAATAGAAAATCAAAGCTTAAAAAGGCACAAACTTAGAACCCAGGAGGACCTGGGAAGGAAAAGAGTGGGGACTCCCAACCAAAGTTGCTGTATAGTGCAGATGAGTGTAATGATGGACCCCTCTTTACTACCTGGTGGCCCCTTCTAAAATCCATCTACATTGACTTTACTGGGCTTTGGATCAAACTGTTAGCAGAGAAGTGCTCTAAGTAAATGCGTTCCTATGTCAACAATTTTTCAAGGCACGATGGTGGATAATACAATATTCAGATGTTCTTGAAGACAGTAACCGTCATAATCAGTGACTTCTTCTCTGGCTGGTCTGAAATTCTGTTTCTGTATTGTGAATCTCAAACACCTAAAATGGAGCAGACAACGTGCATGCAGCAGACTGCATTGTGCAAATGCGTCCACTCTTACCTTCAAGTTTAAATCACAAGCAGTTAATGAACAATGAGTTAATGCATAGCAGTTGCTGATTACAGAATTGAAGAGTTGAGTCTGATGGTTTATAGCCACAGCTTATGAATGTCTATAGGAAATCTATTTGTTGTCCCTCTGAAATTTCCAAGCTCTGAAACAGGAGTGCTGTGCAGCAGACTGTCTTGACAATTTTAAGTGAAAACAAAGTCTTATTGCTTGAACTTTCATTAGAAGAGCCAGCCCTGAATAAAATTCTCTTTCCATCTGTATAACAATATCAACACAAATAAGACTTAAAAAAAATTAACCATTTCTCCAGATCCAAAATAATGTATTTTCTTTTCCTGTAACTTAGAGAGTCATTTAATTTCATGGCAACAGATGCATTCTTGTTTTATGATTCTACTGTACCTCATTACACTAGTCCAAAGGAAGAGAGAAGAGAGAGTATTTAGAAATCAACTGTGATATAACAGTGATGGTGAGAAATATGGAAATAATGTTATCTGCAAATAGTAACATTATTAAATTTGCACAATTAGTTGTATATATATATAAAATTAATTGCATCCTTTTTCATTTATGTTATTTGAAGTTTGCATATGCTTATTTCTGTTTGTTGGATACTTTATCTGTACGGTAGCCCATGGACCTCTTTTCACTTGTTCGTTAGGTTGAGCTTGCGTGTTTGTTCTTTATTCTGTCTACTCTAATAGATCATCCATTATATTCCAGTTTAAAGAAACAATCTCATATTAGCCTGTAACAGTGGTTTTAGCTGTGGTTGTTCATAAGCAGCACAGTGCCATAAGCACTCAAAAAGAGTATTTCCCACTTAGGGAGTTTCATCAATAGGTGTGGCTGACCATACACTGTTGTAGGAGATCCAGATACATGTGACCTATTAGAAGTAGTCCAGAAATTATGGATACTGGTGGTCATATACACAAAGGCAACAGTTTTGCTGGCACACAAGTTAATGCAGCCAGTGAGAAAATTTACATGTTTTCAGAAGCTGACTTGGTTTCTGGAAGTCCTGGAACCAAGGAAACAAACTGCCCACTGTCAGCCCTTGCACCTACTTTGGCACCAATACAGGGAAGAGGGGAACACAAAATATGCATAACTGCGGGAAACCATGACTTTAGAATGATATTGAATTCATCCCTAGCTTTTATTTTCTGTACCTCTGTGTCACAAGGCACAGACAGAAACATGTAAAGTAATTTTGTACAGGTACTTGCGCTTGGCTCTTTTTACACCTGTATAGATGTGATTATACAGAAAAATCCTTGTAAATTTAGGGTCCTATATCAGGAATTGAATACCTGTTGATAGTCAAGCCTCAGACTGTCACAAAACATAAAAATTGCATCAGTCCTGCAATGTCTTCCTCACTTGAATGTCCTCAGGGCTTTACTGGAGGTACATGCACGGGCTGTAAAATCATAACTTTCCAAGGTAATCCAGCATGCTGGAAGTTTGGACTTGGTTCCTAGCAAATGCTGTGCAAGGTCCAAGATGTGCTCAGTTTCCTCTGAGCAGGTGACAGTGCAGGGGCCCATGGTCCTAATTCAAAGAGAAGACTGCTGCAATTCAGACCCTCATGTAACATGTTGCCACCACAAAGCTAAATTCAAATGTTGTGATAGCAGCATAAGGTTTTATAACACTTTGAAAAAGGAATCTATTTTCTTACGAACTCTCTGATACCAAATTTGGTAAGGCAAAAGCTGGAGGGGTGAAGCCCTGCACCAGTAAAAGTTTGTTTTCTTCTGCCAAGGAAACTGCTGTTTTCAAGAGAGATTCAATTAAAGGCAGTAGACGTTACCTTGAGGACCTACTTTGTTTACATTTCAAAGGCCTAGTCTTCTTGTTAGACTGATACTGTTTCATGCAGCTCTTTAATGAAAAGCATTTGTTTGGTATTATACCTCAACAGCAAATTAGATTCTCCCAAGACAGTTTGACTATGTGAGAAAGCTTTTGTGACTGCCCAGACTTCTGTGGTGTCATTAAGATAAAGACTCTTACATCTGCTCTTTCAAATTGTGTGCTCAAGGAAAACATAAAAATTATTAAGAACTATTACAAATTTAGAGCGTTTATCACGCCACTAGGATTTAGGTAACTTATTTTCCCCTTAAATTGCTGATCTCAACTTTAAATAAATCACAAGAGCAAACATTTTGAAAGTTTTTCTTACCCACTAACTTTAACCAATGTCCCTTTCAGACTCGACAGTGTCTGATTATAGCAAGCAGCAGTGGCAGCTTTTTTCAGAGGGTTTTGGAAGGGTTCTCACTATACCACAAAATGAAAATGATTAAAAAAGTGCCAAGGAAAATGACTGCAACCATGTTAGGTATTTCCTGCCTCTTGCTTCTCTTGTATTGTCATTAAAAAAACATAGAAGGGTACTCTCTGCCTCTACTGAATGTTTCTGCTAAGGATGGCTACAAATTAAAGTAAAAGTCTACCTTTAAGTTACATTCAAAGAATCTTTGTGATAAGATCCACAGAAAGCAACAAGAACTCCACTTACTCTGAGGAGCAAACTCTGCTCTAATGTATAAAACAGCTATAAAATGGTTATCTATATGGAAGCTAGTGAGGAAACATTTTAATACTGATCATTTTAGTGTCTAGCACATGCTAGAAAATAACTGTAACTTATGTAGTGAGAGATCTATGTGGTGAATACTGTTCTGGAGTGCATGCCAATCAAAAATTCTTTCAACTAAATGACTGCTAAAATCTAAAAGCAATGTTATCTTTTCTGTTATTCCTGGTATGCTATTGCAGTCAAGTTTGGAGTGTTCCCTGAATGAAGCATGGTAGATTCATCCCAATATTACAAATATATTTAGAAGAAAACACCATAATTAAGATTTATTTATATACATACCTCAAAATCGCCTCCGTATTGTTATGTCATGTACAGAAAATGAGCATGGTGTGAGTCACTTGCCAACTTTACATTCAGTCACTGGGCCTGCTAAACAAGGTAATTTTCACTTTGCCAAGAAAGCTAGAAACATTGTATCCTCAACCAGAAAATCCTGAATGACAAGTGTCTCATATTAAGAATTCCTTGTGTTCAATCAGCTACCCTTGATGTGAGATAAAGAGAGTTGATGAAACCAGACAGAACCCAGTTTCAGTCTCCTCTTGGGAAGAGCGAAGACCTTTTTTACATAAGGACAAATTCATTCTTGGCATAAGGCTTTTTACTTTAGTTGAATTATACCAAGGATGAAAACAGGTCATCTTGTTTTGTACTAGATGCTTCACATCAATGATGAAATAAACTGGGTCTCAAAGGAGAGGTGATAAAAAGTCAGCACTCATGCTTTGTTGTGATTTCTTTTAAACTATAAAACCTTTAATGCTTAGTTTTTAAAATATATTAGTTTGATTTATCATTGACTTATGCCACACTTGGTGCAATGACAACTAAAAGCCTTTCATGGAAAATAAACCACTACTTTCTGAAATCATCCAGATCCAGCAAAGCATACGTATCATAGCCCTCACAAAGAAATCAGAAATCTCCTGCCTTATCCAAAAGAAAACCCCCAAAACCCAGCAAAGGCTTTCTAACTATTCTGAGTATCTCCATTTTTGTATGCTTGATTTGTGATGCTTTAATGAATCCTGATTCTCCAAAAAAATGCTGAGTACGTGTTTACTGAAAATTAAGCATATCATACTAGGCAGCCACATTTTTTATGGGAAGATTCAAGAAAATCAAGCATAGCTTAATTTTGCTTTATTTTATGATTCCACCCTGCCCTGAACATCTACTTTGTACTATTTTGAATATATTTATAGTACTCTCTAGTAATGGTTGCAAATGCAGCAGTCACACTATCATGCAGAGTTGCCTATATTGCTTTGATCATCCTATTATTTGGGTTATTTTACAAGTTTTAAGTAACTGAGAACCACACAGAGATTACTCAATTGCACCATTAACCATGAATGGCAACTACATGTTAACAATCTGTAACTACCCCTGAACAATGTAAACAGGAAGCCTGGTGCTGGAAATCAATTTTAAGGATTTCCACTGTTCTTGCAGGTAATGTTTCAATGATACAGGTCATAAAGAGAGTAACAAATTAAAAAATGTCTTCACAAAGTGCCAGCTAGGAGTTTTAACTGTTGCTGGACCAAAAGAATAGACATTTTCAGCAGTTACTAAAGATGTTTTATGTCACTACCTTCAACAGAACTATAGGAAAAGTGTTGCAGCATTTTGATTTAGTTACATGACAATAAACTCCCAGTGATCTAACATGTATGATGATATTTGTGATGCACTTTTATGAATCAAAAATAACCTCTACTAAATATTAACAAGAGTGTTATGTGACTTAACATGACCTTTAGACCTTAAAAATGATCCTCTCCAAATCAAGGTAATCATGAGCTATTCTTGTAGTGACCATACATCTTCTAGAAAGTTCTCATTCTGCTGTGGGGACTGGCCAGAAATTTGACCACTGATCCAGTCAGAATTTTAAAATGTGAAGAGAAATGGAGATAACTAGGGCTTACATGACCAACATTCAGAGAAAGATTAAAATTTTATTGGATGGGAAAGTAGTTTCAAATCCAAACCAAACCAAAGCATGTGCATTTGGTCATGGTTCCTTTGTTCATATACAAAACACACTCCAAAGTGTGTCCTCATTTCTTGATCATCCAGACCTGAAGAGCATGTACCACAGCTTCCTCCCAGCATCTATCCCTGGGTTCCCAATTCTTGGAAACTGAGTCATGGGGTGAGAGGATAGTGAGTGACCCAACACAGCTGCGTGCCCAAGGAGCTGGGACATGGCCAGAATGATTCTATTGAAACAAACTGCTCGACAAATTAATTCAAATTCAAAAGAAATAAAAATCAGGAAATTAAAAAGTGCAAAAATACTGCAAAACCTTATGTACTTTATTGAATGTGGTTAAAAAAGTAAAAATGTTGGTTCTATATTTCCATGACTTCAGAGTGAAGTGATTGTGTCACGAAAATGCTGCCAGGAGAATCCTCTCCACTACCTAGTTTAAGCAGCAGGTTAAGAATATGGCCTAAACTTTTCTATAATAACGATACTGAGGAAAAATTGAGAAAATCTAAATCTTAAGTTCTAAATATTTATGCAATGCTGTAAAATATTGTGTTTGCAGGTTTTGATGTTTGGTTCATTTGTTTGGGTTTTTTGGCTTTCAGCTTTTTTTTTTTTTCTTTTGTTGCTGTTTGGTTTATCCCAAAATTTTTAAACAATAAGTTCCTGGGAACAAAGCTATTTAAAGTAATCTTCAGAAACTCCCATGGCATCATCTAAGGTCAAGTGTTTCTTCTTGGATAAGAAATACTTGAAACCCACAGCAGACAAGTACAAATTTATAACTGCAGATTCCATGCAGTGCATTTTGTAGAATATGGAAAGAGACAAGGAGACAAGTCATACTGATGGACAATAAGGAAGCTGTCACTGCAGAATTGGCTACCAAGAAAAAACCAACCACCTTATAATTCAAGAATGCTTCTAAAAAGGTATTACATTTTCAATACACTGTCAAAATATTGCATTTAATTGTATGGAAATTGGTCTTGAAATACATATAAACATTATTATTTTAGGATATCTTTGCAGTTTTTTATATTTAGTGAAATTTCTGAACTGTTAGTGCCTCAGAAGACAGCAGTCTAAAAAGGAATCAGTATCAACATCAGATCAAGAGAAGAAGGGGTTTGACCAGTGCTCTGGCTTTCAGAGGCTCTTTCTTATGGGGAAGAGGAAAGCTCTCACTCCTGTAGTAGATGATCACAGGCTGCCAGCATTACTGTTGTTGAATGCTTTTTCACAGGGCTTGTTTCTGATATCAGAGAGCAACAGTCTGCCCTGTGCTCACCTGACAAATTCACTAATTGTTCTCTGTTCAAATTCCTGCAAGACCCCTGATCTCCCCAGAATCTGCTTGATTCCACCCACAAAAAATTTTCCTCAAACCTAACTGATTCCTCAAGGTTCCTACCTAACTTATTCTTGGGGATCACCTGCTATTCTTGTAGATCACCTGCACCCCCCAGCTCCCTCAGACCTCTACTGACCTTTTCCAGCTTTCTTGCCTGACCCCTCCCAGACCTCCCTTCTTTGGGTCCCCTACAATATAATTTGCCACTGTCACAAAATGGAATTGCATTTATTTTGGTGAGAAGCCTCAAGTCCGTTAGATACATTTAGGTACATATCATTTCCAAATACTGGATTTGGAGGTTGTGTAATCACAGTGAGACATCCGTGTAAAGGCCTCAGTAGGTCTACTGACTTAACTGACTTTGAACAGCAGTTTTTGTGACCTAAAGCAACTAAAAGAACCAATTTTCTGCTGTATGTTCCAGCCAGTGTGATATAATCTATGGAGCAGAACAAGTTGTGTCAATAATTGTATTGATTTTACTGAAGAGCAACCTCTATTTAAACAACCGAACAAATCAAATGAAAACACAGTAATCTGAACAAATGTTTTCAGTACTAGAAAGTGTAAGGTGAGCAAATTGCTGCCCTAAGGACAAAGTGAAAATCCCTAGCCCCCCTTTCCAAAGTAAACAACTAGTAGTGAAATGTAATTTGATGCTCATTTCCACCAAGGGAAAACGTTTTGTCAGCCACCTTTATTTCGAAGTTGCCTTAACATTGTTTTCTTGTAATCTGATACTAACAAGTGCTCTCAGTAACTATCTTAATGACTCTCAGGGGAAGGCAGTTGATCAGCAAGTGTACTAACAAGGCTGAATTATGCTGTACACTTCCATGCTCACCTTGCTCAAATATTCTCAAGCAACATAATAAATACTGAGTTAGATATATTTTACTGCTCTTTGTCCATTACACCCACTTTACATATGGATCAAATGTGGTATTTTTCAACAGCATCATTTTCAAACCCAGCAAAATGTTCAGTTTTTTAAGAACTCTGAGGAAGCTCCAGGTTCTCAGTGACTGAAGATGTTTCTCCCCAGATACCTCAATATGTAAAGCACAAAAAATTGAGGACTTTTATAAAAGCTGGACATTACTGATTTCTTGAAAATCACAGACAATTCAATAATATAGAAGAATCATCCAGAAATTTTTAAAATTAGTACTTCGTACCATCCAGGTTAGTACTGACCAACTGAGACATTGCAAATTTGTGTGTTGAGGACTATTACATGGATTTATTTTTAAGTTAGCTTGCAAAGCAAAGCACCATCAAAGCTTGTACCAAAGTTACGGGTTTTTGAGGCTTTGATGAAAAAACTATTTCACTTTAAAAGTTTCTTTATAGCTTTTGAATGACAGGCATTCTTTACATTATTAATAAATGTTTTGAATGACAAGTCTTTAAACTAAGAATTTTTTTTGGAGGAGATCTGAAAAACCTAGAAATAAAGCAATCATTATAACACTTGTAAGATAAAGCCTTTTCCCCCCACACTGATCTTTGGCTTAATATATTATAGTAATTATTTTAATCACAAATTCTATCTAGTGTTGAAATAAATGCCAAGGATGATGGCTAGAGGAGCCCTGTCTTTATAAATTTCCCATCAAATAAAATGGGAAGGTGAAGTTCACAAGTGTGTACCAGGAGGGATCACTTCATTGTCTCAGAACACAATTCAGTCCTGTACAGAGGGTAAATCCAGCGCTTGTGCATTGAGCAGTGGAGAGGAACAGCAAACTTCTGCTTAAGAAGCTCCTGCTGTGATTCAGGGCTGAGAGGATCCTATTTTCAACCAGTGATTATGGAAGGAGTGGAGCAATTCCAATCTTCCAAGCTAAAATTAGCCTTTGAAAAAAAGCCGCTTAGAAACCTGGTCCAGCCTCCAGTACCACTGGAAAAGCTCTTCTTGAACTGCACAGAAGCAAATTAGTGTACAAGGACTGAGAGGTAATGTATCTGGCCCTAGGGACTTCCTCTAGATCTGTTGCTATTTTCTTTTATTGATCTGAAGGAAGAATTTTCTTGTTCCCCTAGGTCACAAAGCAGCAATAGGTCTACTGCTGTGGCCTCTGAACCTACCACAAAATCCAAGCAGCTGTATTGGTTCAGAATTAAGGTCCATCTAGCCCAGTATCCCATTCTGCTCTGTGTAAGTGACTCTCCCTAGGCACAGCCAACAGCATATACAGAGACTGATCTCTGATATACAGCAAGCAAAGCAGATCAGATTAAGCAAACAAAACAGAATTCTATAGTACAGAGATAAAGAACATCACATTATTAATGCAGCAGTACACAGTTATGGTAGAAAAGTCTTTAGAAGAGTAGGAAAGCTGTGAAGTTTGGCCAGCTAGGTAACCATCAGCTGAGGGCTGAAGAAAGGAGTAATATGAGGCAGCTTCATGAAGTAAAATGAGAGAATAGGAGGAGAAAATTAAAGCCATGCGTGAGAAGCGGGATTCTGGAAAAGTTAAGAAGGCTCAAGGGCCAAGTGTGTTTCAAATGACTTTGTATGAATGGAGAGATATCTGAAGCTGACCTCAAAGCAGCCCCCACTCTTTCATCCATACTCTCATATCTGCTACCAACCAATACGTTGCTTGGAAGGAAAGAGAGAGGAAGGGGATGAACCTGCTTCTGTCTCAAGAGGGGAGAGTGTGTGAGATGAAACCAAAAGCTCTTACTAGTGGTATTTTTACTCCTGCAGCTGCTAAAAGATGAGGATGACAACTGCTACTGCTGCCACAGGGATTGCCTCCTGATCACTCTCCTCCACAACTCCTATATATACACCTAATTTAAAAGCTTCTTTGGTTGCATCAAAAGTAATAGAATGGAAAAAACAAATGGTGCTTGAGCAGCTAGTCTTCTCTTGCCCAAGGGAGACAATCTACCACCCGCCACTTTTTGTTCTGCATATGCCTAAAGCACCCTCCTGCATTCAGACTCTGATTCATGGCAACATCATACTTGATAAAAGCATGCACAGTCTCACAGTTAAGGGAGGCATTACGAATCACCCTTGCTTATCACCCAATATACGATCATTCTGTATGATACTCCATCAGTGAACCTCACATGAATTTTCTGTTTTCAGAGGAGATGACTACTTGAAAAACAACTGCAAGCTGCCATTCTCATATATGGCTTCACCCTGAAACTTCTTATATATGGGCAGCAAAGTTTGTAAGTCATTTGCATGCCAGCAGAAGTGTGACTAGCAAACACATGTCACAGTCCATTTCACTCAAGCAATACGTAGTAGCAGCAGCTGCAGCATTTATTTCAGAACCATAGCTCACATTTAGGTACAGGGTTAGCGTTTGATATATGGTAAGTTTACATTTTGGTAACATGAAATCTTAATATATGTTAATAAATATACTGGAAAGGATTTCATCTTATGCTTTGTTTCATCATAGATTGACAGGACCTAGTTGAATTAAACAGACCTCTCTACCTCTTTTCACATGATAACTCTCTTAATAGTTACAGAGTATTTCACCTTTTATAACATAAGGGGTTTTTAAAGTATATTTTAACTTAAAAGAGCTTCAGTGTTTATGTAGGGTTTACACAGACTGATCTGCAGTAATCTATCTAGAGTTCTTTGCCTTGATGAGAGATATTTGAAGTGGTCCTTACTGTATTCTGTTGCTTCACCCATTGCATAAAGAGCTACTTCTGAGAAAGCCCATGATGTACTGGGTAAAACATCAAGAGCAATTAGATTTAGCAAAATTATTCAGAGGAGGCCCAAGATCAAATAAACATTGCTTTTCCACAGCAGAGGGGAACACTCTCTTACTTTTTGCCTAACAACAAGGTACTGACAGTGGTATTTCAAGTGGGATGGGGCCAGACTTTGATCTCAGCAGGGGGGCTTGTGTTAACCACAACTGCAAGCTGTCTTAAAACCCACAGGTCAAGCAGGTATTTCAGTTCTGTTTTGAAGACATAGAAACATACTTTCTGTCATTTCAACAGCAGGACTATTTATTTTGGGGCAGGAAGGGAAGGGGAACTGAAGACAGATATATTGTTGAGATAAATAAAAACAAAAGAGGCATTCAATATTTATCCATTAAGAAAAAATAGAATACTTCCTGTATGACAGAATCCCTCCCACCCATTTTAACAGCTACATCCCTCATAAAAATTAATCGGTAAAAATTAAAGAACAACGTTCCATGTCAGCAGTCCTAAACATTACAGTGACACTTTAAATTGCAGCATTTTGGACAATTGTTGCAGATCACTTCAGTAGCCATTGAACAAAATCAATCAGATTAATTAAGAATTTGAAAAACTGCTAGGATTGGAGCAAGCTATTGTTTAAGCTAACACACAAAGATAAAGAAAAAATGTGAACAGAGACACACCAATTCTCAGAAGTATCAGGCTTTTACTGTAGATTAGTATGAGTCGGGTTTATTGAAGCAGCCCCTAATGACCAAACAAAAATTGATCCCACTGCCGTAAGTAGTGGTCAGCAGCTTCTGTTCTTCCAATCTGACAGTCAAAATAGACACAACACATAGATTATGAATACACATATATAATTTAAGTATATATATATCCCTGTGTGATGAGCAGATAGCAATTTAGATTTGCAGCTTTTCTGATGTGGTCAATTTATAGGTAATAAACTAGAAGGAAAGACAAAGGAAAACAGAGGAAATTGATAGATCAGAAGGAAGACTGGGAGAGCTGTCTGAAGCTCAAGTGGCAAAACAATGAAGGAGAAGAGGTGGACTGAGGATAGCACAGTCAGTTACCACCACAGACGAAAAGCTGCCATGACAGTAGAAGTCTTTCAGAATATTCAAATGCCCCTGCAGCATGGACTGGCTGGACTATCTGCTTGTCCTCTCTCTGTTACGTCTACCCCAAGGCCAAATAGCAGTGGGAGACAGAGAGGCACTACCTGTTTCCTTGGTTTCTCCCTTGCAAAGGTCTGAATGAATGGATTTTGGTGAAAGCTATACTGGAAATAGCCTGTATGTATGTGGTTATGGCCCCAAGCCTGCAAAACTTGCACACATGAGATTCCCACCGACTTGGATGGGAATTTTTGTGCATAATCATTTCAGTGTCTGACCACAAAAGCCATAACTGGAATTAAAACACCAACTGAATTGTTAAATATGCAGAACCTTGGTACCAAGATAATATGGTTTAACTTCAGCCTGAATACATGACATTTACATCTGTGTATTATCTTATGTGATCCTGGGCATTTTAGTAGATTTTCATTTACTACACAGAAAGGATATATTAGTTACAAGGTAGTAAGGATAGTATATTAAACACATATTTTAAATAAAAGCAATTTGCTCCCCCACACCCACTCACCCATGAAAATTAAATACAATAAAAGTACAGTGCAAACCACAACTTTTTCCTTGTATTTATTAGAAAAGCTTTCTTTCCCTTAATGTTTGATCTGTCTATAAAAGGCAAAACTATTTTGTTAGTAAGCCTCAACCTTTGGCAGCCAACAAAGTGACTAAATTCGCTACAAAGAATTTCAATCACTCTTTTGTTTACCAATGTGCTTGTTTCCCATAAACCTCCAGGAAGATATAATGTCCCTGTGCAGATGTTCAATGTTATAATTGGGCAGCATTCAGCAGAAATGTCATCAGTGACACAACACTTTTAACTGTGAAAGAAAACGAAATAGACATCACAGGGGACTCCCATTTCAAAGCAAACCTTCAAGGATCTGAACAGGAAGCATAGTTCTCATTTAAATTACAAAAGTACATTGACATTTATTTCCTGAACAGATGAGTTTTATCACTAGTTTAGTAATGAGTATCAATGGCAACTGGAATTACAGTTCCTTTCATACTGAGCTTCTTTTGATAAGTGCCTTTACTTACATTCTCATACAGATTTCCTTTATTCTGACTATAACATCCATCATTTTGCATAAATATAAATTTTCATTTTATTAAAAATAGATGCTGCAATAACACATGTTTTTGCAGGACAGCATGAACAACCCATTCCAGCCTGGACTTGTGCCAAACACTACTTTCCAGTCAGTCCAGCTGTAATTGAGTACCTGGTCTCATGATCTAAGAGACCAAAGGGAAATAGCAATAGTGGCTGCACTATTCCCATGCTTGCATTCAGCTACAGAAACTGATGTGCTAACAAGACTAGTCCCAGCACAGCTCCCCAGACTCAGGGAAACTGTGCTGAAATGCCTTTCCATGGTTGAATGATTATGTTCACGTAAGTGGAAACATGCCAGCAGGACATACAGGTAATAGCTGGTTTCTTCTGGCTATTGTGAGACCACCCAGTCAGAAATCCTGGGCCCCCCCAGGGATGTCTTCTCCATGAATCATCATCTCACTAATAACCAGCCACATGGAGACCTAATGTGAGGAGTACTGCATAAGATGGTAAAAGCAATCCCACAAACTAACACCAAGGGAAAACACCTAGAGGTGTGTCTAAATAGCTATGAAACCAAATTCTGTTCTAAGGTCCACACAGGGTAAATCCTACCTTTATACAGGTAAGAAATCAGAGAAATTATGTGGGTAAGAATTCAGAGAAATTCAGAAACAGAGCAAAATTCATCTATATTCCATCAGCTTCATCCAGAAGGCAAGTAAAACTGGCTTTTCTACATTCTCTCCCAGAATTCATACAATGGTGATCCCTGCCCAACTCTGCAGATTACCCAGAAGTGTCTTTAAGTAGTTACCACAGGTATTCTACAGGGAAGCTTTGGGGCACATCAAGGTAGATGCTGCAATTGAGGATACTCATGCCATGCATCGCATAATCCTTTTCCATTTGAGACTGACAGAATACACTGATTAACCCAATATTAAAATAATAATTTTTGTCAGATGCCAAGCAAAACCAGTATGTAACAATCTTCTGTGCTGTCTTACCTCTTAATCCCCATGTACAGAAGAGCACAATTTCAGAATCTGAGCAGAAGGTTCAGAAGGATGATCCTCAGTTAAACTCGCCTCAGCTGGAGAAGGTTTTGCATTTGGCTGCAGAACAAACAAACAGACAAATCTATTGCAATGCACAAAAGAAAACTTTGAAGTAACTGCCTGATGCAGTCTGAAGTACAACATGTTAAAGAAGTCTCAAATGAAGAATTGCAGGAGTCCGTACCTGAGGGGGAAAGGAGGGAGTATAAATGGGAGCAAGGAATTCACACAGTACATTTTCCTTCAAAGCATCATGTACATTTGCAAGCCTTGAAGATATTATTTGCAGCTTTGTCATAAACATTTTGGTAATGTAGTGGAAAAATACCAGTAACCAGTCTGTATCACAGCTACCATTATTTGCTGTATTGACTGAACGGCAGCTATGAAGTCTGTTATCCTAGACACAGCTCCTCCAGCATGATAAAAAGGTTTTCATCAAATAGTCTTAGGTAACACAACACTCCACATTTACAACCATCCCTCAATGGCACCTCTCAGCTGCTGTAACTATTTTCTCCAGAATTAGAAGAATTTCCTTAGAATTTCTGTAACTTTTTCTGGCCCTATCTATGTTTTGCCCTTCTAGAAGTGGACAACCAAGTAAAAATGAAAATTAAAATTAAGTATTTATCTGATGAATCAGCATACATAGGAGGCACTCTTTTCATCTCCAGAATTTCAGTCACCAAACTAACACTCCTTATGTTGCTGCACTCCTAGAGAGTAATAACAGAACAAGAAAATCTAAATGGAACTCCTATCCTGTCTTTCCCCAGCAGACTTTTGACGCTTCCAAAGGAGACATTCCTGAGATTTTATGAAGTCCAGCAGGAACTTGTTTCTGTTATTGATCTTATGTGGAAGACTTACAAATGCTACTAGCTGAGTGAGGACTGTTGTTTGAGAAAGCTGTAAGAGAAATGACATTACATACACACACGTGAACTCTAATGATAGGGAAGGAATAAACATAGTACTGTAGCCACCTCCTATGCCCTCCTCAAATCAAGCCACCTTGAGACTTTGTTGCTTTCTTAAGCTCCTGCTGTTCTGACTGTCCTTTTCCCACCTTCTCCAATTCTTTAATTCAATTGCATTTTCCTCTGCACAAAAATCAAATACTTGTTCAAAGCTCTGTGTAGGTGAGACAAAATTACATCTCTCACTCCATTTTTAATTTCCCTCCTCAATCTCTCTCTTAGAAGATTCCCTTAATCTCAATGCAGTCTTCATGTCTTCTCTCCAACTAAATTCTTAAACTGACAATAAGGTCAGAGTTTTGCCTTCTCCCATTCTCTCCTGTACAGAAATAATCTACAGACTCTGCAATGATCTCCATATCCAGTAACCATATTTTCTGTTCCTTTTAACTACTGGCACAAACAATGGCTTTAGAGACACAGGCTTATTTTAGCACAAACAACTGTATGACTCAGATGACTCCATTTGGGACTAGAAATCACTAACTCAGCTGTATTAGTGTGTGACATTTGTGCGACTCTGGGCCAGAGCTGGTCATTGAGAAGTTATTCCATATGGAACAAAAATCAATCATACAAATCCAGGATGCCAAGAGAAAAGGAAAGAAAAAAAAATGAAAATGTCAATGGGAAAAGGTGAAAAATGGTAAACAGGAGAAATGGATCAATTTTGAATGGTCATTCTGATGAGCAGATCCTACACCCATTACCTAATCCTAACTAACAGAGCTGACCTTGACACTGAAAATCTTTTAAGTTTTGAAATAAAAAGTGATGGAAAGGGAAAAATGGGACAACACTTTCAGGAAAGCAGTTATAACTGTTTTTCTCAGGTAACATTTATATGTATGAGACAGTGAGCTATTACTCTGAATTTAACAGTGGAATTTCCAAATTCAGTGAACACTTTTTAGAAGTTACATTGTGTTTGCCTATTTTCCAATGAATCAGATCTCAGTTTGTTCATGCGCTTTGGCATCTCAACAGGAGAACAGCAGATGAAAATAAGGAAGTCAGGAACCTACCCCACTGAATCTTCTGCCATAATCCACAAACTCTGATTCTGCATTTAGATCCTTTAAAATAAACTATCAAGAGCAGGGGAAGGTGTTGAAAACAGCTTTAGAAAGTAACCTCAAATCCTCTAACCTACCACAATGTATGTATGTCTGTGCTGGCTCTAGCAGATGTTGGAAAGGGTTGGGTTTTTTTGGGGGGGTTTTTTGTTGTTGTTTTTTTTTTTTTTTTTTTTTTTTAAGTGAAAAAGGGACAACCAGGCCTCTATCAGATCCTCTTTGATCTCACCTGGGAGGAAAGTTATAATCTGTCCCTGAGAATCTCTGCAGTTGAGGCTTAAAAGACAACAGAGAGGAAAATGTGAAAAGAACAGGAAGCAGCACATAAAATACAGCAAATGGGCTTTCAAATGCAGCCAGGTGCCTGGGAATGGCACTGTGTCTAGTTATGCCCTTGGAAGACTTTTTTTTAAAAAAAGCTGTCCCAGAGATGTGCCAAACCACTTGCTTTTGATTTGGGTGGCAGCAAATGGGGCAGGATAAGTGAAGCAGAGCATAGTTGTTGCACTGCCCAGGGCAAAGAAAGTACTACTTAGAGCATGGCAGGAAAAGGAAAGGTGATAACTCCTGAAATTGCCCATCCACAAGAGACAGTTTAAAGAAAACAATGCCTGGAAAGCTGTATTTTAGAAAATAAAGCCTACTGGAACACACTTAATACAAAAATTAATGTATATCTAACTGTATATTCTGTTTTCCTGTGAACAAAAAAATGTGTACCTAGTTAACGTGATTAATATTCCTTAAATTACAGCCAAAAGGAAGTGTAAGAAGATGAAGGTACTGAAAATCTTTTAATAGAAAACTAGCAGTAGCTGCTACACATCAGAATCTGTCCATTAATGCTACTTGGTGTAAGCTGCTATTTTGCTGTCCCATTACCACCCTGACAAATTGCACTGTTCCATGCTATGGATCTTGTAGTGTGAATAATTATATTGCATTATCGCAAATCAGCATTATTTCCAGGGGGTTTTTTAAGCTTCAACTTTTTCTAATCCTTGCAACAATACCATTGCATGGAAGTAAATTCCAGCTACTTTAGTAAAGAACATAGGTGTTGTGTTGAGTTATAGAAATATGAATTTAATCTGCAGAACACTGTGCATCGCAAGGCAATGATTGTCATGGAGCTCTATACGCTACACTAAACTACTTATGAGGCCCTAGCCAATGGCTAGCACTATTTGGAGTCATGATCTCTGCTATTAGTCTGCTGTGGAATTTCACAGAAATCCCATATCCTTCTCAGTTTGTCCATTTAAAAGTGTATGTAATTATCACATACAGATTGCAAAGCAAGCAAAAGATGCTCTGAAATTTCCAATGAAAATAGTTAGAAATAGCTCCCAAACAATGTTTCTGATTTCCTAGCCAGCTTTTAAAATATATTACCCTATCCCTCTTGTAAAATTTAGTAACAGAGTTCAGCTGGTATGGTTGCAGTCTATCTCACTCCCTGGTGAGAGAAACTGGCAGTGAAAATACCCTCTTCGTCTCTCTATTCCTTCTCAAAAATGGGGAAGAGTAATATGCCTCATACCTCCTGCAGAATAAGAAACAGTTTTGGAGAATGGGAAGAATTTAGAAATGCTACAGGAATGAGGAGGATAGATGACCAACATGTCCAGTAGCTCCAAGTTCAGTTACAATAATGGATTTTACACATATCTGTCTGTTGCTATTTCATCTCCATGTGTAGTCTGCAATTTTCTTTGACTTCAGTTAAGTAAATTAATTCCAGAGTGTGTGACGGAGAGTAATGAGGCACAAGATAAAGTACTGTTTGTTTGGGGAGGGAAGGGGAGTGTCTCCTTTTTTTAATTCTTTTCTACTTTTGATTTGAAGATTTCATCCCAGAATTTGATTTTTTCCAATAAAGCATTCCTATATTTTTGTTCTGTGACCTTGACTTTCCTCTTATGCTGTTTGGTTTAATTCTGTCAGTTTTAGAGCCTGGATGAATATGAAGGAGTCAAAGCATCTGCAGACTTCAGGTGAATCAAGTCATTGCTAAATGGATGAACTGTATGTTTACAAAGAATAAAACAGCACTTAACTAAATGGAAACGCTATTACAAGAACCAAAGAAGGATTGATGGCCTGAGTTCTTGCTGTTCTATCAATGGGGAGCAGTTATATATTTTTATTACAAGAAACTTAGTTCTAAGGAAAATCTGAACTCTAAAATAAGGTGTATAGAGCCCCTTGAAGCTCAGACCGTAACGATCAGGATACAGTACAAAATAAAGCAAACAAAGCAGTATAAGGTGCAAGAAAATTTTGGTGTAGGTGCAATGAATAGTGAATTATTTATATTAGATATCTGCTTTATCCTCTCAATACTAAAATAAAGCTAAACTACAGCAACTCAGACGATTGTGTTTAATTTTTTTTTTTAATCTTGGTACCCGTGTTGACTCTCATCATCCTTCTTTCCCAAGGTACTAGAAACGGAAATGCTGTCCTATCAGTTATTTCAATTTCAGCAGCAAAAGGCAGCCTCAGAAACCCCACAGGTAAACCTACACATTCTTAACACAGATTGTGCTTCCTGTCTCAACAACAGATTGAAAAGGAAGGTTTGATGCTCCATAGTGTTAGGATGGTGCATTTGTGGCCTTGAAAGAGCTTCACAGTCAAAAAATTACCATTTCTGAGTTTGCAGGAAGACTAAATTTTTTCCAATTAGCCTAGCATTATCCATTGCATTAAGAGTATCCAGCAAGTGCATGGGCACACAAACTCCTCTTGAGAGATAAGGGAAAGGCAGCACCTTCCTGGATACTTCTTCTATCCTCACAGAGACCCTTAATAACAGAAAATAACTTGTATTACAACAATTTAAAAATAAACTAATAAATTGTACCTCTCCATGCTTTTATTTACCCTGTTAGTTGAATGGGGTACATTCATAAACCCCTGTGTGTGCCCATTCTTCTACTAATTCACACCTTATTGGCTCTCCTCAGAATACAGATATACCTGTCAGTTTTGCTTTAAGAAGCACTCTCCCCTTTTGTTCATCAGGTAGAAAGAGCATTGTGCATGTCACCACATGCGTAACTATTGCATCCGTGGCTTTGCTGGATTGAGACAGACCTGCCTGAAGATAACACACACCCGCTTGATATCAACACACAGAATCAAGCCTGTGTTTTTGACTTAAGTTAAAAATAAATCAAGGGAAGATGTCTTACGTAATTTTCTAAGTCTTCCTGGCATTAGATTGTTCTGTATCAACAGAACTTGTATTTGATGAATTAAACATGGAGTGACAGGGACTGGTTTTAGGTGGGGCTATTCCCCTACACCAAAAGAATCATTCAGTTACCAGGAGTTTCTAAGTATTTATTTTTCATCTTTCCCAAGTGTCACTTAACTTACCATTTTCATTTACACAATTTTCCACTTAGCCAGTAATTTCTCCATATCAACTGATGGGTATTGTACTTGCCTTTCTTTTTGCTGCATTTCTCTAGAACAAACCATTTCGTGCTGTCAATAAATCAATACTACTTGATATGTTTTCACTATCTGTATATAAAATGAGATTCTCTTCTCTCTAGCTTGTACAATAAAACCTATCCATACAGGCACCTTAGGTAAGTAGGCAGTCCTCTTTGCAGTTCAAATATATCAACAATCATTTCTGTGTCTGTCACTGGTGAACAAACCAAATCCTTAGCTGGTGCAAAATTATTTTATCATACTAAACCTTTCTTATTATGCTTTATAACAGTATAGTCAATTCTCAGGAAAGGACAGTGATGTTTAAATGAGTCTACGGTCTGTGTACTGGGACACAACTTACAGTAATAACTAAATATTATAGTGTGTATAGTCCAATTCAGATAATGTCACTCACATATGTAGCCATCACTGATAACATGGTACTGATGTGTCTCATATATTGCTCTATCACAGGACTCAAAAGGCTGCACATTTGCTCTTTCTTCACTGTACACAGTTGTTCCTTCCCAGTTCATGGAAACTGGGAAGGAACTCTACCAAGTTATCTTTGAAGTCTTTATAGTTCTTTCTTCTAACTTCATTAATGAGCTGATGGCGATGGTACAGCAGTAAATTACTCCACCTTTCAAAAGTAGGTTAACAACCTGAATAAGAGTGATTCCACTCCAACAATTCTACCTCCTCCCCCCATTACACACCCATTTTAATTGCACATTTTCTAAAATAGTCTGAGATCTGGATCAGTAAAAGGTCTTTTTGGTGCCAGCACACAGAATATTAATACATCAAAATGTCCTGCACAAACTCGTGTATCTCTCTATCACAAACATTATATTTATATCTTGGCTTTAAACAAATGCATTTCAAGGCACATTTTTTCATAGAACAGGCTGTTAAAGTTTTTACCACACAATACTTTCTTTTCTTGAATTTGGGTGGGGTTTTTATTTTAGTTTTTCTTTTTGGTTTGGGTTTGTTTGGTTTTGTTACTCCTTATTAATAAGGCAAATCCTGTTTTACTTGCTTACCCTTAAGGAATTCTGCTACTAACATTATTTTCATAATTTTAATTGTAGTGCAAATATATGAAAAAGGTGTTTCTAAAATACTAGCTGTATTACAATAGCACAGTGGCCCATTGCATATTTGGGACCTGTTGTGTTACTACATTATTATGCACTGCCAGAATGTACAGTGAGACTCACTCCAGAGAAGTCTGCAATCTAAATAAAATTTACTCTCCATTTTCAGAACAATGAGTGGTTATAATATTCCAGGTAATGGGAATATCAGTACGATACTGCTTCCAGGTCCCATTAAGCTCTCAAAAGGCCATCCTGTGTGTTGTACACAGACCTTTGGTATGGCTGTTTCCAGGAAAGCTTACAAGCTTGGGCATAGTGTCACGCAAATGCACAAAGCCAGCTCAGTTGTATCTAAAATAAGCTTCCCAAAGCTTCTGGTTCCAGATACATAGCATAGGCACACCTGAATTGTCTTAATATCTGAGTAGGTTTATTAGCGTGGATCCAGTCTCCTATGAATGGAGATCTGAGATGACAACAGAATCAGGGCATCTGCATATCGTGCACACAGTCTGAGCTAACAAGCCCTTTTAGGGTGGAATTTGTTCAGAGCTGGTTTGAGCGGCTTGATTCCACTTACCTGCAAGCTAGACAATCAGGCTGCAGATGTAGAACTGAAGGTAAAGGGTATGGATGAATGACAATATGAAGACACAAAGAAGAGGTACAACAGTTTGCCAAGCTCTCTACAGCTTGCTTGTTGAAATTTCTGCCACTTTTGCAACACACAATCTAGACACTTAAGGTTATGATTAGCCTTTCTCTTATTAATAACTAAAATCATACTATTGGTCTTAAAATTTTGCTTCTGACTACAGAGAAAATTTAGAAGACTTATGAAGTCATTAACTAAAGATAGACGTATCAGATACATTAATATCCATTGTATTTTTTCACTACAGGAAAAAGCTTTGTCTTAAAAATATAAATCTTAGTTTCACATAGTGAAATGGAATGGAAATTAAACTAATAATGCATAGAAGGTTTGCTATATATATGAACTGACAGGCATTAAATAAACATGCTCTTGTTAGCCAAAATCTTGTTCCAGTTTGTAGAATGTCAGCATACACCTTAGTAATACCTCTGAAATTGTCACTCTGTAGACAGGAAATCTAATTTGCATTAGGATACCAAATATTAAACTAATCTTGATTTCCACAGATCAGATTTATATTTTAATTTTGATTTACTGGTTATCAAGTGTCAATTTAAAGTGAATGTCAAAGAATATTAATTTTCAAACCCTTGGAAAAAAGAAATCCCCCAGAGCAGTCAGCAAAACAGATCGTATTTCCTATTTCAAGAGATTCTAGTTATAGAACTTTGATGGTAAAATAAAACTCTTTAATCTGTGGCATAATTCTGGAGATGGCATCAGCATCTGTCTTGAAGGACATCAGGATGCAGATGTTCCAAGAGACATGTTCGTAACCCCTGGGCTACCTTGCTTGCCAAGAAAATTTAATTCTCTACAAGAGTGTAGAGAAGATGGAGAAACCAAAAAAAGAGGACACAATCCTATAAACTGCACTAGCAAACAGTGCATTTGATTAAGCTCTCAGCTGAACAAATGCAGTTTCCAGCATAATCCATAAATCCATACACAGAGATTTTTAAAACCCCAAGATACTTGAGAAAATGAAAACAAAGCTAAGACTTTCATTTTTTTTCCAAAACTTTGAAAGGTAGCCGTGGCACTGAATCTTTATCTCACCCACTAGAATCTGTATTTCAGACTCCAACAAAGTATTTCAGGTGAAAGCCTAACTTTCAAGAGTTTATCATTATCTACTGGGGAGTTTTACACTATCCATGAATAATTTTTTTAAAAGGGCACATTTTGGGTTATTCCATCTAGCATACAGAGATGGACTTTCTGAGACTTTACTAAGGTAAATCTTGCACTGATTACGTATCACAGCTGCAACAATTAAATCCATCAGAAAGCTGACTGCTGGAGATACTCAAATTCCTCTGTAATTAGCACATTGGTAAAATCCAAATGCCAAACCCTAGCAACCTCAAGGAGCATGCAAAGAAGCTAAGTAACACAGCAAAGAAGTGACATCTACATGACCCTGGCTTTTTTACACAGTATCAGGCAGCTGGAAGACTGCAGTTCCTGGAGAAGGAGGTATGGGGGAAGGGGAGCAAGAATAGCTCAAGTTATTGCTTTGAAAATTTAGTACTTTTACAATCGGGACTTTAGTCTTGAATAATTTTCCAGAATCTTTTTTGTTATAGGAACTAGGAAATAGGAGGTATTTTTATCTTATCTTGTTTTGCTTAGTCATTATGAAGGTATCAATACAAAACCAGGACTGTACTGAACAGAAGATCTATTCTGTCCTGAAACTGCTTGGAATCTGTGTTTTCTCTAAATTTTTTTAAAATATATTCCTCTCAAAGTGGATGCAATTTTGCAATAATCTTTGGAAATGCCTGTTGGTATAGAACTATGTCAATTTAAAAAAGAATACACAAGCTATGATTCTACACACCTGTTATTGCTGATCCAAGTTTAGGTTTCAATAATAAGTGCTCATGACAACAGACATGCACCTATTGAATGCCACAGATTCACAAAATTCCCATCAGTTTGATAAGCAGCAAAAGCTCACTTCACGTATCTCTCTATTCTTCAGACTCCTACCAGTTACTGGGAGTCACCCAAGGAATACTGGTTCCAGTTGGACATTCATGTATGGAAAATGACACTGAAGAGAACTGAAGAGTATGTTTCTCTACAAGCATAAACCACCCAAAACCAAGACTATCTCAAGATAAATAGATTGGGCCTATATACACAGGATCCTACCTTAGAATTGTGGACTTTAGGTGTATCGATATTGTAGGAACAGAATAAGTCAGCTGGGAGAGGTTAAAAGGAAAAAAAGCCTTGCTTTTTTTATTTTCTACTTCACTATCACGTTCACCTCTTTCTCAATGCCAGTACAGATCAGACAGCATTTGTGTGTTAGGTGTTGTAATCTGTCACCAGCCACAGACCAGCAGGAAAACTGCGATGTCCTAAAAGCAGCAGAAAAGCAGAGAGGGAATTCTGACTCAGAGGGAAGTGTTTGAATCATGGTGCCTTCTGAGGGAGGGGGATGTTGTTTATGAAAATCTTGCTCAGGGCTGTGCTTTGAGCATTGTGTAGTCTTTCAGATCACAATAGAATGGAAATAGCAAGACAGTAAATGCTTATTACATGTTATGCAATTTACATAGCATGAAGAATTACATACTTGTTTATCTAATCTGACTTACTGCTACTGAAATAAATGCCTGGCTTAAATAAGGAAAGCATGATTTGATGAGGTGTGTAACAACAATATTGAAGATATTTTTCAAAACAGACTAGGAGATTTAGATGCTCAGTCTCTTTTAGTAGAAAGACTTTGAACCGCAGCCTTGATTTTTTCCCACATATATTAGTAAACATGAAACATTACAGAAGCCATATGCTTCTGGGGTGAGAATTTAAAGTTTTCGTTTCTAGTATGTAATAGCTGATCTCTCAAAGCAATGGGTTAGCTGAAGACATACGGTAAAACAATAACTGTTTTAGAACTGACACTGAGTATGGCACATTGAAGACTTCAGCAATTTATTTTGTACTAGGCCTCATAAAAGCACCAGAATTCAGATACACTTAGACATGAGTTTCCTTTATTTCTGGTCATTGGGCAGTTGGCTGCACAAATACAGTTGGTATAAAGGAATTTTTTATTTATAAAGGAAAATAACAAAACGAGAAAAAAAGCTGAATCGGAGCACCTCTGGCAGCAGATCATAGGCATGTCCTACCAATTCTATTTCATTCTCAAAATTCATCTGAAGCTCATAAAAAACAACAAAACCCAGACTGTTCCCACCAGTTTATATTTTGGGATGTGATTAACAGAAAACAACTGATAGTTTTCAGACTTGTCAGAAAAACATGACTTATAAGAGCCTCTAGTTATGGTGTGGAACAAATCCACGTTGAACTCACAAAGTTTAGCTTGGGAAACAAAAGTCATTCTCATTCAGCTACAGTTTAGGTGCAAAATTAAAGCTGCCAGGTCAACAAACATTCTAGCAGCTCCCTCCATCCAGCCACTGTTTGTAACCTCCTGTAGGCTCTGGCTACACTTCTGAGAGACTCTTGCAGCCCACGTGTAACACTGACACAGAAAGAGTCAGTGAAGAACCTTTTTGTGCTTGTTTGTCACAGAGGCAGTGCCTCAGAGTTGTCTAGCATGCTGGAAGGCTGTAACTTGTAGAAGGTTTTTTTGTTATTTAACAGCACGCACTGTGTCCTTGTGTCTACACGAACAGCAGCAGCAAAAAGACCTCTTCTAGACTGGCAGTTTATTATATTACATGTATGTCTGTTCAGGGTCATTACCTAGATCGGCAAAATCTATTTGATCTCTATTGAAGTTGTAGCATTCACGTATGGACTTGTAACCATGTCCAAATACAGTGGCATTCTACTCCAAAGAGCCAATAATACTCCACGGAACCTGCGCTGATTTCATTAAGGCTCACATGGATTTAACTATAATCCTTAAATAGTAATTGATGTCACATGAAACATTTTGTTCTTCAGATTTCCTTCAGTGCTTTAGATTACAATTCTGAAGAAGTTTAAAATTTCAAATTATCATCCTGATTCATGGAGGAAAAAATTTAGATCTACTGTAGACAGTTCAGCACAGAGCTAGAGAAAAGTTGGAGAAACCGAAGAACAGAACAACTGAATACTGACTTTCACGCCGTCTCTTACCAGGATTTCAAAAGAAAGCCACAGAAATTGTGCTGAATACACTGAAGTTATTTCATCTTACACATTAAATTTACAGTTAAACATATTTTAGCAAGTTGCCAGGGGTTTTTTTTGTTTTCTGCTTTTATCCTCTTTGTCTTTCCTTCATTTCAGGATTTGGAGTACAGCTTACATTTCCAAAGGTATAACCTTCAGTGGGAAAAGGTACACAAAATACTTCCAGTAATGTTTCACAGCAAAACTCAGGCTCACTTTTCCTTCATTTCTTCCATTTTCTCAATCATGCACCATTCCTTTGGCAATGACAACAATGCCTGACAACAAATATTCCCAAACATCTTTTGTAATCTTATTTTTATAATATTTTGTATTTTTAAGTAACTTAATGCGAGTATCTTAATTGTCACAATATAGAATGTAGAAACAACTGAAAAATAAATTAGCTCTTTGTGACATCAGTGCTTTTTCCAGCACATTATTTTCATTCCTAAAGACACTTTTATTAACTTGCAAGATGCAAGACTATCTTTGCATAAACTGCAAAAGCAAATATAATTGTGAATGGTTGGTGTTTAAGCACTATGCCTGAGCTCCTTATCTAAAGTTGAAGTTACTTTACAGTCCAGTGCAGTGTCATCTATCATTAAGCTTCTAACAAAAGCCTTTGACCCATTATATTTGCATGCAACAGGTTATCATGCAAACACTTTATTATATAATTTTTAATCTGTAACATTATGTGCAAGTTTCTGAAGTCTTATTTGCAGCCCAACATTAGCCATCTATTGAATAATGTTTATGCGTGCTTTACACTGTGTATTATGTTATATTTAGGAAGACCGCTGCTTCCACTCAGAAGTATGGCATTAGCATAAAATCAGTCAGAATTTCAGGGCTGGACATGTAGCTGTCAGGCTAATACATGCCAGACAGAAAAACTGGAAATTGAAAAACTACATTCCTACTTTATTTTCCTAGGTAAAAAATGGGGATAATTATCAGCTACCTATCAGGTGTGATTTGCAGTTTAGTTGATGTTTATCACATCCCTTGGTATTCTCAGATAAAAGGCGTTAAGTAGTCTTTCCATATTTTAATGAACACTGTTTAATAAGTAGAGAACACAGGAAGCCAAAAGCCAAAGGTAAATGATAATCTTTTTAAAGATGCTTTTTTTAGTCATTTCTATAGACAACCAAATAAATCTGTCATATTATACTATTATGTATTATTAGTAAGTCAGAATCTGACCCGAAGTACGCATGTAGTCCAGCAGAAAACACATTTATAATCAGCTGGCGAAGATGAGGAAACAAGAATCCTTATTGCCACTGATGCTATCAGCCTTGAAACAGACTGCTTTATTTCTCTACTTCCATCACATTCACTTGTGTGTCTACTTAGACTGTAATTGTTCTGAGACAGAAACTGTCACAGCTTTAATTATAGTCAATAACCAGCCTCTGTAATAATTCTTGAAAATGTCTTTGTGAGGCTATTACATTGCAGAAAATAGCATGTTTATTCTGTGATAATTATTCCTAGGACAGCACAACCTGCCTCTTACCACCTTCTCTAATCCAAATAGCAAACAAGTGGAGGTACAGAGGCAGAAAGAGGTAAAGAGTGGTTTGCCCAAGGTTAATTAGCAAGTCTGTGACTGAATCAGGAATAGAAATCCTGATTTCTGACATTCACTGGAGGTTGCACCTGCTGTACTGCTTCATTGCTCTCAAGATACCAATACTTTGCTCTTCTACAATTGCATCATTCATGCAGGAAGTTACAGGCACAGCATTCTACTCTGCAGAATGCATGTGAAGCAGGTAAAAATCACATACTCTGCATTTTGAGAACATGAAAGAAACAACCTCTGTTTAGACTGATTGTATTTAGTCCAAACAGCCAGTTGGAATGACTGAAACCAAATCCAGGTAGAGTGCTAAGCAGTTAAGTGTCTGCTCAGCTCTCCAAAGGTTTAAAAAAAACATTAAGAGAAGCTATTTTCATGTATGTTTTAGAGAACAGCTCAACAGTTTGCAGGAAGGTTAGAAATAAATACTACTCGGTGCCAGGTACATTTTAACAGCTTTTCCTGCAAAATTGTTGTATCCCAGCTAAAGCCAAGATGATGTGAAAATATTTCCTAGTACATGGTCTGTTGTATAGCTTTCCCACATAAGATAATATCAGAACTTAAACTCTCTTTAAAAGAGAGACAGACACCAGGTGACAAAATTATGTAAATACTAGGACAAAGACCAGAAAAGAGTTGTCTTATCAGTGCTCAATTTCTGACCATCCTAGGCATCTTTAGCAATGGGGTCAGCCATTCAGCAACAGGTCAGCCACCCACCCACTGATAACAGAATCAATTAAAAGCTTTGGGCTTAATTTTCACTTTTGTTTTTTCTTTGAAGATTGATAGTAATTGAAAGAGAAATTCTGTATTTCACCACAAAATGACACCAGTATCAGCTTCCCATACCAATCCATAAATAACCTCTCTCTTTGACAGGACAGTAACATTCTCTTTCTCAGGATATTCTCATCTTTTGTTTATTCTACACTCCAACATGAAGTGGGCTTATAATGCAGCCAATCAAGCAACTTTACTGTCTTAGCTTACTTTCTGCTTCAGTGTTGTTGTTCTAGGAAAATTAAAAGCAAGGACTACTTACACTTCACAATCCTTATGTCATGTCATATTAGAGGAAATTATAAATACAAGACAGACAACGTACTTAAAATTTTTTAAAAAAATCAAGAATAGTAAAGATGAGGTCAAGAATAAAGTTGTCTAGATTCTCTTCAAAAATTTTTTGTGTATGTCTCTTGCCCTTCCACAATGGAGCCACAATAATTTATCCCTTTATTTGGCTCTGTAAAGACCTAAGGAATGCTCAGTAAATCAAACAGGTGTGAAGTGGAAGAACCCTTGCTTTCCGCATACAGAAATTTCATACAAAGGAACTGTGTTCGAAAATAAATGTAGGTTTTTAAAATTAGATTTGTTTTATATACTGAAGGCAAAAGAATCTAAAGGATGTGAAGCGCTCTCTGCTAAGTCTAGATGTCACTGTAAGATTTCTCTGAATTACAGGATTTCTGGAGGAATGTAGATACTGCTGTATGTGTGAAGAAAAGCATGTATCTACACTATTCACAAGGCAGCTTCTGATTCCAATCAAAGTAACCTAGGACTAACACAAATGGATGGTATATAACAAATAAAGAAATCAAAAGGTGGCAAAGCTTCTTGCTCCTTTCCCTGGTTCTGTGCAGCTTACCACAGGCATTGTGACACCTTAATGCCATTCAGCAGCTAGAAGTAAGTGATCTTCCTTTCCTGGAAGGCTCTGTATGCACTGTAGTTCTGTAGTTCCTTCTCAATCTCTCACATACTATTGCAGTGTGGTTGTTGTTTTTTTTTTTTAAAGTATTTGATTTCTCTTTTGGTTGATCTCATATAAAATTAAATTCTGAAATTGTACTTTAAAAGACCATATATTCCAAGGTGTGTAATCAGCACTCTCTCCTGATTCCTAACTGAGGATTCTAGAGGCTGCTAATATTAATATCAATACTGTAATTTGACAGTAATGATTGAGCCAGTGCCTTGGAGGCTGGATTTAATCCATGAGCATTTTGAACTACAGTCTTATCAGTGGTAACTAGATACAGCTCGACGACTTCAATACAGCTTTGCTATTCAGAACCATAATTGAGGTTCTAATACATTGTACTACTAAGTCTGGAATTATTTCCAGTCTAATTTCCTGTTTTCAATTGTTTCTAGGTCTCTAAAAGATCATAATTTAAATAGAAATTTTTCTTTCTAAGGGTGAGCAGGGTGACTGCTCCCTGTTTGATGTAATAGGATATAAGTCCTAAATACAGGACATACACTGCTTCTATTTTATAAAAAGAGAACACTTGTTTGTGCCTGGCTGAAACTGTTATTACATATTATTAATGCTCAATGAAGCACAGTTGCTGGATGGATGTGGGAGAAGACACAGTGGATATTCTTATTAAAAAGTTTCATATGCACCTACCACAATAACCCCAGCTCTCCTCATGTTCTACATCGCTTGCCCTTCTTTCTATTGTAACCCCAGCACAGTATCCGTTTCTCTGGATTCCCTGCATGCCCTTTTCACTAGCGTCAGTGGCAGCATGGACTCTTGCTGGCTCCAAATTCTGGGTGTACTGAGTGGTTAGCCTAACTAGGAAGGCCCCACGGTTGAAAGGCAGGGCAAATGAGAATTTTGGTATTATCTGTAATGTTGAGATATAAACAAACATTAAAACAGATAATACTAAAAAAGATAACATACAAATTGATATTTCTAAGTATGTAGTCATGTAACATTGCTTTCTCACAGGTTTTTGTTGACTCGTTCACAATTCTGCCTAAATCTTAATCACCACAAACCAGCACTGAACACAAAGTTTGCAGGGAGTAGTATCTTTCATTGGATTTTCTGACTAGAAAATATGTATGGGCCCACAGTCCTTTCATCAGTTCTGACAACAAAACAGCTAAAACAGGTTTAACCTAATTATGTTAATCAGCCAGACAATTTCAAAGAAAAAAAGTTAGTCACTGAGGAGCAAAGAAAATGCTAGCAAAGAAAGAGGTGAAAGTTCCTGAAAGAAACTTAAAAAGCCTGTCTAACAAAGTCAAACCAAATTAAGTTCCTGGGGTCCTGTGAATGCCTGCTGACATTTCCACTGATTAAATAAGCTGATTTTTTTCATACCATATCTACATTAAAGGTTAAAAAAACCCCACACATCAACAAAACCCCCAACAAATCTCTCTTCCCTATTTGTCTTTCTGCCTTTGTTTTTAAACTCATTGATAAGAGCAGGTGAACAACAACAGTGTGCTACAATCTGCAGAATTCCCCTCTTTCTGCTTCTTTATGGCTATTTTTGTAGTGGAACCAACAAAAAAATTTCCCCTACTATCTTTTTTAATAAGGCCAATGGAAAACAACCTTGATCTAAAATAATCATCACTGAATGAACATTTGGCATAGAGTCTGTATGACAACAAAACGAGCTACATCAAAGAAAGGACAGCAGGAAACTGAATGTGGGATAAGGGCAAGGAGCATCATTATAAATACAACGACATTAAACTCAATAGTTTAGGGCAGAAGGAGCGATACAGCCCTGAGAACTTCATCTGAGCAAGATAAGAACTTACCTTATTAAAAGGACCATGCTATTAGTTTCTAAAAAGATAAGCTCCTAATCTAAGGAATCTGTGAACTAGACCTATCAACACAAAATATGGATTAAGGGCATGTTTGGATGGATTATTAGATATCTAATTTACATTGACTATATTTGAAATCATGTCACTAACACTCCACAGGAGAGTATTGTATTTGCACATTCACTGATATAAGATCAATCTTTCATTGTTTAAATTTATACTCTACATTTTTACTTAATGGAAGTCTGTTTGGCATTTATATCGCAAACTGCAATTGCACTTGTACGCTTGAGTATTGTTAAATGGAAGTCTCCAAAGTATATTTAGTTCCTATGGATAATAAGAAATTTAAGAAAGGAAAAACATTAAATAAGTCTTTTCATTCTTTTTTTTTATATTAGACTTGCAAAAATCATTCATGTGTCAACATCCACTGTGGGATGTATGCTTCAGCGTTAGAGAATGTTAGACTGGTAACACTGCCCCTACGTGGCCACAATTACATAATGATAAAAAGCAGTATGTATTTAACATGACTTTCCTCAGCTCTCTTCATTTAGTGGAAGGTAACATTTAGTGAAACTCCTCTTCAGTGAGTTATAGGGGATGCTTTCTGGAAGCTAAGAGTAGTATGAATACTTCTGAAATACATTTCTATGTCTATTCCAAAAACATCTTGGGCATTTTTTAAAATCTTAGTTATCTGTTGAAACACTGAGTGTATAAAGGAAATACAGTCTTGGGACAAATTTCTGTGAGCAAATTCTTCCTTTTAGAGCTTTGATATGCACAGACTGCTGGAAGAATATGAATATAAAGAAAATTAAAACAAAACAACTGGGAATAAAAATAAAGAATGTTCAAGTACCTGTGCTCATGCATGTCAATCCCATCACTTTTACAGATGAACTGCAAATCTGCCGATAATCTACCTTAATCTACTTCTACTGGCAATGTAGAAGCTTGTTAAACATCTTAAATACACAGACAAATGACCGCTGGAATAAGCAGAGAAATTATGTGTTGCAGAACTGACCTGCAAATGTGTAGCAAGATTGATAATATCAGGAATTTTTAAAGACTTGGAAAGTACACACACTTTTCCAAATGGTCTTTCTCCAGAAGAGTCCAAAGGTTTTTCTGGTAGTTTTGGAAATCGAAAGCTTTGAATATGTAAACCCTTTCAGTTGATGGTACAATTTACACAGTGATTTTTTATTTCCATTTTTACAGTCTTTTTGTAGGATTAATGTTTTCGAGAGAAAGATAAACAGTAGCAGATAGAAGTCTTTATTCTTCCACTGATTTCAGTGAGTTTGGCATTTAACTTGTTTCAAAATTTACCCTTAGTTGCAGCTTCAAAAAAATCTTAATCTGCAGGAAGGGAATAATTGAACTGTTCTACTTGAAAGAAACACTGGGAAGATATCTTCTCTGGGGACATGCTCATACTGCTTGACAAGACCAAAAGAATAAAAATGAACAGACCAAAAGAGTAGAAATCCCATGTGTTTGCTGTCTTGTGTCAAAGATGTCATGAAGTAGCATATTTCTCATGATATAGCTTGGTTGTATTTATTAGGATAGTACAAAGCTGGTTTGTATCAAGATCTGGACACAACCTGTACTGGAACTATGATCTGAATTACAGTGTAGAAGAGGCCAAAGGCTTTCACTTATGGCTAGACATGTATTCCTATGGGAAAACTATCTACTACATATTGTAATGAATATAAGGCTACCTAAAACTGCATTCATGGTAATTTTTACCAAATGATTAAGGGGACGAAATGGGGGAAATTATGTATACTAACATATAACTAAACTCTATCAAACTAATTAATGACACAATAGACTTTACATGTAACAACTAATTTACATTTCAAAATCCCACAGATATCCCCCTCTGCTGACTGTGCCCAAAGGATATGCTTTCAACTTAGTTACAATCTGCCCTATTCTGTTACAGATTCAATTTATATTAGTTTTCATATCTACAGACTTATATGTAACTTTTAGAATCAGGGAGGATTACCACATTGCCATGGGGTACTTAGCTGAAATGGAGCATATGGCTATTAATACTACCATGAATCTGTTGCTTTAGACTACGTTAGATTGCCTTTAGGGTTCTGATTCTTAAGAATAAAGGACTGAACTACAGTCATCCTTTTTTGGTGCAAAAGATTTAGAATAAATAATCACTCTTGTATGTGGGGGTTTTTTTTGGTTAATTTTATTTACACGCCTCATTTAGGTAACCTCCAACATGGCAAAAATTTAGACAGGGTTCTGGCTCATCTTGTTTGTGGCATATTTAGCTTTAAGCATTTGGTTTTGTTTTCCTTCTGTTGAAAAAAGTTTGTAATACTTTTATAGGGCTTTATACTTTTAAGTCATTGTATTAAGGGTCTTTTTTAGCTTTCAAGTTGCCTGCTTTTCTTCAGTTCAATGTCTTGATGAATTACTGCACTTTTATTGACTACAACAGCTTATATGCATTACCTTCTTGAAATAACATATTTCAAACCATTGTATCCTATGTAAGAACCACCAAACTGAAAAGCTTTGGTCTGCAAAGAGAAGCTAAATTAACATTTAGAAGCTGGGTAACTTGAATTGCTGAGAGCGAATTACATCGAGCATCAGTTGTAATCAAAGCTTCAGCTTCTCTCTTCAACAGACTAACTAGCTTGAATTTAAAGCTTCAGATAACCTGAACTAGGTATTTGCATGTATGAATAAGAGTTGAATTAGAAGCACATCTTAAGGGCTGTTTTGATCATATGATGCACTGAAGGTAAGCCCCAGACTTTCACCTGACACTCATCTCCAAGTTGGGGAACAACAGGACACAATAACAAAATTATGTCAGGAGTCTGGAAAGTGTCAAAGGGTATTTAAGGTGAATGCAAAAGTAGTATTTGGAGAGATAGATTTACACAGAATTACAGAACTGGACTTTCTAACTTTTGTCTCTACTGACAATCCCCCTTTCTCTTCTCAGTAAAATGAGAATAAAGGAATTTTCAGGCAAAGGGGGAGAACTGAGACTGCTTAGTACTTTTAAGTCCCACAGCATGAAAAAACAAACCCTCTTTTAAAGGTGACAGAGAAAAAGCAATGAAAAGATAGATTAACTAGAGTAAGAGAATGTAAACAGATAGTGAAGTTTTGGAGTGGCTCCAATTTGCAAAAAAGAAGAAACTGCAACTATTTTTTATTTAAGACTTCACAATATGATTACTTTCCTCAAACAAGAATAACAACCTAACACAACTGTGCTTAACTGAGAGAAAGGAAAAGAATGTGAGTGATGGTATTACAGTACATAGTCAGCTGAAAATGAACTGTCAGCAGATACAGCTGATGAGCATGATTAAAATCAAGCCCTACCTAGTACATAGCCCTGTCCTCAGGGAACACTGCTCCTGTATGCGGGGTTGATCTTGTTTTACAGTTTGGCTATCCTCAGCATGGATTGAAACAACTATGATATAAACAACCTACCACTGAGTTCACACAGGGCTAAATGTCCCAAGCAATAATATCCACAAAAAAATACAGAAGTCATCAACTAATTGCAAACTGCAAAACCGCATGTCTGAACAGGCCCTCGGAAGTGTTAATATTAATCTGCAAGTACAGGTAATAATTTTACACACAACAAGGTATGCTGTCTCCTTAGTCATGTAGCATATTTTGCAGGTAACACTTCGCAAACTGACCTGCAGAATCCAGACACTGTTATTTAAATATATCTCAGGTGTAACCTCACTAGGAGACTTGTTCTGAACATTAGTTTATGGTACATCTTGCACAATGTTTCATAAAGATCACTGAAATTTTAAAAATTTCCTTCAGACTTCTATAGCCTGAGTGCCTGCCCCACATACAGCCCATTTTCAAAGAAATGTTGATTCAAACTCATGATTTCCCTTCTCCCTCCCTCCTAAAACAATATGCATTCCCCCTGTAACTGACACTTTCTCATAAGATTTTGATATGTCTTTTTGTCCTGCAATGTTTTACCACCCAGCAGCACTCTGCTAATCTACACTTCAATGGTAGAATTCACCAGAGGTACGGGTTTAAATAGCACATCTTGAGACGGGAACAATGAAGGGGAGATGGCTCTACAATAAATAAAGTCCTATCACACACTTAAAGCCAAATGTCTGCTGGGACTTAGGTTCAAAAGCACATTTGGAAATTGATCCCTTGAGAAGATGTTTGTTACGGTGTTTGGCCTCAGGATTTAAAAGGATTTGCTTTTAAGCTGTTACTTTACTGCAAGTATGTGACTGGAGACCTCAGGTGTGAAAGTCCTTTGATAAAAGGGACTAGTGTGTGCCAGTTACAGCGTATGAAAAGCATTAAGACTAATAGGAGTTGGGAAGTGAAAAGCAGGGAAAGGATGTGGACAAAGTCCATCAAGTTTAAGGCAAGCAAATGCTTGGAATGCAAGAGGGATGAGAAATCACAAAAGCCCTTGAACTTCTTGCTTTACATACGTGACTGATTACACTAACTCTTACCGAATTGAACACCAAAGTTGTAAGGAAGGGTCATTTCCACTTAATCAGGTGAAGCCCGACTGGAATCGGTGCACAAAAACCTCCATAAAGTATTATGGCTGGAGGAAACCGCAGGGGTCATCTAGGCCTTTTGCTTTAATGCAAGATCAGCTCTATTTAGGTCCCTCCAGAGAGACCAATGTTTATCTACCTGTACTTACACTGGAGACACTGCTGTTTTGCCTCAGGAAATCTATTTCAATGCTTCATTCTATTTCCATCAGAAAGTGTTTCCTAATATCTGACTTGGATACTTTGTGCTGCAACCCATGCGTGTCAATGCTCATCCTGTCTGTAGGGGATAAAAAGAAGAGCCTAATGCCTTTCTCTTTGCCAATCTTTTATATATTTGGAGATCCTTTGGTCTCTGAACTATGTCAGTCTCATCATACTGTGCTCTTCATAGACCACACTGATTACATAAGCAAAACTCCATCAGTTCTCTAATCAGAGAATTTTTGCATCATTTGCATTTGAGAAGGTGCACCATTTTTCTCTTGTCTCAAGATAATTATACTTCATTTTCTTAACTACTCCAATGTAATAGAGAAACTTCCCTTCCACACCAAAAATTGCTCTGAGAGAAACTACAGTAAACACAACATGTTGTACTGAAATTTGCAAAAGTCATACTTCTCCACAACTTGCTTCATACTGGAATTGAGCACTGCAAATTGTTTTTCCAGTGTATTCCATGGCAGGCTACTCTTGCAGTGCACTCTAAAATGCTACAACTGCCAAACCTGTGGGCTGCACTTAGTTTGCTAGATACTGGACAGTTTAATGGTGTTTCAGTATCAAAAGCTTATACTGGATAGTGTATGCAGTATATTTATTGGTTTATTTCAACTTGAAACCCCTGAAGAACTATGTGTACATTGAACCAAAACTAGATGTAGGCACATGATGACAAAATGACAGTCCCTGTTACATATAACAAATTTGACCTAATCTGGAAAGATCATACATTCCTAGAACAGAACTGTCATTTTCATTCCTCTACTGAAATAACAAGAAATAATAACTGGAGAATTACAACATCTGAATTACTTCAGGTCATTCAACCACATATTTGTTGTCAGTACCCATGCCATCTTTTCCAGAGTAACAAAGAATTCTCAGTTGCCAGGACTATAAACTCCTTACCATCAAAACTATGCTTATCACATTGCAGGTGCAACCACAAATAAGTTACAGGTGCATGGCTTCCACAAAAAAATCAGGCTACCCACCTTCCGCGTAGCAATGTTCTCAGGGGTACTACTTCATCATAAGAGGCTGTGAAAATATATAGATATCTTGCTCTGGAATGCCGCATATACATTCAACTGACTGAAGGGAAACCAAGGCATATTTATATGATACTTCATACTCTACAGCAACAAATTCAGAGCTGACTTGCCAAATAAACAGTGCATACTGTTACCTGTTGTACAGTATCCAAGATCAAACTCAGAATATACACTACATAGCATCTAAGTATGGAAGCATAAGGAAACCAAATTTTTTTTCTTTCTGACAAACAGTTGCATTCTGGGAGAGAACAGACATATGTGGACTTTTTCAATTAAGATTACATGAGACAGAGAAGATAAATGTAAAAGGAAAGTGCAAACTGCAATGGGGGGCCCAATATCAATCATATTAGAGGTCATAAGTTTTGACTATATGTTTAATACAAAACCACCAAAACTTTCAAAATGTGGTCATTAAGAAATAGTTGTAATATGTCATACCTGTGATAGCCCTAGTGATACAAGCACAGCAATGAGACCTGCAAGTCCACAGCTGTGAAATAGCTCTGAAGAAACTCTTGCATTCCTGAATGGTCAGCCTGTTTTCTTAGCATATCATGTCATTAGAGATATTGCATCTTATAAAAATAGTACTTCAATCACCAAGTCATTCCTTTGTTTGATGCAAAAATACTTCAAGAAATATTCTGAAGTCAGAATGAAGCAAGGACCTACCCTCTAACAGCTTAGTTATAAGGAGAATAGCCTATCTTAAACGTAAAATACTCAGTCTGAGGGCAGGAACTTGAACCTGAATCTTTTAGATATCTTAAATACTATGCTAATGAAAGTCTCTGAATGCTTACAAGTGTTCCTCTCAAACTCCAGAATTATTTTTTGAAACTGCAGTCTTATTTCAGCTTTGGTGACCAAATGGTATTCATGCATGCCTTTTTTTCAACCACAAAGGAAAATCCCTCTACTAAAAAGTATACAGCCATTATTTCACATTAATTCAGACAGTGAAAAACCATTCTCAAATATACTTGCAACAACAGTGACTAAACCCCTTGAACGCTTACGTAGCACAAAACTGGATTCTAATCATTGTATGTAGCTCTACCTGGTGGCCTGATGTACGTACTGCAAAAACATTAGCCAAAAAACTTGCAACAAAAAAATAATTTAGTCGGCAGTTGCTTTGCTCATTGATATTCTAGAGCTGTATTTAGTTATCATTTAGCCCAAAAATATGATCCAGCTCTTTAACCCTAGAAGTACCAATACTATGTATTTATCTCACTTCCTCATGCCACTATCATTGTAAAAAACCACTTTATTTCAGCATCAAGTTAATCTATTTGTGACAGAGAATAGAAGTACAGGATCTAGATACATGCATAAACCCAACAGGGATCTAGATACTGTGCTTTCCTTTATTAGGATCCCATTAGGGCCTCAGACTTTTAACTAATTTCTGGATATGGACTACACTGGGCTCCACGGCGGGGGAGGGGGGGAAGGGGGAAGGTATGTAACGGCAGCTTTCTTTTAAGTTAGAGAGGAAGCTTTCACATTTTTATAATACAGTCTTAGTATAATTACAATATACATTCAGAAACTAGGAGATACAGGTTAAATTTCTACCTTAAGAGTCTGATCCATACATCTTTTCTCCCAGGAATGGACCCTGACAAATACAGTGTTCTATGTAAGACGCTATTAACATTTTCTAGTGTAGCTATGTAGAAAATCCTAAAAGCAGAAAGGTAAAGAACTATACAATCACTAGGCACTGGAATAGTAGTTTGGACAGGCATTTCAGGGTTGGAGATGTGGGGTTTGCTTCATTTCCAAGGTCTGTTTAGTATTTTATTCAATCATGATTTGAAGTGAAATACAGAAATGAATTTTTGCTCTAAGGACTGAACAAAGGCCTTGCCTTCCCCCAGCCAATGATTTTACAATTATATTAGCAAGCATGACTTGGATATTCTTTCTCTCTACATCTGACACAAAACCTTTCCTTTACAATGGTAAAGCTTGAAGTACAGCTGTAGAAAGAGCTTGCTGCTTGCCTATAGAGGGCAATAAGGGAATTTCTTCTGAAGAAAGGTATACAGGTTTGAATCACCGTCAGACGGTGGGATAAACCAAATGAATGCTACAGTTTGTTATATAATAAGGTATGAGATAGCAACACTGTTATCTTTTCTTTTAAGAACTTGCAAGTAGACAGGAGAAATTGTTCCTTTCTTTCAAGGAAATTAACATACAGCCACTGAGAGAGGTGAAGATTATAGCTATAGATGCAGAAATGAAGGCCCTTTCTGGCAGACATGATTAAAGAACTATCAGGATGGAAAAATAAGTTCATTCTTGTGAACTGCTCCTGTTGCCTCACTCTAGGTAGCTAGCTGACTGTTGTGACTAGCTGCCTCCCCAGTTAGCATACTGGATTAAACTCGGTCATCCCTAGCCTGCGTTACATGTTGCACAGGGAAAGGCCTGACCTGCAGCCAACTGAGTCCTTTCTTGGAATTCATTTTTACTTTGTCTCAGTTGTTTCCATTGGACATGGAAAAAACCAGCATTGACTACCTTCACAACAGTGTTATGAAAAAAAACATAACAAGGGTATCAGTATACTATTCTGAACATAATGTGCAATTCCATACTTTGTAAAACGGGATCTTGACACCTTCACTGCACTTTGGTTTCCTCCTTTCCTGCTAGTTGTTATCTATAAGGAAAATACTCTAAAAATAGGGTTATTTCTACCGCCTCTAGTGCCCATTGCAATGATTAGTAGAAGATTCAGACCTTTCTACTCACTTTTTTTTTTACCCTTTTGATCATAAAGGAATGAAATCACACGTCTAATCGTGATTGTGTAATGTAAATGCATATTTTATTTGGTAGAAAATTTAGATTCAATATTGAGAGGAAAACTGAAGTGGTATTAAGCAGAGAAGTAAAGCTAGAGCTCATTTAAAACCAAAATTTTATATGTACACTAGAAAACTTTAACCATGAATTTTTACTTGAACCATCCTCTTCCAAAAATACAACTTCAACTTGTTTTGTTATTTCTATATCTAGACTATTCTCAAAAAAAGTTTCAAATAAAAATGCAGTTTAGTTGCAGCTAGGATCCAAGTTGGAAAAAATCATGTAATATATGTAATTTTACTAGCAAAAATCATCTTGCTTTAAGATAACACAGCAAATACTTTCAAAAGCTGGCAAACACAGAACTGCTAGAAGTTATGTGTCACTGCTCTGGAACAGTGCATAAGAGTGAATTAAGGTCTTTAAACACCAAGGAATACAGGTGGCTGACACCACTTCTGACAGTACAGCAAAAGATCTAACATCTCAGCAAAATTATGATGAAAACAGAGATGGAAGCAGAGGTACCTGATTTTGGCACCATTTGGGCCTAGAATGTTGTAGTATTTAAGGTTGAAACGTAACAAAATTTTTCAGTTTTAGTTAGCTGAGATTCTGCACACAACAGTATTAAATGCTAAAGGGGGCATCTTGACATTCTCCATTTCCTTTTTCCATTGATCTGTTTCCAAAGAAGGAAATTGAACTGACATAACACAAGTGGTAGAATACAGATGAAGAAAATTGTGAATCACATCAGATAGTTTTGAAATCAGCAGCCCATGCATGCCAGGAAACATGGGTTTATGTGGCTTTCAGAATGTAACACAATCTTTTGCATTTTTCTATATTGGGGCATTTTTTACATTTTTATTCATCAGATAGAACTGCAACGTACATCTCTAAAATGTGACATAAATCAAATTATAGCTCACTAAAAGCAACGAAATGTGAGAAAGGTAGCTCTGATATTTAAGGATGTTGTAACACAGAGAATGAAAATATTACTCCCTTAACTGTAAAGGATGATTTGTTAGGTCATACTTATGGTACAGTAGCCCAGCACCGTGTCTCTGGACACAGCCGCAGCAAAGGCAAATTAACAAGGCAGAGATAGCTATACTTCCCAGAATACTTCACCAGTTTCTACAAATTTGTGACTGCAGGAGCTTCCAAACCAGTCAATATGCTTGAATGTAACAGTTCCTGTTAATTGCTTCCTGCAGAATTTGTCCAGTTGCTTTTCAAATATTAGCACTATATGGGTGACAAAATACCAAATTCATATATTGTCACTATTGCTTTTGGAAAACTATTACAAATTCTTAATGTAATTCTCTGACCTGGATTTCAAGATTTTTTCCCCTCAGTATCTAGGAACATAATTCCACAACTGGTCTGGGCTGCAAGCTTCTAATGCCTTCTGTATAATACCATTGTGTTTCTGCATAAAACAATTGAATAACCATTTAAAGGCTTTTCTACTGCATTCAAGTTGGATAACCACCTACATTCATGTGGCAAGCACACAAAGATGGAAGTATTTTCTTTTGCATAGTATTTCGACAACATGATGTAGAAGTTAAGTTACAAAGAAACATGTGATTGAGAATTATTTTAGACTAGGCAATACAAAAGCCTCTATAAGTAAAGAATAAAGACTGAAAGAAACGTTAGTTTTAAAAATAAAGCTTATTACCTAGCTGCAGTGCTGAAAAGCATGGTTCACCCTTTCAACGCTCCTCAACAAAAATATAGGTGACCAAGCTTAATTCTCCCCTATGCTGTACAGCCACTAGATGTCAGCAGCTACTACTGTCATCAGGTAAATCTATCTTGGCGTTAGAAGTGAGCGTAGGAGGTCGGCATGCACAAAGAATTTGTCTTTGCATGAAAAACTTATCTCCACAGTATAGCGCATCCTGATCTTCCAAAAATATTGCAGAGCTTCAGATTTGGAATTTATATCTTCGCATAGGTAAAAGTGTTACCTAACAATGACTTCACATTTTGGCTAGACATTATTCTTCAGCAGTAGCCACATGCACGTACCAAAAAAATTTCTCTCTCTCTCACATTTCAGGGAGAAAAAACAACTACATTTCGAATTATACATTGACAACACATTCTTCTGTGCAAGACATGGGGATTTTATTCATTATTTGTTAGAAATTATGACTATTTGATTACATTAAAAAGGTGTATCTTAATTGGTAATATAGGATGGGTAACAATGGACTACTGTAGCAATTCTGTGGGGCTGTAACACATACTAGCCAAACAGAAGTCAACTATTTTTGCTTTAGAGGAGATACTCAAGGAAACATTTACTGGAATTACACAACACAGTGGGACTTGCCTTGATTAATCTTACTATTCTTACCTGTCTTTTTTCCATTAGTCCAAGTCATGCAAAATTAGGTCCATAACATCACAGAAGTGAAGCTTCTGTTATTTTTTTTTACAACACTTCCAAGCCAGTATGAGTGAGTAGTGAAGTCATCCATTTACAAGATTTTCAAACAGTTCTTGAAAGCATTAAAGAAACACATGCACCTGCCTCATTGCAAGCTAACCTGCCCAAGCCTGTTACCTCCTAGGGTTTTAAGATACTGAAGAATACTAAGCAGCAAAAAGATAGCTTTTATAAAAAGCCAATTTCTTTCTTGCTTTCCATCAGTGTTACCCCACACAATGGTTCACTCAGAATCTAACTTCACTTGCAGACCTTTAAACAGTCTTCACTGTTTTGTCTGGGTTTTTTTTTATTAGTGTCTTCAAATCTTCTGTGTCAAAAATTCACCAAATATTTCCCAGGTAACGAAGGAATTAACTGAAAGAGCACCACTTAAAACCAGTGAGGTCTAAACATGTGGGCTCTGGACATGCACTTGTCCTTGCATCATGTGCATCACTGAAAGGGAATGCATACTAAAGATTGCACGCTTTTTAAAAATGTTAAGGACAGGTGAACTCCCTTGCAATTTCTGAATATCCCTGAGGACTTGGGAAAGCTGATGCTGAAATTCCACAAACTGACATCTGAATAAAAATGCTCCAGAAAGCTAGTCTATAATTAGAATAGACTTATATATTCTATATTCTATAAATAAAATAGAATTATAGGCTTAAAATCATTAATTTTTAAATTTATATGATGGAAATTGAAGAACTGCAGTGGAAAAAAATGGTATTGCATACCAATTTTACAAAGTACTGACCACTTTATCCTGAGACACCCTTGGCTATTTCTAATTATTTATCCATTTTCTTACGCATGCATGGGGTGACCAATTCTGCTTAGCTAAAACATTTAGAACAGAGGAGGATTAAACATAGCTGTATTCTCATGCAGAAAATAGGTTTCAGTTTAACCAATGCCTTCTCCTTTGGTAGGTAAGTATCCTGTCACATTATTTCTTTTCCGTGAATGCCTCAGTGAGAAATCTTGTTTCATATCTTGACTCATAACTACATTTAATTTTTATGAGAAAAATTCTGTAAAATTGAAGTCCTCCTGCTTCATCAGAGAAGAGGATAAAACTGACAAAATGAATTAGTTGTGTCGTTTACATATTGTGTTATTCAGATCTGACAGTGGTCAGTATTCAAACTTCAGAGGGAATATAAGCAATAGGCATCTTTGTGGCACCCCTCTTTCAACATCCAAATTAATCTTCATGTTTGCTTAAAGGATGAAGATTCCCTTAAACACGACCTATCTGGATATTCTTGTTATCCACAGAAATATCTAGCTCCTCTAGATCTTTTTTCTAATATATTTCTCAAAAAAGACAGGACTCATCTCCTAATTTTCACTGAATAGTGGACATCTGTCATTATGCACAACACAGGATTGGTCTTAATTATATTAAACATTATTTAATGTGACTCAACACTAACAAAGCTATGGGAGCTTTTGTCATTTTGATAGGAGCAAAACTATCCTTCCACAAAGTCCATTGGGAGTCCTCTAATCTCTAATTGCTTTCAATAAGCAGTAGATTAGGCCCCATGACTTATGGCAGCTTCAGACTTCCATGGCAGATATACACACTCAGCTCAGCTCATGCCAAAGGGTAAAATATCTCTTTAATTTGCATAAAAAGTACTCTGATATATTCTTTCTGTGATTTTGTTTTATGTAGTATTTCAGAAATCACATTAATAGATCAATGAATTCAGCTACTTAATTCCCTGAATTTTACAATGAGGCTAAAACAAACAACACAGACTGGCAGATCCAGACAAAACAAAATTCTATATTCTACAAGCTATGAACATTATATCATATCACTCTAATATCAAACTGCTGATTAATGATCCTGGCATTTCTGAACTTAGCAATTCTTCCTTGCTCGGATAAGAGGCATTGCAGAAGCTATGATACATGTTCAAAGTCCTGACCATTTAATCTCACTAATTTATTCCCCATTCATTTATATTTCAGCTGTACTATTTAAGAAACACTGCATTTTCAGGCACAAACTTGAGTAATGATATCTTGGTAGGCTGGTGCTGTATGCTTAAGTTACAGAGCATTTTTTTCCAAACTGAATCCCAGAATCTTTCTGCTGAGGAAGGACACTGGAATTTGTGTACCAATTGTAGAAGCAAGCAAGGTACCAATCTCAGCTCTAACCCTGGGTAACAAACTTGGGTCATAATTCAATCCGTGCCTAGCAAACAAGCCAAATCATTTAGCCTTGCATTTTAAAAATACAAAGGGTTGATTCTGGAAAGCAATGAGTGAAAACATTTTCTCTCCTTAAGTGTGAGTCAAACAGTTCACTAAAACCAAAATAAGACAGTATTAAAACCATGTTGATCAAAATCTACATTCTACAGGCAGGTATCACAACAGGCTTAAAGTATAACTGATCATAGCACATGAGATGAAACAAGAAAAGCAACAAAACCTGTCCTAAACTGAAATCCTGACCCAATTTAGGTCTGTTAAAACTTACTAATCTGTTCAAAACTTAAGGAAGTTAATTTGTATTATCTTTATTGAATATTAATATATTATGTGCCAAATTAAGTGTTTTGACTCAGTCTGAGGTATACTTCTATCTACTACGTGGTATACTAGCAGATGAAAAGAAGATTCATAGTGTAATTCATAATGCAAATATTCACACAGATTTATCCTGAAGTTCACCACAGGCCATTTCAGCTTCAGTATTTTTACAGAAAACACATTTTCAACGTACTCAGTCATAACTATTAGTGAGCTAGAAAAAAAGAAATAAAACCTAAGTCACACCAAACATTTTACAAAGATACTGCGATTGGAATAAAAATCACTGATTATTTTATGTACCTGGACTGTTTTAAGTTACTTTCATTGGTAAAGACAAATTTGCCATTAAACACAGTCTTGTCAATTCCATTAACAATGTTTGCATCTCATCTCCTTTCCCTGGTCAATTAAGTATGGGAATTTGTCTACCACTTAATCTTTACAACAGAAACTCAGAAATAGCCTGAGGGCAAGCCCTGCTGTGAGTTAACACTATGCCTGTTCAAAGTATCCACCCATTGTCCCCAAGGTCACAAAAGGGGCCTGGGAGGAGTTTCAGATCTTGCTCCCAAAGGTCTTGTTTACACTAGTTTCCTGTAATTTTTTTTATACTGTTCTTCACAAATATAACATAGCTGCAGCTCAACCAGTGGCAGTCTTTGATTACATAGGACACTGGCACTTTATCAGAAGTTTTTGAATTTGGGCCATCTGCCAAGTCCCATTAACTTCCAGAAAGCCTAACTCTGCTATGTGGCTTTGAAAACTAAAATCCTAACACTTGTTTCTTCTTGACCTCTTCTGATCCTTTTTCTTCTGCCATTAGTTGTGAGTTCAGAACCAGGAGAATTGTGGTTAAAATGCCTGCAGTACTTCCATCAAGACCATCCTTACTGAAAATGTAACAAACCCAGGAGTAAATCTGGAAATGTAATATAGAATTTGGCTGGCTTGAGTACAGTAAGAATGTTCTGATGTCTAGACATTTGAGTATTAGGATCTATACCTATATCCAGAACAAACTGTTTTAAACAGAAATCCTAGCAAAAATTAAATTGAAAGTTAAACAACCTTGTAGCTGAGCAAAAAGTATGATTTGCGTAAACAGGAAACCAGAATATTAAAAAAAAAAAATCAAGTTCTGCCTGATCTTTTCTACTCTAAAAAATTAATTTTGCACGTATTTCTTTACAGGCAGATTTTTTGGAAAAGTTTATTCTATTATGACATATTTACATACTCAGAAGTGCCATGTTCAAAAATTCAAAGCAAAGATACACTATCAAAAAGAGATACTATCTTGCTTTTTATTAAGACCCAGTATTTTTATACTATTTTATAGCACATATGCTTGAATTTAAAATTGTGTCACTCATGTTGATTTTCAGACACAAAGGTCTGAGTAAAGTCATGCATTTACATTTGCTTTGTGAATAGAATATTTACTACCGAAGGCAGCGAAATAAAAGTACACAAGTTACATAGGCTGAACACTCATGAATATTGTTTGGTGAATTAAACTCTTCCAAACCTAGATGTAGTATCACACACTATTTCCCTAAAAAAAGATTGTGTGAGTAATGACACAGAATATATGAGCATAGAAAACACTCCTCTTGTTATTGTGAAAGTCCTTCATATTCTTCAGATTTATTTCTCTATCTTAGATGTTTGTCTTCAATTTGTCCATCATTACAATATTTTGTTTCACAGGAAAATCCTTACCAATTTTTATCAGTGCAATATAGGTTTCTTCATGACCAAGACTACAATCATGCAAAAGTAGTTATTCGGACACTAGTACAACATGGTCTATAACATTGCTCCAAACACCAGCCTGTGACATTTGATTATATTCATCAAGAACCACAATTCTACACCTCACACCTTTCCTCTCCATTCTTCCCATCTGTAATTACCAGTTGATTCCTCACACACTTTTGTTTCTGCTTTGATTAATATGGAACAAAGAGAAGCAAGCAGCTCTTCACAGAATTAACTCTGCATAAGGTTAACTGTAAGTGAAGGTATAATAGCAATATCACCAGGACTCAAAAATTTTTAGTACTAGTCTTCATTCCTCAAAGGGAGAGACATAAAAGTCTGTATGTGCATGAGAAAAACAGCAAGAAAAAATAGGTGATAGAGAAATTATCTCCTGGAGTAAAAAAATTCTACTTTGCCCAAACTGCCATTCCAACTACTGTTAAAGAATTAGAGCATAAGAGGTAAGGTGTCTAAAATGTTCATGTAATTCGTGTTCATAAAGCAAGTCTAGCAATTTATGATTATATTCTTCAGCAGATCATATAGGAAATCCTCATTTGTCAGGTGTGACTCCCTCCAGCTGATGAGATTGAGCCATATGTTTTAATCAAGAGTTAATTAACATTTCATTTCCCCTCCACTTCCAATAAAGGCTCAGTAATAGGTTCTGCCCAATGATTCCATACTGTTGTTTCCAATGGAGACAGATGAAGTTATATTCTCTATTTCTATTTCCCAGACACAGTGAAATGTGTCTTATTTCCCAAGAACACATCAGCTGATCACCTGCTATGTTGTCCTGTAGCAGACATTTCTTTTTTTTACTATTTCTATTTAGCATACGTGAAATAGTACAATTAAAACAAGATATAATCACATTGCTTAATATGCCAAAGGAGTGTGAGGTCTTGCAGGTGTGACTTTGGGCACTGAGGTTCATGACCAAACAAGAAATGCAGAGAACATGTGAACGTGGGTTGAAAACAAACAGCTTTACTGAAAAATACTTCTCATTGTGGGTGAAATCAAATCACCTCTGTATACACAGAATACATAGTACCTCCACTTGCCTCCACCTCCTGTTTAGTGTAAAAAAACAGATGGGACTAAACATCATTTCTGAAGGCACACTTAGCACAGTGGCCCTTCATTTCCCTCCCATGCCAATTCAGTGCTTGTTTAAAGCCTGAAAAAATACCTGTTCATATAATTGGCCAGTTATTTTTTCACCTTTCTCCTCACCTAGAAGAGGTACAGTAATCAAGACAGTTGCAAAGAAGTAATCTTCTAGCTGATGCCCTATTCATCCAGTAAGAGGGCCATAAAAGCTGTACATAGGAAACAAGATTGCGTGGGATGACCAGTAGATGACAGCATATACTTAACACTAAATTGTTTCTAGTCTATCAGTTTTTCCATTTATTAAACTGAACGAATACACTTTGCAACTCATTAGTTACATCTGATAGCCATGTTAAAACCACTTTTATAAATACAGCCAGTATACTAATGCCATTAAAAAGAAATATTCAAACTTACCAAATTATTTTTAGATTGAAGAAAATGAGACCTGCCTATCTGATATACTATGCCTAGATTAGTAGAATTTTAGCCAAATACATCAAATAAAGATACATCTGTCTTCTGGTCATGAGTCTACAAAATAGTTTCATATTCTTGTTTTCATTACGTATCTGGGAAATGGGAAACAGCATTTTCAAAAATGTTTAAAGTCAAATCATTAACAGTTCTCACATGCTTTGAGCAAAAGTGATTTGATTTTGATTCTTAAATATCTCATTACACTTAGTCCAACCTGACTGTCGTTGCTGTCAGTGAAGCCCTAGCCCTACTTGCTCCTAGTGAGGAGATCCTACTCTTTTTTTTTTTTTCCCCTAAGTCACTGGTTTGTTTGCCTCTGCATCCCGTATCTGTTTACTCTTTGGTGTGTCCAATGTAAAGATATCATCACTCTTCCTCTTTTCATTAAATAAGCTCAGAACACTTAGTATAAAATAAAAATACTGACTAGTTCAAAAATGTGTATTTTTGATTGGAGCATGTTTAAAGCCAAGGCACTAATTAGCCAACAGATGCAGGAAGTTAGATTCTGATGACGTGATCAGATGTAAAAGAAGATAATACACAGTCAATGAGAGGAAAATGATGCATTATACACTCAAGAAAGGGATTTGATTTGTTTGCCTTTTGAAGTCAAGTGCTGAAGCTGAAAGAGCTGAAACCCAGTTTTAATGCATGGAGAGGAACATCTGTGATGGGGATGGTCCAGAATATGCAACATATGGAATGATCAGACAAAAGCCCATTTCAACTTCAGAGGAAAAAATGCAACCCTCCCCTCCGACTACAGATCCTAGAGAAAATCCCATAGAAAGGGAGGATCAGTAGTAACTAGCAGACACTGATGTTTCAGATGTAGCTGTAAGAAATGCACCTGTGTAACAGCTGGCATCTTGGCCTGGCCCTGTGCTGAAGCAGCTATTTTTCCTTTTAAAAGCAAATGACTCATTTCTTCTGTAGAGCAGGGAAGGAGAAAGACACAACACATAATAGAAACGAAGTCACTCTTAACATGTGCAATTCAGTCATTTGGTGCAAAACATTTTTTTGCTGGTAATGCTTTGTCCACCTACCTAGAAAGCTCTTAAGACTATATAATGGCATGAACATCAACAGTAGGGGTGAATTAAGATAGTATGCTACTAGCAGTCTGACGATTCACCAGACAACACTGCTCTCAATCTTCTTGCATGCCCTTTTTATCTTTAATCCAAAAATTTATGTACTAAACAGTCACATGATACTCAAAGCCCTTTTGTAACAACTTTATCTTCAGCAAATATTTGATAAAACCATTCTATTCTTCTAGATTTTTGGGACTGAGCTGCAAAGACAGGAAAAAGCAAATATCTGCTTCAGAATCTTTCAGGGGGAGAAACTAAACTAACAAAGCCAAGGACTTTGTCTGCTATCCTGATGGACTTTGGCACTGCAGATTTCAGCGACAGCAGGCATTTTTTAGCATCCATCACTACATAAATTGAAAAAGTGCAAAACAGCCTCATTTATAACAATACTTTAGTGTGCTGCTGTAACTTTCCAACTCAGAGTGACAAGTGTTACATCCATAGTTCTTTCAGAATAATAGAAGTGTTCAAGGTTTTATCATTAATAAAAAGAAATAATATTTATTAGAAAATCAGAACCTTTTAACAAGAATTAAATTTTACTCAACCACACAGCTGGTGTGGTGGAAAAAGTAAGTATTTTTTGAAATTCCAGTATATTGTTCACTATTAGAAAGCTATTTCTGAAAATACCCTTAAGATTATTTCTGCAAGGAGAAAAAGGTGATAGGCAGCATGATAAATGCCAGATTCTTTTTTTCTTTCTTCTGTCTCCCAAAAGCCCTTCTTTGCCTGAAGGTCAGAAATGTCAGATATTCTACATTGGTTTTAGGCCAAGACTTGGCACAGGTGTTGATGGCTAATCAGAATTCTGGTTTATTGCATGTGGTATTTAAGCAGATGAAAGATAGTACCATCTCCAAAAGCTGTTAAATAAATATGTAAAGAGCATTTTGGTAAGATCAACTCTTACCTCTCCATAAAAGTTTGAAAACATTTTTACTTCATCTCTCTTGTACTTCTAGAATTGCTTCTGTAACAGAGGAAAGTTAAAAATCAATATGCTTTGTTTCTAAAGTGATAAGAAACCAAACTTAATTAGCAGAACAGAATAAGTAAATATTCCATCATTCCTTTTTTTCCATGCTTTTTTTGGGGAAGGTTCTTTGATTTCAGAAGAAAAGCCAAAGAGTTATCCCAACTGTATATCAAGCTGATATAAAAGAATCTTTCACAGCCTTGCAACTTGTAAGGCATGCCAGTATCCTTACACCTATTTTCTAGATGGGGAACAAAGTAAAACTCCTGCTATTTTTAAGAAAGCAACAGGCACCTGTGATTGTAACAATTGGTACAAACTCAGAATTTCTAAACATTGTCCCTTGTGTCCTATTCAAGGTTGCACAGTAGACCAGTAGCAGCCACAATCAGGAGTCCAGATAGTCTGATTTCCCAATTTGTGTTCCCTTCACTAGATTATGATTTTTCCTATGCTTTTTGGATACCAAGCTTACAAACATTTTATTTAGTAAATAACTACCATTTGTTAGTAGTCTATGCAGAACAGTACAAAACTGGTGGGATTAAATGTCAGAGGCATCTTAAACCAGGGCTAAAAGGGCTGCCGTAAGCATAAAGGAAGCCTCACTGTCAGTGATATTTACAGTTGGCATTTCCCACCGGTTTGTACAGCAATATGCTTGTGGAGGTGTCCTGCATTCTTGCTTTTTCTCAGCCTCACATTAATGCCATCCTGATCCATGACAATGCAATTATAGATACAGCAAAATAAATTTGTGCAAGTCACATGAGTTTTTAAGGTATAAGTATAATGCATGCAGGTATTTTCCTGTTCAAATGACAAAGCAGCAGTTAAGGTAGTTCTCACAAGAAATATCCTTTTTTTAAGCTCTAAATATAGAAACAGGCTTTAAATTCACATAGGCAATGCTGTATTGGTGAGAATGGCAAATCAGATTTGTGTATGTCAAAAACTAGAATAATTGCATCAGAAATAAAGATAGCCCTCAGAAGGACTATTAAGAACAACATAAAATAACCCCTCTTTTAGTTAAGTGAGATATCCAAATTAATACAAGACCACATCTGTATAATTGAAAATCCTACCAGATAAATAACATGTGCTCAAATAAAAGGCAATAAATCATTAAAGTTCTTATGACATTTTAATCAGAAAACCTAATACATGCATTAATACATAGAAGAGACTTGGGCAATTACTTTAAATTGTTTTGTTTTGCATTAACTCTAAACTTGTACATTAATACCAAATACAGTTTCCCAGTAAGTCCATGAGAATGCACTCTGCATATTCAAAAGCAGCTAAGAGTTAACTAATGAGGCAACTGAAATAAACTGCAACATTATAATTTAAATTCTTGTCTAAAGCCAGGACCACCACAGTAAACTGGAATAGAGTGTAAAACCAATTTTTATAGACTGGCTGTAGCACACCAAGGTCTATACCAATTCCCAGTTACTTTAAATTACACCTGTTCACAAGGGCCCAAAAAGAGCCGTTACAGCTCATAGCACTGACAGTGTGGGAAACTCCAGCTACTACTGCTCATACATCTGGCATTTGCGCACTAGAAGCGGGAAGTGTAGAGAAGCACAAGACTACAACTGATAATCTTTGCTAAACTGCCTTGCCTGCTGATCACAGGCATGTTGTTCACCCAGACCCTAATTTTTGGACAAACCTTGGATGTTACCTTAAAAAAACTTAGGTGATATTTGGCTCTAACATCTCAAACATTAGATCGTTGTTGAAGAAGCCTGCAGTGGTTTATAACAGAGCAGCTTTGACACCGTTTCAATTTATGAGCCAATAAAACACATTAAGATTCTAGTTATTACTTTCAGTGTTCCTCTTCCACTGGTGACAGTTCTACTAGCTATTCAAGTCAGTGTGCAACTACCCATTTACTGTATAGCACAGGGCAAGCCATTTTACATTTGAGTGCCTTTCCTGCAACCACATAGTGAGGATTACCTAGTATTTCCAAAATTCTGCTTGGAACTTAAGTTAATTTCTACTTAATAAAGATCTGGTACCTCCTGCAACTACAAAATTGCCCTTCTACAAAACACCTTTCTGCAAAGAGCAGAAAGCATGCACAACAAAGTATTCTGAGGATCTTTTTTTCTGAAAAAACTGCAGGAAACAAAACATTCCATTTCCACACCAAATCCATGCATTGCTCATGTCCTGATTACTATAATTACTTATTCATTTTGAAAGATGCTGTTATGTTAGTTGAGACTTACTAACTTGTGGCAAGTGTCTCTCAAAGTGCAAAGCTATTTTAGGACATGAAGCACAAGGCATTTACTCTTTATTTTCAATTCTTTCTTCAGTTTCAATACAGACAGATTTTAATTTTGTTGACATACTAGTCCCTTAACTACTACCATACAGCGACATAGAACTTCATAAAATATGCAAGTTTACTGTATGATTGGTTTCCCCAAGAGATAACTTAGTGTTAATGAAACTAAAACTTCTTTCCAATCACCACTGCTACTACTTTTTTTTTTTTTTTTTTTTAAGATCAACATTCCATTCCTAATACTTAGTAAAAATCACTGTGCTTAATTTGCTTATTTGCAGTACTGGTAAACAGTACACTAGATACAGTTATCAGCTGTAAAAACCTTATTAAACAGAAATAGGAATTAATTAGGGTTGCGACTCTAGAATCAGAGGTTCAACATCCTAAGGTTGCTTGAGGACTTTTAACCTACAGATTATTAATAAAATGCCCTCAGGAAGTTAACTCAGTGGGGAATGTTTTATTTATTACTTACACTATATGACTAAATAGCATGATTGCAAGTCAGGTTAAAATTGTTTATTTATTAGAAGGCCTTAATTTTTGAGTCCAGATCTTACTGTTGCATAATGCATAGCAACTGTCTGCCCTGCCAACAGTCTAAGAACACAAAGAGGATCGCTGAAGCTTTTTATTTCTATTCTTGCATGTATAGTAGCAAGCTGTATTTTTAGGAGTTGTCTGTTAAAAGATTTCTCATAAAACTAGCTATACAATTCTGAAGAAAAGGTAACAACTTTAAAGCTTCATGCTATTTTGAGATCATCCACTCTGGCACATTCTTCTTTTCTGTAGACTCAGGAAGAAAGCCTTAGCATACCAATAAAAAAAATGTATTGCAATGTCAAAGCAGGAGGGAAAACACAAAAATGATAATTTTCTCCCTTTTTTACCTTAAAGCTATTTTGGCAAAGAAGAAATCTAGCTAGTACTGTAAACTGTGAGCCTACCAACAGGCCAGAATGTGGTTTTGAAGATAAACGGAGCCTAAACATGACAGGACCACAATTTAACTGTGACTTTTCCTGTTGCAGAGCAAGGGAAGACCATTACAGGCCAACAGGCACCACGTTGATTCTACTAGACTAACTTCGCTATGCATGGGGAATGAAGCTAGTGCCATCTCTCCTGTTCACATTACAGGTAAAAATATATGAAAGAAAATTTTCCTTCCTCCTGCCTACTCAGCACAGGTAGAGACAGCTATTACCTGATGAAGGTAAACCAAACTGGAAAGCCTGCTGTCCTGGGTTACCTCAGGTACTGCAGACTCCATTATGATGAAGGGGATTCTTATTTATTGGCACAGGAAGGCCACATGTGCTGAAGCCACAATCCTGAGGAACACCACAGGGTGCCCACAGCCACCTCAAGTGCCCCACCAGTTAGGGAGGTCTCCTGCCTGGCTATACTAGGGAAAAAGTATGCCAGTGGGCTAAAACAAGCTGCTCCCGACAGGCAGCAGAGGAGGAAACGCTGCCAGAAGACCCAGTCCCACAAGAACTGCCGTTCTCAGTTCAGCGACCGGGCACCATCGCCAGGGCAGCGCGCGCAAGACATCCTTTTCCCGCCCATCACCACGCGCTAGAGGGCGCGCGCGCACACACTGCCGACTGCCGCCTAGCACGGGGCCGCCTAGGCTCGCGTTCAGCCTTTTCATCCGGCCTGCCGAGTGCTAATTGGCTGCCGTCCGCCCGCTCGGCTTTCTGCCGCGGAGGGGACTCGTGCGCGCTGACGTGTTGTCTGTGCTCGCTGAGGTGGCGGCAGGAGGTTTTTCGCGCCTCTTTCTCCTCACGGGATCGGCTCGGTAGTATGTCTGGGCGAGGGCAGCGATATGCGGCCGCTGCTGGGGTAGGCGGTACTGAGGTCGGGGAATGGCCAGAGCGTGGGGAATTCAGAGGAGCTTCTCTGGTGCAGTCCCCGTTCCTGGGGGACTGTGCTCTGAGGTAAAGCTGGGACCTAGAGGGGGTTGCTAGGCTGAGAGCGGCCCATTTTGTTAGAAAGTGTCTGTAGCTCAGGTGGGTGCTTGCCCTGACCCTCTTTCCTGGTGGGTGATAGGAGAAGAGAGGAGATTCTGACCCAGGAGCAGGGCAGCGCCCTCTTGGGCTGTCTCCTGGGCTGTGGGTACCTTGTAGATAGATTATAGACATATGTATAAACATATTGAAACGAAGTAACGAAGGTCTTTGTGGTGATGTGCATTATCAGTATTCTAAAAAAGTGAAAATAGCATTGAAAGGGGGATGCACTTACTGTTCATGTACAGCTTGCACAAATCTGCTCCTTCAGCCTGGTTCACTGTTATATCCACATGGAACTGGAATTAGTGTTGTTCTTGGGGTACATGCAGGGATGTAGGTTTGAAAGCATTGGAGTTAAGGGTGGTGGAATTCAAGGTTAATATAAACATACATGATGCAAGGTCTACCTCAGTCAGAAACTACTCTACTAAAAAATATGCTGAGAGAAAATATAGTTATAGTTTGGCTTTTATTACTATTCTTGCTTACATGCCTGTGTCTTTTTCCTTCTGAACTTTTAAGAATTGCTTGGTGTGTCCTGGGCTTAATAAACTGTAGGTTCTTCAAATGAAAAAATACTACATATTGAAATGAACTAATGAAGGTCTTTGTGGTGATGCACATTATCAGTATTCTAAAAAAGTGAAAATAGCATTGAAAGAGGGATGGACTTACTGTTCATGTACAGCTTGCACAAATCTACTCCTCCAGCCTGGTTCACTGTTATATCCACATGGAACTGGAATTAGTGTTGTTCTTGGCGTACATGCAGGGATGTAGATTTGAAAGCACTGGAGTTAAGGGCAGTGGAATTCAAGTTTAATTTTTTTGAAGGGCACATAGTTGACGTAGATTATGCTCTAATTTGTCCAAGCAACGCAGATGGCAAATTACACGGAGTTTATTATGATTATAGTTAAACTAGCATCAGTGTACCCTTTTAGCATGCAGTGAAGGGTCCTTCCCAGGCTTTTGTTACTTTGCCATGACGGGGTGTCATTGAAGCACCTTATTCATGTTAAATCAAATGAAAAGTATTCAGTACTTAACTGTTGTTGCTGTTTTGTTGCCTGAAGCATTTGCCTGGAAAAAAAAAATAATCAAACCACTGGTATATCCCATAAGACTTCCTACTATTATCAGCTTGACATTAATGTAGTGTTTCAATTTAAATTGGTGAATCATGATGGCTGCTATTAAAACTTCTGCTTTTCCTGAAAACTGTATTTCAGTTCCTTTTTTTGTGAGATGATGAAGGAGCTGGTCTTGAAGGTGAATTGGGTTACTGTGTGTGGTTAGGATTAAAGTTCTTTCTATTTTTTCATTTTTTTTCTTTGCAAAATGTGGGTTTGTTAGTTTTTTATCATTTAATGTAGTCAATTGAAGTTGAGAGAAGTTACCTAATAATGCTGCAGCTAAGAACTCTTATGTTTCAAAGGCAAAATAATTTAACTGAGCTAAATAAACATTGCAAAACCAGGATATCTTTATTCCTCACCAAGGTCATTCCTTGAAGTCTTCACTTGGCACAAAGCAACAGCAAGTGAACAAGTGATTATGATACCCTTTTCTAATTCTGATTGCTGCTAGGGAACTGTCCCAAGGCCGTCAGCAGTGATTTTTCCCAGCATTTGGGCCTACTTAATTAACTGTGTTCTGCGTCTGTTTGACCTCACTTTAGACTTCCCTAAAGAGATTTCATTATGTGCCTTGTGTTTCTGGCAAACTTCCATCATACCTTCTTTGGGTTTGATTGAGATGAAAAGCAACAACAGGCTAAGCAACGGGGCAGAAATTAATTTGAAATTTGTATTATGATTCACGCTTAGAGTTGAATGGAACAGAAATATTGCCAGTTCTTCCATTTGCTGTATTCTCACTTAAAATAATGTGAAACACATGTATAGAAGCAGCTAAATAGGAAGATGATTATGAAAAAAATCTGTATCGCAAAACTTGATGGATGCAGTAGCCTAAACAGCACTTTCTTCCTCATTGAATCTGGTCTGATTTCATTTGTAGTATTCAGTGAAGGACATCCTCAAATCTAATCAGAATGAACTGCACTGGAAGTGTTTGAGCTGTAGTTTGACTGTTACACAAGCCTTTGTGCAAAAACTAGAGCTTTCTGTGCTATTTCCTCAATAGCTAGCTCTGTGGGGACAGTGCTGTGCTAACAAGTCTGTGTTGCTTCCAGAGCTGAGCTAGTCCTGGAAACTTCATAGCCATGCTTACTAGGTATTCAAGTCTGAGCTAGCTCACTCCTCATCCAGGCACGCTGAACAATCATCATACCTGGTGCTGATAATCTGTAATCTAAATAAATTGCCTGCAGATACTGCTTGTGAAAGGTAATAGCTCTAGTGGCTGATGCTTCTCATTTAACCAGATCTTGCAGTCTTGAGCCTTTCGTGAAACTAATGGAAATTTTATCTGAACAAACTTGAGTGTGCTCTAGATAGCACAGAGATGGTGAATTACTAACCACTGGATAAGTTTAGATAGCTACGTCAGTAGCTAGATTGAAAATGTCACCCTTGCCTTCAGTTTCTTTGAATCAGACTGCAGAGCACAGAAGTGAAAAAAATAACCTGTTGTTTCCCTTTGCCCCACATGCAAAGCCTACCAGACCTCATGTGTTCAGCAATGAACACCATATTAATTGCTGTTCAAGCTACCATATGCAGTTGAAGACATCTGCATACTTGCAGTGCTGTACAGCTGTGACCCAACAATTTCATAGCTAGCACAAGATTTATTATGAAATTATGCTCTACTTGCAAACATTCTCCACACCCCACGCCAGCGTGCCTGACCCCCAATTTCAGATAGAGAAATGACATTTTATACCTAAGCATATTTTCTGGGATGCTGCATTTTGAGTCCTGCTTTCAGTCACAAAAGTAAGGAAACATTTTAATTATACGTACCAAAATGATCGGTCACTCCAGGAGAATCAAAGGAGTTTAGTTAGAATCAAATCAACTGTGTGAACTGTACGTCCTCTACAGTGTAATTATAGAGCTTGCTCTGTTACATTGAGACAAAGAAGACCTATTGCTTTTTCTTTGTGTAACAGGGCAGAATAACAGCACCAATGTTGTGTACCTGTTCTGCCTAACAGTGAAGCTTAGGAAGTATTTTGCACCACTGGAGTGTGAATCAGAGCAATTAACAGCTAATATTTTCTTACATTGAGAAAATAACTTAAAATTTTCTTTTAGCTTTCTAGCCCAATTAATGATTTAGATTGTACTTGTGTTATGTCTTAGGCTAAAGAACGTAAATTTTCACAAGTTCAGTGGTCCATCTTCCTATTACTGAAATAAAATAAAAAAAAAAAACAACCAAAAAGCCCACAACATTTCATATAAGTTAGTAAGTGGGAAATAGTATCCCAAGTCCACATAAGGTAGACTCAACCATCAGGCAGACTTTATCACTAACAAATTAGTTGTTTATTCTGCTTTCAAAAGATGATTTAGAAAGCTCAATTCAAGTAGTAAAGTTATCCTCAAATCATCTCCCCTTTCTTTAGAAAGACCACCAGGGAAATAATATTGAGTTGGATTTACAAAATTTTTCTACCAGTAGCAGATGACTTCACTGAAACTTCAGTAAAAATCTGCTAGTCCTTGTTGACCTGCTAGTGCCTTTAATTTTAGTGCATTATCTTAAGCATGTGAAGCTGGTGGAACATCACACAGGAAGATGGAAGAATTGATTTGGAACAGATCTTTTTTTGGGGAAGGTATTTTCAGCTACTAATTATAACTAAATTTGCACAAGCTTTTATGCTGTAATAGTTTCATACAATTAAGGAAACTTTTTTGATTTACAAATGTGATAGTCCTGCTTATAATGCAGCTAAAAGCTTTTTAGAACTTGATTGAGTTCTCCCAATACTAAAAAAAACCCCAAACACCAGGTGAAAACATTGCTTCATCTTTTACCTAAATTTCGCATACTTTAAACAAACATCAATTAAAAAAGATTAATTTAAGTAGTACTTTCTGAAACCATTGGCACAGTGTGTTAAGCTTTTCTTTCATGAGCTACCTTAGGGATAGTCTCTGACCTGTCACTTGGAGAGAGAGACCTATTGCTCACTTGTTAAGGAAGAGGTCTTCATCACCACCGTCATAATTTTTGCCTGTACAGTTCTTCAGACTGCAGCTGTTTCACACATGTGATGTAACATGCAGTCTGGCACACTACTTAATATTTTCTCCACTTCTTACACGGGTCTATTACCTAGAAGCAGTGTGAACACTTGGATTTTAGTAGCAGACATCTCCATTTCCAGTTGAAGGATACTGATTTTCACATGTATTCTCTCTTAGATTACTCCAGATTTCCAGAGATGCCTCTCACTTGTCATAATATAGAAATCAGAAGAGCAGAAGGCTGGAAAGAGATGTTAATCTTAAAAACTGTGAGTTACAAATAATAAAGATGTGTGTAAGTAATACGTGCACAAGCTGTTATAATTTAATATAGATAAAATAAAACATGATATTTGGATGATGGTATTAAACCTGCACTTAGAAGAGGGAATAACCACAAATTTCCAGTGGTGTTTCACAATATATTCTCCTTTTAAATGGTTGGTAGTGTTTAGGGAGAAAACAGATATAAACTGTAGCAAAGAAAATCTCAGGGTAGCTAATGAAACTGATGTCAGAATAAACCAGCATGGTGAGTGATTATGTGTAAGGTAGCAGAAAGCATTTGAATCTGTATTGGGTAAAATGGTCATCTTTTCTGATTTGGTTTAGCAGTGACTAAGAAGCCTTTATGCACTGTTTCCTAAGCAAAAAGGCAAATTCAAAACTGAGTGCAAGGAAGATGTTCAATCCAAATATAATGTCAAAAGGCAGAAAATGTACTTTGCATATCCAAATCCTGTTCTAGAAAAATCTGTCTTCGTGATGGAAGATGCTAGTGCTCCCATGGTACCCACTCATTTCTCCAGTCCTCAGAAATACTTCTTTTTAGAGATTTCAAAAGCCAGAACAAATATAAAGGCCATATAGGATATATTTTATCAACTGTGAAGTTATGCAAAGCTGCTAAGAATGTGCTTAGGTTGAAGTAAGGGGTAATCCTGCCCTATGGGATTATTTGTTCTTTCAATCTAAACACACTCAATACTTTCCTGCGTTGGTTCTTTTATTAGCAAATATTTAATGTGTTTGTATTAACCAGGCAGCACATGAAAGAATGAAGGCAGTCTTCTTCCTAAACTTTACGCACAATCTTGTGGACACATAGGGTTTCCAAATGTTCATTTGAAGCCTGGGGCAAAACTTTGGTCCTAACTCCCCATTACATGCACAAACTCATTTTTGCACTTTAAGTGAGAGAAAAATAAAAATAAACAATCAGGAGAACTGTAACAAGAAAGAAGAAATAGGAAGCAGTTTGAAATGCTATTTTGACAACATTTTCTGTATTTTATATATGATATACAGATCTTAAAGCTTTACTTAGAGGTTTACTGCTTTCTCCTGTGGATGTTTCTCTGGGAAAAAAAGGCTGTCAGGTCATTACAAAATGACAGATAATGATTGCCAACAATACAGTTGTCATTGTGTCTCACAGGTGACGTGTAATTATTTTCTAGGATATTTGCATTTTCTCATGTTGTGTAGCATAAATGCAACAATTTCTAACTCAGTCCTGAGCAATAATAATAATAAATTATATTTAACAGATGCATTTCATGATTACAGCTGTATTAACAAACCAGGGTGCAAAAGCACTGCAAAAAAACCCCCAAAACCCCCTCTCCATTTATCACTTCACTCGGAGTTGTCTTTCACATTAAGATAAATATGAAATATATACCTAGCATTCTAGAATCCAAAATATTCCCAGCTAACCTGATGTCAACTTTATTTTCTTGTTGAAAAGTGATTTATTGTTAGTGTGAGAGAAGTCCAATACTTGGAACTCAGTCTGTTATTTTGCCACGAATATAAGCATACTTTGGAAGATCATTTAACCTTTCTGTTACCCATGATCTAACCAAGGCAGTTAATATGCAGCCCTCAGACTTCTGGCAGCTGAACTTTTAGTAAAGAAACATATCTTTTTCAAGCTATCTTGATCATCACATTCTTCTTTCCTTATCGTTTTTCCCTATAAATATTTCATTTCAGCTAACTGTTCACTAAACCTGCCATTGCCTTTTTGAAGAACATATTCAATTCAATTTCAAATTAGGTTCCCATTTTTTCAGTGTTTTTCTAGGTTGTTGCCTAATGAGTAGAAGTTGACAGAGGATTCTATTTGTATAATCTTTAATTAGGAGGAGTTGCATTTTCTGCATGTCTTTGGGTTTAATGCTGCATTTGTTAATACAAAATTTTTAGTACCTTTAATTAAAATAGAAATTATATCAAAACTAGAACTACAGAGTTCTCTGGCAGCTGATGATGAAGACGTCAGTAAACTGTTGCAGTGCATAAACATGAGACTTAGTTGTGAGGCAGTGTGAGACAAGAACTAAGTGTGTGAGTGTCATGCTCAAAAGATTAGTCACATCTTTGGCAAGGCAGTAGATAAGAGAGAAAATAGATGTATATTGAGAAATGACTTATAGCAATGAAAAATAAGGTAAAAATTAAAAAAGAGCAGTACTTACAAGTGATCATGCTAGGTTGTGCTTTTCTGCTTCTGCAGAGACAAAGTGGATAATCTCTTCATGCCTAGGGGTGAACAGAAAAAGATAAAACTGAAGCGAATTGCAGCAAAGAGACTTAAATGTCTTGTTCTGGTGACTAACATGGTGGTAGAATTAATTGTCCAGGGAGGCCATATGACACTATACATAGTGCCAGCATTAGAGGACCACGAGAAGAGGTTGGACAGATGTCTGGTATGAATGACCTGTATGTTTTATCCTGAAGAAGGTAGATGTATTATCCAATTTCTTTTATCTTTGTAATTTTAATATACAGAAAAATCCTTGAAATTATGTGATAAAAGATGTCAGTAAAGTGTTTATCCAATGCATGTGTTGAATTAATTGGGAAAATAACAGGAGGAAAAATTTTATTTTCTGTTTTATTTTTTATTTCCTAACCAGCTACCATCTCTCCACACTAATCTAGAACTCCTTAAAACAATGTATTAGCATATTTGTTTTCCAAATAAAAATTTCCCCATAGGCTTCCTTAAAAATTCAGCAACCTCAAACTGCTAAAGCCTTCCCTTTCAGTTTGTACAATAAGCATCTGAAGCCATGTACTCATAGAATCCCAAAGGCAAATAATATGAAGCCATATGTTTACTGTAGTGCAGGCTTCAACATTAGGAGAGAAAAGCAGGGTTAGCTAGTAAAGTTTAGCAGAAGTTCACTGTGTAAATTAGCATCTGTGTTGGGTTTTTTTTGGCAAATGAGTATAAGTAGAGTGATTGACAGCAAAGGCACCAGTTCTCTGATTTAAGAAAGTGTTTGACAAAGGGTGCTCAGATTTTATTTGGCAGTAGGAGTACAAGTAGTCCTATCTAGTTACCTTAACAGATCCTGTGATACTAGAACCTCAACCAAGCTCTAAAAATTACTTAATGTGAATAAAATATTTTTTTCCATATTTAATGGATGAACTATCTTAAAATAGTGCCATGCAAATAAACCCCTCTAGCTCAACAGCAAAATGTTCAAGTTGTCACCGTGTCCCTGCATATGAGACATGACTGAATCAGTTCTGCTGTATTCAACCATAGTAATAAAATCGTAAGACCTGGGGATTTCAGTTACCCCCAAGAAGGGCACCCCAGCATACGCAGAAATGTTCACTGTAGTGAATGAACACTGTAGTACACTCCAGACTTATGCCTGTACAAAGGTCTAATTTTGGCTGTTGTCCTCAAATGCAGTCCTAAAATCCTTTTCTGCAGGATATGTGAAATTCTAGTTCAAGCACCTAGTGTGTTGTGTAAAGTAAAAGAAAGGGAAGGCTATATTAGTAGTATTTGGCAGTGGGAAGGCTATATTAGTAGTATTTGGCAGTGAAACTGATTAGCACCAGTTGAGAGACTGGTCCATGCACAAAGAGAATAGATGAGAAAATAATAAGGTTACACTATTCCTGCAAGGAATGTGTCATTGAGCATGACCTAGTATGGGTCATAGGTTTTTGGCTACATGATTTTTTTGTAGAAAATGATACATGGGTACTGACTCTTTATTGTTGCTTATCAAAACATCTAAATTTGCAAAAAGAACTGATTTGACTATTGATGAAAGAATTGTTTTGTAAGAGTGAGGGTAAATTAATTATTAATAGTTACATCATCAAAATATTAATATTTAAATAGTAAACACAACTTCAAATGCATGTTTTCCTAAGCTCAGTGAAAAATAATTGCTAGAGGTGCACCAAATTAAAGCACTGCAGAGAACTGCCCTGTCAGGTAGTTCTGTATAAATAATGGAGATGGTGCCATCAAATCCTTCTTCAGTCCCTAAAATTCTGTATGCTGCCAGCCCCATGCAACCATGTTTTGTAGCAAAGTACTTGTATTTGGGAAACACTGTAATGTAGGACCTATGTGAGGGAAATAACCTTGAGATTCTTTGGAAGGGAAGGAGGAGACATTTTTTTTTCCAAGGGATGGCGGAAACTGCAGCATTTTCCCTGAAGTAGTTTGAAGCATAGGAGACACAAGATAAATTTGCATTATGCAACAGAAGATTCTGTGGAATCTCCTTAGGCAGTGCCAACCTGTGCAGGCTTGAGCTCTTCTAGTTGTATTATGAAGTGCCTGGAAGGGATGTAAGCTCAGGTCTGAAAGCTGTGTAGTTAGCACAGTGCTGTGACTGAACTTCTGCAACTCCTAATATTCCCCATTCTGGTGCTTTGTTGGATGCCGCTTGTTCAGTTGTCTGTGGACCATGTTTAGCGTGACAAAGACCTGCTCACAGAGATTCAATTTTTAAACACAGATTCAGGAGTAGATGGTAGCTGCTTTAATAGAGCCTTCCAGTGCTGTAGGAAACAAGCACACGAAATACAGTGCTTCACAAAAATCACAATCATTTGTATGCTGTTCTGTCAGGCATAACCGTTTCTTTCCTTCTGTGTATAACGCCCAATACGACAGGCTTTTGATACATTAACTCTAAATGCTATAGTAATCAAAGATACTGCCTGAGCAATATTTCTGATTAGTCTCTTAGTGAATATTTTGAGACCAAGATTACAGAGCACATTTTTTTTCTTTACAACGGTCCAGCAAGCACAGACAGATCAGCTGAACAAAGAAGCAGCAAATTGTTGTCAGCAACTCTGGCTTAAAAGATTTAAGGCTGGAGATCTGATTTATGAATAGTGAAGCCAAGGCCAGCTATTCTTATTTTTTTTAGTAAGCATTTCTTAGTCAACAAGTCAGTTCAGTTTAAGTTCAAACCTGTGTTGCTTCCATAATTTCCCTGACTTCTTCTGAACTTGTGGGAATTTGGATTTGGAGAACAGCCCAAGAACTAGATACCAACAATTCATGAGAAAATACTTTTCTCTCCACTGCATAAAGGCATCGTAACTTACACTGCCTCATTCTTCGTTAATATGCAGTGAGACAATTTATATACCACTTTTTTCATTAGCATGTAAATTGCTATCAATATACTACATTCCCAGAGCAAAAATAAACCAGTGTGAGGAAAGGAACAGCTACCACAAAATGCCAAGTATTTTTGTATCTATAGCTGCTTAAGCGAGTTACAACTCAATAGTCAAACTGTTACACTTTGCTTCATTATGCAGAAATGCTGTGGTGACCGTTTCCTCACCACTGTCATTTCTTAGCTTGAAACCACCTCAGAAGACACATTTGAAATGAGGTGCAAAACAGTGTTCATTGTTTGCTAGTAGTTATGTCTTGTGTATGAAGTGAAGTGTACAGGAAGGGGCACTAACATGTAAAGTCACTGCAGCCAGGTTTGATAGACCTTTTAGCGAGGATATCCAGTGCCACACAACCTGTGCTCCATTTGGGGCATAAATTCTAAGTTCAGATCAGAATCAGGGACATTGGAACTTTCAGCGTTACCTCAAATCCCCTGTGGTCTGTTCCAGCTTTTGTGACATTCCAGTGAAGCCAGTCACAGTGGAATTTCTCTAGGTGTGATGAGGGGAACTTATTTATATTGGACCTTCAGAAATAAGAGATATGAACAGTAAGAGCCTACTACTGGCATTACATTATTTACCTGAAAACATTTTTTTTTTCCCCCTCAGGAAAAGATTTGGAAAATGCATAGCACATAGGACAAAATAAATTGATACGAAGTTGTAAGATGCAGTCAACAGCAGTAAACTGTAGTACAGAATACTGATTTTTTAGTAATTGTTTTTCAAATCCTTGTTCTGTTTCAAATAATATTCCAGCCATGTGGCTGTGAATGCAGTTAAGCCTGCTTGCCTTTCTGATGATGGGAGGGTCTGATAAATTTAGTGCCTTCAGGCAACATTCTCAGTAAGCTGCTTTTCCTATCGTATGGTAGACAGTATGATGCATTTTTTTTTAACATCTGAGAATAAACTCTGAATTTCTGTTTCAATGGTAGGATATCATCAGACCACAGTGAAAATTCATGTATGATACAAGTTTTTCACTGATACGATGCTGTCTTAAATTAGAGAACACATTTCAGAATCATACACATCTATTACATTTCTTGATCCCTCAAAATAATTGAAACTTGGTTTTCTAAAGCTGTACATTGAAGGAAAGTACCCCACCAATACATTTAACCCAAGGTGAGTCAGTAGAAATATATTCAGTTGTTATTCTTCTGCCTAAACATTCATCATAACGCAGAATCTTTGACACATGCAGGAGTCTAATACTGTCCTTTAGTACCTGCATTCTGGATTCTTTGAAATTTCAGGATATTAATTCTTCAGATTCTCAAGGGACTATATTTATATATTAAAACCTGTCAATATCCATTCTATGGAGTTAATTTTGTATATTTATGACTGTATTTGTTAATGTTCTCAGATTACCTTTGGGATCTCCCAGTTTTTTGCCATGTGGTACCACACATGAATGAACAGTAGTTCTCAGTCACTTGGAACTGGTATGAAGCACTAAGGCAGTGGTAGATTCTTGCAATTAAAACAATACTCACCACTAATTAGTTTCCTTAGGAGCTGAAAGTTATGTAGTTTGTAAACACTGATGTGTGAGATCTCCTTCTAGATTATTAAATGTTGAGGAAAACCACATTAAAATCATTCTTAATCTAAATGCTATTGAATTTATTGAATAAAATCCAAATTTAAAATGCTTCAAATTAAGTGTCATTACATTTGGTATATTAAGGAAGTCTGATCTTAGGCATTGTGTTCAGGGAAGACCTGTAAAGTTTTTATCTAGCTTTAAGTTTCTTAAGCTTGTCAAGAACATTTCAGATTCCAATGTGCATCTTTATGTAAAATGATCAGTTACCTATCCTCCATGGATACCTGTTTGTGCTAGGATTAAATACTTGAGTAAGGTGTGTGTACATGGTAAATCAATGGAAGCTTAGACACAGCTATATTATCATGTTCCCACACCAAATAAACCTTACTAATTATGCAGAAGATTGTTTCCCTGTTGCATCCTAATGATCTACCTCCTGTCTCTACTAGTGTGTATGATCTTTATGAATAATTAAGCTACTGACATCCTGGAAGATTTGTTGATAAGGTTACTTTATGGAAGATAACACAACCTTCTATTTAATAGAATCAGTTTAATGCAATTATAACCTTCATCTCCATGCAGCTTTGATTCATCTGGACTATGCTTTCAGTTGTATGTTATCAGTAACACACAAATAATAATCTACTACTTATTTTTGAATGGCCACAACATGTTTGTTGGGATCAGAAGTGTAATAAACATGCCATAAGTATATCTGTATCACAGGCCTGAATGAACAAAGCAGTCCACACTGTAAGAGCCTTTTAAAGGTGGGTACATAATGTTATCACTGCTTTCTGCAAAGCAGGCAAAAGCCTTTCTCCTTGCCTTCTTGCATTATACCTGCTCTTTGCCTGCACAAACTTCTCTGACCCTGAACGGTGCAATGGGTCATAATTAGTCTCAGAGAAGACACTTTTGTGGTTTTCGTTTTCTATTAAGTAAAACTTAGCCACTATTGCTTTAAGCAAGATCAGTAGTAAATATTTAGGAAACTTCCATGAAGATAGCTGCTTATCAGAAAAGGTGATTATATCCCTTTGCAGCAGTATTAAATCCTTATTTTTTCAGCCTACAGATCAACTCTGAAACTATCACTAATTGCTGGCAACCCCCCCCCCCCCCCCAAGAACCACTCCATTAAGCTTGGAAAGCACCATGGTAAATGTTACTTCTCCAAAGAGCAGTGCTCAATTTTTCTGCCATGGGAAGAATTAAGTTAGTGATCATATCCCATTCAAATGTAGCTGCTGCAATGTATAATCTCAAGCATTCTTACATGCAGACCAAATCCATTTTAGATGAATAATAAATGTTTTGACACAGCCAGATATACAGAAATCTCAAAAAGCAGAGAATAAGAAGTCCCTTCTTTGGATGGATAGTATCCCCAGATTGATTAGGAAATTTATTTTGCTAGAGAAATAGAACATTGTTGTTTGCTTAAAAGTTAAAAATATGATCTGGGAAAGCTGGAATACCTGTGTATTGTATTGCTGGTGTAGGTTTCTTAGAGTGGGTGTGTAGTGTTCTTGTCCTAGATAAATATATTGCATCTAAATAAAGAACACTAACCCCTCGCAGAAAAAAGTTTCAAATAATCAAACAAGACCCAAAATCCATTGTACTTTGAGCATGTTATTTACCAGTCTGTGCAAACTCGGATCTGTTTGATCTAAACTGTTCCCATCTGGTTTAGCAGAGAGACATCAGCTCCTCTCCAGATTGTGAGGGTTTCAACTGATAGCTGTCTTTTGTGCTGATAAGCACAGAACTCAGTCTGCCTAATGATGGAACTCTGTAACATGAACATCTGGGGAAGCACAAGGTGTCTTATTAACAGTCTTGCTATCTCCACATGTAGGAGTTCAATGAATCCTTGATGGTGTGACAGTTTCTGTGATAGCAATTAATTAGCAGGCTTGATCTAAAGCAATGTTACTCTGATGTGGTGTCTTCCTGGGAATGTTTCTTGAAAAATGAGACAAAAGACATGATCAGCCATTTTTTGTTCTTTCACTGTACCCATGAAACTGAAAAGAAAAAAAATATTTGGGCAAACATTGGCTGTTAGATAATGACCTGAAGCATTTTATTTCATTCTCTGAAACCCTCTGGCAAGTTTTCCTTCCTTCCTTCTGTGTTAAGCAGTGTTATGTTTAGGGAAATAGAAAAAGCCTTACTTGTCTTATCTTACTTTGTCTATTGCAAAGACATATAAAATCAGCATGATCCATCGTAGTCGTTCTTTTATAAGTCTATGAGGAAAATGGAAGTGAATTAAGTCAAAAAATCTGAGAGACATGCCAAATTAAATGAAAAAATTGCTTTTTAAAGAAATCTCATGGGGAAGTAGTCTGTTGAAACACTCGTTAATGTTTGATTCTGATGTCAGGGGAATAAGTTGTTTAGAAGGCTAGAGAGACCTGATGGTGAAAGACAGATAATAAATGGTAGAGGGTAAATTGCAAGGATGCTGGAGGTATTTCTGTCACTAAAATTGACCTTTAGAGTGATTTTAAATGTTTTAACTTGTATGTCAGATGAAAAATATGTTAGTATATGTGAAGTAATTTTAATGCCTGTATTAGAGCATAGGCAAACACTAGAAATTAACATAACTGACTGCTAAGTTTGTAAAATAGCATGTATACAAAATAGAAAAATATTTCTAATTTTGGATGCATGATAGCTTCAACAGGTATGGCATTCATTGGGACTATTGCACTTGTGCAAATAACCTTGGAGATATTAAATTATGCATTCTTGAGTCTATTGCACATGAGCTGTGGGTATAGCCTGAGGCCTACCAAGCATAACACTCCATATTTTTTTGCACCTAAGAAATCCATAGAAAAATACAGCCAAGCCCGGTCAGCCATCTGTATACATTAATTTTGTCTTCATAATGTGATAATGAGATATAGATGCACTGTCTCCTACTTCACTGATGGGAAGGTTAAGCATCAAGTAGTTTAAATGTCTTACAGAAAATCAAGAATTAGATCTTTTATCTTCTCAGTCTCCATCAGGAGCTTTATCTTCTTTGCTGTTTCTGTGCAACTATCATATAGTGAGCCATTGCTATGGAGGAGGGGAAAATGCAGATTAACTTCTCCGTAGACAACATGAACATATCCTTGTTTTGTTTATCTGTGAAGCTCTGTGAGGACATAAATGCCACGCAGATTTATTTCCTATCTATCACTATTTAATCTGGTTTCTGGTGGAACAGTAAATGTGGATGGTTCAATGATTGCATTGCTATGTAAAGTTAAAAGTCATGATGACTGTGATTGATACTGGCAGATGACATTGCCAGATGTTTAAATTATTTGTTTTATTATGTTATCTATGCATGCTAGGCATGGACCGTGACTTCCATTAACTATATACTCTTAAAAAAAAGAAAAAGACAAATACGATATATGTTGCCCCTTTACCCTCTGGTTATGTAGTTTAAGGTAGTTTATCCCTTTATTTACCCCTAAATGTTTCTGTGATATTTTGTTTACATCCTGAGAAAACTTAGCAGGAAGCCTGGGCTGGAAAACTTGAACTCAAACTTAAAAGCTACTATCTAGGTTATCGGCCTGATTACCAAATGGGATGTAAATCTTTGGTACGGGTATTAGAGTCCTAAATGAAAAAAATTGTCACAGGAAACAAAGAAGACGCAAAAGTAGAGTTCAGTTGGAAGGAATATTTAAACGTATATGAAAATAAAAATGCTGAATGGGCAGAAGAAATGCATTCAAGTCAGCATGTGGCTGGCTACCTGTGCAGCTGAGAGATGCCTCCTTAATGAGACACATGGCCAGCTGCTTGGTCTAAATCTGTATAGCTCCACTGAGGTCTGTGTAGGTGGACTGATTTAAACCAGATAGCATCCAGGCCTGCTGTCATTAGAGGGAAGTACAAGCTACTTTCAGATTCAGCGCTGGAAGCCTCTAGAATCCAGCAAAGTCCTGAATACACAAATAACTGAAGCTCCAAGTAGTGCCACTGCTCAGATTTTGACCATTGAGTAACAATAGTGTAAGTGCATCATTTAACAATGACTTCCTGTTACCTTTGAAGTTCTCTGTACCACTTATTGTTCTCCCAAGGCAGCTTTCTAGTATTCAGGTGCTCATAATGCTCTTTGAAATTTATTTTGGAGTTGATATTTTCAAAGTGAAGAGCAGTAAAAGTGACTTACTTCTTCTGTCTTACATGAACCTGTAAGAAAATTGTTCAGGAGTTGGCAAAGTATACTTGAAGTGCTGAGATAAAATTAGCAAATTGAATACTTTTTACACTTGGATTTTAGTAGTTTCCATATTGTTTGGAGGTTTATATTAAATATTTTTATTCTAAAATCTTTTCATGTTAAGTCTAGGGTGCGCTGGGAGAGTGGCAATGTGGGATGTTAGTAGTTAGCAAGAGATAGGTAACATATGCTCTCCAACAAAAATGTTGTGGGAAACATTAAAGTTGCAGCTTTAAAGTGGGTCACAGTATGAATGGGAACTGATGTTCCTGTAACTGCAGACTGGCCGTTCATATGTGACTACATAAATAGATGAACTTTCCAGACAGTAAGGCTGTGTTATTAAATTATTATTTAAACAGTACTAACCCACTTTACAGTTACAGTCAATTCTATTTCATCATGTTAACTAAAACTGTAGTTTCAAATGTTCCCAACACACTTGTTCAGACTTCTCTTTTGGGCAAGGCGTTCTGTTTGGTGTGCCACTGTGAGAGGAATAATTTTTCTTTGCTTCTCCCCTTCTTTCTAATGAAATGTTTTATCAAGTTGCATGAGTGAAATTCCATTTCCTTCAGCTCTCCTAGGTGTAATGGCAAGGATAATGACTAATAACAGCACTACTGAACTGTAAAAACTGACCAAAATGTTGTCTTTAAATTTAATTGACAGCAAAGCCATGAACTCTGCACACCATGGTAGAGAAAGCCAGTGGGCTCAGTTTAGGCAAAAATATTAGTGTATTGAGGCACTAGATTGTTAAGAAATTTAATTTTTTACTTGTGCTTGAGTTGACTTAAATGCATCTATATAATGCCAAATTATTCTGTATAACAGATGATAATGTCACTTTTTGCAAATTAATTCTCTGAAATATGAACTGTGTTTGTAATTGTGATTGTCTTTATTCATGACCTGATTGCTGATCTTGATGAACTAGGCTAACATAAAAGTGACAGAGAACCCTAGCTTACCCTAGCTGTAAGGGAAGGAGCCAGAACTTCTGGCAACAGGTCTGAAGTGATTTGCTGTAGAGACACTTACGGATGGCAGGATGGCAGCCTCAGACAATGTCTGTTGAAATGGTGACAACTTTCCATTAAAGTTTGGGAGATTCTGATCAGAGCTGTAGATGTTTCTATGATGCGGATTCGCGGTGGGAGATTATAGTGGAAATTCATGAGGGTTTAGAAGGAGAAGAGCAAGCCATCATAATAAAAATGTAAAAAAATACCCACTTAATGAATTTGTCTAACTTTACAAATGATAGTTTATTAGAATTGCGATAAAAATATGAGTTTGCATCCGTTTCTGTTTTAGAGATGTACTATTATCTTCTAAAGATTATTGTTTCAGGTAGTTTGTTTCTCAGGAAAGCTCTTTGTTTTACAAAAAGAAAGCTTTCTTTGTAGTCTTGTTCAAGACATAATTAGAACTCTTAAGTCTTTTTTAGGTTAACTTTAGCAGCAAAGAAACCCATAGACTTTAATAGGAGCAGGATCAGCTTTGAACTAAGCTTGGACATAATTTTTTCTTATTCCTTTGAAGACACAAATAAAATAATCTCTCTCATATGGGTGGGTTTTCTAGTTAATTATCCACAGCATCTGCAGCACAGAATTCAGTCTTATGCCATTTAAGGTTTGGCAAGACAGATATATGACTCTGCAGTCAGAAAATTGCATCCTTGCTAAAAACACTTTTGACACCTGAAATTACAGAGATCCAGATGCTGGCCTGATTTGGTGAACGTACAGGTAGGTACATCTTACTACAAAGTGACTACACATTCAGCACCAGTTTATCTGTGTCTGTGCCTCCCATTGTGATATGCTTTTGAAAATACTGAAATTATTTTATTTCTCACTAGAGGTGGCATCCAATATCCTGAAAAAGTGCAGAGGTTTGCCTACAATAAAATAGCAAAAATGCGTATACTTGATAAGGAGTTTGAATGTCAAACTTCTGATTTAGAACTCTGCCTCACCAAGGTTTTAAGAGCGTTCAGAAATAATTTGGAGTTTGTCCTCTGTAATAGAGGCTGTCACAATGTTTGGATCACATGAGAGTAGAAAATCTAAAGATATTGCTAACTGTGGTATTGTTTCCCTATATATGGACAGATATTTTTTCAGAATTATGTATGAATATACATGAAACCGACAGGAGCTTTTTTGTTCTGGCCATCTGTGTAACAGCTGATTCCAACCCAGAAATGCCTGTATCAGAGCTAATGGGAATAGTCTGAACATACTAAATGATGTCCCATCCCTAGCTTTCCTTACTAGGTGGTTCCAATGAACAGTGTTTCTCTTTGTTACTTCTAGTATAAACATTGTCAAAGAATATTTTCCATTCTCGAAATACTCTTTATTGAAACTTGGCTATAGGACTCTCAGATATTCTTTTATATTGGTGAAATGCTGTTTGGTTCATTGGTGCTATAGCTGATATTAAGTATGGAAAGTGCAATAGGTCCCACTTTGTTACTATTACCTCTGCAGTCTGTTTATTGAGATAGAGGCTACTTGGAAAAGGATGGTATTTTTCACCATTTTGGGAAGTGTTACTGTTCCCTTAGGAAATGCAAACATCCCACGCTCGGTTACTTTGTTCAAGTGCAATTTAAAACTGGCTCTCAAGCATAATAGGATGTTACAGCCAATATTTGTTTTTCTTTCATTAGATAAATAGTATTAAATTGCAATCCTTGAGAAAATTGTAGAGACTGTATCACATCTGAATGTGTTTGAGCTTGAGTCTCGCTCAGGCAAATTCTCATCATACTCAAATAACCATCATTACACAAATAAGAACATCCTCATTGCCAAGCAAGTTTAAAATGGATGTTTGTTTTGTTTGTTTTTATCATGATGAATTATCTTCCTCCTGGTAGCAGACAGCTATGTGCAGCTCAGAAGAGATGTACAGGTCCTGTTTGCTCTTCAGAGTTTTTTTGCCAGTTGCAAGCTGATTTTTTTTTGCTAGCTAGGATTGGCTTTGATTGTTTTTCTTTTCAAGTGTCTTGCTTAAAAAACAGCAGAACCAAGCTTTTATCACCAGAGTTTTTGGCTTGTCGGTGTTACCAAATTTGCTCATAAGATAGCTTTTTTTTTTGTGAATCAGGCGGTAGCAACCCAAGGTCATTGTTTTCCAGAGGCAGGCCTGCATTTCATACCAGCATAGGAGATCCTGTGACTGAAGAGTAACTCCTGGATTGAGTGCTCAGCTTCAGCATTTATCACAGATGCTAGAGCAAAGAAAGGAATGTTTTTTCTATCTACCTTAGTCCTTCAAGTCAGCTGTGAACTGTTGTGCTGCTGTTACAGGTTCAAGAAACAGCCTCTGCACCCTCAGTAGATACCTGTCCTTTTTTACTAAGGTCAAGGGAGTAATGCCCCAGCAACTATAAACCATGTAGACCTTGGTGCCCAAATGCCAGTGGATACCTCCTCCTATGGAATAGATGAATAATCTCAGATTTAATGCAGCATCTACAAAGACAGTTAATAGCTGTGTGTACTGGTTTTGCCTAAGATAGAGTTAATTTTCTTTATAGTAGCTAGTATGGGCCTATGGTTTTGGATTTGTGCTGAAAACAATGTTGATAATACAGAGATGCTTTTGATATTGCTGAGCAGTGCTTACACAGCATCAAGGCCTTTTCTGTCTCTCACTCTGCTCCACCAGTAAATAGGCTGGGGGGGCACAGGAAGCTGGGAGCGGACACAGCCAGAACAGCTGATTCCTCCATATTATATGAAGTCATGCTTGGCATATAAAGCTGGGAGAAGAAGAAGGAAGGGAGATGTTCAGAGAGATGGTGTTTGTCTTCCTAAGTAACCGTTGTGCATTATGGAGCCCCGCTATCCTGGATATGGCTGAACATCTGCCTGCTGATGGGAAGCAGTGAATTAATTCCTTGTTTTCCTCTGCTTGCATGTGAAGCTTCTGCTTTACCTGTTGAACTGTACTTAACCACTAGTTTTTTCTCTTTTACCCTTCCAATTCTCTCCCCTATCCCACTGTGGGGGGAGTGAGCGAGCGCGCGCCTGTGTGATGCTTAGTTGCTGTCTGGCATTAAACCCTGACACTGTGTAATGTCCTCATGCAGAGTTAGGCACTCCTATGTGTTGAAGATTATGTATCTATAGTAGTTCCAGGACTCGTGTCATTAGTGTAACAGAACTTCTGCTATGCCCTGTGTTCAGCTATACCTGTACTGCATGGCACAGGATGTGATTTCACATCCATGGGACCTGGTAGCACTCCCAGCCCATCCAAGTATTCACACACTGATCTCTTATCTCTGGCTACTTGGAAGGTTCTGCTGGTTTGTAAAAAAATCTCACCAAATGCATTGGGCAATATGTTTATGCCTTGATTCCACCCTGGAGCAGCTTACCGCAAATGTTTGATATTTAAAATAAATTTAATTTGATCTACATTTATGCCACAAGCTGTATAATAGAATCCTAGTTATGGCTAGGGCCCTACACACTGCTGCAAATAAAATGTGGTATAAACTGATAATATATGGGTCAGAAACACAAAGGAAAGGACTATAGTAACAATTTACTGTTTGTGTTTGACTCTTTTCCGCATTATCTGCCTGGATTTCATAAAAATCTCACAAAGATTTCTTAACTTGCTTTCTTATACTATTACTAGATTCATCTCTAAAATGTACAGAAAATTACTAATTTTTAGTTGTTACAGATACTGCAAATGAAATGTACTGCCTCATTTATTTATGACAAACATGTGGAAAGTGAAACATGACACTAGAACTAGTATCTGTTGTAGGACATATTTTATGCAGATGATGGTCCATTCAACTTAAGTACTTGTTCTATGAAATCAGAAAAAATACATGTCATAAGATTCCCAGCTTTTACATGATACAGGGTGCTGCGATGGAGAGATGGGACGCAGCTTGATGCAAGCAAATGTCAATTTATTGTACAGAAGCACGAGTTTATATATACTTTCAGAAGCTGCGCGTTTTAAACAGATTGGTTCTTGAAGCTGCACGTTTTAAACAGATTGGTTCTTTAAGCTAAGCATTGCATACTAGGCAATCCCTGATTGGTGGCTAACTACCATCAATTAACAGCAAGGTGTTACCTTTCCTTGGCGCCATCCGTCCCCCACTCCCCTATGCTTTCTCAGCATGACTCATCATGTTAATTGTGCTCGAGCACATTCCCCTCAGCTAACTGATTGCCATGCATGGTCCTAATTCCAGCCCGCTCCTGCAACAGGGTTCGATATAAATTCACCAGTGCCATCTATATCTAAACCTATAAACCCATAGGTTCTTAACTCAAAGAAGATGTCTACAATCTATCTCATGTTAAATGGTTTTCCATTTTTGCTTCTACAATAATAAAATACAAAAAGTATGCAGCAAGAATGATTCCTTGTGTCCTAGCTTTACAAAGTTTTGTTCATGCAACAAACAGTAAATAATAAAACCAGTCCCCCTTGTATTTGGATTAACTGCAACCTTCTGTGCCCTTTGTTTTCTCTCATTTTTTCTTCCAGGCGCACTGAAGATTAAGAAATCAAAATAAATAGCCAGAAAAGAAGTGCTTAATTCTCTGCAAAGGCATAAGGGAATGTATGAGCAAACTATAGGACAAGAGTTCTTTTTATGATGGCAACGTTGCTCTTATTTATATTTACATCTAATGTTATAGTTCTGTAAATTAAAAATGCCACCAAACTACTTGAAATATAATCTATTAATAGCTACTTTATGCACACTGTATAGTTTCCAGTTCAGTTGAACAAAAAGATTTTTCATCCTCTAGTCTAGCAGCTTATTCTATGAAGTTATGGCTGCATGCAAGTATGTGCTACAGGCCAAAATCTGCTTTCGTTTATATCTTGGTAAGAAGTTGAACAGGATATTTTCTATTACCAGATTTTATCCCTAGCTATTTTTGCCTGTGATCCCAAAATAACGATAGTTCCTAAGCATGGTTGATTAAGCTGTTGCTAGTGTGTTTTATTTATTAAAAGACTGATTTGTGTGTATTGTCTTAGGTCTATGTTTCAATTCTTTGAAACTGTTTTTTTCAGTAGAGTAGTTAGATGCCCCTCAGATTACCAAATTAATGGAAGATTTGTTTTAGGGTAGATCTTCACAGATACATAAAATAGGAGATTTAAACTACTTTTCTAATCAGTGTGTGTGTGTGAGACATTTAGTTTTTCTCTCTTTTAAAAAAGATACTTCAGGACAAAATGTATGAGGATTCTTGTAGATACTGAATACAAGAGGGGAAAGTCTTGGGAGGGAATATTACATTTTATTGTAGTCTTTTCCAATAGCATTGATTTGGAACTGTTTGCTCCCATTAACCATGGAGTGGATAATCAAATTTGTACCTTAGTCTTCAC